>NC_136423.1:55315000-56812500 GCF_052625555.1 Lactuca saligna
ATACTCTATTAGAATAATGCACGTATTTTTCAAAAAAAAAAAGGGGGGATTTTTTTTTAATTCATTCAAGTTCCGAAAATAATATTTAAAAAAAGAATTTTTAGATTTTTCCATTTATTTTTTCATTTTAAAATTATTTTTTAGAATATATACAGTGTAATATTCTATTAGAATATTTCACGTATTTTAAAAATAAAAAAAAAGGGATTTTTTTAATTTATTTTTTAATTTTTTTAATTTTTTTTAGTTAATTCAAGTTTCGAAAATAATATTTAAAAAAAAAAAGAATTTTTGGATTTTTCTATTTATTTTGCATTTTTAAATTATTTTTAGATTTGGTCTCACGGTCTCATAAAATTAGAATGGTCTAAAATGAACCTGAACATATATATATATATATATATATATATATATATATATATATATATATATATATATATATATATATATATATATATATATATATATATATATATATAGGGCACACATCAGTCATCTGTACACAACCAGAAGAGCACCATCGACTATATAATGGTCTAAATCAAACCCTCCTTATGGTTTTTCTTGGCAGGGAACGAAGAAGAAGAAAGGGTAAAAATGATGGCCTAGTGGTGGCAGATTGATCGCAAAGAGGAGGGGAATAAAGACCATCGGTTCTCGGTTCGATTAAATAAAGGAGAAGTATGGAAGCAATAGAGCTATTGTGGATCTTATAGGGGGTAGTGACGGGATGCTCAAGCAATTTCCTAACTGCTTTGCTTCTGCTCCAAGAGTTCAATACGAAGGGAAAGGAGGAGGCCGGTCCGAGAGGGGCAGGCAAGCGGCCACAATAGTGCAGGTGAGGGGAAAAGCCAAGAGGTTGCTGCCTCATTTGATTTCGCCGGAAACACAAACCCATTGTGGTGGTTATTCTTGGTAAGGAACGAAGAAGAAGAAAGGGAAAAAAGGCGCAGAAATCAGTTCATCAATTTCAAAAACAAAAAGCGGGTTCAATGGAGGTTTCTTGGGTTTTGATTTACTCGAAATTCAACAAGTAACAATGACTAGAAAGTTAATGTTTTTGTAGTTGTTCTTGGTCTTTGATTTCCATAGCAAATTAAGTATTAAAATGGTGCTTTTGATGTGGTAATACTTGACAAAAAGGAATGAGAAAAGGGACGAATTGAGGGCTGAAACCGAGAGGGCAACAACTCTTTTCTTATATTCATTTGTGAATATCAGTGTATTTATGTGTGAATGATTGTATTTATTTATGAACAACCGGGTATTCATGTGTGATTAATGAGTGTATTTATTTATGATTAGGGATATTCATTTTATGAACAAATGATAATTTTTATACAATTTTTATTTTGTGTTTATTTATGAATATCAGTGTATTCATATGTGAATGACTATTTATTTATGAATAGTAGTGTATTCATGTATGAATGACTATTTATTTATGATTAAAGGTATTCATTTTAAAAAGAAATGATAATTTTTATATTATTTTTATTTTTTAATGAAAAAAAAAAAGAATTGAATTATTTGTAAATTGATATGTATTCATTTGAAATTGGAGTAGTACTAGGTTTTTTTGAAGAAAATTTCCATTTGTGAATACAAGCATATTATTTGGGATTGGATTTATATTCATTTTTTTGAAAAAAAAAAAAAAAAAAAAAAAAAAAAAAAAAAAAAAAAAAGGAGAAAAAAAAGTTGATTTTTTTAAGGAAAAAAAAAAAATTTTTTTTTTTAGTTTTTAAATAAAATTTGGTAAAAATGTTTTTTCTATTTCATTAATAAGAAAAATAAAAAATCGAATATTTCTTGTTTTTGGTAACTAATTTTGTTTTTGGTAACTAATTTTAAATTTAAGAGAATTTAATTCAACTTTATTTTATTTCAATTTAAATGCTAAAATATACATGCAAAATATTTTGGATTGCACATGCAATCTTAATCAAATCCTCCAGATGGTACAAATGTTTCAACACTTAAATTATACCCACTTGTCTGAATATCGAAACTAATGTTTATTCATTTTATCACAACGGATCCAATGGTAGAGTTTGTTATCCGTTATTTATTTCCCCGGCACACAAGTAAAGACGAAAACTGTTATAAAGATAATTTGAAATCTATTAAAAAAGATAAAGACATTAGAAAGCTTGATTTGGGAGATCGTATGTGCATGTGAAATAATAGAGACTGCAGAAACTGTATACTAAGAACCATTAAAAGAGTGGGTACCATGACAGAGTTATTATAAAAGGCTTGGCTCTGCAAACAATTCCCTTTTCTATTTCAATATTCCATACATTTGATATTTTGATTAACGAGTATACAAATTTTATAGAAAACATCTATGATATGTATAAGTAGAACAAATTTTGAATTCTAAACAGTAAATATAATTTTTTTGAACAACAAATATAACATAATCTTATATTACACCTCAAATATAATTTTTTTGAACAACAAATATAACATAATCTTATATTACACCTAAAATTATATTTGTCCCCGAGACGACTTGATCCCTTGGATCTTATTGAGGGATGACAACGTTTAATACCGTTATGCTAATTTAATAAGCAACTTATATTGTCGGTGTAAAAATGATGCTTTAAAACCATGAAACCAAAGTGTTACGCTCATGGGTCATCTACTTGACCCGGCTCAGCCCATCACCTGTAAGATGAACTTAATATCTCCAACTAGTGGTGTCTCTAGTAAGTTTGAAGTCAAAACACAAATTGCACTGGTACGAGTGGTTCAAGGTTTTTAGAGACCGTAAAAACGCACCGCGAAGGTTTTAAGCCATGTTATATGGTTTGGTTTTATTTTGGGTATTGTTTGATAAATATGTAAAAATATTGTCTATAGTTTTATATGCATTACTAAATAACTACGTTAAACGATGGTTATAATTAATTACTTATATCGAAGAATGACATTAGTTAGATGTGTTTTATTTAATATCTAAAAAGTAAATTATTTTTATCAGTAAAAAGTAGAGACGAGCATCGGAACCGGGTACCCGCTTTTGGAACCGGAACTGCCTCGAAACTGCCGCTTTTTTGTACTGGAACAGCCTTAAGCGGTTCCGGTTCCGGTTCTCGTTTTTTCGGAACCGCTACCAACTAGGTACCCGCCGGAACCGGTTTATATATATATATATATATATATATATATATATATATATATATATATATATATATATATATATATATATATATATATATATATATATATATATATATATATATATATATATATATATTATTTCATATAAATGTGTGTTACTTAGACCGGTTTAGAATATATTGGTCAGATTTGTCCGTCTTTGGTCCGAATTGATTTAATTTGGGTCGAACTAAATTGTGGTTTTATCGAAAAAAGTTAACAAAAATAATTTGACCGGGTTATCCGCTCCCGGAACCGAAACCGTCGGTTCTAGGACTGGTTCCAAACATTCAAGAACTGCCTAGAGCGGTTCTGGTTCTAGTTCTAACTTTCTAGGAACTGCCGGTTCCGGTTCCGGTTCTCGCCAAATGAGGCGGGTACCCGCCTATGCTCATCCCTAGTAAAAAGTAACAAATGTTGTCCAAAATATTCGCAGTCAAACGATAAAAAACATTTTGAATTAGTAATTTGAACAACATTTTTTAAGCATAAACCGCAAACCGCATCGTATATTGTGGTTTAATATAGCTGCAAACTACAAATTGTATCGGCGAACGTTGTAAACTAATCCAAAATCGAAACAACCACAAGGATTTCCCTCCTAATGCTGAGAATTTATGTTCTTAATACCTCAACTATATTTGTCACCTACGTCTCCAATTTTCCTTGCAACAAGAGTTCGACTTTGAGCGCACACAATATATATATATATATATATATATATATATATATATATATATATATATATATATATATATATATATATATATATATATATATATATATATATATATATATATATATATATATATGTGTGTGTGTGTGTTTGCTTAAGATGATGATTTCATATTAAGCATAAGAGTAATAAACAAATTGTCCTTTATATAGGTCTCAAAATGTACGTTCAGTTTCTCTTTTTAAAAATTAACTCTGACCATATTTGTATTATTATTATTTTCACTCAATTTGTCCCTACGGATATAAAATGACTATTTTGATGGAATAACATGAATGTTTGCTTAAGATGACAATTTCAACCTTGAGATGTTTGTTTTATATCAACAAGTGGATTTTAAGTCTTACACATTTTGTTAGGATAACATGGATTAAGAAAAATTACAGGCTAAACTATATAAATATCTTCAATTAGATGTCTCTTAAGAAAAGTGGTGTTTATTGAAATCTATTTGACATATCTGATATGAAGAATATGCAATTATGGTAAATAATATTCTTTGTTGATCTAATCATAGCTATTTGTGAAATTTTTTAATCATAATCAATGACATGAGTATTATAAAGATCATATCCAATGACATGAGAAAATCATTTTATAACAACTCTTGCTAAATGTGTACGAATCTCCATGTGTATATTCTTTCTAAAAGAGTTGTTTATTCCTTTTAGACCTGCTATCGGAAGTAGGATTTATCAAGCCCATACTTGATTACTAGAAATGGATTACATCTCAGTGTTCATGAGTTTAAGTCATTTAACATATTCAAGACCTAATATAGCATTCAGGTAGTTGATGGATTTGCCAGAAACTATCAAGAATAACTCACCACGTATAGTCCATATTTTCAAAAATTAACTCGGACAGTTTCTATGTTTCCATTTCTTTGCATGGTTAGTCCTTATCACCCTTAGCCATTAGTGGTTTCCGTTTAAGTACCACAAATGCACGTTTAGTGTAACAACCCGTTATTTTCTAGCCTTTGAAGTCAACAAAAGTCAACCCAAGGTCATTCGTGTTCAATAAAAGTCAACTTAAAATAGCATCAAAAATAAATTTTTCAATATTTTAGTTTCGATTAAATAAAGTAATAGATATTGTAACAAGGTTTCCAAAAATATAAAGAACAATAAAATCCGAGTTATAACAAAGAAGTGATGACAAATCGAAGATCCACGTCAAAACCGGCAAATCACTGTTTAACGTAAAACGTGAATCTTCAAGGAAACGCTTTTTAGCCTTAACAATATAAAAGAAAATCGTAGAATGCGTTAAACCGAGATTGTCCATAAAAAGAACGTCTAAATCTCACTTCGTATGAAGAAGTTATGATTTTCTAAGTTTCAACACAGTGGTATACATCCCGAAACTCGAGTTTTTGTTTGAACAACTTTTGGCCAAAACAACCTAAACAAGAATAAAAGGTCTCATCAATTGTAGTACATCGGTAAAAAGACAGACGAAAACGGACGTCAGATGAAGAATTAATGAATTTTTAATGGACCATGACTATCCCGACTTGTTAAAAATATAACATTAAAAAAAAGTCATAATTAGCCGACGGAGTCTAAACGAAAGTTGTAGAGTATAATCTCACCTACGCGTGGCTATAAATAACGTCAAAATGGGAGCTCATATGCGAAATTTACGAAATTTTGATGTTCTGGGCTCAAATTACGAAGCTGGCGCAAAGGAGTATGCCCTGCGTACTCGGTTACACCCAACGTACTCAGACACTAGGCCTCGGATGGTCCATGTCGCTCCTCCGTCGCATGTGTAAATGTATCTCGCTCAAGATGACACGTTCGTAGCCACGAAGCACCTACATGCAGCGTACGAAGGTACGCCTAGCATACCGAGGTACGATCAACATACCGAAGTACGCCCAGCGTAGTGCGAGGTTTAGCCACCAATAAAAGGAGTGCGAGGTCTCTAGGTTTGTGTTAGAAAATCCAACCTCTCTCCTATATTTCTCACTTTTAAAGCCTCTCAAGATTGCCTCGACGCCCTGGTATCATATCCAAACTTCGACGCATGCCCGAAGCCCCGAAATTCTCGAAAAGCTAACCTCTCTCCAGTCGAAGCTTTGTCCGCGTAAAGCCCGATTTTTCATCAAAAACTCATGGTTACATGAAGAAATCTCATTTCTAGAAACGAGGCGCTGCCCAAATTACCAGTTATCAAGTAAGTTCATACCCCTATAATCTACCTTTTAAATGATTTTATATGCTTTTTAGGGGGGGGGGGGGGGATACAAGTTGAACACAGTTTAATTGTGTTAATCATTGCATGTGATATCAATCACATAAAAGATTTCCTTATACTTTAAATCTTTATTTTTACAATAAAGGGTTACCCAATACTTCCATAACGACTTAAAGTCATGTGAACTCTTTTCAAAATCACATAAACTCTTTTACGATACCGTTAAAACTCTTTAAAATGTATTTATAATTTTGTTAGCTTATAAACTGTCAAATTCATGTTCATATGTGTATAAGTATATAACTAAGACTTAAAGGGATTAGGACTAATGAGTTGCCTTATTTCCTTTTCCTTGTTTTGATATGGGCTTAAGGTGGGGTTATTTGTCTGAAAACCGTTTTCTTCTTAATTATATATATATATATATATATATATATATATATATATATATATATATATATATATATATATATATATATATATTATACATATAGGAATATAAAAGGTTACTTAAGTCGGTATCATTACGTTTGTATCATGCTGAGCAAAGGGGTACTTTCAGGATAGATCATGCTAATCATATAGAGCATATAAATTATAATAAGTATAATTTATAAAGACAATGAGAAATCTATTTTCTAGATAATTATACGAGATCTAATTTACTTAGTCAAGAAAAAGGTATAATTCAATCTTTACTCAAACCAAAAATGTGATGGTACGTCTTCAGGACATAGCAATACTTGCTATGTTACATCCTTGTAACCAAAGTCTCCTGGAGGGAGAGCGGGCACTGTGTGTATAGATCTATACGGGACTGACAATCCCACTTCCCGACTGCTAGCTACAGTCCGACGGATAAGCCATGGGGTGAAAAATGTCACATATTCAGTTTTGAAGTCGGTAGGTCATCGTATTCATTCTAGTCTAGCATGGTTAAAACTATATCACATTTTAATCCTAATTAACCAGGTTGATATTAGGGTAGTTATTCACCAGTAGTTTATTATTTTAAAAAAATACTACTGTAATAATCACTTTCCATAATCAAAACAGAATGGTTTTATGTGGATTTAAAACTACTTATCAGAATGGTTTTAGAGGGATTTAAAACTACTTATCAGATGGAACTTAGTCATTTATTCTCTTTAAACTAGTATAACATAAAGGACCTTTAGTGGTTAATTCTATAAACTCCTTAGTTTACACACCAAAGTTATATATAATTAATATCCGATTGATAGTGAAATGTGTGATTTCCGCCTTACTTCCTATTCCTTGTTTGGTTGTGGGCTTAGGGCAGATTCACCCATTTAATTGTCCATTCGATATTAGGTTATATATAATTAGTATAAACTAAGTAATTTGCAGAGGGAACTATTGAGGTTATCATTTATCACATCAGGAAATATAGGATTTTCTGGAGGAACCAGCGCACTTTTCCAAGAACTTATACTTTATATAACTAAAATACTTATGAACTCATCAGCTTAAATGCTGATCTACTCTTTCAAAATAACTTGTATTCATAGGAATCCAGTAGATGGATATACTCCCGGAGCTTTTGAGAAGACGGCCTAGTATCGTGCTACGTCTTTTGTCTTTTACCATATCTACTTTGATGTTTGAATATGTAATGTTTAAACACATATGTAAAACTTATACTTATTAATGCAATGGTTGTTTGTACTTTGATTACTATAAGCTTAAAGGTACTTGTTGAATTATAACATGGTTTGCATTCAAACACAAGTTAGTAAGTGATGAACAACACAATACAAGCTAATGGAGATAAAGAGACTTGAATTTCCATATTGAGAAAATTACAAGGAAGATAAGATGAGAGGAAATTAAATAAATCAACAATACCATCTACTTATAGCACAAAAGGTATAAGTCTACAACTGGATAATATAAAAGAAATGTTGGAATATACGGTCATGCCTCTCATGCTTGGCTCTAACAATACCAACCAAACACTCTTTATCAATAGAGGTGATCATTGCTCTGACTCTACGATCTCACAAAAAGACAAATAGTTAGCAACTCTTCATTAAGTCTCCTTTTATATCTCTGTGACAACCCAAAAAAATTTCCGTCACGATAACCCATTCCCGTCAGCGAAACCCGTCTATCTTTCAAATTTTCCGCTAACATTTCGGGGTAAATCATTTAACTTGAGACTTTTATAATGACCTCGTGAGTGTCCAAACCCATTAGAAACACATAAAAACGCCCCAAATTATTATTTGGAAAACTTTTAGTTTCGACTGCGTCGATTTACGGTAACTTAATCGGGTACGACCAAAAGCCCCGTTTAATGTCAGTATCGGGTAGAATTCCACCGATCCCCAAACCCGAACCCTATTTAAAGTTGAGTGGGCTTCATTTGAAGCTTTTCCACACTCTCTCTCTACTCTCTCTCTAAAAAGTCAATCTTGGATCCAAAATACCCATTTCAAGCCCCAAATTGGTATGTAATCTATCCTAACTCATAGTATAACATCTTTAGCCTTCAAATTCGTGTTTAAACTATGAAATAGGACCATAAACATGAGTTTACGGACCTGGAACACCCTTGGGCCGCAAACTCATATAAATGGGGTTTTTGATCCTTAAAACCATTCCAAAACACATTTGGAGCTTAGATATGACTTAGGGGCTTACAATAATGGGCTTAGAACACCAAAACCTTAACATTTGAGGGGTAAACATGAGTTTACTGCCCAAGAACATGCTTGGGTCGTAAACACCAATTCATAGGCCGTAAACACCTTCTAAGGTGTTAAGATGCCCCTTAAACACCTCCTAAGCCTTGGAATAAAGTCTAGAAGCAACCACAAATCAGTAAGGGACCTTAAACTTGATAAAAACCACCCCCTACGGAGTTCATGGCTGTAAACCCCCCAAGGATGGGTTCCTGGGCCGTAAACTCCTCTCAATGAGTCAAATGGTGCCTTAACTTCATCCTATGACTTGTATATTGGACTAGAAACTATTGTGATTGACCTAGGACCACCAAAACACACTATAAATGGGTACACAAGAGTTTACATCCGTAAACTCCTAGTTTACCACCATAAACTCCTCAAATGGTCCTTAGGATGTCCAAATTGCCTTCCAATGCCTTCAAACCAACCGTAGCAATAACCCACGAGAGTTGTAAGACCATTTAGCACCCTAGAACACTCCACCATGAGTTTACGGCCGTAAACTCATGGGGAGATGGTCATTGGGGCCGTAAAATCCTTTAGGAGTTTACTCTTGAAGAGCAAACTCCATATCCAAGCCTTACACATCCATAGATGCCACCCGGGTCACTCCTAACACTTAGAATGAAGTGTTTTCGCATCTAGAAGTGTATATCCTCAACTAATTAGTAGTACAAATCCTAATTAGGTACAAATGTGTATCTTTTCATATTACATAGGAACCTCGCACCCATCCAAGCCCTGAACTGACATTTAGCATCCAAACCGACACATTTCGCGATTGGTGAGTTCATACCCCTACTCTTTTCCGTGTTTATCAAATGTTTTCAGGGGGAATACAAGCAAAAAGTACAATGAAATCTTGTACTCAAACCTTTTATTTCAGTTCAAATGTTTATATTCTGTATGCTTTTAAAATCAAAAATCGTATTAACCAATAGTTCGAATTGCAGAGTTAGCTTTCATACTAATTGTAGATTTCTTTATAAAATGTTATAATCTATGTTTCATTTTATAATCTTACGAAAGATTCATACTAAGCATAAATTAGAATTAATACTAATAAGATACGCCTCCGGAAAGTAACAGAATGACGAAAGTAACAAAACGAATACGAAAGTACGCCTTTGGATGACACCAAGACTTCGGAAATACAGCTAGTGTACGCCTTGAGTGTCACCAGAGTTTCGGAAATAATTTGAAATTACGCCTTTGGATATCGACAGAGTTTTGAAAATATACGTCTTTGGATGTTGTTAGGTGCATTTCATGCATTCATTTTTTTATAGTTTTAGTTCATAAAAGTGCATTACATTTAGGTTTAGACTCATGCATTTTGTATAATTTCGGGATTTTTCATGATGCAATTCCATTCACACGCTTTTAGGATATTTCAGGGACTTATGAAGGTTGGATCTTGTTGGAGGAAGTTATCAAGAGTTGGAGACAAAGTTGTAGAAGTTTTGGAGCTTTGAAGAGAGAGGATGAAGAAATGAAGAATTTGGTTTCACAGGAGTTTACACGGCCGTGTAAATTTATGCCTTTGATTTACACGGGCCGTGTAAACGTATATGCAAGGACATTCTACTTCGAAGACCTGGAAGAATTAAGCATTCTACTTTTCTTGTTTACACGGCCGTGTAAATGGAACCCTTTGATTTACACGGGCCGTGTAAACGTCTCGGCAGTTTTAAAGTGGTTTTATCTTCTTATAATTGAGACAATCAGTTTATATAAAAGGGAGGTCGGATTTTGGGAGGAAAATAGACGATTTTCAGAGCTTTGGCAAGTAGATTAACACTTGGAAAACACTTTAATTTCTTTTTGTAAGTCAATTTGAAGTTTAAACTTGTTTGATTTGTAGTCCAACCTAGATATGTGTGGTTGATTTTATTATCATTTCCGAATCTGAATTCTTAAGTATGTGTTGTTAGACTGTAACTTGAATTTGACTTATGTTTAACATCTAGTAATCTTTGATTTGATCTTAATCATGTGTTTGGTTAGTTCTCTTTTTCACTTGATCAATGAACTAGGGTTCTATTCAATCTAGTTAATCAAATCATGAAATTCGTATATGTTTTATGAATTGATGTTAGTAACACTCACTTACTTGGTTGTAATTAGATCAAAATTAGTGCAATCAAAGATTAAATGTTTATATTCCCAAGCTTAAGAGGAATGTTAAACATTGTTGGTAATTAATGCAAGAACCTAATGTCATTTAATGATTTAATGCAAGAGCTTATTTGGGTTGAATCAATTAAATGTAATTTTATTTAAAGAGCTTATTTTGAATAAAATACTTTTGCCAATTTGGATATTAGAGTTTATTAATATCCAACTTACCAACCTAGATTGAACATGAGTTATAATCATATTACATCTTTCAACATAATACATATATAAGAGTCAGAATCGGAAATGTACTTCTTCTACTGCGTTTGTTTTCAATCTTTCTTATTTATGAAGTTTAATTCAAGTTTAAATACAAACCCCCATTTCAATATTACTTGTATTATGTGTGAAAATATGGCAAGATAAAAAGTCTCGTATCTCTGTGGACCGACCCTGCTTACTCTATACTATCTTTAGTATTAGAAAAAGCAGTGATTTAAGTTATATTAATATTATTTTATCCCATCATTTGTTGGTTTGACACCCAAACAAATTGGCGCCGTTGTCGGGGATACGGTAATACTAATTGTTTATGCCAAGATCTTTTCGCACAGGTACACCTTTACCAGTTGATTTGGAAACAGAGAAATCTGCTAAACAGAGAAGGAAGCAAGCCAGACTTTTAAAGAAACAACAACAATCCAGAGCTTCTTCATCAAATCCATCAACTACATCCTCTCCAACATCCAAAAGTATCACCCCACCATCTTCACCTACTCCTACCATGGCAGACAACCATGGAGGACATCAAAATCCTCCACATCCACCACCTGAACAAACCTTTAGACAATGGGCTACTCAAGATGTCACCCAACAACCTTTGTGCATAAATTACCCTGCAGCAATCAACTTTGAACTCAAGTCTGGACTCATCCATTTGTTACCCTCATTCCGTGGTCTTGAGAATGAAGACCCACATAAATTCCTTAAGGAATTTCATGTTGTTTGTGTGGGTATGAAGCCACATGAAGTCACAGAAGATCAAATCAAGTTAAGGGCATTCCCCTTTGCTTTACAAGATTCAGCCAAGGAGTGGTTGTATGACTTACCACCGGGGTCAGTCACAACATGGAATGAGGTTGCAAGGATGTTTCTGGATAAATATTTTCCTGAAATGAGAGCTTCAGCTTTACGTAGAGAGATAATTGGCATCAAGAAACAAAAGAGAGAAGCCTTGCATACTTATTGGGAACGGTTCAAGAAATTGTGCTCAAGATGTCCACAACATGGGATTACAGAATATCAGTTGCTGCAGTATTTTTGTGAAGGAATGTCATCTTGGGATAGGAGATTACTTAATGCATCAAGTGGTGGATCTATAGCTGATAAGACTCCAACAGAAATTAGAGTTCTTATCAAGAACATGGCAGAAGAGTCCAAACATACAGTTCAAGAAGAAGAATGGTACATAGATGCACCCCGAGGTGTAAAGGAGGTCCAGACTCCTCAAATTGAAGCTTAATTGTCCGAAGTTACGAAAATGGTTATGATGCTAGCCAAAGACAAAGGTGTGCAACCCACACCCCGTGCATGCGGTATTTGTACTCAAGTGGGGCATCCAATCGACATGTGTCCTCAACTTCAAGAGGAAGATTATGAGGAAGCAAAAGCTTTGGGAGGTTTTCTTGGGTCTAGTCAGAGGGGATATGAGCAGCCACGAGGTGATCAAAGATGGAACAACAATCAAGGTTGGGGAGGAAATCAACAAGGGAACTATCAACCAAGTCAACCACATCAATACCAACAAAGACCGCCTTTTCCACCACAAAACTTTCAGCCAAGGCAACCACAACACCCTCCTCAACAAGCGGGTTCATCAAGTATGTCTTTAGAGGACATAGTAAAAAGTTTGGCAACTAGTACACAAGCTTTCCAACAAGAGACAAGAGCAAGCATAAAGAACTTAGAGAAACAAGTTTGACAGCTTGCTATTTCCGTAAGCAAACTAGAATCTCAAGGAAAGTTGCCTGCCCAAACTGAAGCAAACCCAAGGCACAATGTGTGTGCCATCACATTGAGAGGCGGGAAAAGCTATGATGGTCCAAAATTTTCGGTTGATCAAAAAGAAGATGAAATAGTGGTCGAAGAAGCAACCAAAGAAGAGAAGGAAGAGAAAACAGTCAAAAAGAAGCCCTTCATCACTGATTCTACAGCCACACCTGCTCCATTTCCCAAAAGATTAAAGAGCACGAAGAAAGAACGGGAGGAGAGTGAGATCATGCAAATGTTCAAGAGAGTTCAAATCAACATTCCACTCCTCGAGGCCATCAAGCAGGTACCTAGATATGCAAGGTTCCTTAAGGATCTTTGTGTATCTAAAAAGAAATTAAAAGGAAATCAAGTGGTAACAGTTGGGGAGCATGTATCCGCAGTTTTGCAAAAGAGGATGCCCTCAAAGTGCAAGGATCCCGGTGTCTTTACCGTACCTTGCAAGTTGGGAAATCTTTATGTACCTCGAGTTATGCTTGATCTAGGTGCATCTGTAAATGTTCTACCATATTCTCTTTTCAAATCAATTGGTGTAGGAACATTGAGCAAAACCGGTGTGATCATCCAACTTGCTGATCGGTCTTTGGTACACCCAAAGGGAGTATTAGAGGACGTGTTAGTGCAAGTCGATGAATTTGTCTTCCCGACTGATTTTTATGTCTTAGATATGGGAGACGATGACTCTCCAAGTTCAAGTTCCATTCTTTTGGGTAGACCTTTTCTTAAAACTTCTAAAACAAAAATCGATGTCTACAATGGAACCTTGAGTATGGAATTTGATGGTGAAGTTATCAACTTCAATGTGCATGAAGCACAAAAGACTCCTTTTGATGTTCAATCTGTTAATTTTGTCAATTTGATCCATCCCTCAACAAAAAAGGGTTTGAACTTGTCTAACAATGAATTTCTGGAGTTAGTTTTGTCACGAAAACTAGACAGGGACAAAGCCAAAGAGCTTGCAAAGAAGTTTGATATGGATAATGAAGTGTTGGAGATTTTAGAGTTTATTGATGACAAGAAGCATGTGAGGAGTGATGATATGTTAGAGAGGCCCACGTATCGAGACTGAAGCACAAATAGTTGGGGTCCAAGTCGAGCCAACAACATTAAAAAGGGGCGGCTAACCGGGAGGCAACCCGGGGGTATTTTTGTCATTTCATATATTTTCATTGTATTTTCTTTATTTTCAAACTTCCAAGTTGTTTTTCATGCTAAAAAAAGGGTTAAAAATCATTTTTCGGGCAATAGAGGTTTAGCGGGTTGCAATTTCAAAAAGTGAAAAAAAGCAAGTTTTTTGGCTTTCTCAGAAGTTTACACGGCCGTGTAAACTTATGCCTTGCATTTACACGGGCCGTGTAAACGATTGAACATGGTTTTTATGATTCAGGGATTTACACGGCCGTGTAAACCCTCCCCTTTGATTTACACGGGCCGTGTAAACGCAAAAACAGGGCTGAACGATTTTAAGGTCAAATCTCGATTTTTCTAACTCATTCTTCACTCAATACCTGTGATTCCCTCTCTCCCTACTGCCCCCTTCAAAAAAACCCTTCCAAATACTCAATCTTCCTCAATTTTGCATCAAAAAAATCAAGCTCCAAGGTATGAAATTCCTCCCTTTTCTTCATCTTCTTTATCTTCCACATCTATATCCTTCTCCCATGGCCGATTTTGGGTTTTTTTTAACAAAACCCTAGAATTTTTTAACTTCAAATCTCAACCTAATGTTTCAAATTTCTTGTAGGATAAGCTTGGGGAAGCATTGGATATCATCTTATCACCATTATCAAGCACAAATTGGTATAATTGTTCCAAACTCTTACTTTGTGCATTTAGATAGAACACATTCCTTTTTTGGGTGTTTTTTTGGTGAAACTTGCTAGTTCTTGTGCTTCAATTGTCTTAATTGTGTGCAATATTTTGTTGATTCATTTGGGTTATGGCTTCCCGGGGTAAAAGACATAGAGTTGGCACTTCACATGATGAACAAGACCCACATGCCATAGACAACCCCTATGAATTTGGTCTTATTTTTGAGAACAATCGATAGGAAATCTTGTATGCAAATCTTGTTACAAGAACAATGGGTGCTCAAAAATTTGTGGACATCCAGGCCCTCAAAGATTTACACATATACAAGGGTGTTCACAAGCTTTTTAAAAAATAGGATGGGAGGGTCTTTTAAATCTTCATGCAGTTAGTTACCAAACACCGATGTTGGAACTTTTGTCTTCCATTTCCTTTGACTATCAAACCCATCTCCTAACTTTCCGTCTGCTCAACCAAACGCATCAATTTCATGCTGATATCCTTTGTGATATGATTGGTGCTCCTAAAGCAAGAAGGGATATATACACAGCTAAGGGTAGAAAAAATGTTGTTTTTGAGCAAGACTGTGCAAATTTTTGGAGAAACATCTCTTGTGGGTATGAGTATCAATCAGGCACTGCCAAAGCTTCTAGCATTATCCATCCGGTCTTGAAAGTAGCTCACCGGATCATTGCTTCTCTCTTATTCCCTCAAGAAGAGATTAGCAAGGCTAATAAAAAAGAGCTAGAAGTCTTGTGGTGTATGATTAACAAGCCTGCAGAAGTCCCTCATTTTGGTTGTTGGGTTATTCAAAAAATGCCCAGAAGTGCTACGAGCAATGGTGGACAGCTACATTGTGGAGGCATGGTTTCTATTATTACAGAGCATCTTGGCCTCCATCTACCTAATAACCCAACAAACATCATCATGGGCCGTACTCGTCTATCAATTGATGTTATGGAAACAATGCATCTCTTCCACCGCCTTCCCACTGGGGATATTCATTGGATGGTAGATGGGAAAGAGTATCTACGTATAGACAACAGAAATAAGAAGATACTCAATTTAGCCAATGATATTCCATCAACTAATTGGAAACTCAGATCCAACTTAGGTGTTACAGTAGATCATAGTCCTCCATCCTCTCCTCCTCCTGCTCCTACTGCTGGTGCTTCTAGTTCCTCTCGCCCTATTCCTTTTTCTGAACATAATCTTTATATGGGCGAGTTTGAGCGTTTGAATCATCGTTACACCAGTCTACAACAGGAAGTCGAGGACATTTATACGGGTGTCGCTGAAATCACTTCAGATTTTCAGGACTACCGTAACTTACAGGAAGAGCATTGGGCCCAACAAGAGTTGCGGTGGGCTGAGCAAGATCAAAGATGGGCTACTCAAGAGCAGCACAACCGCAACATTCACCATCTGCTGAGTGATATCCATAGAGTTCTTGTGCTCCCCACACAGTCGCAGCAGCCCTCAGCATCCCAACCCCAATGGCCTCCCTACTATCCTACAGATTACCCTTCACAGTTCCCTTTATATCCTCCACCCGGTCCTCAATAGGATGGCTACGCCTCTCTCCAAGCATCGAGGACGATGCTATACTTTAAGCTTGGGGAGGGGTATCCATCCATGCATTATCCCGTTGCATGTAGTTTTGTACATATTGCATTAATTTTAATTTTATTTTCGTTTTCATTTTTTTCTGCATGGAAAATTTTTCAAAAAAAAAAAAAAAAAAAAACGATCCAATCCCAAGCAACCGAATCTTTTCAAAACAGTTGAGCAGGTAAATGAGTCATGTGCCTTGAAATTGGCTTGCTTTTCTTATTGAAAAAAATCTAAAAGCAAGTTAATCACACACGAGCACATCTCCCGAAGCTACTTGTGCAAAACAGAAAATGAGAAGATTGTCAACACTGAAGCATAACAGCAGGTATGAGTTAATTCTTTGGGACATATGACCGGTCTTATGAGTAGTAATGCTCAATTGAACTTAAAATGTCAAATTCAAAAGTTCATAAAAAGAATGCAAAATCTCAATGTCCCGCCTTCCAGCGCTCTTAAAAATCCTTTCTACTTATTCCCTTTTATATATACCCTGCTTGAGGACATAGCTTTCAACTATACTTACGGGTTTTTGCATGTTAACATTTAGTCCCCCGAAAAATGTCTTAGAAGTCCTCACGGTAATAGACCGTGAGATGTCCCACAATAGAAAAGTCAAGGACGGAAATATAAGGAAATTGGCCAAAAAAAAATTAATAAGAGTGTTATGTGTTAACTTAGTTATTTGTATATGTGTTAACTATTATTAAGTTAATCTGTGACCTTTGGGATTCGAACAAGTAAACTCTGAGGGGTGTTCTACACCTAATCGCCTAAAGCTAAATTGTTTGGGACTGATTGAGTTGAAAATTCGTTACACGGGTTCCATAGAAAGTCATGAACTTAATAATAGAAAATAAAGCTAATTTGTGGCCTTTGAGGTTCGGGCAAGTAAACCCGAGGGATCTCTTTAAATCTAGCACACTAAGGTCATTTGATTTGGATGTGTTGGTTGAAAGCCTATTACACGGATTTCAAAGAAAGTCATGAGCTTTATTTATAAAAAAAATGTAATTAGAAAGTTTGTACATAGTTGTGTTTATAGTTTAATTAGATGTTGTGTTTAGGAAAAATACTTGGCTGTCAAAAGATTCCCTTGGACTTGGATTTGAATTTATGACATTGGACTGAATGTTAATTACTTCGACTGGTGTAAGTGGTTTGAAGTTTGTAACCAATCTGGATAAATATTAGGGAATTTTTAGAAAATATTTTTCAGAAAAAGATTGTTGTTAACCAACAAATAGCTGGAATCGAACATTGTTATATTTTATGAAACAAAGATGGTTGAGCATGTTTTGTCACATATAATTTAATGAGAGTAAGACCATAATTTGTTCCAAGAATTGACTTGATAATATTGAAAAGGAATAAGTGTTGTGATCTTTAATTCTGTTGAGTTGTACTAGGGAGTGGCCAAAGTCTTGTTTCTATTATCATTTAATATTTTGAGACTAAAGCAAAGTTAACTCGAGGCATGACAGCTACATTCTCAACTATGGTACAAAACAGGGTAATTGGGTTGGATCTTTTCATGTTTGTTTTGATTTCATGCATTAAGTTATAAATAGTTTTAACTTTAATTTTCTTTTCTTTTATTCTATTTTCTTTTTTCTTTTCCAGTTTAAATCTTCTTGTTCTTTCTTGAGGACAAGAAAGGTTTAAGCTTGGGGAGATTTGTTAGGTGCATTTCATGCATTCATTTTTTATAGTTTTAGTTCATAAAAGTGAATTACATTTAGGTTTAGACTCATGCATTTTGTATAATTTCGGAATTTTTCATGATGCAATTCCATTCACACGCTTTTAGGATATTTCAGGGACTTATGAAGGTTGGATCTTGTTGGAGGAAGTTATCAAGAGTTGGAGACAAAGTTGTAGAAGTTTTGGAGCTTTGAAGAGAGAGAATGAAGAAATGAAGAATTTGGTTTCACAGGAGTTTACACGGCCATGTAAATTTATGCCTTTGATTTACACGGGCCGTGTAAACGTATATGCAAGGACATTCTACTTCGAAGACCTGGAAGAATTAAGCATTCTACTTTTCTTGTTTACACGGCCATGTAAATGGAACCCTTTGATTTACACGGGCCGTGTAAACGTCTCGGCAGTTTTAAAGTGGTTTTATCTTCTTATAATTGAGACAATCAGTTTATATAAAAGGGAGGTCGGATTTTGGGAGGAAAAGAGACGATTTTCAGAGCTTTGGCAAGTAGATTAACACTTGGAAAACACTTTAATTTCTTTTTGTAAGTCAATTTGAAGTTTAAACTTGTTTGATTTGTAGTCCAACCTAGATATGTGTGGTTGATTTTATTATCATTTCCGAATCTGAATTCTTAAGTATGTGTTGTTAGACTGTAACTTGAATTTGACTTATGTTTAACATCTAGTAATCTTTGATTTGATCTTAATCATGTCTTTGGTTAGTTCTCTTTTTCACTTGATCAATGAACTAGGGTTCTATTCAATCTAGTTAATCAAATCATGAAATTCGTATATGTTTTATGAATTGATGTTAGTAACACTCACTTACTTGGTTGTAATTAGATCAAAATTAGTGCAATCAAAGATTAAATGTTTATATTCCCAAGCTTAAGAGGAATGTTAAACATTGTTGGTAATTAATGCAAGAACCTAATGTCATTTAATGATTTAATGCAAGAGCTTATTTAGGTTGAATCAATTAAATGAAATTTTATTTAAAGAGCTTATTTTGAAAAAAATACTTTTGCCAATTTGGATATTAGAGTTTATTAATATCCAACTTACCAACCTAGATTGAACATGAGTTATAATCATATTACATCTTTCAACATAATACATATATAAGAGTCGGAATCGGAAATGTACTTCTTCTACTGCGTTTGTTTTCAATCTTTCTTATTTATGAAGTTTAATTCAAGTTTAAATACAAACCCCCATTTCAATATTACTTGTATTATGTGTGAAAATATGGCAAGATAAAAAGTCTCGTATCTCTGTGGACCGACCCTGCTTACTCTATACTATCTTTAGTATTAGAAAAAGCAGTGATTTAAGTTATATTAATATTATTTTATCCCATCATTTGTTGGTTTGACACCCAAACAGATGTCGACAGAGCTTTGGAAATACGACTAAAGTACACTTTTGGAAGTCACCAGAACATCGAATATACAGCTAAGGTACGTCTCTGAGTGTCTCCGAACATTCGAAAATACGGCTAAGTAAAGTAGATAATCGACATTCGAGTGTAGGATAACCGGGATATCAAAATATCTAACTAATACGACAAATATGATAGATACTAGTACATAGCATTCCGAACCAAGAACTAACCACGACTTTTAGGAAAATAAGGTTTTTTCCTGGGATAATGAATTGTTCCTAACCAAACTTTAGAATAAACGAATAACTAAACTTACAAATAAGAAAATATGGAATTTTCTTGGATTACGAACTGTTCCTAATTTCATTGTGTAATAAACGGATAACCAAACTTAACTTGACCATGTAACGAATGGAAAACTAAACTTTACTTATAAGAAAATATGGGATTTTCTTGGATAACAACTTTTTCAGAAAACCAAAGGAAACTTGTTCTTATATAAAAATAAACCGCTTATGAACTCACCAGCTTTATGCTGATTTTCAAACTGCTTGTATTCTCAGGTCTACATTAGATAGGTACACAATGATCTTTTGGAGAAGACATAGCGTATAGAAGACTCGTCTTAACTTTTGTTCATATGATATATATGTATAACTTTTGTAACACTTTGTTTTCAAACAATGTAAATATTTCTATGTAATGTATTGGTTGTGTTTACTACGCTTACTATGTACATTGGTTGCGATACTACATGATAACCTCCGCCCCGGAACGTTTCCGCCATTGGTTTCGGGGTGTGACAGATTGGTATCAGAGCCCTTGTTTATAGTGAACTAGTATACCAAACCTTACATGGGATAAGACTATAAACAACTAAGGGGCCGAAATGCTCTGAACTAAAAGTATACTTTAATATATAAGTATTTTCAAAAGTATACACGTATACCTAATCACCGGAATCCGTAACCTCGAGTAGAACAAAACATAAGTAATTGGGTGTTGTGCGTTGCGGTTAAAGCTGGGTAGTTATGTAGTCGTGTCTAGGGTCAATATAGCTTGATCAACTATATTCAGTCGAGACACAACCAACATGTGCTTGGGAGTGACTGCGGTGTCCAACATGCCTAAAACTTACCCAATACCCAAACAATGAGTCGTCGTCACAACGAAACATGAAATACTATGGGAGTATTTCTAGAGCCAACTTCGTTATAGAAATCCTCATTCTAGCGTTGCTCCTCAATCATTCCTTTAGCAATAGTTTATTTGCTTTGATAACTCTTTCCTGTTTTTCGCTTATAGAATCCTATATATGTCATATTGAGATGTCCCCTGTTCAATATCTCTTGATTCAATTCAGAGGACTTATGATCCTCTCTTTCCTGACTATTTTAGATCAAGATGCCTCCGAGGAAAAGATCCAGCTCAAAGAACAACAATCCTCCTCCGCCACCACCTCCTCCTCAATTTGATCCCGTCATGTTTCAAGCAGTTGTCAATGATGTTATGGTTGCTACCCTATCGCAGATGAACCTCGTTGCTTCAGGTGGGCAAGAAGGTGGTACTCAGCCCCAAAACCAAGAAGGAAGCCAGGGACACTGGAAGGAGTGTTCCCACAAGAACTTTATGAATGCGAAACCCACATTCTTCGATGGCACAGGAGGTGTCATTTCCCTAACTAGGTGGTTAGAGAAAATCGAATCTATCTTCGAGATTTGTGCCTATTCAGAATACAACAAGGTGAAATTCGCCGCCTGAACGTTCACCGATAAAGCTCTGACTTGGTGGAACGGCCGAGTCAAATCCTTAACCCTACCTGTAGCCAATGCTATGGGTTGGGAAGTCATGAAGGAACTTCTGCTCGCGGAGTACTGCCCTCGGGGCGAAATGCAGAAGCTGGAGCATGAACTCTGGAACCTGAAGATGAAAGGTTCCGATATCGCCGCTTACACTTCAAGGTTTGACGACCTAGCGCTTCTTTGTCTGGGAATGGTTACCCCGGAAAGCAAAAAGATTGAGAGGTTCATATGGGGGTTGACCCAGCCAGCCAAGGGAAATGTCTTGGCTGCAAAGCCAGACACACACGACAACGCCAAATGCCTAGCACAAATCCTGATCAGCCATAGTGATGACATAGAGGAAGCAGCCACCACTCCTGAGCCGACAGAGAGAAGTGGTGAGAAAAGAAAGTTTTGGAAGACGAAGAAGAAAAGTCAGCTTTTACACAATTCCTCGAAGAAACAACAGATAGTGGCAGTTCACGCTGCCACTACCCCTGCTGCTGTTTTTGTCGTCGGTTCCTCAGCCCAAACACCTATCACCGGATATGTCGGTATTCTCCCGTGGTGTAACCGGTGCAGTTACCACCACCGCATCCCCGGTCCCTGTCGTGAGAAAATTTTCAAAAACTGTGGCCAAGAGGGTCACCTTGCATGAAGTTGCAAAACACCAACCAATCAAGATTCCAGAGCGGGCATCAGTCAGGCCTGCTATGGTTGCGGCGACGTCGAGAATTATAAGAGAACCTGCCCCAAGGTAGCAACAACTGGCAACACCGGGAGAGTCTTAGCTATGGGACAAGATGAGGCAGCCGCCGATCGCACCGTTGCCACAGGTATATTCCTCTTCGACAACCCTTATGCTTGCAATCCTTTTCAATTCTAGTACTGAAAGAAAATCTGTAGCTATTCATTCGAACATCTTCTTAAACATAGTCCTCAACTAGTAACCGAAACATTTACCATCAAGATGACTAACAGTGAGAACGAGAACGCTAACGACATATTCATAGGATGCACCCTTACCCTGAACGAACATTCTTTTCTTATTGACCTAATGCCATTTTCCATAGAGAGCTTTGATATTATCATTGGCATGGATTGGTTGAATTCCAATCATGCTGATATCCTTTGTTATAGCCATTTGTCCTAATCTCCCCTCTGATCAAACTCTTAGGATCTATAGTGATAAACTTAGTTCCAACCTTCACATCATTTCTTGTATCAAAGCTCAAAAGCTTCTGCGAAAGGAGTGTCACAAATTCCTAGCCTATGTAATCAACGAGAAACATGAAGTTAAAGACCTCGAGAGCATCCCTGGAGTCTGCAATTTTTCCTGATGTCTTTTCCGAAGAACTCCCGGGAATTCCTACCGAACGCCAAGTAGAGTTTTGCATCGACCCAATTCCCGGAGCAAATCTTGTAGCAAAGTCTCCATATCGATAGGCTCTAACAGAAATGCAGGAGTTACCTAGTTAGCCTTGAGTTCATGAGAATGATGTTTCCAAGACAACATTCGGTATTCGATATGGTCACCACGAGATCGTAGTGATGCCCTTTAATCTAACCACTTTCCTTGGTCACGCGGTAAGCAAAGAAGGCATACACGTGGACCCGTCCAAAATCCAGAAGATAGAGAATTAGTCGGCACCGCAGACACCCACAGAAATCCGTCAATTCTTGGGTCTCGCTAGCTACTATCGCATGTTTATCCAGGATTCATCCATAATCGTCTAACCCCTAACAACTTCGACACCAGAAAGGTATACCCTTTTGTTGAAGGTTGCGTCCTGTTGAAGGCCTTACCCCTTGAAAAGGCTCGATACGCTTTGGAAGCATAGAAAATTTAACCCGAGGTACATAGGACCTTTCGAAATCCTCGTAAGGATTGATTCCATAACCTACAAATTCCGACTACCTACAAAACTTAGCAACATCCATTCGATATTCCACGTCTCCATTCTTAAGTAGTGACTATCTGATGAAACCCTAGTAATCCTTTTGATGGGACCGAAACCAACGAAAGTCTGAACCTCATGGAAGAACCAATTGGAATCATATATCGAGATATTTAAAACGTACGAAACAAAGTCGTATCCCGATAAGTGAAGGTTCGTTGGAATACCATGCGAGAACACGAATTCACTTGGATGTACGAAGACTCGATGAAACGGAAGTAACCGTGTCTCTTTCCAAACCCATGATTGTGCTTTAAATCTAAATTTTGGGACAAAATTCCCTACAACGGGGGGATAATGTGACAACCCGAAAAAAATTTCGTCACGATAACCCGTTCCCGTCAGCGAAACCCGACTATCTTTCAAATTTTTCGGTAACATTTTGGGTTAAATCATTTAACTTAAGACTTTTATAATGACCTCGTGAGTGTCCAAACCCATTAGAAACACATGAAAACGCCCCAAATTATTATTTGGAAAACTTTTAGTTTTGACCGCGTCGATTTACGGTAACTTAATCGGGTACGACTAAAAGCCCCGTTTAACGTCAGTATCGGGTAGAATTCCACCGAGCCCCAAACCCGAACCCTATTTAAAGTTGAGTGGGCTTCATTTGAAGCTTTTCCACACTCTCTCTACTCTCTCTCTAAAAACTCAATCTTGGATCCAAATTACCCATTTCTAGCCACAAATTGGTATGTAATCTATCCTAACTCATAGTATAACATCTTTAGCCTTCAAATTCATGTTTAAACTATGAAATAGGGCCATAAACATGAGTTTATGGCCCTAGAACACCCTTGGGCCGCAAACTCATATAAATGGGGTTTTTGAGCCTTAAAACCATTCCAAAACACATTCGGAGCTTAGATATGACTTAGGGGCTTACAATAATGGGCTTAGAACACCAAAACCTTAACATTTGAGGGGTAAACATGATTTTATTGCCCAAGAACATGCTTGGGTCGTAAACACCAATTCATAGGCCGTAAACACCTTCTAAGGTGTTAAGATGCCCCTTAAACACCTCCGAAGCCTTGGAATAAAGTCTAGAAGCAACCACAAATCAGTAAGGGACCTTAAACTTGATAAAAACCACACCCTAAGGAGTTCATGGCTGTAAACCCCCCAAGGATGGGTTCCTGGTCTGTAAACTCCTGTAAATGAGTCAAATGGTGCCTTAACTTCATCCTATGACTTGTATATTGGACTAGAAACTATTGTGATTGACCTAGGACCACCAAAACACACTATAAATGGGTACACAAGAGTTTACATCCGTAAACTCCTAGTTTACCGCCATAAACTCCTCAAATGGTCCTTAGGATGTCCAAATTGCCTTCCAATGCCTTCAAACCAAGCGTAGCAATAACCCACGAGAGTTGTAAGACCATTTAGCACCTAGAACACTCCACCATGAGTTTACGGTCGTAAACTCATGGGGAGATGGTCATTAGGGCCGTAAAATCCTTTAGGAGTTTACTCTTGAAGAGCAAACTCCATATCCAAGACTTACACATCCATAGATGCCACCCGGGTCACTCCTAACACTTGGAATGAAGTGTTTTCGTGTCTAGAAGTGTATATCCTCAACTAATTAGTAGTACAAATCCTAATTAGGTACAAATGTGTATCTTTTCATATTACATAGGAACCTCGCACCCATCCAAGCCCTGAACTGACATTTAGCATCCAAACCGACACATTTCGCGGTTGGTGAGTTTATACCCCTACTCTTTTCCGTGTTTTTCAAATGTTTTCAGGGGGAATACAAGCAAAAAGTACAAGGAAATCTTGTACTCAAACCTTTTATTTCAGTTCAAATGTTTATATTTTGTATGCTTTTAATATAAAAAATCGTATTAACCAATAGTTCGAATTGCAGAGTTAGCTTTCATACTAATTGTAGATTTCTTTATAAAATGTTATAATCTATGTTTCATTTTATAATCTTACGAAAGATTCATACTAACCATAAATTAGAATTAATACTAATAAGATACGCCTGCGGAAAGTAACAGAATGACGAAAGTAACAAAACGAATACGAAAGTACGCCTTTGGATGACACCAAGACTTCGGAAATACAGCTAGTGTACGCCTTGAGTGTCACCAGAGTTTCGGAAATAATTTGAAATTACGCCTTTGGATATCGACAGAGTTTTGAAAATATACGTCTTTGGATGTCGACAGAGCTTTGGAAATACGACTAAAGTACACCTTTGGAAGTCACCAGAACATCGAATATACAGCTAAGGTACGTCTCTGAGTGTCTTCGAACATTCGAAAATACAGCTAAGTAAAGTAGATAATCGACATTCGAGTGTAGGATAACCGGGATATCAAAATATCTAACTAATACGACAAGTATGATAGATACTAGTACATAGCACTCCGAACCAAGAACTAACCATGACTTTTAGGAAAATAAGGGTTTTTCCTGGGATAATGAATTGTTCCTAACCAAACTGTAGAATAAATGAATAACTAAACTTACAAATAAGAAAATATGGAATTTTCTTGGATTACGAACTGTTCCTAATTTCATTGTGTAATAAACGGATAACCAAACTTAACTTGACCGTGTAACGAATGGAAAACTAAACTTTACTTATAAGAAAATATGGGATTTTCTTGGATAACAACTTTTTCATAAAACCAAAGGAAACCTGTTCTTTTACAAAAATAAGTCGCTTATGAACTCACCAGCTTTATGTTGAATTTTCAAACTGCTTGTATTCTCAGGTCCACATTAGACAGGTACACAACGATCTTTTGGAGAAGACGGAGCGTATAAAAGACTCGTCTTAACTTTTGTTCATATGATATATATATATATATATATATAAATTTTGTAACACTTTGTTTTCAAACAATGTAAATATTTCTATGTAATGTATTGGTTGTGTTTACTACGCTTACTATGTACATTGGTTGCGATACTACATGACGTCCTCCGCCCCGGAACGTTTCCGCCATCGGTTTCGGGGTGTGACAATCTATGATATTCATAAGCTCTCTGATACATCAAAACAAAAAACTCTCCGCATTAACTCAACTCAAACTCTTCGCATCTTCTCAAAACGCATTTACATGACGAGGGTCACTTTCATGTATCAACAGATTATATTTCCCTCATTATTTAATTTTTAATCTAATTAATTTTTTTGTATTAACCATAAATTAGATTCCACCCACCCACCCTAAAAATCTAACATAATATATTTGTATCCCTCTTTTTTCTTTAAGATCAACACCTAAAAAGCACAAGCATCACAACTATTGTTAGACCACCGCCGACTGACCACTAATTGCCAAAGATGTTAATTTCACCTTAAAAAAAGAAACACATAACACACATATCTTGTATGTGTGTGCTGGTACGATACAAAAAGAGAGGGAAAGTGAGACGAAAATCTATATTCTAACAATAACTTTGTTTGGATCTGCGATTTAGGGTATGCCAATAATAACTCACTTCGTTTTCATCCTCTTTTGTCTTCTATGGTCAAATATGTGATTTAGGGCATGCCATCAACAACCCTTTTACATCTAGATTTTTTTATCTTTACTCCGTTTACAGATCTATATTTTGACAACTCTTCTCTCTTCTCTGATGGTGATATGTGGTGGTTAAGAGTTGAGAAAGGATATAGGACAAAAATCTAGGGTTTCGATTCTACATCTCAGTCCTTACATTGATGTAGGGATTTCATGACTAGTTTTAGGATTGGAGACTTCATCTCGAAAATCAATGTTGTTTAAAGGTATTAAATTAGGATTTGTTGTTGATTATAAGTTCCAGATTATGGTTCTAGTATCAGATTTGGGTTTGAGATTTTGATTTTGGTTATAGTATCAAATTTGGTGTTGACGGGTGGTGGTTAGTGAAGGTGACGACGGTGAAAGGAAATGGTTGTCGGCTATGATATGAGATAATTTAGAAATAGGATAGGGAATAGAGAAAAAAGGAGAGAGAAAGAGAGGGAGAAAAAGAGAGAGAGAGAGAGAGAGAGAGAGAGAGAGAGAGAGATGAAAATGATATAAGTTTTAAAATTTATAATTAATCTAATTTAATTGATAAATTATAAAGAAATGAAAAAAAATAAAATTAACAATATAGTCTTTTAAAAAGAAACGATGGACTAAAATGATAAATTTAAAAGAAATGAGGGACTAAATGTGCTTTTGGGGCACTTAAACGAAACCATTAACGGCTAACGGTGATAGGGACTAATCGTGCAAGGGAATGAAAACATAGGGATGGTTCGAGTTAATTTTTAAAAATAGAGACTACATGTGCTTTTTGATACCTAACCGAGGAACGGTTCGTGTAATTTACTCAAGTATAATTGATAGTGCTCAACATAAAATCCTAAAAGTATATAGGAAGATAATTTCTACCGATTAGAAAGTAAACTTTATCTAGTAAGATTTAATTCATCCTTTATTTTCACTAAGGTTTTAGATGATTCTATTGGTTTGTATCTTAACTTTATACTTGAAAAATACAAAAAATGTTTAACAATTAAGTTTTAACATGTAAAATATAATTACAACGACTTTAGTTGTTAATAAAGCTTATTTAATATCTTGTGCTAAATCTTAGACATTCTTTTAAAAGGAAGGCATGCATCATAGTTTATAGTTTCTTAATAATTATTTTCTCTACAACTAAGTGAAAGTGTGATTACGAATATTTTATATATAAATAAGATTCACATATATTAAATAAACAATATTATTTGCTTTTTAAAATCCATTTATTGAAGTTGGAATATGTTAATATTATTTATATAATAAAGGTAACAATCTCTTAAATAAGTTTGATTTAAAACAAGTTTAAGTTAAAAATGTTTATATATAGAACTTCTTATTTACAAAATATTAATATTTACATTATAATTCTTATTAAACGATTTAGTCTCATAAACAGAATTTTAGTCATTACAAAATATGAAGTGATCTTTATGAAAAATGATTTAAGTAAATAATCAATCATTTAGAAAATTAACTGATATATATATATATATATATATATATATATATATATATATATATATATATATATATATATATATATATATATATATATATTGTAACACCTTGATTTCACTCTACAGTAGAATTTAATATAAACCGGTTGTTTCTAAAATTCTAAGTAGAAATATATTACTTTTTAGCCAAATTAATCATCATAAATGTGTAGTAGACGTCAATACGAAATATGACTTCGTATGAACAAATTATGATTGTTCTAAGTTTTGCGTTCAACCCTATACGGCAAAACATGTCGTAAAAAGTGAATAGGAGATAGGTTTCTTATTAGCTTAAGTAATCTAAACAAAATTCGTAGTGGTCATAAAAGCGAGAGCATGCATATAAAGAACGCCTAAATTTGACTTCGTATGAGGAAGTTATAATTTTTCGAAGTTACGGTACAATAGTGTGCGACGTAAAAATCAAAAGTAAAACAAGTGTTAGCCAAAACGATGTGAACGAGTTGTAGATCTCGTAATACCAATATTTCATACGAAGAACATCGACAAGTGTAATCTTCATAGGCTGTTAAAGTTGTAGTACTCGTCAATAACTATGTGTGGATATAAAAAAACATCGAAAATGAAGCTTGTATGCAAAAGATATGAATTTTTGAAGATTTACAATTTTACGTGGCTGCCACATGTGGCAAGACCAAAGCCACCCCCGTCCCTAACATAGGCACGGTGCACGTGGTAGTTTGGCACGAGGTGCCCCATCAGATTCTATAAATAGCAGTTTTCAAGCCCCTCATTCTTCACACCAAAACTCTCATATATCTTTCCTTTAGATTCCGAATTCTCTGGAGTTTTTTGGGGTTCTGAGGAATCTCATTTTAGAAAGGCTCTAGGGAAGCAGAGAGTGGGACAGAAAGAAGTGCTCGGTATAGAGGTTATTCCCATGACTTTCAGGTTTTTCGCTAGAAATCTCAGTAAGTTAAGCTATGCTTACTAGGCTTTTAGGGTAACTTATAATAATGTTTATAACCGTTATTAGGTACCTATAAGTACCAAATTGGTCATTAATTTTAGGTAAACATTCTGATTGGTCTACTTACGGGAGAAATGTCAAGAATATGCCAAAATGATCTTGGCTCCCAACTATCATGACTAGCTTATCCATATTTGATATCCATGAAAGTATATTTGGAATTAGTAAATGATCTAACTTCTACCGGATTTCCATTGATATTAATAAGTTATAATATTATAGGTTAATACTTAATAGGCCCGTTAACCGCCAATTGAATCTTTAGAAGGATACCAGTTAATCGTCTAGGTAATTATCCATATGATGGTCATATGGGAATATGAAAATGTTTCCATAATGGGATTTGATTATTAAATCTACATTTGAGTTGGAAAATTTGATGCAAGAGAAGTGTTCAAGGAGTGTACCTTGAATTTGAACCTTCATTATCATGGAATTGTTTCTAGTAACAAAGTTCCAATGGAACATTCTATAATATCGGTGGCTCGGTCTCTGTTACATAGAAGCCTCGACATCACAGAAGGTCAATGCATATAAGGTTGGAATTCCAATTCATTTTAGATAGTGAAATGAATTTTGAATTGTGAAATTAGCACTATTGGAATAGTGTCTAGTCTATTTGTTCACAAAGGAAGACAGGCATAGTATGCATGTTCATAACATTGCATATTTGATCTTATTTAATTGAAATGGTTAGTTGATTACTCGAAACATTATACAATGAATAAAATTGTAATTATTATGGTGATTAAATAATAGAGATTATTTATGTTCAATAGGGTTGAGACCATTGTTAATTAGCTTATTATTGTGTTTCACTTTGCATGTTTTACTTCCTGAATAATTTGAGTATTTTAATTCCACAGTCGCTCATACTTTTGGAAGTAAGTAGTGAATTAAGGCTATCATGAATTGAATTGTATATTGTCTATAGAGATTAGACATTGCAATGATTACTTCAATATTCATGAGTACTTAGAAAATGGAGATTTTGAGTATTGGACAAACGCACACTCATAGAATTACTTCATGGATTCTATCATGAGTAATTCTGAGAGAATAATATATTATATTCTTGAAATGGAAATATATGAGTTGTAATTTACAAGTCAGTAATGCATTGGTGCTGCATAAACGCATCAGATAGGCTAATTGATTCATTTGATTAGGCTAAATGATTGGACTAATTAAGTAATTGATGCACCATATTCTTCTGAGACATTGCATTCTATATAAAAAGAAATACATCTAGTTTTTTTTAACACTAATATAGATGAATTGAGGGGTAGCATGTGTTACCCCTACCAACTAATTAAATCCGCCCTTGGGTGCATGTCAACTTAGGGTTTATGTTTTTCCGCCAAAATTAGTTTTTTGTAACATATAAACCCACCATTACTATATATATATATATATATATATATATATATATATATATATATATATATATATATATATATATATCACTAATATAGATGAATTGAGGGGTAGCAGGTGCTACCCCTACCAACTAATTAAATCTGCTCATGGGTGCATGTCAACTTAGGGTTTATGTTTTTCCGCCAAAATTAGTTTTTTGTAACATATAAACCCACAATTACTATATATATATATATATATATATATATATATATATATATATATATATATATATATATGTGTGTGTGTTACGATCTAAAGAGCTAGTAGTATGGCCTCTAGGTGCTTAATGTTAGTGTACTTGAAACTAGTAGAAGTGTAGTTTCCATGTGCTTGTACTAATAGAGTTGAAGTATAGCCTTTATGTTCTTAAGTGTTGTTGTATTTGAATTATTCATTACAGTTAAAGTAGGGGTTGATAACGGAACGACGACTGGTCGGGAGCCTATAGACCCGTGTGATGACAAAGAAATGGTAGGAAAGCCGTAATTTGAAATACGTATATTATTGGTGGATGGCGAAAGGTCGTGAGACGTTGTTTGTATTCTTGTATATGTAATGTGATATATGGTATTTTAGAAACTCGCTAAGTTTCGTGCTTATGCAGTTCATTATTAATGTTTTTTTGGTACTCCATCGAATCATAAAAATGGAAAGACCCGACTGTACGCACACGCATTCGCATCATCTTTTTCTTATAAAGTAATCATACAATGATATATTTGGATGAAAAAATGAAAACTTTTGGGTTGAACATCGGGGTGTTACAAGTTGGTATCAGAGCCCTCGTTTGAGAGAATTGAATGAACACTCGTGTGATTCCAAAAACAAACTAAAGATCTGGGAAATTAACAAATCCTTTTAGAAAAAAGAATAATACAAAGAATGTGATGCGTATAGTCAACCTGAGCTCAAAAGGGAAAGTGATTCCCAAAATATCCATATTTGGTATGTCTGCCTAAATGTGAATTGTTAGAAATACGTGCTAGTATGTAGGTTAGGGATCCTTTCAGAAACTTTCGGTTGGAATAGTTTGATACTTAAAATGACTTATAGCCTAGATAATTACATGTTATTTTTTTGCATAGAATCTATGCGAAGATTAATTAGTTATTTAACAAATACATTAGGTTGCATGCTCCCATATTTAAATAGTTTTAGGTTGCTTGATTTGGTGCTATTGCGCACCTCTTATTTGAGTCCAACCGTTATAGTTTTGGATCTTTCAGTCAATAGACTACTTGATTTTAGAGGCATGTAATCATATTCTTCAGATAAACAGCTAATGTTTGTAGAAGTTCTTCCTCGACAAATAGCAGGGTGCAATAGAATGAATCCTAGGAGAGAAATCTAGGAACATGAGTGATTAGGCCCTTGTAACACTAGGTGTGTGAAAAGGAATATCGATAACAGAGTGTAGTGACTTGGAAACCTTGGGGAAATTTTTGCATCTGGTATGGATAGGTGTGGAAGGTAGTATGAGCCCGTACTATTGGAAACACGGGATCCATACAAGAATCAAGAAAAGCAACAAAGTTGCTAAGGAATTGGAAAGGATTTGAAGATTATCCTGAGTTAGTTCTATAATTCAAATTAATCCATTCCTATTCCCATCTTCAACATGGTAATGATCACTAGAGCAAGTGGTTCTTGTTCTAGATCAGACAGGCCAGGTCCAAGCGAGACTTATATACGTAATTGGATAGAGGTGGCGGTACAATAACTGTAAGAGAGATGATTCCATAAATGTTCTTAAATATTTTGACTAAATTTATAGCCTTGTTTGATGAATGGTATGCTACCGTCACTATTATTGTTGTCATCAAAGCCATTATAGCCCAGGGCAGGGCCCATTATAGCATGATAGGGTTGAAATATACCCCAGGGCAGGGCCTATTATAGCATGATAGAGTTGAAATATACCCAGGTCGGGGCCCATTATGGCATGTCGAGCTGAAATATACCCCAGGGAGGGGCCCACTATTGTATGATCGGGTTGAAATATACCCCAGGGTGGGGCCCAAACTTTCTTATTGGGTTGGAATATAGCATAGGGCTAGACCCTATTGTATGTTTGGTATGTGGTACTTTGGGAAAACTTACTAAGGGCCTGTTTGATAAATAACTGATTGGGTCCGATCATCTATTTTGGCTGACTCGGTTCGGTCGGTTCGTTTGATAAAGGGCTAAAAACGTCTGACCCAGTCCAATGATCTTACTCAGTCATCTAAAATCGTCTGATTCGGTCCTTCATAAAAAAGAGCCTGACTGGAAATTTTCTCTATTTTTCCCTGAAGCTATGAACGCCCCTCATCGTCAATGACAGAACGCTCTCTTCCTCCATCGACCCTTCCTAGCCTGCAACCACCTTCCTTCGTCGTATCCTTCCGTCGACGCTCTCTTCTTCCTTTAATTTTGGAAGGTAGCAGATTTCTTCTTCAATAGATTTCTTATTCCTTTAACTTTTGCAGTAGAGAGATGATGTTTTTCAGGAGAGAGACGATCGATCGATTGGGAGAAAGATAGAGAAGGAGAACATGTTTGCTTCTATTTTTCTACTATGCCGTGAGTTTTTTTTGTATTGCATAATATCTCTATCGATTTATATACATAGTGTGATGCGTTTAACACACTTGTTTATTTTTTCTCTGTTTCAAGTGCCACATTAATGGAAGAGATAAGAAAACTGGTTTGACTCTTTGAATTTTCAACAGAGGGAGATATTTACAAGTATAAGAATGAGATTGAAGAAAAGCCAAAGTTACGAATCCTTCTTGTAAGTTTATTCTTTTGCTTTTTAAATTCACAAAATCACATCATATGTAAAAAAAATATAGAGATTTTGTATTATGATTAAATAAATCTTGGTATTATGATTAAATAAATCTTGTATCTTGTTTCAATATGTTATGTTATTTGAACTTGTTCAAGAGATTAAACATTCACAGTTTTCATGATATATATATATATATATATATATATATATATATATATATATGTGTGTGTGTGTGTGTGTGTGTGTGTGTGTTTGTTAATCTCTATCTCTCAAGTGGTGCCATTTGAAATTTGAAGCAGGAGAACCTTATGAACGCATAAATGGTCTTGCTATTTTTTATATTAATATATGTTGTGATTCTTGTTACAAAGATTTTTTATTATTGATTTTAAACTCATTTTTTTCTGGGAGAGGATTCGAGGATGATTCAAATTATGAAGTATTGAATTAAAAGTTAAAGTTGGTGTTACAAATTGATTGTAATTCGATTGAAACAAGTAATTCATGTTTTTTTTTTTTAAAATTTTGTTCTCTTTGCAAATATGTATGAATCATCAAAGTTCATTGCTTTTTCTTTTAATTATTAGTTGGTTCGATCAAAGTTCACTGTTTTTTCTAGAATCAAGAATATAATTCTTTGTTATTTTTGGTGTTATATAAAGTTTTCCATCAACAAGTAATATAGTCATTTTTTATCATTCATCACAAACAGTTAGAGATATAATCAAACAGTATGGTTTCAGTCAGAAAGTCTAACTCAATCAGCATTAACTCAGTCAGCACTAACTCGGTCAGCAACTATCAAACGACCCCTAAGCTTTTGCTTACAATTTCTATTGTGGTTTCAGGTACTTCTGGTACTAAAGGGAAGGGCCCCACGTGATGGAGCAACATTCACTCCCAACTATTTTCAACACCTATTGATATTGTCACTCTAATGATTTGATATGATGATTATGTAATGGATTTTGGGAACAAATTTATGATTCTAAATCTTAATTAAAATGAATATATATATATATATACACACACATATATATATATATATATATATATATATATATATATATATATCTTGGTTTTGGGCTGTTACGTAATGTGGATAACAAAAAAAACTAAAAGCACATAAAGACATAATATTTACGTGGTTCGGTCAAGGTGACCTACGTTCATGGACAGAAGGGGAGTATTCTTTATTTCAGAGTTCTCAAATAGAGGTTACAAGTATAATTCACTAGAGATTAGTCCTACTTACTAAGGATACAAGATAGAAGACACCTCAAATGACTAAGCAAACAATCTATTTATAGTTAAGCGATTAGACCTAAAACTCTAATGGGCCAAGCCCATTGGCCCATAGGCCCATGAAAGGTGACAACCAATCATATTCTGCCATGCAACATCCTCTAGAACATTCTCGCATCTCATACCAGGGGAGACTCAACCAGTTTGGGGGCTCTGAGCGAACCAAAATTTTAGGGCCCTTTGGCATTTACTGTACTTGATGTTATAAAACATCCTCCTTTATCCGGGCTTCGAATCGGGAATAAAAAATTAAAAAGTTTATAAATGGCGGAGTTGCAGCCCCTGATTCGTATTTTCTTTAAGACATGATTATTGAACATTTGATTAATTTTTCAATCACCAAAACAAGTAGACAAATATAGATGAACAAAAAATAAACAGAAAGTCCTTACTTTACCTTCGTTCCAAGTTAGTAAAGGACAACCTTGAAAATAGTTAAATAGAAGATAATGCAAAACACACATTCGTTTTCCAGAATTCAGACCCGGTCAAACCCTTATATAATCAATGAACAATGGTTAATAGCCGATTTAGGGATAATCAATGGAAAATTGAATTATTGAAAGGTGAAAAATAGAAACACTAGAGTGGACTTACCGTTTCAGTTCTGTTGATATTTAGATATTGTCCTTGTCATTTTCAATGACACTATGACAACCTTGAAGTTTTGAGTCTTTTGAAAAGTCAAGTGCAGATCAACAATGGAGACTCGGAGGACATATAAATAAAATACACAGAGAAGTCGAATGTATCTATTTTTCAGAGAATGGACAATCAATCAAAGAACATAGAAGGAAGAGAAGAAGAAGTACAAGTGAAGATTGAAGAACAAAAGGTATTTTTTTTAGACTTGGTTTCAAGAATCGAGAATGAGAATAGAAGGAAGAAGAATACTCGCTTTTAATTAATCAATCTGGCTGTTGATTTTTGTGGCATACGTAGGTTAACTCAGAAAATACAAGGAATCAAAATTTCTATTTTGCTGAAATTTCTTGGGTAAAATGGTGCCCTCTAGAAGTGGGGGCCCTAAGCTAGGGATTAATTATAACCAAAGTATAGTCGACCCTATATCATACAACCCATGAGCATCGACAACACACATAATGAACCACCTTGACCATAGTGGAGCATCATGATGCACAAGTGGTGCATCATGAACACTAATGGTCCAACATCCATCATGGTGATACAACATGGTGTATCTATTAAGCATGATCATCTTTTAAGCATACGTGGATCAACATGGCACAATAAAGGAATCAAGATGGTGCATTATGTACCAAGATGGTCCATGATAGCATAACTTCTCTTCTTGATGGAGCAACATCATCTTCATGGCTCAACATCTCATTGGCTTAACATCTTCACTTGGGTCAACACCTTTTTAGCTCAACATTACCTTGGCGCGTGACATCCCCATTATCACGGTCATAAAAGACCGATATGTTTATGCTTTGTTTTAAAATCAGAGTAATCATTTACGTAAAATAGTTGCGGAATTTGTTCCCAAAACAAAATGTGATAAGAATTTATCAAAGCATTTCTTTAAAGAAATGTATTTTCATTAAATAACAAAATCTTGGGATGTCATGTTCCAATACAGACCAAAAGCATAAACAATATCAAATGGACCTTACAATAGTTATTTATAAATACTGATCTATAATCCATAATCTCTCGTCAAGTCCACCAACTTATACCCTTGTGCCATTACCTGTAATGCAAAGAAAACTGAGTGGGTCAGACTTGGGAGCTTGGTGAGTATATAGGGTTTTCAACCCACAATAATATAATTATTATATTCAATTATCAAACAATTAACCCAACTACCCATCCCCATTATCTTCTTTACTCTTAAGGTTTTACCCTAAGAATCAACTATACTTCATTCACTCATTCCTAAGGATTGAACTAAGGAATTGGCACGAATTCCATTGCTTCCAAAGTTTATCTATCAGGTACTAAATTCATATATATGAAGGGCTAACTCCATAGTCACAAAGGTTTACTCAACAAGCGCTAACTCCATAGTCGCCAAGGTTTACTCAATAATAGCTAACTCCATAGTCGTCAAGGTTTACTCAACATGGATCTTTCATCACACATCAACTATTCCATCTACTCATGTTCTACCCAACATATTTGTAGATATAAAATATATATACATGTTAACTCATTTAAAACCTATATAAAACATTCATTCCACCCATCTCAAATAAACAAATAATATATAAACACATAGCACGTATTTCATAGCAAATACTTCGTATTTATGTGTTAGAAGAAAGTAACTACACACTCACTTGATTAGGCGATGCTCGGACAACACTACACCTTGTAAAAGTAGTATTCTTTGGTAGATCTGGAAGATCTTCACAAAAACTGGGCTTCTCGTGGGCAGAGCTTCGGCTCGGGAATTTCATTTCTCGGGATCTTCGGGGCTTCAGAACTTGCTTCGGGGCTCGGGATTAATAACGGGGCTTTTAGGATATTTCTTACACGCAAAACGATGCAAAAATGAGAGAGAAAGGAGAATTTTTGGCAAAATGATCGGCAACCTTCGACTTTTATTTATAGGGGCTGAAACCCCGAGTTACGCTGGACGTAACCCCAAATTACGCTAGACGTAATCCTCCTTTGACATGTACGCTAGGCGTATATCTAGGTACGCTGGGCGTACCGGGTGGATAAGGCCGGATGAGTCACGGGTTTGGTATTATCCGATTTTATAATTAAATAAATATATTTTAATTATTTAAAAACTTCATAAATTCGTATCTTCCTCATACGCACTCCATTTTCGACGTTATTTATATCTACATGTAGGTGAGACTATGCTCTACAACTTTTTTTTAGACTCCATCGGCTAATTTCAAATTTATTTTTATTATATTATTTTTAGTAGGCCGGGATAGGAAAACTCCGTTATAAATTCATAACTTCTTCCTCCGACGTCCGTTTTCGTCTGTTTTTTCACCATTGCACTACTAATAACAAGATCTTCGATTCTCGTTTAGATTGCTTCGACCAAAAATCACTCGATCTCAAATTCGAGTTTCGGGCTGCATACTGTTAAGCTGAAACTTAGAAAAATCATAATTTCCTCATACGAAATCAGATTTGGGCGTTCTTTTTATGCACACTCTCGGTTTAACTAATTCTACAACATTCGTTTAGATCACTAAGGCTAAGTATTTCTCTATCATAAATTCACTTTTTACGTCATTCAGCGTTGTACCGGTTCTGTCGCGAAACTTCGACAAATCATAACTTTTTCGTCATAACTCGGATTTCGGTGTTCTTTATATGCACGAAATCCTTGTAACATATACTACAACTTAGTTAAGATTACTCCTTCTAAATATTCTTCCATCAAAAAGTCATTTTTGACACCTATCATCTCTAAATTGACTAGCCCTAATCTAAGGGCGTTACATGGCGCAACTTCAGACATGATGGCACATCATGCTATCATTTGGTGCAACATCCCTAAGTATGACACAACTTCCTTTTACATGGCGCAACATGATGTTCCATATTGATCCATGTTGCTCTAAGTGCTCTAAGTTGCACCCAGTTCCTCTAAGTTGCTCCAAGTGCTCGAAGTTGTTCCCAGTTGCTCCAAGTCACTCCAAGTTGCTCCAAGCCACTCTAAGATGCACTAAACCACTCAAAGTTGCTCTAAACCCCCTTTTGGGAGATCCATTCCTTTGTCAGATGATAATGATCCAAATCCATCTCAGATGATCTGTTCCTTTGTCACTTGCTCCATGAAACTCAAGTGCTCCATTAGGACCTAAGTGTTCCAAATGCTCCATGAGAATGCTCCAAATGCTCGAGTCACATTTAACAAAATTCTTTGTCTTTGGTGTGAATGTATCAATCATTAGGGGATATAAAAAGAAGGACATAATTCCCATTCCTCAAATAGATTATTGAATTTGATATGATCCATTTCATAAAAGCCACATCACTTGCATTTTTTATTTGTGAATTCAATGAGAGGCTAAAAATGTTAAGTGAAGTTATCAATGAAAGTTATGAAGCAGTAATAAAAGATATGATTGTTGCATACATGGAATGATTCTTCACCTATAAAGTGAAATTTTTTTTAGGGTTACATAGACCATGTGAAGAAAAATAATAAAAAGGAAGAGATAGGGGGATGAGTCATGTAGCATGAAAGAGAGAGAGAGAGAGAGAGACCATCACTTATTTTTTAATAATTAAAATAAATATATAAATATTAAATCTAAAAGTAAAATGAATGAAAGAATGAAAAATAAATACAACTAATGGTATTATAGTCATTTTAATTTTCAATGAAACTAATTAAAGGACCGTTAATCCAAAAAAATTAAAGTTTGAAAAAGGAAGAATTTCATATATACCCCTCTTAAACCTCAAAATATCATATTTGCTCAGCTTAATTTCTTAATATCATATTTACCCTTTATAAACCTTCAAAATATCATATTTGCTCAATTCCTTTTTTATAATGTTTTTAATATTTTATAATCATTTTTTATAACATAAAATTACTATAATAATTAAAAAATTTAACGATATTATCCTTACGTCTATGATAATGGAATGTAAACTTCTAAATTGTTGGAATGTCGTTCTCTTGACAAACAAACATATTCATCTTCAACCTTCTCTATGAAATGTATATTTTGATTGTGTAGTTTTTTTGGTTGATTATATTGTAGATGAAGGATATTTTAGATATTACCATTGATATTTTGATTTTTAAAAAGTACATATACGATATTTTGATACTTAAGAAGGGCATATATGATATTATGATGTTTAAAAATGACATATATGATATTTTAAAATTTTATGAATGATAAATATGATATTTAGAAATTTTATTAAGGGTAAATATGATATTTAGAAATTAAGTTGGATAAATATAATATTTTGATGTTTAAAAAGGACATATATGAAATTCTCACTTTGAAAAAACACATCGCAAAGCCCATTTTTGGAGCGTACACAACAAAAAAATTGAATGTAATATGTATATCATATTCTTCGATAAATGAAATTAATTTCTAAAATTACAAGCGTACACAACAAAAATTTTAAAAGTAATCGACCATATTTTTTGTGAGGCAATCTATGGTTTAGGCTTTAGACAGATTAACAACTCCAAATTCCTATCAAATAGACATGCAACCAACATCTGCTGTGCAACTTTATTCATATACCGGTTTTCATGTTTTTTTGACATCAAAATACACAAACAAATTCCTATCAAATAGACATGCAACCAACATCTCCGATAGCGAAACCCTTTACAAACAAAATACACAAACTTTATTTATTAAATGCGATAACAATCAAATCAAACATTTTCAATAATTGATTCTTATAAAATAGCAATAACCCTAAAAAAAATTATCATCATTTTTTATATATATATTTTTTGTACGTATTTATAGACCTCTCAATATCGTCGTATAATCGCTCGTAACGTGTCCACAATCATAACTGCAATTCGGACGTCCGATAGCGACTCTTGTCCAGATACATAGCTTAATCCACAGCCGTTGGATCAGATTCCAATTTCAGGGGTAGAAAAGTAATTTCCACCTCTGAAACCGCCTATATAACTACATCCTATTCAGAAAACCCTAATACCAGAAAAATAGTTATTAAGAGTGAGAATACGAATTCTACTTAGGGAATGCAGAGAGATGAGTGGAGATTCGCGGCTGTCTAACCGAGGAAGGGCTAAACGACCCATCGGCGGCAGAACTTGCCACCGGAAACACGTCGAAGACGGGTGAACTACACGCCTGATTAGTGTCTATTTCTTTTACTTTGTAATTTACAGAAGCATTTCGTCGAGCAGATGGCAGGTGAAGACAGAAACAATGGCGTCCTACATGGAAAATACGAACTTGGCCGGCAGCTAGGTCACGGTACTTTTGCGAAGGTGTACCATGCGAAGAACGTGCATACCGGAAAAAGTGTGGCGATGAAGGTTGTGGGGAAAGAGAAGGTTATTAAGGTCGGAATGATGGACCAGGTTAAGCGAGAGATTTCGGTGATGAAGATGGTACGTCATCCTAACATTGTCGAGCTTTACGAGGTTATGGCGAGTAAATCGAAGATCTATTTCGCCATGGAACTCGTTAGAGGCGGTGAGTTGTTCTCCAAAATTGCGAAAGGGCGGTTGCGAGAGGATGTTGCCAGAAGCTACTTCCAGCAGCTCATTTCCGCCGTTGATTTCTGTCATAGCCGAGGTGTGTACCACCGGGATTTGAAGCCGGAGAATTTGCTGTTGGATGAAGAAGGTAATTTAAAAGTGACGGATTTTGGACTCAGCGCTTTTTGCGATCATCTCAGGCAGGACGGACTGTTACACACGACGTGTGGGACTCCGGCGTACGTCGCACCGGAAATAATCGGGAAAAAAGGATACGATGGAGCAAAAGCCGATATCTGGTCATGTGGTGTTATCCTCTACGTTCTTCTCGCCGGATTCTTGCCTTTTCAGGACGAGAACATTGTCGCGATGTATCGGAAGATTTACCGAGGAGATTTCAAATGTCCACCATGGTTTTCATCCGACGCACGAAAATTAATCACGAAATTACTAGACCCAAATCCGAGCACTCGGATTACCATCTCGAAGATCATGGAATCTCCCTGGTTTAAGAAGTCGGCGCCGAAGACCTCCAAGTTCTTGATTGAAGACGAAGGAGTACAATCTAAAGGCAAGGATGCTAAAACTCTGAATGCGTTTCACATCATTTCATTATCAGAAGGATTCGATCTGTCGCCGTTGTTTGAAGAGAAGAAGAGGGAGGAAAAGGAAGAAATGAGGTTCGCGACGACGGAGAAGGCGGAGGCGGTTGTGTCGAAGCTGGAAGAAGTGGCGAAGTCGATGAAGTTTAGCGTCAAGAAAAGCGGCGACGAGAGCAGTTTAAGGTTGCAGGGACATGAAAATGGTAGAAAAGGGAAGTTAGGGATAGCGGCGGAGCTCTTCGCCGTCACCCCGTCGTTTCTGGTGGTGGAAGTCAAGAAATCTAGCGGCGACACCCTGGAATACAACCAGTTCTGTAGCAACGAGCTCCGGCCGGCGCTTAGAGACATTGTCTGGAGGTCTGCCGCCGATCACACTTTTCCGGCGCGAATCTGAATCAAATTGTTATTAGTATCTCATCAAATTTCATCATGTTTTATATGTTTTATCTGTTGAATAAAATAATATTGTGATTCTTCTTTTCGTCATCGAATCATTCTTCATGTGACTATTAAGATCCTTTGGTCCTTTTATCAGTCTCATAATTAATCTTTAACTATTTATAAACGGTGTGTTTTTTGTCGTACTATTCAAATTTTATAAACGGTGTGCGTTTTGTCGTATTATACAAATTGATGGTTTTCTATATACAAAAGATAAAAAACCATATCATTCAAATGATAGTTTCAATAATATTCAATCATATGTATATAACATCTTGGTATATATAATCAAATGCAAAATTTATCTTTGTTGTAACTTTGATATCATTCAATTTTGTTTTAGCATCGGTTTTGATTATGTTTACTTGATATTAAGCCTACGAACCCATTTGACTTAGGTGAAGCTTGATATCATCATAAGCTATACATTTCATTTAGATAGATTTAAACCTTTTGATATGATAATAAAACTCTTTGATATCATATAGACTATATAACCCATGATGACTCAATTAGGCTTTATTTATGATATGACAATGCATTAAACTTATTAGAGTTAAATAGATTAACACATTCATTTTACTTATTATACAGTTTTACTAATGCATTGAACTTTATTGAGTTCAATGAAATATATCTTTAATAGTTCAATTATTTTTTTCCTCATTGAAAAGTTCAATGGTTATTGAATTCAATATTTATTGAATGCCAACATGATATTTTATAACATGATATTCTGTAATAATAGAGTTTAATTCATTGAATAACAATTAAACAGACCAACTAATTCAATTTAAATTGGATTCTATCCTTTTACTATTAAATAGCCCTTTATATTGTTAGAGCACCTTTTATATATATATATATATATATATATATATATATATATATATATATATATATATATATATATATATATATATATATATATACGGTATTAAACCCGTATGACACACAGGTTGATTAAAACAAAAGCTAAATATTAAGGTTTAAATATCAAAATATCATCAATGTGTTTTAACTCGAGAATCATTGATAAAATCATCATGGTGTACAATCAAATAAAAGTTTTAGTATTCGAAAAAAAAAACTACAATCATATATACTAATATCATTGTTTTATTTAAAATAATTATTGTGAAATAACTTAGTTTGTTAATAACTTTGATTATTTTATTATTCTCAAAAATATGTTTAAATAAATCATATTTGTAAAAAAAAAAAAAAAAAAAAAAAAAAAAAAAACCAAATACAAGCTAGTAAGCATGTTATTGGTATCATTATCAAAAAGTTTTCGAATAATATATTTTGATATTTTTAAGATATATCTAAATTATTTTTTAACTATACAAACTACATAATATTTGATTGAATTGAAATTCATCTTATAAATGGTTTTGTAAATGTCATTACTGATGCTGCGACTTTTTTATTTAATTAAAATGTTCAGTTGAAATTTGAATTTTTTTTTTGAAAAAAATGAAAGATTATGGTGAGAATCAAATTTTGAAATCTTTCTTTGTGAATTGTTGAGCAAATCAAAGGCGAATAAGTATAAATAGTAGGGGTATTCACGGTCCGGTTTTTTTGGTTTTTAGGTCAAACCAAAGCCAAACCGTTAGTAACGGTTTTTGTCAAGCAAAAACCGAAGCCGATCCGTTGAAAATTTAAAACCGAACCATACCAAACCGTTACTAACGGTTTGGCTCTGGTTTAGTTTCACGGTTTGGGATTTTTAGGTCCATTTTAACCGAGTCCATTAAATTAATTTAATAAAATAAATCGATTATGTTGGTACAAGAAAAGAAAAACTTGCAAAAATAAAAATAACCTAACACGACTAAGTTACATGATGTTTACTAATTTAAATAATAAAAAATATGAAAACACTATCCTTATCCATATCCTTTTTTAAATATTGAAAAGAAGATGAACCTAGAAAAAAAAAACATATTAGGTGTAGTCAGAGAGGTGATATTGTCGGCGTCGGTAACGATAGAGATTAGACTAAAGACCAACCACAATCGAGACAAGACTCTACTTTGCGATTAGGTTTAGGGCAAGTGGAAAGAAATCAAACGATTGCTTGGAGTTGGAAAGGTGGACTCTCAATTGTCGGGCTTCATTTGCACTATAGTAAACAAAAGAAAATACTAGGAATCCGGGTTAAATAAACGTGAGTTTTAAATTTTATTATCTATATATAAAAATTAATATATAATACAATAAAATATAACTAAATATAAAAATTTTAAATATATATATATATATATATATATATATATATATATATATATATATATATATATATATATATATATATATATATATATATATATATATATAGACTAAAGAACAACCACAGTCGAGACGAGACTCTGCTTTGCGATTAGGTTTAGGGCAAGTGGAAACAAATCAAACGATTACTTGGAGATAGAAAGGTGGACTCTGAGTTGTCAGACTTCATTTACGCTATAGTAAACAAAAGAAACTACTAGGAATATGGGTTAAATAAACGTGAGTTTTAAATTTTATTATTTATATATAAAAATTAATAGTATAACACAATAAAATATAACTATATATATATATATATATATATATATATATATATATATATATATATATATATACACACACACATACAAATCTTAACGGTTTGGTCTGGTTAATATACGGTTTGAAATCTTAAAAACCGTAAGACAAACCATTCACTACGGTTTGAAAAGTTCAAAACCGCAAACCAAACCATAAAGAAAAATACAAACTGTAAAACCAAACCGATGACCGGTTTGGCCGGTTTAACGGTTTCAAACCGTACCACGAACACCCCTAATAAATAGAACTTGGGGATCTAAAATAAGAAAGGAATAAATCATATTTAAAACATTTAACACATTATATATTTAAATAAAGCTTTATGTGGATTTTTAATTTTAAAATTTGAAAAAAAACCTAAAATAAACTAGAAGTGTCAAAAGTAATGAGAGAATGATATGTGACATATTGATTTTCATTTATTAAAGTATATATATATATATATATATATATATATATATATATATATATATATATATATATATATATATATATACAAGGTTAGGTTCATGTGAGACGGTCTAATTTTGTGAGACCGTGAGATGTATTTTTTTATTATTTTATTTTATTTTATTTTATTTTAATTAATTCAAGTTACGAAAATAATATTTAAAAAAAGAATTTTAGGATTATTCCATTTATTTTGCATTTTAAAATTATTTTTTAGAATATGTACAATGTAATATTCTATTAAAATCTTTCACCTATTTTTCAAAACAAAATCGATTTTTTTTTATTTATTTTTAGTTAACTCAAGTTCCGAAAATAATATTTAAAAAAAGAATTTTTAGATTTTTCCATTTATTTTGCATTTTAAGATTTTTTTTAGAATATGTTATTGTAATATTTTATTAGAATATTTCACGTATTTAAAAAAAAACGAGATTTTTTTTATTTTTATTTTTTTAATTTATTTTAGTTAATTCAAGTTTCGAAAATAATATTTAAAAAAGGAATTTTTGGATTTTTCCATTTATTTTGCATTTTAAAATTATTTTTAGATTTGGTCTCACGGTCTTACAAAATTAGAATGGTCTCAAATGTACCTGAACCTTTATATATATATATATATATATATATATATATATATATATATATATATATATATATATATATATATATATGGGGATAAGGAATATACATTATAACCCCACCTAAACTTAGGTACTAAACCTCTAAAATATGTCGTTTTAACATGCTAAATATACCCGGTTTGGTTTCCCTTGGTAAATATATCATTCTCCATAACATTTCTTTCTTTCATTATCGTTTTATCATCTCCATTTTCTTTCCTCAATTATCGTTTATTACTTCATCCAAGTGAACATTACTAAACACTAAACCCTAAATCTAAACCCTAAACACTAAAGCTAAACCCTAAACCATAAATCTAAACCCTAAACCCTAAACCCTAAACCTTAACCCTAAACCCTAAACCCTAAACATAAACCTAAACCCTAAACCCTAAACCCTAAACGCTAAACTCTAAACCCTAAACCCTATTGTATCAATCTTGAATTTACATTTTGAAGTATTAATCGTGAATCTATGAACCGTAATCTTTATATAGTAAAACAATGTATTTTCAAGAGGTTTAGTACCTAAGCTTAAGTGAGGCTGTAATGTATATTCCCTTTTCCCTATATATATATATATATATATATATATATATATATATATATATATATATATATATATATATATATATTAAAGTTCAAAATTTCCTATTTAAAATAGGTTTTGTTGAAAGAATAGATACTCCAACCAATCACTCTTTCTGTTCCGAAGTTACTGTCTATGTTTGACTTTTGAAGTCCTTACTTATCAATTTTGACCGTAAATAATTTTATTTGTGTTATATATTTTTTGATATAACGTATAACAATGAAAATACATTTAAAAATCAATCTATTCATATATCTTGTATCAAAATTATAAAACAAAAAGTAAATTATTTAAGATAAAAATTGAACAAAAAATTTTTAAAAATCAAACACCAACAATAATTTTGGAATCAAGTATAAAAAAGTGTGTACATGTCGCATCAATATGACATGATTGTTTTCTTAAACTCTGAAGAAGACGTCTATATGTGGTCTAGTCTCGTTCACCACGTCAACATGACTCATGAACCATTTTATGGATGTGAAATGTTATTAATGGGTTATTATCAAGATGTGATGTGGTAGTAAATTATCGATGATGGACATTATCGCATTTACATCAATTTAACAAATCAAGGATTCTCATCACATTTTTAATTATCTAATCTTGAATGGACCACAATTGTAAAAGATTATAAACCATGTGGTCATACGGCTTAAGAAAAAGAAAGCAGTTGAAAAAAGATATGATAGAACGTGGTAGACGGTCGTTTTGTCGTTTGTTTTTATCTCTTATGTTAAATGAATAGCTTTCCTTTTAAATAAAAGTCGTATACAATAGAAATTTCTCATCTAATAGGGTTTGATTAACAAAGTTGACAACAATAATCAATTTCCCAAGAAGTATTTTCATAAATTATAATTGCAATGTCATTTATATTTATATACTCTCTGGTTTTAGCATTAATTTATCTGTATGTATAATATAATTAACTTGCCTTCATGTAATTTGACTTTGGTCGTCAAAATAAATCACATGGATCACAAATAAAACTAATAAGCAGATTACATGTTCAGTTGCAAAGATCATTGTATATTGTGATCAACTCAAAACTTATTGAACTCAAATGTTTTAAGTTTACTACAATATATTATATATGTTTTCTTTATTTCACTCGATGTTGAAAACTTGAATATACTGTGATTAAAGTTAATTTTCTTGAATCTGAATCTAGTTAATGATAGGTAATTGTCCACCATGCACATGGGCATGAGACAGTTGACGGATGTTCAAGGCCAATAGGTCGTGATCTACATGTAGTGGGAATGAAGTAAAATCCAATGGTCGACCCCATAGCAATTTGGTTTCAATGAATAATGGAATGGTTTCACGTATTATTTCAACTCATTTGAACTTTAACAAATGAAAGATAGAAAGATATAGAAAAGATATGATCATATATAGGGCCAATAATAAAAAAAAAAATTATTGACAAATAATATCATGTGGGGTATGATGGGGCAAGGAAGCCAACAAGTGACATTACCTTTTTGTTTAATCGGTTGTGCAAAATGAACAGTAAGCTTCTTAACAAAAGTCACATGCAACTGATCCAAATAATTCATTTAACAAGATACGTTTCATTGAACACAATAAATTACTGAAATGTTGGTTTAATCAGTATTTATATTATAATAAAACAATTAGGGCTACTCCCCCCTTGATCCCTCCCTTCCTTCCCATCCTTCTTTTTCTGTCGGCCTTTCTCCCGACTAATACCCTCATCCCAACTCCGGTGACTTCGACTTTAGAAAAACTCCAACCACCAATGCATCTCACAATTAGGTCAGAATCAAAGAAGCAATCGTGAACACTTGAGCTTCGGTGGTATATATAACACTCATCCTCATCTTGCATGTAAAAAACAATGAAATTATGTCCTAAAAAAATCCAAAATTCAAACCTGCTCATCCAAGAACTTGGATAAGATGAACAAACTTGTAGCATCTTCTTTCTTAGAGTAAAACCTCTATAAACAAAAAACACAACCCTATATGCAAAAAAACCAATACAATTGCATATGCAAATTGATTTACAAAAACAAATCATGGGACGATCGGAAGCTGAGATCGTCGATAAATTAGAAACAAGAGAGCAATTCTAGGGTATCCTTTAAAACCGTCATCATGATCGCCGGAAGTTGAGATCACCGATAAAATCCAATCAAAGACCATGCAGATGAAGATGATGGGTGAAGCAAACATAATACAACCTGATCCAAACATGAGGCTATTGGGTTTTATTCAAAAAACAGTTTCTAAAAACACTAGAAACGACAACAGAAGTTTAAAATCGTTGAACAAACTTAAAACTATTTTAACAGATCAATGGTCATTTTGTAAACATGAAAAGATTTAAACAACCAAAGGAAGAAAATAGTACAACCTCTAAACTCTTTGATTGCTCTTGGGAGGTTGGTAGGTGATGAAGAATGTAAAATAGAACTAGAGAAAACAAAGTTTTTGTCTTAAATGAGAGTATAAAGTATCAATTTTTTCTATCTTCTTCTTAACACTTTAAGAAAACTAGAGAAAATATATCGAGAAAGAGTGGTATACGACTTCAATCAAGTAAGAAATGAAGAAGTAAAACTAGCTTTAAGCTTATTCTCTTAAGGGTGTGTCCGGGCATGTGTGCTAGATTTGGGTGGTAGTTAGGATATGTATCTCCCATTGGTTGAGTTTTCTTACAACAACAACCACCACGCCAGTATTGATCGACTGTCTTTTGAGATGCTCTATGGGAGAAAGTGTCGGACCCCAATTTGCGGGGTGAGGTTGGTCAGCGAGTTATGGGTAGCACGAAAGTGGTGCTCCGTATTGTCGAGTTGATCCAGCAGGTGTGCGGGAGATAGCAGACCACGCAAAGCCGATAGAAGAGCTATGTTGATAGATGCTGGTCAGACTTGGAGTTTCAGGTTGGGGATATGATACTCCTGAAGGTGTCACCCTAGAAGGGTGTCATCCGGTTCAGGAAGCAGGGCAAGCTGAACCCTAGGTATATTTGTCCTTTCGAGGTTATTGCCCGGGTGGGCAGGGTTGTGTATCATTTGGAGCTACCTAAGAAGCTCAATGAGATCCATGATGATTTTCATGTCTCTCAGTTGCGGAAGTGCTTGGTCGATGATTCCGCAGTAGTGCTATTAGAGGACATTCAGGTGGACGAGTGCCTGAGCTACATTGATAGACCGATTGTGGTCCTCGATAAAAAGATGAATACGCTAAGAAAAAAGGAAGTGGGTTTAGGAAGGTTCAGTGGCAGCACTAGAAAGGATCGAAGTGGACATGGGAGCCTGAGGAGGAGCTGAAAGAGCATTATCTAGAGCTGTTTGTGGAGGCGGAATTCGAGGATGAAGTCCAATTCAATTAGGGAGAAATTTAACACCCGCTTTCCAGGTACTTTATATTTTGGACTTGAATTATTAAAATTTTGCAAAATCAATCCCTAAATTGGGCGTGTGTGATAGGTATGTTAGGCATAGGTCATTTAATGTGATTGTGGGTTCCTTTGCGCATGTTGGGCGTATGTATGGGTAAGATGGGCGTATTCATGCAGAATACAAAAACCTAAATTTTAGGGTTTGGACCCTATTTAAACACCTTATGGCTTCGAGGCCTCTCTCCTCACCAACATCCATTGTCCCAAAACAGCCCTCTCGAAACCCTAGCCCCATTTGTGAGATTCTTGGTTTCTTTGAGTGATTTGGTATGTTTTTGGTGCTTATTGAAGAAGAAGGAGCTTATTAGAGAAGTGTTGGCTACCTTGGCGCTTGTAGATCCATATTATAATCTTCTTCATCATCTTTCAGAAGGTATAAAGTCTCAACCTTTATGATTCATTGCTTAGATTTAGCATAAGGTTTTGGCATGTTTTGGTCCTATAGGATGACTCTTTTGAGTAAAAGCTACTCCAGAGTTTGATATGGTCATTTGTTGACATTTCTGAGGTTGTGAGATCATAAAAATGAGAACTTGGTTTTTGTATTTCATCCGTGCAAGATTTGTGGTCCATTAGAGTATGATTTGAAGTTAGGGTTTGGTTTTAGGCTTCATTAAGCTATGCATATGCATAAAGTTATGAACTTTATGATTTTAGACATTTTTTAGAGTTAGATTATAACATCCTGTTTGAAATAGAATAATTAATAAACCCGGAACCCTTAGATGTAAACTTATAATTTATATTATTTTAAAATGACCCTAAAATCAATCATATTTAGCGGGGTGTTGGTTTCAAGGAGCCAAATGATAGGATTTGATTTCCAGGGGTTAAAGTGTAATTTTGGGATTCATGTTGTAAAGGTTTTCAGAAGTCAGCAGGTGTTTAGTAAAATATAGACTTGTTATGAAAGGATTTTTGAAGGCAGGGGCTGTTTGGTAGTTATTAGGACTTAAATTGAAAGGACTTTAGAGTGATAAGGGTTAAATGGTAACTTTGGGGACTTGAATTCTGATGAATCTTAGATGTTGGGGGTTGTTTTATAAACTGTAGCCTTGATTTGAGAAAAATCTTATGGGGAGGGACCAAATGCATGAAATGTGCATATGTTTAGATGGGGTATGGGATTTGAACCCGATGGTCTTCCCTCCCATCTTAAGATCGCTATTTCCTAACCCTAATCCTAATTCTTCACTAGCCGCCATCATTTGGAAGTCCTCCAGCCGCCGCCTGCAAACCGAGTCCAAACGCCACCAGGTTTGTTGCTACTTGTCGCCAAGCACCGCCATCCATAACCCTGATGTTGGACGTTACGGGCAGCTGGAAGAGCACCGATACCAAAGTTATGGAGCTGTGAACGGAAAGTCGTAGGTCATGAGCGGCTAGGAAGTTTCGGTAGGCCAAACTGCCACCTCTCTCTCCTCCGTGTCGTTCCTCTCGGTGTTGGACGCCATGAACGTCATTGCGGCAACCGGAGGCTATTGCGCTGTTGTGGTCGTCAACTCCAGTGACATCAGCCGTTTAGGAGTTGGTTTGTTGAAGGTACATTCAATTATTTATATGTTATTGATGTTTGTGTGATTGTATGAGCCATATTTGGCCTGAAAACCAAGGAAGACCCGCCACCACCACCGAGAGGTAGTGATTTGGTGTATGTGAGCCTAGTTCGTGAGTTTAGTTTTGTATGGATATTCTTGGACAGGATAAAACGAAGAGAACTCTTCACCACCACCTGTTGTCGTCGTTCTGCCACTGCTAGCCACCATCTCGGGTGGCTGTGGGCTTTCGGGTGCGTTTGGATTGATGTTTGGAGTGCTTTTGGTGTTGTGTTGGCCCAAGAACATAACTACCACCACCGTGAACCACCGCCAACCACCACTGCTTGAGGTGGTAGTGGGTGGTACCCGACTTGATTAGGCTTTAATTAATGTAAAGATTTAACTATTGGATTAATTGGTTTTTGATTTGGTTGGAAACCCTAATTAGGGTTTAGAAAACCCTAATTTTGGGAATGTGAGTTTTGGATTAGTCGGGACCCGCATCTAGACCATTGGATTTGGAATTTTGATTATGCCCGATTAGTTTTTATGTTTGGTCTAGTGGAGTAATGAACTTAAAGGATTAGGTCCTTAATGGATTAATTCCTTAATGGGTTAAGTAAGGAACACTTAACCCTAATCGTCATTTTATGTGAAAAACCCTAATTAGGTTTGGGTTCTCGTTGGGCCATTTATTTGACTAAGATGGTGTGGGCCTTCGTGGGGAACATATTTATGGACTAAGGAAATTATTGGGCTTTAGGATAAGGCCCATTGGAAAGGCTTGGGCCTAATTTGGAAAATTGGACATAAGTGGGCCATAATTGGGCCTTGATGATTATGTGATATTGGACCATCGGAATGCCAATAGTTTGGACTAGAATAAATGGTCAGGCCTTAAGATGAGTCCATGTAGAGGTTTGGGCCCAATTTGGAAAATTTGGCCACATGTTGGGCTTTGGTGGATTATTAGGCTTTTGGGCCTTCAGAGTGTAAGTTTGGGCCTTGGTTTTGAACCAATATAGGTTAGGGGTAAAATGGTCCATTTATCCTAAGTGTAGATTTATGGTTAGTATTGGAACCCAATTATTAATTGGGTGTCGTTTTGATGATTGACAGTTTGGGAATCTGTCAACCAACAGCTAGAGTTTTATCTACAAGACTTCAGCAGTGCGAGGTGAGTCTCCTCACCATACCAATGGGTTGAAGGCACCAAGTCCAGCCCATTTTATGATATGTGGTATGCTAGTTGATGTAGTGTTATGTTGCATGTTAGCTGGTTATGTGCTAGGAGGCATGCTAGTCATATATGTATTATACTTGTATGGAAGACCATGGGAAAGCCCATAACACTTGGATGTAAGACCATGTGGAGAGCCCATGGCTTTCCCATTAAAGACCATGGGGGGAGCCCATGGCACTTGGATGTAAGACCATATAGAGAGCATATGGCTTTCCTATTAAAGACCATGGGGGGAACCCATGACACTTAGGTGTAAGACCATGTGGAGAGCCCATGACATCCTGGAGTAAGACCCTGGAGGGAGCCGACGACATCCTAATATATTTATATGCTTGGATTGTATATGCTAGTTGATTATGTGACATGTGGTATGATAGTTGTTTATGACATTATGTGATATGTTTGTTCTCTTTGTGATACTTTCATGGAAGACCCCCCCCCCCCCCCCCCGGGGGGGGGGGGGGAGGGGAGCCCATGGCAATCCCTATATGTTTATATGGATGGCTTATGTGATTGATATGGTTTATGTAGTTGGTATAGCTAGTATGGATTATGTGGTTATGTAGATTGTGTGGGGTTTGCTATGGGGAACTCATTAAGCTTCGTGCTTATAGTTTTGATGATTGTTCAAGGTATCATCAGTTGGGAAAGAAAGGGTCCGACTTGATCGCAGCGCACACACCCATGTTTTCCGCAATGAATGATTTTGGGATGAAATCTGATAAATGTTTTAATTAGCAATGTTTTGGAATGCTTAGAATAAGAGATTTCTATGATTTGGTTATATTAGAAATGGATTTTTTACCCTTGATTTTTGGTTCGTTACAAGTTGGTATCGGAGCCTTGGTTTGAGGGATTCATACATACTTTCGGGTGTGCCTGATCACAAACTGAGGATCTGTAAAATTTTCAAAAAGAAAAATGTTTTCAAGGAAAAAGTTTTCTAAAACAAGAAAGAGTGTGGTGCATGGAATCGGCCGAGCTCAGGTAAGTTTCCCAGAATACCCATATATGTTATCTGTTATGACTTGGTTTATGAATCTGAGAATCGCATGCTAGTTAGGGGTAGGATAGATGCCTTTATATGTTGTATGAGCTGGTAGACTAGCATGCTAGTGCTGAGTAGTCAGTGATAGATTAGCCTGATATGTGATGCTTATGGCCTTGGGAATATTGGATGCCATGCTAGAATGAGAATGATTATTGTTATTAGTAATTGCTAAGTGTATGCTTTTAAAGTTGTATACGGTTAGGATCTTAAAGCCTTAGAATAACTGATCTGGCCTTATTTCATGTTCCTTGTCTGGTTGTGGTCCCAGGGTAGAGTCTATTATTCGACAATCTATTAGATCATGTTCTGTGTATAATTTTCATGCATAAGGAAGCCGGCAATGAGAATGGATGGATGTGGATAGCACGAGTTGTGGTTTGTGGGTGACTGTTCTATGCTAGTTCTTTGGATCGGAGTGCTACTGTACGAATGTTGCTTGCTTTGTGCTTTGTGGAACTCTTGAATGATGGGAGTCAGCTACTAAGTGAATATGACGATATTTAGGAGATAGATGGTCGGCATCATGAGGAGTTCCTCAGCAGCTGATGACAGGGTAAGGATGGGATCCTAGGAAATCCTAGGATATGCTCCAGTGAGTTAGTAGGTCAGTTCGATGAGGATAGGAGCCTAGGAGTTGCTTCGGTGAGTATCATGCTGCTGTTTAGTGGATACTTGGTGCATTAGTGGAGTAGGTGACTTAAAAGATTCAGGAGGATTGCTGAGGAAAGTATGGATAGGTGTGGAAAGTAGTATGTGCCCATACTACTGAAAGCACAAGATTCATACTCGAATCGGTGAGAGTCTTGGAGAATCTAAGAAGCTTTTGGGAAGGAGAATTCTTGGTTATGCTCCGATAGTAGGGATAATTGCATTCCCAGATGAGGATGAGCATACATGAGGAAGGACTAGGGTTTGGTCCTGAAGGTGTCACCCTAGAAGGGTGTCATCCGGTTCAGGAAGCAGGGCAAGCTGAACCCTAGGTATATTTGTCCTTTCGAGGTTATTGCCCGGGTGGGCAGGGTTGTGTATCATTTGGAGCTACCTAAGAAGCTCAATGAGATCCATGATGATTTTCATGTCTCTCAGTTGCGGAAGTGCTTGGTCGATGATTCCGCAGTAGTGCTATTAGAGGACATTCAGGTGGACGAGTGCCTGAGCTACATTGATAGACCGATTGTGGTCCTCGATAAAAAGATGAATACGCTAAGAAAAAAGGAAGTGGGTTTAGGAAGGTTCAGTGGCAGCACTAGAAAGGATCGAAGTGGACATGGGAGCCTGAGGAGGAGCTGAAAGAGCATTATCTAGAGCTGTTTGTGGAGGCGGAATTCGAGGATGAAGTCCAATTCAATTAGGGAGAAATTTAACACCCGCTTTCCAGGTACTTTATATTTTGGACTTGAATTATTAAAATTTTGCAAAATCAATCCCTAAATTGGGCGTGTGTGATAGGTATGTTAGGCATAGGTCATTTAATGTGATTGTGGGTTCCTTTGCGCATGTTGGGCGTATGTATGGGTAAGATGGGCGTATTCATGCAGAATACAAAAACCTAAATTTTAGGGTTTGGACCCTATTTAAACACCTTATGGCTTCGAGGCCTCTCTCCTCACCAACATCCATTGTCCCAAAACAGCCCTCTCGAAACCCTAGCCCCATTTGTGAGATTCTTGGTTTCTTTGAGTGATTTGGTATGTTTTTGGTGCTTATTGAAGAAGAAGGAGCTTATTAGAGAAGTGTTGGCTACCTTGGCGCTTGTAGATCCATATTATAATCTTCTTCATCATCTTTCAGAAGGTATAAAGTCTCAACCTTTATGATTCATTGCTTAGATTTAGCATAAGGTTTTGGCATGTTTTGGTCCTATAGGATGACTCTTTTGAGTAAAAGCTACTCCAGAGTTTGATATGGTCATTTGTTGACATTTCTGAGGTTGTGAGATCATAAAAATGAGAACTTGGTTTTTGTATTTCATCCGTGCAAGATTTGTGGTCCATTAGAGTATGATTTGAAGTTAGGGTTTGGTTTTAGGCTTCATTAAGCTATGCATATGCATAAAGTTATGAACTTTATGATTTTAGACATTTTTTAGAGTTAGATTATAACATCCTGTTTGAAATAGAATAATTAATAAACCCGGAACCCTTAGATGTAAACTTATAATTTATATTATTTTAAAATGACCCTAAAATCAATCATATTTAGCGGGGTGTTGGTTTCAAGGAGCCAAATGATAGGATTTGATTTCCAGGGGTTAAAGTGTAATTTTGGGATTCATGTTGTAAAGGTTTTCAGAAGTCAGCAGGTGTTTAGTAAAATATAGACTTGTTATGAAAGGATTTTTGAAGGCAGGGGCTGTTTGGTAGTTATTAGGACTTAAATTGAAAGGACTTTAGAGTGATAAGGGTTAAATGGTAACTTTGGGGACTTGAATTCTGATGAATCTTAGATGTTGGGGGTTGTTTTATAAACTGTAGCCTTGATTTGAGAAAAATCTTATGGGGAGGGACCAAATGCATGAAATGTGCATATGTTTAGATGGGGTATGGGATTTGAACCCGGTGGTCTTCCCTCCCATCTTAAGATCGCTATTTCCTAACCCTAATCCTAATTCTTCACTAGCCGCCATCATTTGGAAGTCCTCCAGCCGCCGCCTGCAAACCGAGTCCAAACGCCACCAGGTTTGTTGCTACTTGTCGCCAAGCACCGCCATCCATAACCCTGATGTTGGACGTTACGGGCAGCTGGAAGAGCACCGATACCAAAGTTATGGAGCTGTGAACGGAAAGTCGTAGGTCATGAGCGGCTAGGAAGTTTCGGTAGGCCAAACTGCCACCTCTCTCTCCTCCGTGTCGTTCCTCTCGGTGTTGGACGCCATGAACGTCATTGCGGCAACCGGAGGCTATTGCGCTGTTGTGGTCGTCAACTCCAGTGACATCAGCCGTTTAGGAGTTGGTTTGTTGAAGGTACATTCAATTATTTATATGTTATTGATGTTTGTGTGATTGTATGAGCCATATTTGGCCTGAAAACCAAGGAAGACCCGCCACCACCACCGAGAGGTAGTGATTTGGTGTATGTGAGCCTAGTTCGTGAGTTTAGTTTTGTATGGATATTCTTGGACAGGATAAAACGAAGAGAACTCTTCACCACCACCTGTTGTCGTCGTTCTGCCACTGCTAGCCACCATCTCGGGTGGCTGTGGGCTTTCGGGTGCGTTTGGATTGATGTTTGGAGTGCTTTTGGTGTTGTGTTGGCCCAAGAACATAACTACCACCACCGTGAACCACCGCCAACCACCACTGCTTGAGGTGGTAGTGGGTGGTACCCGACTTGATTAGGCTTTAATTAATGTAAAGATTTAACTATTGGATTAATTGGTTTTTGATTTGGTTGGAAACCCTAATTAGGGTTTAGAAAACCCTAATTTTGGGAATGTGAGTTTTGGATTAGTCGGGACCCGCATCTAGACCATTGGATTTGGAATTTTGATTATGCCCGATTAGTTTTTATGTTTGGTCTAGTGGAGTAATGAACTTAAAGGATTAGGTCCTTAATGGATTAATTCCTTAATGGGTTAAGTAAGGAACACTTAACCCTAATCGTCATTTTATGTGAAAAACCCTAATTAGGTTTGGGTTCTCGTTGGGCCATTTATTTGACTAAGATGGTGTGGGCCTTCGTGGGGAACATATTTATGGACTAAGGAAATTATTGGGCTTTAGGATAAGGCCCATTGGAAAGGCTTGGGCCTAATTTGGAAAATTGGACATAAGTGGGCCATAATTGGGCCTTGATGATTATGTGATATTGGACCATCGGAATGCCAATAGTTTGGACTAGAATAAATGGTCAGGCCTTAAGATGAGTCCATGTAGAGGTTTGGGCCCAATTTGGAAAATTTGGCCACATGTTGGGCTTTGGTGGATTATTAGGCTTTTGGGCCTTCAGAGTGTAAGTTTGGGCCTTGGTTTTGAACCAATATAGGTTAGGGGTAAAATGGTCCATTTATCCTAAGTGTAGATTTATGGTTAGTATTGGAACCCAATTATTAATTGGGTGTCGTTTTGATGATTGACAGTTTGGGAATCTGTCAACCAACAGCTAGAGTTTTATCTACAAGACTTCAGCAGTGCGAGGTGAGTCTCCTCACCATACCAATGGGTTGAAGGCACCAAGTCCAGCCCATTTTATGATATGTGGTATGCTAGTTGATGTAGTGTTATGTTGCATGTTAGCTGGTTATGTGCTAGGAGGCATGCTAGTCATATATGTATTATACTTGTATGGAAGACCATGGGAAAGCCCATAACACTTGGATGTAAGACCATGTGGAGAGCCCATGGCTTTCCCATTAAAGACCATGGGGGGAGCCCATGGCACTTGGATGTAAGACCATATAGAGAGCATATGGCTTTCCTATTAAAGACCATGGGGGGAACCCATGACACTTAGGTGTAAGACCATGTGGAGAGCCCATGACATCCTGGAGTAAGACCCTGGAGGGAGCCGACGACATCCTAATATATTTATATGCTTGGATTGTATATGCTAGTTGATTATGTGACATGTGGTATGATAGTTGTTTATGACATTATGTGATATGTTTGTTCTCTTTGTGATACTTTCATGGAAGACCCCCCCCCCCCCCCGGGGGGGGGGGGGGGAGGGGAGCCCATGGCAATCCCTATATGTTTATATGGATGGCTTATGTGATTGATATGGTTTATGTAGTTGGTATAGCTAGTATGGATTATGTGGTTATGTAGATTGTGTGGGGTTTGCTATGGGGAACTCATTAAGCTTCGTGCTTATAGTTTTGATGATTGTTCAAGGTATCATCAGTTGGGAAAGAAAGGGTCCGACTTGATCGCAGCGCACACACCCATGTTTTCCGCAATGAATGATTTTGGGATGAAATCTGATAAATGTTTTAATTAGCAATGTTTTGGAATGCTTAGAATAAGAGATTTCTATGATTTGGTTATATTAGAAATGGATTTTTTACCCTTGATTTTTGGTTCGTTACAAGTTGGTATCGGAGCCTTGGTTTGAGGGATTCATACATACTTTCGGGTGTGCCTGATCACAAACTGAGGATCTGTAAAATTTTCAAAAAGAAAAATGTTTTCAAGGAAAAAGTTTTCTAAAACAAGAAAGAGTGTGGTGCATGGAATCGGCCGAGCTCAGGTAAGTTTCCCAGAATACCCATATATGTTATCTGTTATGACTTGGTTTATGAATCTGAGAATCGCATGCTAGTTAGGGGTAGGATAGATGCCTTTATATGTTGTATGAGCTGGTAGACTAGCATGCTAGTGCTGAGTAGTCAGTGATAGATTAGCCTGATATGTGATGCTTATGGCCTTGGGAATATTGGATGCCATGCTAGAATGAGAATGATTATTGTTATTAGTAATTGCTAAGTGTATGCTTTTAAAGTTGTATACGGTTAGGATCTTAAAGCCTTAGAATAACTGATCTGGCCTTATTTCATGTTCCTTGTCTGGTTGTGGTCCCAGGGTAGAGTCTATTATTCGACAATCTATTAGATCATGTTCTGTGTATAATTTTCATGCATAAGGAAGCCGGCAATGAGAATGGATGGATGTGGATAGCACGAGTTGTGGTTTGTGGGTGACTGTTCTATGCTAGTTCTTTGGATCGGAGTGCTACTGTACGAATGTTGCTTGCTTTGTGCTTTGTGGAACTCTTGAATGATGGGAGTCAGCTACTAAGTGAATATGACGATATTTAGGAGATAGATGGTCGGCATCATGAGGAGTTCCTCAGCAGCTGATGACAGGGTAAGGATGGGATCCTAGGAAATCCTAGGATATGCTCCAGTGAGTTAGTAGGTCAGTTCGATGAGGATAGGAGCCTAGGAGTTGCTTCGGTGAGTATCATGCTGCTGTTTAGTGGATACTTGGTGCATTAGTGGAGTAGGTGACTTAAAAGATTCAGGAGGATTGCTGAGGAAAGTATGGATAGGTGTGGAAAGTAGTATGTGCCCATACTACTGAAAGCACAAGATTCATACTCGAATCGGTGAGAGTCTTGGAGAATCTAAGAAGCTTTTGGGAAGGAGAATTCTTGGTTATGCTCCGATAGTAGGGATAATTGCATTCCCAGATGAGGATGAGCATACATGAGGAAGGACTAGGGTTTGGTCCCGGATCTGGTGGTGAGACAGTTAATGGAAGGACTGCCAGAGTTTTGAGTTTGCCTTAGATCTCTTGTATCGGACAACGTGGATTGATTGTGCGTTCTATTGCACTTTCGGGATTGGAGACTATGTCTTAGGAGTAGTTATAGCTCGGGTAGGGCAGAAGTTGCTCCCGCTATTGTGGTTCAGCCGTCGACGATTGATTTGGTGAGTGTGCCAGGGTGTGAGACCCTGAATGATATGATTTCTAGAGCCAATAGTGAGGGATTTATTTGGAACACATTGGGAAGAGGGGACCATATCAGGTGCATGTATTGGAGGGTCCTGGAAAGGGACCCAAGAGTTCAGGTCATCTTTTGAGAGGCTAGCAGGGTCGGATTCAGTACAGTACTTGCGAGAAACTGCACGAGGGAGTTTTCATTTCAAGGGTTTTAGTAAGTATATGTCTAGGTTTGTTTCCCTACTTGTGTTTGGGTTATACCTTCAAACATTGTCATATGCCATTTGCATACCGTGGGGGTGGTTAGTGAAAGGTCGTTTCCCTCTTTGCTGGTTTGGAGCATTCAATGTTATCTGGGTCTATGGTCAAGATTGGTTCAGAAACATGATGCGGAACGTCTAGGTCAGGATTGGTGATTAAGCCATTATGCTTGAGTCGGCTTTTGGAGGCGCCAGGGGAAGTGGTCTACTATGGAGGCTTTGGACCGGGCATCCGTTATTTGAACTTCGAGATATAAGTGTGGCATCATTTCAAGGCATCTGAGATTTTTAGTTTCGCTAGGATTCGGGAGTGTTCGTATGATCTTTAGGATTTGTGTGGTCTTTTGGGGTTTAGGCCAGTAATAGAACACTAGCACGGGTAAGCGGAAGGTTGTCAGTAGTTTGGTTATTAAAGAGTAAGAAGGATTGGGAATCCTTCAAATCTCATGTATTGCGAAGACTTGGTCGAATCTAAGTGGGGGAGAATCACACAGGTATTTAGGACAGAAGCAGGTATTAGACCGTGATGAGTTTTCTCATCTTCATCAAGAAAAATGGCGGCCCAAGTGGCTATTGGTTTGAGGGTTGTGTGAGTTTGGAGTTCGGTAAAACTCCCTAGCGTGTGAATCACATCTTCATGGGGCTTGATAGAAGAATTTGGGGAAGCAGATTGGGGCTCCAGTCATGAATTGAGTTCAATTCGGGTGTTCGGTCGAGTGCGTGCTCGACAATGTATGCGTTTCGAATGGATAGATTAAGGGGAAGGCAATGGGTTGCAGTTGTGTTAGGGAAAGAGTGTTGTAAGACTACGGGGGAGCCGTAGCATTCACTAATGGTCAATTAGGATGAAAGTGTTGTAAGACTATGGGGGACATGTAGCATTCACTAATGGCCAGTTAGGATGAAAGTGTTGTAAGACTACGGGGGAGCCGCAACATTAACTAATGGTTAGTAAGGTGAAAGTGTTTAAGGCTATGGGGGAGCCGTAGCATTCACTGGTAGACAGATATTGTGGAAGGTGTTGTAAGACTGCAGGATAGTCGTGGCATTCACGGATTTGTTCAGATGACTTAGGCCAGGGTGGGCCAGTTCGCAAAGTTGTGAGTAGGTCACAACATAATTAAATTAGGAAATGGTAGGTCGAAGGAGACCAGGTATGATGTAAGACTATAGTTATTATGGTAGCATTCACCTTTTTGCGTCAGATTCATTGGCGACACATTGTCATCCTATCATTGATTGGATGGATCAAATGGATTGAAGGAGCCATGAGCGGCGATATTGATAGGGCAACTATTGTTAGATGAGGTATCCTTTGGAGGTCGCATGGGACTGCTGCGTGTGTTTTTGCCCAAAAATCGGGTAGGTGTCCGGTGTTCCAGATAGTTAGCAAACAAGTTGGGACCAGGGAGGTCCTAGTTGTTCTTAAGGAAAGCGACTATGTGGCAGCAAGATGGTTGGAGTAGTTTTAGTGATGTGGGGTCCGTATGTGGAGTTGCGTGCAATTCGGGGTATGTAATAAGTTGTTTACCGTTGGACTATATAAAATCATAATTTGAATAGCCAGTTGGGAGATAAGTGAAGTGGATTCAGGCGATGATTCAATATGGGCGGTTTGTCAGGGAGACAGACCATCTCGATACTTCGAAATTTGGACTAAGTAAATGTGATCATGTTGCAAGGAATTCATTCATCTTCGGGTTTTAGAACCCTACAAGATTTGGTTATGCTTGCCTTAGAAAGGCTAGGGTATGCTTGTGGTTATGGTCGTGTTGCTCAAGTTATTTGGCACGTTAGGAGTGGTAAGAAATGCTCTCGAGGATGAAATCTAATTCAAATAGGGGAGAATTGTAACATCCTGTTTGAAATAGAGTAATTAAATAATAAACCTGGAACCCTGAGATGTAAAGTTATAATTTATATTATTTTAAAATGGCCCTAAACTCAATACTATTTAGCGGGGTGTTGGTTTTAGGGAGCCAAATGATATAATTTTGATTTCTGGGGGTTAAGGTGTAATTTTGGGATTCAAGTTGTAAAGGTTTTTAGAACTCATGGCATGTTTAGTAAAATATTGGACTTGCTATGAAAGGATTTTTAAAGACAGGGTTGCTTGGTAATTATTAGGACTTAAACTGAAAGAACTTTGGACTGATAGGGGTTAAATGGAAACTTTAGGGACTTGAATTGTGATAAATTTTAGATGTTGGGGGGCTTTTTTGTAAATGGTAGCCTTGATTTGAGAAAAATCTTATGCGGAGGGACCAAACACGTGAAATGTTCATAAGTTTGGATGGAGTACAGGATTTGAACCCGGTGGTATTCTCTCCCATCTTAAGATCGCTATTTCCTAACCCTAACCCTAATTTTTCAGTAGCTTCCATCGTTTGGGAGTCCTCTAGCCGCCGCCTATAAACCGAGTCTGAGCGCCACAAGGTCCGTTGCTACCTGTCGCCGAGCGCCGCCATCCATAACCTCGTTGCTCGACGTTGCGGACAGCCAGAAGAGCACCGATACCGAAGTTACAGAGCTATAAACGGCGAGTCATAGGTCGTGAGCAGCCAGGAAGTTTCGGGTAGGCCTAACTGCCACCTCTCTCTCTCTCCTCCCCATCATTCCTCTCGGTGTTAGACGTCGTGAACGTCATTGCTGTTGTCGGAGGCTATTGCACTTTTGTGGTCGTCAACTCCAACAACTTCAATTGTTTTATGAGCCATATTTGGCCTGAAAACCAAGGAAGACCAGCCACCACCAGCGAGAGGTGGTGGTTTTCATCTCTTTTGCCGCCACCAGCCACCATAGGGGTGGATGTGTGCGTGATTTGGTGTATGTGAGCCTAGTTAGTGAGTTTAATGTTGTATGGATATTCTTGGACAGGAAAAAACGAAGATAACTCATCAACACCACTTGCTTCCGCCATTCCGCCACTGCTAGCCACCATCTTGGGTGGCTGTGGGCTTTCAGGTGCGTTTAGATTGATGTTTGGAGTGCTTTTGGTGTTGTGTTGGCCCAAGAACATAACCACCACCACCGTGAGGTGGTGGCTATGGCCGTGAACCACCGCTAACCACCATTTCCCAAGGTGGTAGTGGGTGGTACCCGACTTGATTAGACTTTAATTAATGTAAAGATTTAACTATTGGATTAATTGGTTTTTGATTTGGTTGGAAACCATAATTAGGGTTTAGAAATCCCTAATTTTTTAGTATATAATAAAACTAAACCATCAAGGATCCTTCTAAATATGTTACAATGATATTAAAACAACTATATGGTGTTTTAGAATGACAACTTTTGAAGCCTTTGGACCCTCTTGGATTTGGGGTGTTGAAGTAGATGGCAAGAACAAGAAGCTTGATCTTTTCTACAAATAATCCACCAACAAGATAGGGTAGCCAAAATGTTTCTTCTTGTATTACTTTTTTCCTTAATCCGATTAGTGCTTAAACAATTAAGCACTAAAGGAAGACACAAAGTTAAGCACCAAAAGCCAAGTAACAACTTCAAAAGTGAGAGAGCTCCCAAGCTCTTACTACTTAAATTTTTAGAGAGAAAAAGATAAGAAAAAGAAATAGCCAAAATCCATGCAAAGACTCCCTTTTTATATCCCATTCAAGGTAAAGCCTTTTCATTATAATACTCTAGAGTATTATAAAACATAAAGGTAAGGGAGATAAGACACAGAGGTTGACAAGTCACCTCCATGCCCTCTTCATACTTTCGGCTACTAGGTCAAAAGGAAGAAGACAAAAAAAATGCTTGACTAGGTATCTTAACCAAAGATCAATTAACTAACTAAACCATGGTTAACCAAAGTATCCAAAACTTTGTACATGACTTATTATATCATACCATATGATATAATGACTAGTTTGTTGTTTCTTTTGCTATTATTTTTATAAGACAATAATTTTTCTCTAATTAAGTACAAGAGTTGAATTCATTTATTAATAATAAAATTCATAATAAATATCCAATAAGTACCAACTTGATTAAGGTGTGACCCTATATGATCATATGTCATTAGAAATATGACTCAATAATGATTCTTGGGCATATAGATCCAACAATCTCACACTTGCACATGATTCATTAAAGACTGACATAGACAATAGCTGGCATCTAGCTACAGGCTGCTACCCCTAACAAAACACGGAGGGGTGCCATCAATCAATATCTAATTCCAGGATCTCATAAGCTACAGTTGAAGTTAAAGGTAATTTTATCAATATTCTCTTTGTTTCTGACATAATGTTAGATATGATACATGGAACAAAATCATTCTCATTTGACATCCAATTTTAAGTAAGACGCCTTAGATGTCTAACTCTAAAAAATAAGAGGAACAAATCCTATCCAACTACATACACACTTTTATATAGGTCATGTTATATCGAATGGAAGCTTTTATGACTGCACTCTTATGAACAACGTTTAACCATGCCAAAGTATAACAATCTCTATATTAGAGTTCTCTAATATGCATCTCAGGTCGAAAGACATAAAGATACACTACTAGAAAAACAGCCTTTTACGACGCTCATTGCGCGTCGTAAAACGCTCAGACGACGCGCAAATGTGCGTCAAGGAAGGCCCTGTCATAACGAGAGACGACGCGCTTTTGCGCGTCCTCTATAGACAACGCGCATTTATGACACGCAATGCGTATCATTAAAGCCGTTGTCAAGAAAGGCCATGTCATTAATGAAGATGACACGCAGTTTTGCGTATCGTAAATTTAAATTTAAAAAAAAAACATATTTTTATATTTTTATTAATTTTTAAATTAAATTTGCATTTAATGTCTCATAATAGAAATAAAATACTATATACAAAAAATACAATCCATTGCATAAAATTTAATGTCATACAATTCTATTTCTTACAATATATAAGTTTGCATATAATCTACTTTGTACATCAAATTCCAACTAAGTAAAGTTGCATCTTGCCTTTCATAATTCTTTAAGACTAATGCTCCAACTAGCTGAATTTATAGATAAGCAGTTGTACATTGGTCCATCTCACTCAAGAATGACTTAGCCAAATTCAACTCCAAGTCTTTACTGCATCTTTAATGCTGCAAGATTTGAATCAAGTGGCTTCATATTCCTTTCTTCCATCAACTTTACCTAATGCACAAAATACACAGAAACAAAAAAAACATTGCAGAGGAAGGGGTAATTTGGGAAAATGTGAGGGGCATAATATAATAAGAACGCAAATACTTAATACCACTTTCATGCCATCGTGGAAACCTGTTGTGCATTACATAAAGGCCTTACACCAATACAAGGCTTGGGTTTGATTATGATCCTCAACTGTTAAACCAAATACAAAAGCGTGTCAGAAGAATAAAACTAGATGTAGATGAAACTTTAAAAGAGTTTGATCCATCACCTTACCTGTAAGGTTCCTTACAGACATAACACACTTCAGTTTTCACAATCATAAGGTCTAAGAACTGATCATCTTCAATATTTTTAATCAAAATTTAATCTGCCTAACAGAGAAAGATAACAATCAGCCAGAAAAACAGATGTAATGATAATAGACTTTTTAATCAAAATTTAATTTGCCCAATATGACACTTGTACTTACACTGCCACACACATTAAAGTATTTCATGAAAAACATCAACAACAACAACAACAACAACAACAACAACAATAATAATAATAATAATAATAATAATAATAATAATAATAATAATAATAATAATAATAATAATAATAATAATCCATCAAATGAAAGGTGAGTAGCAGGGTTATGTAAGTACCTTAGTATTTGATCTAATTTATCAAGTACTTGAGGCAACCATAATGTTAGAATTATAGAAAGTGCAAATCCAAATGTCTTTTTCTAAATATAATTTACATTGTCAACCTGTAATAATGTAAAACAACCGATTCAGTGGAAGATATTTTGCCCTCGGTTGTAATAACAATAGTAAGGGCAAAATGGTCATTTTATGCAGGTATGTTACATCTGTTCATCAATAGAAATAAATAGTACTAAGAACTAACCTACTTAAAATCCAAACACATTTTATAAAAATTTTATTTTATATAAATTTTATAAAGTATAATACATAAAACAAAAACAAATACCAGTAGAGTACTATTGATCAGTTGTGGCCCATTAGAAGCAGAACACTGTCAATACCAACAACTCTAACCATTAATGCAATGTTCATTTTTTTAATATTTGTTATTAAATATAAACATATTGAATTAAAATATACCTGAATTAAAACATCAATGATAGGTAGTATAGAAATCATTTAGAAGAAAGATCGAAAACCTTCAGATATTTTATGCATTTAAATTAACTGTGATTCAAACCTCTGTGATAGGGTATCCACAACTCTTTCAGGACCATATTTGTCCACCAATCCCTTGTTTTGTGAAAATTGAGATAAGCAAAGTCTAACCTTGTATGCACCATGGTATTCTCCTACCTGCACAGTGCAGTCCCCACCCCAAAAGAAGACGAGCACTACAATAAATAAATAAATAAATAAATAAATTTAGGGCTTTACCTCTTCCCCCATTACAAAGACATTAGGATCAGCAACCATTTCCTCATCAAGGGAAGAGTTCAAAGTGTCTCATAATCTGCAAAAATTTCAAAACCAAATTTAATACACTGCACCACTTTTTTTCATATAGTAATTGTTGAAAATAATGTGCAAATTATACCCTGCTAATTATGTGTGGTGTCGGACATACACTAAGACCGCTAGAAACAAAGGATCCAAAATAGGATAATATATTATTATTTATCAACAAAAATAAACAAGAAATAAAATAAAACTGTTATTTCTTATTTACTAATCAAAGTAAATTAAATAAGCCTTTATCATAAACATTTCCAACAACAAGATCAAAAAGCTTTCCAGGGGCATTTACGTCTTTTACCACATAAATTTTGATTTAAATTACCTTTAAGTGATCAAAACTTCTTTCCAGTATATCTACCAAAGATGGAAAGTATGCTAGGAGTTGTGGGACCATTGAAGGGGCATTCGAAATTGTGGCTTCCCATAGCTTGCATGGGTAATTAGTAATCAGTAATGTACTGTGTCAAAACAGTTAACAAAATGATTATTTATAAAGTTATAATTTCATATATATATATATATATATATATATATATATATATATATATATATATATATATATATATATTACAATATTGTTACCTGCATAATGTCTTCAAGAAGTTCATCTGAGCTATTAACATGAAGCCCACTAACTAGAACATGGAGAAGAACATTGTATTCACATAGGGGACTTGTACCCAAGTGCAACTACAAAGTTCTTCAGAGCAGTTAGAAGTTGAATCTGCAGAAGGCTTTCACTAGAAGATTCCTCCCAAGACTCTAAATTAAAAAAGAATTCTTTTCCAGTTAAACAAATTGATTGAACAATTTTATTCTAAAAATGTAGTAATTGGATTAAATACCTTTTGAAAAAATTGAACCAATTCAAAGGCGTATAAGATGATGTCACCAACATAGGCAATCAACATGGAGATTGTGTTCAACACTTGAACCTGAAATGAGAAAACACCAAATAACACCAAAAAGTTAGAATTGTAAATTTTATATAAGAAAATATTATAGAAAGTTATAAGCAATGTTTACCTTGGAATCAAACTCCTGACTTCAACAAGTAAGTACAAGTAACAACAAAATTTAAAAAAAAAAGAAGCATTTATGACTTCTCTTGTAGCAATTTATCAGCAACTGGGAAGTCCGGTATTATATCCATTGGAACCTGCAAAATACAAATCAAAATAAAATAAGGAGTAAATATGAGGGATAATTGAAGTTATATATTACTAAATAGTAGTAAATACATGTTAAGTAATTTACCTGAACCATTTCTAGTTTTTTCAAAGCATGTTTTAAAGGTTGTGTCATGACATAGTATTTTGTAAGAAGTTGTCAAGCAACATCTTTGTCCCCTTTTCCTTGTGTTGTAAGTATAACCCTACTTAACCCCTCGACTGCATCTTAAATCTATCATTTATCAAACCAGTAAAAAAAAGTTAGTAATTTTTCATTATCATCCCAATGGGAACTTGATCTATAAGTTATAAATGATAAAACAACCACACTACCTTATCAAAGTCAACAGAAAATGTTTCATCAGGATGTAAAACAAATCCCCCTTTCTCAAATAACCAGTTGACCTTTTCTGGTAACAAACTTTCAAAATAATAATTAAAAAAAACATTTAATCAGATTAATATATAAATATATCGAGTGGAGTACCCATGAGCTTCCTCTAACCCGAAACGTACAGACCAGAAGCAACCTGCAAGGTAAGACACGTACATTGACTTGACCAGGCGCTTTGGAAGCTCATCCTGGTCAACCAACCCAAAAATATGGTCAACTTTTCATTATCTTCAAATTTACTTTACACAAATTAATATTTTAATTAAAAATTATATATCAAGATACCACTGACCTTATCTATAAGAAATTTTAGGGCCCACAGACCAACAATGTCCACTTTAGCTTCTTCCAAAGCTAAATGTAGTTCTTGTAGCTCCTGTTTGTCGATTCATATAAAGCAATTATAATTTTATAAAGATTATTAAATTTGAAATGAAAAAAAAACCCCACCAATCTCACAGTTGACTTTTGACCATCTAGAAGTGTTATTGTATGTGGTCCTATCCCATGACAACACTCATGGCAAATTGTGTGAGTGAAAAAGAGTCAAAGTCAACAAGTTCCCGTTGTTCCTTTATAATGCCTACATCAGCTATAGGCTTCACAATAAGCCTAAACCTGTTTTCAAAATAAATAAATAATTTTTAAGATTATGTGTAATGTAGGTAGTAGAAGAAAAAGTAAAAAAAAAAATGCAGCCTCTGTGTTGGGAAGACTGCACAAGTATCCTTTTCTTTTTCCTGAAATTTGCAACGTCTTTAAAATGTGGAAGATATACTGGCAACAGAAGGCATGCGGTAGACCTCATGCTTTCTTAGAACAGGCAGGTTTTCCCATGGTAGCATCTGAAAAAAAAAACAAAACAACCTCATTATTATTATTATTATTATTATTATTATTATTATATATGAACTATGAAGATGAAAATAAAAAGAAACCAAAAGATATTCTATACCTACCTGGATATTCCTTGCATAAGAGAGAAGTGACATCAAAAGATAATCAAGAAAGCAACCTGCAGAGTTTCAAAAAAGGGTTGGATAATCTTTATGTGTTTCTTCAACACATTCATAGCCACAGAGAATCAAAGGACATTAATTACTAGTAGATGTCATTCTCAGAAGTCAGAACTCTAGGCAACCGAAGGCCAAACCTCAATTAAAACACCAGCAAAACACCACATGTTCAAGACTACAAAACAAATTTGTCTTCCAAGAATCCAAGCTAAAGGGCAAGAAAAACCCAATTGCAGGTGAAACTTCAACTATTCAAGGGAAATGGCATAATCGTCCTTGTCTTTGGCTGATCCGCTCGCCCTACATAAAATAAAAATCAAATATTTAAAATACATAATAAAAGCCAAAGAGATTGTAGATGAATGATGATACGAGATGGAGATTCAATTTCTGATTTATCATTTATATAGAAAACAAAACACAAACTAAATGGTTTTTCTTTTTTGTTACTGTTGCTCTGCAAAATGGCCAATCGATGCCTATGTACTTCGATATTTGCACGAAGAATGTAGTTAAACGCCCAATCGATGCTACGCAACAAAATCTCCCAAGAGATTCGTCTCGTCGTCTTCTCTATTAGGCACCGATAATGTTGCCTTCCTCTTTCTCATTTTTGGTTTACCGCCTTCAAGCCAATCAGATACGAAATTGAGGGCTTTGAGCACAGTGGGCTGAAAATATCACATATAGCTACCGGACCAGACCAGACTTACATTATGCCACCTCAGGAATGATGCCCTCGGCCATTGCCCAACCTGCCCATGCCTTGGGCCGGGCCTGGTAGTCATAGTAGATGGAGTAGGGTTGACAGGAGGTGGATCCAAGACTTAGAGCCCCAATCGACAACATCGTGAGTGTAAGAAGTCGCAGTCGTCGGCATAGGCATGTGTGAGCGTAAGGAGTCGCCGACACTGCGAGGATGAAACTTGATCTTTCAAGAATCTGATTCCAAAGGAGAGAGAGAGAGAGAGAGAGAGAGAGAGAGAGAGAGAGAGAGAGACGAACTGCTTAAAGGATTATTAGGGTTTTTTTGGGAGAGGATTTTAGAAGGAGAAGAAGGAGATGATCATGCGATGTGTTTAATTTTTTGGGATTTCATTTCCCCCCATCGCAGGCAGAGAATGCGCCTTCCTAAAAAAAATATAAAACGACATAGTTACACGACACGCTCTTTATTATTGGTGCCCTCCGTGTTTTTTTTCTTGGACACCAATTTTAGGGCGCGCAAAAAATGCGTGCCCTCTATCCTTGAAATTTTAGAAAACTGACATTATTTTTTACCACACGCACAAATGCGTGTCCTCTATCAGAGCGTGTCATTGTTTGCGCGTCATTAAAGGGCCGTTTTCTAGTAGTGATATTTACTTGTGTTCAAGATTCACTTATGATAACAATCCATGAAGTGACTCTTAACGTGGGTCATATTCAATAGTTATTCTCTAACAAGTACACATGAATTTGGATGCAACACTTTTCTATTTCACCACTTGAAATCAACCAAGCCCGTTCATATTAGTCTTATTCAGGGATTAAATAACATGCTAACATAAAACACACAAAATATTTCACACAAAAGAGATATCTCATATATCAAAAGAGATTACATATCATTCTTACATAGTTATGAATATCCATATATTAGTAAAGTACAAATTTTAAATCCAATCACTAACTAATTGAAGATTGATTCCTTTTTCATGACTCTCAAACTTGATTTTAGAAAGAGGCTTTTATGAATGGATCTGCTAGACTATCATCTGTATGAACCTTCTCAATGCATACATTTCCTAATTCCAATTCCTGGAGAATGAAATTGAATTTCCATTGAATGTGTCTAGTATATTTGGTAACGATCGGGTCTCTTGTGATAGAGATAGCGCCAGTGTTGTCACAAAGCATTTGAATGGAATTTTTGAAGCTTGGAACAACATCCAGATAAGCGATGAATTTGTTCATCCAATCAACTTCTTGAGATGCCTCAGACGCAACTATATACGTTTAATTTGTTGTAGAAAGTGCGACCACTTCTTGCTTTGAAATTTTTTCAGGAAATGGATCTTGCATTAAGTGTGAACACATATCCCGACTATGATCATGAGTTATCTCGATTAGTGTTGAAACCAACATCAATGTAACATATTACAGTAAGCTTTTCTTCAACTCCTCCATGAAATAGAAACATGACTTTAGTCCTTCTCAAGTACGTAAGTATATTTTTAACCGCTATCCAATGCTTCTATCTTGGGTTAGATTGATACCTACTAGCTAGATTAATAACATAAGCTACATCCGGCCTTGTATATGTCATAACATACATAATTGAACCTACTGCTGAAGTATACGTTATGCGACTCATTCTTTTGATGTTATTTTTAGTACTAGGGCTATCAACCTTAAAAATAATGGTGTCGGGCAGTATGGTACAATTCCTCGTTTTGAGTTATCCATTGAAAAGAATTTTAAGACTTTTTTTAATGTATGTTCTTTGACTCAAACCGATGAGTGTTTGGGATCTATCTCTATAATTCCTAATACCGCGTATGTGTGTAACATCCCCATACATGTCAATATTCTTCTTGAAGATTCACTTTCTTCCAACAAACCTGCTATTAGGTGGTAAGTCAACCAAGTCCCATACTTGATTGTCATCATGGACTAAATTTAAGCTCTCATGGTGTCAAACCATTTATCAGACTCTAGGTCCGTCATAGCTGCCTTGAAATTGATGGGCTCATATTGATCCATCATGAAGACTTCCTCTTCAGAATTGGCAAATCCAAATCTATAAGGTTCCTGATGAGGTATATTGGAGCGCCATATAGTTGGTGTGCTTTTTGGCATCTGAATGATAATTCAATTTCAACAATGCTTTTTTGATTATCATTCTCAACTAAAGGTTGTGTTTCATGAATTTCTTTGAGATTAATGGGGATCCCACATGCTTTATACAAGATAAAGTCATTTGCAAGAAACACTACTTTTCAGTCTATGAACACTCGATTCTATTCTTTCTAGGAGAAGAAGTAACCCATGGTTTCTTTTAGGTATCCCAAAAAGATACAATTTTGAGATCTAGGGTCCAGCTTGTTAGAAGTCTCTCTTTTAACATATGCTTCACAACCCCATATCTTTATGTAAGAGATTGATGGAATTTGTCCATGCCATAACTTGTAGGGAGTATTAGTAACCTTTTAGTTGGGACCATGTTTATAGTTCGAGCTGTTATCTCGAGGGCATAACCCTAAAAAAATTAGGAAAGAAAATATGAATCATCATCGATAGTACCACATCAAGTAGAGTATGACTTCTCCTTTCCAAAACACCATTATGATGTGGTGTTCCTGGTGGAGTGAGTTGTGACACTATGCCATAATTCCTAAGATGTTCATCAAACTGATAGCTTGGATATTCACCACCACGATATGATTGTATGGTTTTAATCTTTTTACCTTGAAGATATTGAATGCTTTATGTTTGTGTTTCTTGAGATACACATATCTAAATCTACTAAATTAATCAATAAACGCAATGAAGTATCTTTGATAACCCAGAAAATACGTCATCAACCACAAAGCTAACGCTACCAACAACACTTAATTGAACAACTTGGTAATTGTATTTCGAATTCCTCCTTAAATTACGTCGACCTACAGACTCAAAAATAAGTGCACGGAAATTCAAATCACTTAGAGAGCAAGTTAACATTTCTAGATAATATAAACAATCGCGATCTCAGAAATATAAATTTAACAAAGATCCGAATCGGTATGGGTGTGATATGAATTTGTAGTAAATAAATTACTCACTGTACATAAGAATTTTCAAAGATGAAAACTACAAGAGAATGGTTGACTTTATGCCATAATTCCTAAGATGTTCATCAAACTGATAGCTTGGATATTCACCACCACGATCTGATTGTATGGTTTTAATCTTTTTACCTTGAAGACATTGAATGCTTTATGTTTGTGTTTCTTGAGATACATATATCTAAATCTACTAAATTAATCAATAAACGCAATAAAGTATCTTTGATAACCTAGAAAATACGTCATCAACCACAAAGCTAACGCTACCAACAACACTTAATTGAACAACTTCGTAATTGTATTTCGAATTCCTCCTTAAATTACGTCGACCTATAGGCTCAAAAATAAGTGCACGGAAATTCATGTCACTTAGAGAGCAAGTTAACATTTCTAGATAATATAAACAATCGCAATCTTAGAAATATATATTTCACAAAGATCTGAATTGGTATGGGTGTGATATGAATTTGTAGTGAATAAATTACCCACTGTATATAAGAATTTTCAAAGATGAAAACTATAAGAGAACGGTTGACTTTATGCCATAATTCCTAAGATGTTCATCAAACTGATAGCTTGGATATTCACCACCACGATCTGATTGTATGGTTTTAATCTTTTTACCTTGAAGACATTGAATGCTTTATGTTTGTGTTTCTTGAGATACACATATCTAAATCCACTAAATTAATCAATAAAGGCAATGAAGTATCTGTGATAACCCAGAAAATACGTCATCAACCACAAAGCTAACGCTACCAACAACACTTAATTGAACAACTTGGTAATTGTATCTCAAATTCCTCCTTAAATTACATCGACCTACAGGCTCACAAATAAGTGCACGAAAATTCATGTCACTTAGAGAGCAAGTTAACATTTCTAGATAATATAAACAATCGCGATCTCAGAAATATAAATTTCACAAAGATCCGAATTGGTATGGGTGTGATATGAATTTGTAGTAAATAAATTACCCACCGTACATAAGAATTTTCAAAGATGAAAACTACAAGAGAATGGTTGACTTTTGGAAAGAGTCGCCAAGTAATTATATACATTGTCTTCTGCATAATATAAATGATGGATTTATTTATCAAAGCAAATGGAATACAAATTATTTTATCTAATTCAAAGCTTTATATCTAGTCAATCTTATTTATGTATAATATACTACTAATGATATTTTTCACGAAATAAAAAAGAGGATAATCATAAAAGAACTATACACCATGACATATAGCTTAGATGATTTTGTTGTAAATATCATCTTCATAATTATCCTTATATTTTATGAAGTTAACATCTTATGTAATTCCATAAAGATCTTCTTTTAAACTGATTAAATCATAAACATTCTTTATTTCTGCGTGTCTTATAGAATGTCCTTATAGTTATTTAATGACTTTTTCATGTATCTTATTGATATCTTATAATATGTTCATAGCATATCAACATAATCATATACATTGTCTAATACATAACATAAATGATGGATTTATTTGTCAAAACAAATAGAATACAAACATTATATCTAGCTCAAATCTTCATATCTGGTCAATTTTATTTATGTATAAAATATTACTAATAATATTTTCATTAAATAGTAAAAAAAATAATTATTAAGAAACTATACACTGTAACGTATAACTTAGATAACTTTGTTGTAAATATATCTTCAAAGTCACTACAAAATAGGATAAATTATAAAATAAAAAAACATAAATAAATAAACAGTGATAGTTAGAACAAAGTTATTATTTCGCTATTTTTTTATGTTTGACATTATTTTTTTAAGATGATATTTCCATCTAAGAAATTAATTTATTCATATAAAATTCATGTTTCAAATATATGTGTTGAAAGGAAAATGTTTCATTTATTTGTCCAAATTAATCAAACTCTGACTGATTCAACTCAATATACCAAACTACATAACGTTTTTTCTACTGAAACCCGGTTTGTATATATTTCATGTTTTTCAATCAAATTCATTTTTGAAACAATTATAATTTTATGTTTAGGTAACTTATTTATAATATTTTTAGAAACAATTTGAAAAATCATAGGAGTTTCAAATGTATGTGCTGAAAGGAAAATGCTTCATTTATCGGTCCAAATTGATCAAACTCGTACCGAGTCAACTTAATATACCCAACTACATAACAGCTGTCAATTGAAACTCAGTTTGAATCTGCAAAAATCCTATTCAAAACGATTTTCAGAATTCTAAACTTAACTGGATAGTTGCTAATAAAGAAAATTTTACCAAAGAATACCCTCAACATCCTAAAAATGTAGGGATACGGGAGTTCTTATAGTTTAGTCCCTTTGAAATATTTCACAACCTTTTCTATTTATAGAAGAGGAAACATTCTCTTGTTTATTCTCACCATCGATGTGGGATGAAGACATTGTAGGAAAATACGCTTTCTTGTTTATAAAACATTATTTAACATATTTATTAAAAGACCCTTTCTCTTTTTGCCATTTCTTTATTCTTTAATAGTTCAAATTTTCTATAATATCGTAAGTTGCTATCCAAAAATGTAAATTTTTTGTTAAATTCTAAAATCATAAATTCAGTTAGGTACTTAATATAGAAAGTTTGTTTATATGTATTTTCGTGATTCAAAAGATCATTATAAAAAGAATTCATTTATAAAATATAATACGAGTATATATTTCGTGCTTTTGATCAAATCTATTTTTCAAACAATTATAATTTTACGTTTAGGTAGATGTTTTTTTATATTTATATAACATTATGTAAATTATTTATAATATGATTAATATCATTGGAAACAATTTAAAAAATATGGGAGTTTCAAATGTATGTGGTGAAAGGAAAATGTTTCATTTATCGGTCCAAATTGAACATACTCAGATCGATTCAACTCAATCTACCAAGTTACAAAAAAAAAAAAAAATTAGTGAAACCAGTTTGTATACATTTCGTACTTTTGAATCAAAGTGATTTTTCAAACCGTTATAATTTCAGGTTTGGGTAGATGTTTTGTATATTTATATAACATAATGTAACTTATTTATAATATTATTAGAAATAATTTGAAAAAGCATGGGAGTTTCAAATGTATGTGGTAAAGGAAAATGATTCATTTATCGGTCTAAATTGATTTAACTCCGATTCAACTCAATATACCCAACTACATAACTTTTTTTTTCTTCTGAAACACAAGTTGAACCTAAAAAAATCCGGTTAAACCATTTTTGGAATTCTAAAACTTAACTGGACACTTTTCAATATAAGACAATCTCACCAAATAATACCCTCGAAATCCTACAAAGGTAGGCATGTAGAAGTTCTCATGGTTTGGTCCCTTTGAAACATTTCCTATTTATAAAAGATGAAACATTCTCTTGTTTACTCTCATAATCGATGTGGGACGAAGACATTGTAATAAAATACCATTTCTTGTTTATAAAACATTATTTAACTTATTAATAATATTATTGTAAAGAAATTGAAAATTCATGGAAGTTTCAAATGCAAAAAATACAATAATGCAATGAAAATGTTGATAAATGAATACTTTAAGTATATTATATTGAAATTAAGTGTGTTAGACTAATAATTGGATAATGGAGGTGTTAAATGAAAACTTTAAGTATATTATATTGAAATTAAAGAATTGATAATTATTATTTGAATTACAATAATAATATATATAAATTATTAATCAAAAGGAAGCTAAAAAGTTTGAGATTTCAAATGAATGTGGTCAAAATAAAAATACTTCCTAGTATTAACTATTCTAAACATATATGCTTTGGATAGTCTTCTTCAAAATTTTATTTTATATTTTTATTTATATTTTAAATTTAACACCATATTTTAAATAACGAATTAAGTGTACTAGACTAATAAGATAATGGAGGTGTTAAATGAAAAGTTTTAAGTATATTATATTGAAACTAAAGAATTATTAATTATTATTTGAATTACAATAGAAATATATATAATTTATTAATAAAAATAAAGTTGAAAAATTGGAGGTTTCAAATGAATGTGGTTAGAGTAAAAATGTTATTTTATTGAGAGTTTCAAATGTATAAGGTTCAAGGAAAATGCTAGTTTTATAAGATACCAGGTGAATACCTATCCGTTACGCAAAAACACCTATATAATTGAAATCTTTACAAATATATGTTTTTTTTTTTTAAATATAACAATAACTTTATAGTTAAATTTGATATAATAATCCATATACTAAATTGATATAATATATTGATTATTTTGAATTATATGATAATATATACATCTATTATAACTGCATAATCTCAACCGTCTGAATGACTTCTATCCGCGAGTTACTCATGAATAAAATTAAATATAATATATGGTTTAATGTTATTTATAGTTGTTGTTATTGTTAATTAATTTTTTGAAATTTATTTGTTTAATTATTTAATTTCTATCATTATAATTATTTAAAACATCAAATATTATTTTTTTGATTTTAAAGGTAACAATATAATCATTTATATAGAGTTATATTTAACTATTGTTATTGTAAGTTACTTTAAGCTATTTATTTAAAAACTTTTAACGATTATACAGATATCTTTAGGAAATATTTTAGTCAAATTGATATTATAATTCAATTTTTGCATTTATGATTACAATTTATCACTTTTAACTATTCACAAAATATTCATTGGGTTTTTTAAGTGTAACTAAAATTTATATTTAAGTTGATACTATAATATTATATTATAAATTAACAGTTTAAGTATATTGTCCAAACTATTCAAAAGTTGTAGCTTTAAATTGATAATGGTTTACATACAAAATCTTAATCTAATTAATTAACTATAATTTGTTAAAAACTAAAGACATAGCTTTATAAGTAGAAGTAAAGATGTTATTTTAATATTGAAATTTAGTTTATTTATGATTACACTTTAGGTTTGATATTTATTTAACCTTATTAACCAACTTATAATCATTATTAGAAACAATTTATTAGTTTTAACTATTTACAAAATATTATTTGGGTCCTTTAAGTTAAACTAAAATTTATATTTAAGTTGATCTTGTAATGTTATATTTAAATTAATAATTTAAGTATTTTATACAAATTGTTCGAAAGATGTAGCTTTAAAATGATAATGGTTTATACCCAACAATATATTAAAACTAATAAATTAAGTATAATATGTTAAAAGTTAAAAAACATAACTCTATAAGTAGAAGTAAAAATATTCTTTTGATATTGACATTAAGTTTGTATATTATTACACTTTATGTTTGATATTTATTTAGTATTATTAACCAACATATAACCATTATTATGAAGAAATTGAAAAGTAATGCGAGTATTAAATAAATGTGGTGAAAGAAAAATGCATGCGAGTTTCAAATGAATATGGTGAAAGAAAAAAAGTTAACTTTATAAGATATATAGATACAGATAGATAGATATAGATATTTATGAGGTGTTGAACTTATAGAGTGTGTAATTTTCTTGGAATGAGATTATGTGTGATTAATTACTTTGAAGGTGAAAGGCTGTGGGGGGTTTTAAATGCATGAGGTGTTAACAAATTTTTATGGGGGTTTCAAATGCATGAGATTCAAGAAAAAATGTTAGCATTATAAGTATGTACTAGGCGAATGTTCGCTCGTTGCGCAAAAACACCTATATAGTTGAAATCTTTACAAATATATGTTTTTTAAATATAACAATAACGTTGTTGTTAAATTTGATATAATAATTTGTATACTAAATTGATATAATATAATGATTATTTTGAATTATATGATTATATATATATATATATATATATATATATATATATATATATATATATATATATATATAATCATATAATTCAAAATAATCATTATATTATATCAATTTAGTATACAAATTATATATATATATATATATATATATATATATATATATATATATATATATATATATATATATATATATATTATAACTGCATAATCTCAACTGTTTGAATATATTCTACTCTCGAGTTACTTATAAATAAAATTAAATATTGTATACGGTTTAATGTTATTTATAGTTGTTTTTATTGTTAATTAATTTTTTAAAATTTATTTGTTTAATGTTTTAATTTCTATTATTATGATTATTTAAAACATAAACATTATTTTTTGACTTTAAAGGTAACAATATAATCATTTATATAAGGTTATATTTAACTATTGTTATTGAATGTTATTTTAAGCTACTTATTTGAAAACTTTTAACGATTATACAAATATATGTAGGAAATATTTTAGTTAAATTGAGATTATAATTCGGTTTTTGCATTTAGCACGACAATTTATCACTTTTTAACTAATCACAAAATATTCATTGAGTTTTTAAAGTGGAACTGAAATTTATATTTAAGTTGACATTGTAATGTTATATTTAAATTAACAATTTAAGTATTTTGTCCAAACTGTTTAAAAGTTGTAGCTTTAAATTGATAATGGTTACATACAACATCTTAATTTAATAAATTAAGTATAATCTGTTAAAATTAATAACATAACTTCATAAGTAGAAGTAATTATGATATTTTAATATTGAAATTTAGTTTATTTATGATTACACTTTAGATTTAATATTTATTTAACATTATTAACTGACTTATAATCATTATTAGAAAGACATTACAATTTATCACTTTTAACTATTTACAAAATATTATTTGGGTTATTTAAGTTAAACTAAAATGTATATTTAAGTTGATTCTGTAATGTTATATTTAAATTTATAATTTAAGTATTTTATACAAATTGTTCAAAAGTTGTAGCTTTAAAATGATAATGATTTACACCTAACAATATATTAAAACTAATAAATTAAGTATAATATATTAAAATTTAAAAAACATAACTTTATAAGTAGATGTAAAGATATTCTTTTAATACTAAAATTTAGTTTGTATATGATTACACTTTATGTTTGATATTTATTTAATCTTATTAACCAACTTATAACCATTATTAGGAAGAAAATGAAAAGTCATGAGAGTTTAAAATGAATGTGGTGAAAAGAAAAATGCATGAGAGTTTCAAATGAATATGGTGAAACGAAAAATGATAACTTTATAAGATACCAGGCATAACCTCGCACGTTGCGCAATAATGCATTTAAGTGGTTAAAATAATTATGGGAAAAAATAGAAATATGTTGAAATTTACATTTTTAGTCATGTTTTGGGCATTAATCAAATTATCAAATAACATAAAAATCGATCAACTTATATTTTGATACTATCTAATATAGTCTATACCTTATAAACTTTACTTTTACTTTATAATATCCAATATATATTATAAGTTTTTTTTATAATATTAATATAATCTACTTTTCTTATGTCCGATAATATTTTTTTGTATAAAATAAGAAATAAGCTGTTTTGAATGAGTTATTAATAAACAATATTGAACTAATAAACATTGTATTACACTATTTATATTACACTAAAACATCCAAGGTTTCATATATGAACTTTTAAATATTAAACATTGAAATTAAGAATCAAGTCATACAAAATATATCATTATACATAAACATCATTAAGAGTTTTAAAATAAGTCAATTAGTAAATATGATATTTAATTTTAGTTACATATTTTGCAAGGTGTACATTTGACTTTATGTTGGTGCACCGATAATCCTCTTCCTTAATTTGTACCTAAAAAATTAAGGTGAATTGGAATATAAAATAGATGTTACTAAGCATTAATATAAATAATTAAAAAGGGTATGTGGATCTCCTACTACCGGTTAAAGACAACATACCTCTTTAGTGGTATCGATTCCTATGTGAAATTAAAGTAGTCATTCTACATACACCTTCTTTTCTAATTACATAAAAAAATATGAGTAACCAAACACAAAAATGTTATCTTTATGTTAGAAAAATATTTTAGTTAACTAACAAATTAAATAATATAGTATAAGAGTTAGGAGTTTTAAAACATTAATATTTTTATTAATCAATCAATTAAGTAACACATGTTAAAATTTTTACAATCATTATTAAAAGCATTTGAATTATTAGATTTTAAATGAATTTTGGTTGAAGTGTTTTGACCTCTATTATAATATATATATATATATATATATATATATATATATATATATATATATATATATATATATATATATATATATATATATATATATATAGAGAGAGAGAGAGAGAGAGAGAGAAAGAGATGGAAAGTATAACATATTTATGAGTTTTAATTAATTATCTTATTGAAACGGTGCAATTACAAAAAAAAAAAAAACATATTTAAAATATTTAATTAAATATTTTCGACATCACCATATATAACATATGATCAATATATTAACGATTTAGTATAAAAAACGAATTAGTATAAAAAACTTACAAATTAAAAGCTCTAATATTGTTGAGAAATTATTCCTTTTATATCAGCTCAGATACCGATTGTTGGAAATATAAAAATCTAATCACCACAATAACAGGCTCGGTTACCAGTTACAATGTGACAAATATATAAGTTAAAGATATAAGATGTAGATATATATATAAGAATAATAAATGGGGAATAAGTATAAATATGAAAGCTATAAATAACTGAAAGCTATAATAATATAAATGACTGTATTTAAATGACATAAAACTATAAATAATATAAATGACTGTATTTAAATGACGTAAAACTATAAATAATATAAATGACTATATTTAAATGACATAAAGCTATAATAAAGTATATAAGTATATAAATATATATCAAGTAGGTTCGTCAATAAATTGACTGAACTGGACTGATGGAACGACTGGTTGATATTTGAACTCTTGGAATGACTGGTCGATATTAGGACTCTTGGAGCGACTAGTCTATATTGGGACTCTTTGAATGACTAATCGATATTGGGACTCTTGGAATGACTGGTCGATATTTGTTCAAAGATCAATTATGTGTTTGATAAGTAACAAAGAGTTCATTCAAAGTTCGGTTTTATGTAGAACAAGTTGTTTACAAAAGGGTACAAAATACATGAGTTTATGTATTTGTATTTGAGGTACTTTTGGGTAAAAACATGCACACGGTTCGTGTAAGATAAGGCACAAGTGGCACGGGTCGTGTAGGAAGGTTTTGGAGGGTTTTCTTGATGATGATGGTGATACGGGGCGTGTTGGATTTAGCCTTGGATTTACCACGGGGCGTGTTGGATTTAGCCTTGGATTTACCACGGGGCGTGTTGATGTAAAGAAGCAAGCAGAAGGCAACATGGGGCGTGTCAGATATAAGGCATGCTGAACACGAGGCGTGTTCACGTAGGAGGTAATTTCTGGATTTTTGTGATTTGAAGGTAAGTTTTGTTTGTGATGTTTTGGCTAAGGTAATGGTGTTTAGGTGTTTTGAGGATGTTTTCAAGGCTGTTTAGAGGTTGGAAGGAGGTTGATATAAGGTGGTAATGGTGGTGAAATTTCTATGAAGATGATGATGAATAGTGATGGGTTTTGTGGTTGATCTTGATGCAGAAGGTTTTGGGGTGTTTCATGGTTGTGTTTTGGTGTTTTGATGTAAGGAAAGTGTTTTGTGGTGTATGGTGTGTTGAAAAAAGATGGTCAAGATGGTGAACCTTGAGTATTAATGAAAAAGATGAAGATGGTTGATGGTGTTCTTCATTTAGCTTGTTGATGATCTTGGTGTTCTTCACTTCATTGTTGTTTGATCTTGGTGTTCTTCACTTTATCTAGGGATTTGTCTTTGTTCTTGAAGAAGATGAAGATTGGTGATGTTCTTGGGAGTGTTTGTATGAAGTGTTACAAGATTACAAATGAACACACACACTCATACATACATACTCACGTGTACTTATATACATGAATAAATATCTTCTTCTAGTGCACTTGAGTTTAAGTGAAAGAGTATGGCTTCAAGTTGTGGTAGAGTAGTAGGAAAAAACGTGGGTATGGGTTTTGCTTCACATTTCCATTGCTTTGTTGACTATTCCTTGTTGACTACTTCCACATTGTTGACTTTCCAACATACAACATACATATATACATATATATATATATATATATATATATATATATATATATATATATATATACATAGTACATATATATGTATATATATATATATATATATAGAGAGAGAGAGAGAGAGCTAGGTTCAAATGTTTCTAGCAACTAGTGTGTGCCTAAATGCACCAATGAGAATTCAAGAAATAATAAATAATTAAATAAATCATTAAAGGGTATTTTGGACTATTTGTGCTTTTAACTAAAGGAAATAATTTAATTGGAATCCTATTATCAAGGAAATAATAGAATATCACGTATTTTATCCCTTAAATCATGGTTCCTTCATCTTCATAACCCTAATTTTATATAAGAGTATTCATTAAACAAGATCACCTTACAAAACCAATAACCCTAACCCTAAACCCCCTCCCCCTATTCCGTCGACTGAACCACCCAAACCCACCCTCTTCTTCTTTCTTCTTCCATTAATTGGAGATGCTAAAACCCCCATTAACAACGATTGATGATTTCCCCTTCTTCCACCGATTCCATCCCGTTGGTCAAATGATCCTCTGCCGCCATTCCATCATTTAAGGTAATCGATTTTGTGAACCCTCTTTCTAAAATCGCTTATTGCAATTATTTTGAACTTTGCTTTCTTAAATTGCTTATTGCACTGTTTGAACCGAATTGTTTATAACTTATTTTGAATTGATTCTGATTTTGCAATAATCGATTTTGTTCTATTTTTTTAATATGATTTATGTGCACTTCTACAACGATAACTCTTATCTCAAAACACTTTCATCTACTAACCGAACCAATATGGTGTATGTTCCCAATTTTTTTTTGTATACTTCATTTGTGCATCTTTGTGTGTAAATTGAATCACTGTATTATGAAGTAGTATGAATAGTTTGACCATCGACCATCATAATGTTATATAAATTTCTTTTTAATATTTTATATTTAAAATTTTTAATTTGTATAATGTTTGTATAGAAACTATAATTTCAAGTTGAAACAATCGAATAACTCAAACTTTGAATTTGTTTGTAATTTAGGAACCGAAAGGTGTTTGTTGGTTTAAAAAATATATACATTCTATATCATATACACATTCTGTTAGAACTTTACATTGTAATTGCGCTTTTAGTTTAGTGATTCTTTAAGAATGTTTTATGTTGCATGTTTTTCAGTGTTATTTGTGAATTTTTTTTAATTAAGGTTAAACTCCATGATATGATAGATAATTGTTTTTTCTTTCAGTATCTTGATTATAGCTTCAACAAAGAATTATTCTGTTAGAATATTCAACAAAGAATTTATTATTCTGGTAGAATAATATACAATAGAATGCTAAGATTTTGGCCAGCAAATCCAGGTAAATCTAGGGTTTCAAATTTCATTCCTCTCACAACTTCGATATGCCAGAATATATTATATGTATTCTCTCATATTCTATATATTCTACCAAAATATATAAAGTGATAGTTAATTGCAAGTAACATGTTTATAACCATTATTAGTTTTTGTTGTATTTTGTGATAGGAATGGTTGGAAGCATTAGTTGAAGACCTAATAATGTGTTTGTTTCTTGAATTCATGTCTGGGAATGAATGCAGATGTGTGTTGATGATTCAATCACAACTCTTAAATTCTATATTCAATCACAACTCTTGAATTTTGTACCCAATCACAGCTCTTGAATTATATAATGTATTCTATTAGAATTTTTTATATATAAATATATTCTGTTAGAATGTTTGAGAATAATTGTTAACAACAAGTGTTGCTTAAAATAATATTCTCTCAGAATAGATTAGTGTTTTTGTTATATTTTGATGTTTTTTCTTTTTTCTTTCAGAATGTTGTTATTATTCAATGAATCACAATGATACAATGTAATTATTTGGTATATTATTAGTTCAATAATTGATTTTGTGTATTCTTTTTAGAATGTATTTACTAGACAGAATAAAATCGAAAAATATATTTACTAGTTTATGGTTAACATTCTATCATTCTGACAAAATAAAATCAGATTTTTAATATTGAATTAATTTAAAATATTCAGATTTTTAAAAATAAAGGAATTAATTATCCCTAAAAATCAGAAAATTTCCTTTTTTTAATATAGGTTAATTGACTAAAATGTCCTTATGCTGAAATTTGTGCGATTATATGGTACATGTTATCCTATTCTACTATTATAGACCCTCAGATCATGACCTTTTATTATATTCAATCCGATGGTCCAGATCTGTGAATTCTGGCACACAATAGTTAGTAAAAACAAAATAACTTAACCCTATATATATATATATATATATATATATATATATATATATATATATATATATATATATATATATATATATATATATATATATATATATATGTTGTTAAAACTATTTAGTCGCACAGCTAAATTTTCTCGTTTATGTGTTTTTCGTCTTTCGCACGTTTTCGTATTTTCGATTTTGATCACACATTCATGCAACCTGAAATAACTAAGAATATTTGTTTAGATAATACAAAAACTGTTCGTCTTATTTCAGTGATGGTCGCATACAAATATGTTTTTCAACAAATATAATAGCACATCTCCAAAAGTGGTCATAAGACCTCAACCAAACACAAAAACCTTTAAGTATGTTTTCTTTCTGAAATTTGTATATGATTTGTATGCATGTCTTCCCAAAAGCTTGGTCTTTTATAGTAAACTTTTCACTAAATACTAATTAAACATAATATAAGTTATAAAACTTTTGAGTGTTAAATCATAATTAGGAAAACTTTTGAGTTGCATTAGTTAAAAAAATGGGTTTCAAATGAATGTGGTTTGATGAAGTTAAAAAAGGGGGTTTCAAATGCATCAGATTCAAGAATAAATGTTTGCTTTATAAGTATGTATGATATAGATATAGATAGATAGATAGATAGATAGATAGATAGATAGATATAGATATAGATATAAATATAGATAGATAGATATAGATATTGATGATTATAGTAGATAGTTAATATCACAATTTCTTTCATATATTGCTTTGCCATTAAAAAAAATAGATAATTAATATCATGGGAAAATGACTTAAAGAGATAACCAACTTTTAAAAATATACAAAAAAGACCATTGTATTTTTTTAGTACATAAAATACCATTTTAGTGGCTATTGTAGGTTATTCGGTTTCTAAATGTTCGAAAAATACCATTGTTGTTTTGTAGTACAAAAAATACCATTAATGTTACTATTTGTATTCTGTGTACACAGAATACCAACGAAGTACAAATATGTTCAACTGGTACTTCAAGTAAATGAAAATGACTTAAAAGTGTAATGAAGTTTCCAAAATGTTCATAAAATACCACAAACTGTGTTGTTGTTGGATTATGTAGAACACAATCACCGGAGATCATGAACCGTCGTATCAATTCACAACAATTGTGCAAATCTATTTCATTCATTCACTCGATCGTTATTTTGGTAACAAGAGAAGTAAGTAGGTAATAACCTTAGTTAAAAAATTTTGCTTCCCGATCACATATATATGCCTCAAACCTAAAACATATATACATTATATAGATGCACATATTATACATTAAGGTTAGCTGTTTGTTCTGGCACAAGAGTGTTACGGTCGAAATGTTGTAAAGAGTCAAAGTATATGTATTGTAATTTCATATGTATTTACTAAGGCACATGTTCAGTCGAAAAGTAATGTTGAGTCCTTAGTATTTTTTTGTACTTTCAGTATCCTATAAATAGGGTCTGAACTTGAGTGTAGGTAAGAGAGTTCTCACTTGTATTATCTATTTTTGTACTCAAGTTTCTGAAGTAATCAAAGCTAGCTGAAACCGAATCATATTTACATCGTGTGTTCATTCTAAATCATTACTTGAATTACTCTAATTTACTTTCGATTACTCGTTACAATTCTTCTACAATTGGTATCAGAGCAGGATTCAAACTGCAATGATCTGATTTTCATTTGAATCGTTCATTTTTTAGTCAAAAGTTTGTCTCAAAAGATTCTGCACATTTTGATTCTGAAAATTATCTTAGATCTACAGTTTTGTTTAGATTCTGTGTTCAAATTGTATAATCGAGTGATCAATTACAAGTTTCTGATCAATTCCTTCTTTCAATCTTCAAGTTTCTCAAAGTTTTCTGAAAATCATCATCTGTACAACAATGGCGAACTTCAACATGAACACTATGACATCGTATTTTCATCTGCTTGGATCATCAACAAAAATTCCAATGCTGATTCTAGATTACTACGATCAGTAGGCTGATTGTATGGAAGACAATCTCAAAGGATTAGATGACGAGTTATGGAATTGCATCAAAGGAAGTGTTCAACCACCACCGATTACACAAAATTTAGCAACATCTGGCTCAACCTCTACAGTAGAAGAACAAGCAACAAGGCTGAAAAACAATGAGAAGCGTTGTATGAGAGAGCTGAGAGGTGCTTTGCCACTTGTTGTTTACAACTACATCTATGGTTATAAAACTGCAAAAGAGATCTGGAATACTCTCACAGAGAAATATCAGGGGAGTGAGAAAACAAAGATCAACTCTATTAAACAATGCTTGGTTGAGCTGAAGTAATTTAGACAGAAAGAGAAAGAAACAATTGAAGTTTATTATGATCATCTGAATGAGCTTATTTTCAGATGTAATTGTTATGGGATTACAAGGTCTTCCATGGAGTTCAATCTTACATTTGTGATGGGACTTCGTAAGGAGTGGAGAAGTGTAAGCATGATGGTGAAGAATCAACAAATCTTTGATACTTCATCGTTGAATGATGTGTATAATCAGCTGAAAACTCACAAAAGTGAAGTTAATTAAATGGTGGAAGAATCAACAAATCTTTGATACTTCATCGTTGAATGATGTGTATAATCAGCTGAAAACTCACAAAAGTGAAGTTAATTAAATGGTGGAAGAGTCGAAACAAAGCTTGGGAGGTCCATTGGCTCTTGTTTCGAAAGTATTTGAGGTTAAGACTATTGAGAATAAGGATTCGGATAAAGAAGGTTTTATCATGAATTCTGATGATGAGTCAGTTGCTTTTTACTCAAACAATTGAGTGAAATAGTTTTTCAAGAAACCGTTTAATTCGAAGGCGAAGCAGACTGAAGTTAAGGGAAATTATGTGAGCAAGTCTGGTGCTGAGGAAAAGACAAAAGTTTGAGAAATATGAGGAAAAGGCAAAAGAGTTGAAGCTTGAAAAGAAACTTAAGGGAGACTCAGGTGTTGATTGTTGTTATTGCAACAGAGCCAATCATTTAGCTAATGATTGTATGCTTCGTAAGAAAGAGGAGAAAAAATAGGATCAAGGACGAAGCCTATTATGTTGAAAGATTGGAAGAAGTTCGTGCGAAGACGAAGGGGTTATATTTGGTTGCTCAAGGCGAAAGTGAGGAGGATGGAACTTATCAGATCTGATCTTCTGGATCTAATGATGAAGAAATGTGAAATCCAACTCATGGAGCTATGTTCGCACAGTTTGAGGAAGACGAGAATGAAAAGGTGACTAGTCATTGTTTCATGACTAAATCTGGAGACAAATCACCAATGACCACAAAGGTACATTCTATTCTTCAATCTTTTAATATTCCTTTACAAGCTTATGATTCTTAGATAGTTGCATTTGATGACACTGTTGCTTATTTCGATACTATTGTTGTGTCAGGTAGTAACAAAGCCAATAAATTAAATACTCAACTACTAGAGACTAAAAAACTTCTAGATTCGAAATGTAGCAGGGTAGAGTATTTAGAATTACAAATAAAAAATGTCAATAATGATAGAGAAAATTTGGATAGAGATGTAAGGATGTTGCTTGCATAAAGAAACATGTATTGTAATTCAGCTAAACGTCTTTATGCTAAATTGTCTGCTTTGCATCATTCGTGTGATATTAGTAAAGAACAACATAGGAAATTATTTCCTTTTCTTAATTTTGAGAGAGAGAAGGTTGATATTTTGTCCTATAATTATGAACAAACCATAGTAGACTTTAACAAAGTGCCTGATGATAGATTTGCTTATGGTGTTGTTAAAATAGATGAATTTTTGAATGCTGATGAACTTGTTGAGATTGTGAATGAAAGTTTGAGAAAAAGTGAACAACTCAAAATTTTGAAAAGAACTGAGAATTCAAAACTTGACTCTCAATCTAATTTTGCTGATATCGAAGACAATTCTGATTATTTTAGTGAAAACAATGAAATTGAGGAGGAGGAAAGTGTCGATTGTTCTCAGTTATCAATCATTAATGTCACATCTAAGTCAAAAGGAAAATAAATTTATAATGATTCGATGGTTAAGGATGACACTAATAGGACTTCTACTTCAAAAGTTTATGATTTTTATTATGTGGAGGTACGAGACAGTCAAACTGATGATAGTGAAGATGAGAAGGATAATGATGTGTCGAACAATTTTGAAAAAGAAAAGAATATTTCTAACGAAATAAAAATTCCACGAATTGTTGTTGATCAAGTGTTTGAAGACCCTAAAAATTTCAACAAAGTGTTGTCTGACAAAGGTGCTCACTATTTGAAAACTAACACAGTGGTTTATCCGAATTTCAAGTGCACATATGATGTTGTATTTCCGAATCAAGTGTTTGTCACTACTGGGAATGTTGAAAACATAAAAACAGAGTTCAACAAAATGGTTGAAGAAGATAACAAGAACACATCAGACGAATGATTCTTTTGAAATCAAAGCACTGTCGAAATTAATCTAACAAAGAATTCGTATGTTTTTCAAAGACAAAAACCACAACGAAAATGGCTTGAAAAACAAGAAGTTGCAAAAGAAATTTTGAAACAAGAATCAAGTAAACCAAATGAGAATGTGAAACTTAATTCACAAGAATTTAAAGATCTTGTTGAAATTTTTTCAAAAGAAAAAGGAATTTCGAAAAGACAAGCAAGAAAAAGAATGTTTTGGCATGTTGTGACAAATGAAAAGCAATCAAATGAATCAAAAAAGAAAAATCCTGCTCTATCAATTTCGCATGAATATCCAAAATCAAATTCAAAGGATTTTCGAAGGAAGTTTTCAAAATTTTCAAAATCATCATCACCAAAGACTTTTCAAACAAATATTTCTCAAAAACAATTTTCTTCAAACAGTCGTCAAAAAATTTAAAATTCACATTCATCTTTCACAAAATCAACAAATGTGAACAACATATTTTCTTCAAAAGGAACAAATCAAAAGTTTGAGAATATTCGAAAATACGAAAGCGTTCAAGAGTCTGAAAACCATCAAACATTTGTTAAAGGAATTTCCAAAACAACTTTAAATTTCATTCCAAAAAAACAAAATTTTCAAAATCCATCTGCACAAAAAGAGACCAAAGTTTCATACACGAAAGGCACATCTGAAGTGGAAACCATGAATCATTGGCTTGAAACCAATAGGAAAAAGTATCAATATAGAAAGTTTTTGCAACAACAAATCAAAAAGGCTTATGAACAGTATTTGAATGATAGTTCAGTTGGAAGTTCATCTTCAGAAGAATCAAATACTCCAGTTCAAAGATGGCAACCACTCTCAAAAGAAAGACAATCTACGAAACATGAGAAGGAAGTTGGTGAAAGTCCAAAACTATCGAAAAATTATATTTCGATATCTTTAACTGATGATGTCGACATGATTGATTATTTCAAAACTAAAGTTCAAAACTGGGCTTTAGATTTTAAAATTCGTTCTCTCTTTCAAGCTAATAAGAAAGGACCCAAACAACCTTGGGTACCTAAATTCTTTTAATAACTGAAGGTTCTATGTGACGAGCAATATGATGAGAAATGTTACATTGATAGTGGTTTCTCACATCACATGACTGGAAGGAAGGAGAATTTGCGGGATTTTCGAAGTTTAGAAAATGTTGGTGTAGTGAAGTTTGGAAATAATCATAAATGTAAAGTTAAAGGTTATGGCAAAGTGATGAATGGTCAATTTACAGTGAATCATGTTGCTTATGTGGAAGGTCTTCAATATAATTTGATAAGTGTTTCACAACTTGTTGTGGGCACTGGCAATCAAGTTGTGTTTAACGAAGAAGGAAGCATAATTTCAAAAGTTGAGATGAACGAAGTATTGTTGAAATCAAAAAGATATGGAGATATGTTTACCCTTGATATCAAACCTATAGTTGGCAAACCCTCTGTTTGTCTACTTTTGAAAGCTCCCACAGATGTTAGCTGGTTATGGCATCGACGTTTATCTCATTTAAACTTTCGAAATTTAAATAAATTGGTTACAAAAGATCTTGTTCGAGGTTTACCTGTGCTAAATTTTGATAATGATACTTTATGCGCAACTTGCGAACAAGGAAAACAACATCGTAAAGGGCATCCAATTGTCATTGATTCGAAAAATGTTGAACCGTTGGAACTTCTTCATATTGAACTTTGTGAACCATCAACTGTTGAAACTCTCAACAAGAAATGGTACATTTTGTTTATTGTTGATGATTTTTCACGATTTACGTGGGTGTATTTTCTCAGGTTAAAATCTGAAGTCGCTTAAATAATGATCGAATTTATCAAGAAAATTGAGATAAGTATGAAAAACAAAGTTCGAAAAATCAAAAGTGATAATGGGTTTGAGTTTAAGAACAAAGTTCTGGATTCGTACTTAATGGAAAAAGGAATTTCGCATAACTTTTCTTCACCCTATACTCCTCAACAAAATGGAGTGGTCGAAAGGAGAAATAGGTCTCTGTGCGAAGCAGCGATGACAATGTTGACATATGCGAATCTTCCTCAATACTTATGGGCATAAGCAATTTCGACAGCATGTTTTACTCAAAAATAGATCTTTCATTCATAGACGTTTCAATATAACTCTGTATGAAATAATCAATAACCGAAAACCTAATGTCAAATTCTTTTATGTTTTTGGTTGCAGGTGTTTTATAATGAATCTGAAAGATAATCTTTCGGAATTTCAAGCTAAGGCTGATGAAGTCATATTTTTAGGACAATTCGGTTGCGTACAGAATATTAAACAAACGGACTTGTAAAATTGAAGAAACGTTTAATCTCACTTTTGATGATTACTTCGTGAAACAAGTTGACAAACAATTTTAACACAAAATAATTCTTAATGAATCAACTAATGAAACAGAAGAATCAAATTCATCAGACTTTGATTATGATTTAATTTTTGGTGTTCCAGATAGGGCTGTTGATGCTGAAATTCACGTTGTTGGTAATCAAATTCCCAAATCTTCAAAACATTCTGATGATTTGACTATCACATCAGAGACATCTGATAATGGCAAAAGTAAGCAAGATACTCATGTGGAGGGGGAGTCGTTACATAATCCTTCGCATGTTGAGGGGGAGCATCCTTTCGAGGGGGAGAATAGCAGGGTAAATGAAAGTTTCGAGGGGGAGCATTAGAATGATAATCTTGCCGAGGAGGAACATTTGATGATCTTCATTTTGATTCTTAAGAATAAGATGTTCCTGATCACATGTTGATGTCAGGAAAAAAATTCAATATCTTAAATTTAAAGCTTAATTCGATTTTGCAATCTCAAGACGATTCAGAAGCCAAGCATTTAGTTTCTGGGATCGAGGTTGATGTTATGGTAAAAGTTGCTGAGCTTCGGTTGCACAGGAAGATAGATACAAATGATGAGAACAATGAGAAACGGATGAAAGCTCAATGAGATTTGATTGATTCTGAAATCAAAGAACTTCGCAATGTTGCAAAATAAAGGCATGTGATGTTCGTACAAGACGTTAAAAAGGTTCATGAAGATGTCAATCTCAAGTTGGAAGAACTGAAGAGAGAAGTTTCTCAGGAAATTCATGAAGTTAATGATCAATATAATTCCATTAAAGAGAAGGTGGATATTATTGCTGGGGCGGTGACGAATTTCATTCAAACTTTTCAAGCCATAGTTCCCACTGTCGAAACCAAGGTCTCAAAAGATAAAAGAACCATTTGCTAAGCTAAAGGAGTTGCTTAGTGAACTCAAGGGGATTTTTCGAAGCTAGCCCTACAATCGTTTTTAAGTTCTAAGTTTCTTACTTATAAATTTAATGTTCTTGATCAATTCATTCAGAGGGCTATTGCTCCTATAACGAAATTTGCTCAAACGTTGCCTTTAAATGCCCCACCTGCTGTCACAGGGGTGCAAGGGGGAGAAAATAAGGTCAATGAAGGTAAAATCAAAGTTTCGGTTTAGAATGTGAATGTCTCAAAGGATGCTGATAAAGTGAAAGTTGTAACTTCGGGAACTCCATCCATAATTGTTTCTACTTAAATCTCAACTCTGATTGTTACGAAGGTTGTAACGGAAGCAATCAAAACAACAACAAAACCTATTAAGGGAATTGTTATTGGTTCTTCTACAAAAGGAGGGAGTTCAAGCTCAGCTAAGCCAAAGCCTTTAGATGGTGATAAAGGTAAAGTGTTGCATATGAAAAGACCAAGGAAGAAAAGAAGGCAGAAGTGGAAGCAGAAATAGAGAAGCAAAGACAAATACAAAGAATTATGAGGCTAAGAGAAAGTGATCCTCTTGGTATGGATAAGGGAGATCTAAAAAAGCTCTACAACTATGAGAGCATTGAGTCCAGGGTAGCATTCAATCGAATGTATGCTTTTGAAAAGAAGCCAAACAAAAGCTATTCGATTGCAAACACTGACATGAGCCAAATGGATTATCATGTGAATGAGATGATGTTCATCATGGCTCAATACAATATTGTTGAAAAGTTTGATAACGAAGATGACATCATTTTCTTAAAGATCAGATTTCACGCAGTTCTTAGGAAGGAGTTAGATGAGGTTTGGTCATTGATTAAGATCAAGAAAGTGGTGAGCATAACGAAGGATGTTTTGATCGAAGGCATGCTTCAAAACTTCAGATATCATGTTATTCGTGAAAATAATCAAAGATGTGATTTTTCCATTGTTGATTTTCCTTTGATGAACCTGAACGATTTGATTGAAGTTGCTTTGATCCTCAAAGATATGGAAGCTTCTCAACTCAAAGGAACTGATAAAGATGTGTTCAAACTTGGCCTAGCACACATCATGATTTTCATATACAATTATTATGATTGTCTAGTGTTAACTGATGAAGAGTTAGCTTCTGGAATGGGAAGAGAAGTGAAGGTTGCAATGGAGTTTTCGACAACTCAAGCTGAGTTAAAGAAATATGCTAATGGAGAAACCTGCTTAAAACCTTTTGGATTAGTCTTTGCAGGAAAAGATAAACATGGCAAAGATAAAAGGTTTTTATTTCAAGTGAGCGAAGTGGAAATGTATACAACAGCTCAGTATACGAACTTTATTGTTTGTATGAACAATTGTACGAAGAATAATGAAGGAGAAAAGAATGAGTTAAAGATGGTGTTAACTTGGTACTCAGAGATTCGAAGAATGATGCACTTCGCTGCTCAGATTCTCACGAATTGAGTAGTTCGACTCGTTTACAAAGGGGGAGATTGTTAGGGTCGAAATGTTGTAAAGAGTCGAAGTGTCTGTATTGTAATTTCGTATGTATTTACTAAGGCACATGTTCAGTCGAAACGTAATGTTGAGTCCTTAGTATTTTTTGTACTTTCAGTATCCTATAAATAGGGTCTAAATTTGAGTGTACGTAAGAGAGTTCTCATAACTTGTATTATCTGTTTTTGTACTCAAGTTTCTAAAAGTAATCAAAGCTGAAACCAGATCATATTTACATCGTGTGTTCATACTAAATCATTACTTGAATTACTCTGAGTTACTTTCTATTACTCGTTACAATTCTTCTACAAGAAGAGACACAAAGGAGAAATGAGTGTGACGTTATGTCATGAGAATTCATAAATATGGATTTAGATACAAACTGATCGAGTGATGGAATGAAAGAGAGTATACAACTGGTGTAAATTAGTACGACGGTAACTAATCTCTGATGACTGTGTTCTAGATAATCCGGAAACAACGAAGTTAATAAAAGGTGCTCTGAAAAAACAACAATGGTTTTTTCTGAACATTTTGGAAATTTCAATGATATTTTTTCTACTAAAATATGTAATTTTTTTGGTATTTTGTGTACAAATGATATACTTCAAGGGTATTTTTATACTAAAAAATAATGGTATTTTTTGAACATTTTTGAAACTTTGTTACCTTTTAAGTCATTTTTCCGTTTACCTGAGGTAACCGGTTACCACAAGGTTTAATTTGAACACATGTGTACTTCGATGGTAATTTGCATACAAAAAATATACTTTAATGGTATTTTGTGTACTAAAAAAATTTAAACAATGGTCATTTTTGTACATTTTTGAATCTTCATTACCTTTGTAAGTCATTTTCGCATTAAATTACGAGTAATTTTTTTGAACCGGCAAATTTAATCTACTATTAACCTAACACAACACCTAATTTCATCTATGTGCATGACAAGACTTGAATTCTCGACCTCAAAAAAGGAAGCACCACCTAATTTCACCTATTTCTAAATGAAGAGTAATTTAGAAATAAATTTAATTTATCGTTTCAATAAAAATTATAACCATGTTTATTCTCTCTCTCTCTCTATATATATATATATATATATATATATATATATATATATATATATATATATTAATCTTGTTATATGTAAATTGTGTAGTCATGTTGGTTATTTTCTTATATAAAAGTTGGGCAAGACAAATATGAAATATTTTACTTGATAAATCGTCAAATTAAGTTACCATATTGCATGTTTGATTTGTGTATCAAAAATCTAATTTTATTTTTTAAAATGCCCCTAAAATCATATATCTGATTATAAATTAGAGTTTATACCGTCTGCACGATGTTGCAGAAGCCCGATATATTGAAAACACGTAGCTCGACATGGATAAGGTTTGTGGGAGAAATTTTAAGACAACTTTCAACGTAGTTACTTTCAACCATAGCCCAAAACTACAAACTACAATGTTATTTCCAACCATAGTGATGCTAATTGATGTAGTTTTATGGTGATGATGTTGAGCCAACATATTTTGATCATATAAAATCAAGCAACAGAACAACTATAATTACATTCAACGTTTGTCAATATTTTATCATCTTCAAGAAATAAGAGCATATGTAGGGTGCTGAAAAAAATTAAAGGTCTCAAGGTGACTATTTGCAAAGTAGACCATAAAAGTATAAAAATAAAGTTTATATCTTAATAATTATATATGAAAGATGCGGGCAAAAATAAAATTTGAAAGCATATCATATTTGGTACAATACTTCAAATAACAATTAATAAAAAAAATAATTAATGAAAATGAAAACTATAAAACAAATTATATAAGGGAAATAAAATGTTACTTTAAAATATAATAAGGGATCGGAATCACAACTTATAAAATACCAATAATATAATTTTATAAAAATTAGGGATGAAAATAATTAATTTAAAATTAGTTGAGGGGAAAAACTATAAATATAAAAGTTTGCTATAAGCAGATTCAAAAATGTTATTTCCAAATAGGAGTTTATTTCCAAATAGTTTTGATTATATATATATATATATATATATATATATATATATATATATATATATATATATATATATATATATATATATATATATATAATGGAAGCTATTTGAAGGGTGAAAAAAATGTTCATCCACATGTTATGTCTAACTTAATGATTTCATCACTTTTATAACACTCCCCTTTGGATGACATTTTTTCAAATTTGAGTTCAACCTCGAAGTACTACCTCATTTAAAACCTTTCTAAAGAAAACCCAGTGGGAAAAACTTTAACGAAGGGAAAAAGAGTGCAGTTTATAGGTAAATCCCCCTTATTTAAACATCTGTTACGTTATCCAATGTCGTGTACATGTTTTTCGAAGATTACACTAGGAAGTGCTTTCGTGGATAGGTCTGCTGCATTATTGCTAGATTGAACGTATTCTATCTTAACCTTTTGATCTTCTATAAGATCTTGAATGTACTTAAAAAACTTTGGAGGTATGTGTTTTGTCCTGTCGCTCTTGATATATCCTTCTTTCATTTGAGTGACACGTGCTAAGTTATCTTCATAGATTAATGTTGGACCTTTATCTTTATCTATCCTACATAAAGACAAAATGAGTTTTCTCATCGATCTTAACCATGTGTATTCTTTACTAGCTTCATTTAGTGCAATTATTTCAGTATGATTTGAGGACGTAGCGACAATTGTTTGCTTTTGAGAGCGCTAGGAAATTGCGGTTCCTCCGTTCATGAACATGTATCCAGATTGAGATCTAGCTTTATGAGGATAAGATAAATAGCCTGCATCTGCATAACCAATCAAACCTTTTTTTTGTATCATTAGGATAAAATAACCCTAAATCAGTAGTTCCTCGAAGATATCACAAAATATGCTTAATCCCATTCCAATGTCTTTTTGTTGGAGATAAACTGAACCTTGCTAGCAAGTTTATAACGAAAGAAATGTCATGTCTAGTACAATTGGTAAGATACATAAGATCCCGAATTGCATTTAGATATGGTACTTCTGGACCAAGAACTTCTTCATTTTCTTCTCGAGGAAGAAATGGATCTTTGTCACTATCTAATGATCTAACAACAATTGGGGTGCTTAAAGGATTGGCATTGTCCATATTGAAACATTTCAAGACTCTTTCTGTATAATTTGATTGATGTGCAAGTACTCCGTTAGGCATATGCTCAATCTGCAAACCAAGAAAATATTTGGTTTTACCAAGATCTTTCATTTCAAATTCTTTCTTTAAAAGTTCAATCGCTTCTAGCATTTCTTTATTCGTTCCAATGATGTTTAGATCATCAACGTAGACCGCTATAGTGACATACCCAGATGTTGTTTTCTTAATAAATACGCATGGAAAAATAGTGTTATTTTTATAAGATTTACTTGTCTAATAATCGCTTAAACGATTGTACAACATGCGTCCAGATTGCTTTAACCCATACAAAGATCTTTGCAGTTTTATAGAATATTTTTCTCTGGGTTTTGCACGTAATGCTTCAGGCATTTTAAATCCTTCAGATATTTTCATATAGATATCACTATCAAGTGATCCATACAAGTAAGTTGTACCAACATCCATAAGATGCATCCCTAAATTTTTAGAGACTGCCAAGCTTATTAAATATCTAAAAGTAGTTGCATCCATTGTCGGTGAATAAGTCTCCTCATAATCAATTCCAAATCTTTAAGAGAAACCTTGAGCCACAAGCCTAACCTTGTATCTTACAATTTTGTCTTTCTCATTTCTTTTTCTTACGAAGATCCATCTATACCCTAATGGTTTCACAACTCCAGGTGTGAGGATAATATCCCCCAAAAACCTTTCTCTTGCTAAGAGAATTTAATTCAACTTGTATAGCCTCCTTCCATTTAGCCCAATCATTTCTTTTTTGACATTCAATGAAGATTGTGGTTCGAGATCATCATTCATTATATCAGATGCAACTGGATAAGAAAATATTGCACTTATATTATCAATTTCATTTTGGTCACATATTCTATTTGTTTGATCATAATTTAGGGCAACATCTTCCTTTCCTGGTGGAATTTTGATATTTCGTGTTTCTCCAGGAACACTTTCCTCATGATTTAGTGCATTTTCCACTCCTCTTCTTTTTCGTAGGTTCTTATCCTTAGAACCAAGTGGTCTTCCATGTTTCAGGCATGTTTTAGACTCTTGAGTGACTTTATCATCAGATTGTCGATAAGGAATTTCAATTCGAGCTGGAACATTGACAACCGATATATATGATTTAGTCACCATTTTCGTGTTAGTAAAAGCATCAGGCAAATGATTTGCCATTTCTTGGAAATGAATTATCTTTTGAACTTCCATTTCACATTGCTTTGTGTGAGGGTCAAGATATGATAAAGAATGTTCATGCCATGAAATATTATTTTCTATGATCTTCTTTTCTCCCTCTAATGATGGGAAATGTCTCATCAAATTTGCAATCACCTAGGCATGCTGTAAAAACATCACCTATTAAAGGTTGAAGATATCTTATAATAGAGACTGACTCATAACCAACATATATTTGTAGCCTTCTTTGAAGACCCATATTTGTCCTTTGTGGTGGTGCAATGGGGACATATACTGCACACCTAAAAATTCTCAAATGGGATATATATGGCTCTTGACCAAAATCAAGTTGTAGGAGAGAATATACATGATATAAACTTGGTCTTATGCGTATCAATGATCCAACATGTAAGATTGCATGGCCCCAAACATAAACAGGAAGTTTGCTTCTCATTATCAATGGTCTAGTTATTTGCTAGAGACATTTAATCAGTGATTCGACTAAACCATTTTGTGTGTGTACATGATCAATCGGATGCTCAACGACAATTCCTACAAACATACAATAGTCATTAAATGCTTATGAAGTAAATTCACCAACATTATCAAGTCTCACTCTTTTGATAGTATAATCAGGGAAATGTGCCCTTAATTTAATAATTTGGGCAAGAAACTTTGCAAATGCCACATTACGAGTTGATAATAGGCAAACATGAGACCATTTGTTGGATGCATCTATTAGGACCATAAAGTATCTAAATGGTCTAGATGGTGGATGAATTTGTCCACATATATCACCTTGAATTCTTTCTAAAAATCTAGGTGACTCCTTTTCAACTTTCATTGGAGAATGTTTTATAATTAACTTTCCAAGGGAACAAGATGTACATGGTCTTATTCTACTGGACTGAGGGAACTTTTGGTTCTTCAATGGGTGCCCATGCGTATTTTCAGTTATCCTTCGCATCATTGTTAATCCTGGGTGGCCCAACCTATCATGCTATAAACTGAATGTCCTAGGATCACAATGTTTTTCTTTGACTACCATATTTGATTCAATCATATGTATTCCTTTTCCTTTAATGGACTCTCGATAAAGTTGACAAAGATATGCAGGTGTGCGACAGGTCCTTGACCAATGTCCCAACATCATGCCTTGCTACTTTGGCCTTTTCTTGTGTATGGATATTGTTTCTTTGTAAAGATTGATGATTATTTCTTTTCTGGCCACGACCACGATTATTACCTTGTCCGCGACAAAAATTATGGTTCTGATTATGGCTTTGGTTTCGATTAAAATAACCACGGCCTCATCCTCGACCATGGCCACATCCTCGTCTACATGCATTGTTTCGATAACCATTAGTATTTGTACCATTTGCTTCAGGAAGTGCTACTGATCCCGTTGGACGAGATTCATGGTTTTTCATCAAGAGCTCATTGTTTTGCTCTGCAACAAGTAGGCATGCATTCAATTCAGAATATCTTGTGAACTTTTGCAACCGATATTGTTGCATCAAGGTAATGTTGGTTTCATGAAATGTGGAGTACGTTTTCTCCAACATATCTTCATTACTAACTTCTTGTCCACAATACTTGATTTGTGAACATATTCTGAACAAAGCTGAGTTGTATTCATTTACTCTTTTGAAGTCTTGAAACCTTAGTGTTCTCCATTCATCTCTAGCATTTGGAAGTATAACTTCCTTTTGATGATCAAATCTTTCTTTCAAGAGATTCCAAAGAACATTTGGATCAGTAATATCATGATATTCAAATCTCAACATTTCATCAATATGCTTACGAATGAAAACTTGTGCTTTCGCCTTGTCTTGTGCCAAGCAATTATTAAATTCATGTATAGCATTTGAGATTCGCATGGACTCAAGATGCATTTTTACATTTATCATCCATGGAACATAGTTTTTCCCACTAACTTCAAGTACTGCAAACTCGAGCTTTGCAATGTTGGACATATTGTAACTATAAATTTAAACAAAATAACAAGATGAAAATTAAAATCCATTTATTTCAATATCTATTGCACAAAACAGAAGCACTAGAAGAATCATCCCATACAAGACTAAGAAAGGATAAAATAAATCAGGATAAAATGCATCTGGTCTTGAGATTGAAAAATAGGAAGCTAAGTTCTATAGTCATTGTAATTGCGAGAATTACAACCGGATGAATCATTTTTATCTTGATAACCTTGAAAAGTGAGAGAATTTACTCCTTTTTTGTAGAAAGAAATATAATAGTGATGTTATCTATAGTAGAAAAATAGACGTTGTTTTTACTATTTATAACCGGTGCATATATATAGTCGTTGTGTGTGTGTGTGTGTGTGTGTGTGTGTGTGTGTGTGTGTGTGTATATATATATGTGTGTGTGTGTGTGTATGTATGTGTATGTATATGTATTTTATAAATCATTCAATAAGACCTATAAATAGTACATAATTTTACTTAGTATAATTTTATTAATAAGAAACATAAATAAATATTAGTAAATATTTAAATAAAATTATGATGAATATCTAAAATATAAATAAATAGACATTGACATTTATAAATAAATTTTAGTATACATAAATAAAAGTTAGTTGCATAAAGTAAATATTAGTATGGATAAATAAAAGTTAGTTGCATAAAGTAAATGTTAGTATAAGAAATAAAAATCGTTAGTAATCCATAATATACATAATTAATAAGTTTTATTAATTTATTAGTATTTTTGTTTTTAATATGATGAAAGTTTTTATAATTAATAATGTTTTTTACTAAGTAATACATACATTGATTAAGATACATGTGATTTTCACTTGTTTAATAACCTTGATTAGAGTTTTCGTGTTTATAACTTGTTGTAAATTTTGATGTAATTAAGACTAAAAATAACAAAGTTAAACTAAAACATTATAAAGTATAGAAGGAGATTTGAAAGGATTCTTAAACACTTAGAAGATTGTATTCAAGATAGGATGTTTATTTCTTTCACATTTGATGGATATTTATACTACATATCATCCTATTCTTACATCATCAAAATAATAATTAAATAGTTAATGGAAACTATTTGAATTGAGAAAAAATATTCATCGACGTGCTTTGTCTAACTCAATGATTTTATGGCTTTTATATATATATATATATATATATATATATATATATATATATATATATATATATATATATATATATATATATATATATATATATATATATATATATATATATTACATTTTTTTGTGATGGAAGAATCATCTCTTTCTAATTGTAGAGCCAAACAATCATGTGGCATAACAATATTCTCTTCCTTAAAAATCTAAACATTAATGGAATACCTAACTTGGGTTTTTGATAGCTACTTTACATGACCAAACATGGACGAACATTATAACTTAGCGTTGATAATTATCTTAATCTGTCTACCAAAGATTAGGACATTACGTCGTTGCCAACTTTGCATGCTGTCAGTTTTTTGGTTTATTGCATAACTGATCGATGTAAGAAGCAAATGTTATCATTTATCGCAAATATAATAAAGAGTTCCTTTCAATATGCCAATAATATAATCTACAATCTCTAACGATTGAAAGTATTAAATGATATAATATTGTTTATTAAGAGTGAGTTTGAATATACCAACATAGCAATTTTTTTAAAACTCGTTTGAACCGGCCGGTTAAACCAGAGAAAAGAACGGTTTAACTATAACCGGTTTTACATCGACTTCTGAACTGGATTGAACCGGTCGGTTTTTAGAAAAGCTCGGTTGAACCGATCAACATAACCGGTTAAACCGAATAAAAACATATGGGAAATAACAATTTGCATAATAAATTTTGATGATTTTTTTTAAATCTATTTAGTTTTCTTTAAATAAAAACATATAATAAATATTATAAAGTTTTTTAATGTGTTTGTATTCATCTAAAACTAAATTTTGTTACGATATATATATATATATATATATATATATATATATATATATATATATATATATATATATATATATATATATATATTTGTGTGTGTATTGACGTTTATGAAATAATGTAAAACATTAAAATTTATTGTTATATGTTATTTTAATGTATTTGGATTAATTTACTACTTATTTTTATGTATATATTTTTAATGTTTGAACTACTAAACGAAAAATAATTGTTTTAAAAACCAGTTTGAACCGACCGGTCGAACCGGTTAGAGCGGAAAACTGGAAATGGATGGTTCAACTATCACCGGTTTTATGTTTATTTCTGAACCGACCAATTTTTACAAAAATCTGATTGAACATGTTAAATTGAATAAAACACATAGAGTTCAAACATTTTGAATAATAAACTTTGGTGGTGTTTTCACATCTATTAAAATATTTCTGAATAAAAGCAAATAATAAATGTTATAAAGTTTTTTTTTAATTATTTGTATTCATCTAGGATTTTATATTCTTTTTAATACACGTGGATTGATGTAAAACTTATGATTATGTGTTATTTTAATATATTTAGAGATTTAAAATTTGTTTTCATGTGTATTTTTAATATTTGAACTTGTGGACATCAAATTCTTAATTTATGTGTGTATGTTTGAGTAGGAATATACCAAAATATAAATTGAGACATCAAACTTTTTTCCACTCACTTTGTTTTTTGGCCATAACTTTTTTTTTTCCATTGAAAAATAAATAAAAAAGCAAAGTTTTTAAAATTTAATTCTCTATAAAATGAGCACAATCATAAAAATTTGAAAAAAAATTATTTTTTATTTTATTTTTTATAAAAAAAAACTAAGAAAATAAATTCACCAAAAATCATAAAAATTTAAGGGTTACTTCTACTCAATATACTAGTGACTTTGTAAAAAGATTTTTTCAAAATAAGTTTTTGAAGTATTTATTTTTAATTTTAAGAAATATTATTTTTTTCTAAAAAAAATATTAAACATAATATGATCCAAAATGTGCCGATTCAAAAAAAAAAAAAAAAAAAAACTTTTGATTCAACTTGTTTATGATCCTTAATTTGTTCTGATCTGTATTTAAACTCAAATATCTTATAATCCTTAATTATATATTTTATGATTCAAAATTAAATGATTCAAAATATATAGTGATCAATAATGTTTTTTTTTTTAACAAAAACTATATTTAATAGAATATATTATTGATACAAAATCATATGATTTAAAAATGCTATGATTTAAAAGACTACAATTCAAAATAATTTAATTCAGAATTTTACGATCCAAAAATAAAATGATTCAAAAAAACTATAAACAAAAAATATTATGATATTTACTATTCTTCTAATTTACAATGTTATAATTATTAAACATTAAAAACTCAATCCGAATATTTAGTTTAAAAACAAAAAATAAATAAAAAATAAAACAAAACAAAGAAAAACACTACTACCTTCAACTATGTAGTAAATATATTTAAAAAAATCGTAAAATAATAATAATATATATAGGTTTGACTAATTATTTAGGTTTGACGTTTATGCCCTTAACGAAATAGGTGGTGGAGAATTGTTCCCGCGCTCCCTATATATATATATATATATATATATATATATATATATATATATATATATATATATATATATATATATATATATATATATATATATATATATAGAGAGAGAGAGAGAGAGAGAGAGAGAGAGAGGCCAACGATGAAACTCGATGTTGCTAAGTATGTGGCCGAGTGTGTGACATGTGCAAGAGTCAAGGCACAGGATCAGAAACCGTATGGGAGTTTAGAACCTTTACCTGTACCCATGCGTAAATGGGAAGACATCACCATGGATTTTGTGACTAAACTACCCAGAACAAAGAGCGGTCACGACATGATTTGGGTGGTCGTGGATCGTTTCACCAAGAGTGCACACTTCATAGCAGCCAATGAAAAATGGTCTATGGATAAGCTTGTGAATGCTTACGTGAAGGAAATTTTGAGACTTCACGGTGGTCCTGTAACAATTGTATCAGATCGTGATAGTTGTTTCACATCACGATTTTGGAAAAGTCTACAAGAGGAAATGGGTACCAAGTTGTGTTTAAGTACAACTTACCATCCACAAACTGATAGTCAGAGCGAAAGAACAATACAAACACTTGAAGATATGGTGAGAGCATGTACCCTGGAATTCCAAGGTAATTGGGATGAACATTTACCTTTAGTAGAATTTTCCTACAACAATAGTTTCCACTCGAGCATAAAGATGGCACCTTATCACGCTTTGTATGGACAGAAGTGTTGTACGCCGTCTTGTTGGCTTGAAGCTGGAGAAAAGCAGTTTATGGGACCTGAGATAGTCCATCAGACTGCTGAAAAGTTGAAAGTGATTGGGGAAAAGATGTTAGCAGCTCAGGATCGTCAAAAGAGTTATGCTGACAAGAAAAGAAAACCGATAACATTCGAAGTTGGTGATTCGGTTTTGCTTAAAGTCTCACCGTGGAAGGGACTTATCAGATTTGGTAAAAGAGGAAAGTTGAGTCCAAGGTTTATTGGACCATTTAAAGTTCTTCAGAGGATTGGGAATCAAACTTAGAAGCTAGAACTACCAGAAGAACTAGATGGTATTCATAACACTTTCCATGTGTGTTATTTAGGGAATTTCACGGGAGATGTTCCCAACATAATTCCAATATCTGAGTTAAAGCTGGATGAAAGCAAGAGGTTAATCGAAGAACCAGAGGCAATCGTTGACCGTAAGACTAAAAAGTTGTGACGATAGTCGATTTAGTGCTAGTGCAATGGAATTATACGAATGGGCCAAATCTCACCTGGGAAACGGAGAGTGACATGATGAGTCGCTACCCGCATTTGTTTGCCGATATGTGATTCCGGGGACGGAGTCCTCCTAAGGGGGAAAGAATTGTAACGCCTGTGTTTCTGGGCTAAAAGCATTAATAACATTGTAATAGTCTAGGTCAACCTTTGTAACTCATTTTGAAGTAATAAAGAGGAATTATGTGAATATCATGTGAATTATATGTTTATTTGCTTAATTATTATGATTTAATTAATTAATAATGAAAATAAGCATTGAAAATAAATATTAGAAAAAGCCAATATCTTTTAAGAAAGTTATAGTGGCCGAAACAAGGATTCCGAAGATATAAAGAACGCCGAAATCCGAGTTATAACGAAGAAGTTATGACATATCGAAGTTTCGCGACGGAACCGGGACCGCACCGGGAAGCGTAAAAAGTGAATTTAAGATAAAATGCTTTTTAGCCTTAACAATCTAAACAAAAGTCATAGTATTCGTTAAGCTGAGAATTTTGATAAAAAGAACGTCTAAATCTGACTTCGTATGAGGAAGTTATGATTTTTCTAGGTTTTAGTTTAGTAGTAGACAGCTAAATACTCGAATTTAAGATTGAGCGATATTTAGCCAACACAACCTAAACGAGAATCGAATGTCTCATTAATAGTAGTACAACGATAAAAATACTGACGAAAACGGATGTTGGATGAAGAAGTTATGAATTTTCAATGGATTTTCCTGTCCCGGTCTGTTAAAAATAATAATATTAAAATTAAATTCAAAATTAGCCGACGAAGTCTAAACGAAAGTTGTAGAATATATTCCCGCCTACGCGTGCATATGAAGAACGTCAAAAACGGAGCTCGTATACGAAAGTTATGAATTTTAGAAGATTTGGGTGCAATTTTCGAAAAATTCGCATGAATAGGAGTCGGCCACGTCACCCTTCTCGCGAATCTGCCTTGTGGCCGAAGCTGCTGCTTCACCGAGTTGTGGCCAAGTTCGGATCCGACGCGTGTTCGCCACCTGTCTCGGTCTCGTGTAGCTCGCCTCCATGTCTCGCCCTCGCAGCGCCACCTGCCCTCGATGTTGCCACGCGCTTCGTCCCCTCGCAGCCACGTCTCCCCTTCGTGTCCGAGCCTCGCAGCCGCTACGTGGAGCCTTCTTAGCGACCAATCTTCGGTCTTGCACCCTATAAATAGGGGGTTGCGAGATCTCCCTGGTACTTTTGGAAAATTGGCTTTTTTCACCCCTAAACTTATATTTTGACTTCCCCCGAAGCCCCAGAATCATTCCCAACACCCAAAACACATCCCGAAATGCCCGAAGACCCGGAAAATTTTATTTTTTTGGTTTTGAAACTCCAACTCTCGCAGAGCCCGGCTTCTCAATAAAACTCCCGGTTTTATCAGAAACGATCATTTTAGGAAACGAATTGCTACCCGATTATCATCAAATCAAGTGAGTGTATAGTCACTTTCATCTTACACATAGATATGAATTACTTTCTATAAAATACATGCTACGTGTAATTATATTGATTGCTTATTTGAGATGACTGTTGAATACAATGTTTTATACAAGTTATAAACTGTATATGTATTTTATCTACAAATATGTTGGGTAAAACATGGGTAGACAAAATAGTTGATGTGTGTTAAAATGATGAGAGGCCTCGATGTTGTTGTTCTAGTCATCTAGCGGAGTATGTATGACGACCACGGACTCTTGTAGACAGTCTAGTGGAATGCAAGCAGGCTCGCAACCTGTAGGTGTTTGTGGGCTTGATGTTCATAGGTGTACTCCATCCCCCTCATGGTTGCCTTACGAACATATATGGCTAAGGAATCCCCTTAGCAGTAAAGTCCATCCCGATGATAAAATCCTTAGACTTGGTCCCTTGTATAGGTTTTTAGGGACGTAACGTGAGGATAACGAGAATGGGTAATCAGGGTTATTGTTGGTTTGATAAAATTAATAAATTTATTGTTGATCGATGAAATTAATAAATTTATTATTATTTATGGGTTGAAAACCCTATATGCTCACCAGGCTCCCAAGCCTGACCCACTCAGCTTTCTGTTTTAGAGGTAGTGGACCCAGAGCATAATTTGGATGATGATGAGGGATTTTTGGATTATAGGCCAGTAGTTGTAAATACCTATTGTAAGGCTTATAATGTATTGTTTATGCTTTTGATCTGTATCAAATATGACATCCCGAGTCTTTTTAATGAAATACATTTCTACGGAAATGCTTTGATAAATATTTATCATATTTTTATTTTGGGAACAAATTCCGCAACACTTTTATGTAAAATATTACTCTGATTTTCAAACAAGCATAAACAAAATCGGTCTTTTCTGGTCGTGAAATTGGGGATGTTACATTGTTTGAATGTATTAAGTATATGTTTTGTGTGAGTATGTAGTCACTTTCTTCTAAGACATAAATATGAAGTATTTGTTATCAAATACGTGCTATGTGTTTATATATTATTTTTTATTTGAGATGAGTGTGGAATGGATGTTTTATATAGTTTTTAAACGAGTTAAACTGCATATGTATTTTATATCTACAAATATGTTGGGTAGAACATGGGTAGATGAGATAGTTGGTGTGTGATAAAAGGATGAGTTGGATAATGAGATAAGAGGTGATATAGATCTTGAGATCAGGGTACAAGTGGAAAATGAGTGAAACCTTTACCCAAACGATGACCCCCGTCATTTAGCAGAGTAGGGATGACAACCACAGACTATTCTAGACAGTTAGTGGAGCACTACCAGGCTCGCAACTTGTTGGTGTTTGTGAACGATGTGTTCACCGGTGTACTCTAAGAACCCATTCACATGTATTGCGAGAGGGATATCGAGAATGACACTGTCAATAAAAAAGATAAACTTTTTATTAGATCCGGGAGTATGGATTGGGTACAGTTTTAGACCAGGAGTATGAATCCGACCAAGAGGTTAGTTTTAGATACTGGAATATGGATCAGGTGAAGAGATTAGTTTTAGATCCGTGTGTAGGGATAAGGTAAAGAGGAAAACTTTAGATACAAGAGTTAGATCGTGTCGTTGTGGGGATCGATGGGGTAGGATAAGAATTGTTTTATGTGGTGAAATTAAATAAGTTTGTGAGTTCTATATGTATGTATGTATATATATATATATATATATATATATATATAATATATATATATATATATATATATATATATATATATATATATATGATATAACATTGTGGATTGAAAACCCTATATGCTCACCAGGCTTCAAAGCCTGACCCAGTCAGTTTTCTTTGTGTCACAGGTATCAATAGAAAGACATATTTCACTGAGATATTAAAGGAGATGTAAATCACCAGTGTAAATAAATTTATGCTCTGTTTATGCTTATGTGTCTGTATCGGAACATGACATCCCGAGATTTTTTTATATATTGAAAATACATTTCTTTAAGAAATGCTTTGATAAATTCTTATCATATTTTGTTTTGGTAATAAATTCCGCAACCGTTTTCTTTGAAAGATTACTCTGATTTTTAAAAACAAAGTATAAACAAGTGGGTCTTTTCTGGCCATGAAGTTGGGGATGTCACAGTTGGTATCAGAGCATTAGTTTAAGCAAACTAGGAATTTGTAGGAAATTTCTAGACTTAAACTTAGAATGCTAATTAATGATCGTGAGGAGTGTGTCTAAAATATGTTAGGTAGTACACCTAAATTGACATAAGCACTAGTTTATTTTAGGAATGATTCCTAAAATGCTTTTATGTGCTAAATGTTTTGTGAGATAGCTATATCAATGCTATTATTTGTTTGGATCCATGGTTTGTTGCCGACCGGATCTGGAAACCTTATGTGTTTAGGATTATAAGCGTACAACTACGATATTAGAACTAGCATGTAAACGTTTTAGAGTGATAAGGATGATTTAAATATCTATCGTGAATAAGGATCTAAATTCACCTTATTCGGCGTTCAGATAAAAATGGCAAGCACACAAAGCAGACTGGAAAATGATAACCCGCAGCCTGAGTCACAAGGGATTGGGAGTGCACCATAAAGAACAGCTGCATCCGAGCCAATCACGATGGCAGGAGTATACACAATGGTACAGATGATGTTGGATCAACAGATGAAAGAAACAAGGTGTTTACTTCAACAAAGTAAGGACGAACTTGTTGTGCCAGTACACCAGGCACCTATTCTTGAGGCAACTATCTGGGTTGCTAAGTCAGTTGAAGAAATGATCGACGACAGGACGACCAACAAGGTTGAACTTAGAAAAAAGAGAAAATTTGAGGAGTCTTCGAGGTCCAACAAAAGTAACATATTCTCGAAGTCTAGCAAAAAGGGAGGTAAAGAAAAATGGTGCGGGAAATGCAAAAAAAAAAAAACCCTGGAAATTGTGGCGAGGAGGAGACATGTTTTAAGTGTGGAAAGCATGGGCATTATGCCAATGAATATACATTCATTGAAAGGGTATGTTACAAATGTAATGAGGCAGGTCATTTCAAGTAGGATTGCCCAAAAAGGGAAGAAGCTACAAAGCCAAAGGTACCACTGAAGCATTATGAGAGATGTGACGAAGAGGTGACTTGCTACAAATGTGGAAGGAAAGGCCATTACACCAACAAGTGCACATCCACCAAGAAGGTATGCTACGAAAGTAATGAAGAAGGGTACTTTTCTAGAGATTAATATTAGAACTTATAATATATTAATAAATCATATGTAACCTTTTCTCAAGAGTCCATCCTAACAAATTGTTCTAGTGTTATGCAACCCAAATGGACCATGCTACTCTCGGGTCGAGTACATACCGATAATTGTTATTTGCTTAGACATCTAATCCAACAACACTATTGTTATTGACCAAGAGAAACATGGTTACATCAAAGGGGATAACACTAAGCTTATGTTGCCGAAATTTTTCTTTACATATTAACAAAAGCATTTCATAAGATTGAAGTGCAACATATTGGATCGAATAAGAATCATGAAAACTTGTTCACCAAGTCACTGCCAAATTATTCTTTCCAAAAACATGTAAAAGCTATTGGACTTAGGAAACTCTTTAAGCCACCTAAATGACATGTATCATGTACCTAGTTATGTGTAAATAAGACTTGCATCCTGATGAATGCTTTGCACCCTATTGAGTGCATATGAGGGGGAGCATCCTGATGAATTCTTGAGTACTCTTTTTCCGTTCACTCATGGTTTTTCTCCCACGGGTATAATGTCCCAAAAATCAAAACCAAAAAATTGTAATGTCCCAAAACTGAGAACCAAAAATTTTCGTTTTTATATTAAATAAAACATCCACCAAAGGCGATTATCAAAACCATAAGGAAATCATAAAGTATCCATAATCATCAAAAAAACATCAGAGTCAAATAAGCAAAAAAGTCGTGGTGTGTGTGATGCGATCATACCGAGCTCTTCCCCTTAGATCCGAAAGTACTTGAAACATAAATTGGAAACCATAAGCACAAAGCTTAGTGAGTTCCCTAAAATACCACATACCATATATATATATATATATATATATATATATATATATATATATATATATATATGTGTGTGTGTGTGTGTGTGTGTGTGTGTGTGTGTGCCAACTCATGGCTGTGTCGGGTCTACTTCACCCCCGAGTCTATTTTTTCACACCCCAAAACCGAGAAAGGTGGAAACGTTCTTGAGCGGAGGACATCATGTATAGTATCACAACAAAGTATAATAGCAAACAAGTAAACAACATCATCCATTGACTTAAATATATAATTTTAATACAAGTTTGATCTGTAGTATATAAGACACCAAAACAAAAATCAAAATACAAGATGAGTCTTGTATGCGCTCCATCTTCTGAAAATCTAGCATCGGTACCTATCTACTGATGACCTGGGAATACAAGTTATTTTGAAAGAGTTTATCAACATTAAAGCTGGTGAGTTCATAAGTATTTAGTGTTTGTGTTTGTATCAAAATGTTTGAAACATTGTTTGAAGTACGAGTTTGTAAACGATTGTAGTAAAAGTATGTGAATGTTTGTAAGTATTTGTAAAAGTTTGACTATTTTGTATGTTTGTTTCTCGTAAAAGTGGCCTTCTACCAAGGCACGACTATTTTGTATGTTTGTTTCTCGTAAAAGTGTGTAATTTTCCCAAGTGTAACTATCATTATCAAAATATAGTTTGTACATTAATGTTTAAGTGAAGTAATCACCAAATAAATGTAAAGGGTAAATTAATGTAGTACTGTAGTTTTGTATTATAGGAACTACTGCTGTACTAACTACCTTAAACCAGACTTATATCAAGGTATTATGTGATTAATTGTACCATACTATCGACTGGAAAACACGACAATGTATGTCGTCAAAAGGTATGACATTTGGCACCCGCAGACCTGCAGGTCCGACTGTAACTAGCAGCAAGGTGTAGGATAGTCAATCCAATATAAATCTATACGCAAACTCACGCTCTCCCTCCAGGAGATTCTGGATACAACTCGGGCCATCACAATGAAGGCATGCTCCGATACAGTGGATCACATTTATGTTAAAGTATACTTGTATATGTAATGTATTGTTTCTCATCATAGTATTGTTGTATATGTTCTCATTCTAGTATAGTTGTATATGTTCTCATCATAGTATAGTTGTATATGTTCTTATTCTAGTATAGCTGTATATGTTCTCATCATAGTATAGTTGTATATGTTCTCATAGTAATAAGTAATGACTCATGAATGAACTGACTCTTTTATGCTTCATTGAACTAGAAGTAGTAAGTAGTGTAACTCTAAACTATACCTAATATAGTTTATTAGTAACTTGTTTTTATGATTGAGTGTACTGAACTGAGATAAAAGTCTTTATATCTATACATATATAGATAATATATAACTAAGGGTTCAACGACACTCGAACAAACAACCGGGTACTTTAAGACCACAACCAAACAAGGACACGAAGTAAAGTGGGTTGTCTCTCCTAAGTCCTTCAAACCTTATTTATATAACTATATATGTAGTAGACATGGTTTTAACAATATATAAGTTTAAAAACTATAAAAGAAAGGTTTAGTATTCAAAAGTGAATTTGATAAAGAGTTTGATATGTAAAATGGTTTGATAAACAGTTTGAAGTCATTTGTTTGGTAAAACAGTTTAAAGTATGAAAAATCCATTTGTATGCTAGTTATTAATCACATGTGATTGATCTAATAACTATCATGGTTCAACTTGTATTCCCCCCCCCCCCCCCCCGCCCATAAAGAATTTAAAAATATTTAAAAGCATTTCAAAGGTTAATTAAGGGGTATGACCTCACCTATAGTTAGTGGTTTATTCGGAAGTGTTGGACAAGGTGCTAGGTGTAAAGTAAAGACTTGAACACACACAATGATCCTAGTTAACATAGAATAAACATATATGTATCTAATTAGTCAATTAACAACTAATTAATCAAGTTAAGACACCCTAGGACATGGAAAAACTTTGATTCAAGTGTTATAGGTACTAAAGGTTGTAGGCATGGTATTGGAGTTTATGGCCCATGAACCACTCCTTATGGAGTTTACGGCCCATGACCCTTTCCCCATGAGTTTATGGCCGTAAACTCATGGTACTAAGTGCCATATTGTGTTTTGAGGTCTTACAAGTCATGTTTCGGCATCAAATGATCAAGTCCAAGCCTTGGGAAAGCATTAGAGGCATAATAAGGCTACCTTGTGGAGTTTACGGCCAAGTGACCATATTCTTATGTGTTCACAGCTGTAAAATCTCTTAGGGACATGTTTTTGTTGTTGTTTAAGGTCTTAAAAACTTCTAGGAAGGATCAAGGTTGGCATCCAAGGCTTAGGAAGGGACTAAGGTCCATTTTACCACCTTAAGAGGGGTTTACGGCCCAAGAACATCCTTGGCCGTAAAATCCTTTGTTCTTATGTTATTTGAAGATTTTCAAGTGTTATCAAGTTCATATTAAGCACACAAGAAGCTAGGGAAAATGTACTTACAAGATAGAAGCTTGATTTGTTGTTTAAGGTCCAAGAACACTAGTGTGTGTTCTTGGTGTTCTTGGTGTTTTGAAGAACACTTGCAGATCTAGCTATAAATTAATAATGAATGGATGAAATGATGTATAAATACTAGATGTTAGGTTATAATAACAAATCAAGTCGAGAAACACTTGCGTTTTCGGAAGATTGGGTGAAGAACGGGATGATATTTGAGAGAGAATAAAGGGTGTTCTTGAGAATGGAAGTGAAATGTGAGGAGTTTGGGGAGTAAACTCATGCCTAAGGCATGAGTTCACGGCCATGGGAGAGTTTACAGCCCAAACTCCAAAAGTTTGGCTGTGAACTCTTTGTTAGGGTGCAATGGGTGGGTTTGCTACTTCAAGACCCGATACGGTACTTCCTTTCTTTCGTTCGTTTAAAGAATAAACACTAAAAACACTTAAACGGAATTTTTAATTTGACTAACAATTATTAGAAATGTAATTGACTTTTAATTGAAGTGACAGACTTTAGAGTTTGTCCGAATGAAATTTTCGGGTTGTCACATATTTCAACTCCTATGTCAGCACACGGTTGTATCAAATCCATTTCACCCCCAGGTCTATTTCACCCCGAGTCTATTTCAACTCAAATGTCAGCACAAGGCTGTATCGGGTCTATTTCACCCCATATACATATAGCAAACAGGCACATTGGCATACAATACATAGAGTAAGAGTCATAAAGACTACAAGCACATACAATCCCTACTGTCCTACAATATAGTGAGCGAACTCACATCAGTCTGCTGACAGTCAAATAGACGTTCGGCTGCCGAATTAGAGATCTTCGTACTAACCAATCAAATAAAACTAATTAAAAATTAGGTCATAAATCATAATCGGGACTTAATTAACTAATCCCAACTTGCAGGGTAAAAGACCATTTTACCCTTCCATTAATTGGCCGAAACTCAATGGCACAAAATTCCAATAATGGACTAATTCCTAAAAGATACTCAAATATAATATGGGCCCAAATCCAAAAAGGCCTAAAGCCTAACAGTGGCCAAATGTCAGAAAGACTAGTGGCCCACCAAAGGCTTAAAATCCTAAAGTCTAAAGGCGGCCCAAACAAAAGCCCAATTGGTCGAGTACACTAAGCGTACCCCTAGGTCGCCTGACGTACTAGGTTGTTTGACGGAGTCAGGGATCCAAACACATACGTGTAGCGTACACTTGCGTACGTATAGCATACGCACCTATTAAGTCCTTATTCCCATTAAGACTTAATACTTAATACCAAATGTCCATATTTGAGATTCGAACCTTAGGGAACACGTGAATCCATAAAGTCACTAACTTGGAGCCTTTGAATGGCTCAAAAGAACACAAACCTTAGATATAACTCCCACTTTCACCAAATGGGCATATACTCATGCATTGTTGATCCTCAACCATCAAGATGCTAACTTTATGGACTAGGATCTCATAAACATAAAGAGGAGAAACTCTTAAGTTCTGGAATGGAAAGAATCCCACTAGATCTCATTCAAGGGACCAAAAAGTGTCCAAAACTCCTCAACAACTAGATCTAAGCATAGAATGAGCAAGGTCCAAACTTTATACCTTTATGGAGCTGAAAATGATGATTGAAATATGGAACTACAAGCTCCTCCTTGATTAATGCCCCTTTTCCAAGTTTCTTCTTGTTTAAGGTTCACGAAACACTCACTAAAACACACACAAAGGGGTCAAATCTCTCTAGATGAGTTAGGGTTTCGAAATGAGGCTCCAAAGAGCAGTGAAGCCTGAGAAGTGAGAGAACCTTGGGATATAAGGTTGCTTCAAAAAGGTCCAAACCCTAAAATTAGGGTTTGTGCCCTGATTACGTATGCCATGCATACTTGAGATACACCCAACGTATGCTAATCTTTCCAAAAAGGGCAACAATGCCCCTTAGGGACCAATTTTGCAAGTGAATTACACACAAAGGGTCAAAATGAAAAGCACCTAGAATTGGGTGTTACAATGGGTTTACCTTGACAAAAAAAAAATTAATGAGACACTAACTATATCCCATTCTCACATATAGTTTTTGAAGTCAAGGGGAGTATCTAGTTGAATACTTATTAACCATTGTGAACTCTTTTATCCTTCGTTAGAGTTTTTTTCCCACTGGGGTTTCTCTAAACAAGGTTTTTATGAGGCACACCATATGGTTCCCTTCTCCCTTAAGACATCCAGATCGTACTCTTTTGTCCTTTGACCAGAGTTTTTGTACCAAACGGTTTTCTCCGACATTATTTTTAATGAGACGAACATCTGATGGATTGTCTGAAGATACAAGATGAAGAAGTACATGAATGATTCAACGTACATCTAAGCAACCAAGGGGAAGTGTTATAACTCATTTATATTGGTAGTGATTGCTCATGTTTATTTCATTCATAGGTAGCATTTATGTACTTATAGGTTACAACATTTATGTAGTTCATAAGTAGCATTTATGTACTTAGAGGTTACAACCTTTGGTTTACCCACTCATTGCCTTATATAATGGGTTGTCATGTACTCTTGTATTTTATAGAACATACATTCGCATTATCTAATGAGAATCTTTGCTTGATCATTAAGCTAAGCTAATTTTCCTTACAGCATAAATAAAATTCATACAACCATATTAGTCTTACAATAATAATTTGTAATAAACTCCATATAACCAAATTTAATCATTCTCATTCCATATTTTCCATCAACTTCTCAATAATTTCATCCCGTAACTGAGTCATAATTCACGGTCTGCTACAGTACCATATGTTGGAACCGCATCTTCATCATCATCATCAACGGAAACATTGTTATTTCGAAACAATACATTTGGTTCATCGTATCGTGAAAAATACTCATCACTTGGTCCCTCTTTTCTTATAAAATTATGAAGTGTGAAACATTAATGGTAATGTTTCTTTGTGTAACCAATGAGAATATTGCCATCTTCTTCAATATAGGGAATCGTGCTTTGAAAATACCCAAAGCACGCTCAGTGACGTTCTAAAGTTTTGCATATGCATGGTTAAATTTTTCTTTATTGGTTAATGCATACCTTTTATGGAAATCTCCAAATGAATACCTCACATTACGATACAGGGCCATAAATCCTCAAGTGTGCGTATGCAAAATCACAAAGATAATATTTATTTGTAAAAATGAAAAAAAATCAACCAGTTCAAAATAAGATAAAAATATTTAAATAACCATAAACTTACTTGATCGTGGAAATGGGAATGTTGCATGTAGATTTGCTAATGCTTATGATAATATTCTAGAATCATCTGTTTCCCCTTCCCAACCAGCTACAAGAAATCTAAACATCATGTTGAAGTCACAAATTGACAATACGTTTTGGTAACAATCGCCTTTTCCCCTACCTCTATATAAATCTTGTTTCTTAATGGGGACAAAAGGACGTATCAAAGTGCTATCAAGTGCACCAACTGCTCCTTTCAAACCTTGTCATAGCCTCTTATTATGTCCTAGAATGTTTAGATTTAGATTAAAAGTAGTCGGTACTATAATGTCTTTTGCGAAAAGCATCATTTTGTCCGACACTTCATGAAAAAAAATTATGAATTGTTTGCTATGAGTGTTGAAATCTCCGCTTGATAATCATGTAACGTTGGTTATGACCAATCACTATGAAAAACACAAACGTGTTTTCCTCGACCGCTACATGTTTGCTACCTTTAACGACTAATTTACTCTAAAATGACAACATAATCGGACAAAATATTCAACAGGACAGGCGTAGTACTTTAACACATTGTAGACAGTTACGCTCAAATATCTCAAACGGGTATTCATGTCTCGTCATTGTTGAATCGTAGTCTCGCACTCGACACCCCTCTTCCAAAAAATAGCAGGCATTCAAGTACATTATAATCACGAGAAGTATATGATTATCGTGATCCATTATTAAAATTTTAAAATTCTAGTAACGAATAACATAACGTTAACTAAAATTCAAGTAGCAGATAACATAACATTAACTAAAGTAGCAAATAACATAACATTAACCAAATTAAGTAGCAAATTACATAACATTAACTAAATTAAAGTAGCAAAAAAAAATATAACCAAGTAGTTCCAATATAAGCAATTAAACCTAAACAACACAAGCAATTAAACATAAAGGACAATCTTCCCTTTCTTTAGAACTCCTAAACTTGTAGCAGTCATCGTGATCCATCCTTTTAATATATGTGGATCATTAGGAAAATTCATCTACATTTCTCTTATATTTGTGTTCCCTCCAAGAATATAATAAACAGCAAAACGTAGAGGGTTTATTGGGCCTAACTCAAGGAACTCTAACTTCTCTAGACATTTAGGAATTTTAGGCCCCGAGTTAAATATTGTAGAGCTTTTTTCATCTTAAGTGTTAAACTGTCAGCAGTAATAGAAGCTTTAGGTGAGGCACTTGAACGTGGAGCAGATGAGGCACTAGGAGCTCAAGCTCTAGGAGTTGATGATTTAGCCCTTTTGTTGAGGTTACTGGAAGTTGAAGTAGAAGAAGGTGAAGTAGTAGAAGGTGGTGGCTCAATAAAAAGGTCACTAATATGATGGGAAAAGTAATCATTATCATATATGTTAATATAAAGGGTATCCATAAGTTGAAGTGGTGGGAAATGATAAAAGGATGATCCATGTTCCGATGTTATTTGGGATGAGGCCCAACTGAGATTACCAGTGGCATTGTTTCCATCAAAGAGGTCTGCACAAAGCTCTTGAAACAATAATGGAATAGTTTTCAAGGAAATGGTATTCGGATGTCCATAAACCCAATGTAACAAAGGTAGTATGAGAATATTTGTCAACTCTATACACACACACACACACACACACACATATATATATATATATATATATATATATATATATATATATATATTCACACACACAAACACACACACCTTTTTAAAGTCCTCTCATTTCTCATTCATTAAAATAAAAATGTTTGGTTAAGGATTGTAAAGGTTGCCATTTTTTTCAAGTATATCCATCCTATGTATTTGGTTTTAAGATTGTCATAGCCATTATTAATTGTCTTTAAGTTAAAACCACACCATGCTTTTCCTTAATAATTGTTGCTGACTTGTTCCATGAGTGTTTGTGCAAACTCAATCCTTTTCTACCGACATTGTTTACTTCTTCAATTCTAGTTTTTAATAAACATTTTATTTGTTCATTGGTCCATATATGTTTATCTACCATTTCTAATAACAAAAAAAAGTATATGGAATTCTTACTTTAGAAAACATAACCATATAACAAGAACTTTGTCACACCCCAAAACTGGAACGACGGAAACGTTCTGGGGTTGATGACGTCATGTCAAGTATCACAACATATGCAGTATAGTAATCAAAGTACAACAACCACTGCATTAATAGTAATAGTTTTACGTGGTTTACATTACATAGAAACATCAAAGTAATACAAGTAACGATATAGGTGTAGCATGGTACTAAACTGTCTTCACCAAAAGCGCCTAAGATGTACCTATCTATTGCTGAACTGAGAATACAAGTTATTTGAAAATGGGTATCAACATTTTTACAAATACTGGTGAGTTCATAAGTATTTAGTGTCGTTTTATCCAAATAACTTTATATAAGTAGTAGTTTTAGAGTACACAGTGAATTAGAGTCCTTTCCAGAAAATCCTATATTTTCTGATTTAAAAGCAGTCTTCTACCAAGACTGGACGGAATTATGTTGTAAAAACTAGTTTTTCCCTTAACACTATCATTATCAAAATATGGTATTGATTTTATAGAAAGTAGGAGAATATCAGGGAAAATAACATATGCCTCAGCAGTGAAGAGTGCTGACTAAGGCAAAAGAAATAATAGACTCCAAGAGAGTATCGAATGAACGACGCGCTTGACTCAATCTAACGAGAGAAAACACAGACCCCAGACAGTATCAAGTGAATGATACGTCTAGCAAGGTCTAAAAACAGTGAATACTGACCCCAGATAGTATCAAACGAATGATAAGTCTAGCAAGGTCTAAAAACAGTGAACACAGACCCCAGTCAGTATCAACTGAATGATACATCTAGCAAGGTCTAAAACAAAGAGTGAATGTGAACTCGTATGTAACCATGCTGATTGACGATAGAGTATCCGATGACCCTCCAGGTCACGCGTAGAGGTAGTGGCAGTAGTAGTAGTGACTTCATGTCACCCATGGGCCTTACCGGCACGGAGTGTAGCTAGTAGTCAGGGTATGGGAGTGTCAGTCCCGTATAGATCTATACACATGATGTTCTCTCTCCTTCCCGGAGACTCTGGTTACACGATGTAGGCGCAATGGAGCGTCGTAGTGGGAAATAGTGTGTCACATTCTAAAGTAAGATAGAGAGAGAGAGAGAGAGAGAGAAAGAGAGAGATAGTATGAGAGATCGGGTGAGAGATAGAGTCTCCTAACTATTCCTATAATAGTTACTAGTGTCTCTGATCTATGAGTGACGAGTGGGAGGATGCCCTTGCTACCCACGGGAAGTGAACTGATCGATGTAATCCTATTTGTCTATGCTTGTATACATAATATATAACTAATGATCAAACGACCTTCGGACGGATATCCGATCTCACCAGACCACATCTCAACTAAGAAAAGGAAATAGGGCAAACAAGCCTTCCTAAGTCCTTTAAACATTATTTATATATATCTATACAAGCACAGACATACATTTAACTAAGTAGAAGCGTTAACAAAGAAGAAGTATTTCATGAAGTAGAAGCGTTTCTCAAAGTAGAAGTGCTAATAAGGTATAAGCGTTTACGAAGTAGTAGCATTAATAAAGTAGGTGTGGTTTGTGAAGTAGTAGCATTAATATAGTAGGAGTGGTTCGTGAAGTAGTAGCATTAATAAAGTAGGAGTGGTTCGTGAAGTAGTAGCATTAATAAAGTAGGAGTGGTTCGTGAAGTAGTAGCATTAATAAAGTAGGAGTGGTTCGTGAAGTAGTAGCATTAATAAAGTAGGAGTGGTTCGTGAAGTAGTAGCATTAATAAAGTAGGAGTGGTTCGTGGATTAGTAGCATTAATAAAGTAGGAGTGGTAATGAATGGAAACGTATCGTGAAGTAGAAGTGTTAATAAGTAGAAGCGTGTTATGAAGTAAAAGTGTATCATGAAGTAAAAGTGTTAACAAAGCAGTAGTTTTTTTACCAAGTATGAGCATTAATTAGGTAGAAGTATAACAAAGCAGTAGTATCTAACAAAGTAGGAGTATAAGAACATGGAAGAAAACTTTGATGAAAACTTCGGAAAACCTTTAATACTTTAAGAAAATCATTCATAAACAAGTTTTGATTATAACTTAGATAAAGTAAGGAAACTTTCGTTTAAAATGCTGCTGTAACAGAGTTTGAAATAAAACATACAACACGAGAGGCAATTTGAGAAAATCTTTGAACACATAAAGACGTTTTAGAAAACCATTTACAGTATCATACTTGGTAAAATAGTTGACAGTGTAATGAATCCTTGTGCATGCGGGTTATCAATCACATGTGATTGATATGATAACTGGCATGTTTAACTTGTATTCCCCCCTAAAAGCATGTAAAAACATTTAAATGGTTAATTCAGGGGTATGAACTCACTTGTTGTAAGTGGATCCGACGGAGGTACCGGTTGGGTGCTCGGTGTCAAGTAAAGACTTGAACAAACTTAGTGACCTATTAACATATGATGATATATGTTTACATACAATTAGTAAATATAATACTAATTAAACATGTATACACATCCTAAAGTGCAGAAACACTTTGGTTAGGTGCTTGGAGTGTCTCGGGTAACATTTAAGGGTGTGTATGGCTTAGATAGGGAATTTACTCTTCAAGAGTAAACTCTTTATAGAGTTCATGGCCATGGGACTAATTCCCCATGAGATTACGGTCGTAAACTCATGGTGAGGGTGTTCTAGGATGCCAAAATGTCTTATATCACTTGTGGAATTTTGCTAGGTCCAAATATAAAGTGTATGAATGGATTTAAGGCATCAAATGGACCAATTAAGGATTTTACGACCCTAAACATGGATTTTACGGCCGTAAGCTCCTATGTACATATTATTTGGTGTTTTAAGGGCTTAAATGATAGAGAATAAAATCCTAAGCATTTTTCCAAGACAAATGGGGAGTTTAGGGCATCATTTGGGCACCTTTTAGGAGTTTACAGCCCATGGACCTTTCCTAGGGGGTTTATGGCCGTAAACTCCTATTTCCTTGGATTTATTGAAGTTTAAAGCCTTTACTTCAATGGGGGTTGGTTCTAGATATTTTCCAAGGCCATGGGTGGTGTTTGAGGGCATTTCTAACACTTAAACTTGAGTTTACTCCCCATGAAGAGGATTTTACGGCCCAAGCAAGTTCTTGGGCAGTAAAATCAAGTTTACTCCCCACAAGGTTAAGTTCAATGTGTTCTAAGTCCGTTTCCATAAGTCATTTATCCATATCTAAGCCTTAGGGGTAGTTTGGAGGGGTTTTGGGGCTTAAACACCCCACTTAAGGGTGTTCACAGTCCAAGAGTGTTCTTGGGCCATAAACACATAACTTGGCCCCTAATTGATGTCTTAAACACGAATTTGTATGTTAACTAAGCTACACAACAAGTTAGGATAGATTACTCACTAGTTTGGGGCTCAGAATGGGTGTTTTTGGCTTGAAAACAAGTTGTAGAGAGAGAGTGAAAAAGTCTCAAATGGACTCCACTCACCCTTATATAGGGTTTTGATTTGGGGCTCAGTGGAAATCTACCCGATATTGCTGTTAAACGGGGCTTTTGTTCGCACCCGATTTAGTGGTCGTATTTTGACATGGTTGAAACTAAAAAATTTCAATGGAAAATTTTGGGGTGTTTCTAATTTATTTCAACCTTCATAAAGTCATTTAAAAAGTCCCAAATTAATTAACCAGTCCAAAAGTTAACTGACAGTTAATTAAAATGAGGCTTATTAACGGAAAAAGGGGTTAAAAATGATAGAATAAATTTCGGGTTGTCACATCATCCCCCCGTTAGAGGGAATTTCGTCCCGAAAATTAGGTTTAGGCAAGGAAGTAGGTATAAATGACTGTGTAATGAGATGAGGGTACTTCCTATTTGGTTGGTCCTCGCACTCCCAAGTGAACTCTGGCCTCTACTTGTCATTCTGACAAACCTTCACTTACGGGATGCGGATTCTGTCTCGTGCTGTTAGCGATTCCAACAGGTTCGTCTACGAAGTTAGGGTTCCCAATGGTTTCTATCAAGATAAGTGGGATACAAAGAGTGACGTCAAGCAAACACTTATCAAGTCGAAGGAGTGGATCGATTTAGAGTGCAACTCATGGAGTTTCAGAAAGTAGTAGTGGTCTGACGAGTGGTTGGACCAATTTCTAAAAGGAATCTCAGATGGTCCTAAGCTCTTGGAAGGGTAGAGCTTTTCAGTACTCAGAACATAGTGTACTTCTATGGTGAGATCATCATTGACATGATTGCCATTCCGAAGTTCCAAACGTCCTTTCATACTGGGAGTGTAGTCCTTCAGGTTGGTTCTTAGAAAGCTCGGGTTATCCTCGGATTAGCGTTTCCCATCAATTGGCTTTTAGAGACTTTCTAGATCATCGGATGGATTGCGTGTCTATGGGTACTTGTTTGCTGCAGAGTATCTATCTCAATCTTGTGCAAAATGAACCTACACTTCTGATTCTCGAGATATTTCCAACGGAAACCCTCAGGGTCGAGGAGATAGGGTTTCACCAGACGAGTGTTGGACTATCTCGGGAGGTGGTTCTACTATTTTTGCGCAAGATAGTATTCGTGGAACACCTAGTAGTCCAATGAATCTCTAAGACGTTGGTTTATTTCAGTGCGGAAAGCGGTTGTTCTTGTATAACCCATCGTCTAACACCTAGATTGGTGTCAAGTCTATAATCTCTTCAGGATCTGGGTTATAAGGCTTAATGCAACTACTTTCGCACTTTGATCAAGTATTCTTGGCTACGAAGGTTATCCTATGGTTCTCGGTATTCTAGTGTTTGCTTCGTAGAATGCAATCTATCGCCTACAAGGCGGCGGTGACTTCCTCCATGCGAGAGGGCGGAGGATCCTAGGCACTACTCGTCTGTAACGAGGTAGGCGAAGTGCCTGAGTTAGTGCGAACATCTTCAGCAACTATTCTTCCAAAGTTTCTGAGTTTTCTCAGTCTAGGTCAAATCTAGTGAGTATAGGTTCCCATCATCTGGAACTTTAATCTCTTCATCCACTCTTCTTAGGGTTTAACTTATCTCAGCTTCCAGATTTCTGGAATATTCGCTGAGAGGCTCAATTCGGGAAATTCAGCATGAATGGATGGTAGTAGTCAATGTCCTTGACTCTTACGACTCAGATTTCTTTATCAACTGAGGGTGTTAGCTACTATGTTGGCTTAACATGGATGACAACAAACTTCAGATTTGTGGTCATTATAGTAGCTCAACCCGCAAAGGTTCCCTTGACTCTAGTTCCTATTCTATGGAATAGGATGAAGGGTTTTACTATGAGGTTCGTGGTAGGGCTCATACTTGGCTTAACCACTACTAGTTGGTGTATGCGGGCCATATATAATTGAGGTTGGCAGGATGTTCAGTTGTGCGACTCCACCCCAGACCCACAACCCAACGAGGAACAGGGGGTAGGGATGAAGTACACATCTTAAATCTTTTTGATCTCAATTATATACCACCCTTATGCATATACTCAGTTATAGTGGTCAGTCCCATGAGTTCTATCCTCTTGATTTTGCGAACCTGATTGCGAGGTGCGAAGGGTCTTTCTGGGGAATCTACGGAGTATGCTTCGGGTGGTTATCGTCTTCTGGAATGCATGTAGTGTCTTTACTTCGGTTTCTTTCTGTCCAAGTAGGGTTGGTTTACAGAATGCAGTACCCTTCTCCTGTGTACTTCGGAAGGTTGAAATACGAGTGACGACTGATGTATCGCATTAGTTTTCATTATTTTTTTTAAGTTTAGGTTCGGAAGAACCTTTAATTGCCGAAATGGATACGGTGAAAGTTCTTTTTACACAACACTAGGATTTACACATGGTTGCACGAAGTCGAACCATGACTGATAGAGGCGTCGAAGTTGGCATACCTCGACATGATATAGAATGAGAGTCGATAGGGTCATGTGTTGAACGGGCACACAAGTTCTGGGTGTCTCGGGTTTCGTCCCGTGTATCACTGTCATTGATACTCGACTGATAGAGTCGACGTGGAACTATAAAGGGTCCTGACTGTTTCTGAGTAAAGTACCTTTTCATGAATGGATTCTCACGAGGCATTTCTATAATCACCTAACATATACTAGTCAGGTATAATTAAGGTGGGGAGGACTATTGACTGAGCGACTCCGCCTTAAATCCACAACCAAACGAGGAACAGGAAATGAGGCGACTTTCACTCACTCTAGGTCTATCTATCTCAATTATACATGGCTGTAACGTATATATCTAGCCATTATAGTTTTAACTGATGAAATTTTAAAGTTTATAACAGTGTTGCGACTTTCACCTTAATGGGGAAGTAATTATATTTAGAATTAGCCTTTAAATGTTTTAAGTAGTTATCTGAGATTGAGAGACGTACCGCATATCTACCGGGTTCCTTGATGCTTCTCCCTAAGCATTAGAGTTAGACTCCTCCTGTGTCCTTATCGTTTCTTTCAGTTGGGAAGTCCCTTTGGAAGTGTCCCTCTCCACCACATAGGTGACAAACTGTATTGGTCGCCACATTGGTGGTTGATGTAATAAACTCAACCGGGTTTCTACAGACGCGAGTAGTATGCCCCTTCATGTGGCACCTAGCACATTAGAGTTCCCGACATATACCATGATGATGGTAGCTACACTTGATGCAGTGGGGAAGGTTTCGTAGGTATGGTCTTCTTGAAGTCGGGATGGAAGGACTGGCAGGGGTATTGACTGTCTCGGCTCGTTGCCCTTCGGAAGGTCCTTGAGCCGAGGTACTTCCCTCCTCGATCTTGAGCTTTTTCTTCAGTGGATTTGGTTGAGGTTCTCGGACGGCTAGGTATGCAGGTGTTGGTTGCTGCTGTCCATTACCTGGATCGGAATTTCCGATAGGGCTCTTGCTAACATTGGCGTTGTTAGCATTCAGTTGAGCCATGACAGTTGCTACGGCTGTCAAGACCGTAGCTTGGAACGTAGCTTCATCGAATAGGAGAGTCGGTTTCTTGCCGGCGGATGGGTTACACTTACTCGGAGGCATGGTTTTTCCTACACGGAAAGGAACTCAAGCTGATGAGAGACGACGGTTAACCCTGAACGTATCTATCCTTGCTATATTAGGCGTAAATTTTTCCCATGCTTCGGATACTGGTTGTCTGAGTATCGACCTACATCCCTATGATGTAGTCCAGGTATTCAAGGTAGGAGTATGAGCATTGAAAAAGGCCATAAGCTGGTAGTCGTTCCTACTAAGTTACCTTTATACTGGGAAAGGTTTCACTCTCCAGCTTGGAAAGATCTGAGAACAGTTCGGAACAAAGACCGCGAGATGAAAGGCTCATGAAGACTTATGGCTAACAACCTCAATAGAGGCGTGCGGATCCACTCTCATCGTATTACTTGCACGGGAAAAGGCGATTTACCTAACACATATCATGAGTAGTGTAATCACCAACTCACTAAATTGTATTATTTTATGGGTGTATTAGCGCAACTAACATGAGGAATAAGACACTTCTCGGGTTCCTTGTACTGGCTCTCGTTGTCTACCTCGTATTTTTAACTGAGACCGACGTTGGTTTCCTTCGGGTAGTTAGCTAGGGTTCTCCTCTCTTATAGACATATTGAATTTCTACTCCGTCTTACTTCCGAATCCGACTCTGGGTGTCATCGCTTCAGGATGCATGACTGGAAATCTCGGAAGTTTAGGCGAATTTCCCACCATGTCCCTAAAAAGATATAGGCACTTGGTGGTTTCAATAGTCTCGACCTAGTTCATTTATTTCCGAACTGGAAATCCTCTCAATGAACCTCTTCTAGGTCTGCATCACCTCTTCTGCCGAGTACTGAAGTGGATAGGGTTTTCTACAGGGTTCGTGCGAGAATGGAAATATCTAAAGAATCCTAAGAGATTATTAACATTTCACTGGGAGATCCATATCGAGTCCTGCTACGATTACATAGGGTATACAAATCATATATAGCTTAGATATGATAGGCCTTCGAATATGTGATACTACTCTATATCCACATCCAAACAAGGAAAAGGAAGTAGAGCGAAACCACAAATTCTTAGCCTATGGGATCCTTATTATATATAACCTTGGGAGTGTACCCTTTGTAATTGTAGGTATATCAATAAGGATCTTTTTAGTTCTTCACACAAGGTTATCTATGGATCCTAAAATACCCCTATGGTATTTAAATTTCTTGTTTGATTCTTATCTTTTGAACATGATTCTGGTATTAGGTTGACTCTTTTAGTTTTCCAAAATACTCCTATAGTATTTTAAACTTTATGTTTGGCTCTAGCATTCCTAGTTGGTAAGTTTCAGACCTGTTGCAACACCACTATCACTCCCAGGCACACGTTCATCGCATCTCGAATAAATGTAGTTGATCAGGTTACATTTATTCCAGCTTATGATTACATAACTGCCCAAGTTTGACGTTAATGCTCAACATCCGAAGACTTTTATTCTTGTTCTTCATGTGATACTTGTGTTCGAGTGTTTAGATCCTGGATGTTCTTATACTTTGGTAAAATATGGTTACATTTTAAAGTATAATTCTTGGTCAGTGTGTTTTATACCTATGTAATTATAGGCTGTATATCTTTTATGAATTAATATACTGAGCTCACTATAAACAATGCTCTGATACCAATCTGTCACACCCCAAAACTGGAACGATGGAAACGTTCTGGGGTGGATGACGTCATGTCAAGTATCACAACATATGCAGTGTAGTAATCAAAGTACAACAACCATTGCATTAATAGCAGTAGCTTTACATGGTTTACATTACATAGAAACATCAAAGTAATACAAGTAATGATATAAGTGCAGCTTGGTACTAAACTGTCTTCACCAAAAGCACCTGAGATGTACCTGTCTATTGCTGACTTGAGAATACAAGTTATCTGAAAGCGAGTATCAGCATTTTTACAAATGCTGGTGAGTTCATAAGTATTTAGCGTCATTTTATCCAAATAACTTTATATAAGTAGTAGTTTTAGAGTACACAATGAATTAGAGTCCTTTCCAGAAAATCCTATATTTTCTGATTTAAAAGCAGTCTTCTACCAAGACTGGATGGAATTATGTTGTAAAAAGTAGTTTTTCCCTTAACACTATCATTATCAAAATATGGTATTGATTTTATAGAAAGTAGGAGAATATCAGGGAAAATAACATATGCCTCAGTAGTGAAGAGTGTTGACTAAGGCAAAAGAAATAATAGACTCCAGGAGAGTATCGAATGAACGCGCGCTTGACTCAATCTAACGAGAGAAAACACAGACCCCAGACATTATCAAGTGAATGATACGTCTAGCAAGGTCTAAAAACAGTGAATACTGACCCCAGATAGTATCAAACGAATGATAAGTCTAGCAAGGTCTAAAAACAGTGAACACAGACCCCAGTCAGTATCAACTGAATGATACATCTAGCAAGGTCTAAAACAAAGAGTGAATGTGAACTCGTATGTAACCATGCTGATTGACGATAGAGTATCCGATGACCCTCCAGGTCACGCGTAGAGGTAGTGGCAGTAGTAGTAGTGGCTTCATGTCACCCATGGGCCTTACCGGCGCGGAGTGTAGCTAGTAGTCAGGGTATGGGAGTGTCAGTCCCATATAGATCTATACACATGATGTTCTCTCTCCATCCCGGAGACTCTGGTTACACGATGTAGGCGCAATGGAGCGTCGTAGTGGGAAATAGTGTGTCACATTCTAAAGTAAGATAGAGAGAGAGAGAGAGAGAGATAGTATGAGAGACCGAGTGAGAGATAGAGTCTCCTAACTATTCCTATAATAGTTACTAGTGTCTCTGATCTATGAGTGACGAGTGGGAGGATGCCCTTGCTACCCACGGGAAGTGAACTGATCGATGTAATCCTATTTGTCTATGCTTGTATACATAATATATAACTAATGATCAAACGACCTTCAGACGGATATCCGATCCCACCAGACCACATCTCAACTAAGAAAAGGAAATAGGGAAAACAAGCCTTCCTAAGTTCTTTAAACATTATTTATATATATCTATACAAGCACAGGCATACATTTAACTAAGTAGAAGCGTTAACAAAGAAGAAGTATTTCATGAAGTAGAAGCGTTTCTCAAAGTAGAAGTGCTAATAAGGTATAAGCGTTTACGAAGTAGTAGCATTAATAAAGTAGGAGTGGTTCATGAAGTAGTAGCATTAATAAAGTAGGAGTGGTTCGTGAAGTAGTAGCATTAATGAAGTAGGAGTGGTTCGTGGAGTAGTAGCATTAATAAAGTAGGAGTGGTAATGAATGGAAACGTATCGTGAAGTAGAAGTGTTAATAAGTAGAAGCGTGTTACGAAGTAAAATTGTATCACGAAGTAAAAGCGTTAAAAAAGCAGTAGTGTTTAACTAAGTAGGATCATTAATTAGGTAGAAGTATAACAAAGCAGTAGTATCTACCAAAGTAGGAGTATAAGAACATGGAAGAAAACTTTGATGAAACTTTGGAAAACCTTTATACTTTAAGAAAATCATTCATAAACAGGTTTTGATTATAACTTAGATAAAGTAGAGAAACTTTCTTTTAAAATGCTGTTGTAACAGAGTTTGAAATAAAACATATAGCAGGAGAGGCAATTTGAGAAAATCTTTGAACACATAAAGACGTTTTAGAAAACCATTTACAGTATCATACTTGGTAAAACAGTTGTCAGTGTAATGAATCCTTGTGCATGCGGGTTATCAATCACATGTGATTGATATGATAACTGGCATGTTTAACTTGTATTCCCCCCTAAAAGCATGTAAAAACATTTAAATGGTTAATTCAGGGGTATGAACTCACTTGTTGTAAGTGGATCCGACGGAGGTGCCGGTTGGGTGCTCGGTGTCAAGTAAAGACTTGAACACACTTAATGACCTATTAACATATGATGACATATGTTTACATACAATTAGTAAATATAATACTAATTAAACACGTATACACATCCTAAAGTGCGGAAAACACTTTGGTTAGGTGCTTGGAGTGTCCCGGGTAACATTTAAGGGTGTGTATGGCTTAGATAGGGAGTTTACTCTTCAAGAGTAAACTCTTTATAGAGTTCACAACCCTGGGACTAACTCCCCATGAGTTTACAGCCGTAAACTCATGGTGAGGGTATTCTAGGATGCCAAAATGTCTTATATCACTTGTGGAATTTTGCTAGGTCCAAATATAAAGTGTATGAATGGATTTAAGTCATCAAATGGACCAATTAAGGAGTTTACAACCCTAAACAAGGAGTTTACGGCCATAATCTCCTATGTACATATTCTTTTGGTGTTTTAAGAGCTTAAATGATAGAGAATAAAATCCTAAGCATTTTTCCAAGACAAATGGGGAGTTTAGGGCATCATTTGGGCACCTTTTAGGAGTTTATGACCCATGGACCTTTCCTAGGGGGTTTACGGTTGTAAACTCCTATTTCCTTAGACTTATTGAAGTTTAAAGCCTTTACTTCAATGGGGGTTAGTTCTAGATATTTTCCAAGGCCATAGGAGGTGTTTGAGGGCATTTCTAACACTTAAACTTGAGTTTACTCCCCATGAAGAGGAGTTTACAGCCCAAGCAAGTTCTTGGGCAGTAAACTCAAGTTTACTCCCCACAAGGTTAAGTTCAATGTGTTCTATGTCCGTTTCCATAAGTCATTTAGCCATATCTAAGCCTTAGGGGTAGTTTGGAGGGGTTTTGGGGCTTAAATACCCCACTTAAGGGTGTTCACGGTCCAAGAGTGTTCTTGGGCCATAAACACATAACTTGGCCCCTAATTGATGTCTTAAACACAAATTTGTATGTTAACTAAGCTACACAACAAGTTAGGATAGATTACTCACTAGTTTGGGGCTCATAATGGGTGTTTTTGGCTCGAAAAAAAGTTGTAGAGAGAGAGTGTAGAGAGAGAGTAAAAAAGTCTCAAATGGACTCTACTCACCCTTATATAGGGGTTTGAGTTGGGGCTCAGTGGAAATTTACCTGATACTACTGTTAAACGGGGCTTTTGTTCGCACTCAATTTAGTGGTCGTATTTTGACTTGGTTGAAACTAAAAATTTTAAAGGGAAAAATTTGGGGTGTTTCTAATTTATTTCAACATTCATAAAGTCATTTAAAAAGTCCCAAATTAATTAACCAGTCCAAAAGTTAACGGACGGTTAATTAAAATGAAGCTTATTAACGGAAAAAGGGGATAAAAATGACGGAATAAATTTCGGGTTGTCACATCATCCCCCCGTTAGAGGGAATTTCGTCCCGAAATTTAGGTTTAGACAAGGAAGTAGGTATAAATAACCGTGTAATGAGATGAGGGTACTTCCTATTTGGTTGGTCCTCGCACTCCCAAGTGAACTCTAGCCTCTGCTTGTAATTCTGACAAACCTTCACTTACGGGATGCAGATTCTGTCTCGTGCCGTTAGCGATTCCAACAGGTTCATCTACGAAGTTAGGGTTCCCAATGGTTTCTATCAAGATGAGTGGGATACAAAGAGTGATGTCGGGCAAACACTTATCAAGTCGAAGGAGTCGATCGATTCAGGGTGCAACTCATGGCGTTTCCGAAAGTAGTGGTGGTCTGACGAGTGGTTGGACCAATTTCTAAAAGGAATCTCGGATGGTCCTAAGCTCTTGGAAGGGTAGAGATTTTTAGTACTCAGAACATAGTGTACTTCTATGGCGAGATCATCACTGACATGATTGCCATTCCGAAGTTCCAAACGTCCTTTCATACTTGGAGCGTAATCCTTTAGGTTGGTTCCATACGTCCTTTCATACTGGTTGTTCACGGTCCAAGAGTGTTCTTGGGCCGTAAACACATAACTTGGCCCCTAATTGATGTCTTAAACATGAATTTATATGTTAACTAAGCTACACAACAAGTTAGGATAGATTACTCACTAGTTTGGGGCTCAGAATGGGCGTTTTTGGCTCGAAAACAATTTGTAGAGAGAGTGTGTAGAGAGAGTGAAAAAGTCTCAAATGTACTCCACTCACCCTTATATAGGGGTTTGAGTTGGGGCTCAGTGGAAATCTACCCGATACTGCTGTTAAACGGGGTTTTGTTCGCACCCGATTTAGTGGTCGTATTTTGAGTTGGTTGAAACTAAAATTTTTCAAAGGAAAAATTTGTGGTGTTTCTAATTTATTTCAACCTTCATAAAGTCATTTAAAAAGTCCCAAATTAATTAACCAGTCCAAAAGTTAACGGACAGTTAATTAAAATGAGGCTTATTAACGAAAAATGGGTTAAAAATGACGGAATAAATTTCGGGTTGTCACAAACTTTCAACATAACAAGAAGGTTAATTGATGAATTTAACAAATTTCAGCAAACATTAATGACATTTTAACATAACAAGAACATCAATAGATGACATTTTAGCAAAAATTATGTCATTTTAGCAACAATCTCTGATGTTTCAGCATAAAAATAACTTCAATTGATGAAACTAACGAATTTCATCAAAAATTAATCACATTTCAACATAACAAAAAATCAATAAATGGCATTTCAACATAAATATGCCATTTCAACAACAATCTATAACATTTCAGCAACAATCTATTAGATTTCAATAGAAACCTATAACATTTCAACAAGAATGCATCATGAATCAGAAGAGAAAAAAAAAAAAAAAAAAAAAAAAAACAGCATCAACAAAGATTTTACCAATATAATCAACAAATCAATATGAAAAATCAACATAGTTTCCATCAAAGAGGTCTGCACAAAGTTCTAGAAATTACAATGGAACAATTTTCAAGGAAGCAGCTTTGAGATGTCCCTAATTGCAATGTAACAAAAGTAGTACAAGAATATTAGCCAACTCTATATATATATATATATATATATATATATATATATATATATATATATATATAGAGAGAGAGAGAGAGAGAGAGAGAGAGAGAGAGGAACGATCATTTGAGAACTCAAAGTTTCCCGAGAACCCGAGAACTAAAGGTGAAACGTTGGATCAAAAAAAACAAAGGGTCGAGATGTAAGGTGGTGTTTTTGTAAATAAGTAGACAAAAAAAGAAGGAAGTGTATCTTAATTAATTCAGTCAAGGGTATTATAGGAATAAAAGTATAATTAAATTATTTCTTAAATCTAATATCTGATAAAATAAATTTTCATCTCTCTCTCCTCCCCGTTAACCTCTCTCACTCAATCCTACGATCTATCCTCTAACGACTCACCTCCATCAAATTGCCTCTAATCCTTCATCAAATTCCATGCTTTCGATTTTGAAATTGCTTCTACTCACATGAATACGGTGAAGATAAACGATGAACATGATTTTTCGCCGATTTCCAGATCCTAATTGATCAAACTATCATCATTGATCATCAATCTATATGAAATCTGAAATCCCCCAATGTTCGAAGTTTCATTGTTGCTGAACTCCTTCATCTCACATTCTTCATATAAAAAACTCCAATGAAGATGCTTTGATTTTGAATCATTTTATCCTCCATTGATTCGTTCCCCAGAGTACACTGTAATCGCCGACTTAATCTCGTCCCCCACTGTGGATTGAAGACCTGAACGAAGAAGATAATCCCTTGTCGATCAAAATTTAGGTATCATTGTTTCTATTGTTGACTCCTGACCTTTGTTTGACCTTTATGAATTTTTTTGCCTAATCTTTTAGTTGAACCTGTTTAGTCAATATGTTTTTATAAAGAGTTAAATCCTTATGTTGATTGTATGTATAAAAATAGACACATGTGTTATTGAAAAATATAGATATTTGTTTGCACTCAACATGTTGATGAAATGCCTCAATGAGAAATATCACATGTTAACTTCACTTTGACTTCATGAATGATAAACCAATTCCAATTTAGGTTTCTGTCCAACTCAACATCGGAAATGCCGATGAACTCATTGCCAATAAAGTCATCACACAGGTACTAACTATATCATTCTACCAAAAGTGGTTGAAATTTGAGTTATTGATTTTTTTATAGTGTTGTATGACTGGATAAATCTTCATGATATTCATCAAATATGTTAAATGTTAGTGTCTTGATACATTAATCCTGGTTCTTTTACTTAACTTATTAATACATTGTGTCCAGATTAAGATTAAGTAAAAAAGAAAGTCATAATAGCTATCTAGATTGATTGAGTTAAAAGAAAAGGATCCTAAATCATTGAAACTTAGTAAAAAAGAGATATCCTGTAAATGTTTGAAATGGTTATGGTTGCAGCATATTGAGGTATTGACACCAATGGAGAAACTTAACTACTATGTTGTCCTAAACCATTTGAGGTAATCTGTGATTCCATGAATCCATCGTTTTCTTTGAAAGGAGATTCATGTTATTTATTGTGTACTAATTTGAATTGAATCTATATCTTAAATTCATGTTCTCATTGTTACACAAATTAATAATTTCATTTCCAGGAACACCTTGTAAAAACTTCCAGTGGATTTGTTTCTGTTGCCATATATGGAGATCAAGAGAAGCCATTTCTTATTATATATCCCGATTTAGCTTTAAATCCTAAGTGATTCTGTTTTTCATTCGTTAATCAACAAAATTTGTTGAAAATAAATGAAATCTTGCTTATTTGTTTGCATGTTTGAACAGATATGTCATGTTTCCAAGGTCTTTTCTTATGCCCTAAAGCATTTACTTTATTGATTCATAATTTCAGCATTTACCATATTAGCCCTCCCGGCAATGAGATCAGCAATCAAAACTTTATTTTTCTATTATTCTTTTTTAAATATATAAACAATTCAATAGTAAAACAATTTGTATTCCTATCTTATTTTATACATATTTAAGAGCTATTCTAGTTGGGAGTTGCAGCAATGTCATATAATGATCCATTATTATCTGTGGATGACTTAGCTGATTAGGTTGCTGAGGTTCTTGAATATTTTGGGTACTATTATATTTTTTAGTTATTCAACTAATAATTTGGATATAAAGAATTTTTACAAACATTCTAATATTTATATTATTTTAGCCATAAACTAATTATATAGTGCACTAATAATCACCATCTGCTTCTTTAGTTTCTATTTTTGAATTTGTGTTTTGGAATTCAGCAAATCTTAATAGTTATAGAAAAAAATCACATGTAGTTCACATATGGATCACATGTGATTCACATATAAATCATAAGTGAATCAAATATGAATTATATGTGATTCACATGTAAATAACATGTAATTCACATGTAAATCACATGTGAATTACAAGTGATTCACATTTGAATAACAAGTGATTCACATATATATCACACGTGAATCACATATAAATTACACATGAATCACATATAAATCACAAGTGATTCACATATAAATCTGTAACGTCCGTGGATCCGAGCTAGTCAATTTAGAGACGATAAGCATCAAAAATGACTTTTTATGGAAGATTATTTAGAAGGATTGATCTTAACTAAGTTGTAGTATATGTTACAAGGATTCTATACATATAAAGAACGCCGAAATCCGAGTTATAACGAAGAAGTTATGACCTATCGAAGTTTCGCGAAAGAACCGTCACGACACAGCACGACGTAAATAGTGAATTAATGTTAGAGCGATATTTAGCCAAAACAATCTAAATAAGAATTGAACATCTCATCGATAATAGTGCGACGATAGAAAGACAGACAAAAACGGACGTCAGACGAAGGAGTTATGAGTTTATAACGGAGTTTTCCTGTCCCGGCCTACTAAAAATAATATAATAAAAATAAAGTCAAAATTAGCCGACAGAGTCTAAATGAAAATTGTAGATATTGTTTTTACCTACGCGTCGATATAAATAACGTTGAAAACGGAGTTCGTATGCGAAAGCTATGAATTTTTTAAGTTCGGTGCACGAAACCCCAAAACTATCAGATACCACGACGTGACAAGCAGTGCCACGACGTGGCACGTCTTCTGACACCTCCTGGAGTCCCCCCAGACGAAACTTTCGATGACGCATGCAGTGACGATCAAGCCCACGACGTGGAAAATGAAAATTTTTCCCTACAAATAGATTTGAAGGGCCAGCTGTTTAGGGTTGCTCCATCTCTTCTCTCACACTCCCGATACACCCTCTAAGCCCTATTTTAATCCCCCGAAGCCAAGATATCAACCCCGATACCCGAAGCAATACACGAAGCCCGAAGATCCCGAGAAGAAAAGAGTTTCCAAGTCGAAGCTCTGTTCGCGAGAAACCCGGTGTGTGAAGTGATCTCGGTTTCATCGAAGAATACTACTCTTAGAGCCGTAGTGAAATATGTGCTATGTGTTTATATATTGTTGCTTGTTTAAGATGAGTGTGGAATGGATGTTTTATATAGGTGTTAAATGAGTTAATCTGTACATGTATTTTATATCTACAAATAAGTTGGGTAGAACATGGGTAGATTAATTAGATGATGTGTGATGATAATTAGGTGATGAGAAATAGGTGATGATAATTAGGTTATGAGAAATAGGTGATGATAATTAGGTGATGATAGAAAGATGATGATAATTAGGTGATGATAAATAGGTGATGTGAGATGAGAGAAGATACCATATCCTTGACCGATGATGTGGCAATTTGGCTTTGTAGTCATCTACCAGAGTATAGATGGCGACCACGGACTATTCTAGATGACCCTGTGGAAACACCAGCAGGATCATAACCTGTAGATGATGAATTACGAGTTCAAGCGATGTTGTAACTACGTATTCATGCGATGATACTCTAACCCTTACAATGAATTACGAGTCCAGGCAATGTTGTGACTACATATTCATGCGATGATAGCCTAACCCTTACTATGAGTTACGAGTCCAGGCGATGTTGTAACTGTGTATTCATGCTTTAGGAAAGAATATATATATATATATATATATATATATATATATATATATATATATATATATAAAGGAAATGTGATGTAAGAAGATGATAGGTAAATACAATGTAGGAGATGACCCTTAGGATAATTCCTTAGGGAAGGTACTTAAGAATAAACGAAGATAATGGGGATGGGTAATTGGGTTGATTGTTTGATGACTGAATATAATAATTATATTATTGTGGGTTGAAAACCCTATATGCTCACCAGGCTCCTAAGCCTGACCCACTCAATTTTCTTTGCATTAAAGGTAATGGCACAAGGGTATAAGTTGGTGGACTTGACGAGAGATTTTGGATTATAGATCAATAGTTATAAATAACTGTTGTAAGGTCTATTTTATATTGTTTATGTTTTTGGTCTGTATCGGAACATGACATCCCGAGGTTTTATAATTAGAGAAAAGTACAGTCTCTTTAAGAAATGCTTTGATAAATTTTATTTTATCAAATTTTATTTTTGGAACAAATTCCGCAACTATTTTCTGTAAAAGATTACTCTGATTTTAAAAACAAAGCATAAACAAATCGGTCTTTTCTGGCCAAGAAATTGGGGATGTCACAAAATCACAAGTGATTCACATGTAAATCACAAGTGATTCACATATGAATCACATGTAATTCACATATAAAATCAATTGTAATTTACATGTAAATCACAAGTGAATCCCATATGAGTTACATATGAATCACAAGTGATTCACAAATGAATTACATGTGATTCACATATAGATCACAAGTGAATCACATAAGAATTACATGTGATTCACATGTAAATAACATGTAACTCACATATGAATTACATGTGATTCACATGTACATCACATGTAATTCATATATGAATCACATGTAAATCTTATATGATATATGCATGTGCATTTTTGTGAGTGTTCTTGCGTTAAGCAAATTTTTTTAATTTTCTTGTAGATTTTGAAGAATTTGTAGAAAATATTGAAGATGTGAAAAGTGATAAATTGAAGAAAATATGAAAATATTGATATGACGAAATGATAACATTGTGAATCTTCGTAGCATTTTTTATTCTTTATATTTTATTTTGTATCGAATAAAGTACTTGTATTATTATATTTATAGATTGATTAATAAAAATGAGATTTTTTATGATTTACTTACGAATATTATAATATAAGAAATATGCATATGTTCATTTGAAAAAATATGAATATATGCACCTAAAATGTTGATTTTTTTTTTTTTGTTAAACAAATTAGAGTTTTTTTTAGTATTCTAGTTTTTTTTATATAAATTTACTGATTTTAAATATTATATATATATATATATATATATATATTAAAAAATGCAGCTTTATTAAAAAAGTTGAAGTTTTTTTAAAAAAAGTTGCAGTTTCTTTTGAAAGTGTCGTACTTTTTTTGAAAAAATTGCAATATTTTAGAAAAAAAAAATACAGTTTTTTTGAAAAAATTACAGTTTTATTTTAAATTATTGTTTTATTATATAATTTATAGTTTTTTGTAAAAAAAATTGCAGTTTTTTTTTTGAAAAAGTTATAGTTTTAAAAAAATTCAAATTTTTTAAAATTATGCTTTCCAAAAAAGTTTTAAAAATTTGCAGTTTAAGAAAAAACAAAAATTATTTTTTTTATAAAAAAATCCAAAATTTTGGTTTATAATGTTAATTTGAGAGCTTTTATTAATATTTCCAATAATATAAAAAAATTAAGTGGGATTGGTATGATGACAATCATGTCCTTAATGATTTAATTTTAATCCAACGCTCCACCTTTAGTTGTTAGGTTCTCAGGAAACTATGAGTTCTCAACCAATATATATATATATATATATATATATATATATATATATATATATATATATATATATATACTAGCCGTTACCCGCGCACAGCTGCGGGGACAAATAGCTTCTTTCAACGATATTTTTTTAAAGAAAAATGTTATGTTCCAAAAGAAAGTTCATGTCGTGGGTGAGAGGAAGGGCGGTAGTCGTGATGGTGGTTGATTGAAGGCGAAAGGAGGCAGAGCGGCTGTGGTGGTGGTGGTTATACTGTCTTGGTTACTGGTTAGGGTTCTTCGAGAGAGTGTGCGTATATTTCTTATTTTGAAGGGATTACGAAGATAGATATTATGAGATTGTTTGTTACCAATGTGAGAGAAGAGATCCTCTATAAATTGTTGACATTGACCGCTTCAAATGGTTGAAGTGTTGAGATTGACGGGTTCAATTTGCAAATGAATTCTTCTATTAATTTGATACGAGATTTTTAAAGGATAAAGGATATGGTTAAAGTTTTAATATTATTATATTATAAATGGGTTGTACTTCAAGCTTAATAGTTTGGACGTCTTAAAAAAATAATATTATTATATTCAATCTATTTATAGAAATAGTTAGATTTCTTTTATAAGTAGTAAAGATATATATATATATAATCCTCCCACTCCTCATTCGTTATTTTAAAAGTGTTTGTTTGAAGATTATAAATGACACTAGTTTTGTTTTTCAAGTATAGGCATCCTCTATATTTGGCTTTAAGATTGTCATAGCCGTTTTCAATTGTATTTGAGTCAAAACTATGTCGTATTTTTCCTTAATGAATGTTCCTAACTTGTTCTATGAGTGTTTGTGTAAACTCAATCCTTTTCTACCCACATTCGTTTACTTCTTTAATGTAAGTTTGCAATAAATATTTTATTTGTTCATTGGTCCATATAGGTTTATCTCCCATTGCTAATAACAATAAAAATATATGGAATTCATACTTTAGCAAACATAACCATATAACAAGAACTTTCAGCATAAGAAGAAGTTTACTTGATGAAATTAACGAATTTCAACAAGTATTAATGACATTTCAATATAAGAATAACATTAATAGATGACATTTCAGTAAAATTATGCCATTTCAACAATAATCTATAACATTTCAGCATAACAATAACTTCAGTTGATGAAAATAACGAGTTTCAGCAAAAACTAATGGCATTTCAACATAACAAGAACATCAATAAATGGCGTTTCAACAAAAAAAAATTGTCATTTCAGCAACAATCTATGACATTTCAACAAAAATCTATGACATTTTAGTAAGAATGCATCATGGATCGGGAAAAAAACGACATCAGCAAAGATTTTACCAATATAATCAATAAATCAGCATAAACTTGCAATCACTTTCAGAAAAAAGAAACATACCCTTTTCAGAAAAAGAAACATAACCTTGCAATCAATTTTAGCAAAAATAAACTTGTAATCATTTCTAGCAAAAACCAGGAGGATATCGATTTTCAGCTATTCGGGAACAATCAGTATTAGAAGAAAAAAAAAAAACATACATGTTTACAAGGGTGATGCCGGAAAACAGAGGCTGAGGTGGCGACGACGAATGAGGGGCTGATCGTAAATGACACTATGACGATTTGAGGCTGCGACAATCAAAGCTTGAACAGAGAAGGAGGCTACAACAGATTGATTGGGGAAGCAAGAACAGAACAGGGACATCTTTTTTTAGTGTTGAACCGTTCTTTTTTTTTTTTTTTTTAGGTTTTAGGTTAGAAGGGGTTTGAAAAGACAAGTCAAGTGTTGTAGGGTACAAAACACACACAAATGTTTTTTTAATCTGAATCTGTTTAAAAAACAAACTCATGGGATATGGAAAGTGTTGCACGTGTGCTGTATCACACAACAAAAAGTGCTCAAAATATGTTTTTTACAAAAAACTATCAACTTCTTAGTTACCTTGACATAAAGTATAAGTTTCTATGTAGAGTTGTAAACAAACCGAACCGACACAAATGATGAATTGTTCATGTTCGCCCACTCCTGTTAATCGAATATACAATGAACGAACACAAACGGAAACATAAACGAAATTTCGTATTCGTTCTCGTTCGTTTAATAAAATATCTTGTTTATGTTCTTTCATTTATGTTCGTTAAGATGATAAACGATCATAAATGAACAAACATAAAAAGCATAAATAAACATAACCATTCAACTAAAGAATCATAAAACATGACACCAAAACTAGTAATGTGTTGATCGTACTAACATTTTCCGATTCTCTTAATTGCAAAACTTGAACTTCTCTTAAAAAAATTCAATTTCCCTCTCATCGGTTATATACTATAATATAATATTATAAACGAACATAATTGAACGAACATGAATTAATGTAAATGAACGAACATAGATGAACGAACTAGCTTATTGTTTGTGTTCGTTTGCTTAACTGAACGAACAAAACATCTTCTTCATGAATGGTATGTTGAATGTTTGGTTAATTTACGGCACTAGTTCTAAGTGACGTCTCTCCTAATATATTCTTTCAAATCTTGGATGTTGTTGTTTCATTTGCTAAGGCTTTCGGTTTTTTGTTTCAAGTTGTTCATCTGCCTTTTCAATGGTCATTGTCGATCTTTAATTTGGTGTTGTTTTCGTGGATCACACCAACCGCAACATCATAATTCTTAAATCCTTTTGTCACTCAACTCCCATCATATTTTATATCAAAATTCCTTTATTAAAGTCTTCGTCTTCTCCGATAATTCCATTAGCTAGAATAACTTGTCAACATTAATAATTTCATTTTCTTGTCGGTTCATTGCATCCATTAAGGCTCATCTCAAAGATGATATTCGTAGTGACAATATGTTTTTACGCCTTACAAAGCCTCTACAACCTCTTTAACCATTGGAGCAAAGATGATATTCGTAGTGACAATATGTTTTTACGCCTTACAAAGCCTCTACAACCTCTTTAACCATTGGAGCAAAGATGATATTCGTAGTGACAATATGTTTTTACGCCTTACAAAGCCTCTACAACCTCTTTAACCATTGGAGTGGAGGATAGTGTTCTTTTGCTTGTATATTAGCATAGGTTTGATATCTGTCCATATATTTAATAACGATTTGTGGTTTGCTCGTGTTATGATGATTATAGTTTCAGCTTTATGAAGATAATGAAATATCAATAAGTAAACAAAAGTTGTCATTAAAAATATATAAAAGGTCTAATGTATTATTTTAAAATAAATAATTGTAAAAAGGCTTTATACTTTATAAACAATTTAGGATAAGAAAGTTGCTAACTTTTTTAAAAATAGATAAGAGTATTATTGGGCTTGTGGGTTAAATCGTATCAATCATGTGGTGTCCACTTTTCAATATCAAACGGAACAATCATTAACCCCTAAACAAAACGACAAAGATCTTGTCCATGAGGGTGTCCCAAACTTCAAGGGTATTTATGCTATACTGTTGGCTTTTTATTTATTTATTTGTTTTTATAAACAAGCCAAGACAATAACTAGGGGTGTGTATGGGCGGTTTGGTTCGGTTATTGATTAAAACCGAATCATAACCATTATGATTGGTTAATACATTTTGGTAGCCATTGGGTATGGTTAATATTGGTTATGGTTAATGGTTTTTGTCGGTTCACGGTTTCGGTTAATGGTTAATACTGGTTAACCATAATATTCAAAATAATATAATTGACGAAAGTATATTGACATAAAAAATGAAAACGGAATACAAAAAAGTCCTCGAGGCCATTGTTTGTAACCTAGCTTATAGTAATAGAATAAAATGTGTACATTTGATACTAAGAGTGACATAACACATAGTCACATTCAAAATAAAAAACATTCAATTAAAATATAAAACTTTAAAAAAAAAATTGACATTAATAATTTCGTACATTGATAATTGATATTAACACTAAAATAAAGCAAAACATCCATACACGTTCAATGCGATTAAATCAAAAACTATAAAATAAAATAGTCAAACATTTATATTATGTGTTATCCGGATAACAAAAATCCAATAACTCATATACATTCAATGTGATTAAGTCAAAAAACTCATTCGAATAGGTCTATAAAATCAAAACAATCTTTGATTGGGATTAACGGTGTGAGAAGCATCCATTTAGAATTATGAGTGTGAAGATTAAATTAATTGTAAATAATGTTTACAAATTGTAGAATTAACCGATTAAGAATTACAACATTAATGAATAATCTAACTATCGACATGATTGGAATATTGTGTGTGTTTTCATAATCAACCCTTTATGGTTTGATTGTTCGTTCGTCTTCTGATAAGTGGGGATTAATGAATTATATTTTGGAATCTTAATGGGTCTTAAATAAGTTTTACTATATTATTTTATATATAATCTATAATTTTTATATATTAAAATATAAAGTTAGCAGTTCGGTTAACCTATAAACCATAACTAAATCGTTAGTTATCGGTTATCAAAAATTAGAAACCGAACCAACGGGTTTTAAAATGGTTCGGTTATTATGGTTTAGTTATATCGGTTAATTTGTTTTTGGTTCGTTTTTTCGGTTATTATTCTCACCCCTAGCAATAACTATTCGCTAATGCTATAAATATATTTTTTTTTCTTTTCAATTCCATCCGGTTAACGTTATTTTTTTTATTGTTTTTTTTTATTGTTTTTTTTTTATTTCTATTTTGTCTTTTGTTGTTTTCAATTTTTTTTTATTTTAATAATAATATTATTATTATTGTTATTATTATTATAAATTTTGATAATCATATAAAATTCGAATAATATTTTAAAATTCGGATGACATTTTAAAATTCGAACGAAATTATAAATTCAGATGACATTGTAAAATTTGAACGATTATATAAAATTGAACAAAAAAAATTTAATTTATCACGGATATTAATTGGTTCGATATTACAATTGTGTGGTGTGTTATGCGGATTGAAAGCATTTAGTCGAGCACTATACAATGTTTCCCATGCAGCCGAATGTTCTGATTTGTATGTACGGAGAATCCAGAACAAAACATCAGACATTGGATGTGTTCCATGTAAATCAATCATTACATAATGGTTAGGGTGAACGTGGGCGATAACGACATATGCAGGATTTGGTATGTCTTGTGGGCCATATCGATGTAGGAATCATGTTGAAGAATCTTGATTGCTTAGATAAATAACGATAACACCATATCTTTTAGCAATGGGTATAGCAATGTCTGACATAATCAACCAATACTACAATACCGTAAAACCCGATCCAAAGTAATTCAACGAGCGATTTATGCGGTTTAAAAAATCAACATCACCATAAATCATAGCGTACTCATGATAGTGTAATAAAAACCCATTGTATATATCGTACCTAATTTGAAGCCAGTCATGTTCACTACGACCAAGAGCAACTGTTATAGACTGAAATCCACAATTTTCATCTCCTTCGACATTTGTAATGCTTCGGGCGTATGGATCAAATTGACGTGGAATTTCATTCACAAGTGGGTTTGAAGTATAAAATATTTGATCTTGGTTAAAGCATGAGCTGGACATTGAAGGTTCTCGAAACAAGTACGTACTAACTAGTTGATCTGTTGGATAAGGTGTCTAAGTCCATAATTATATCTGGTATGTACTTGACCCGGCTTGGCATGGTCCATTTGGGTTGCATGGCATCATGCATTTGGATAGACTAAAATGAGAGAAATAACACTTAATGTTTATTAATATATTATATGTTCTTATATATTAATAATAATATTTAATTAGTATTGATCAAAAATTAATTTGGAATTAAGTAAGTGATCAAAAGGAGACTAATTAAATATATGGGTTGATTGTGTTAGTCATCCATACTTATATACTGAGCTAATGCTTCATGGATTATCAAGTTGGGCTACAACCCATAGGATGCTCCATGGATGCTCCATGGTGTTTATAGAACCCATGGGTCATGGAAATGAAAGTTGATGACAATTAGGGTTTATATGGGGTAACCCTAGTTGTAAAACACTATATAAGTAACACATTGTTCACCAAAATCAACCACTAGACATACAAGTGAGGGCTAGCCAATTTCAAGAAGTGATCTATTTCTCTCTAAGTTATTCCAAGTGCATTTGGTGTTGTGTGAGACATTTGAGGCATCACACTTAAGGTGCTAGGCTCATAAGGTTTTCAAGGAATCCTAACTACTACAAGGTATGTATTTCTTACTAACTTTTATGTTTAAAAGTTCCCCATGTATGTTAGATAGGATATGAACCTTGGAAAAACAATTTAGAAGGTATCATAGATAAAACACAGATCCAAGGTTTCTAGGGTTGCATGTACACCATACGAGTGTTAGAATGCTCAAAACCCTTCAGTGGTATCAGAGCCTAGGCTTGTTTGCTTGATATTTGATGTAAAATTGTGAAAAAAAACTGAAAATCTTGTTGTCTAGAGAGTGGACCGCCGATTCCATGGGGGGGACTCAACGAGTCCAAGCACATATTCATCCTACTCATCGAGCAGGTTCTTGCACTCGACGAGTAGGAGCCTCTGACTGCAGATTTTCGACTTTTGTTGCTGTAAATGGACTAGAAACATTACCCTAAACTGTTTTGGTGTTTTAAAACTTGTTTTACATGGTGTAATGGTTGTTCTAATCCATTTACAATGGCTAATATCAAGTTTTCAAGTTTTATATGGCTTATTTATGATTCTTGAAATTGTTGATATGCATATTCATGAACTTATGAGTTTAGAAGATCATATGAATTATTTGTAATATGTTTATTAGTTTAATACTTGATCATTATGTGTTTTAATGGAATCCATAATTTGTCCTCAAGTTATGGATTACCAAAAGTCTTTCTTTTTAAAGTCCATTAAAGAAATACATAGGTTATATAAAATGAAAAGTCATTCATTTTATTACATCATTAACTCATAAGTTATGACAAATGAAAGGTTTTGTAAAGTTACAAAACTTTCCCTCAAGTTTTGGAACATGTAAAGTCACTTTAAAAACTTTAGTTCCAACCCCTAGAATTTTAAAAGTTAAAATTCAACCCTGATACTTATAATATTATAAGTTAATAATAATAATAATAATAATAATAATAATAATAATAATAATAATAATAATATATATATATATATATATATATATATATATAAAAGAAAAAAAGTCGTTTTACCGTTAGTAGGCCTCATTCACAAAGCCGGTGTATAAGGGGGAGTATAAGGTTGTTGCCTATAAAATGGCAGCTTAATGGGTGTCCACTCTCACCCACCACTTCCTTGACTGGTAGAGGGTTATTAGCCGAACGGGTAGGAAAATGACTTTAAATCCTCATTAAAAGTATAATGATACTAAAGTAACTAAATGTTTTTATAAATTCCCAATCTTAGCTACTTTAGGAAAATGTGAATAAGGTGCTAACCCATGAAATTACACTTTGCACTTTGTTTAAGTTGTTGGTGGAGGGTGTGTGATTAACCGGCACACTAACTTGGACTTAACAAGGTAGGAAAAGGGTAACTTAATGTTTATCATAGTATCGATGGAGCGCGTGTGGTTAACCGGCACGTCGATTGGGAGGTAAATATTAAGGGTACCAAGTAATTTGCATGGTTACTTCACACCTTGTTTTGTGATCCTCGACATCCCAGTCACAAAACTTGAAGGGCACAATCGAGATTGAAACATGCTCAATGAATCTCAAAGAATCTAGGAGTTTCAAAACCAATTAAAACCTAATACTTTATTTCGTTTTTCATGGTGGAAATTGGTGAATCGTCATTCACCTACCTTCAAATATTTTATAGCTTGGATTACGGCATCCCTCTTCTAAGTTATAAAATATTGTGTTGGGTCATAGCCTTAATATTACATTTAGGTGTTTTATTAAGGACTAATTTTATATCTAATCTAAACTTGTCTTTCTTCTTTTTCAGATGTCTTCAAACAATGCTACTTCTTGCTCAAACCCTATCGAATCCTTTTCTCTCATGAACATTTGTGGGAGAGTCATCTTTGATGGTTCCAACTTTATGGATTGGATCCAAAACATCAAGATTTTCACTCGCTACGAGGAAAAGGAATATGTCCTCGACAAGGAGCTAAAGGAAATTGATGATTCCACTGCTACTCCTGAGGAGATCGCTGAATTTAGGACTCATGAGAGAGATGCCATGAAAGTGGCTTGCATCATGATGGCCACAATGACAGTTGAACTCCAGAAGTCCTATGAGGACTATTACCCTTTTGAGATGCACCACGACTTGATGGACCGCTACCATCAAAGTGCCCGCCAATAGAGGTATGACATCATCTGCTCCATGATAACAAGTCGAATGAAGGATGGTGAACCCATCACCGGCCACTTGCAGAAAATGCAAAGGTATGTGGACCAGTTGTTGAAGCTAAATGTGAACTTCCCCGAGGAGTTGGAAATTGATATCATTTTGCACTCCTTACCTTCTTGTTTTGATCAATTCTGAATGACATACCACATGAATAAGGAGGAAGTTACACTCAGCAAACTTCAAGGACTCTTGAAGACCGCCGAAAGTGGTCTTAAGGGTAAGTCGGTTGTTACCACTCCTACTCCTACCGCGACCCCTGTCTTGGTAATCGGGCAAGGAAAAGGGAAGAAGAGGAAGAGCCCCTCGAAGGGCACCAATGGAAAGTACCTTGAAGGCTCCTATTCTAGTGGAACCAAGAAAGCAACTGTCACTCCTTCTGCTAACCCTAAAGAGGTTGAATGCTTCTATTGCCATGAAAAGTCACACTAGAAGCGAAACTATCCAAAGTATCTGCAAGATGTGAAGGATGGGAAAGTGAAACCTAACCATGCAGGTATTTACACTATATTGTCTAATAACTCACCCCATTCTAGTTCTTGGGTCCTTGATACCAGTTGTGGTATCCATATTTGTTCTGACTTGTAGGGACTAAGAAGAAGTGAGGATGTGGAGCATGGGAAGATAAGCTTAATCATGGGGAATAGGAAAACATCACCTGTCACCAAGATTAGAGTTTATACTTTGTTGTTAAGTAGTGGGTTAACATCACATTTGAATAAATGTTGTTACTCGTCTGAAATGGCTAGGAATATTATTTCTTTTCATGCTTTGTACAAACAAGGGTTTACTTTTTCTTTTGATAATGAATATGGTAGTATTAACGCTTTCTTTAATAATGTTTTTTATTTTAAAGTATTACCTTGTGATGGTGTGTATGAAGCCGTGTCTGTTGTAGATAACCTAGGAAATAATGTGTTGTGTATTGCTTCTTCCACTAACTTGGATAAAGCATCATTATGGCATTGTCGTCTTGGACATGTAAGTAAGAAAGGCATAGGCCAACTCCAAAAGGAGGGAGTCTTGGAGTCATTTGACCTAAAGTCGGATGATAGTTGTGAATCTTGTCTACTTGGAAAAATAGAAAAATCACCCTTCACTGGTTCTTGTGCAAGGGGTGAAGGTTTGTTGGATTTGGTACACATTGATGTGTGTGCACCCTTCATAACTGCCACAAGGGATGCTAACCGCTACTATGTGACTTTTACTGATGATTTTAGTAGATATGGATATGTCTACTTAATCAATCATAAGTCAGAAACCTTTGAAAAGTTCAAAGAGTTTAAGCAGGAAGTGGAGAATCAATTGGGCAGGAACATTAAGATGCTTCAATCCGATCGAGGTGGTGAGTATCTTAGTATAAAGTTCCTTGACTATCTTAAGGAATATGGGATTGTCTCACAATTGACACCTCCCAGGACACCACAGCTTAATGGAGTGGCTAAGAGGCGTAATTGAACCTTGTTGGACATGGTTCGTTCCATGATGAGTCGAGCTTCGCTACCAATCTCATTTTGGGGGTATGCCTTAGAGACTGCCACCCATATTCTTAATCTAGTCCCTACCAAAAAGGTTTCCAAAACACCTCATGAGATGTGGACCGGAAAAGTTCCAAATCTGTACCACATCAAGATTTGGGGTTGTAAGGCTTTCGTGAGGCACGATACTCTTGATAAGCTCGAACCCCGAAGTGAGAGGTTTATTTTCATTGGCTCTTCGTAGAAATCCTTCGGTTACCTCTTCTACAGACTTAATGATAATGTAGTCTTTGTAGCAAGGAGGGGAGGAGAGAGAGAGAGAGAGAGAGAGTGAGAGAGAGAGAGAGAGAGAGTTCATAAGCCAAGGAAACAGTGGGAGGCAAATTAACCTTCAAGAAATTAAAGAGTCAAGTGGTGAAGGAACCTTAAACACTAGCAATCAACCTGAGGAGGAAACTCCTGCTAATCCGACTGATGAGTATGTACCTCTAAGGCGTTCCACGAGAGTTAGGAATGCACCTGAGCATTAATATGCACTACTAGAAAAACAACATTTTACGATGCGCAATGCATGTCGTAAAACGCTCAGACGACACGCAAATACATGTCAAGGAAGGTCGTGTCATAACGAGAGACGAGATGCTTTTGCGCGTCATCTATAGACGACACGTAGTTACGACAAGCATTTACGATGCTCACTTACGACACGCAATGCGTATCAATGAAGGCCTTGTCATAAAGGAAGATGACACGCATTTGCGTGTCGTAACCTTACGATGCACGTTTAGGACACACATTGCGTATCATTATAGCCCCATCATAAATGAAGATGACACGCATTTACGTGTCATAAATTTCAACAACCATTTACAATATGCATATACGATATGCCTTTAGGATACTCTTTTACACATAATACAAAAATATAGAAAAAAATATATACCAAATCAATCAATTTCATCCAATAACATCATGTCAAAAAAATTGTAATACATTGATATTAAAGGGATTTAATTGTAAATTGTTATTAAGAGGTTTTCCCTAACTATATAACCTAATACTACATTACTATAAAAGGGCACCTTTTTAGTGGCCATGGGCCCATTGCCCATGTATACTGGCCTAAATATTTGGTTTATGAAGCTATCCCATACACTAAGAAATTCATCAAGATCCTCTGTTGTTTTCTTAACTTCTCCACTCTTGTTGTTTTGGATCTCTTTTGCCATCTCTTTAACTGTGTCTTGAAGAAACTTTGCATATTTTATTCTTGCATTTAGCTTTCTTTTCAATGCTTCCTAGAATAAAATCAAACACCACACTAGTCCACAAAACTCTATAAAAATCCTCCATAAAGAGAAAAACTTTGAAGAGTTTTAGAAGACTAGGTCTAAGAAGTTGATTCAATTAAGATACCTGTTTTTTCATCGTGTCCTGAAGAGTAAAAGGTAACATATTGGGGAATACTTTCATCTTGTCCTGAAATACTCTTGTCAAAACCTTTGTCTGCATGCATAGACATATGATACAACAACAATTGCAAATTCAATAAATCATAGAAAAGTAAATAATAATAATAATAATAATAATAATAATAATAATAATAATAATAATAATAATAATAATAATAATAATAATAATAGTAATAATAAAAGTAAATCAAAGCTTACAAAATTTGAGACTATGTAAGATTGGAAATTAGAATCATCATAGACTATTTCAACTAGTCGCATTGCATTCAATTACAAAATCCCCCTTGGATTGTAAGCAGAAACACCATTGACACCTCCACAAAACATGATATTTAGCAATTCAATGACCGATGCATTATGCAATGAGCACAAATATAAACATCATGCAAACTAATTTGACTATTGTTATGATAATGTATTAAATAAACCTCATTTTCAAACCTCAGATATAGTAGACTTAGCTAAAGCTAAGCCTTCAGTGGTGCTTGCAGCCAAAAAAAATAAAAAAATAAAATAAAAAGATGATTTCGACTTCACAAAGTTGTAGCATCTGAAGAAAGAGGATTTAAAGCTATTAATGAAAAAATCCTTTAATAAAGTTAACATAAGATCGCGGTTTACAATCAGAACTTACAGTAGATAAAATCTTTGATTTTAGCCTAGAAACCACCACCATAGGATGAGAGTCTTTGCATTAAGGAAGTTTCATGTTGAACCAATCAAAGAACACCGCCTTCTTTGCGAAGATCCTGTAAAAGAATAGAATGAGTATTGTTATTAGAAAGTGAAAGATAGACACAACTACAGATAAGGATTTAAAGAGTAAAACCTTATTCTTAACAATGCATTCACGAAATAGTTTTCGCTGGCAAAGTGAGTGAATAAACTGTAGAGTAGCCTCACAATGCAGGCAGAAACTATAGACTTCATCAGCATTGTAAGTGTCAGTATGTTGAGCTGACAGCTTCACTTGAAGAAAATTAATAACCACACTGATAGAGGGGAAAGATACACCTGTAAATACATCAACCTGACAAATAATTTCAATAGATAATTAAAAATCAAAAATATAATTACTGAATCATAAATCATTGACTCATCAAAAAATGTTACCTTAGGGTATACAAGTAAAACATGGGTAATGTCATGCCACTATGAAGATATACATGCTTGAAAGAGATACAAAGTGCTAGCCAATAATACTGAGTGATAAAGAACCTCATTATTGCTTGGAGCATTAAGTTTCCGGATCACCAAATTTAAATTTCAATGCCAAAATGTTGTGAGAAAATAAATGTGAAGAGGGCAGAGTTAACCTGCTTAAAGTTGCCAAGAAAAACAATGATGAAAAATATCAAATCAAGAACACATTCTGATGAGCTTAAATCATCAAACATACCCTGCAATAGGAAAAATCAGTTACTGGAATGTACAACATAAAGAAAATTGAACAATAAGTAAGGGAAGGGAAGGGGTTGTCTCTTTTGTGACTTAATGGATTACAAATTTAATATATTGTTATTCCTTTTTTCCTCTCTCTATTTTTTTGGATCACAACTGTTTAGAAACGAAACAGTACAAGACTTGAATGCTTACTTTTGCTTGTAGCAATCAACATATGAAGTATACTCAAGCGGACCAAGATACCCTTCTTTCCTAGGATTTGTTGTTGTCATGTCATCACTTTACCTTCTATCAAATCCCAATCCCTATTAATATTATTATTGTATGATGGAATCACAGGAGGAACCAATCCAGATGCTTTTACAACATCAAACTGTGCACAACTCACGAAAAAACTGAAAAGCAAGCAAGACATGGAAGTATGCTCATAATTATAGATTTGTCAAAATGTAGAAATGAATAAGATGAAAAATTCTAAGTGATGTACGTCCCTATAATGACACGTGGTCAAACCATAACCAAAATAAAATACATGGGAACAATCAAGTGAAAGGCAGATTTCAACAGCCATATCCCATGCATCCCTGTAATGACACGTGGTCAAACGATAACCAAAATAATCAAGATTCAAGAATTATAACATCATAAGCAAGTTCATGTGTTTATTACCACATATGGTGTTGATGTGTTTAGCTCACCAAGAAGTGTCTTACGATCAGTTTGTCTCCCAGGTATTCTGTCTATAAGTGAATAATCAAGTGATTCATGTAGTAATGATCGAGTGCAAAACCGTTTTAAGGCAATCTTGATAGAAGTTGTAAGGCAAGAAGTAAAGACATCAGCAAGAAACTCATGACTTTGTGGTAGGGTTTCATGTGCTTCACATGTTGCAAGTAGAATACAGTCTCTTGGTGAAGTTCCTGAAGAAGAACTTGAGGGAGTCCAATCTTAGAGCTATATACATATAAATGATATTCAAGCATTTAGTCAAACAATAATAAAAATGATGTCAAGAAATAAATAGTTAATAATACCTCTATGAAGGCATTGGCAATCACCCCTGCAACAGAACAATCAAAAACATATATGGAGGGAGTCTTGAGCCATGAGTCAAGGTCGCTGATAGGCAATGGAATATACTATGTATAACTCCACAACATTTGAGAATAATAGAGGAAATTAGTTTAGGGAAACTATTGAATACAAGGCATGAAGATAGAAAGATAGTGCAAAATAAAAACAATACCATTACCCTGTTAAAAAACCAAATTTCACCATTGGCCGTTGGTTTAGGTACACCATGACCATTATAATGGAAAAGAACCCTTTCAGATTTGGCATATTTACGACATGTAGTATAGAGTTTCTTCACTTCTTCCACTGTAGGAGCTAACTGAATCTTGTATTTGGCCTTGGGTTTCCACCTTTCATACTGGAAACTCAATGTTTTTCCGATTGTTTCAAGAGCTTTTTGTGGGGCCATAGAAAATGGATCTAAAATCAAAATACATTTGAATATAAACATCTGAAGCACTATATAACTAAAACAAAACTGATAGCCTTGAAGAAGAAACAAATGTGTTAATAGCAAGAAGAAGAATGTGAATGTCTTAAACTCATAACTATACCTATCCAGCACTTCATTCTGGCACAAGGTGAAATATTTATTACATCGGGTGGGTCCACGCTGATATTTAAACATAGAAAAAGAGTTACACATCTTGTTTTAATCTGCAGTTATTAAAAAACATCATTTCAAAGCTAACAATAAACATGCATACATCTTGTCTGATAGCAGATTATCTCATAAGCATATGAAATGCAAAAGGAAATCGAAAATGATGAAAGGGTAAATGCAGGAAACAATAGATTAACCGATCCTTAGGCCGCCATTTGGAGACCAACCCACTTAACCCTCAATTAGTTGGGTATGATAAATAACTTAGTGAGATTAACAGTAATGAGATTAACTTAATGGAACTATATATGAAACTAACTAACTTAATGAAAGATAATGTTTTACATAAACAAAAATAGATTAACAGTAATGAAAACAAACATTTAACCCTCAATTAGTTGGGTATGCTAAATAACTTAATGAAATTACATATGAAACTAGGTTACATGCTCTATAGGTTTCTTCTTTTTTCTCTCACAATCAAAAATTTTAAAAGTAACATCTCATATGCATTTATTCAAACAGGTTACCTACTCTCATGGCCCCTATCATTTTTTGATAAGATAAATAGTCTATTCAATGAAGATGAGGGTTGGAAGACGAAGTTCAATGAAGTTTTCAACAATAAGGGCAAGAACGTTCATCCAGCAAACCATACCTGTTCATCCTCCTCATGAAAGCTTCGCCTTCGAAGATTCTTCGTGGATCTTTTTCCTCAAGAGTAAGAAGCATTCTCGTAGCATTACGGATTTTGCTGAGTCCTTCCTTTTTCAACTTTGCATCGTAGACTGTATTCTCAGACCAATTTCAACTTTGCGTCTAGTTTTTCCTTTTCATTTGAGCATCGATAATTAGGGCGAGAGGGAAAGGAGAAAAAATGAAGGAGAGGTTTTTAATTTTTTAGGATTTCATTTTCCCCTGGTTATTAAGGGATGGAACGTGCGTTCCATTAAAATTTATAAAGCGACATCCATAGACGACATGCATTTTATTATAGATGTCTTCCGTGTTTTTTTTTTTTTTTTTTTTTTTTTTTTTGATTAGACGCTAATTTAAGGGCACGCAATAATGCGTGACCTAAATCCTTAAATTTTTTGCAGAGATGACACTTTTTAATGTCACTCTCTTTTGGGTAACATAAATCAATGAATGACGTGGTTTGCGTGCTATTTTTCTAGTAGTGTATGTATGTATGCATGATATGTATGGTATGAGGTATTTTGGGGAACTCACTAAGTTTTGTGCTTATAGTTTTCAATTTATGTTTCAGGTATTTCCGGTTCGAAGGAAAGAGCTCAGGATGATCGCATCGCACACACATCATGATTTTTCCGCTTTATTGACTCTGATGTATTTTTGGATGATTATTCGTACACTATCACTTTCGTATGGGTTTCATTATCTGGTTGATGTTTATTTAGTATAAAAACAATAATTTTGGTTATGGGTATTTGGGACGTTAGCCTTGGAAGTATATACCAAATATACATTTAAAGGAGAAGAACCTAAGAGCCTTTAATCTAGCACCAAATTGCAAGACAAAAAAGGATAGGGGAGAGGCTATAAAAACCATGAAAATTTCTCAAAAAAGAAGAGAAAAGTATTGGTAAAATCTCACTAGTTTTTGGTTATATAGTATCATTTGTATACCAACATAAGAGTTCCAAAGCCCCATACTTTTATATTGTTAGATACATGGACCAAAGTGTATGGAACAAAATAATCGTAACACACCACCTTCTTTACCTCTTAAAAGCCATGACTAAGAGAAGAGAAAATAATGATGTTTTGTGTTTTGCTCTTTCTAGTAACTAACTAGTTATATACTAACTAAAAGGTTACTCTAAATGCTTAAAAAGTTATACATAACATTTAAATACATTCCTTATGTATATAGCTTTTTTTTTGGCTTTTTATTATTATTACCTAAGAACAATAATTCTCAATATGTAGGTAAATATTATTTTCAGAAAATAATATTTTTCCAAGTAAATACAAGTGTTTATTATATTTATTAATAATTAAATTATAAAAATAAATAATCAATTACTCGTAATTTACTATAAGGTGTGATCCTATAAGATCATATGTCATTAATAATATCATTTTATAATGTCTTTTAGACATGCTAGATCTTTCAGAACCTACCAAACACCCCTATCGCGGTACCAACCCATTATTCTTATCCCACGCTCGACATCATGTAATTTAATTCATATTCTTGGAATTCCATTAATTAGTACGTTTAATATCATTCATATTCTTGGAATTCATCGAAATTAATAAATCACCATGAAAAATCCAAAGGCTAGTAATTGATTTTCATGTATTCGGATAACATGGCCAATCCAAATCGTCGAATGCTGACCGTAAGTTCGAATCACTAACCACTTTAAGCTGCAACAATTGAACATAAACAGCACGTAGAGTAGGAACACAAGGATTAGCCTTAAAGTTAGACCATGTCTATAAACAAAATATGTAATGATAGTTCTTGTAATATTGAGATACGACAACTTTCTAACTAGTCTTCGATTATGAGAAAAATCATTATGTAATGCCCCTTCGTTATTAGCTAACTTTGGACTTAGGAACTATAGGAAGATCAACCACCGATCCAAAAGACTTTACTTTACGACCTGTCATCTTCTTCTTTGAAGTACAAAGCAAATCTTCCCTACAAAGCTTTTTTAAGACATTGCTTTTATAAGGTTTGTTTGCATACCAAATTCGGATATTATAACATATTACTCAACTTTCAATATGAATAAAACATCATCCTAACACAAAATCTCGATGTGTTTTACATGTCTAAGATTCATGCCGCAATGTTTTCACCTCATTCACCCAATAAAACTGGGTCCAAATTGAAAAAAAAAATAAAAAAAAATGACTAAAATTGGTATACACTAGAGGATGAACAAAACAAAATGTCTCTTCTCTTTATTAATTAAAAATGCATCTATCTATGAGTGAAACACGCCCATCGTTACAGTGTATATAGCTTCTACGCTCGATGTCCACGTTCTTAAATATTTACAAAACTGCCACCCAAGTGAAAAAAAAAAAAACAAAACCTCTGTCCATTCATCTTTTCTGCATGAAACTTTAATGCAAATTCGTAAGTATATGAATTTTGACTTGTGTAACAAAACATTCGAATTTTGAAAAAATCAACGGTTAAGAAGCTAACCATGGATGTAAAGTTAGTGGGCCCGGAAAGAGTGATACTCAAACTATGATACAACTTTACATGGATGTATAAAAAATTGAAGTAAAGTGGGAAAAATGGAGATGAATATTATTCGGTTTTAATAGGAGGGTTTTTTGTTTGTTCTGATTGGTCAATTTGTGAATCGATTGCTTTTGAATTTTCATCACTTGGTTTTGGTGTTATTTCATCTGAGATTTTCGGATCACTTGGTTTGGATTTTTCATCATTTGGTTTTGGTGTAATTTCATCTGAGGTTTTGGAATCATTTGGTTTGGATTTTTCTTCTAAGGCTTCCTTTTCGGCCTTCTTCTTTTCTGCCTCTATTTGCTTGCAGTTTTCATCGTGGGCTTGATTGAATGTTCTCACAAAGTTCTTCAAAGTCGAAACAACTGAAAGAGAAAATCGTTATATATATATATATATGTATATGTAGTGAAATTAATATATATAAAAAGTAAGATTTTAAAAGTAAATTAGTGGTTAATTACAATTACCATGTTCATATGGACACCGAGCTGGATCCTCTCCAAAGTAAAGAATTAATGCATCCACATTTTTACCCTACAAAACATAACATAGTATTTATAATTATAAGGATGTGGAGGGCATTTATGTCTTTTACAAAAACGAGAGAAATTTGAGACTTACCACTAAAGAGTAGAGAGAGGCCAAGGATCTTGCTTCACCTTCTGCTGTACAAAGAAACTCCTTCAATGCCTAGACAATGAAAACAATGTATGGAAGTTAGATTTATTATTAATTTTTTTTTTAAGAAAAAAAAAAAGAATTGTTAAAATAAATAGACTTACTTTGAGAAATTTTTCAGAGACAGGTCCATCATTTTCAGCCATTGACAATTCCTGGACAACTTTCTCAAGTCCTTTGCTAATAGCTTGCATTTCCTCTGCAAGATATTTTAATTGTACCTGAAAAATAATAAATTCTTAATTACATTTACACATGTTTTAAATTTCTAAATATTTGAATAAGATTTAATTGTGATCACCACCTTTGATGCAGGTTCCAAACTGTCAAGATCCTTGGAGAAATCAAGGAGTTCAGGTAGTTTGTCAACAAGCACCTACAGTTAATTATAATTTTATTATCATATGCTTCCTATATTAAAATTTTATTATTTTTATAAAAAAAAAAAAAATAAAAAAAAAAAAGTTTTTAATACCTTACAAAGATAATGCATGAGTGTCATTCTTTTATTCCTTGCACGAGTATCCGTAAGCTTTAGAAGGCTATCCAATCTGAACCCAACAGCAGCGCCTAAAATGGACACCAAAGTCAAAGTCAAAGTCAAAGTCAACTACTACAAAATATTATTATATTTAATAACATAAAATAAAAAATGAAAATATTGACCTCTTGCTGTTCCTTGGTTCAGGGCATTTCCAAGTTGTAGAATTGTTTGCATTACTCTCTTGAACTTACACGAACTTCTAACCTGATAAAAGTTTAATTAGATTAAATTGTTGTGTATTTGTAAATGAGAAATCTACTGAAAAATCCTTATGTTTAGGACTCATAATCGATTTACTCCTTATCTTTTTTTTTAGTCAAAGTCCCCAAAACCGAAAACTATATTCATTTGGACCGTTTAACCCGGCCAACAAGTCATCCAACTTTTAAAAACTACACTTTTGGTCCAGATTTTAAATTTTGTTACAAACTTGGTCCAAAATTTACACTTTTGGCCTAGATTTCAAAATTTTGTTACAAATTCATCCTGAATTTAGTCTTTTTACATCTTTTTTTTTTTTTTTCAAAATTTAGGATAAGGACTTTTCAGTAGATTTTCCTTTGTAGATTAATGAAAATAGGAAAATGACTTGCCTGTTCCACAGCTGTATTTACTGAGTTTAAGCTCTTTCTAAGATCTTTAGCCTAAAAAAAAAAAAAACAACTAGAGTATTAGTATTAATTACATCAAAATCCAGGATCTAAAAAAATAGAAAGAAAATATTACCTGTGATCCAAACTGTAACTTGAAGGAGAAAACTCTGAGCTTAGATTCTGTTCGTGGAACTTTCATTAGCTCCAAAAAGAACTGTTCACATTTTCCCAATTTATCCTTTTCTCCTTTGTAGTTCTGAGATTTTAAACATGTTAATCATACTATCAATATAAACTGTGGATAGATACTATACTAAAGTTGTTGTGGCAAGAATTAAATTCTCAAAATTTTGTTTAAAAGAATCAAGATTTAAAAAATCAAAGAATTAAATTCTCAAAATTTTCTCCTTTGTATTACCTTTAGCACTTCCATCTCTTCTTTTGTAGGACAAAACTTTATGAGGTTATCCACCTGATCAACATCCAATGCTGACTCATCTAGAGCAAGTACATAATCCTGCCATGTTTTTTCATAAATAATTTTTTTTTTTAATTTTGAAATATATAAATTAACATAAAAATATTTTAACAACTTTGGTCAGCTTACCATTAGTTCATGCAAAGGTATCTTCACCTTTGAAAGCATGATTTCACAGTTGTATGCTCTCCTATGATCAATCTGTAACAAGGGGGCAAAAGGGTCAAAATTATATAAAAAAAATATATATTAAACTATGACAGATAGTATAGTAATTACTATATTACCAGTTGAACTTTTTCTGGTTTATTAGCTATTGGAGCAGATTTTGATTTTGCAGCATTTTTGTCAGGAGGAATTGCAGCTGAGAAAAGATTCTCAAGCTCTGATATATCAATCTCTGGTGTCCTAATTAGTAAATTAAGCATAAGAGCAATGAGAAAGAATATGAAGAAATTAAAGTTTAATAATTAATTAGTTGGAGTTAAAGAGAGAAAAACTTACTTAACAGCTTCACCAGATTTTTGTGTTTCAGCCCATAAGCTTCCTTGAACTGCTCTTGTGAGTTTTAACCAATGTAAAGGCTTCAGTTTCTTTAATTGTTGAGTTTTTGCCATTGTTTGTAATGAACCACGCCCCCTACCTAGAGGTGGTGGGGGAGCGGGAGCTCCTGATGCATTGGGTCCTCTTGGTGGTGGTGGTGGTGGTGCACCGCCTCCGTTAGCAGAAGGTGCTGGAGGAGGTGGTGGTGGTGGACCTGGACCACCTCCCTTTGCAAAAGGTGGTGGAGGAGGTGGTGGTGCATTTGAAGGAGCTGGTGGAGGTGGTGGTGCATTTGAAGGAGCTGGTGGAGGTGGTGGAGGCGGCGCTGATGGTGTAGCAGGAGCTGGTGGAGGCGGTGCTGATGGTGTAGGAGGAGCTGGTGGCGGAGGTGGTGGTGGTGCAGCGCTTGGAGGAGGTGGTGGTGGTGGTGGAGGTTGCGGTGGTGATGTAGAGGGTCCGGCTGTTGTTTCTGGCTTCTCTGTCATAGGCGCAGTTGGAGGAGGAGGTGGTGGTGGTGGTGGTGGAGAGGGCTCAGCTGGTGTTGTTGACTTATCTTTCACAGGTGATGCTGGTTTGGAAGAGGGTGGAGTTGTCAAAGTTGGAGAGCGTGGTGGTGGTGTAGAGGGTGCACCTGGTGTAGCCACCTTCTCTTGCTGAGGTGGAGTTGGCGGCGATGGTGGCGGTGAAGCTGGTGGTGCGCGTGGTGATGATGTTGAAGAGAGAGATAAGTTTCCAGGAAGTCCAGCTCCAGTACCCTTTTCATTCATTGAAGATGGACTCTTTGTCTGTGGTGATGACGTGGCATGTGGTGGTTTATATCCAGTGTCTCTGTTTTCCTTAAAAGGAGTTGAAGGAGCTACTGGAGAAGGTATGGATTGTGAAGTACTTCCAGTTTTTGTATCACTTTCCTTTAATGGAAAGCCAGGTGGCAGAATGGAGGGTGGGAATCCAGAAACTTGCATCTCATTTGTCGGAAGTAGAGTTGACTGTGAGTTGACTCGGTTAAGAGGATGTGATGATGAGGTTGGAAGTAGAGTTGACTGTGAGTTGACTCGATTAAATCCAGCATTATCATTTTTAGGAGCTAACCAATCTGCACTACTAAACATTTCTTGAACTTTAGCAAATGCTTCTATTGGGAGACCATCTTTCTCATCAAAAAAGAAAGAATCCATTGAAACTACTGGAGCTGAAGCATTCATCTCAGAGAAAAGAAACTGTGTGTATAAATAATAAAAATAAATACTTATAATCATATGTACTAATGGAAATTGGAATCATCAAGTGTGAAGAAAAATACCTCAGCCTTGAAGTCATTAGGGAATTGGTACTTAGCATCCCAAGGTATGTCAATTTCATCACCAGTAAGGATTAAAATATTTGATCTGATGAATGATGTGTTGAACATAGCACGAAATATTATACTTTCATGCACCTTATCATCTTGTAAGCTTATACACTCCAGCACAATATCACCTTGAATGTGACAATCTATATCAATTATAACAAGTTCACATTCTGCCTGTGACAAATAGTAAAAGATAACTGAAAATATTATTCCAAAAACTGTCATATTTTTGTGCTAAACAGAAGAACAGTAGAAATCATACCTGTTTGTAATATCGAACAGTTCTACTGCTTCTTTGTGTTAAGAACAAAAGTTTGGTAGTTTTATCACCAGGCATGTAAGGATCTTGTCCAAAAATTCTGAATATAGGACAAAAACCACCATTTCCATCAACATCAGGAATCATTCTCATTATCACACAATCCAAACTGAGGGCTCTGTCTAATGGAGGCCATTCTGTTGCAACATTTCTCCTTGATACATACTGTAAGTACCTCAATTGAGAAGGTAAAGGATTCATTGATGAAAACAAGTGTAGAAGCTCAATAGGAGCTTGTTTATAAACCATGTCCAGGGTCTTGGATTCCCCTGAGTAATGCTTTCTGTAAATCAAAAGTGCAGCCAACATGAAAGCCAAAACAGGCCAACCACCACGCTCACAATGCATTAGAAGGACGTTTTGAAGGCCAAGTGAAAGCCAGCTTTCACATGATCTTAGAAAATGGTGGATTACTTCCATTTGGAGCAAAGGACAGCCTTCATGGTGCCTAGGGTATTCCACTATTGTCATTTCATAATTTGATAAAGCAGAAGCAAGCTGGGATGTTGTATCTCCCTCGCGGAAATTAAAAACCAGGATTGAAGCATCGGGATAATGATCCTTGAGCTGAGTTACTACGTTTCCCATATAACCTTTGTAATTTTGTTTATCCCAAGCATCAGTAGTGAAACAGCAGTCAAAGACTGTAGATGAAACAGAGAATTTGTCAAAACAAGACGAGGTTTAGACTTTAGAGATGAAGATAATGTATCGTGCAACTGAAAACCTAAACCTATCATGTTAATTTTCCAACTACGCATTTATAAATTCATAAACGGAGAAAACAGTTAGATGAATTACCATAGACTCTTTCAGAAATCTCGAGAAGTCCATCCGGCGGCTTTTTGTAGACCAATTTCCGGAACATTGCCATTCGTATCAACCAATGATGTCTTTTGTTGTAAAAATCGTGATTGAAACCCTAGAAACGGCAATGTAGCCTCTCAATCCACAAAATCATGCGTGTATGTGTATGCATATACAAATATAATTCTCTCTGCGCGTTTGATTGCTGCATTTCGGTAAGAAGCTTAGAAGGATTAACGAGTTCTCTGTCCAGAATCCATGGCGATTGATTTCACTCCGGAATTCTAATTAATTTGCTATGTGTGTTTGTGTGTGTGCGCGCGCCTGCGAGCGTTCTGTCGTATAAGAAAAAGGTGCTGAATGTTCTCAGATCAGCTTCGGGAGGAGAGTTGCCGTTGCTCTGACAATACAAACTGTTGCCCCTGAACTTACCATCTTCTTCAATTCTTGTCCTTCAACCTCTATTTTGTAATCTAGTCCTCAAACTTTGAGTTTGTAACTAATGGCCCCTCTACTTTGAATCGGGTAGTGAAATCAAGCTTGTGGGTATGGGTCATCTTCTTCACACCAAATTTTAAAATGTAGAAATTCACAAATATACCATGAATTCGACTCCCACTTTAATGATGAGGGATTCCACCTCAAGTTCGGATTACCCTTACCATATTATGTCACTCTCCGCACTGCACCATTTTAGCTACCGAGTTATTTGTTTACCACTTAATACCTCTTAATAAGAAGTAGGTTTGAATATGTAAGATTCATACTATGTTGTTTACCCTTTAATTTATGGTCTTAATCTAAAATAAAGCACTTACCAAATCAAATGTAGAAGCCCATCTAAAAAGAGGAAACAAAACAAAACAAAAAATGTCCTAGCCTTCTACCCTCACATCCGTTCTCGCTCTCTACCCAACGCCACTGACGACCCTCCTCCCCATCATAATTTTCGGCTGTCGCCATCCTCCTCATCGCCATTTCCGGCCATCTCCACCATAAGTTCTCTCTCTCTCTCTCTCTCTCTCTCTCTCTCTCTCTCTCTCTCTCTCTCTCTCTCTCTCTCTCTCTCTCTCTCTCTCTCTCGTTGATATTGCTTCACTTTGTTGATCTTGTTGTTCCACCAAATTAGAACCTTACTTTGAGGTTAGTTTTGGTTCAGTTCGAAAGCAAAACTTCTAAACCTAAATATTATTCATTTATAATTGGTTGATTCTTGATAATGTGTGGATTTATGAAATGTATGGATTGATTTCAGTTGTTGATTTGGTGTTCATTTTGTTAAGATGGGTTGATTTCTAAAATATAAGTTGTTGATTGTGTTGATTTATGAAATCAGTAACTATTTATAACTTAAATTTGTTGCCGAACTTTGCTGATTTTTTTTTTTTTTTTTGTATATTGCTAAAAAATTGTTCCTAGTTGTTGATAATGTGTTCATAGTAAGATTGTCAAGATCGGGATCCTACATAGGATCGTTTTTAGGTCTGCAAGATCGGGATCGGGATCCCACAAAATAAATCGTAATTTTAATTTATAATTTTAAAACATGAAAAATATTTCAAACATTCAACTTTTTGTTCAAAAGTTATAAAAAGTTTAAAATATTAGTCATAAGTCACAACACATTGCTGAATTATTTGTTCTTTTTTATAGACTTTTGAAATATATGTTTATGTATAGCTGGATTATTTGCTCATTTGCTGATATTTGTTGTTGATCTTGATGATTTGTGCGGAAATATGATTTCTAATCTTGTTGAATTTGATGGGTTTTGAGCAAAACATCATTCCTATGGTGTACATGCAAACCCTAATAACTTTTGGATCTAGTTTGTCTAATGAACATGCAATTGAATATCCAACTATGAACCCTAGATCTAGCATACAATTAATCATATTAACATAATATTGGGGTTTAGATCTTACCTTGATTGTTATGTAGCAATAACAATCTCAAATCCTCCTTTGTAATGGCTTTAGAAAGCCTAGAGTCACAAGTGTCACTCCTCTAATGGCTCACAAACACCAAGAGCAAGAGGATGAAGAATGATAAGAGAGGAGGCACCCAAAAACGTGTAGAAACCCTAAGGAATTAGTTCACCACGTTTTTTAGTCTCAAGGGTCCTTTAAATAGTGAGGCTATTAGGGTTATCTAACAAGGAAACCCTAATTTGACTGCTTAGGCCCTAAGCAACCCATGGACTCCCTCCTTAGAGGCCTAGGACGATTTCTAATGGGTTTCCCTATAGAATTCATCCACCCCTCTAATATGGAGTCTATTTGCCCAATATTTAACTATCATACAATTGACAGTTCTAGTCCCTTAAGTTTAATTAATGTCTTTTAGCCACAAAATTAATTCTTAATTAATTATTGACTAATATTAATTAAACAATATGATTTCTCCTTTAATATAGTATTCTCATAATATATTAATAAATCATAATTAATCCTCTCTATCTCTTTCTCCATAATTCATCCAATCAAGTTGTTTTGGTGAAGGCAACCCAAAAGGACCATGCACCATCGGGTCAAGTACATACCAAAATAGTTATGGACTTAGACACTAATCCAATAGAATTATGTGTTCATTTGTTGAAAATATGTTCCTAGTTCTTTTTTGTGCTGAATTTTGTTATGTGTTGAATTGTTGTTGAAATTATACTAGACATGGCACAAAAGAATCCTATGATTAGTTGGAAGGTAGAAGTTATAGAAAGAACTTTCCTAGAAGCATGTTTACATGAAGGCGAGATTCTCAATGCTAAAGCAAATGGCTCCTTGTCCTTTTCCAGTGCAAAGAGACATAATCGGTTCTGCTTTCGTAGTCCATAATTTTCATACGGAAGTGCAATATTCATGATGAGTTATTTATGGCATCTGAGGAAAATATTGGTCATGCAGAAGGGGGGAGTGATGGCCAAAAATTACATGGCATAATCAACAACACAAGAACATTGGATAGAGTTAAATCCCTCTATGTAAATTAGGAATTTGATCTCTCCAATGGTATCCATGGTTTCACCGTTGAATCCTACTAGGACTGAAGATCTTCAAACTATCTTAAAATTTGGGATGTCCATCTTATTGAGTGTTTCTAATAGGATGATATTGACTAAACTGCCACCATCTATCAAGGTCATTCGAACAAAGTGGTTGACTACATATAATGTTATGACTAGACCATCATGATGTAGGTCTATTACATCTTTCATGTCATCTTCATCAAAAGAGATCTCTTTTTGTTGGTCATGAACACATTCTTTTGTGGTCTATCTTCCTTCTCCATCTTGGAACTCTTTGCATGTCTTTTGGTTACAGAATAGGAAGTTCCACATATGTCAGATCTACCAAAAATAAAAATAATACCTTAGCATTTGAGGGTGGAGATGTTATTCTTTAGGGGAGGACTTCAGGATCTTGGACCTTTTGACTAATCTTCTCTTTCCTTCTTCCCAAGAGTTCCTTCAAATGTATTTTGCTCAAGAAGTAACTAATCTCTGTTCTATGGCAGAAACAATCTCCGGTAAGATGTCCAAAGTCTTCATAATAAGCACGTCATTTGGATTTATATTTCCATCTTGGTGTTTTATGAGATTCCTTGGGTCATCTTGCTTTGTCCCAAAGATATTGCATCTCACAGAGCAGACCAGAAACAATAACAAAAAAATAGTTAGATATCTCAGGATAATCTGCATCTTCCAGAGCATTAAGCCTATGATTCTAAGGTCTTGAGTAAGGTTTAGCTCTATAGGATTTTTGGAAGGAAGACTCATTCTTCCTGTTAGAATGATCATAGGACATGTTTGTCCTTTTCTAGATCTTCTTATCCTCTTCCAACCTAGATGAATCTTAGTGCTCTATTTCTAAATTCATTCAATTTCTTGCATGGGGTCATGACAAGATTCTTGTAGAATGGAGAATCTTTCCTTAATCTGTGGCATCCCCATTTTCACGGCTATAAAAGACCGATTTTGTTTATGCTTTGTAAAAATCAGAGTACCTCTTTTAGTGAAAATGTTGTGGAATTTGTTCCCAGTAAAACATGATAAATACGTTATCAAAGCATTTCCAAAGAAATATATTTTTATTCATTTTAAAACATTTGAGATGTCATAGTCAATACAGAAAGATAAACATAAACATAACTTACATTCATTTACACTAGTGATCTACATCTCTTTAATCTCTCAGCGTAATGTAACTTCGTATCGACACTTGTGATACAAATAAGCTTGAGTGAGTCAGGTGGGGAAACCTGGTGAGTACATAGGGATTTCAATCCCAAAATGTTATATTATATATATAGTTTAGAACTCACAAAATATACAATTTCACCATATATATATATATATATATATATATATATATATATATATATATATATATATATATATATATATATATATATATATATATAAAAGCAACTCTTACCCAACCCCGTTAATCCTTACAATGAGACTATCCATACTTTCAGACCTTAAATTTTACCTCTTACTTAACCCATACTCTAGGATCTAATTCATGCTCTCGGATCAATAATTTTACCCATTCCATACTCTCGGATTAGGGAAAAGTGTCTATGTGTAAATCTATTCTCCCGGATTAACGACGAATGACTATGTCCTATCCATACTCCCGGACTGAGGACGACTAACTATGTCTTAATCCATACTCCCGGACTAAGGACAACTGACTATGTCTTAATCCATACTCCCGGATTAATGACAGTTGACTATGTCCAATCCATACTCTCGAACTAGGGAACATGACTATCTAATCCATGCTCCCGGATCAATGACATATACTAAAGTTCTATTCTCTGAGTATAAATCACTCGTACTCGTAAGAAAATACTACCCAATATTCATCATAATTAGTTTAGGTTTACTCTTTATCCTAAATCATCATATATAATCAGGTATGTTCTTTAACATGTATTTCAGGCAACATCAATTAACTCACACATAAACATATAATTAAAAATTCAATCAATACTTGTATTAAAATCATTTTCATGAAAGGGACTATGCACTCACATATAAAATCCTTACCAAATACTTAATACATTAATTAATACTTGTATTAAAATCATGTTCATGAAAGGGGCTATGCACTCACACATAAACTCTTTAACAAATATTTAACTCTTTAACATATATTTAATACTATAATTAAATACTTGTATTAAAATCATGTTCATGAAAGGGACTATGCACTCACCTGATAAGGTGGTGACTCGGTACTCGTACGACACTTCATTTACTTTAAACAACTCCTTTGACAGAACCTAATATCATTAACACTAGAGTTTAGTCTAATGCTCGACGAGACTAATTAATAGTTTAACTATTATTACTATTATATAAGTGTTAACACAACACTTTTCACCCACTATGTACAGATAGGGGCCAGACATGGAACACCGGAGGGCAGGATCATTTTGGCATATAGCACTTCTGAAATCCAGCAACCCAAGCGGACCTCCAAACCAGATTCCACGTACCACGAGTGGTTAAAAATATACTATAACGACACTTATATAACTCATAATAATAACCCAAATATTTATTATAAGGTCCTAATAATATTACTATATTTAAAATAGTGTAGGCGTATCTTACCTACGATGGGGTTTGGCTAGAAGTCGGGTTCTGCAGGGGCAAAACTTCCGAGCCGAAAGCTCTTCTTCTCGGAGCCGTCGAGCACTCCGGGGCTTTCTTCTAGCGCTAGGTGAGTTTTGGGAGGTTTAGAGAGAGTGTGGAGAGAAGAAAGAATGGGAAAGGTGTGAATAAAATGAGGGTGGGAGAGGTTCTATTTATAGGGTGAAATATGGCTGAACTTGGTACCACATGTCACCATCTGGTAGCAAGACTTGGGCAGAAAGCAATGGCCAAGATTGTGTCACATCACCCATTTTCGCACAACACACTTCCGACTTCTAAAATCCGTAAATTTCTCATACGAGATCCATTTTTGACGTTCTTTATATCCACATGTAGGTAAAAATAAGATCTACAACTTTCATTTGACTTCGCCGGCTAATTCTCGATCGATCTTAAATTTAACAGTATGAGGATATTATACTGTTAAATGAACGCGAAAAATTCGTAACTCTTTCATAAGGACTCCGTTTTCATCTGTCTTTTTATCGTTGAATTCCTATTAATGAGATATTCAACTCTCATTTAGGTCGCGTAGGCCAAAAACCGTTTGATCTAAAATTCGAGTTTCGGGTCGTGAACTGTTATGCCAAATCTTAGAAAATTCATAACTTCCTCATACGAAGTTAGATTTGAGCGTTCTTTTTTATGCACGCTCTCGGTTAATGTGTACTACAAATTTTGTTTAGATCACTAAGGCCAAAAAGTCCTCTATCTTAAATTCACTATTTAAGTCTCCCAGTGTCGTGCCGATTTTGTCGTAAAACTTCAACGAACCATAACTTCTTCATTATAACTCGGATTTCGGCGTTCTTTATATGTACGGAACCCTTATAACATATGCTACCAGTTGGTTAAGATTACTCCTTCTAAATGATATTCCATCAATAACTCATTTTTGATTCTTATTGTCTCTAAATTAACTAGCCCGAATCTGCGGAAGTTACATAATCCCAGCTTGAAAGCTTCCACGACTATGGCAACATATAGATCTGGGATATCTAGAGCTTCTTTCCCAAACATGATAACATAATATCTCAAGGAATCATCATTATCTTGAGTTACTCTGTAAAGGTTGCTTATTAGTTTTTCATTCTACTACAAGAAATTTGATTATTAAACAAGTTAATTGAATGTATGAAAGAAGTAATAGAGTAAGGAGGGGAATTTAGGAGCCACTTTGTAGCACCTGCTTCTTGGTACGTATTCTATTATTAAATCTTTATTTATTTTGCATTTTTGGTCTTGGACTCGGTGAGTTGAAGGACCAACTCGTCGAGTAGAAGCAGGATGAGGCGCGGAGTTTAAGTCATGGACTCACTGAGTCGGGTCCCAGACTCGGCGAGTAGCTGTTGTTTAAACTAAAACCCTAATCTAGGGGTTTGCACCCTGTTTAAGCAACCTTATTCAGACTCCATCCCCCCTTTATGCTCCCAAACACTTCTCATAGCAAACCCTAGCCGTTCTTGAGAAAATCTAAGGCTTTTGAGTGATTCTTGTGAGTTTTGACCTCAAGGAAGAAGGAAGAGCATAAAAGGATCAAGAGGAGACTGAAGGATTCGAGTTTGGTTCATCATTTGCAGTCTACAGAAGGTATAAAGTCTGAACCTTGCTCATTCATTTGTTAGATCCCTCTTTGAGGTGATTTAGGGATTTTATAAGCCATTTTTGGTGGCCAACCATGTTTGCAAACATGGTTGGGGGTTTGAGCTTCTGGATCATGTCATTATTGGAGTCACAAGATAGATTTGGGTTGCTTTTGCACCCACGGAAGTCCCCATGCAACAAAAGGACCATTTTAGAGCCTTTTAAGCTCAAAAGTCCCGTGCATGCACATAAAGTTTGTAACTCTACATGCTAGATCGAGTTTAGGGGCTTGGATCTATCTTTTGGACAAGTGTTGTACATCATAAATCAAAGTTTTAAGGAGGGGATGTGACCAACTCGACGAGTCCATTCTTGGACTCGGCGAGTCCAAGGGTTTTGTCTTTTATCAACGAGGATTAAAATTACCAGTTGATTGTGGAAAGGTTTTAGGGAGTCCCGGGGAGTGACCCAATGTTCTGGACTAAGCAAATTGTTTTGGAAATTCATGGTACTTGGTGAGTGCATGAACAGACTCGGCGAGTCCAAGGCAATCTCCTTAGAACTCAGTGAGTTGAGGATGGATCTGGTTCATCAGATGAAGGCCAACTCAACGAGTTGTTCATCAACTCGGCGAGTCGGATAAGTTTTCATGGGGCGTTCGGATAAGAGAAGAACTTGTCGAGTTGACGACCCAACTCGATGAGTAGGGTCGCGGATGAGGACGAGTAGAGAGTGAGGGACTCAGCGAGTTGTTGCCCCAACTTGGCGAGTCAGGTCAACTGGAAGTTGACCTTGACTTTAACTTTGACTTTGACTTGACTTGGTTGGGGGTAAAATGGTCATTTTACCGTAAGAGTATAGAAATCAGTTTCTAACTGAGTGTTGTGGGGTTTGTAGCCGAAGGATTTCCGGAGCAGCAGCAGACGAAGGTTTCCTGCACTGATTATCAGCAGCTACCTGTATGAGGTGAGTTACCTTCCAGTAGGGTGGGTCTAAGGCCATAATACCGGCCCACCAATGAGGAGTATTTAGAAGATGATTATCTTTGTGATAATTATCTTGGTCTGGTATGTGCTTGGTTATAAGTTATATATGTATGATATGTTACGTGTCTGATAGGGATAGTGGTCCTTAGGACCAATGGGTAGATCAGTACCCGGATATGCCTGAATGTATGGTTATATCTTGTTATTGTATGCTAGTGGTAAGGGGTGGAATAGTCCCTAATTACCGATGATGATTACCGGTTGAAAGATACCGATGACGATTATCGATTGAAAGATACCGATGATGATTACCGGTCGAAAGATACTGATGGTATTGTATGGTATGTGGTATGATGGGGGAACTCACTAAGCTTTGTGCTTACAGTTTCAGTTTTTTGTTTCAGGTACCTCTTCGTCTAAGGGGAAAGAGTCGGCGGCGTAGCATGGCATCACACACACACGTTTGATTTTCCGCACGGTGTTTTCTGGGATTGTACTCTGATATGATATTTGTTTATGTTGTGGGTTTTCAAACATGATACTTGATTTGATGAGATGAGGTGTTTATACAATATTTTCTAGTGAATGCTTATGAATTAATTAATTAAAAATGAAATTTTTGGACTTGAATTTTGGGACGTTACACACTTTAATGCAGATATTTTAAGGTTTCAACCAAAACCCTTGCATAAACAAGCTCCCTTAAGATGTTAGGGGATTGGAACTATCTCCATGCATTCTCTATATTGGTGACATGTTCTTCAAGATTCGTGGTTCCATCATACATCTTCATGTTGGGCATCCAAAACCTTTTTGGAACTTCAGTGTCATAGAGGTGCGAATATTGAAACCCTATGGTTGATAGGTGACACCTTTGGTATAGGTTGAATGATGTCTGGTATACTTGAGATCATATCTCTTAACTGCATTCGCCATGATTGGACTTATCCCAAGATCTTAGGAATTAGACAAGATGTTGAATATCCCAATAAGATATTGGGAGAGAGGACCTCTTGTGCTTGGTGTTACACCTCTATGAAGATAGGTGCCTATCTTAATATGAAGCCTCCGGCTTAGCGTTCTGAATGTACACTAATTTTGATGTTTAGGATCCTAGGCTGCAAGAATGGATATGGGGTTGATTTAGTTTCCATAGGCCTTCTTGATTTTGAAATAGCCTTTCCCTTCTTTCAAACAAGATCTTATTGGTTTCACTTTGCTCAGTGACATGTTGCTCCATTCTTGTTAGCATGGATATGATCTCGTTGTTTGACACCATAATTGGCATGTATTGGGATGCACCTCCTAAATATTGGAATGGTGAAGATGTTGGAATAGTCCTTCTAGGGATTTCAACATTCCTTATTTCTGAGTTGATAGCAGAAGGTAGGGGTAGGCTATGGCCAGTAGAGATGGATGGAGTAGTTCTACAAGTGGATTTTGGTAAAGAAGACATATGTAGTTCATAGATGTGTAATTGATTGAAAATATGAAAAAAGATTTTTAAGTAACTTTAAAGAAAAAATGTGATAACACCACTCGTCCCATGGATGGCGCCAAATTGTTTGGTCAAAAATTAACAAACTAATTTTGTAACCAAATTAGTAAGTGTGGTGTGATGTTTGAAATAAGGTAAATGAAGGTAAAATGCTTAAGATCTTGAAATATGCCAAAGATCTTGATTATGCCCAAGATCCTAGGAAGAATACGATAATGTTTTGAAAATTGTTAAATGAAGTGTTGTATTTCCTAATGGAAATGAATGTATTTGGGACAAATATAGTGTTAAAGTCGAGAAGTAAGCGAATTTAGATAATAAATCTCAAGATAATAAAAAAGATACCAAGATACCAGAAGATATCTTGGTAATTTTAACAATGAGAACAAATTAACAATCAAGTGAGTAAGTGAACCAGTTGTTATCAATCAAAAAACACTAAGTAAATGAAAGTAAATGCGAGAACACAAAAATTATGAGGAAATCCCTTAATGATTTTGGATCTCTAACATAAAACCTCGGAAGGTGATGAAATCACCTGTCTTAGAACTTATACTAAATCGAAATAAATTTACAAGTGTTAGATGATGTTAGAAATGATGTAAAAGTGATAAAGTGTTGGGAGAATCAAAGTGAAAGTGGCACTAGGATCAGTGTGTAAGTGATGATCAATTAGGCTTTATATACATAACAATAATAACTAAAATTTTGACATTCTTAGGATCTTCCTTGATCCACGCTTAACCCGAATTTTATGATTGTCTTTAACATTCATAAGGCTTTGACCACCTACTATTGATCTGGTCTATTCTTCTCTAGTTAATTTTTTAGTTCCTGCATAAGATATTACAATAAAGACAATGTCAGTCCAAAATAATGATTAAATCCAAGATCTTGGGCTTGCCCAGGATGTTAGTACAAGTTCAAAATATTAAAATAGTAAGATTAAAATTCCAACTCGTAACAATATGGTTGATTTTTTATGACCTCTCTTCCACCTATTGATCACAGACGAAAGGCTTGATCACAAATGAAAGGCTAGGGTCAATCATGACTCTGGATAAGCCTCCGATTAAGCTATGGCGCCCAATTCATATGGTGATTACTCGGGAGAGTATGAGAGTAATTTATTCATCTATTAATCAGTTTATTGAATTTATATCCTTATATTTTCATCGATAGGGATTCTTTTATATATATATATATATATATATATATATATATATATATATATATATATATATATATATATATATATATATACGGAAAATCTAGAGCAATAGTTGATTTGAGTTATCATCTCCTTGACTTCACTCCTATTAATGCCTAATTTACAAAGCTTACAGTAACATTAATCTTGAGGCCAAAAGATAATTGAAAAACTCTAAAGAGTGCTAGTAATGATGGTTTTTTATGTTACAAACAAGAATAATCATGCAGTGGAATCATACTCATATTATGGGTAGATGCAACCTACAGTCTATGGCATTTTCTCAAGTTATAGCAACATACTTATGAAATAAACTTCTAACCCCTGTAAGTCAAAATTTAAAAAGTTAGAACACATACCTTGTGCAAAAATCGAATAATGAAAACAAATCTCTTTAAATCTCCTTTTGAAAGCAAGCACCAATAGTGTGGATGCATCTAATGGTTCATAACCAAAACCCTAGATGTAACACCTAGTTTTGAATGTTTCTTTTATCAGGATAGTGGGTCGTAAATGGACCGAGTAAAGGTCTTGGACTTCAACGGAATAGAGCTTAAACCATATTGGATGATGACAACATTTTGTTAAGTGTTTAATGCCCTCAAATTGTATTTTAAAGAAAAGGGTAATATGGGAAGAGTTATATATCATACTTCTTGAATGAATTATGGTTTTGGTTTGACTTTTATTAAGTAAAAGATAATTATATGGGATTATGGGGCTCGTTAATGCCTTTCCATTCATATAAAGAATGCCAAAGACAGAGTTGAAACGAAGAATTTATTTTTGTTTTAAGTTGAATGGGAAGTTGGTGGTTTTTTCTTACATATGTCGTAGGCAAGTTACATAGAACATAGATGTTGAATTATGGATGCAGGTTTAATAACCTACAAATGGCGTAAGTTATCCTACACAGGGTGTAATCGTGGTAGATTAAAACCCTAATTCTTCGATTTTGAGCCCTATCTAAGGGCTCTAACTTCTGGGAAACCCTCTCATGACCAACCTCTATCACCTAAGATCACTCCTTGAGAAACCCTAGCCTCCTCTTACTTTTTTGAGCCTTGGCTGAGCTGATTTCACCATTAAAATATGGAATCTTGAAGAACAAGGTGGTGACAAAGTGTATAGAAAAAGGGTTCAACTATAGATCCAACAAGGTTACTTCATTCATGGACTATTGTGCGTAAAAATCTTCATACTTGCTCATTGGTTTCATAGATCTTGATAATTGTCATATTTGTCACTTTTTGGTCCTTTGAGCTTGTGTTTTGGAAGTTGATGCAACTCCAACACCTTTTAAGCTATATTGAACATTCTTGGGACTTATTGCACTTGGAAAGTTATGATTTGATGCTTGTTCGTCAAGCCATGGATGTGATGTTAGCATTTTTGGTCATTTTATTGCATAATGTTTAGATCTTGCTTGATGGAGTGTTGTAATGGGTAAAGTTGGAAACTTTATCCATTAAGACACTATAGAGATCCATATTTGAAAGTTTGTACGATTGAATTTCAAGATTAAGAGCTTAATGGAAAAGTTTAACATCAGGCGCTACGCAGGGCGTAATTTGCCTGACGCGGGGCATAACTTGATTTTTCCCTGATTTCCCCCTTTTGACTCTACGCAGGGCATAAGGCTGTTACCGCATGGCGTAATCTGGCTGCATGTTGACTTTTAACTTTTTGACCATTGACTATTGACTTTGGCCAAGTTTGACCTTAGGTCATTTGGGGTGTTTTGAGTAGTTTATTGAGGCTTGCTCCCTGTTTGTTTGTATAGGTGACCTGTAGAGCTGCTATATGGAGTAGTGATCAGTTGAACTATCTTTTGGACTTTGAGGTAAGTTTTCCTCATTGTCCTCGTGGGTTGAAGGCACCAATGTCGCCCCACTAGGTTGTGTTATGTATCCTGATATATATAAGATGATGTTATGACATAGTGATCTGTATAAATACTTGTATTTGTTGGTTATATGTTATATTAGTAGATCTGTATGAGTATATTTGTTTGTTAGTTATATGTTATATGTTGTATATTTCGACATAGTACGGGTAGGTTGAGGCGTTACTACTTTGTGTTGCAAGCCAACCAAACCTAGGGCAATCCAATCTGGAGACTGTAGGCCAGAGGGGTAATCCAATCGGGAGACTGTGGGCCATAAAGTCAATCAAATCAAGAGAATCTAGGCCATAGGTAATCCAGTCAGGAGACTGTGGAACCAACATGTAAGTTTGTATATGTTATGTTGCATGCAGTATTTTGAGGGAACTCATTAAGCTTTGGCTTATTGTTTTATTTCATGGTTTCAACCCTATTTAAGGGCTCTAACTTTTGGGAAATGCTCTCATAACTAGACTCCATCACCTAAGATCACTCCTTAAGAAACCCTAATCTCCTCTTACTTGGTTTTAGCCTTGGCATCATTTATGAGCCTGTTTCTCCATTGGAAGGTGGAATTTGGAAAAACAAGGTGGTGGTAAAGTGTATAGAAGAAGGTTTCAAGTATAGATCTAGCAAGGTTACTTCATTCCTAGACCATTATGAGTAAAAATCTTCAAACTTGCTCATTGGTTTCATAGATCGTGCTAATTGGCATATTTGTCACTTTTTGGTCCCTTAAGCTTGTGTTTTGGGAGTTGAGGAAACTATAACATCTTTTGAGCTATATGGATCACTCTTAGGACTTGTTGGACTTGGAAAGTTGTGATTTGAAGTTGTTCATTAAACCATGAACGTGGTGTTAGCATTTTTTTCTCATTTTAGTGCATAAATTTTAGATCTTGCTTGATGGGAGTGCCTTAGTGGGTAAATTTGGAAACTTTATGGCACTCTATAGGTCTATATTTGAAAGTTTGAAGGATTGAAATTCTATATTAAGAGATTAATGGAAAATTTGGACATCAGGCGCTACGCGGGGCATAATCTGCCTTATGCGGGGAGTAGCCTCATTTTTTCCCCGATTTTGCCCCCTTGGACTCTAGGCAGGGCATAGAAATGTTACACATGGTGTAGTTTGGCTAAATGTTGACTTTTGACTTTTTTACCATTGACTTTGACCACGTGTAACCTTAGGTCATTTGGGGTATTTGGAGTAGTAGATTGAGGCTTGGTCCCTGTTTGTTGCATAAGTGACCTATAGAGTTGGTATTTGGAGCAACGATCAATTCAACTATCTTTTGGAATTTGAGGTGATTTTTCCTCACAATACTCATGGGTCGAAGGCATCAATGTTGGCCCATTAGGTTGTGTTATGTACCCTATTATATAGGATGGTGCTATGCTATAGTGATTTGTTAGATTGGTAGATATGTATGATTAACTGTATTTGCTGGTTATATGTTAGATTGGTAGATCGGTATGATTACCTGTATTTGTTGGTTATATGTTATCTGTTGCGTATGTCGATATAGTTCAGGTAGGTTAAGGATGTATTGTTTTGTGTTGTAGGTTAACAAACCTGAAGGAATCCATTCGGGAAACTATGGTCCATATGGGAAATCCAATCGGGAGACTGTGGGCCAGAAGGGCAATCCAGTCGGGATACTGTGGGTCAGGGGTGATCTAGTCGGGAGACTGTAAACCCAACATGCAAGTTTGTATATATTATGTTATGTGGGGTATTTTGGGGGAGCTCACTAAGCTTTGGATCCTAGCCTTAATTGTTTTATTATGGGTTAATATTACGAATCATTATCATCTAACTAAAAACTACCTTCTTTTTCTCTATAGGTGTCTACTCCTATTGATGCTTCTGCTTCAACATCGTCTACCCAACACTCAGTTTTCTCCCTACTCTCCATCGTGTCCATGGCGACCTTTGATGGCTCCAACTACAATGATTGAACGCGCAACATCAGAATGGCTCTTTGATTCGAGGGCAAAGAATATGTCCTTGAAGAAAATCTCGTTGAAGTCAATGAAGCCACTAATACTCTTGAATAGCTAGCCTCCTATAGAAAAAACTATAATGATGCAAGAAAAGTTGCTTGCATCATGGTCGCCACAATGACTCCCACATTGCAGAGGTTCTATGCGGACTACTGTCCATTCAATATGAACAATGACCTTGTGGAAAATTACCACAAGAGAGCTCATCAACAAAAGTTTGAAGTGGTGAAGTCCCTCATAACTTGCAAGATGAAAGAGGGAGAGTCTGTCTGCAACCACGTGTAGAGAATGCAAAGATATGTGGAGCGCCTTATTAAGCTTAATGTGCACTTTGAAGAGGAGTTGAGCATAGACATGGTCTTAAACTCTTTGGCAAGTTGTTATTATCAATGTATATTATCTTATCATTTGAATAGCATAGAAACCACATTGGCTCAACTCCACAACTTGATACAGATTGTTGAGTTGGGATTGAAGGGAAAGAGTTAGTCCCCTTCAACTACTTCTAGTGCTCTTGTTCTCGTCATTGGTAAAGGCAAAGGGAAGAAGAGAAAAGTATTTCCTAAAGCTAACTGGAAGAACAAGGCCCAAGTTGGGTCATCAAGCAATAGGCCAAATGCGAGGCCCAACTCACACATTCCAGCTGTTAGTGACCCCAAAATAGGCCACTTGTTACTATTGAAATGACAAGGGCCATTGGAAGAAAAGCTGCCCCAAATACTTGCAAGACATCAAGGATTGCAAGGTGAAGCCTTTGTCAGTAGGCATATACACTATTTAAATTAATAACTCACCATATATTCATTCTTGGGTCCTTGATATAGGATGTGGTATTCATATTTGTTTTGATTTTTAGGGGCTAAGAGAAAGTGAAAACGTGGAGTATAGGAAGATGAATCTGATCATGGGAAATAAGTGAACTTCTCTTGTTACCAAGATTGGGACTTATCAGCTCGTGCTTAGTAGTGATGTTAGGATTAGTTTGATTGATTGTTGTCACTTGGCAGAAATGACACAAAACATTATTTCATTTCATATATTATTTAGATAAGGTTTTTGCTACACTTTTAATGATTTTAATGGTTTAATTTTGGTTTATAAATTTGTGTTTTTATATTCAAAGCTTTACCTCATAATGGTGTGTATGAAACTATGACTTGTGTTGATAGCTTAAGCAATAATGTATTTCACATTGATTCGTCTAATGGTTTAGACAAGGCATGCTTGTGGCATTGTCATCTTAGGAACATTAACAAGAAACGCATAACCCAACTCCAAAAGGATGGAGTGTTGGAATCATTTGACCTAAGGCCAAATGATGAATGTGAATCTTGTCTTTTTGGTAAGATGACAAAATCACCTTTCATTGGATCTTATGAAAGAGGTAAAGGTTTGTTGAACTCCATACACACAGATGTGTGTGGGCCCTGCAGATCTAGCACAATAGATGCTAATCGATTTTATGTAACATTTGTAGATGATTATAGTAGATATGGCTATATTTACTTAATCAAACATAAATCAGAAACCTTTGAAAAGTTCAAAGAGTTTAAACTAGAAGTTGAGAATCAATTAGGCAGGAAGATAAAGATTCTCCGATCTAATAAAGGAGGAGAGTATCTTGGTATTGAGTTCCACGACTACCACAAGGAATGTGGAATGGTTTTACAATTGACTCCTCCTAGGACACCACAACTTGATGGTGTGGACAAGAAGCATAATCGGACCTTGTTGGATGTGGTTCGTTCAATGATGAGTCGAACCATTCTTCCCATTTCCTTCTAGGGATATGCTTTAGAGACAACTGCTCACATCCTCGATCTTGTCCCTACTAAAAAGGTTGCCAAAACACCTCTTGAGATGTGGACAGGGAAAGTTCCCTCGTTAGCACATATCAAGGTCTGGTGTTGTGAAAATTTCGTTAGTCGAGAGACTCATGACAAGTTATAACCTAAAAGTGAGAGATGCATTTTCATTGGCTGTCCACAAAAATCTTTTGGATATTTGTTCTATAGGCCTAGTGAGAATGTGGTCTTTGTAGCACGAAGAGGAGTCTTTCGCAAGAGAGAGCTCATATGAAAAGAGGACAGTGGGAGCACAATTGATCATGAAGAGATTCAAGATTCAACCAATGAAGGAACCATAGAAGACACTAGCACTCATCCAGAGGAAGGAATTCTAGTTGATCCAGTTGACAATTCATTACCTCTTTGTCGTTCTAGTAGAGTTAGTGTGCCGCCTCAGATTTATGATTTCCATATAACTATAGAAGGTGATATGTTTATCTTCGATCAAACACTGATAAATTTGGATGAGCTAGCTAACTACAAGGAAGCAATGGCAGTCCCTGAGGCAGCCAAGTGGAAAGAAGAAATGGAAAGTGAGATCAAGTCCATGCATGATAACCAAGTTTGGAATTTGGTTGAACAAAAACCTGGTTGAAAGGCAGTTGGTTGCAAATGGATCTTCAAGAAAAAAAATAGACATGGATGGAAATGTGCACACATTCAAGGGATGACTGGTCGCAAAGGTCTTTACTTAAACCCCAGGGATTGACTATGATGAGACCTTTTGTAACACCTTATTCCGTATTGTTTCCTAATTCGGGGTTGTGACCCAAATATCGGTTATCATTAGGCTTAGGGCCTTTGGGGAAAGAGAGATTTAGACCCATTTAGGTGTGGGTAATGTAAGTTAGGTGATCCGGAAGTTCCGTTTGTGTTTTGGAGCCAAGGGGTATATCGGTAAAGTGTCAGTTTAGGACTTTATGAATATTAGATTTTTGTTTGCGAGATTTTAAGGCAAGGATGATTCGATAGGATCTTAGTGCTTCTTGTTACCTTTCCGTGGATATAAGGATTATCGGAGACAGATTTATAACAAAGAAGTTATGCCTTTCGGAAGTGTGGTGGTTATAGGGTTAAACCTAGTACGCAGGGCATACATAAGTGTACGCTAGACGTACTAGTGTTAAGCCCAGTACGTGGAGTATATATAGGTGTACGTTGGGTGTACTAAACTGATGCATCGTGGGTGATCTTTGGAGTACGTTGGGTGTACTCTAATCAGACCCAAACCCTAATTTAGGGTCTTGGGCCCTATTTAAGCTCTTTAACTCACCACCAAACCATATTATCTTCATACTCCATCCCTCTAAACCCTAGAAACGAAACCCTAGCCCCCATTTGAGTGGTTATTGAGATTTTGGTGGCATTTCATGCTTTTTGGTGTTCATAAAAGAAGAACGAACTTCTTGGAGAAGTATGGGATTGCTTGAAGCTTTTGGATCCAGGCTTGTTGCATCTTGATCTAGCTTTTGGAGGTATAAAGTTTCGATCTTGATGAATCTAGGTGTTAGATCTAGTTTAAGGAGGATTTTGGGTTCATTTTGGTCCTTAGAGTCATCCTTGTGAGTATGAGCTACTCCAAGAGCTTAGAATGTTGGATCTTGGCCTTTGGGAGGTTGCTTGTACATAAAAATGTCATCTTAATGAATTATTTTGGACCATGCATGAATTTTGGTGTTTTCTATTGATTTTATTAAGGTTTTGGTCCCATTAATCCATAAAAGGAGTAAAGTTGCCAATTTTACGTGTTAAGCCATCTCATTAGGGTCATATAAGAGTTTGAAAGTGATTATCTTAACCATTAAGAACTTATAGCAGAGTTTTGTTCCCCTGATGAGTACGTTGGGTGTACGCAGGAAGTACACTCAGTGTAATGAAGGTTTCATGCATTATTAGCTTGTACACTATTCTTTGAGGGTGAGTACGTAGGGGTACCATTCTAGTATGCATGGTGTACTTCCCAGTATGAGGCCATTAGACTTTTGACTCTGGGTCATGGATAGACTAAGGGTTTTCTTGGAAGTAGGTCTATGATGGTTTTGGGGCCCAATCATGTTATTATGCCATAATGGGCTTTTGTTGATATTGATTTGGGCTTTGGTTTTAGGCCAAGTACGAATAGGGTAAAATGATCTTTTACCCTTTAGGATGTTGGATGACGGTGTAGGCCTTGAATTTTGGGTTACCGAGTTGATTGTTGATTGAGATTTGTATTTATTGTTAGTTGGCGCGAGGTTATCCGGTCCAGTGACCCAAGCAGTCATTTGATTATTAGAGGATTGAGGTGAGTCTCATCACTGAGTTTAGCAGGTCGAAGGAACCAATTTCGTCTCATGGTTTATTATGTTAGGATGCTAGATGTTTGTATGAACCTGGCATGTGTTGTGTGATGGTATGTTTACTGAGCAAGGCCCAATGCCAGGCGGGGAATGATGAGTATATTGTATGCTAGTTATCAGTATGTGTTTTCATGCTTACCGAGCAAGGTCCGATACCAGGTAGGGATCGATGATTGTGTTGTATGATATTGTGTTTGTGATTATCGCATGTGTTTGTATTGTCATATGTTTATATATTTATATGTGTACCGGGGCTAGGCCTGATCAATGACAGATTTGTATACCGAGCGGGGCTCGATGTCGAGGGGGGTCGTATTATGTGTTTATTATGTATGGTATGTGGTATTTTAGGGAACTCACTAAGCTTTGTGCTTACAATTTTTATGGTTATGGTTTCAAGTACTTCCTGTTCGGAAAGGAAGGACCCGACTTGATCGTAGCGCATCCATCCATGTTTCCGCATTATGATGATTTTGGGATTGTGCTCTGATAATTGTTTTCTTATAAAGTACTTTTGAATATTTGTAAAAAGGATATTAAATGTTGACTTAACAATAATTAATGTTTTGGTTGAATTAAAAATGAAATTTTTACCTCATAATTTTGAGACTTTACAAGTTGGTATTAGAGCCTTGGTTTGAGGGATTCAAGCACATTCTCGAGTATATTTGAAATCAAACTGAGGAATTAATAATCTTTTGAAAGAAAATGAGTTTCTAAAAAGATTTTAAAAAAGGAATAAATTACAAATAGGATTTTATAAAGACAAAAGAGGGTGTGGTGTGTGCAATCAGTCTAATTCATGTAAGTGATTCCGATATTACCTATACATGTCTGTTATGATTATATGTTATGAGAATTGTATGCTGGATTAGGGCTAAGTATCTTCTCAGGATTTCATGCTAGGAGAGATGCCTTTATAAGCCTAATTGTTTGATCTGTTACAATTTCAATGAGTATGGTTTTCAGATAATCAGATAGAATGGTTTGATTAGTTGGTACGCTGGTTAGATTTTATGTGCCTGAATGTTGATTGCTTTGTGATTTGTGGGACTCATACTGATGTAGTTTAGCTACTATGTGAATATGTCAAGTCACATGTTGCATAGGTTAAATAATATCAGAGTGATGGATTTGACCCTATTACGTAACTCTTGTCTGCTTCCAACTGTTATAGGGATTAGTCTTTTACTTGAAGCATTATTTAAGATTTGTTTCATGTGATTGTGTTCATGAGGTGGTTAATTGACACTATTGGTGGTTCTTCAATAGCTGATGGCAAGGTGAGGTCGGGAACCTGGGAGAGCCTAGGGTGTGTTGTAGTGGTTTGTTTACGCTTCTTAGTGAGTATCTGGGGTATCAGTTTAAGATGGTGACTTAGAGGATTCATGATGATTCTTAAGGAAAGTATGGATAGGTATGGAAGGTACTATTGGGCCCATAATGATGAAAACATATGATCCATACTCGAATTGAGGAGAGTCATGGAGAATCTAGGAAACATGTGGGATGTGGATTATTAGGTATGTTCTGGTTTTTTATATGATTGTTTTGTCTCAGTGTGGTGATGAGCACACTAGGCGGAGTTTCAAGTTCTGGTTTAGGCTTAGGTGTAGGTACTAAACCGAATGATGAATGGATACGGGAATTCATCTCGTTGGAGATTACCTGCAATATTTTGGAGCAGACTCCTGTGATCTTTGGTATGGTCAAGGAAGGGATTTTGGAGATTTTGGATGAGACTCTGGACGTATTCCATACTTAGGTTATGGCTATTGTTAGAGCTCACATTCATTTCTTCCGAGAGTCTCGTGCTTGTAGAGCTCCCGAATTCCTTGGGGAGAAGGACCCCATTTCCAATAGGACATGGTTAGCAAATGAATATTGCTAACTCTTTCATGACGAGTTTCTTCCCTGGGGGTGGGGGGTCAAAGGTCAGATTGTCCTCCTATTTTCTGAAAGATAGAGCTTGAGGTTGATGGGAGGAGGCAGACTTTGTCGTGGCAGGCGAAGCCCTGGAGACAATGACTTAGGATGAGTTTGTGACCTGCTTTGGAGCCGAGTATGCACCAACTACTGAGGTGCAACAATTGGCGGGGGAGTTTCAGGACCTTCACCAGACGACTGAGACTGTGGCAGAGATCACTGCCAAGTTTTGGGAGAGAGCCTTGTTGGTTCCGCGGTATGTATCGGACGAGGAGATGAAGAAGGTAAGGAATCATGACATGCTGGGGGATATCATCTGGGAGTTTATGATTTTGTCTAGGTGTGAGACCCTGAATGATATGATTGCTAGAGGCAGGAGCGTGAGATTGATTTTGAGCACCTCGTGATGAGGAAGCCAGAGCAGACTCAAATTTCAGTAGGGCAGGTAGAGAGGCCCAAGACTCAGGATTCACGTTTGAGAGGCCATCATGGTCGAGGTCGTTATGCCAAGTGTAGGAGGACCCATGAAGGAGGATGTCAGGAGACAGGATGTGGATGTTTCAGTGGTGGTCAGATTTTTCATTTTAGTAGGGATTTCCCCCTTGGGTAGGTTCCGATCTGTTTGCACTGTAATCAGGTAGGTCACAAGAAGGTCGAATGTCCGATGTTGAGGGGTGGAGTAATAATTGCACATGCTCACGTTACTTTGAGGATCTATGACGGTCATGAGAGTATGGCAGGAGGCCCAACAACGAGGAGCCGAGCATTGCAGTGTCGATCAGGGGAGGCCATATTTTCATCAAATGTTAATGCGGATATGATAGATTTTGCATTCTTCATGCTTATTATCAATATTTATATTTTCCTTGGGATCTTGTTTTGGTATGGTTAAGCATTATCTTTGGTTTAGGGTACAGGTTTAAGTCCTATAAATTATAACCAGAGTCTCCTGGAGGGAGAGCGTGAATTTGTGTGTAGATCTATACGAGACTGGCTATCTCGCACCTGAGCTACTTGTAACAGCTAGGCCGACAGGCCTGGGGTGACAAATTTCATAACATTCTGACACCTGAAGAACATCGTAGAGGCCACTAGTCATTTTAGCATGGTTATATGAAACTCACAATAGTATTAACTAAACATTGTTTACGGGATTAACACTACTTCAAAGGTTTTATTTTAATAATAAGACTACATTACTTTTCTAGTAACACAAACATACAATTTAGAAGGGGCCTATAATGCTAATTCTATGATTCGTTATTTTATATGTGAGGGTTATATATAAATAGGATCCATTGGGCAGCAGTATGTGTGACTTCCGCTTTACTTCCCGTTCCTTGTTTGGTTTTAGGCTTAGAGCATATCCACACAGTCTACTATCCATTCGATCTCGGTTATATATAACTTATATACCTTAGGTAATCATATGGGGAAACATGTATGGGTCAGGTCACTATATATACAAGTACAGTACACTATTTTCTAATACAGAACTCATAGTTCTCGGGAAACTTATATCTATATAATTTTATCAAGTAACAAAACTACAAGTATACTAAATTAGCATACTTTAACATGCATACATTTTCATCTTAAGGTCTAATACTGCATCTCATTATACTAAGAAAATATTGGATTTTCTAGAAGGACACACTCACATTTCAAAAAGGACCATTACAGTTAACTTTGTAGGTACCTAGTGAATACATTAGGGTTATATACAATGAAGGTCCAACAGGCAGTGGAATGTATGGTTTCCGCCTCATTTCCCTTCCTTATTTGGTTGTGGGATTAGGGCAGAACCACCCAATCGATTATCTGTTCGATCTGAATTATATATAACTTGTATACACTAAGTAATCGTTGAAAGAACTAGTAAGGGCCACCTTTCTTACATTTCATTACATCAGAAATATAGGATTTTCTGGATGAACACACTAAGGTTTACAAGGAACAAAGAACATACTTTCTAAAAACAAATTCTTATGAACTCACCAACTTTAACATTGACACTTTCAAAACCACTTGTATTCTCAGGACACTAGTAGACAGGTACACGCAAAGGTTTCGAGAAGACGGAGCATAGTAGCTTCAAGTCTTTATTTTGCTATTTACTTTTGATAGTATCTAACTATGATTCAAATATAATGTAAACACTTTAATATTAATAAAATGGTTGTTGTTGCTTTGATTACTATTATTTAATTATTGTGATACTATACATGACGTCCTCCTCCCCCGAACGTTTCTGCCCTCTCGGTTTGGGGTGTGACAAACATGAAGGTGGAAGTCGCATGGGTTGTTTGTTCATTAGATGTGCTAAGGGAAATTCATAATCGTGAAGGTTGAAGATGGTCAGAATGCAGAGGTCATTTTGGGAATGGGAAGTTGAAGTGAAGTTTGCCAGTTCTGTTCAAGGGTTATAGTCCTTGTCACTAGCATAAAGGACTTAAGTTTTGGTGTGGTATCATGGGAGGTGATCGGGATTATCAGGCTTGTGAGATTTCGGTGATTATTCATCCGGATTTTAAGAGTTGTGCAATCATCGAGATTGGCTAGTAATGGAACGCTGACATTTGTAAGCTCAAGTTGTCGACAGTTTGAGTCGTAAGGTTGTGAGACGGATTAGAAGTCCATCAAATTTAAGGATTGTAAGAGTGCAGTCGAATTCAAGTGAGGGGGAATCTTTTGGTCTAAGGGATTGCGCAAGAAAGGATATCCGTGTTTCATTGCACATCACTAGTAGTACACGACAGTTATGTGGGTGGACTCGGGTCGAGGGTGGTGTTAGAGCCTCTCTTCTTGTTCTTGTCTAATTAAGGCCATGGGCGGTGACCATTGCGGGATAGACATGTCGTAAGTGTGGTGCATAGGCTAGGGTAGCCTTATCTATTGGACTCTCAGGAACCTAGTGCCTAGACCATGTGCGAGAATGGAAGTCTCAGCAGGGGTTTGGGGATTTTATATCCTGATTTAGTGAATGGTTGTCGTGAATCGGAAGATTTCGGGTGAAATGCAAGTACAAGTCCTTGGATCTTCGGTTATGAGTTATGTACCGAGTTGGCTTTTAGTTGAGACTCGCGTTGGGAATCATTAGTGTATATGTGCAAGATCCTTATTTAAGCAAGTTATAGATTGAGGAATCTGTATGCCAAGGGAATCAGTTGAAGGGTTCAGGGTCAAAAGGATGTTTTTAGTTATGATAGAACAAGTGGTTCCACCTGTGTAGAGGTCAGGCAAGTTATGGGGCTTTGGAATTATAGACGTAACGGGTTGGATCGACAGTTATGGGATCAGTGATCGTTCATCAGTAGAAGATTTTGTTAGGAATGTTGGTTTTCAGGAGGGTGGTAAGGAGTGATTTCGAGGACAAAATTTAATTTAAGTGGAGGAGAGTTGTAACACCATGTTCCGTATTTTTTCCAAATTTGGGGTTGAAGTCCGAATATTGGTTATCATCAAGCTTAGGGCCTTTGGGGAAAGAGATATTTAGACCCATTTGGGTGTGGGTGATGTAATTTAGGTGATCCGGGAGTTCGGTTTGTGTTTCGGAGCCAAAGGTTATATCGGTAAAGTCTAGGAAGTACGCTCAACATAATAAAGGTTTCATACATCATCAGCTTGTATACTATGCTTCAAGGATGAGTACGAGGGGCGTACTCCCCAATATGACTTTTTGGGACTTTTTAAGGTTTAGGCCTTGTTGGTCCATTAGACTTCTAACTTTAGGCCATGGATAGACTAAGGGTTTTCTTGGAAGTAGGTCCATGATGGTTTTGGGGCCTAATCAAGTTACTGGACCATATAGGCTTTGTTGATATTTATTTGGGCTTTGGTTTTGGGTCATGTAAGAAAAGGGTAAAATGGTATTTTACCCTTTAGGATGTTGGATGATGGAGTGGGCCTTGGATTTTGGGTTACCAGGTTAATTATTGATTAAGATTTGTATTTATTATCAGTTGGCACGAGCTTATCCGGTTCAGTGACCTAAGCAGTCATTTAATTATCAGCGAATTGAGGTGAGTCTCCTTAATGCGTTTAGCAGGTCGAAGGCACCAATGTCGACCCATGGTTTATTATGTCATGATGCTAGATATCTGCGTAACTTTGGCATGTGTTATGTGATGGTATGTTTACCGTGTAAGGCCCAATGCCAGGTGGGGCCTAATGAGTATATTGTAGGCTAGTTATCAGTATGTATTTTTATGCTTACCGGGCAAGGCCCAATGCCGTGTTGGGCTCAATAACTGAATTGTATGTTATTATCTTTGTGATTATCACATGTGGTTGTATGATTATATGTTTATATGTTTATATGTATATTGGGTGGGGCCTGATGATTGATAGATCTGTATACCGAGAGGGGCTGGATGTCGGGTGGGGCCCATTATGTGTTTATTATGTATGGTATTTGGTATTTTGGGGAACACAATGAGCTTTGTGCTTACAATTTTTATGGTTATGGTTTCAGGTGCTTCCGGTTCAGAAGGGAAGGGCCCGACTTGATCACGGCGCATTCACCCATGTTTCCGCATTATGATGATTTTGGGATTGCACTCTGACGACTGTTTTCTTCTAAAGTACTTTTGAGTATTTGGAAAAAAGATATTAAATATTGACTTAACGATAATTAATATTTCGGTTGAATTAAAAATGAATTTTTTACCTCATAATTTTGAGACGTTACACCATCTCACTAGTGGCTAAGATAAAATCTATTAGGATATTGCTCGCCATAGCTGCCTTTCGTGATTATAAAATTTGGCAGATAGGTGTTAAAACAACTTTCCTTAACAGGGAGTTCGCTGAAGATGTTTACATGAGTCATCCAGAGAGTTTTGTTGATGCAAAATTTCATAATAGACTATGTAAGATTGAGAAATCCATTTATGGATTAAAACAAGCATCTCGCAGGTGGAATATTTGCTTCCATGAGAAAGTCAAAGAATTTGGTTTCTCTAGAAGTGAGGATGAGTCATGTGTGTATGTCAAAGGTAGTAGGGGTATAGTAATTTTCTGGTATTGTATGTTGATGACATACTACTTATAGGAAATGACATTCCAACCTTGCAAGAAGTAAAATCTTGGCTTGGAAAGTGCTTCGCTATGAAGGATATAGGAGAGGATGCCTATATTCTTGGAATAAGGATTTTGAGAGATAGAAAAGGAAGACTAATTGGACTTAGCCAAAGTACATACTTGGACAAGGTACTAAAACGGTTTAGTATAGAAAATTCTAAGAAAGGAGAGCTAACTATTTAGAGCAATGCCAAATTGAGTAAGACTTAAAGCCCAAGTACGAATGATGAGACAGTTGATATGAGTCGAGGCCCTTATGCTTCGACTGCAGGATCGATCATGTACGATATGACATGTACTCCTACTGATGTGTTATTTTCTTTGAGCATAGTTAGTCGCTATTAGGGAAATCCTGACAGAGCTCATCAAACAACAGTGAAGAACATTCTCAAGTATCTGCAAATGACAAAGGATATGATTCTAGTCTTTGGAGGAAGTGATACATCGAGAGTGATTGGGTATAGTGATGCTAACTTTCAAATAGACAAAGACATCTTTCATTCTCAATATGACTGGGTATTTACATTAAATAGGGGAGCAGTTACTTGGAAAAGTTCCAAGCAAGACACAGAGGTTGATTCTACCTGTGAATCGGAGTATATAGCGGCAAGTGAAGCATCAAAGGAAGCAACATGGTTGAAGAACTTCATTGGAGATCTTGGAGTTGTCCCAACCATTCAGGAACCAATGGAACTTTTCTGCAATAATGAACGAGCGGTTGATTTAACCAAAGAACCGAAAGATCATCGTAAATCAAGACATATCAATAGAAAGTACCATTATATTAGATGTAGAATTGAAGAAGGTCATCTCATAGTGAAGAGAGTGTTATCAGAAGATAATCCTGCAGATCCTCTCGCAAAGACTCTAAGTAGAATTAAGCATAGACAACATGCTATGAGAATTAGACTGAGAAATGACATTAGTTTTAGTAGTTAGATGATTAGTTTTAAACTTTTAGCAAAATAAATGTAATTGAGTTTTTGTGATTAACTAATAAAGTTTATTTATAAGTTTGTTTACAGCCTTTGTCAATTATTTATTCTTTTGTTTCCTTTTGCATGTTTTACTTCTCGAATAATTTAATTATTTAAATTCCACAATTGTTCATACTTTTGGAAGTAAGTGAATTAAGACTGTCGTGAATTGGATTGTAAATTGTCTAAGGAGGTTATACATAGCAATTGTATTGCTACAACATTCATGAGTACTTAGAAATGAAGATTTAAGTATTGGATAAACCCACTCTCAAAGAATTACTTCATAGATTACATCAAGAGTAATTATGAGACGATAAGATCTTATATTCTTGAAACGATATATATGAGTTGTATTTTACAAGTCGGTTGTGCATTGGTGTTGCAAAAACGCATCAGTAACATGATGTTATAAAACACAGTGTCATGTATGATTTAATGAGTAAAGGATACAAGCATACGAGTTAAAGTTTATTCGTTTCTTATTCCCTAATAAGAAAAGCGATATCTTTGGGACCCTCGGTGATTTGGTGTTGACTTATAGTGTTGGGCCCAACCAAGACTCAATTGATGTGTTCAATTTGAAGTCTTACATCGTCATCACAAATCATGAAATCGGTAAACAAAATCTGGACAATGAGATTGATTCTAATCCATGTCTCATGTCTTTATGATATCTAGAAGAACGGAGGAATATTTGATCACTTATCTTAGGACCAATGTCTATTTATTTCAGAGTTCGATAGTTGCTAAGGAAGCACTCTTTGAGGTTTAATTTAGAAGTTATACTAGTAATTTAGTTTTAAACTTATCCAAGTCTGACACTATTGGATTAGGTGGCTAAGCCAATAACTAAATTAGTATAATCTTGAATTATTAGCAAAGTCCTTTTGGGTTTCCCTCAAACCTAGTAATTGAATATGATGACTTTTAGAGAGTGAGAGGGAGAGAGAGAGAGAGAGAGAGAGAGAGAGAGAGAGAGAGAAAGAGAAAGACTGATTTATTAATTTATTAAGTGATTAATAAACTAATTATAAATAAAAATGAATTTATTAATATGTTATGAAAATAATATATTAATTAGAAATAGTAATATTTAATTAATAATTAATCAGAAATTAATTAGATTAATTTTAAGATTAATTGTATTAATTAAAAGTGCAAGGGTTAAAGTGTAATTGTTCAATAGTTGAACAAGAAAGAGCCCACAACCTTCCTTGGAAGGAAGTGGATGAAATTAGTGTATTCCAGGGTATCTGGAATATTCCTTGCAAATAAATAAGAAGCTGGATAATTACCAATTTGAATAAATATTATTTTATTCATTTAGGGTTATCTAGGGTTTCCAAGTTGTACTATAAAAATGACCGCTAGCCTTCAATTTTTGGTTACCACTCCATTCTAAGATCCAACGTTGAAAATCGTCACCTCTCTCCTATCTCTTCAACTATCCTAACTACTAGGGTTGGGCGTGAACAATCAGAGGCACGACACTTGTGGTGCTCGCTTCTAAAAGCTTTGAAGAAAGGATTCTTGATTGTTTACTATAACAATCAACAAGGTATGTAATCTTTCTTTTGAAATAAGATTTCATTAGGAAATTTTGTAGTTTGATAGTTTACAGTATGTTGTCTTTATGTGAAAGACATAGATCCTCCTTAGGTTGCATGTGTCCTAATCATTTAATTGTTAAATGTTTTTCTACTTAGAGCATTCTTTTGTAACCTACATTTTCCATAATTTTGAGCTTAATTGCAGGATTTATCAAAGATTATTCAACACAAAGGATGGTAGGAATGTGGGACCTTGAAATTGGAAGCTTGTGGTACGTGTGGACTCGACCATGGAACTTTTAGGATTGGATTGCAAAGATAGAAGACAATTGGGCTTAGTGTTAAAAAGAAGATGGTATTTTAATTAAATGAATATGGAAGAATATTTGAGCATACAAAAATTATTTATCAGTCGAGTACATGACTTTGGATGATTTAGAGAGGAATTGGGCTAAACTTGAAGCAAACTTGAAGAATCATGTGTTATAATCAATGGAATGAAGAACTTGGCAGTGGGCTATGTCATTGGAAGCCCAAATCACAAATGAGTCCAAATCAACACCACTCTCACAGCCTACTCACACAACATGTGGGTTGCGTACAGCTTTACAAGGGCAAATCCAGAAATTCTTCTTTTGTGCTATATAGGGAAGGTTGGTGTGCCACTTTTCAATACTTCTACACATCCAAAAATTGTATCATTTCTATGGAGATTTGAAAACATTGAAGACTCAAACACTTGAAGAACTTCATGTTTTTATCCCTAAATCTTGCTACATGTTTGGTACAATCTACTCTTATTTTATTTTCTTGAGTTTAGCCATGCTAGGCTAAACTTCTTTTGGTTGACTTTGGTGGATTTTGTTGAATGTTTGGTTGAATTTTGAAGAACTCCAAGAACTTGTTCTTGAGTGTTTATGAAAGTGTTTTATATTGTTACATATTCTTGCTACTTGTATGTTTTCATTCATGAGTTTAAATATATTTGTAGTTATTAGTTGGCTAATTTCTTGATTAAGTAATGAATCCTCAAATTAGCAAGCAACAAGTGATGATTGTGTTAGTTTCTACTTCACACAATTACGAAAACATTTTCTCAAACATAGTAGTGGAAGCTTTTGACTCCTCTTAGATTTGGTGACTTTTTGGTTCTTATTGGTAGTTAATTTTCACTAGTTACATGCTTACTGGAAATTGTGACTTTAACTAACGAAATATGTTATGAGCTCTAGCTATTTTAATAACTAAGTCTAGGTGTTAGGTACATTTTTACGTATCATTTTAGAATATTTTGTTAATTATTTTCACGATATATTGTGTATATTTAGTATGCATAATATATGTTTCATTGCGTTGTTAGTTTGGGACAATTTTACTCGTTTAAGCTTAATTTGTGCATATTTATGTAAGCGGGTAATGATATTTTTGAGCACCGATACAAGTCATATGAAAGTCCTTTCAATCACAATTGAAGTCCCGTGGCAACATCCACGATAAAGCAATAAAACGAAGTAATTTAAAGATTTTTGGAAATTTGGCAGCAATGCCCGGTCTTCGTAAAATGATTGGATTGAGGGGTAAATGTGATCCAATCGAGCTGAAATTTTACCAGTGTGTAGCTAACTCGTAGATCTTTAATATGAACAGTGGAGATCAGATTTGGATTACATTTGTTGCACCTTTGGGCCTCGTTAATAGTATAAGGAAATTCTGTCCAGCAAACATTAACATGACAACCCACTTTTTGATTTAATTCCCGTCCAAGCCCGAATGCTTCAGCAGCCCAAAATCCTTGCTAGTTTGAGAGCCTATTTTTCATTTATTTTAGCCATTAACGTGTCCATGTTGAAGTCCATTTACTCTCACATACGACGTTAAAAAAAGAGGAGGAGAAAGGCAAGCATTTTTATTCTCATTAAAAAAAGGGATCGTTATATATAAAAGGGACATATCTTTTTAAGGGGATTATTCTCACATTCGACGGAAAAAAAAAAAAAAAAAAAAAAAAAAAAAAAAAAGGAGGAGAAAGGCAGGCGTTTTTATTTTAGGATTCTTAGCATCAAAACAATCTCAATTTCGCTTATAAGTTTATTTTTTTTTCTTTGACTGAATTGTAGTTACCAGGGTTTAGCCATCTTAAACGGCTCAACCACCAGGTTTGATGTTTGAATTAATTTAATTATTTGGACTCGTTTTAGATCGTTGTGTGAGATTGTTATTTAGATTTAATACGCTCCTATCCATATGATTTTTGATTTCATTAATTTCGTTGTTACAACTTTAGTTGGGCTTGAGCAACTCGGTTAGGATTTTAATGATGAATTGCTAATCAATTAATTGAATCCATAATTGTTCTTTTAATTGGTCTAAGTAGAAAATAATACACGTGTGTTATGAAATCATGTCGGTACAATGTAAATTCTCCGAACTTACGTGAGGGTTCATTGTGTTTAGTGTTTCGTTTGTGTTTTAATGCGGCTCTCACCTAATTACAAATTGTTCGTTTGATAATTCTGTAGTGAGTCAGTTCTAATTGAAGCACCCATTTTAGTTAGATAAGTTTGCAGCTTGGTTAAAAAGCTTGTTTTAATCGAGTGTCTGGCGAAACGGGTTGTCAGAGCTTGTTGACAATCTGTGACGACCAAAATTTAACTTTTCAAAAACAATCGTTTTTAATCACGTTATTACAAAAAGGTTTTCAATACATTTATTATCAGAGTATTCCCAGGTCCATATCATAAAACATAAACACGAGGAGCGGTACAATCACGCCTTCGCCTTGCCACGGTCTCCTGAAGAACCTGAAAAACATTAAACCACAACTGTAAGCCCGAAAGCTTAGTGAGATACCCCCAAAATACCAACCACATATACCATACACGTATAACATGTCATATCATAACCGATCATAGAACAAACATGCATATCGGGTCTACTGTGTGACTAATCTGCTGTATCGGGCCTTCAGTCCACCGGGTCCACTCTCTGAGTCTACAGTATGACTGGTCTGCCCGCATCAGGCCTTCAGTCGGCCTGTTCCACTCCCCGAGCCTCGGCACATCTGGTCCGCCCTCGTGGGGCCTACAGCCTATCCGGACCGCTCGTTGGGCCTTCGGGACAACCGGTCCGCCCTGGGTATCTTGGCCTACAGCACAAAGCAGGACCCGCCTCAACCTAACTCCAGTCCAAACAACCATGTGCACATAAACATACAATCATATAACAGTTCACAGTCAACAAGCCGATCAAACAGATCACATAACATATCCTCATCCTAACCAGGATACCGACCTAACCGGTCACTAGCATATCATCACCCTACATATTAGGATACTGATCTTAACCAGGTCTCTAACATATACCATCCTAACTACTAGGATGCAAATATATCAAAGCAATAACATAACAACAAATACTCGGATCTCAATCCGATAAAGGGTCGGCCTTGGTGCCTTAGACCATGTTGATATAGTGAGGATAACTCACCTCACACTACCGAAACTCTGAACTGAAGAAGCAGATTCTTGAATCACCAACTCACCGCAAATCCCGAACTAACCAACATAGCACAAATACACATTAGGCCAAGCATACATCCACTTATCGGGCCAAGACCAAAGTCCAAATCTTATACAAAGCCCAATATTGGCCCAATTTACTAAATTGGGCCCTCCTTACCAAATGGGCCTAGATCCAAGGTCCATAATAATAATTGGGCCCAAAATACTCCATCCATAAATTTCCAGTCATGGCCTATAAACCAACAACCTAATAACAGCCCAAACTCTAAGGCCCAACAGGGGGAGTATGCTGGGCGTACAACATTGGTTCGCAAAGGGGATCGGGGCACTGACCCGCTACGCGGGGTGTAACTTCGCTACTCATTAAGTCCTCATAACTTCTTAATAGCTTAAGCTCTTAAGCCTAAACTTCAGATCCCTAGGCCAAATATGCCTAAGATTCATAAAGTCTTAAACTTTATCACTTGGGACGTCCATAAAGCTCTTAATCCAAGGTCTTAATCCATTAAGACCTACATATCTCACACATGGAACAACCACAACCCTTGGGACCTCATTTTTCTCACTCAAGACCTCTCCTAAGGTCTGAAAGGACAGATAATCTTGACCAATTCGAAACATGCAACAAGATGAGGACTTTTGGGACAAGAATGATGTCAAAGCTTCACAATACATAGATCTACACAATATGAATGTCAAGCAAGAAGCTTTATACCTCAAATAGGCTCCAAAAGATGATATGTTTCCAGATCTACAAGCTCCAGCCACTCAACTCCTTCCTTGACAACTCCCTATTTCTTCTTCTAGCCTCTCCTTAGCCAAGATAAGCTTTTCAAGACCAAACACACCCAACAATGGAGGTGGAACGGCTATCTAGGGTTCCTGAGGTTAAGGGTGAGCTTATGGAGGCTAGGGTATGAACCAACATGTTCCTTATATAGTGGCTGACCCTAATTTTAGGGTTTTAGAACTCTGAGAGTACGCTGGGCGTACTCATCCTTGCACCCGCATCACTTACGCCCTTACGTTGGGCGTAATCCCAGATTACGTTGGGCGTACTCGGCGAGTCTTCAAATTTCATACTTGGCCCCATTATTCCACTTTTTCCCACAAGATAACCAAAATACCATTTCTCTTAAATCCCGGGAACTCACAATTAGGTACTCTTAGGAACGGGGCGTTACACAATCACGACCAAACTAGGAATTGTATAAAAATCATTACACGTAACAATCCATGATCACACGTCTAAATAAGTCTTTTGATGCTAATTCAATCGTCAACTAGTTAGTACTTTGTAGTATTTATTTATCGAATTTTAGTTAACACATCCAGTTTTATAGTTTGAATTTCCTTTGTATGTAGTTAATCATATGATTTGACGTTGAATTTGTTTTCTATCTGGTGAATTTGGTTTTGTATTAATTAAAAAGTTTGATTTTAATTTTGAGTCATGTTGGCTACTTGAATCAGGATTAGATCATTCAAGTTATTTGATTTACAAAATCCGTAATTAATTTGAAAATTAAAACAAGTAACAAACATTAATTTGATTTCCACTGAACGATTTTTAATGTAAACCAAAATCACACATTCTTACGCTCCCGAGCTTGTGATGAGTATTGGATATTGTTGGGAACATTCACACAAAACTTAATGCAATCTTTCAATTTAATTCTAAGAGCTTGTTTAGATTAGATTAGAAGGGTTAGGTTTAATTCAAAGAGCTTGTTTTGGTTAAACAATTTGGTGAATGGGAAGTGTTAGAGCTCGTTAACGTTTCCAAGTACCAACTTAGATTAGAATTCAATTTGACATCAATCAATTTGCTTGCATCATTAGCAAAATAGAACTCGAAACCGGATTGTTTTAATTTTTATTTCTAGTATTCCTTTTACCATATTTCAATTTAGTTTTATTCGTTTTCAAAATCCTCCTACATATTTACTTTTTATGCAATAGGAATAAAAACATGACTATTTTGGTGTATTTATGGATCAGAACCGAGTCTCCGAGGATCGACCTTGTTTGCCACTATTACTATCATTTGAAATCATATGAGTTCAAATAGGATTTATTTGTTTGATGGATTCAACACCCATCACTAGGTAATCTCAAGCTTATTGGACTACTATAGCCAAATTAGAGATTTAAGACATGTATTGCACTTTGGATTCTAATGATGTATTTACCAAGTGTTCAAGTGATGAAACCTTAAATCAACCATCTTTCTCTTATTGATTTTATACAAACCTTTGCTTTTGTTGAATTTTGTTTTTAAATCTTAGTTTAACTCAAGTTTTCATTTAAATATCTCAAAAGACCAACCCCCTTCCCCTCCCTTATTTTTATTTTTATTTTAGTTTCACAAGTATTTGTATAAAAAGATTTTCATTGAATAATTAATTGAATAAATTCCCGTGGATTCGATCCCTTTATCACTATATACTATTTTAGTGTGTAATATTTATGGTATTTATTTGTGTTCGCCTTAATAGCCACCACTATGTTTAACTCGAAGCTTTTATGTTTCACATTTTTTCAGCATCTTAACATAAATGTTCTTCTACTTCATGGATACCACCCAACCAACTAGACAATTAAACTTCTTTTCATATGGGTCCACAAAAAAAATATGTGAGCTGAAAAAAAGTAATGAAAACCGGTATTCTACCAAACTATATTATCTAATTAGTAGACTCCACTCCTTTCCATATCATAAATCGACATGTTTCTAGGTTGTTCTAAACACTCAAAATGAACACCTTCACTGTTGTTATGTTGATAAGAAAATGAAAAATCAAACAAAGGTTTTCAATAAATGCGATGTTTGAAAGCTAAAAATATAACAAACAACAAAACAAGTACTAGTTTAAATGATAAATAAAATTCATATCTTTTATCATTCAGGTGGTACAATGTGTTGAATTAAGAGTCAAACTTTCTAAAACAAAATGAACTACTTATTTCTTAAGAGCAACTTTAATATAGAAAAATTTAAATTAAAAGGAAAATTTTATAGAACTGATAAACCCAAAAACTAAGATTAATAAACCTATGCCACCTTGCAGATACAAAACCAAACTATTGAGAAAAAACCTATATAGCTCAAAAAATCAAACTATCAGCCTTGGTGAACAAAACTGATATGTGATTGAACATCTAACATCCTAAAAATTTCTTAAATTTAAACTTTTCAAAACAATCCTTTTTCTATAGAAGTGTTTACAAAAACCATTGTTCCCAAAACATTAATTAAAAATCAGAATCTCTTTCAACATAGTTTTCAAAACAATCACATTATCAGAGTTTCCCATAATTCATAAGTCCAAAACACGAGGATGTGTATAGTCATGCCTTCACCTTACCACGGTCCACTAAAGTAATTGAAACCATAAACCAAGACTATAAGCATGAAGCTTAGTGAGTTCTCCCAAAATGTAACGCCTGTGTTTCCGGGCTTGCCATTTTTAGCAATGTAATGGTCTAGGTTAACCTTTGTAACCCGCTTTGAAATAATAAGATTGTATTATTTGAGTATTATGTGTTTTGTGCTTAATTGCTTAATTATGCGGTTTGATTAATTAAGAATAAAAATAAACGTCAAAATTTAAGTGTAAAATAAACTTGATATCTTTAGATAATGTTGTAGTAGTTGAAACAACGTTTCCGAAGATATAAAGAATGCCGAAATCCGAGTTATAACGAGGAAGTTATGACCTGTCGAAGTTTCGCGACAGAACCGGCAACGCTGAATAACGTAAAAAGTGAAATTTACATTAAAGCGATATTTAGCCTTAGTGATCGAAATGAGAATCGAAGATCTCGTTGTTAGTATCAAAGCGATAAAAAGTTAGGCGAGAACGGACGTCAAACGAAGAAGTTAAGAATTTATAACGAAAGTTTCTGTCCCGGCCTATTAAAAATAAATAATAAAAATAAAGTCAAAATTAGCCGACGGAGCCTAAACGAAAGTTGTAGAGCGTAGTCTCACCTTTCCGTGGATATAAAGAACGTCGAGAACGGAGTTCGTATGAAGAAGATATGAATTTCCGAAGTTTGATAAATAATTTGTATTTATTTTTAAATCAAAAATCCGGCATTATCCGAAGGGGGAGTCACAGATTTGATCCGAGGCACGCGCTGCGTACTCGAGTACGCCCCGCGTACAGCCAGAGTGTCGACACTTCGAATGACGCATGCAGTGACGCATTTCGGAGCCTGTACGCCCCGCGTACGAGGGGGTTCCAGCCTCCTATAAATAGGATGCAAGGGGTCCGGGTTTATTTGCTAATTTCCTCTCGTTTTTGTGTCGAAGCTCTGCGTTTTTACCCCCGAAGCCATCCCGAAGCCCCGGTAATATTCCCGAGTCCCGAAGCGAGTCCCGAGATCCCGAAGATCCCGAGAAGTGCGGTTTCCAAGCCGAAGCTCTGCCCGCGAGAAGTTCGATTTTCGTAGAGATCTTCCAGATCTGCGGAGGATTATTACTTTTGCGAGTCGTAGTGTTGTCCGATCATCTTCTGATCAAGTGAGTGTATACTACCTTTCATAAACGCAATAATAATACAAGTATGGTTCGAGGGTATTAAGTTTATTGTTGTTTATACGTGTGAATGCGTTGTTACTTTCTCATAACGTATAACTATGAAGTATTTTATACGAGATACGTGTTATGTGCATATTTTGTTGTTATGTGTGTGAATGTATATTCACTTTCTTCTGTCTTACAGATCTGATTGTTTCTATACGAAATACGTGTTATGTGTGTGTGCCTCATCTGTTATATGGAAAATGTATTGATCAAGCATGCTATACAGGTTTTGAAAATATGTATAAAAATGTATGTTTTTATCTACTAATATGTTGGGTAGAACATGGGTAGATAGTTGGTGTGTAATAAACAGATGAGAGGCCTCGTTGTTGTTTTGATCCAGTCATCTAGCGGAATTTAGATGACGACCACGGACTTTTCTAGACAGTCCAGTGGAACGCTAGCAGGCTCATAACCTGTAGGTGTTAATGAACTTGGGTGTTCATTCGCTGTATTCCATCCCCCTCATGGTTGCCTTATTTGACTTATATTGCTGAGGAAACACCGCAGCATGTGTTGTCACCCCGATGAAAATATTCTTAGATTAGGTCCCTTGTGTTAGTTATTTTAGGGATGTAAAGTGAGAATAACGGGAATGGGTAACTGGGTTATTGTTGGTTGATAATAATTAATTTAATTATTTATTGTGGGTTGAAAACCCTATATGCTCACCAGACTCCCAAGCCTGACCCACTCAGTTTTATTTGTATTACAGGAAGTGGCGCAAGGGCGTAAGATGGATGAACCATCAAGTTGTTTTGTTTGCAAGTCTGCATATGTTTATATTTGTTATATGACTTGTAATGTATTCGTTTATGCTTATTGGTCTGTATCGGAACATGACACCCCGAGTTTTGATTATAATGAAAATACATTTCTTTTATGAAATGCTTCGGTAAACATCGTTTTATCATGTTTTGTTTTTGGGAACAAATTCCGCAACTCTTTCAAATCAAAAGGATTTACTCTGAAAATATTTAAAAGCATAAATGAAAAATCGGTCTTTTCTGGCCGAGATTTTGGGGATGTCACAGTTGGTATCAGAGCATTAGTTTAAGCGAACTAGGAATTTTTAGGATTTCTAGACTTAAACTTAGAATGCTAAGTGAAATTTTGAGATGTGTGTCTGTTATATTTTAGACACAAGCACTACTTTATTTTAGGGAAGTTTCCTAAAATGCTTTATGTGCTAAATGTTATATGTTGCCATATAACATTTAGGATTCTAAATGTTATATGGTCTGTTGCCGACCGAATCTAGAAACCTTATGTGTGTAGGATTCTAAGCGTACGTCTACGATATTAGAACTAGTATGTAAACGTTTCGGAGTGATAAGGATGATTGGAATATCTATCGTGAATAAGGATCTAATTTCACCTTATTCGGTGTGTAGATAAAAATGGTGAGAACAAGAAGTGGAGTTGGAAATGCTGATGAAAACCGGAATCAACCACCAGTGATTGAACAAAGACCTGTTGTAGCAGCAGCACCTGAGCCGATAACAATGGTCGGTGTACAATTGATGATTCAGACGATGTTGGATCGTCAAATGGATGAAACTAGACGGTTGCTTTAACAAAATCGTGAAGAACTGTCAATTCGTGTGGAAGAGCCTGAATTAAATGAAGGGCACTCGGAAGGTGGAAACTTCAGTGGATCAGTTGGTCAAGCCAACCCACCGATAGTTAGGCAAGATAATCGCGATGGAAGGAATGATGGAATGGGATGCAAGTACAAGGACTTTTTGACTTGCAAACCATCGACCTTCAATGGAAAGGAGGATCCGATTGGGGTTATGGATTGGATCTCCGAAATGGAGTTAGCCTTCATGACGTGTAGCTGCAGAGGTAAGTTGCAAACTATCTATGCCGTGCGTCAATTCCGAGGTGGAGCCGTGCGTTGGTGGAACACTTTAGGAAAGACCGTAAGCCCAAATGAGCCACTGCAATTGTCATGGGCAGAGTTCTTGGTGCAGTTTAAGCGCAAGTTCTGCTCGGCTCAAAATCTGTTGGAATTGGAGAGCAAGTTTCTGACACTAACGAAAGGCAGCATGTCAGTTGATGAATACACCAATAACTTCACCGATAAGATGGAGTTTGCCTTGCGTATCGTTCCAGACGAGCTGACTAAGGTGGATCGGTATGCGAAGGGACTTCCATGGGAGTATGAGGTGCCAGTACGTCAGGCACATACTTTAGAGGCAGCTATCTGGGTTGCCAAATCTGTTGAGAACATGATCAAGGGGAGAACCACCAACAAGGTTGAGGTTGGTGAGAAGAGGAAGTTTGAGGGAACAACTGGTTCCGGTAAGAAAAGTAAATTTTCGAAATCTGATTCGAAAAGGTTTGGTGGGGGAAAAGGGGGAGAAGCGAAGTGGTGTGATAAGTGTAAGAAAAAGCACTTCAGGAAATGTAGCGAGGATGTAACTTGCTACAAGTGTGGAAAGGTTGGACATTTTGCCAATGAATGTTCGAACAACAAAAGGATGTGTTTTGGTTGTAATGGAGAGGGGCATATTTTGAAAGACTGTCCGAAGAAGAAGGAGGCAGCTAAGCCTAACATTCCACCAAAGCCGAAGGCGAGAGCATTCCAGATGACACTGGAAGCTGCTAAGGATGAAGTTGATGTCGCTTCAGGTACCTTTCTCGTTAACAATTTGCCTGCCCAAATTTTATTTGATTCTAGAGCCAACTACTCCTTTATATCGCATGAATTTGGTAGAAAACTAGCTTTGCCTGTTGATAGACTAGATAATGTTTTATTAGTCGAAGTTGCTAGTGGCAAGTTTGTACCTGTTAGCCATCGTATGAAAAACATCCTAATCGACTTGAATGGGAATAAGCTCCACAAGGAATTATTGCCTATCGAACTTAACGGTTTCGACATCGTGTTGGGAATGGATTGGCTCAGCGCCAATGATGCCGAAATTTTATGCAAGAAGAAGATAGTGAAGGTAAACCCGCCTAGAAAACAATCGTTTATGGTGTATGGGGACAAACGTCGAGTGAATTCTGGAATCATTTCCCTAATGAAAGCCAGAAAGTGTTTGACCAAGGGATGTACATCATATTTAGCATTCGTGATTGATGCTAAGAAGGAGAAAAAGGTGATGCAGAGTATTCCTGTGGTGTGTGATTATCCGGAAGTATTTCCCGAAGATCTTCCTGGATTACCCCCTGATAGACAAGTGGAGTTCAGAATAGACTTGTTACCAGGAACCACGCCAATAGCAAAAGCACCTTATCGATTAGCACCGACGGAGATGAAGGAGCTAATGATGCAACTTCAGGAGTTATTGGACAAAGGTTTCATTAGACCTAGTTCATCACCCTGGGGAGCTCCGGTGTTATTCGTGAAGAAGAAAGATGGAAGTATGAGAATGTGTATTGATTACAGGGAGCTGAACAAGGCAACAGTAAAGAATAGATATCCGTTGCCAAGGATTGATGACCTGTTTGATCAATTGAAAGGTTCGAGCTATTTCTCGAAGATCGATCTTAGGTCAGGATATCATCAGCTGAAAGTAAGAGAGCAGGATATAGAGAAGACTGCATTCAGAACTAGATATGGACACTACGAGTTCTTGGTTATGTCGTTTGGACTAACCAATGCTCCGGCAGCATTCATGGATTTAATGAATAGGGTTTGTAATCCGTTCCTTGATAAATCTGTGATAGTGTTCATAGACGACATTCTGATTTACTCAAAAAGCCAGGAGGAGCATGGCAGACACTTGCGAGAAGTGTTAGAAGTTTTGAAGAAAGAGAAGCTTTATGCAAAGTTCTCAAAATGTGTTTTTTGGATTCGTGAAGTCCAATTCTTGGGTCACGTGGTCAACCAAGAAGGGATAATGGTTGATCCAGCGAAGATCGAAGCTGTGATGAAGTGGGAACAACCGAAAAGTCCCACGGAGATTCGAAGCTTTTTAGGATTAGCCGGATATTACCGAAGGTTTATCCAAGGCTTTTTTTCGATTGCTACTCCATTGACAGCTTTGAGCCACAAAGGAGCTACTTATGCTTGGAGTGAGAAACATAAAGAAGCATTCGAGAAGCTAAAGAAGAAACTATGCGAGGCACCGATACTTTCTCTACCCGATGGAGTTGAAGACTTTGATGTTTATAGCGATGCGTCTGGGGTTGGATTGGGTTGTGTTTTGACCCAAAGAGAAAAGGTGATAGCATATGCGTCTCGACAGCTGAAGGAGCATGAAAAGAATTACCCAACTCATGATTTGGAGTTGGCAGCGGTAGTTTTCGCTCTGAAAATATGGAGGCATTACCTCTATGGCACTAAGTGCAAACTTTTCACTGATCATACGAGTCTCCAATATCTCTTTAATCAGAAGGAATTGAATATGAGGCAACGGCGCTGGCTGGAATTACTCAAGGACTACGACTGTGAGATACTTTACCATCCCGGTAAAGCTAATGTTGTTGCTGATGCTCTCAGTCGGAAAGTCAATCTTGAAAGGAAAAGACCAAGAGCGTTGAGAATTGAAGTTGTCTCGACCATTGTGGAAAGTATAAAGAAAGCTCAAGAGGAAGCTTCTGAAAAGAATGACCGAAAGGAGGAACATTTGGGCAAAACGTTGGTGTTCGGTGTAAATAGTCATGGACTGAAGGTGTTCCAAGATCGGATTTGGATACCTAAGACAGGAGGAATTAGAGATCTTCTGATGGAAGAAGCTCACAAGACCATGTATTCGATTCATCCTGGTAGCACTAAAATGTATAGGGACCTGAAACCCTTCTACTGGTGGCCGACGATGAAGCTTGATGTTGCAAAGTATGTGGCTGAGTGTGTGACTTGTGCGAGAGTCAAGACACAACATCAGAAACCGTACGGGAGTTTAGAACCTTTACCTGTGCCTATGGGTAAGTGGGAAGACATTGCTATGGATTTTGTCACTAAACTACTCAGAGCAAAGAATGGTCACGATATGATTTGGGTGGTCGTTGATCGATTCACTAAGAGTGCGCATTTCATAGCGGCCAAGGAGAAATGGTCTATGGAAAAGCTCGCAAAATCTTATGTGAAGGAAATTGTGAGGCTTCACGGTGTTCCGTTAACAATTGTGTCGGATCGTGATATTCGTTTCACCTCAAGGTTTTGGAAATGTCTACAAGAGGAAATGGGTACCAAGTTATGTTTAAGTACAACTTACCATCCGCAGACTGATGGTCAGAGTGAAAGAACGATACAAACACTTGAAGATATGCTGAGAGCATGTACCTTGGAATTCCTAGGTAATTGGGATGAACATTTACCTTTGGTAGAATTTTCCTATAATAATAGTTTTCACTCGAGCATTAAGATGGCACCTTACCAAGCTTTGTATGGATAAAAGTGTCGTACGCCGTCTTGTTGGCTTGAGGCTGGGGAAAAGCAGTTTATGGGACCGGAGATGGTTCATCAAACTGCTGAAAAGTTGAAAATAATTAGGGAAAGAATGTTAGCGGCTTAGGATCGTCAAAAGAGCTATGCTGACAAAAAGCGAAGACCGATGACTTTTGAAGTTGGGGATTCGGTTTTGCTTAAAGTCTCGCCGTGGAAGGGACTTATAAGATTTGGTAAAAGGGGAAAGTTGAGTCCAAGGTTCATTGGACCGTTTAAAGTTCTTCAGAGGATTGGGAACCAAGCTTACAAGCTCGAATTGCTCGAAGAACTGAATGGAATTCACAACACTTTTCATGTGTGTTATTTGAGGAAGTTCACGGGAGAAGTTCCTGATATAATTCCAATTTCCGAATTGAGAATCGATGAGAACAAAAGGTTGATTGAAGAACCAGAGGCAATTGTTGACCGAAAGACTAAGAAGTTGCGACGCAAGATGGTCGAGTTAGTGCTTGTCCGATGGAAACACACGAATGGGCCGAATCTCACCTGGGAGACGGAGAGTGACATGAAGAGTCGCTATCCGCATTTGTTTGTTGATGTGTGATTCCGGGGACAGAATCATTCTAAGGTGGAGAGAATTGTAACGCCTGTGTTTCCGGGCTTGCCATTTTTAGCAATGTAATGGTCTAGGTTAACCTTTGTAACCCGTTTTGAAATAATAAGATTGTATTATTTGAGTATTATGTGTTTTGTGCTTAATTGCTTAATTATGCGGTTTGATTAATAAGAATAAAAATAAGCGTCAAAATTTAAGTGTAAAATAAACTTGATATCTTTAGATAACGTTGTAGTAGTTGAAACAAGGTTTCCGAAGATATAAAGAATGCCGAAATCCGAGTTATAACGAGGAAGTTATGACATGTCGAAGTTTCGCGACAGAACCGGCAACGCTGAATAACGTAAAAAGTGAAATTTACGTTAAAGCGATATTTAGCCTTAGTGATCTAAACGAGAATCGAAGATCTCGTTGTTAGTATCAAAGCGATAAAAAGTTAGGCGAGAACGGACGTCAAACGAAGAAGTTAAGAATTTATAACGAAAGTTTCTGTCCCGGCCTATTAAAAATAAATAATAAAAATAAAGTCAAAATTAGCCGATGGAGCCTAAACGAAAGTTGTAGAGCGTAGTCTCACCTTTCCGTGGATATAAAGAACGTCGAGAACGGAGTTCGTATGAAGAAGATATGAATTTCCGAAGTTTGATAAATAATTTGTATTTGTTTTTAAATCAAAAATCCGGCATTATCCGAAGGGGGAGTCACAGATCTGATCCGAGGTACGCGCTGCGTACTCAAGTACGCCCCGCATACAGCCAGAGTGTCGACACTTCGGATGACGCATGCAGTGACGCATTTCGGAGCCTGTACACCCCGCGTACGAGGGGGTTCCAGCCTCCTATAAATAGGATGCGAAGGGTCCGGGTTTATTTGCTAATTTCCTCTCGTTTTTGTGCCGAAGCTCTGCGTTTTTACCCCCGAAGCCATCCCGAAGCCCCGGTAATATTCCCGAGTCCCGAAGCGAGTCCCGAGATCCCGAAGATCCCGAGAAGTGCGGTTTCCGAGCCGAAGCTCTGCCTGCGAGAAGTTCGATTTTCGTAGAGATCTTCCAGATCTGCGGAGGATTATTACTTTTGCGAGTCGTAGTGCTGTCCGATCATCTTCTGATCAAGTGAGTGTATACTACCTTTCATAAACGCAATAATAATACAAGTATGGTTCGAGGGTATTAAGTTTATTGTCGTTTATACGTGTGAATGCGTTGTTACTTTCTCATAACGTATAACTATGAAGTATTTTATACGAGATACGTGTTATCTGCATATTTTGTTGTTATGTGTGTGAATGTATATTCACTTTCTTCTGTCTTACAGATCTGATTGTTTCTATACGAAATACGTGTTATGTGTGTGTGCCTCATCTGTTATATGGAAAATGTATTGATCAAGCATGCTATACAGGTTTTGAAAATATGTATAAAAATGTATGTTTTTATCTACTAATATGTTGGGTAGAACATGGGTAGATAGTTGGTGTGTAATAAACAGATGAGAGGCCTCGTTGTTGTTTTGATCCAGTCATCTAGCGGAATTTAGATGACGACCACGGACTTTTCTAGACAGTCCAGTGGAACGCTAGTAAGCTCATAACCTGTAGGTGTTAATGAACTTGGGTGTTCATTCGCTGTATTCCATCCCCCTCATGGTTGCCTTATTTGACTTATATTGCTGAGGAAACCCCGCAGCATGTGTTGTCACCCCGATGAAAATATTTTGTGGGTTGAAAACCCTATATGCTCACCAGGCTCCCAAGCCTGACCCACTCAGTTTTATTTGTATTACAGGAAGTGGCGCAAGGGCGTAAGATGGATGAACCATCAAGTTGTTTTGTTTGCAAGTCTGCATATGTTTATATTTGTTATATGACTTGTAATGTATTCGTTTATGCTTATTGGTCTGTATCGGAACATGACACCCCGAGTTTTGATTATAATGAAAATACATTTCTTTTATGAAATGCTTCGGTAAACATCATTTTATCATGTTTTGTTTTTGGGAACAAATTCCGCAACTCTTTTAAATCAAAAGGATTTACTCTGAAAATATTTAAAAGCATAAATGAAAAATCGGTCTTTTCTGGCCGAGATTTTAGGGATGTCACACAAAATACCAACACCTAAATAGATAACATCTACAAATACCAACATGCATACAGAGCCTTCAGCATGTCTGGACCGCCTCACCGGGCCTTCAGCATGTCTGGACCGCTCACGGAACCTTCAACATGTCTGGTACACGCCATTGGCCTTCAGTCTACCCACGATGCCCTGAGTCTGTTGGCCTTCGGTACTAAGCAGGTCCGTCTCAATCTAACCACACAACCATGTCGACATACACATAACAGATAAGCAGGCATATAATATATTAATATAAATATTACAGGGTTTGTTGATTGGCAGCACAAAGTAGTACAGTCTCATCCCAACCACACTACATCAACACATGCTACTAGAAAACATATAGCCAGAATAGATAATAGGCAGATCTAACAGATCACTAAGCATAGCAACATCCTATCTACCAAGATACCGATTTAACAGATCATTACAACATGGAAACATCCTATCTACCAGGATACCGATCTCACAGATCACTACAACATACAAGCATACTATAAACCTAGATAACAATCCAAATGGCCGACCTTGGTGCTTTTGACCCATAAGTACAGTGAGGAAAACTCACCTCGAATGTAGAATCTCCCGAAAGAAATCCCTAGTTGGTGCCCTACCGGCTTCCTGAGCTATTAATACCAACAACACACCCAATTAGCAATTGGGTTCCATGCAATAATCCATAATCCATACTTAGGGTAAAATGACCATTTTACCCCTGACCCAACATGCACCAAAACTAAGGCCCAAAACCAAAAGATCCATAAAGGCCTACTAATGGCCAAAATTTCCAAATTGGGCCCAACGTCCATATGGGCCTTATCCTAAGCCCGTAATTTTCCTTATTACAATTCATATTACTTCAAGCACCTATTGGGACAAACTTGGTCAAATACATAAATCGAAAGTCAAAGTCAACGGTCTAAGTTGACCCAACTCCTCGAGTTTCTCCATCAATCTATAAAGATCGCTAAAAACCCAGTCAACTCGTCAAAATGACCCACCAACTCACCAAATTCCTCTATCAATCTGAAAATGTCGGGAAGAACCAATCCAACTCACCGAGTTTATCCAACAAACTCGTTGAATTTGTTAGAAACCACCTCCTAACACATTAAGCACTTAATCTATGAAGTCATGACTCCAAAACATAGATCTGACTTCCTTGAGCCGGAAAACCACATAAAGTTTCCAACTTTACGCTCATGCATATCTAAATGAAGCTCTTAATCTCGGAATGAACTTAATAATTGACTTAATACATGCATGGCACCAAATCCCTCATAATGTTTGCACCTTTAAGCTCAAGGGGTACTAAAACCAACCCAGATCTGAAAAAACAACCCCCAAAAGGCTTTACTCTGTCATTATCCCCAAGAAGAGGCCAAAACACAATAAAACCCAAAAATAAGGAGATATAATCAACTATTAAGCAAGGTTAGGACTTTATACCCGAAATGTGATGGAAATCGAGCAAAGAACCCAGATCTGAAATCTCCTACTCAACTACCAATTTGCACCAAGCTTTTCTTCCTTCAATGATCTTTAAACACACTAAAACACACCCACAATGAACTCACAACACTCAAGGAGGCTCTAGGGTTTCGAGAATAGTGTTAGGAGCTATGGAGAATGGAAATGAGGCCAACACCTGGGACTTACGGTGTTTAAATAAGGTGCAACACCCTAAAATTAGGGTTTCCTTCTGAGTGGCCAACTCGCCGAGTTGAGGCTCTTAACTCGTCGAGTTGCCTCATTAAACTTCGCGGTCAAGCCAACTTCTACTCGCCGAGTTAAGGCTCCTCAACTCGTTGAGCAGACCCATTAAATCCCTACAATTCTTCATCTTCAACTCGTCGAGTTCAACTTGAAATTGGCATAATTCCACAATTAACCTTCTAGATTTCGGGTGTTACAGAACATGAAGCGACTTGAGTAGAAATACTTACGAGCAATTTATTGATATTTAAGGAGTTCATATTTTGTGACTTGGTCAATATTATTGCACACTAGACAAATCATCGTGCATTGGGCGAGAATGTATTTATATAGATAATTAATAAAAAATATATTTTGTTGAAAAATATTTAGTCAATGTCATCAACTATGAAATAACCAATTGGGTTGTGCTGACTTGTTTAGACACGTGGAAGATAAAATGGATAATTTGTTGACTTATGCTCAAATCCCATCACTACTCAACCCATGTGCCTATGAAAGTTCGTCTGCAGTGACTCCAGAACATGAGACATTACCTCATGTTTGCAACAGAGTTTGTCGATGCGGGAAAGATGGCCCATAACCCTCGTTAGGAATGTTCATTATTTTTATTATTCTTAAACCATATTACTTTAATTCTTATAAGATAACATAAGTTTAACACTTATTTACATAAAATAAATAATATGAATGATATTTGTCATAATAAATTTAATATCTTAATAATTTGTTAAAAGTATTTAAGTCATTGTTATTAACTATAAAATAAACATTATCAATTAATATTGTAAAAAGTAATTATTATTCTTAAACCGTATTACTTGTATTTTTATAAGATATCATATGTTTAAATCTCATATAAATAAAATAAAACAATATGAATGATATTTGTGATAATTAATTTAATATCTTAATAAATGAAAAGCCATTAGTAAATGTCATTTAATTAAAAACTATTGAATACTTGTAACTTATACTATATTAATTTGAAGAGTTAAAAAACAATATTTTTTATTCATTTTGTACACTTTTCATATAATTTCGAAAACTTTAATATAAATAAAACATACTATAATATTTACAAATAAAATATAAATATGTAATTAAGTTACAACTAAGTTGAAGTCTCATAAATTACCTTAAAAGTAACATTTGCTTAACATAATAGTGTTCATGTCACTTAATAATAGTGTGAATAGTTCGTACATATAAATATTCAAAATTTGCTAGTTCCAAGAGATAATTAAAAGCAACATCCTGAAAATATATCATCATCTTACATTTTATAGGGGATTAAAAAAAACTATTTTAACCTCACACTTATCGTGACTTAATAGATTAAATCCAACCATTTAATAAAGGATTAAGAAAGATAATTAACAAACAACATTCTGAAAATATATCATCATCATATATTTTTATTATAGTTCGTATATTCTAGAAGACCCGGTAAAGTGGACAATACACAAAATAAACATCATAATCATGCCAATAAAATAATAATAATAATACCAATAAAATTATAGAAAACTTTGGTAGAAAAATTGAAAATAATTATATATGTCTCACATGCATCTTGACATCATATCATTTCGTATGATTTATCCACATTCACTCCTTTTGTGTGAAGCCTTAAATCTACCACACAAGCACCCATAATTCTCAAAACTCTACCAACATAATCTACCAATATCCTCTCTCTCTCTCTCTCTCTCTCTCTCTCTCTCTCTCTCTCTCTCTCCAACGAGTTTGTATTTTTGTTCCTTGATTCCTAATTTCCTACATTCCTCCCGATCCTTCCATTTCAACGTTGCATTTAACTGAGTTCATATCATTCATAAAGACATTTGGACGTTATTTGTGTTTCTAGCCTTTTGGAGTTTAAAGATTGTGCTAAAGGGTAGCACATCATGTTATCTAAGAGTAACTTCATAATCTAAAAAGAAAATACAAACTATAATTTCTTTTACACTAATTGGATTTTTCTAAAGGTAACACATGCTTTCACCGGATACCACTAGGTACACTACTATAATACATTTTCTTATTGTTGTATTTTCTTATTGTTGTTTGGTAAAAATCTATTTATTTGATATTATTATTGTTGGATGTTATTGCAAAAAGGATGATTTTGTAAAAAAATCTTTTGTAAGCATTTTACTACTTTATATATATATATATATATATATATATATATATATATATATATATATATATATATATATATATATATATATATATATATATATATATATATATATATATATATATATATATATATATATATATATGAAATTTATGAAACTGAAATTCAGTACATTAATTTTTTTTAAAGACATGAAGGAACTTTTGGTCTTTTAAGGAAAGTAAACTTAATAGTTTCCAGTTATCCTTAACAAAATGTGAAATTCATCAAATATACAATCTAACAGAAGCTCAATGAACTTGATTCAGTCAATTTAAAACAACCATCCATGTCTTTTCAAATAAATTAACGAATTTCAGTTTCATAAATTTCATCAAAATTTTCAAACCAAATGCACACCCAAGCTTTTTGTTGCAAAAGTAAAACCGGCAGTGGGTTATTTGAGCTCCTTATAAGGATTGTCAGTTTTAAATTTTATTATGGAATTGGTGTATTGGATATTGGTACATGGTTTAGGCCCAACTTCAATATCTAAATATCACAATGAGGAAAATACATTATATATACCTTTTAATTAAATAAAGGAAATGAGATAATTGCAATTTTAGTCTATATTTTTTTTATTTGTACCGATTATAATCTAAGTCTTATAATCTAGGCCTTCTAGTTTTAAACTTAAAGTATTTGTAGTTTCAGTCTCTATGGTTTTAAATTTATATTATTTATATTTTTGGTCCATGTAGTTTTTAATTTCAATAGTAATAGTTCTGGTCCATGTAATTTATAATTTGCATTTGTTACGAATTTGTCTCTATAGTAAATGAATGGTCACATGTGTAATAACTATATTATAGAAATTGTCTCTATGTAATTGAGACGTTATAAAAATGGTCCTTACATAAGAGAAATTACAATAATATTTATGGTTTCAGAGTAATAACGAAATTACATATTGTCTTTTTATAAGAGAGCATTACATAAATAGTGTTTCACAACACATGGACATCCCTACTAGGTATAAGAAAAATATACGAGACAATGAAATGTTGATTGGATAAAAAATATGATATCATTTGACAAGTCATATATAATTTTACGAGCATGCAAAACTTGATTGATTTAGACTCACAAAATCAAATAATCGAATGTCCTCATTTGACATTTCCTAAAACCAAGTTTACCTAGGTGGTTTAGATTGTGCCGAATTTTGTTTCATTATTTTCCGGTTTCTTATTTTTTTATTTTTTTTTTATGCTTTTTTAAAAGGTAAAATATCATACTCCTAATATAATCCTAAACACCACTTATCTTATCTGTGTTTCTAATTCCTCTAAAAGTGGCACACATATTAGAAGCTTATTTGATTAACTGACTTATATAAACGAAGAGACTCATTCAATGAGCCATAATGAAATTTTATCTCTTAGATCTCATATTTCCACATGTCACATACCGGAAATTTTAATTACTAATTAAATGTGTAAAATATCTATTTATTAGAACAAAAAAGTTTATGATATGGGCAAAGCTTAATGATACATATATATTTTATCATAATTATTAACAGATAAGAAAATCGAATTGGGAATTTATTAAAAGTAAAACCAAGAAAAACGGTGCTGTTTAATATCTCGCATTTAACTTTAGATGGATACATTTCAATAGTGGTCAGTTAAATCTGTGATATTAAATTTGTTGTCACACGTATTCAAACTAAACAGATTCTTTTTCGATATAAATCTAGTGTGACAATTTTTGCATTACACTTCCTCTTAGGGGTGTTTATGGGGCGGTTCGGCTCGGATACTAATAAAATTGTGAACCATAACCACTGGACGGGTACCTTGCATGCAGTAACCGAAACCGAACCGTATTGCTAAAAAAACCCGAACCGAACCGAAACGTATGAAGGCGGGTAACCACAGTTCGGTTCACATATATCCGCTAAATGTAAAAAATAAGAATCAATCAAAACTACAAAATCCATTTCATGATTTCAACCATTTTATTCCTTAAATAACACATTCACATAAAAATAGGGAAAAAAATATCAATTCTTGTTATTCAAATATGCATTTTATGAATAAAATGCGTAGACATAAAACCTTCATTATATAAATATGATAAAGTTGATATAAAAACATACATTTAAAATTTATGGTTTATGAATCTAATAATTAAAAGATAGCGTTTAAATGAGTTGTGATCCCAATTTTCATGACTACCGTGTGAGCAATTGGATCGTATTTGCAATTGTTTAGTAGTTTACTTGAGTATTAATTTTAAACTGGACAATGGACATCATATAAAATTCACTTATATATATATATATATATATATATATATATATATATATATATATATATATATATATATATATATATATATATATATATATATATATAATAATAAATGAAGGTTTTTTATTACTTATCACACTCTCATTGAATTTGTCAAATATCATTTTATGATTATTTTGAATTAGTTTTTTATTCCAGTGATTTTATAAGTTTTTCTATTTTTTTAAATTTCATATAATATTTTCATGTAATAATTGCAATAAGTATAGTAATAAATGGATATCAAGATCATTAATGAACTTATCTTTTAATTTTAAAGGGTAAATTACACCAATCGTCCCTCGTGCACATGCCAGAAAGCGTGTTTAGTCCATATTTTCAAAAATTAACTCTGACCGTCCCTCGTTTGCTTAAAACTTGCTAACTTCGTCCCTGATATGTGTTTTTGTTGCGAATTTAGTCCACTCCACATTTAAAATGACCATTATGCCCTTGGATATTTATTTTTAATTAATTTTAATATTATTTATTATTAATAACAATTAAAAAAACAACTCTCTAATATCTATCTCTCTCACACGTATGAAAATTTGAAAATACCACCACCACCTCCAATGTCTCTCTCCCCCCCCCCCCTCTCTCTCCCTCTCTCTCTCTCTCCATTCTTCTTCAATACGAAACAAACACACACACAAGAAGCCATCACATTGACTTGAAGAACCTCAAATCACTTCACTCTGACTTGAAGAAGCCATCAGACTACAAACTGAATCCTCAATGAAGCTATAATCTACATCACGAGGTAAATTAGCCATCGTCGACTTACACCATCTATGAGGAAGATGAAGCGGTGGTGGATGGAATCCTCCTCGATTTGGTGGCGGTGGACATCACGTTCGTCGATATGATTCTGTCGATCGAAATCCTATTTCTTCTCCTGCAACTCGTTAGTTCCAATTTGCAGGTTTAGGGTTTAGTTAGTTTTGATTTCTAGGTTTAGGGTTTGATCTTTGAGGTTTGATTTTTCCGATTTGTAGGTTTGGGGTCTCGTCGGATCTGTATGGAGGAAAGAGTGGGATAGTTCCAGAAATTGAAGTCGACATCTAAATCATACGTTGGTGGTGGTCGTCGTTCTTTAGCAATCAGCGAGTTTAGACCATGGATGGTGATTGGAGAGTCTAGATCAGACAATTTATGTGACATTTATAAAATCACATATTACAGGGATGGAAACTGGCTCCTACGATTCACCGGTGGAAATTTTTGGTTGGTTTGAGATACGAATGATCGTTGATGATGTATCAATTTTTTGAGAGATTATTTTGGTTGTGGATGTATCGATTTCTTGGTGTATGGTCTTGAAGTGGATTTGGAGTCGTGGAGTAATGGATTTGATTTCTTGAGAGATTATTTTGTTTTTTTAATTTAAAACTGATAAATAAATAAAAGAAATGAAAAAAGAAATTATTAAGGGTAAAATGGTCATTTCATGTCAATAGGGACTACGCATGCAAGAAAAAAACAAATCAGGGACGGTCTGAGTTAATTTTTGAAAATAGGGACTAAACACGCTTTTTGGCATGTGCACGAGGGACGATTGGTGTAATTTACCCAATTTTAAAATTCTAAAAATTTAAGCTAACTACTTTTTTTTGTTTATTTATTTTAACTAGGGAAGGACCCCCGCTTTGCGGGGGTTAGAAGGTGTTCGGTTGTAAAACATAGAAACCATGGAGTTGTAGACTGTTTTCTATCACAAATCGTTACCTTGAAGGGAAAAAATGTCTAAGAATGTAATATACCCACACAACACAGTAGAAGCATATCCTTTTTATTTAAAAGAGGAATATCAAATTATCAATCATAAATAAAATAAATTACCAGCAAAAACATGAAAAAAAAAATAGTGAACCCTTGTATAATGCCAAAACAATTTCAAGCTTTAAGGAGCCACCACAGTTTTACTTTGAATAGAGGCTTGGATTTTGATTTTGTGTAGGTATCGAAAGCAAGAAACTCAACCATATCTGAAAATTAACCAAGAAGATTGTTAGTGTTTTGGATCCAATGAAGAAACAAATTCAAGTGAAACATGCGAAAAAAAAAAGTTCATACCGGAGTAGTCAAAGTAGAATGCTATATCATCACTTCTAATGTCATCTTCTCACTCAATCCTACCCGACTGTTCCTTTCTTGACCTTAATTATTTTGTCCATACATGTAAAGACACACTAAACATTTGGCCTCACCTATAAAAGCAGGACCAAAAGGGGAAAAATGTTAAATGCAGATAAGAAAAAAGGATGTCACTTAACTCACTATACTTAAACTTCTGGTTATCCTTGTTCATGGTCATAGCATTGTACTTTAAAAGTACAATGCTCAAATAAGAAAAAAAATTAAAACGGTTTTAACAAAGCACAAACTTTAGAAAACTGTATACCTGCAAATGAAGCAACGGAATCACAGACTCTATCCAACTCGAGAGCCTTAAGAGTATCTTCAACAACATCCTTTTTTCTAAATTTATAAAAATTCTAAAAGAAACCCTTTTCCCCTTTTGTTTGACCACCCCTTCGATTGATTGTATAGTATAAACCAATGGGTAAATGTGGAATGTTTTTGGGTTGTATTTGATTAATATACAAATGTTATCTAAAAAATGATCTAGTAGCTATAATTATGTTTTTTTACAGTGATAACTGTCTCAGTACCACCAATTGTTCCATATTTCACCTTTTGTGGACCCTGCAAATATGTTCATAACAGTTTGATCATATGGTGGTTGTATATTATTTAGTGCGGTTAATAAGAAAAATGAGAAGCTCTCAAAATGGTGGAAATTTAGGACATACCATAACATAGCCAAAACCTGTCAATATGTCTACACCAAGTGATTTCATAGAAATGGTTAAATTGTTTCGAATTTTTGTGGCAAGATTTTGTGCATGATCAGCTACACCCTGTCTGTCATAACTAGCAGTTTCAACCTGCAAATATAAATTATTACAGATAAGTAAATTATAGAAATATTTAAGGACTAATTCTTATATTTTTGAGTAAGGAATATACCTGTAAACCAAAAGACTTCATATGGTGTTCATTTTTAAGCTTCCTCATCCGACAACTGACAGCAAGAAGGGCTTTTGAAGGAACACAACCACGATTAACACATGTTCCACCAACTACATCACCTTCGATGATGGCAGTTTTCAGACCCTGCAGATGTCAAATTCAAGTTTAGGAAGATGAAAATAATACAACTTCTTGATATACGGTAAAAAACATCAAAAGCTATTCATCTATCCCTTTCATTGCTTTGTAAACCATACACATCAACACTGAAAAGTATCTGTGATGTAATAATGAATAACAGAGCCACATTTCTAACAGAGTTATATGAAGCACAATAGATGCGCATAAAATTTCTACTCAGATAGGTTCAGTCAATATACTTATTTACTATTCATGAGATGTGCACACGAACAATATTCACAAAGTTGAAAATTTCCTATACTAAATCACTATATTGCGCAGAACAGGACAAATTCATGCAAGGAGATTCTGAAATCACGAAATTTAGTTTGAATACAAACTTCTCAAGCCATGTGAGAAACTCATCTGGAAGAAATTATATAAGCCATATCACATCTAACAACCAAAATAGACGAAGATGATATGAAGGACAAATTAGACACTATTAAAGAGTTTACAAATTAAATAAAAATGTAATGATTGTTAATTCTAATTTAGAACTTGATTATTACCTGCTGAGATACGTGTTGACTTCAAATAGGCAGTCATCTTTCTGTTGCTTTCATTCTTGGTGACTGCCAGTTGCAAGATCATCATTAGACTTTCATCAAACACATGGCGCGCATTCAATCGGTCCGCTGCATAACTGCAATCCAAACATATGTATAATCCAATGAAATTCAGTGATCAAATCCAACATCTATAGAAACGAAAGGTAGCCCTAAATTTACCAAAAAACGAATCATACAAATACAGAGGAGACGAAAAATCAACGAATTGATTATCACCTTTAACACAGCGATAGTCCTGAGAAGGAAGCTTGAACGTCGACTTCTGAACAACACAATAATTGTAAAAAAAATCAAGATAGAGTGTGAAGTTTTGAGAATGAAATCGGATACATATTGCAAGAAATAAAACGGCCTTGTCGGAGGCTTTTCTACTCGCTTCAATCCGTCTTCGCCACTTATCGGCTCATGGGCAGAGGCGATCTGTGTTTCGATTTCATACTAAAGAGATGAGAAGGGTTGGATGAGGAGCGAAGGAAGAAACTGGAAGGTCGTAGTTGATCGAGGCGTCGGTGGTTTGCGGTGTGATGGAAGTCGGCAACGAAAAACTGGAAGGTCATAGTTGATCAAGGCGTCAGTATGGTGGAAGGGATAAATGCAAGAACGAACTCCCTGGTGGGTGAAGAATATGAGACGAAAAGTAGGTGGAGAAGAACCCAGATAAGGAGAGGTGGTGGGTTATCAGTTGCCCGTATTTCATTGGAAGGAGTGGGAGGTGGCCACCACGTGTGTTGGGTTCACAAGTAGGTGGAGAAATAGAAGTACGCATGGAAAAGAAAAAAAAGAAAAAAGATAAAACCCACCGGGCCAAAAAAATAATAGTGGTCCAATCAACAGTAAGTACTGTTCAATTGAGAACCTTTTTTTTTTATATAATTTTATTTAAATTATTTGTTTAAATCTAAAAGATAAAAAATATTTTTATTATAATAATTCATTATTTTTTTTCTTATAAATTCAAAGTTTTCAAATATTTAAACTTTTATGTTTATTTATTTTTTTTATTTAAATTAACACATGTAATGCATATGTCTCACAACTAGTGTGTGTGTGCGTATATACGGTTCGGTTCGGATATCCGCGGATATCTAAAGATCTAAACCGTAACCGATCTGTAAGTACACAGTTTATTTGGTTTCGGTTTCATTTCGGTTTCGGATTTATCGGATCCGCTCGGTTTTGCGATTTTTTTGCACACCCCTACTAGTTGTTCCTCTCGCATATCTATGTAAAGAGGGACAAATATTGAGCCAATAAGCAATTGACTAAATTATATAAATGTTCCACATGGTATAGTAAAAATCCCATTTTGAGGTCAAATTTCAAAAACTTTGCACGCAAATGATTTCATTTTCTTTTGATTTTGGTCTTATAAGTTATAATTAACAACAGAGTTGGGAACTAAGTGACTGTTTACATTCATTTTTATTAACTTACACAAACGTTTTAATTTCGGATATTTTTATCCAAGAGAATTAATGTATTTAAGTGTTAATGTGAGATGATTCTCCACCCCCTGCACATGATTAATAGGTAATCCTAACATGTATGTTGCATCAATGCATACAGCACACTCACTCTTTAATTAAAATAATTAATGTCAAAAAAAATATTATTTAAACATTAATAAATTAAGTCAGAAACTTTAGCACTAAAATAAATATATTAATGCAACATATTTTATTTAGCTTGATAATATTATTTTTCTTCTTTTTGATCAAATAATTCTTTTTATTAAATAATTTTTCTAAAATCTTGATTTATATAACTTCTTTCGTGGTCAAAAGTCAAAGTTACATCTTATAAGGATAAACTACAAGTATATTTTTGAATCTTCTGCATATCGTCCCTATATTTTATTGTTGTTCCACATTTAATAGCATTTTTATGTGGATTTTCAAAACTTTTTTACTTAACTATTTAATTATAATTATAACTAGAAAAGATCTCATGCGTTGCCGGAGTCGGAAGATATTGTTTTGTAAAGTAAAGTAGTATGTTGAATTGCATTGAGATAATATGGTAAAGGAAGATAAACAATATCATCTAATTACATAAGTGAAGAAATCTAAATCATTATTTCTTGCAATAAGTGAGGAAAATAAAGAAATTGTCTCACAGATTGAAATTTATTGTCATGTATGGCAGCGGCCGGAAAATCAATCCGAAAAATATAGACCGTTGTTTTTTGTCTGTTAATGTGAGGGTGATTTAGTCTTTTAAGGTAGTAGGGACTGCATATATGACGACGGGTAACCATATGGACCATTTATGTAATTTTGGCGGTGGTAGTGGTGGTGGTGATGACAGTTGGTGGGTGACTTTATGGTATTGAGTGGGTATTTTCTAATAGATAAAACATTAATTTAAAACCAAAAAGAAATATATATAAATTAATAAAAAAAATCGGATTAGGAGTAAAAGTGTGATTATGGTTTCCATCGTTGTACTCAATGTATTAAATCTGGTAAACCACAGGGACCAATCGTGTAATTTTGTCTAACAATAATAATAATAATAATGAGGAATCATTTCTGCCAAAAGACTAAATAATAATAATATGTAATAAAATGCGAGAGTTATGAAAAATTCAAACGAAAGTGAAAGGGTTGTTTGTGAACAAAAGCATAAAGGTGAAAGTAGTTTTTTAAAACCAACATAAGTTGGAAGACCTAAAGTAACAAAAAAAAAATGACAAAAAAAGGAGCAAACATATATAACCTTAGGGAGCAATCTTGCCAAACACTTAGGAAGTTTACTATTCCTAACTTTCATATCTTTAATATATATATATATATATATATATATATATATATATATATATATATATATGTATATATATATATATATATGTGTATATATATATATATATATATATATATATATATATGCTACGACTCGGCCCATCTCACTCATGTTAATCGTCTCTTCCCTCCCTACAACCCCCCTGTAGCTCCAGCCAAGGGTCCCACGTATTCATTGTAGCTCCGACCATGGGTAGATACATAAGAGCTTGTGGGTGGAGATGTTTTGTAACGCCCGTGTTTCCGGGCTTGTCATTAATAGCAATTTAATAGTCTATGTTAACCTTTGTAAACCATTTTGAAATAATAAGAATGTATTATTTGAGTATTATGTGTTTTATGCTTAATTGTTTAATTGTGTGGCATAAATGAATTAAGAATAAAAATATGAGTTAAAATGAAATATTAGATGATGCGACCTGAACCTCCGGCGAGTCTTCTGGTCTTCTAGTGCGACGGAGATCTGCTAGTCACAATCAGAGAGATGCGTTAGAGCTGCCCCAAGGACTGTGCCCCGGGAGCAGACTTCGACGCTCAAGTTAGATCATTTGGTAGATCTGATATGGTCCTCCATAGCTAGAGAGAACCATCTTGGTGTTGGTGGTGGTGTGTGGTGGCTGACAGCGGCGGGTGGCTGTTGAGCCACCCGATCGGAGTATAGGGCGGCGGCTAAGCCAAGGGGAAGATCCCCTCCGTGGAGGATGCACTGTTCATTATATAGGGGACAATTAGGTCAATGAGAATTAGGTCAAGCCTTGGGCCAGCCGAATTCATGCCCAACTAGCAAGGAGCTGGGCGAGGCCACCCGAGGGTGCCGGGCGGGGTTGGAGGGCGCGCCCCAGACAAGGCTGGCGGGCGCGCACCAGGAAAGACTAGCAAGGGGCGCTAGGCAAGGGAGCGTCATGTAGGGCCGACAGGAGAGTCCCTAGCAAGGCTGGCAAGGGAGTCCCCAGCAAGGCTGGCAAGGGAACGCTAGGCAGGGCTGGCAGGAGCGCGCCAGGACAGGCTGACGCGCTAGATTAGTCTAGGCCATGCTAATGGACCATATATCATCAAGTCCCCCCAGTCTGGTGTTATTGGTATGCGACCAATGACATCGGACATGACTTAGTCATATAAACCTGCAGGAGAGTCCCCAGCGAGGCTAGCAAGGGAGTCTGTGACAACCCGATATTTCGACTCTATGTAATGACCTAAAAAGTCAAGTATTGTAACCACTTTTGAAATAATGAAATTAACTTTGAAAATAAAATGTACAAAAGTCTCTATTGAGTTACCTACTATGTTAGATATTGTGTCAAGGTTTACAGAAATATTAAGAACACTAAAATCCGAGTTATAATGAAGAAGTTATGACCATTCTAAGATTTCTGACAAACCCGACAACACCGATTAAACGAAAAACACGAAGTTGCAATACAATAGTTTTTAGCTTTAAGTATCTAAATGAAAGTTGTAGATATCATTAAACCGTAAACGTACGTAAAAACAACGTCCAAATCTGACTTTGTATGAGGAAGTTATGATTTTTCCATGATCCGGATATAGCAGTAGACAACTAAAAACTCAAAATAGAGATCAAGAGACTTTTAGCTAAAACAACCTAAATAAGAATCGAAGGTCTCAACCAAAGTAGCGCAACGGTAAAAAGTCTGGCAAAAACAGATGTCGGATGAAGTTATGGATTTTTGACGGGTTTTTCCAGTCCCGACCTGTTAAAAATAAACCATTAAAAATAAAATCAAAATTAGCTGACGAAGTCTAAACGAGAGTTGTAGAGTATATTCTCACCTACTCGTTCATATAAAGAACATTGAAAACGGAGCTCGTACGCGAAAGTTACGGATTTTACAAGTTTAAGGCTAGAAATCCGAGGCTGTCAGGTCTGTCACGACGTGACACAGTTTTCCACGACCCGGCAAGTGACTGAGGGCGTCCCATCAATGGAAGAGGATAAGATTTTGCGAACCACAACGTGACACAGATGGTCACGACGTGACACACCAGAAATGACCCTATAAATAGAAGCTTAAGGGTGCTGGGTTTGGTGCTCATCTCTTTCTATCTAAGTGTTGTTACTCTGCATAATTACCTCGATAAGCCATCCCAAAGCCCCGATTTTCACACTTAAGTTCCGAAGGAAGGTTTTACACTCCCGATATTCCCGAGATTCCCGAGAATCCCGAGAAAATCAACTCTTCCAAGTCGAAGTTTTGCTCGATTATCATCTCGCTTTCTCCCATCAATCAAGTGAGTTCATACCCCTATAAACTACACTTTCAAATGTTTTATGAATGCTTTTTATACACTTTTAAGGGGGGGAATACAAGTAAACACACGATTATTATCGTGTGTAACATAAAGTTTCACTATATACTCTTTTATCAAGTAAATCATATGTGATTCATAATTACTACATGGGAACTTTCGTATGCAATATATATTCTCGATAACATCTTGTCTTTTGGAAATAAAACATGTTTATATATATACACGAATCAAACACTTTATTTATACTTTAAGTATATGTGATCATTTATATCACTATAAATGTTATGCTTTACATAACAAGTGAGCATTACACTAGGGTTTACTATACGAACGAAACACACATTTTGAAAAACTATAATAATTATAGTTTACGAGAATATCATGAACATTTACATACTAGAAACACTATATCAAAGAGATATTTTCATACACATGAACAAATGGACATTTTCGTATGTAAATCTGTTTTATGCTAAGTTTTGTGAGACATTTCACGTACTTTCGAGTATGCATTTTAAGTCCAGTATTATATACCAAAATCCCTTAAAGGGGGAGCGTGATAGTTGTGTATAGATCTATACGGGATTGACCATCCCACACCTAAGCTGTTAGCTACAGCTAGGCCGGCAGGCTTGGGGTGACAAATGTCATAACTTTCCAACGCTTGAAGAACGTTGTTATATGCATCCTGGTCAAATAGCATGGTTATAAGACTCACATGGAGTATTAAAAACACATTGATTTACGGGGGTTTTCAAATGCCTTAGCGATTTATACATAAATCTAGTATTTTAGGCATGAAAAGAACTATTGCATTACAAGTTTTGAAACAATTAAACTACCATCTACTATAGTAGAAAATATGGGATTTTCTAGGAACATTCAAACATGTACAAACCACTTCATTCTATTTCATACAAACATTGTTACTAAATACTTATGAACTCACCAGCTTAAATGCTGATGTACTCTTTCAAAACTACTTGTATTTCTCAGGAATTCAGTAAAACAGGTAAACAAACAGCTTTTGAAGAGGGACGTTGTGGCGTCAATTTAGTTTCATTTTGATATCATATTGTAGTTTGTTTTGAAACAAGTACCTTTCAACAATGTAAACTTTTAAATTACATATATGATGGTTGTATTACTTTCTTTACTATGTCTTCAATTGTTATGATACAACATGAAGTTATCCACCCTCGAACGATTCCGCCGTTCTGGTTTGGGGGTGTGACAGATTGGTATCAGAGCATTGTTTATAGTGAACTAAGTATATCGAACCACATAAGATATACAAACTATAAATGCATAGGGACTCAAAGCCTCTGACAAAACGTTTTTACACCTGAACCGCGTTTCATTTTAACTTAAACTATTTGAGTCGTAAAAGCACAAATACATGCATACAACGATTTATTTTCATACTTAGAGCAATATAGAAGTATTATAAATAAATTGTGCAGTGCAGGTGTGCCTTGGGATATGTAATCGGAACTGGGATGAATATAGTGTGATCAACTATATTTGTTCGAGAGCCGACTAACGTATACCAGGGAGTGTCTGCAGTGGACAACAAATTTAAGACTTACCAAGAGCATATAATTAAGAATACTATGGGAGTATTTAGGTATCTTCAACCGTCAAACTTAGGGGTAAATTTTATGTGTTTAGCTTATAGTCAATTCTACCCTATTCACGTATAGACTCAATGGCTGGATTTCATCACCCCAGCGACCCCTACTACCCCAACCAAGGTAATGAAGGATGGATTGTAGATGACCCCAAGGAGGAACCCATGGAAGATGAGGAAGAGGAAGATTCAGATAGCTCAGCTTCAGAGCCCAAGGTAATCAATCCGTCAGCCGTCCGACCTCCATCGGTTCGACCTCCTTTCAGGATGGGATTTCAAGGACCAACTCCCGTCTGTGGAAGCCACATCCACCATTGGAGCCAACAGCAAGGACTACGTCCTCCTTACGGTATGTGTCGGGACTTCTACGATGTTAGTGGAGGAAGTTCAGCTGATCGAGCACTCCCAGTTGTGGTAGGCAAACTTGCCAATCGGACTTATCAATCCGGAATCCAAGCAAACCAGATTCGCGAGGTTGACATAAGGATGGAAGAGAACGCAGCTGATATCTGTCGCCTAGACATGCTACAAGGGAATGCTCAAACCCACACCAACTCCCTCCAGGAACAAATGACTGTAGCTCTCTCCGAAATGAGAGATTTGAGGGAGCAACAAGCTGCCTTTGACAGGCGTCTCATGGGAGCCAAGCACTTGGATGCGGAGTCAAGCTCCAAGCGTAATCCGCGCAGCAAGTAGTGCTCACCTAACTCCCAAATTTTGATATAGAATAGGACCATTGGCTAAAAGTCTTACCTTCTTTAACTTTCTGTAATTAGAGACCTTTAGAAAGGTCAAAATCTTCTAACTTCGGATGTAACACAACCATATGTTTAATATATATAGGGCATACCTCATTCGTGTGTTAATTCTGTGCATTTCATTCATGTTCATGAGTTTGTTTATTGTTATTCAAACTCCATTGGTGAATCAAATTCAAAGCCCTGTGTTGGTCAAACCAAATTCTTGAATTATTAAAGATAGTTAACTCATTATCATTCAACTCTCAACCACCAAAACTTATAATCTTTTATTTTTATTTCTTGGCAGCGCGATGCCTCCTTGTCCAAACCTAAGACCCAGGCTGGGCATGATACCTCCACCACTACCACCTCCATCAATGGAAAATGCCACATTGATTGTTGCTGTAACAGCTGCAATGGCACAGATGAGTAATAATGGTCGGGAGGAGGAGTAAATAGCTTTATGAATAGTCAACGCTAGGGTCGTTCAGGGGATTGCACCTTCAAGGACTTCACCAATAGCAAGCCTATGACTTTTAACGGATCCGGAGGGATAATGGCTCTATCACAATGGATAGAGAAAATAGAAGCGGTTTTCGAGATCTGTGCATGTCTGGAAGTGGGCAAGGTAAAATTTTCCGCTTGCACATTCTCCAAGAGAGCCCTGACGTGGTGGAATGGACACGTCAAGTCACTAATTCTGATAGCGGCAAATTCTATGGGCTGGGAGAATCTAAAGCAAATGTTAATGCAAGAGTACTATCCAAGGGGCGAAGTACAAAAGCTAGAGCAGGAACTTTGGGGCCTTACTATGGTAGGCTCGGACATCACGACCTATACCAATAGGTTTAGTGACTTGGAAATCCTTTACCCAGGGATGGTTGCTCTAGAGAGCAGGAAAATCGAAAGATACATCTGGGGACTGTCACCCCAGATTCGAGGAAGTGTACTAGCTTCCAAACCGGTCACTTTCGATAGCGCCAAATAGTTGGCACAAACTCACGCTGATCATGGAATCTGTCAAGGCTTCGCAACTGCTGTCCCGAAGCAAACCATAGGAAACAACAACAACAATATCAGTACCAACAACAACAACAACAAGAAGTTCTTGAACAAGAGGAAGGGTCAGTCTTCACAGGAACCTTCCAAGAGGCAACAAATAGTAACAATCCATGTTGCTACTACCCCCACTGCTGCTCCAGTTACCTCTGCCCCAACGAAGCAATACGTTGGGAACCTACCAAAATACAGCAAATGCAATTTCCATCACAACAAAAATTGTCGGGAGATGCACTGCAACAATTGCAATAAGAAAGGGCACACTGCCTGTTTCTATAAGGTACCGGCACGACCAATCATCCAAGTCCCCGGAGTCGGGGTAGGCCAGGCATGTTATGGATGCGGTGAGGCTGGACACTACATTAGAGACTGCTCTAAGGCAAGGAATGCTGGCGGCATAGGAAGAGTGCTGGCAATAGGGCAAAATGAAGCAATAGTTGATCCCACAGTGGTTACGGGTATGCTTTTCCTCAATAACGCTTATGCATGCATACTCTTCGATTGTGGTGCAGAAAGGAGTTTCGTGAGTCATAAATTCAAACAATACTAAAACAGAACCCTCAATCACTCAATAAGATATTTACAGTTGAAATGGCAAACGGTAGGACAGAAAGCACAAATGATATGTACATAAGCTGCACACTAACTCTAAACGAACATCCATTTCAAATCGAATTAATGTCAATCACCATAAAAAGCTTTGACGTCATCATCGGTATAGATTGGTTAAGCCTGCACCATGCCGATATACTTTGTCATGAAAGGGTCGTCCACCTAAATCTGCCAAAAGGTGAAACTCTTGTAATTTATGGAGACAAACCTGGTTCCAATTTACAAATCATCTATTGCGTCAAAGCCCAGAAATACCTACGTAAGGAGTAACATGCCTTCTTAGCCCACGTGGTAGATAAGGAAAAAGAAACGAAAGGAATCAAAGACATTCCGGAAGTCTACAGTTTTCCCGATATCTTCCCTGAAAATCTCCTAGGAGTCCCACCAGAACGACAAAGTCGAGTTCAAGATTGATTTAATTCCCGGAGCTACCCCAGTAGCTAAGTCGTCGTATCGTCTGGCGCCAGCTGAGATGCAAGAATTATCCAGCCAATTAAACGAACTGCTCAACAAAGGATTCTTGATTGCGGTCCACTGCACTCTACCAAGGTTCCCTTGGTCCTCTGAAGGCACTTAAGAATATTCTTGACTGTGGTCCACTGCACTCTACCTAGGTTCCCTTGATATTTTCTGACCCTGCTCAAAGCAAAGGTCACATCAGGGCGAGTACAAGTCATCGCATACATGATCGATCCAACCGCGGAAACGTAAGCTACTCGACTCATTTCTAGTATCTCAGCCTCGGTACTCGGACTTTAAGTCTTAGTCTACTTTGTATTGCTTTGGATAAGTAACTCCTCCTTCTTGGAATTCTCCATACTAAAATGTTTTAGTACCTTGTCAAAGTAAGTATTCTGACTAAGTCCTATTAGTCTTTTACTCCTGTTTCTCAGTATCCTTATTCACAGAATATAAGCAGCCGCTCCGAGGTCCTTCATAGCGAAACACTTCCCAAGCCAGGACTTAACTTCCTGGAGGGTTAGGATGTCGTTTCCTATGAGCAGTATGTCATCGACATACATACAAGGAAGCTAACTATACTCCCACTGGCTTTGACATATACACATGATTCATCCTCACTTCGCAGGAAGCCAAACTCTTTGACTTTCTCGTCAAAACAAAGATTCCATCTACAAGATGCTTGCTTCAATCCATAAATGGACTTCTCAAGCTTACACACTCTATTAGGATGCTTCGCATCAATAAAACCCTCTGACTGATTCATGTAAACATCCTCAACCAACTTCCCATTAAGGAAGGAAGTTTTGATGTCCATCTAGCATATCTCATAGTCATGAAATACAACAATGGCAAGCATCACCCTAATAGACTTTATCTTCGCAAATGGTGAAAAGATATCATCATAGTCAACTCCGGGAATTTGAGTAAAGCCCTTCGCAACCAATCACGCTTTATAAGTGTGTACCTTACCATCCATGTCCGTCTTCTTCTTGAAGATCCACTTGTACCCGACCGTTTTACGACCTGGGGAATTGTCAACCAAATTCCAAACTTGGTTGCCATACATGGACTGAATCTTGCTGTCCATATCCTCTTTCCATTTCGTAGACTACGGGCCTGCCATGACTTCCTTGTAGCTATTAGGTTCATCCAAATTTATTAGTGTACTATCACTAATAGGCGTATAACCCTCACTTGTTATATGAAAACCATATAACACAGGTGGAACACTAACTCTACTGGAACGTCTAAGAGGTAAGGACTCGTCTATCGGTTCAATCGGAGTTTCCTCCTTGGGTTGAGCACCAACGTTAGAGGTTCCTTCATCATTCAATTCTTAAAGCTCTTCAAGATCGATTTTCCTCCCACTGTCTCCTTGGCTTATGAGTTCTACCTCTCGAAAAACCCCTCTCCTTGAAACGAAGACGACATTGTCACTCGGTCTATAAAAGAGATATCCAAAGGACTTCTGCGGATAGACGATGAAAATACACCGCTCACTACGAGGTTCGAACTTGTCGTGAGTGTCTTACCTTACGAAAGCCTCACAACACCAAACCTTGATGTGTGCCAACGAGGGAGCTTTCCCCATCCACATCTCGTGAGGTGTTTTGACAAACTTCTTTGTAGTGACCAAGTTAAGGATATGGGCGATCGTCTCTAAGGCATACCCCCAGAATGAGATAGGTAGTGAAGCACGAATCATCATGGAACGAACCATGTCTAGAAAGGTTTGATTACGCCTCTCAGCCACACCATTCAACTGTGGTGTCCTAGGTGGTGTCAATTTCGAAACGATTCCGCATTCCTTGAGGTTGTTGTGGAATTCAAGACTAAGGTACTCTCCACCTCGATCAGATCGAAGCATCTTGATTTTCCCGCCCAACTGATTCTCTACTTATTGTTTAAACTCATTGAAATTTTCAAAGGTTTCTGACTTGTGATTGATTAAGTAGATATACCCATATCTACTATAATCATTGGTGAAAGACACATAGACGCGGCTAGCATCCCTTATGGAGGATCTAAAGGCCCACACACATTGGTGTGTATGAGATCCAATAAACCATCACCCCTTTCACAAGTACCGGTAAAGGGCGACTTGGTCATCTTTCCAAGCAAACAAGACTCACACATATCATCGTCCCTAAGGTCAAATGACTCCAACACTCCATCCTTTTGGAGTTAGGCTATGCGTTTATTTTTGACATGTCCAAGATGACAATGTCACAAGCATGCTTTGTCCATACTATTAGAGGAATCGATTTGCAACACATCATTTCCTAAGTTGTCTACAACCATCACAGTTTCATATATTCCATTACAAGGAAATGCTTCAAAATAGAAAACACCATTAAGATAAGCATTAATAGAACCCTTTTCTTTATCAAATGAATATCTAAATCACTGTCTATACAAACCATGAAAAGAAATAACGTTTCTTGCCATTTCTGGCGAATATCAGCAATTATTCAAATCTAGTCCTAATCCATTACTAAGCACTAAAGAGTAAACTCCAATTTTGGTGACAGGTGATGATCTTCTGTTCCCCAATATCAAGTTTATCTTCCCATGCTCCACATCCTTATTTCTTCTTAGGCCCTGCAAATCAGAACAAATGTGAAAACCACACCCTGTATCAAGAACCCAAAAAATAGCATGTGATGAATCATTAGATTGAATAGTATAAATACATGCAAAGGATGGCTTGATCTTCCCATCCTTGATATGTTAGAGATACTTTGGCAGCTTCGTTTCTAATGCCCCTTCTTATAGGAGTAGTAGCACTCTGCATCCTTTGCGTTAGAGGTGGGTGCAACGGGACCAACCTTGGTTCCACTAGAAGAGGTACCATCATGGGACTTTCCCTTATGGTGGCTCTTTGAGGGAGCCTTCTTATTCTTACCCTTCCCCTGCCCAACATCCAAGACTGTGGCAGCAGTAGAAGTAGGAGTTTGCACAACGTATTTATCTTTGAGGTTGCTCTCAGCAGTCCTCAACAACCCTTGAAGCTTGCTCAACGTGACATCCACTTTATTCATGTGATAGGTCATGTAGTACTGGTTATATCAAGGAGGCGACGAGTGAAGAATGATGTCAATCACCAGCTCCTCATCGAAGTTAACATTTAAATTCTATAGGTGGACAACATACCTTTACATCTTCTGTAGATGAGCAGTGACAGACTCTCCGTCCCTCATCTTGGTCGTGATCATTGAAGTGATGACCTCGTACCTCTCCTGCCTTGCACTCTGGTGGTACATGTCAAGTAAATCCTGATGCATTTCATAGGGATAGAAGTCCTCGTAGGATTTTTGGAGTTCAGCAGTCATGGTCGCTAGCATGATGCAATGGACTTTTGTAGCATCATGCTTATGGGCCTCGAAGGCAGCGATCTCCTCGGGAGCAGTAGTTTTTACATCCACCTCTTTCAATTCCTTGTTAAGTACATACTCCTTATCCTCATAACGGGTGGCCATCCTTATGTTGTGGGTCCAATCGTTAATTTGTTTTCGTCGAAGATCACCCTCCTACACAACTTCATGAGTGAGAATGAGCCGGAGGTATTTGAGCCTGAAGCATTGTTGTTTGAGTTTGACATCTAAAAATAAAAAGAAACAAAGTTGATTAGATAAGAATCCCCAATTAAACACCGAAATGAGAGATTAGGGCTAGGATCCAACAACATTATTTGCAATTTAGAAGAGGGATGTCGTAATCTAAACAACAAATAATTTGAAGGTAAGTGAATGACGATTCACTAATTTCCATCATGAAAAACTAAAAGCAATTAAGTTTTAAATGTATTGAAACTACTAGATCCTTTGAGATTCAATGAACTTTTCAATGGCATGTTTAAATCTCGATATGCCCCTCAAGTTTGTGACTGGGATACCGAGGATCACAAACAGGGTGTGAATAACCATGCAAATGTACATGGTGCCCTCAATGTTACAGTCACCTAATCAATGTACTAGTTAACCACACATGCTCCATTGATTCATGAAAAACATCGATTCACCCTTTGTCACCTTTGCTAAGACCCAAATTAATGTGTCGGTTAACCAAACACGCTCCACTAATGTCTCAGCAAGGGTACAAAGTGTAATTTCATGGAATATCATCAAATTCACATTTTTGCCTAAAGTAACTAAGATTGGGAATTTTATAAAAACGTTTAGTTACTTTATTAATCATTATACTTTTAATGAGGAATTGGTTACCTTATCTTACCCGTTCAGCTAACGACCCTCCACCAATCAAGGTAGCGGTAGGTGAGAGTGGACACACATTAAACAACCATTTTATAGGCCATAACCTTATACCCCTTATAGATCGGGTTCGTGAATGAGGCCTACTAACGGTAAGACTTGCATTTATGGTATACATATATAATAATTATTCTTATAATATTATAATAGTATAGGGTGAATTTTAAACTTGTAAAATCCTAGGGTGTGGAATTTAATTATTTTAAAATTAACTTTTAATCAAAATTTTAAATTCCAAAACTTGAGGGAAAGTTTTGAAACATTTCAAAACTATCTATATCAAAATTCAAATAAACAATTAAACAATTAATTTTGGTAATTATCTAATTTTGACCTAATCTATTTTCATGCAAGATAATTCTCAAATAATTCAAATAATTAAAATTTATCAAATAAGGTAATAATTATTTAATTAAATGATAAAGTGTTTTATTTTGACAAGGATAATCATAAGGAATCAATAAAATTCATATTTTATCAATTAGAAACAGTTATGGCAATTATCCTAAGTCAAAACTAGCAAAACTCACGAAAATCCCTCTATCCGACAGCCCGACTCGCCGAGCCCCTTGCAAGACTCGTCGGGTTCATCCTATTTGTCGAGTACCTCTTTGGGCTCGACGAGTCTATCAAGCAGATAGCATAAAATTTGATTTTTAGCAATGAACAAATACACCATGCATCAAATACAATAGAAACCAAACAAGACTCTGATACCACTGATGGGTTTTGAGCAAAAGAACATCCTATGTGCACATGCAAAACCCTAAAGATTTGGATCTAGGTTTTTCTTATGTACATGCAAATTTATCCAAAGCTATAAACCCTAATCTAGCATACTATGAAAAACGAGATCTATAATAAAACAATTTTAGATGATACCTTTCAATAGTTGCAAGAATCTTCAATCTTCAAGAAGCTTAGTGTCATAAGTGTAACACCTCTAATGGCTTACAAACACCACAAGCAAGAAGATGATATAGAAGAGAGGAGGAAGAGGCACAATTTCGACTCTATGGAACTCTAGGGTTTCTTCTGGTAGCCGAATATTAAATCCATGGGGTTCCTTATGTACTTGAGCTGCTAGGGTTTTAGCCAAAACCCTAATTGGATAGTTTAGGCCTTAAGCAGTCCAAGGAACCTTCTTGAATAAGGCTTGGACGATTTCAAGGTGGGAATCCACCCTAATTTTGTCCCCCTTATGTCCATAAGGATTCGCAACTGAAAACCAATTATCTTATAGTTGCAATACTAGTCCCCTTAGGTCAATTAATCTCTTTTAATCATAGAATTAATTTCCTAATCAATTCTTGATTAATATTAACTAACTAATATGATTTCTCTTTTAATATAATATTCATATAATATATTAATAAACCATAATAACCTCTCTCTCTCTCTCTCTCTCTCTCTCCTTAAATCATCATGTTCTGTTTCTTTGGTGAAGGCAACCCAAAAGGACCATGCACAATCGGGTCAAGTACATACAAAATATAGTTACAGGCTTAGACACTAATCCAACACAGAGATGCAGTAGTTATCATTACAGCTCCAGGACCTGCTGGGGAAGGGTTTTATCAGAACGAGTAGCTTAACGTGGGGAGCACTGTTCCTTTTTGTAAAGAAAAAGGATGGTTCACACCGGATGTGTATCGATTACCAGGAGTTCAACAAGCTGACGATCAAGAACCGTTATCCACTACTGAGGATCGATGATTTGTTTAATTAGTTGCAATGGGCGTCTTGGGTCTCCAAGATTGATTTAAGATCTGGATATCATCATATGAGAGTTTTTTAGGAGAATATCTACAAGACGACTTTTAGGACTCGTTATGGGCACTACGAGTTTGTAGTGATGCCTTTCGGACTCACCAACGCACCGACAGCGTTCATGGACCTCATGAACTGGGTGTACAGGCCTATGTTAGATCGATCAGTGATCATGTTCATCGACAAAATTCTGGTGTATTCGAGATCCAGAGAGCAGCATGAGGAGCATCTTAGAGAGATTCTTGGAGTATTGGGGGCGGAGAGGCTTTTTGCCAAATTCTCTAAGTATGATTTCTGGTTACGAGAGGTCCAATTCCTTGGACACCTCATTAATCAGAATGGGATATTGGTCGACCCGGCCAAGATTGAGGCATTTATGAGATGGGAGGTGTCGAGATCCCCGACCGAGATCAGAACTTTTCTAGGTTTGGGTAGCTACTATCTGAGGTTTATCAGAGATTTATCCAAGATTTTTGTCCCTCTCACCAGATTGACCCAGAAGGGTGTTACTTTCACTTGGGGGCTCGAGTAGAAGACCTCATTTGAGACACTTTTCCAGAGATTGTGTGAAGCCCCAGTGTTAGCCCTTCCTGAGGAAGTGAAGGAATTTATAGTTTACTGTGATGCTTCTATATATGGGATGGGTGCAATGTTGATGTAGAGGGGGCACGTAATAGCATATGCATCGAGGTAGCTGAAGCCTCATGAGACGAGGTATCCAACCCATGATTTGGAGGTGCAGGCGGTGGTGTTCGCCCTCAAGATGTGGCATCACTATCTGTATAGAGTCCAGTGTACCATATATACGGACCACAAGAGCCTAAAGTACCTCATGTATCAGCCCAGCCTGAATATGAGACATAGGAAGTGGTTGGATGTAGTAAAAGACTATAACTGCAAGATCTTATATCATCCGGGCAAGGCTAATGTGGTAGCTGATGCCCTAATCCATAAAGCAGTGAGTTCTCCAATCTGAGATGTGTGTATGAGGATGACAGTGATGACTCTAGTCTTAGATACCATTCGAGAGGCCCAGGTGGAGGTCGTGAGACCGGAGAACCGCAATAGGGAGCGGCTGATTGGTCAGGTTTCCGAGTTTGAGACGGATAGTCGTGGGCTTATGACTTTCCGTGGGCAGATTTGGGTACCCAATACAGGTGGAGCTCGTCGTATATTGATGGAGGAGGCACATAGATCAAGATTATTGATCCATCCGAGGGTCACTAAGATGTATTTGGATCTAAAGAGATATTACTGGTGGCCCTGTATGAAGAGGAACGTGGAATGGGTGGTTGAGAGGTGCTTGACCTATCCTCGGGTTAAGGCGGAGCACCAGCATCCACATAGCCCGTTACAGCCTCTAGAGATTCCCCAGTGGAAGTGGGAACATATTTTGATGGATTTTATCATCAAGCTACAAAGGACTGCGCGTGGGGTCGACACGATATGGGTGATTGTAGACCGGTTGACAAAGAGTGCTCACTTCCTTGCTATTAGTGAGATCTCTTCTGTAGAGAAATTAGACGAGATTTACGTAAGGGAGTTAGTAGCACCGCATGGAGTGCCGACCTCGATAGTTTCAGATCGGGATGTGCGCTTTACTTCCAGGTTCTGGAAGAAATTTCATAAGGAGTTTGGTACCTGGTTGCATTTCAGTACCGCATACCACTTGGTGATAGACGGACGGAGTGAGCAGACGATTTATACGCTTGAAGACATGCTACGTGCATGTGTTATGGACTTCATAGGAAGTTGGGACACCTATTTTCCCTTGGCTGAGTTTTCTTACAACAACAACCACCATTCCAGTATTGGAATGCCTCCCTTAGAGCTTTTATATAAGAGGAGGTGTCAGACTCCCATTTGTTGAGGAGAGGTAGGGCAGCGAGTGATGGGTGGCACTAAGATAGTGCTAAAGACGACCGAGCAGATTCAGCAGGTCAGACAGAGGTTACTGACAACACAGAGTCACCAGAAGATTTACGTAGACTGGCAACGATCCGAGCTAGAGTTCCAGGTCAGAGACTTTTTCATCTAAAGGTATCCCCATTGTAAGGGGTCATCTAATTCAGGAAACAGGGCAAGTTAGGCCCTAGATACATTGTTCCTTTTAGAGTGACCGCCAAGATGGGTAAAGTAGCTTACCGGTTGGAGCTACCTGCAGAGTTGAGCCATATTCATAACACCTTCCACGTGTCTCAATTGAAGAAGTGTGTAGCCGATGAGACGATAGTGGTACCATTAGAGGACATCCAGGTGGATGCGAGTCTGAATTATATTAAGAGGCCGATAACGATCTTGGATCGAAAAGTGAAGGTTCTAAGGAATAAATAGGTGCCCCAGGTTCAAGTCCAGTGGCAACATCGAAAGGGATCCGAGTGGACTTGGGAGCCGGAGTCCGAGATATGCGAGTAGTATCCAAAGTTATTCTAGAGCATGACTTCGAGGGAGAAGTCTGATTTTAGTAGGGGAGAATTGTAACATCCAGACTCCCAGGTATAATATTTATATATTTATTTTTGAGTTAATTAAGTGACTCGATGAGTGGGTACCCCAACTCGTCGAGTAGAGTCAATTTAGCCACGTGGGTTTTACAACCAACTCGACGAGTCAGCGAGACCAACTCAGCGAGTTGGCGCTGTGAGTGAAAACCCTAATCTTCCAGGTTTGAGTCCTATTTAAAGGGCCTTAAGCCCTCATTTATGCCTCACCAGCCACCCAACCCCTGTATGTGAAACCCTAATCGGCCATAGTGAGCTAAGAGAGAAAGAGGGCTAAGACCTGAGTGTTTTTGTAATACTTTGGAAGAGAAGAAGAGATCTTCAAGCTTGGATCAAGAGGAGGCTTTTGGATCCATAGGTTTTGCAGGAGTTTGCTTTAGTTGGAGGTAAAAAGATGCTAACTTGATCATTTCCTTATGATATTTTGGGTTAAGGAGTTTTTAAGATTTTTCTTCCATCCATTTTGGTGGTATTGAGTCACTTGAGCATGTCTCGAGGTTGAAACCTCAGATCTGGACCATAGGTGGTCTAGTGAGCCCAAATACCCGAACTGTATTGAGCTAAAGGCAAAACTTTAGTGCATATAACCCTTGTTGGAGCTTGTATTGGCATTATGAGATTAATATGCCATGCATGGACATAAAGCTCGTAGCTTTATTTGATATTCGAGCCTTAGGGAGCCAGATCTAGAGATTGGGGTCATGGATCGGCCTTAAAATGTCTGAATGAGCACATGGACTGAATGGACTCGTCGAGACAACGGGCTGAATCGACGAGTCGGCTAGGGTTTTCCCCAATGAGTCTAGACATGCGTAACTCGGCGAGTTGATGATACAACTTGACGAGTTAAGTTGGGTTTTCGCAACATTTCTAAAGGAACAATGTGGACTCGGCGATTCATGTAGATGCACTCGGCGAGTCAGGTCAACATGGATTGTTGACTAGAGTGTTGACTTCTGTTGACTTTAGGGTTTGGTCAAGGCAGGGATTATGGGGACCATGGAGGGGTAAAATGATCTTTTACCCATTCCAAGAGTTTGAGAAAGAGAATAACTTAATTTATTTAGAGTCGTGATTTAAATGTTAATTAGAGATAATTATCTTATATTTTAGGTGGAGGCTAGTTCGAGATTCGTGTACAAGATTATTTACTTGCTTGCTTACGATGTGAGTCTTCTCACTATACTTACCCAGAGTGGTAATCTTTGTGTGACTGGAGGTTCTTATGTGCTTATATTAAGTATTGTGATATCTTGCATGATTTCTTTGTGATTTGTGTTGTGTATTATATTGAGCTTACTGAGTTAGGATCGGAGGGTCCACCCGAGTTGTGGGACCGGAGGGTTCCACTGAGACACATTGACCGGAGGGTCTTATTCGAGCATATCCATGAGAGGCTAATGAGATATGTGTGGTATTTTGGGGAACTCACTAAGCTTCGTGCTTACCATGTTATGTGTTATGTGTTATGTGTTTTAGGTACCTCTCAGGATCACGAGAAGGCAACGACTTGATTGTACACACACGTGTTGGTGCTATGTTTTGGAGGATCCTGGATTATGTTTTAAACAATTTATGAATATATGTTTTGTGATAACTTGTTATTTTTGGGGATTTTTGGAATTGAACTAACGAGATTAATGTGATTTTAAATGAAATTTTTGTTTGAAAATTTACGGTGTTATTCATTGTGTGACTATTGTATGTCTATAGGAATTGTTGTTGAGCATCCAGTTGCTCATGTACACACACCAAATGGTTTAGCTGAATCGCTGATTAATCGTCTCCTGCTAATAGCTAGACCATTGATAATGAGAACCAATCATCCTATTTCTATTTAGGGCCATGCAATCTTAGATGTTGGATCATTGATACGCATGAGACAAGTTCGTATCATGTATATTCTACCCTACAACTTGCTTTTGGTGAAGAGCCAAATATATCCTGTTTGAGAATTTTTTTGGTGTGCAATGTATGTCCCCATTGCACCACCAATAAGGAGAGAAACAGGTCCTCAAAGCAGGCTGGGAATATATGTTGATTATGGGTCAGTCTCTATTATACGATATCTTGAAACTTTGACTTGTGATGTTTTTACAGCATGCCTACCCGATTGCCAATTTGATGAGGCAAACTTCCCATAATTAGGGGGAGAAAAGAAGATTATAGAAAAGGATGTTTCATGGCATGAGCCTTCTTTATTATATCTTGACCCTCGCACAAAGCTGTGTGAGATGGAAGTTCAAAAGATAATGCATTTCCAAGAAATGGCAAATTAGTTGCCTAATGCACTTATTGATACGAAAAGGGTGAATAAATCATATATACCAATTGTCAATGTTCCAGCTTGAATTGAAATTCCATATGGACAATCAGATGATAAAGTCACTCAAGATTCTAAAACACGCCTGAAGCATGGAAGACCATTTGGTTTAAGGATAAGAACCCGTGAAAAAGAGGAGGATTAGAAAACACACTAGATCATGAAGAAAGTGTTCCTGGAGAAACACGAAATATCAAAATTCCCCTAGGAAAGGAAGATGTTGCACTAAATTATGGTAAAATAAATAGAATATGTGACCAAAATGAAACTAATAATATAAATGCAATATTTTCTTATTCAGTTGCATATGATATTATGAATGATGATCCCGAACCACAATTTGTCATTGAATGTCAAAGAAGAAATGATTGGGCTAAATGGAAGGAGGCTATGCAAGTTGCATAAAATTCTCTTAACAAGAGAAAGGTTTTGGGGCTATTATCGTCATAGTTGGAGTTGTAAAATCATTAGCGTAGAGATGGATCTTCGTACGAAAAAGAAATGAGAAAGTCAAAATTGTAAGATACAAGGCTAGACTAGTGGCTCAAGGTTTCTCTCAAAGACCTGAAATTGATTATGAGGAAAAATTTTCACCAGTAATGGATGCAAAAACTTTTAGGTATTTAATCAGCTTGACAGTCTCTGAAAATTTAGAGATGCGCCTTATGGATGTTGTTACGGCTTACTTGTATGGATCACTTGATATATATATATATATATATATATATATATATATATATATATATATATATATATATATATATATATATATATATATATATATATATAGGGTTAAGTTCAAATGAGAACACTATTTAATGTGAGAACGTGAGAACACTACTTTATGTTACTATTCTACTATGAATTTTGTATATACAACGATATGGCATTATTCATTAACAAATATATGAACATCAAACATTAATATTCACATTAAAATTTTGTATGTACAACTTTATGACATTATTCATCACCGAATATATGAACAATCACATATTTAACATTCACATTAGAATTTACTAAATTACTACACACACACACACACACACACACACATATATATATATATATATATATATATATATATATCAATTTTATAGTGGAATAGCAATATAAAATTGAATATATTCATATTATAATTACTACAATATTATACATATTAAATTCATAGTAGAATAGTAACATAAAGAAGTGTTCTCACATTAAATAGTATTCTCATTTGAGCTTAACCCTATATATATATATATATATATATATATATATATATATATATATATATATATATATATGAAAATCCCTAAAGTATTTAAAATGCCTGAGGCATTAAGAAAAAATTCCAAAGAAATGTATTATATAAAATTGAAAAGACTTTTGTATGGGTTAAAGCAATCTGGACGCATATGGTACAGTCATTTACACGATTATGTGACAAGTAAAGGTTATAAAAATAATACTATTTGACCATGCGTACTTATTAAGAAAACAACATTTGGGTATGTGATTATAGTGGTCTACGTTGATGATCTAAACATCATTGGAATGGATAAATAAATCCTTGAAGTAATTGAACTTTTAAAGAAAGAATTTCAAATGAAAGATCTTGGTAAAACCAAAAATTGTCTTGGTTTGCAGATTGAACATATGTCTAGCAGAATACTTGTGCATCAATCAAATTATACAGAAAAAGTCTTGAAACATTTCAATATGGCCAATGCCAATCCTTTAAGCACCCTAATGGTTGTAAGATCATTAAATATTGACAAAGATCCATTTTTCCCTCGCGAATAAAATGAAGAAGTTCTTGGTCCAAAAGTACCATATCTAAATGTAATTGAGGCTCTTATGTATCTTACCAATTGTACTATACCTAACATTTATTATACAGTAAACTTGCTAGCAAGGTTCCATTCATCCCCAACAAAAAGACATTGGAATGGGATTAAGCATATTTTGCAATATCTTCGAGGAACTAGTGATTTAGGGTTATTTTATCCTAATGATTCAAAATAATGTTTGATTGGTTATGCAAATTCATGCTATTTATCTGTTCCTCATAAAGCTAGATCTTAAACTGGATATGTATTCATGAACAGAGGCACCACAATTTCCTGGCGCTCTCAAAAGCAAACACTTGTCACCACATCCTCAAATCATGCTGAAGTAATTGCATTTAATGAAGCTAGTAGAGAATGCACATGTTTATGATCGATGAGACAACTCATTTTGTCTTCATGTGGATATATAAATATAAAGGTCCAACTTTAATTTATGAAGATAACTTAGCATATGTCACTCAAATGAAAGAAGGATATATCAAGAGTGACAGGATAAAACATATACCTCCAAAGTTTTTTTAGTATATTCAAGAGATTATAAAAGATCAAAAGGTTCAGATAGAATATGTTCAATCTAGAAATAATGTAGCAGACCTCTTCACGAAAGCACTTCCTACTACAATCTTCAGAAAACATGTACCTGGCATTGGAATGCGACATGTGCATTCTAGTATATACTGCACTGTTTTTCCCTTCATTTCCCACTGGGTTTTCTTTAGCAAGGTTTTTAATAGGTAATACGTCGAGGTTGAACTCATATTTGAGAAAATGTCATCCAAGTGGGAGTGTTATAAAAGCCATAAAGTTATTGAGTTAGACATGGCATGTGGATGAACATTTTTCACCCTTCAAATAGTTTCATTTAACTATTTAGTTAGTTAGACATGGCATGTAGATGAACAATTTCACCCTCCAAATAGTTTCATTTAACTATTTAGTTACTATTTTGATGATGTAAGAATATGATGATATGTAGTATATATACCCATCAAATGCGAAAGAAATAAGTACACCATCTTGAATACGATCTTCTAAGTGTTCAAAAATCCTCTCAAATCTCCTTCTTTTATTTTACAATGTTTTTGTCTAATTTTGTCTAATTTTAGTTTTAATTACATCAAATATATATATATATATATATATATATATATATATATATATATATATATATATATATATATATATAGAGAGAGAGAGAGAGAGAGAGAGAGAGATGAGGGTTCAATTAAGAAAAAACAAGATTGAGAATGGGGGAATCATTCTTAGCCAATCATTTAATTAGTATCTAAGCATAAAAGTCACAGTGGAAAACTTATAAATATGATACCATATTAAACCTTCAATGACGGATATGTAACTGTGGATAATTAGATAACAGTTCAAATTCATTCCTAATCAATCCTTCATCATCCAAAATTTTCCAACCTTCAAAAATCATCCATATTTCTTCAATTAAAATTTCAATCAACATCATCCAATGTTACTCAATCATCGATCTTCATCAATAACATATTTATCAACATCATTCAATAGTAGATAACAAAATTTTGTTTTTGGTTCTTTAAATCCAACCTTCAATTCTACTTGAATACGAGCATATCTTCAATATATATGATTAATTATACTCCCTCCATCATTAGATCAACATCATCGATAATCAACAACAGATCCACTTCATATCATTCGTTCAACATCGATCATCAAACAAAACTTCGAAATCAAGGTTAGAAAAATATCAAATCATTTTTTTTTTTGAAAAATTTCATATAATTCTCTATCGATCTACTATTTTGAAAATTTTAATTGTCAAAGTATCATGTTTTTAACATTTTTAAAGAAGTTAACTTGTATGCACTCCAACTATTTGATGAAATGCATAAACTAAATTACCACGTAATATTCACATATGAATATGTTTTCGCACCTTAATCAGTATATGATTATTAAAAGACAAAACAAATATGCAAGTCTGTAAGTTATTCATATTTTAATAACATATAAAATTATATCTATTTGTGATTACACCTTGTAATATTCACATGTGAATATATTGTGTAATATTCACATATGAATATACCATCTAATATTCATAAGTGAATATTCCATCTAGTATTCACAAGTGACTATATTATGTAATATTCACATGTGATATACCGTGTAATACTATGTAATATTCACATATCCAGGTACCATCTAATATTCACAAGTGAATATACTATGTAATATTCACATGTGATATACCATGTAATATTATGTAATATTTACATATGCAAGTACCATCTAATATTCATAAGTGAATATACCATCTAATACTCACAAGTAAATATACTATGTAACTGAATAAATGAATAACATTTCAATCAATGGTTGGTTCATATCCCAGTGGTTGGTGGTTGGTTGATATAAATGAGAAGATATCATTGAAAAAGACAATATATTTTTATGTTCATGTCTAAATGTTATACAATTTAATATATTTTTCATTTTGATCATGTTAAATTCAAATGTGGATGATATTTACTAACCAATACAATGTTGTTTGTCTTAGTATATTGTTGAATTTACATGTAAAATAATATTGTTACAATAGACAAAAAAACTATTCACAAACCAATTTTTATAATGTATTATTTATTTTTATATATAAATGTCGTATTCACAAACAAATAAATCAACATGTATAGTTTATTCACATAAATAAAAGTAACAAGTTATAATGACGTTTTTACTAGTGGGATTGAAGTCGGTAACATCATCAGTAAATATATCGTAATGATTTATATACTTTATTCATATATGAATAAAATAACATGTCATGATGATTTCATTACTAGTAGGAATGGAAATTTAGAGGCATCATCAAAAAAATTGTTGCAATGAAGTTTAGTCTCGGAATTGGATGAAATTTGCATATTTGATGTAAAATGGTGTGATTTACAAAACTCACCGCTTCGTTGTGACGTACAGTATTTTTCGGCCATTCGGAACTGTTTAGGGCCTCAAAATAATGCTTTTTTTTTTGTTTGTATAATTTTCCAAAAAAAAAAAGTTATCATTTATTCACAAATGAATATAACATTAATAATAAAAAATATGCTTATATGATTATTTTATAAACCATAAAAAGATTAGTTGTATGTGAATAAATATACATTCTTAGCAAATACTTTTTTATCTTTAATTTTATATATTTTATACTTTTCGGTTTTATTGACAGTTTTATTCATTTATGAATAATACACATACATACATACATACATACATACATACATACATATTCAAATTTAAATATTATATATATTCATTTATGAATATTACATATATCTACATGTTGTAATTCTTATATGTTATTCAAATATAAATTACAAACTTGCTTAGAACGTCTAAACAATGTATTTTATTTTTTTGATTTTATGAAAAAATAGGTTTTTAGTTATGAGTATTACCTGTATTCATTTGTGAATATTACATATATTCACATGTAAGTATAACTTTTATATGTTATTCATATATGGATTACATACTTGCTTTGTGTTTCTAAAATACATACATTGATTCTCGTGCAAAGACTTATTCACTTGTGAATATTACATTATATATTTAGTTTATACATTTTATCGAACAGTTGACGTGCAAATAAATAAACTTATATAATCATGGTACAAAAAATTAACAATTGAAGCCATTAAATACATCACAAACCAAATGCTGTCAAAATCAATCAATAATCAATAGATTGAGATAAAATTTGTGAAAAAAAATGTATGAAAAATGAAGATTTTCAAACCTGAAAAACGATTTTTTTTTTTTAAATTCTTCAAATATATGGTTATGTTGATTAACTATCGATTGCTATCTATTTTTTGATATGAGTGAAGGCTCGATTGATGAAGTTTTGATGACTGGTGGTCGCTAAATGTTGTGCAATCAACAAATATGGATTGTTTTTTAGGATTTTGCTTGATGTCAACGAAATTGGACAAAATTGAATCACGAATTACACTTAACAGTACGAATAAATGTTTTTGATGATGAATCACGACATTTAGATGAATAAACGAATATTTTTGATGAAGAATTGATCTTTTCATTAAGTGTCGATATTTTTATGAAGAATAGGTGATGTGATGAAGGACAAGTAGTAAAACAGATGATGGTGATGAATAACAGATGATGTTGATGAAGAAAGGAGAAACGATACAGATGAATGAATAATAGATGACTTAATCTAAGCATATTGTACATATATAAAAATGATTGGCAGAGAATGATTCTCCTATTCTCAACCTTTTAAGTTTTTCTCAATTGAACATACCCCTCTCTCTCTCTCTCTCTATATATATATATATATATATATATATATATATATATATATATATATATATATATATATATATATATATATATATATATATAGTAGGAAAATTATTACAGTAATGTATGAAAACAAACAATAAAACAAACTAAGGCATGTATATAACACATTGTCCTTAAAACAAATTCGTTCGCTACTGGGTGTTTCTTTCCCATGATATAACAGTTTGAAGTAGTTCTTCTAGACCATCCAAACCCTCAATAGGCCTAGATTTTACCTTCGATATAACAAGAAAATGAAGAAGACAAAATGAAGAAGAAGAGATTTTGGTTGCATTCTTGGTCTTTCTCAAATGGTTGAGGAATGATTATATTTATACTATAAACCATAACCAGCAAACAATCAAATTGTCATTAAAACACAATTCTTGACCGAAATTATATTTAATATCATTGTTAATTATGAGTTATAACCGAAAATTAAACATCGATTTTCGAGTATACACCATTCAACCCCTTAACTTTGGTGATTAGTTTCAATTCACCAATTATTTTTCCAACAATCCCTCACATGAATTGAACTTGATCAAACATTTTCACACTACTTAGATAAAATCTGGTAGTTAAATCATGCATAGGATAGGTAGGTGTTACCCTTTGAACCTTCCCTAAAGATACATATTTATTTTACTAGCTGACCAATAGACTCGATGTCCTTGAATTGTTTTGTTGTTTGTATAAATAATCAATATGTGTCTCACATAATTCTTCCTGGCCTAGTTAGGTTCTCATTGATGTGTCTGTTATGGTCATGGACACTTGCATGGTTCTATAAGAGCTCTTAGGAATATGCCCATACAATTCCCTTTGAAGCAACCCCATTTCTCTCTCTCATATAGGTGATTCTATAATAATCATTAAAAGCTAATTTGTGATGATTTCCAATATATCATCCATGACTATAAGCTTAACCTGCATCACCGTTTGTTTTAGGAATGGGTTGGGGATAGCCCCCCATAGTGATTGACAAATGTTATATGCAAGTAGGTTGTCCCATTGAACCTAGATATTGGGATCTCCATTCTACTAGGTTGGTTTTTCCTTCGCAATAACTTATTGATCTATGGGTTTTAGTCCCATTCCTCATAACTACCTCTCATTCCAAGCATTTTATTAGCGGATCTACAATCTTATTTTGAATTTATGTAGTCATTAACGATAATTCACCTTGAGAGTCATTGTTGAATGGTATTATGTATTTGAAAAATATGTCAAGACTCACCATTATTTACATCATCATGTACATATATAGGGGTTATTAGCTTATCATGGGATGTCTCTCATGAACTTACAAAGCTCTTTAGTTCATTGTCTAACCTTAGATAAGCTTGGAAATTTGTTCTCCTATATTTTCCAACAAATGTTGACCATTATCAATATTATTATTACTACACTATAGTTACCACTATTGAATTTGTGTCAACATAAGACAAAAGCATATGTATTACATGTATTTTTGAGTTCACAATAACACTGGCCAGATGTAATTATGAATATTCCATACACGAGTTTCCTTGAAAACATCGTATTTTTCCATGCAATTTCTTGCTTTAACCATCTACATGTAAAATTCTTTAGATATCCTATCTCAAGGATCCTACTATGTCATAAAATAGAATAAAACTTTAAATTACCATTTATATGGATCTATTTCATCATATCCATTGATGTTGAATGATATATTTAAACTTTTGATACTCGTTGTTCCAAAACTTAATTTAATCATATAATGCATTTACTACTCCCACATTTTGTTGCATTCCCTCGGGTAACATAACTTCTTGGCAGTTCCATGTAGACTTATACTTCTAAAACTGTGTTTAGAAGTTTTAGTTTCATATTAGAACGATATATTTCCAAATTTCAAGAAGTTACAACCACATATAACTATAAGAGCATACAAATGAAATTAATCAAGACATTCTTATGTTTTTAATCCAAATATATATTTTAAATATGTCATCAACTCTTACTTCTCATTTGGAAACCCACTAAAACATGGTGATTTCTCAAACTCAATAGTTCAAACGATAGAACCATTATTAGTTTTTTCGACTTAGTCTAATATGATCTTCTAAGAAAGGATCATATGATTCCAAATTTAGAATACTCATATTCCCATTCATAGTCCTTTCAACTTCATGTTGAATATCGTAATATTCATCAAAAACTTTATCTTGTTTTGATGAATTCCAACCATTATTATTAGATTTAATGAAATAGCTTCTTGGAGTATAGAAGTATCATTTGATTCTAAATTTCCAAACAAGAAATCGGTGCATATTTCTATTGAAGTCATAGACCATTATGTTCTAACCGATTCTCATATGCTTTCATTTTCCTCTTGAAAGTCCATTTATAGTCTAGTGGTTTACATAATAGAGGTATATCCACTAGCTCTCATATGTGATTTAGCAAGATAAAATCCGTTTCACTTTTAATTGTCTCTTTTCATTGAGGTATTTCAGAGGAAGTGTAACATTTGGTTTTGAGGCACTTTCATTGTTAACCATTATATTGAGATTTATTTCATATTGGTCCCTAAGTAAATGAAAGAATGCAAGGGCCATTATGGCATTTTGGTAAAGTTGGGACCTTGAGGAGTACATAGTGCTATGTGTGCACACTGAGCGTACTATGGCGTGCCTTAGTACGTTGGGTGTATACCTCGTCCGCATGCAAACCCTAATGTTTAGGGTCTGACTCATATTTAATACCCATTATAGCCCTATTCCCCTTTACTTTAGCATCCTCCACTCTCTCAAAACGTTTTTGTAACCCTAATCTACCTTGTGGAGCATTTCTAATCTTGAGTGTGTCTTTGTGCTTTGAAGAAAAAGGAAGGAAGTAGAGACCATCTTGGAGGAGTGAAGCACATTGGATTTGGGATTTCTACCTTGTTTGCAACCTTTTGAAGGCATACATCTTTCTACTTTACCACTCCATCATATAGATATAGATCTTGTTTTTTAAAGACATCTTTTGGTACTAAAATGGTGAATCTTGAGCATGGCATGTTCTTTACCCATTAAGTCGTCCTTTCAGACCTTAGGAGAGGTCTTAAGCCATAAAAATGGAGTCTTAATGGTTATTTTTGCCCTATGCATGTTATTGAAGGACTTAAAGGGAAAAGAGGAAAACCTGGTAGTACGTCGTGCGAACCTAGTGTACGCCCATCGTACTCAGTCATCTATCCCGATCTAGTCAACGAAGGATTACGCCCCACATACATCTAGAGTACGTGCCTCATAGGTGTATGTCGACTCGGCTAGGTTGACTTGGTTAATAATTTGGTTTTGACCAATGTTGACCTAGGGGTATTCTTAGTATTTTGGGCTATGTTGAGGATTTGGTCATTTAGGTGGATAAGTGGCTGTTAGAGCTAAGATTCAGAGTCGACACCTCATCAACTATTGATCAGATCAAAAGGTGAGTTTTCCTCACTGTACTTATGGGTAGAAAGCACCTAGGCCGGCCCATTGGATTGATATCCTACTATACATTGATATGTTGAGTATGGAATAGATCTGCATAATTATATGCAAATTGCCGATATACTTAGTCTGGTACATCTGTAGAACTTCCTGTGATTCTGCCAGCATTATTATCTGTATATGTTTGTTATCTGTTATATGTCGACATATTGGGTTGAGGTTGTACTGCTTTATGCTGTAGCCAACAAACCTGAGAGATTCTAGATATGAGCAGAGGGCTGGTTGGCGTGCCAGACTCATACTGAGGGCTCTAGGGCATTCCAGATATGAGCTGAGGGCCGGTTGGAATGCCAAACTCGTACTGAGGGTCTGGGGGTATTCTACTCTGATGACTGAGTGGACCCATTATACATTGGCATTCCAGATACAAGTTGAGGGTCGATCGGCATGCCAAACTAGTATTCAGGGCCTGGGGGTACTCCAATCTGATGACTGGTCACCCATTATACATTAGCATTCTAACCTAAGGTATTCCATCCTGAGGATGATTAGACCCAGAGGTTGAATGGGCCTGGGGTATTCCAACCTGATGGTTGATTGGACCTGACATGTTGTTATTTTCATATGTTATCTGTTGTGTTGGTACTTTGGGGGAACTCACTAAGCTTCGTGCTTACAGTTTTTAGTTTATGATTTTAGGTACTTCAGAGGACCGTGGCTAGGCGAAGGTGTGACCGTGCACATCATTGGTTTTCTGACTATTTGGATCTTGGGAGACTTCAATTTTAAATAATGTTTTGGAAAAAATGGTTTTGTAAATACTTCTATTAGTAAATGGGTTGTTTTAAAAAGTTTAAATTTCCTAAAATTTATGGGATGTTACAAGTTGTTATCAGAGCCTTGGTTTGAGTGAAATAGAGGAACACTCGTATGAATCTAGTCTCAAACTAAGGAAAAGGATTTTAAAAATTATTTTTAAACTTGATTTCAAAATAACCAAAAGAGGATGCGATGTGTACCATCAGTTGGAGTCAGTAAGTAGACTCAAAATTACCATAATGTTATTTGATGTTATGATATGTTAGAATACCATGCTAGTGATAAGCTAGGGATCTCCAAGAATTGCATGATAGAGTTACCTAATTATATGATGCCTGGTAGCCTAGGGTTTTTTCTTATATGGAATTGACATCATAATTATAGTTACTTAGTGTATTCATCATAGTTGTACATAAATAAGATGCTATAGCTTGATAATGTTTGGTTTAGACTTATATCCTGTTCTTGTTTAATGAAGGGCTTAGGGTAGAGTCAAGTGTTTGATTGTCTATAGGATCCAATGTTATGTATGATTAGCATACACGAGTGTTGCAGGGTTGGTGGAAGTTTCATGAGTAGGAGTAGTACATCGCAGGTCAGTGTGAGAATTATTAGCCACTCTTGAGAGAGTGAGGTCAGAATGAACATGTATCCGAGATGCTGAGATTTAGAGATCAAGAATTTCGTATGAGGATCTGCCTGATTTTATTGTGACTTAGATCCATTTGACTCCACTACTCGAATGTTGCTTGCTTTGTGCTTTGTGGGACTCATATTGATGTGAGCTAAGTATCAAACGAATACATTAAGTTACATGCCATGGAGGTTAAATAATCTTAGAGATAAGGATTTGGCCCTATTGCACAACTCTCGTTTGAGTCTAACTGTTGTATGTTGGGCCCATTAGTTGAAAGATTATTTAAGCTTTGTTACATGTAATTGTATTCATGAGGTGATTCGTTGACATTGATTGGAGTCCTTCAGTAGCTGATGGAAGGGGATATGGGGAATCCTAGGGGAGCCTAGGAAGTATTTTGGTGCGATTTCTACATTTTGGAGCAGGTATTGGGAGTATTATTAGGTCATAGCGGACCCAAGATGATCCTTGAGGAAAGTACGGATAGGTGTGGAAGGTAGTATTGGGCTCGTACTACTGGAAGCACAAGATCCGTACTCAAATCAATGAGAGTTTCGGGGATTCTAACGGTTAGTCGGGGAACATATCATGGTTTGATACCATGATTTGTGGCAGTAGTTCCGTATCTGTCGATCTTTTGGTTATGGTTACTTAGGCATGAGGATGGGTCTTGTAATTGTTGTGGGCCTCAGTGGCGATGTCGGTTTGGTAGGAATGGTACAGACCGAGATGAGTATGTTGGTTTGGAGGTCTCAAGGGTTTTGATCAATGACGTGCATTGAGTCGCGGGACTCAATAAGGAAATGATTGTTATGATCGGCTTGGGGATTGCAGCTAGAAGTTGAGTGGTTGATTGATGGATTGGATTATCGCTATCTGTGGCTAGGATTATTCCCTTTCAATTTTCCAAGTTCGGAGAAGGAGTGAGCAGACTTGTGACTATCAGAGTTAGGATGTAAACCCTACATGGGGTCTGTTGATCGCGATGTGTGGCGACAGTATGTCACCATGGGAGTACGCATGAGGATTCATGTGGTATGGATATTTTGTGATGCGATCAATCATCTGTGTTCTTGGGATATAGGTAGGCCAGGTACCGGATTGTTGGTCAGGATTGTAGGAGAAGAATGTATGTCTTAGATAGTAACTTGGTGTTTTGCTTATGCAGTTGCATGGATTCTTTAATGCTAAGTGGTTATGATTGGAAAATTTCCGAAGTCTTCAACTAAAATCCAGAATTCTCTTAGGATTTGATTGGTCCTTATGCGGAAGATCATATTGAGTGTGTTATGAACTCCAAGAGTTAGGGACGGTTTGTACCTGATTGATCCAGTTTGAGTTATGGTTTGGTTTTAAAACCAGTGGGTGGTAGTTCGAACCTAAGTGGGGGAGAACTGGGTATTCTACTTGGAGGATCATCGATCTGTTTGAGTTTGTGGTATTGGAAGAATGGTTAACAGGGATCTGCGGTGCGAGTATGTGGGATCTCGATTCAAAATTTGGTCAAGTCGAGGACGTAGAGCAAGAAACTATTGGATGTATGTGTTCAGGAGGTATGCGATTTGTCTCCCAATAGGAAGTAGTTGGTCAAGGGGGTTACTGTAGTCGTTTCCTTTTGGAATGGAAATGAATAGATGAGGAGATGCCAAGATCACTTAGGTTAAGTATCAGTTGTTGAGGAATTTTTCAGCTCGTTATTTGGATTGCTATTTTCAGTTAAGAGTTGGCAAGTGTTAATCGGTAAATCAATTCTAGAGATGGATATGTTCAGCTATGCATGGGTTTTAGTTCTTTGGATTAAGTGTCAATGTGCTCTCGACCATTGGTCACTTTATGCATCATCAAAGAGGAGATTCTTCGAAACTATTGGACTGTATCAGTTGAAGTTCAATGGATTCATTAACATATCACCGGGTTCTTCTTGAGTTTGGATGATGTTCTTAGTTATTGGGAGTCCAGAATTTGGGGTTAGTAATTGGATGGACTTGACTAGATCCTTCGTAGCATTTTTGGATGACCTCGAAGGTTTTAGTGAGATACTTGTGTATTGATGGGGTCTATTCAGTCTCAATCAAGTATGAGATCTTGTTTTGATCGATCATGAGGATGTCTTCTGTTAATGATTGAGGTTTGTCGTTCGATAGACCACTGGTATTTCTCCCCTTTTTGGATGAGGTTATGGGTTCCCTAAGGGTGTGAATTATGGTAAATTCATTATATATTGTCGAGAGGGATGTATACGGGCTAGTCAAGATGTCAATAGAGCGTTTGGTTCGAATTATATGCATGGTTATTTTTGGGTTATAGTCTTTGAATTGGATCAAGAGTGTGACAGTTTATCCTATTCTTGGGTCGTGTGCTACCATGGTTTCATAGGGTTTTGCATTAGTAGCAGCTTGTTCTGTGAAAGGAATTGTGCGTCGTAAGATTATGGCATTGTGGTGCATGGTTAACGTTAAGAGGAACGTTGATTAGGTCCCTACAAGGCGATGGAATGAGGTGAGTATCTTTAGGTCCCAGAATGTTGGGTTAATGATGTAATGTCGACAAGATCGGTGTAATATCGGGAGCATTCCAAACATGGGTTGAGGGTCGAGTAGGGCTTTCCAGACTCATGTTGTGGGCTCGGAGGTAATCCATACCTATGTTGAGGACCTTGTAGGGGTATTCCAGTCATAGGATGTGGGCCTAGTGATCATGATTGTTCATTTCTTCTTCTTGTGGTACTTTCAGTGTTGGTGTGTTGATGAAAGTATGGAGACTCACGAATCAGCTGGTTTGGATGAAGTGAGTAGTTAAGGGTTGTTGGGAGTATCAGTCATGCATCAGAAGGTCTTTACGGAATGTTTGAATTATAAATCCCATTTGTTCGCAAGTCGTTATTATGGGTTTGGTTATCAAGGTTGGGTATCAGTTATGAAGTCTCGAATCATGAAGTTCTTTGTGAATGTCTCGAGTAATTTTCCAGGTGGGGTTACACCTGAGTTGATAAGGGTTGAAGGCAAATGTGAAAATTCTTGGATTTCTCATGTTTACTCGTAGGAGCAGTGGTTGGAAATGGCCTTATTAAAGGCTTTTGGTTCATATTATGGATTTGGAATTGGTGGAAATTCGTGAGTGATGTGTTTGGGTTCTTTTTCCGCACGTTTGGTAGTGGTCATACTCAAAGGCAAGGGTTGAATTCAACATATGGATGAACTTCAATCCTGGAATATGGGTTTTGAAATTTACATCTGATGGGTTTCCGGTCTTGGGAAGCATATTGATAGAATTGATTCGATGTTTGTAACCTTAGGAGGCCCCGAATTTGTGGATCTCTCCAGATATTCGGTCTTAGCCATAAATTGTAAAATACGATGGTGTTGTTTGTGCCTCTCTGCAGTGGTTATCTAGCTAAAGCTCGTGTTTAGAGTCACCTTGTTTTGCGATTGAAGGATTCAACAGCAGAGAATGGTGTTTATACCCTACCATAACTCATATGGTGTTTTATTCATTTTCTTTTGGGGGGACTTATATAAAAGGTAATTAGTTGATAACACAACTCCCCCCACATTGAGGGTGACAACCCAAAACTTAACAACATGACATTCATCATTTCCGTAAAGGTATGATTTTTCTTTTCTGTGATGTCATTTTATTGTGGCAATTAAGGTGCAATAATATCATGTATTATACCATGATTTGCATAAATATCTTTAAATGGTGATATATATATATATATATATATATATATATATATATATATATATATATATATATATAACACACACACACACACCTCCACAATCATTTATTAGTACTTTAATCTTTTCATTGATTTGGATCTCAACTTCACTTTACACTTTAAAGTTGCCTATTCTGTAATCTTTAGTTTTAAGTAAATTTACATAGCAAAGTTTAATGCACCCGTCAATAAAAGTTATAAAGTACTTATTTCCATATTTACATGGATTCAACTTCATATCACACACATATTTGTGAATTAATCCAAAGGGATTAATTGTCCTTTCAATTGACTTGAAAGATTGGTATGTTAACTTTGATTTAACACAAGTGTTGCATCCATATTTTGACTTATATGAAAGTGAGGTATGTGTTCAAGTTTGATTAACCTTCTTAATGTGTCCATATTAACATGTCCAAATCTAGCATGTAACACATTAAAATTTTAAGCAAGTAAGCGGACTAGTTATCCAACTCATTAATATTAGGTTCATTAGCCAATATAGTATTTAAACATTCCATCATCCGCATAGATATTGCCTACAAACATACTTTTTTAGGTAAGTACAAACTTAATGGACTCAAACACCAAGCAAAATCCATGTTTGTTCAATAAACATCCAAACACTAAGTTCTTCGTAATCTATGGATCATACAACACATCATTAATTATTAGCTCTTTTATATGTGATACCATTTCTGGAATGTTTTAAACACCAAATTTAAGTGTTTAGAATCACAATTTCAAGAATAAATTTCAGCCTCAACTTGGACAAACTTATATTTCTTGAGTTACTCCCTCTTTGAGCATACATGGTGTGTAGCACTATATCAATCCATCACTCAATGGAGTTAACATCCATAGAGTTTACTTTGGAAATCGTTCCACTTTGTATGGTGAAATTTCAGAAATCATTTATACATTAAATATAAATGTTTAGAATTCTAATTTCCATAAAATATGCTTGCCTCTTGCTTGGACAAAACTCAACATAATTAAAAATCTATATTTGAACAATTATGAAACTTGCTTTTTTATGCAAAAATTCTTAAACTTGATTTCTCATTTAGAAAACTGATGCATAAATTATAATATCAGAAAATCTGATGTTTTTTTTCACCAAAACTATTTAGAATGTGATGTTTTTAAGTAAAACCAAGATACTTTTTCAGTTTTACGGATAGTTTTTCAGAAATACCAAGTTGTTTTCTGATTTCCGAAGTTGTTTACATAAAATTGAAGTTGTTTTTTTTACTAAACAAAGTCTTTTTGTTTTTCACAAAACAATGGAGTCTGTTCAAGACTGCTTTAGCCTCACTTAAACCTGTAAAAACACAATCTAAGTTCATAATCTAGTAGCCCTGTCTCTCAACTTTCCAAGGACTACTTTCACAAGTTCATATGATTTTTCTACAAATTATTATGAATTTTACAAAACTGTTTATCATAGCTGCTAAAAACCTAATCAGTCAGTAAAAATCATATTTTCCATCCTATTTAGAGTTGTTTCCAGTTTTTGGCTAAAATTAATGAAATGAATTAGACTCATACCAAACTTTGAGAATTGGTTTCAACAAAAATTGAGCCTCAATGACAAAGTTATGATTTTTCAATGATTGGAACAGATTAGAGCATTTCACAGCAACACGTAAATTGTGTTTTTGAGTTAAGCTAGCTTCTTAACACATTAGATACTTAATGGAATCAGTACCGATGCTGGAAAATTCAATATTTTATAATAAATAAAAGTCTTAATGAATTAATGATAAAATGTGCTTCAAAATGACAAAACAATCCATTTTTTCGTATGAAAATCGTATAATATCAAAATAATGCAAGTAAAATTGTTTCCGATTTCTAGTTCAATTTGTACAAACGAATTTTGTTTTGAAAATTGTAGGAAAATTATTATGGTAATGTATGAATACAAAGAAGAAAACTAAAAAAAATGAGGCATGCGTTTAATACATTGTTCTTAAAAAAAAAATTGCTCGTTACTAGGTGTTTGTTTCTCAGGATACAACAATTTGAAGTGATTCTTCTAGACCACTCAAACTCTCAATAGGCCTAGATTTTACATTCGATATAACAAGAAAATGAAGAAGAGAAAAATGAAGAAGGTAATATTTTGGTTGCATTCTTGATCTTTCTCAAGTGGTTGATGAATGATTGTATTTATACTACAAACCATAACCAACAAACAATTAAATTGTCATTAAAATACAATTCGTAACTGACATTATATTTAATATCGTTGTTAATTACGAGTTGTAATCGAAAACTAAACATCAATTTTTCGGTTATACATCATTCAACCCCTCAACTTCGGTTTATATATATATATATATATATATATATATATATATATATATATATATATATATATATATTATTCGTTTCAGTTGAGACTTGAATTATCAATTAGTTGGCTCTCTAACACTAACACCTGATACCGCTAGACTATAAGTCTTTCGATTAAAATCAAGGTTCTGAATAATGATAGACGTGATTTGACGGTAATGTCACGCATCAAATTTTTTCGATCTGTGGCGTTTGACGAAAAATACAAGCCTTCGAGCCATGATTAATTTTTTAAAACCTTAACTAAAATATATTGTTATTGTTTGCATTTAACTTATTAAAAGTAGAAAAAATATAATTTTTAATTACAAAGACAATAAGAATACATTCTATTAAAAAAAATTAAAGAATAATAACATTTATAAATATTATAAAGAAAGTTACATGTGCAGTGGGACAATGATAACTCATGTATGCAAGATTTGTTTTTATATTTGGAGAAGCAACTATGATTGTTCATGAGCATGAGTCACAAGATTTGTATGATTAGCAACACTAATATTTTACACTTCTTCATCGTCAAGATTCCCAAATCTTTCAACATGTCAAATATTTAATTGTTTTAATAAATCAACATTCGAGAAAATACGTGTTTGATGTATGTATCTTACTTACTATATATTTAGTGTATTTTTAACTCAACGTCAACATCAACATCAAATTCTCATTTTGTATTAATTTTATTGAATACTAAATAGTAAAACGGCAAATATAATGTATGATATTAATTAACGTTAGGGTTTCTTTTGTAAAAGTTGATTTTTCAACTTTAATCTTATACATTTTATTTTGAAATTCGTACAGTAATATTTTATATAAAATATTTATTCCTTGTTTTATTATAAATTAAATAATATGTATACTATATTTAGTTTTATACATATCTAAAAGTTTAGTACTGTTTAATAAATTTATGTTATTTGTGATGTTATATTGTAAAAAGCTAATAAAATAGATGTTGCTTTTGCCAATCTGTAAAAGTAAGAAGAAAATAAACATATTTGGAATTATACTTTTTTTTTATTAAAAGTTTGTTTAATGGATTGGAGATGGATTATTGTTTGTATCAGGCCGCACTTTCCAACATATATAGAAAAGGCGAATGCTTGCGTGTTGCGCAGAAGCACATACATAGTTGAAGTCTTTACAAATATATGATTTTTTAAATATAACAATAACGTCGTTGTTAAATTTGATATAATAATTTGTATATATTAAATTGATATAATATATTGATTATTTTGAATTATATGATAATATATACATTTGTTATACCTTCATAATCTCAATCGTTTGAATGACTTCTACCTGCGAGTTACATATGAATAAAATTAAATATAATGTATAATTTGATGTTATTTATAGTTGTTTTTATTGTTAATTAATTTTTTTAAATTTATTTGCTTAATGTTTTAATTTCTATCATTATAATTATTTAAAACATCAAACATTGTTTTTTATTTATTTTAAAGCTAACAATATAATCATTTATATAGAGTTGTTTTTAACTATTATTATTGTAAGTTATTTTAAGCTACTTATTTGGAATTTTTTAATGATTATAAAAATATATTTAAGAAATACTTTAGTTATATTAAAATTACAATTTAGTTTTTGCTTTGATCACTACAATTTATCACTCACGTTGTTGTTAAATTTGATATAATAATTCGTATATTAAGTTGATATAATATATTGATTATTTTGAATTATATGATAATATATAAATCTATTATAACGTCATAATCCCAATCGTTTGAATGAATTCTATTCGCGAGTTACACATCAATAAAACTAAATATTATATATGGTTTAATATTATTTATAGTTGTAATTTTTAACCAATTTTTTAAAATGTATTTGCTTAATGTTTTAATTTCTATCATTAAAATTATTTAAAGCATCAAACATTGTTTTTTTATTTTAAAGTTAACAATATAATCATTTATATAGAGTTATTTTTAACCATTATTACTATAAGTTATTTTAAGCTACTTATTTGAAATTTTTTAACAATTATATAAATATAATTAGAAAATATTTTAGTTAAACTGGTATTACAATTTAGTTTTTGCATTTATCACTTTTAACTATTTACAAAATATTATTTGGGTTTTTTAGTGGAACTGAAATTTATATTTAAGTTGATACTGTAATGTTATATTTAAATTAACAATTTAAGTATTTTGTCCAAACTGTTCAAAAATTATAGCTTTAAACTGATAATGGTTTACATGCAACAACATTTTAAATCTAATAAATTAAGTAAAATATGTTAAAATTTAAAGACATAACTTTATAAATAGAAGTAAAGATATTATTTTAAAATTGAAATTTAGTTTATTTATGATTACAATTTAGGTTTGATATTTATTTAATCTTATTAACCAACTTACAATCATTATTAGAAAGACACTACAATTTATCACTTTTAACTATTTATAAAATAATCTTTGGGTTGTTTAAGTTAAATAAAATTTATATTTAAGTTGAGCCTATAATGTTATATTTTAATTAATAGTTTAAGTATTTTATACACATTGTTCAAAAATTATACTTTTAAAATGATAATGGTTTACATCCAATAATATATTGAAACTAATAAATTAAGTATAATATGTTAAAAGTTAAAAAACATAGTTTTATAAGTAGAATTAAAGATATTATTTTAATATTGAAATTTAGTTTATATATGAATACACTTTAGATTTGATATTTATTTAACCTAATTACCAAATTATAATTATTATTATAAAAAAATTGAAAAGTCATGGGAGTTTCAAATGAATATAGTGAAAGGAAAAAAAAATGAGGGTTTCAAATGCATGAGATTTAAAAAAAAATGCTAGCTTTATAAGTATGTATGATATGAAATAAGTGTATAGAAAAGATGAACGAAAATTATAATTATTCTAAACGATAACAACTGTATAAATATATATTATATAGGGATGAAGATGATAATTATTTAAAACTATATATAATATAGGGACGAAAAATGTAATTATCATATAACATTGGGACTAAAACTATAACTAACCTAAACCGTCGGCAGTTATATGTAATGATCAAAAACCATTTGAGCACGTCATTGCGGTTATGTATCATTAGTAGGGATGCATAAATTGTAATACATCGAAATTTAATTATATATACGTGAATTTAATTATATATACGTGTTTGTCACGTCACGTTCTGGAACTTTTGACTTCTAGTTTTTAAGAAAATGCTAACAAAAAAGAAAAATTCTCGTTCGCGATAGGAGCGTTTAATTTTTAATCTAAACAAAATGCTTTAAAATCAAAAGCTACCTAGAGTAGTTTCAACAAAACGCTTCAAAATCAAACACTACCCGCTGCCAGCTACTCGCTACCTGCTAGTTTTGTCAAACTCGCCCATAATGATATAGTTTTGGATTGTAAAGATGAAAATGTAAAAAATGAAATTTTACATATTTTTAACGATCATAACACCTGAAACCGATATGGAGAATATTAAAAAAATTCGACAAAACTGTTATAGATTGTAAAAGTTTTGATCATAACACCTGAAACCGATATGGAGAATATTAAAAAAATTCGACAAAATTGTTATAGATTGTAAAAGTTTTAATCAAAACCAGTAAAAAAACTAAAAAGTAAAATTGTAGCAAATACAAAAGATGGTGCTGAAATATTAGGAAAATTCCAATTTTTTTGGGGGATATCTTCAGAAAAGTCCCGATATTTTGAACAAATTTTTCATAAAATCCTAAATTTTAATTTTTGAATAAAAAAGTCATGACTTTTTTCATCTTTTGGATAGAAATGCCCAAGAAACCGGCTAATTTATTCACTTTAGCCATTTTGATGTGTTCAACAAGTCATGGGACCAAATTGTTAATTTTTCGAAAATAACGGGACTTTTTTGCAGATTTCGTCAAATATTTTATATGATGCATAAACATATATTTTTTTTAAATATCTATATCAATTTTTACGTATTTGTGTTTTTTTTAATGTTTTTATATGTATACATTTACGTATTTTTATGTTTTTTAAATATATAAACGTATTTTTTACTTATTTATATGTATTTTAGACCATTTTACATTTTTTATGGATTTTTATGTATAATTTTTTATGTATTATATATTTTTACGCATTTATGTAATTTTAAGCTTTTTATATCGATGTTTATATATTTTTAATGTATCAACATATTTTTTTACGTATTTACATCTATTTTTAAGTATTTTACATATTATTTATGTATTACGTATTTATGTATTCCTTTAAGTGTTTTGTATAGATGTTTTTATATATTTATGTATTTTAAATGTATAGACATATTCTTTTAAGTATTTATATGTATTTTTTTTTTAACTATTTTACATATTTTTTGTGTTTTTTATGTGTTATATATTTATATGTATTTTTGCGTATTTATGTATTCTTTTAGTTTTCTTATATAGATGTTTATGTATTTTTATGTATATTAAATGTTTAATTGTATTATTTTTATGTGTTTATATATTTTTACGTAAAAATAATACACTTTAACATTTAATGTACATAAAATTACATAAACATCTATATAAGAAAACTAAAAAAAATCCATAAATACGCAAATATATATATATATATATATATATATATATATATATATATATATATATATATATATATATATATATATATATATATACATAATACATAAAAAAAAACACATAGAAATACACAAAAAAAAATATATGTAAAGTACTTAAAAAATACATATAAATCCGTAAATAATTACGTTTATACATTTAAAATACATAAATATACAAAAACATCTATATAAAAAACTTTAAAAAATATATAAATACATAATACATAAAATATATGTAAAATACTCAAAAATAGATATAAATACGTAAAAAATACGTTTATACACTTAAAATACATAAACATCTATATAAAAAGCTTTAAAAATACATAAATACGTAAAAATATATAAAATACATATAAATACATAATATATAAAAAAATAACACATAAAAATACATAAAAAAATATATGTAAAATGGTTAAAAAGACATATAAATAAGTAAAAAAAAAATACGTTTATACATTTAAAATACATAAAAATACTTAAATATATACTTATAAAAATATAAAAAATACAAAAATACGTAAAAATAGATATAGATATGTAAAAAGTATGTTTGTACATTATATAAAAATTTTGACGAAATCTGCAAAAAAGTCTATTTATTTTCAAAAAATTAACAATTTGATCCCGTGACCTGTTGAACAAGTTAAAAAAGACTAAAGTGAATAAATTAGCCGGTTTCTTGGATTTTTCTATTCAAAAGGTGAACAAGTCATGACGTTTTTATTCAAAATATAAAATTTAGGACTTCATTAAAAATTTGCCCAAAATATCGGGACTTTTTTGAAGATATCGCATTTTTTGGGACCTAAATTGTTATACTACTTGAAGAGGACCCTGCGACACTGACGTCAAACTAATAGTGTCAAGGCTGCAATTCTAGTAAATGAGCGGTAGTTGTAGCAAGTGAGTTTTTTCATAAGATTGACATCTGGGAGATTTGATCTTGGTAGCCTCTTAAACCGTTACCTAATATCATGTAGAAATTGAAATCCATGAAATAATATCCCTCTCATTCTCTCTTTCAATCACCATGGGTGGGGATCAAAGAAGTAGATGTGCTCCTTATGTTTTGACTTTGTATCAACCTCACAAAGAGGTGACATATATACTTGTGAACATATTCAGATGCATCTTGGAATATGTGAAATGAAAACCGAAAGTGAAAATGGAGCAATATAAATACTCCAAATGCAAAAAGATGAACACAACAAAAAAAAAAATCCCAAAAGTCAGATGAATAAAAGTACATAAAACATCTCTTCTTAGTGGACCGTGGTGACATTCATACACATTCACACACACACAAAGATTTTTTGTTTAAAACTCAAACCAAAACACTTAGATTCAAATTTCAAACACATGAACACACACACAAATAGATTGTCAATGGGTTTGGTGCTCCATTTTCCCTAGATCTACCAGTAAGATATAATGAGAGGATATTGATACAAATAGGAACTAAAACTAACCAATAAAGGTAAGCATGTTATTTTCTTAGATTTAACAGAAAAATCGAATAGAGTTATGATGAACTAACATTAAAAAATTGGAAACCACAATCATGATATTGTTGCAGATCGAAAACTTGGACTAAGATTGCAATATTCGCTAAACTATAAGGGTCATTTATGTAATCTTTAATACATTTTTTATTAATTTGGTATAAAAAAATAATATAATGGATTGGAGATGGTTTTTTTTAATGACATAAGTTCTACTAAAAAACTGAGTTAAACAAACAAAAAGTACATCAAGTAATAGCAATCTGTGAGAGTGTCAAATACAACAAATGATAGGGATATAATATCCTCCAAAAGAACACTGCTATATTACACTAAAAGGTAATACAAGATAACCAAGGTCGGTCGACAAAGTCATAGAGCTATGTGTATACCTTTTTGTGTAACATACTATGGTCACCAAAAGTAAAAAGGGGGGGGGGGGGTATGTAATGATTCAAGTAAATGAATAAAGAAACGAGTAAATGATTAACTAATTAAAGTAGATTCATAATTTATAAAGGATCCAACTCTATGTATAACAACTTAGTAATGCGATTCAAAGATGGCATGATATTTACTTAATTCTACCTAGGTTGGTACTTGGAAGTGTTCACAAGCTCTAACACTTCCCATTCACCACATTAATTAACCAAAATAAGCTATTTGATTAACCCTAACCTTACTAACCTAACATAAACAAGCTCTTAGTATTAGATTAAAATATTGCGTTAAGTTTGATGCGAAAGTTACCAACTACATCCAATACCCCTCATAAGTTCGGGAGTATAAGAGTGTATGAATAAGATTTACACTAAATTCATTCAATGGAAATCATTTTAGTGTTTCTTACCTAGTTTAATTCACAAACAATTATGTATTTTGCAATTAGATAACTTGAATGATCTAACCCTAATTCAAATAGCCAATATGAGTTAAACATTCGATTAAAACAAAATCAAATTCACTAGATAGAAATTAAAAGCAAAAATCAAGTCATATGATTGAAATCACAACTAAGAATTCAAAACATAAAATTAGAGAAACTATGGTTCTATCCGCACATGATTAGAACAATCAACAAGTCTAAGAAATATGAAATGATTCGCAAACAAGACTTAAAAATCTAATGAAAAATGTTTCTAAATGATTACAATCGAAACCTTGCAATAATACTTGGAGCCACCCTTCTCCCAATGTACTGAAGTCTGTTTCTCAAATGTTCCAAAGTCTCGAGATAGAATAAAAAGGAAAAACTGCCAAAAGACAGTTATTGGACCGAACACGACTCGTGTTGAAACATGGTAATTCAACACGGACCGTGTCATATAGGAATCGATTTGTCATCATAGATATTTCTTCCAAAGTCCGATGCTCAAATTTTCATAAATGGACCAACATGACTCGTTCCAGTATTAACAAAAATGATACGGACCGTGTCCATCAAAGTCAAAGGCTCCTTATTGGTTAAACATGACCCGTGCCAACTTTTTTAGTGCAATTCCAACAGGTCCCATGATCCTCTCTGCTTCCCAACGAAAACTTGATTTTCTAACTTTTTTGTTTCGCGTTTGATCGACCTGAAACCTTCACGCATCCTTCTTGGCACCTCCCAAAGCGCGTTTCCACCTCCAAATCACCTAAAAAGACCATAAAAACATACAAATAAGGTTGTTTTAGTAACTAACATGACTTTTAATGAAATGCAAATAAAATGAAATAAATACATAGATGCATAAAAGGGACAAAAAAAGTATGCAAAAAGGTGCACAAAATGCACCTAAAAAATCTCCCCAAGCTTAGGCCTTTCTTGTCGTCAAGAAAGATTGAGAATCAGACAAAACAGGATGATTTCTAGATGGAAAAAGGAAACACAAAACAAAAAGGGACAAAAATATCCTAAAGGAGCTAAGAGCGAATGCAATCAATAAAACATAGAAAATAGCTTATGTACAAAAGAAACTAAGAAAATAAGTATAAGAAAGTTTCAAAATAAAGGTAAAATGTTACTTTAGATCCAAATTTCATAATTCTTACTTTTTCGATCATCAGGGGTATGAAAGTCAATTGCTAATTATCTAAACATAAAATGTTGTCCATTTATTGTTCTCACTTCAAGCAAGTCTCAAAAAGAATTAAACCTTGGATGTTGCCCTTTAAATGACAATCATGGGCCCAGAGTTCAAAGTCATAGCATCATGAGACTTCATACGAAATTCATCGATTTAGCGGTTTTGAAAATGTAGACAACCCTGATGTTAAATTACTTTATTTGGGAAGGTATCATATTTTCTAAAAGGGGATTGTTTCTATAAAACTCCCTCAGTGTACTCCAGGTTGACTAAAGCTTTCAATCCATCCCAGTACCCACTGTCCATCTTTGGCTTACTCCCCTTTCATAATCCAGGATATGTGAAGGAGTATATTACACATGTATTGGTATTCCTTACTACTAAGGCATAAACAATCATTGAGTAACACTATGTAACATCATAATTTTCTCGTTCAAATAATCTTGTAAATGAAACTGATATTTACTCTTAGAATAGTATTTTAAAGCATGATTGTTAACACATTAAACCATGTATTATCTACATACGAGTTCCAAAGAACTCACATTCTTAGTTAATGAAAACTAACTTACACTTTGGCCTTTAATCCCCACTTGATGTATTTGGTCAATATTCCTTGTCAAAACCTATACAAATAACACCTAATCACCATAGAACTTGTTTTAACTCACTAAGAACTTAATCACAATTCATGATCGAAAGACTCACTCAATTGATCACTAATTTTACTTGAAAACATTATGTCACAAAACCAATTAGCTTCGTGTATATTGCATCTGGGTGAATTATTTCATTAAATTAGAAACTTAATTTCACATTCCTATCAACCTCACTAATTAGGATTCATAACCCTAATTAACCAATTCAATTATATGTTTGTAGAATTCATTAACCAAGCTCATAATTGTGTTATTTCTACTAGTAGCATCATATCACAAATTCAAAATTCAATTTGAGTTCTAACTATTCTTTTAATATTTTTACTAACTAAGCTTAATTAATTTAATACAAGTAAATATGGTAACTTAATACACTTAATAACTTAATCCTAGCACCACCTTGCTCTAGCATCAAACCCCTATTATTTCCAAGTGAAAATTGTCATAGCTCTACCGTGATTTGAGTATGAGAGTAATAGTCCTGGCTAACTATTCTTTAAAGTTTATACTGCTATATTCGGAAAGAACGAATCATATTTAGTTAATAGATGTGTTGCGTTTGGCCAAGTGACAAATATTTCATTTCAACGTACTTTCCACACTTCATGTCTCTATATGTACGACATCACATATTTCCATTGTAGGATTCTCTGACTAAAATAGCAACCTAATTCAATGTCTACGTCAAAAGTAACTCAACATGTCGCATACATGTTATGGACATGTCGCATAAACTGCTACTTAGTTGATCTGTTTTCTAGTTCTATTATAGATTTTCGTTTTTTCTATTCCAACTTCAACTAGCTATAACTCTATCATCTTAAGTCCAATTGTAATGAACTTTATATCCATGTGAAGATAGAAAGGAGCTTAAAAATTACATTAAGTCACATTTTACTAAATGTCTACAAAACGTAATCCATTAATTCATAAAGTTGGTGCCCTAAAACTACAAAATTCCCATTTTACCGTTATAGTTATTTGAACCATTTGGTGACTTATATCACCCAAACCAAAAATGTATTTCGTCATAAAGATGAATTTAACTTGTTTAAACTAGTGCATGAAACAAAATCTTCATGATTCCATGCTATTCACAAAAATTACAAAATTACCCCTTTTGGTCTAACTATTTACAAATAGTCAATTCTTTCAAATTTTAGGGATTTTATAATCACTACCCGTAAAAAGGATTTCGTCCTTGAAATATTCTCACATTCTAAATAGTTAGAACTTATAAATATTCTCACATACCTAAAAAGGATTCATGTCCATACTTTAAAAAAGATGACGTCCTTCTAAATATTTCTCACATACCTTATATATTTTACACATCATAATCCATTTCATAATATTGTTTCACGTTCATCTTATTCTACACAGTTACAATCTACTTTTCTATTTATTTGTGTTCTTCAATAACTACTAAATTTTATTCACAAACCCATTTATAATGGATATTATATCATGTATTTTTACATTTCCACCCAAACATAATTATAATGATTCGAATTTCTATCATCTAATTAACTAGGGAATTATCAAAGTTTTCTACAAATTATGAAATTCTATTAAAATTTAAGCACACTATATCCCATGTTTAATCGCGTGTTCAAAACAGAACTATACAAATAAATTAAAGAAAAAAAAGGAAAATACAAGTCATAAAACTACTCCTAATCTGAATTCCTTGTCCTCCAATCTTCTTCAGGTATACCGACCACCATCTGAACCTGCACAACATGAAAATCTCTACAACATCGGACAACAATGTCTCGTGGGTTATATTCTTACTATTTTCATGTTCATCTACTCTTGTTATAACTCTTACCATCTTTCCATACTCTAATCTCCTTATCTTTTCTTTTCATACTTTATAATTTATGTCTTCTTCTCTATCTTTCTCTCATCTTCCAATTTCTCTACATTTTATCCTTTTTTTCTCATACTCTACTCTATTATTCGTGATTCTCATCTCCTCTATCTCTTTGTCTATCATCTAATCTATTTCTCATACTCTTTTGTAGCCTCTTATCAGACTCATTTCATACTCTATACATACTCTACTTTCTCTTTCTTTATCGCTCTCATAAACTTCTTTTCTACTTCTATTTTCTCTTCCTCCATACTTTATCACATCTTATCTTTCTCTACTTTTTACTCACTCATGTATGCTCTTCTCATGCTCTTACTTTTCTCTTTCACCTCTTATACTCTTGGCATGCCTATCTCATACTCTACTTACTCTTAATTTTTCTTTTAAGGGAATCAACATCCTACTAAAATTATTGGGTATACTTATTCAAACTGACTCCCCTCTTTTACGATCCCTCATGGATCCTTAACCACTCTTCTTCTCTTGAATCCCTTGTGGATTCATTATTCCTAATCCCTCACGGATTATATTTAAGTTCTTAAAATAACTCTCTTATCTTATTCCACTCATGGAACCTTTTCTCTGTCTTCTCTAACCATACACTTCTTGATTCCCATAAGAATCATCTATCTGCATCTCCAATAGGACCATACTCTTATTCCCGTAGGAATCCCTATCTCATTCCCAAATGAATCATATTTTTAAACATATCTACTATTTTATGCTCGTCACATAACACTTGTCAGATGGACATTATGTCTCTAAATCTCATTAGAGATACTCTACTACTCACCTAGTACTTAACTTATTAAGTACTTAATCTCTTCCAATGTCTATTAACATATAGGTATTCTACACAATACCAATAGTTTTTAGACATACATATATACATACATATGATTATAAGGCATACAATCCTATTCTTTTCTCAACTACATCTTGTTGGTATTACTACTAATACCACTAGCATATGTGTGTGTGTATATATATATATATATATATATATATATATATATATATATATATATATATATGCTTACATACTCTTTTATATGATTGTGTTTCATATAATCATATTTCATTTCTTTCTACACCTCTTAGGTATTTAACAAATACATTTGTCATCTATTGACCATACTCTTGGTATATGTACATGCTTTGATTCATGTTTCTAAACGTATACATCATATATTCGCTATATATACGTATATGCTCTAGTACATGACTTTAAACATATATCTCATAAAATACACACATTCCTACAAACATGCATATATATATATATATATATATATATATATATATATATATATATATATAGTTACAATCTAGAGAGAGAGAGAGAAAACTATAATTCACCTTATTAGTAAGTGAGGCCTAACTACCACTTGGCTCTAAGTCTACAATTGATGCATCTTTGGTCATAGTCTTGCTCAAGGCCTATTCATAGAACATTTCAAGTTCATTAAAACCTGTCTTAACCTATTAAAAGCTTATATACTTCATAATGTCAAAATGATCACTTAATTGATCATAATTCTAACATTTCATTTTTACATCTAAATTCAATCCAAACAATGAAGTACGCAAACCATACTACTTAATTCATCACACTCTAATCTCTAAATGCATCCATTCAACATTACCACTAGTTAATGTTTGAAACCCTAACTTCACATATATGGATTACACCTTTGAAATCACACATAAAACTTGTTCAAGGCTTCAATACACCTGATTAAACATTACTAATTGGCTTTCTGAACACAATATTACATAACTAGCTCATATCATCACAACTCCATTAAATGAAAATGAAGAATATGGTTACCTTAAAGGATTTTGATGTTCAATCCAAGCCATAAACACCCTTGATCGCCTCTTGATCGTCTTCCATTCTAAAATTTACTAGATCTTAGCTCCAAAGGATTTGGGGGTGTTTTTTTAGTGAGAATGAAGGCATAATAACCTTTAATCTATTTGCAAAACTGAGTCATGGTATGTCTAATGAACTCACGGTTAACCTCTAACCTATATGTGATGACTTCCCACAACAACAATCTACGTTTTACATCGCGTCATGGTGCCTATTTACCATGATGTGGTGCAATGTAGGTACCCTACAACTTACGGAAAAGAGTCTCGTCTGAATCCTTATCATCCATCACTATGTTGTGGCGATCTACTTACTGCATTATGGTACCTGGAGGTCAGCAAAGTGCATTGTTGACCCCATTCCAACTTTGGGGATGACTTTCTTCTAATCTTCTAAAGCCCATACCTTCTTCGTTTCTAACCAGTTTTCTATGATCTTTATATTCACACAAAGGTGAGAACATATTATACACCTCTGTTAAGTCATTTCGTATTGATTTAATATAGGTTTTAATCTATTAAGTCACAAACTTGGCCTAAAAAGCATAAAATTTCCCATTTTACCCTTTTGGTAAAAACATATATTCTCATGAATTTATTATCTTGAACTCACTTATCTAATCTCATATAAGTGACTTAAACTTATCTTTTCCATTCATGAAGTCACAACTTCGTAAGTTATAAAATTCTCATAAATGAACACTTTGCTATTTTAGTCAATATTTAACTAAAACTCAAATCTCTTTAAATTTCAGATTCGTACAACAACCATATTGTATACTTGGTATTATTTATCAAAATTTATCCCACTTTGAACAACGATAAGTACATGCTTTATCCCTTTCACCATTCTTTACATAAGTATGGTTATGAACAAACACGATTCATGATCGAATACATATTGGTTTACTCAACCATATTTGGTCCTTTAATTTGACCAACAACTCCATTTTTTTTTTTGTAAAATCACAATTTCGTCCCTATTTTACACTTCACAAGGATCTTAGTCTTTCTATTACTACAACTTTTACCAAATCATATACCACTTATTCATAATCCTTCATTTGTACTACTAGTACCACAATTAGCCTTCATACTCTTTAAATGAACACTTTCCAACTTCGAACATATTCATCAATGCGCGATCTTTAGTCATTAAAGACCATTCTTTAGATGAAAAGCATATTGATCGTTAAAGCAATTGATGAGATTTCAAAGAAGAATCCCAAAGGTGAACACCATTTTGGAGTAGTTACACTAACCGTAACATAAACTACAAATTAATCACATGTGCAAAGGAGTGCAACAATTATAGAAAGAAGAACAAGAACAACTCTCAAACATTCCTAATTATATTCACCACCAAAGCATCATCAAATAGGATGCTAAAGTATGACAAACACAGTCACAATCATTGTCAAATATGTAATATATTTATTGATATTAAGATTAACCAACATTCCCATGTGATAAATCACATTTAAAAGGGATCATGATTAACTATATAAAGCAGAGTAGAAAACCACGTACCAATCCCAACTAAGGGCCTTATAGGAAACTTAAATATTTCCTATTGCATATTGATGTCTCCCTCATCTTGGACATCATTACTCCTTAAGACATATAAACAATATTCTTACCACACCATTCTCTTGATTATTACTTTTAAGAGTTTATTTAAAAGTACATCAAAGTACCATAATCATCCATATAAATTCAAAAAATTTCATGCCATATATATAAGGAATCTATACCCCCTGCCAGTTAATTAACAACTCTTTACTTCACATATGAGGAGATCATACCCCCTGCAGATTTAAAAAAAATGGACTTTTTGCTAACCACAAGATAGCTACTCCCTTATTATGGTCACATTTCTAGACACTACTTTACCACGAGAAATACATCCTAATAGTGCCTTATCCACCCTGTTACAGGGACATGTCTGGACCTCTATCTCGAAAAATATAAATGCCTTCATATCACAACATATAATAATGAAAACTCATCATGAGTACCCAATGCGTATCATGTGTTTATAATGATATGGAATCTCTTACTATTGTACCCCCGCTATACATATTCATCCATAGCTTTACCAAAAACTTATCCCATTACTTTTACTATATATCATTAATTAAGTATGCCATGGAAATGTACTTTAACAACTATAGTTATTGCTAATTTCCATGGCCATTTTTCTTGATGTATTTAACTATAAGTATGTATTCTTCTTGTGTCCATTGTACTTTTTTAAATCCTTTCTTCTCACCACATGGGACTCCCCTAATTCTCTAAAACTTCGAATCGAAGCTCCTTTTTTGACTCTTCATTTAATTACTCATATTTTATACTACTGTTAATCAATCTAATTCTCATTTATACAAACATGGGAGGTTTGTACTTTGTAACTACATTCTTTTCATTTTGAACTACACCTTCTCTAATCATTCTTTTATCGATAAACTTCCATTTAGCTAGATATCATCTAAAATGGATCTGCAACAGTACACTTCATAATACGTTCATCATATTCCATCGAATTTGAATTCTATACTTCACAATTCCATAATAAGATTTACAAACAAAATCAATTCTTATGTCATAGTATAACATGACATATATTCTAGTAATGTAAAACTAACACTAACTATAACCAAATAATACATAAGTGATAACACGAATAGTGATCCTAAAACACAAATTTTCTTTCATGTTACTCATAGTTCCAAGACTAGGTATGGAAGATCCAAACCCAATTCATTCAAACTATGGCTATGATACCAACTTTTAACACCCACACTTTTTATAGACTACTATGGTTTTTAAAAATATCCTAACATTTAAGTCATGTTTATCAAAAACTGTTGCCGGATATTTCCATTATAATATCATTTTACAATGATTTATAAGTTACAGAAACTGGGCGTTACAACTGATATATATAAAAACCATAGTAAAGTAATGAATATACCATCTCTATTGAAACCATGTCCATCTTTTATGCTTCAAGAGTTCACTGCAATCAATACAAACTTGATCCTCCAATGCTTCATACCTAAACAAAGAAAACATGATATTTACACAATAAACATTAGAAAAGATTTCCTGGTGAGTTATATGGATAAAACATATACACAAATTGCATAATCATAAGTACATAATATTTACAGAAAATCCCCCAACTATAGGCTAATCAATTCCTCATTAAACATTTAATAAAATGTTTACACTTTCTATATATTCTTTGTGATAAAACTTATATATTTATAGATATATAAGTATGACCATATATAAATAATTTATACATAATCCTTTGGTTAGATGCCGATCAGTCCTTAGGGTTTATCACATAAATGATAACCTATTAAGCCTTATCAAAAGATAAGATAAAACAACTCATTAAATTATCATGTGATGAAACTTTGAAAAGAATTTACATGCCTAGGTAGAATCTGATGGGTTATGAGCACTATAACATCCCTATGGTGCACATACAACCATAATGCTTTGGATCTAAGTTTTGTCAAGTTATACATGCAATTTCATTTTATCCAAAGCATATACCCTAGCCAGAATGCATTTGGAGATATACAACATAAAAACTAGTTAGATGAATACCTCTTAGTTGTAGCTTGTAGTTATAGGCCTTTCAAGAGCTTAGTACCTCAAGTGTGATACCTCTAATAAGATACAAACACCAAAAGAAAATGGAGGCTGGTGAAAGAGAGGTTATGAAGCACAAAATCGGCTAGGGCTTCACATTCGAATGCATTGGCCGATTTTAGGGAGTTAGGGGTTACATTTATAGTGTGGAATTTCTAGGGTCTCTTACATGTAAACCCGAATTCACCATAACTCTTCACATTTCATAGGTCCTTTGTAATAAACCTTCATGGACTCTCATATAGGTTTAGTGTAATGCCCGCAGATTCGGGATAGTCAATTTAGAGACAATAAGCATCAAAAATGAATTTTTAATAGAATATTATTTAGCATAAATAATCTTAACCAAGTTATAGTATATTTCATAAGGGTTCCGTACATATAATGAATGCCGAAATTCGAGTTATAACGAAGAAGTTATGATTTGTCGAAGTTTTTCGACAAAACTGGCACGACACCGGAAATCGTAAAAAGTGAATTTACGATAAAATACTTTCTAGCCTTAGCAATCTAAATGAAAGTTGTAGTATAAATTAAACCGAGAGTGTGCATAAAAAGAACGTCCAAATTTGAATTCGAATTTTAGATCGGTTGATTTTTAGCCAAATATAATCTAAATGAGAAATGAAGATATCGTTAATAGGAGTTAAACAATAAGTAGACAGTCGAAAACGGAGCTCGTATGCGAAAGATATGGACGAAGCTTAGTCTTTACTCTTCAAGCACGGAGAATTTGATATAGATTTGTAAATCTGAGATAGAATATGAATTGGCCGACGAGGTCTAAATGAAAGTTATATTACTCATAAATAGCAATGTGTGGATATAAAGAACGTCGAGACTAGAGCTCGTATGAGAAAGATATTGACGAAACTTTGTCTCTATTCTTCAAGCGCGTCGAATTCGATACAGTTTTGTAAATCTGAGCTACAATGAGAATTAACCGACGACGTCTAAATGAAACTATGAAAGTTCTAGTAATTGTAAATACCAACGTGTGGATCCTTCATATTTCTCACACCTTTCACCCTCTCTTTCTCTCTCTACTTTCTCTCTCTAAGCCCCCTAACCCCCTAAGCCTAGGTAAACCCCTAGCACCCGAAAGAAGTCACGAGGCTCCCGGAGTCCATAGAAAAAGGGTCTTTCGGTTCGGGAACACAGCTCCAAGCGAAGCCTGATTTTCGAGAAAACCCACTGTAAGTGAGCTACGTTTACGTTATTTTTAATATAGCTTTTAATTAATTATAGTAACGTTAGTAGGACCTTATGGTAATTATTTGGGTTATATAAGTGTTGTTGTAATATCTTTTTAACCACTAGCGGTACGAGGAATCTAGTTTGGAGGGTCGCTTGGGTTGTTGGATTCAGAAGTGTTATATGCCAAAATGATCCTGCCCTCCGGTGTTTCATGTCTGGCCCCTGTCTGTACATAGTGGGTGAAAAGTATTGTTTAACACTTATATAATAGTAATAATAGTTAGACTATTAATTAGCCTTGGCGAATATTAGACTAAACTCTAGTGGTAATGATACTAGGTTCTGTCAAAGGAGTTGTTTAAAATAAACGAAGTGCTGTCCGAGTACCGAGTCACCACCTTATTAGGTGAATGCATCGTCCCTTTCATATTACACATAGATATGAAGTATTTAATATAAATGATGTGCTGTGAGTGCATAGTTACTTTCATCTTACACATAGATATGGAGTATTTAATATAAATTATATGTTGTGAGTGCATAATTACTTTCATCTTACACATAAATACGAAGTATTTTATGTAAATTACGTGCTATGTGTGCATATTATCTGAATACTTGCTATCTATGTTGGATTAACGATTTTATACATGCTTTAAATGAATTAAACTGTATATGTATTTTATATCTACAAAATATGTTGGGTAAAACATGGGTAGATGAAATATGAGTCGGATGATGAGATGAGAGGTGATATAGAACATGAGATAAGGGTGGGAGGTGAACAATGAGAGAAGCCTTTTACCCAAATGATGGAACCGTCATCTAGCAGAGTATGGATGACAACCACGGACTATTCTAGACAGTCCAGTGGAACACTAGCAGGCTCGCAACCTGTAGGTGTTGTGAACAATGTGTTCACCCGGTGTACTCTAAACCTTGGAAACTATGCAGACTTAGTGCCTAAACCTTGGCAATCATGCACACTTAATGCCTAAACCCTAGTGACTATGCAGACTTAGTACCTAAACCCTGGCGACTATGCAGACTTAGTGCATGTTGTATAAACCCTGGCGACTATGCCGACTTAGTGCCTAACCCGGTGATGATGGACTTTGTGCCAATTCGTTAGGATAATCCTTAGGAATAAATGAACGAGGAATAGATGATTTTTATGATAGATCCTTAAGAGTAAAGAAGATAATGGGGATGGGCAATTAGGTTGATTAATTGTTTGAAGATTAAACATAATAATTATATTATTGTGGGTTGAAAACCCTATGTACTCACCAAGTTTCCCAACCTGACCCACTCAATTTATTTAAATCATAGGTGTTGATATGAATTCACATTAAACTGAGAGATTAAGGATATATAAATCACTAGTGTTAAGAATGTAAGTTTTGTTTATGCTTATGTTTCTTTCCCAACCTGACCCACTCAATTTATTTAAATCATATGTGTTGATATGAAGTCACATTAAACTGAGAGCTTAAGGATATATAAATCACTAGTGTTAAGAATGTAAGTTTTGGTTATGCTTATGTTTCTGTACTGACGATGACATCTCAAATGTTTTAAAATGAATAAAAATACTTTTCTTTAGAAATGTCTTGATAACGTATGTATCATGCTTTACTGGGAACAAATTCTGCATTATTTTTATTAAAAGAGGTACTCTGATTTTTATAAAGCGTAAACAAAATCCGTCTTTTCTGGCCGTGAAAATGGAGATGTCACATTTAGCCCATCCCTAATCAACATGGATCATTAGCCCAAACTATAAGTATTACTGATTTACCTAATAGTCCCCGTAAATTTAATCATTCTCTTTTGATCACTAAATTAATTCTAAATTAATTATTGATCAATACTAATTAAATAATATGATTTCTCAATTAATATATTATTCCTATAATATATTAATAAATCACAAATAACATCTTTCTCAAAAATCCATATTATCAAATTGCTCCAGTGAAGGCAACCTAAAAGGACCATGCTACTATTGGGTCAAGTGCATACAAATTATAGTTATGAGCTTAGACACCTAATCCAACATAATCATCCCTTATCCCTTCTCAGGATATCACTAATTTCTTATCCCTTTAAGGGATATCATCATTACTCCTATTGTCTTATATCGACTTGATCTTATTCTATGACCCAAAATGTTGACAACTGTTGGAGAAGAAGTCACACGAGAAGGCCCCCTAAATAGATCGTTGAGCATTACTGAAGAATAAATCATTAGACAATGCCTTGTAAACATAAATTTGATCAAAAGAACCACTCAATTGGTCACTAATATTAATTGACAACTTTTTCTCACAAAACAAATTGATTTTTTCATATATCGCATCTAGATAACTTAATTTATTAAGATATACAATTAATTTCACATTCTCATTAATCTCACTACTTATGGTTGATAACCCTAATTAATTAGTTCAATAATTCAACTATAGAATTCATTAACCAAGCTTATGACCATATTTATCATACTACTCATAACATCATATCACAAATTCAAACTTCAATTTGAGTTCTGACAAGTCAAAATTTTAATGAACTTTATATCTACATACGAGTAGGAAGGAACTTAACAACTAAATTAAGTCACTTTTGATTGAATGCCTATAGAACTTAATCCATTAAGTCATAAAGTTAGCACCCAAAAACTCCCAAAATTCCCATTTTCCCTGATGATTATTTTCACGTTTAGTGACTTAGATCACCAAAACCAACAATGTATTTCATCATAAATATTACTTGAACATGTTTCAACTATTTCATGAAACTAAATCTCCAAGATTTCATACTATTCTAAAAATGATCAAATTATCCCTTTTTTTCAAACTATTCACACATAATCATTTGTTTCAAATTTTAGGGTTGTTACAATAAATTTGTAAGATTATTGGTATATTGTATACAAGTAAAGTTCAAAGTTATATTTATACAAAAAATCATTTCTAAAATATGTATCAAAAATCATAATTTCATGTCAACAACCATATAGCATACCATGTGAAGTACTTTTATCAAGTAGATGTATACAAAAAATGTTGAATGATATTTTGCTTTGAACTAAGGCAAAATATTAGTAGCAGTTTGTGAATATTAGTAGTTGTTTGTGAATATAGTCAACATAATTTGACAAGTCTTGTCACTAATTAATCTTAATTAGCTTAATATAGGGAAATAAGGTACCTTAATCCAATTAATAACTCATTCCAGGAAACAATAGTTGGATCTCTACTTTGATTTGATTATGAGAGTAATAGTCTTGAATGAACTATTCTGAACAGTTTATACTTAGATGATGTCGCCAAGAATGTGCCATATGTAGCTAATATATGTGCCACGTCTAATTAAGTTGCTCATATTTATTAGTAACATACTTTCTATACGTCATGTTCTATATATGTATTGCGTCGTGTTTTTCCATAGTAGGACGCTTTGACTAAAATAGCAACCTACTTCAATGTCTATGTTAAAACTTACCTTATGCGCAACGTACCCATTTATGGATGCACCGTGTAAACTACTAGTTACCAGATTTATGTTTGCTAATTCTAATACAATGTTACCTTTTTTCCATTTCAACTTTAAATAGCTATGACTCGTTCACCCAAAGTCAAAATTTTAATGAACTTTATATCTACATACGGGTAGGAAGGAACTTAACAACTAAATTAAGTCACTTTTGATTGAATGCCTATAGAACTTAATCCATTAAGTCATAAAGTTAGCACCCAAAAACTCCCAAAATTCCCATTTTCCCTTATGATTATTTTCACGTTTAGTGACTTAGATCACCAAAACCAACAATGTATTTCATCATAAATATTACTTGAACATGTTTCAACTATTTCATGAAACTAAATCTTCAAGATTTCATACTGTTCTAAAAATGATCAAGTTATCCTTTTTTTTTTCAAACTATTCACACATAATCATTTGTTCCAAATTTTAGGGTTGTTACAATCAATTTGTAAGATTATTGGTATATTGTATACAAGTAAAGTTCAAAGTTATATTTATACAAAAAATCATTTCTAAAATATGTATCAAAAATCATAATTTCATGTCAGCAACCATGTAGCATGCCATGTCAAGTACTTTTATCAAGTAGATGTATACAAAAAATGTTGAGTGATATTTTGCTTTGAACTAAGGCAAAATATTAGTAGTAGTTTGGCCTAATATTACACCATTCATCCCTTTGAACCGACCCTTTTATCTTATATTTATAATTTGGAAAAAGAAATAGGCTCATTCCAATCCCTTCACGTACAAATATAAAAAACCAATGTACAAGCATCCATTCCCTTTCCATTTTCCTTACTCTACTCCAACCAAATTGCCACCAACCATCATCCCTTCCTACGAGAAACTTAAATACAAAACAAAATTAACACAAAATTGAATCAAACAAAAAATTACAAAATCCGATCACAATTGGAGTATGCAAAAGAACCTCATGGACTATAGGTATGGGTGTGGATGACTTCATATGTTTAGATTGTTTAAACAATCTCATAAAATTAATTTACAAACTCACATGTTTTTTTTCTCACAATTGCACAACTATTATGTTTGTAGAAGACCTCATAGATTTTAGGTGTGGATATCTTTCATTTTCAATCTATAAATCAAACATGGTTTGTAGAGACGGTGTCGGTGTGGGTGTGAAAGACTTGTCCTTTCCCATTTCCATTACTTTCCAATCCAGCTACTGAACCCGATTATCAAACCTAAAACTAAATTTCTAAAAATTGAATCCTCTATTAAAAACCAAAATATGATCAATCCCGATTCAAAATAAAACATATGAAATTACCTAAACATGATGGAATTAAATCCCCAAACATGATGAAATAACCAAAATGAGAATAAAAAAACAAATCGGATGGAAATATATTCAAGAAACAAAATTCCAAGAATTACCAAAAATAAATCCATAAATCAAATCTCTATTTTTTAATCCTTAAAATCAGTGGTAGAGTGAAATGTGAGTACCAATGTGTGTTGAGGTAATGGTGGCATGTTGAAGATGTTGATGGCGGGAACTTGATGTTGGTATGAAGATGATGGTGTACTGTAACACCTTAACTTTTTAAAATATTTGTATGCTATGGGTGTTAAACATTTTGTGAAATATACTCATGTTTTGCAAAAATATGGTCCAACAAAAAATAATTTGTTAAAATATATACATCTTGGGAATTACGAATCTCATATAAAACATATCCAACCATAGCAAGCAAATAAGAATTAACAAGATATTATTACAAGGAGGCTAAACAAGTTGCACTCCAACTATCTTAAAAAACTTATAGCATGTCTACAAGATTCTTCTAAATCTTGAGTACAACCTGAGATACATAGCATAAAAGAAAATGCGTGAGATCAAAGTGTACAGTGCGCTACATGGGTTTACACACAAAAATATTTTCAAAAGTTTTGTAAAAATATTTTCTTTACTTTTCAAAAAATTTGTAAAAATCTTTTCTTTACTTTTCAAAAGTTTACATAATAATCTTTACAAAACTCTCAGTAGTTTACAGATCCTTTGCTATATTTACAAAAGATTTTATCAAAATATTAGCTTTTAATTTCAAAATCATGCACTTATATATACACAACATGTATGAAATACATGTTCTAATTCTACTGTTAACTTAGGTAATACCACCCTTCGAGCGGATCCCTTCCGACATCTTTAACCTTGTTCCATTTTACTATCCCAAATTGGTTTATTAACGACATCATATTTTTATTCATAGAGTTTCACTCCAAGTCTAGGCCAAGGTAAAAAGAACTTGGTCAATTCACATTAGCATCATGTTAGTAAACATCTACCTCAGAAAGGAGAGTTACCAACCCTAGTAGAATCTCCTCGTCCCATTACAAGGACATGTATGACCTTTAAATGACATATATACAACTATATTCTGAGTATGGATACTTACTATGATTCTTTATAATAGTGAATTATGCAATGTCATGATATGTATATGCTTGAATAAACATACAAATATGAAAATACATATACTTTATAAAATACATATATCACTTTCATTAACATAATTTAACACTTTCAACAATTATAAGCAAGCTTAACTTTTCTCAAACTACTCAATTATATTTTTCATATAGTAACAATTGATATAAAATAACTTTTTTGTATGCTATGATACTAATGCTTCAATAACTTTCTTTACATAAGAAAATATTTCCTTGAAAATTTTCAGATATACTCAAAATAGAGTTTTCAATACTATCAACCAGCTATTGTTTCAAAATCATATGTATAATTTTTAACCTTCTATAAAAATAATATAAGTTTGCATATAAAATATAAAATATAAACATTTACTTTTCCATGTACCTCATAGCGGGAAAAAGCCACATGTAGTCACCATAGTAGTTAGGTATGTCTAACTATACTAATCCACTTGTCCCTTCCTTTTAATCTGTTACAAATGATCCTCAATATTTATATGAATGATTCATGAAAAGATAAGTAATCTACGATCACATGATTATACATATAACAAGTTATTACTAGTCCTTGTAAAATTTTCTAATATGATATTCCTTTTTGCATGATAATCTTTTAGATATCCAAATGATCCATTAGAAATTTCATCCAACACTTCTAATATCATTCCATATTATTTATCAAGTCCTTAACACACTGGTTATAAACATAACCATTTCATATAATTCTTACAAGCTTTATGAGCTCATAATTTTATGTACCAATTCATTTCAACATTTATGTAACGACCCAAATTACCATCTATCATCAAGGTTATTGTTCCGTTAAGTTTATTCTTAAAACTAATATTTTCCTTGGTTTAGAGTTAAGTTATGAGGGCTAAAGTGTAATAGAAGTAACCTTGATCATGTATATGGATCTATGGGTTATTTTATCATATTTTGAGGGCTTAGATTGTAAATTATGAAATATATAATGTAGCCTAACCCTAAATCCTAGAATTTCATTCAATTTGCAGCCATCAACTTCAGAGAGTATGTGAAAGTTTGTATATCATTCTATTTTTTGGTGTTTTTTCAAGATAAGGTGATGGAGTTCTTGAAGGTTTTGAAGCATTATTGGTGTAGTGTTTAGATAGTTGCTTCTTCTTATCTTGCTCCTGAATTTTCAAATGAATTTCTACATGAAATATTTGTATTCCTTTGAGTCATTTCTGTCCATATGATGTACACTCAAGAGTTAGCCATGAATGGAGCAAAATCTATGGTGTAGAGTGTTTCATTGGTCCCTAAATTGTTTTAACCATCATGTGTAATTACATATGGTTTGGAAGGGTTTAAATCCTCCCAAAAAGGGTTTTAATTAGACACGTATCGGCCATGAGAAGACACATTTTCGATAAACATTTTTGTAACCGACAACATTTCCATGACATTGTACACTAGTGACCGTGGCATGGTGACATGTTTTCCTATTTTTCAATTTATGATATGTCGACTAAACTACGATGCAACCTGATAATGCCCGCGGTAATGTACTCGGTGATGACCATTTTTTGATTTAAGGCTCATTTCTGATTAGACTTTTGTGTACTTACTTAGGGTTCTTAATTGCTTCCTGGAGAGCACTTTCATCTATTCATTGTTTCCCAAAACTTGAACTAGAGGTGAGTCATCTTATATTACAAATCTAGTACATTGTTGGAGAAATGTCATATCCTAGAATGTATAAACTGAACCAAGGATGTTATAGGAAGTGTGTACCCTAATTGTGGGTGATATGTGTGCTAGCAACGTTAATCCCTTTCTATGAAAGAAAAGTATAGAATGTATTGGATCTTAGACTCTTGTTATGACACTTGGTGTGAAGTGTGTGGGTAGGTCCTTCTAGAAAGATGGATATGTGTTGTTTGTGTGGAATGATGTATGAACGGTGTGATTTTCTAGAAATTATATTGGCAACGATGAATAAGACAATACATGATAGTGATAATATGCCTTGACTTGTTGATGATGTAATATGCATGTTTATGTAGTGATGTGATATGCTTTATACTATGATGAGATAATATGGATGTTTAAATAATGATGTATTGTGTAATAATTAAATGAGAAAAAAAATTACAAAATAAAAAGTTATGGAAATGGCACTTAGTATATGAGTATAGATAATTAATAATATAGGAGAATATACATAGAGGTGCAAATGTAGTGTTGGATCTATGAGGAAAGCCAAGTAGGTTGGCTTATAACATCCTGATTTCCCAGGTATATTATTTTATTTTATTATTTTGGAGTTTGAGGAGGAACTCGGCGAGTTGGAGCCAAGACTCGCCGAGTAGGGTCGCGGATGTTCATCCAGGTTCACGTCCAGACTCGGCGAGTCCACGTTGTTTAATGAAACCCTAATTCCTCGGGTTTGGAGCCTATTTAAGGGCACTTATAGCCTCCCATTACGGCTACCAGTCCCTTGAGAGAGCCCTAAATGAGCCAAATCGTTGTGAGGGAGAAGAAGTCACTTTTTGATCCATGAACCCTTGGTTTAGCAAGAAGAAGGTGATAAGAGCAAAGAGGAGGTGCGATTCAAGCAGTTCCAGAGTTCAGAGACATCATTTTGAGGTAATGGTTCGAACCTCTTTCAGTTTTGGTGTTGATCATTAGATTTAGGGTTTTCTAACCCCTTTGGAGAGTGATTATGTGGAGCAAATGGTCCTTCTTCGAGTTTGTGCCTTGGATCTGGACTCAAAGAGGTCCAGAGACCCTGACCCTTGGAGCTTTATGGACCAGTTTGAGGTTATTGGCCTTAGGTTGCCATTTTTGGGACTAAATCTCCTTTTGATGCCTTGTTGTGGTTATACAAGCATCAAGTTTCGAACTTTACGTGACATTCATGCTTGGGGAGGCCATATCTATGGTTTGGGGAAACAGATCTGAACTCAGAAGGTCAGTAGAGTTTGTGCATGGCATGAACTTGACGAGTTGTTCTTGAAACTCGGCGAGTAGGGTTAGGGTTTCACGTAAATTACTCAGTGAATAGACTTGCCGAGTTGGGGGATGACTCAGTGATTCAGGAAGGGGTTAGAGGACTGGAGTTCAAGGCAGTACTCGCCGAGTTGTTCTTGAGACTCTGCGAGTTGAGTCGGGGTGGCCCCGTGATTCCTATCTAGTATGATTTGTCGAGCATAGGGAGGGACTCTACGTACCAAGCGGGACGAAGAGTTAGTAGACATGTGTGTACTCGCCGAGTCACCAGAGTGCACTCGGCGAGTTGGGTCAAAGTTTGACCGTTGACTTTTGTTGACTTTTAGGGTTTGGTCAGCAATGTGGCCTTTGGGCCAAGAAGGGGGCAAAATGGTCTTTTACCCTTAAGAGGGTGCCAAGAGAGGATTGAGTGACAGAGTTATGTGACAGAGTTAATGTATGCTATCTATGCGATGTGTGGCACTGCATTATTTCTATGTGATTTATGTTGTGTGTATATCAGAGTTAGGACCGGAAGGTCCACAGAGCTAGGACCAGAGGGTCCACAGAGTTAGGTTTAGAGTTATGTGCCAGTGTATTTGCATGCTATTTATGTGCTATGATTTATTGTGATATGTGCTATGTACGATTCAGAGTTACAGAGTTTGGACCTTCGGGTCCACAAAGTTAGGACTTTCGGGTCCACAGAGTTAGGGCCAGAGGGCCCATAGAGAGTTGGGGCTGGAGGGCCCCACTGAGACACATAGACCTGAGGGTCAACAGAGTTACAGCCTCGAGTGGCTATTATGTGTTAGAGTGGTATTTTGGGGAACTCACTAAGCTTCGTGCTTACAGTGTTTTGTGTTATGTGTTTCAGGTTTTTCTCAGGATCATGGGATGGCACCGGCTTGATTGTACACACCAGAGAAAGAGTCATGTTTTGAGGATCCTGGTTTATTATTCAAGTAAAAATGGAGTTATGTTTTGTAATTTGATTATGGATGAGATTTAAAAAAAGTGTTTTTAAGAATTAAACCATTATATTTAAATGAAAAAAATAGTTTCGAAATTTACGGTGTTACAAGTTGGTATCAGAGCCTTGGTTTGAGGGATTCGGATGCACCTTCGGGTAAATCTGGACTCAAACTGAGGAAGTAAGAAAAGTTTTCAAAGAAATAATTTTCTAAAGCGAATAAGAGTGCAAAGAGAAAGCGAGAAAGAGCAGTGTGTACAATCAGCCAGAACCCGAATGGTGATTTCCCAAAATACCATTACTTTTGTATTATAAGATATTGATGATGCACTTTATGAGATATTATTGCATGCTAGAGACAGGCTAGGTATTTCATGTCTTAGGACTAGAGTGGCCTGATTTGTGATGCCTTAGCCTAGGAATTGTTGTTATATGCGATGTGCTTTTGAGTATGTGATGAGTGAGAGTATTTAGTTGGAATCCTTTAGGGGATTTGAGTAGAGGAGTAATATAGGGGAGATACATAGATGAGTACCGTGGTACTTAGCGAAAGAATAGTTAGAACCCGCGAGGGGAAGAGTTGCAGAGTTCAGTGGTACTTTCGAGGATGAGCAGAGCAAGCGGAGTTATCACCCAAAGTGAGTCCTATGTATTTTTCGATGCTCGAATGCTGCTTGCTTCGTGCTTCGTGGAACTCTCGATGATGGTAGTCAGCTACCAAGCAAATATGACGATATTCAGGAGGTAGATGGTTGGCATCATTAGGAGCTCTTCAGCAGCTGATGGCAGAGAAGTGTGGAAATCTACGAAGATCCTAGGGAGTAACCTTAGCCAGATGAGTGCACTGGCAGAGTAGATAATTCCGCTGGGGAGCGAGCACACGCGACAGAATTGGTGAACGAGAAGGTCGAGCAGCTACTTAGGAGCTTCGGGATAGTCCGTGTGGAAAGTATGGGTAGATGTGGCAGGTAGTATGGGCTTGTATTACTGAAAGCAGAGGACCCATAGTTGATACAGGGAGTATTCTGAAGGTTCTAAAGAGCGGATTGAGGAGTGATGTTATGGTTCGAGTACCATACATCGGAGCAGATGGAGGAGTGATGTTATGGTTCGAGTACCATACATCGGAGCAGATTGAGGAGTGATGTTATGGTTCGAGTACCATACATCGGAGCAGATGGAGGAGTGATGTTATGGTTCGAGTACCATAGATCGGAGCAGATGGAGGAGTGATGTTATGGTTCGAGTACCATACATCGGAGTGGATTGAGGAGTAATGTTATGGTTCGAGTACCATACATCGGAGCATATGGAGGAGTGATGCTATGGTTCGTGTACCATACACTGGAGCATATTGAGAAGAGATGTCATTGGATGAGTACCATTGTTCGTAGTGAATGATGCTCGTGGTTCTTCGGTTATCCGGTCATGATTGATGAGGTAGAGATCGTATGCTATTGGTTTTAGGCCAGTGGGCCATGATTGAGTTCGAAGAGGCATCCCTTGAAAGGGAGGTCGAGAGCCTTTCAGAGTATTTTTGGTAAGGAGTCAGAGGGAGGGGAGAATTTCGGTCTGAGTTGAGCAATCAGTCTATAGAGGAGATGTCACCTTCTATGACCTGGGTGGTGCTATTTATGTTCGTATGCGAAGCATGAGAGGCATGATGTTTAAGTTTTGGGTTTGGGGGTAAACTCTGCAGGTTGTCATTGAGGATGATTTTCCATCAGAGTATCAGGTAGCATGTGTGCCGCGAGACAGTAATTTACCATGAGCAGATGGTCAGTTGGGACTGAGATAGTCGAGGACCACGTTACACCTATTTGAGTATAATAGGGCGTATTGTAGAGGTATCAGTGGGGAGTCCAGTCGAGTTTACTAGTGCAGTGGTTTTTCTATCTATGTTGGGTATTGAATTTGGGAGTGGGTCCCTGTTCTTGGGATGATCCATGTGATGGAACGTCGGTTGATGAGTCGAGGTGGGGGAGTATGATGATTTTGTGGTCTAGTCTATGAGTCAGTGATGTTATTGGAAAGTTGAGTTGTGTGGTATTAGATTGGTACGAGACTTGGAACGACTAGAGGCAGTCGTGACGAGAAGTTCTTGAGGATTTCATCTGAGGTTCAGAGTATATGAGATCGATTGATTTCCTTAAAGGGGATTATCGGGCGTTGCGTAGCGCTTTCCAGGGGCAGGTGCGTTATTGCTGGTGGAAAATAGTTTGTGAGAATGTTGATGTGTCAGATAGTGATTGTTCGAACCCTAAGTGGGGGAGAACCGGGTGGTTTATTGAGAGAACCAGAGATTTGTGCAAGAGCGGTTAGGGGTTGGATACATAAACCTGCGGCTTGAATTCATGAGATCAGGGTCATTGGTGATCAAGGAAAGGTGCAGGGAGAGATAATGCATGCGGTATATGTCTGAGAGAAGGATGGGTGTCTCCACGGCGGGTGGTCAATGGTCAGGAATCTGGTGGTGGTCAGAGTCGTTTCAAGTGGAAGACTCGTAATGATGGTATGGGCAGTTGAGAACTTCTGGGTTGCAATATTGGTAGAAGATTGTCGAGTAGCCAACTCCTGGACCGGGATGTGTATTCTTGCTTGGATTTTGAGCAGTAGTGGAAAAGGTTTCGGAGGATCATCAGTGTGTTCTGAAGAGTTAGCGCCTTCCTTGTATTCCAATTGAATGTTTGGATGCACTGAAGTTACACATTGAGTGAAATAGGAAATGATTATTGGATTCAGAGGAAATGTATTGATGTATATGTATGGTGCTGGGAGTAAGGGAATCAGTGGTAGAGGCAGGACATTGCGATGCTCTGCTATGGTGTTCCGTGGTTTCCGTGTATAGCGTCCCGATTTCAGAGTTATTTAGAGTCTTGGGTTTAAGACGACTAGTGATGTATCATGTATCTACGGTTCCAGTGGGAGCCCTTCGTGTATTGTCATCAAGAGGGATTATTTAAGGAAGTGGATCTCCGCAGAGGTAGGTTTTGTGTTATGGCGGTTGCCGCCAGAGTCTGTAATGCATATCGGGGCAAGTGTGTGTGTAGCTATCTATGATAGTCTTTGGTGCATGAGTTAGTGAACATAGTGTGGCGTTGTAATGAGAACGAGGGTGTTGTGATGCTACGGGGAGCCGTAGTACTCACAAGTCAGAGAGAGAGAGAGGGAGGGAGTCGTGGTACTACGGGGAGCCATAGTACTCACTAGTTAGTTGGCGTTGTGATACTACAGGGAGTCGTATTATCACTAGTCAGAGGTTGTCGTAATGTTGCGGGAAGCCATAGTACCCACTAGAAGGCAAGAGAGTATGATGATGGAGTGTTCTCCGATAAGTGTATGATGCAGAAGAGTTTTAGGCTTGAGTAGCCCTAGTGTTGAGTTTATGGAGCCTAGTGGTTAAACCGGGGCGAGACTGGGGTCTCCATCTCTGTCGGGAGGGTCAGCGAGGCGCGCGGGAGAATATGCGAAGCAGACGCCAGAGGTTAGAGCTGAGTCGATCTTCGATTGGATTGTATTTTTTTTATGAGGGAAAGGGAATTTCGTGACTTGCGTGTCACTGGGCCGTGATAGTGGTCACAGGGAGGAAGTTAGTGAGATATTTTGGATCATGTTATGTGTGACCTTTGGGGGTTCAGTTGTGGGGCCAAAAGCTGACCTGGTGCTCGGTATCGAAGATGAATATGAGAAATAAGCTAGAGTTTGCCATGGTGATGTTGGTGGACACTTCGGAGCGAGCGAACGATTCAGACGCTCGAGGATATGCTTCGGGCATGTGTATTAGATTTCGGGGGGGGGGGGGGAAGGGGGATTGTGGACCGTATTTTCCCTTGGCAGAGTTTTCCTACAACAACAGCCATCATTAGTGCATCAGTATGCCACCCTTTGAGTTGTTGTAGGGAAGGAGGTATTGGACCCTATTTGCTGGGGAGAGGTAGAGCAACGTGTGATGGTAAGTACAGAGATCATGCTTCAGACGTCAGAGCAGATACAGCAAGTCAGACAGAGGTTGTTGACTGCTCAGAGTCGCTAGAAGAGTTATGCGGACAGGCGCTGGTCCGAGCTCGAATTTTTGGTTGGTGACTTTGTACTCCTGAAGGTCTCTCATTGGAAATGAGTGATACGATTCAGGAAGAAGGGAAATTTGGGGGCCCGATATATCGGTCCTTTTCGGGTGATCGCGAGGGTAGGCAGGGTAGCCTACCGGTTAAAGCTACCTGTAGAGCTAGGTCAGATCCATGACACTTTCCATGTGTCGCAGCTGCGAAAGTGTATAGCCGATGAGTCGGCAGTAGTGCCATTAGAGGATATTCAGGTGGATGTGGGCCTGAACTACGTTGAGAGACCAATGGCTATTCGAGATCGAAAGATCAAGGTTCTGAGGAACAAAGAGGTGCCTCTGGTGCAGGTCCAGTGGTAACACCGGAAGAGGTCAGAGCTTACTTGGGAGCTGGAGCGCGAGATGCGTGAGCCGCATCCGGAGTTGTTTCCAGAGTGAGACTTCGAGGGCGAAGTCTGATTCTAGTGGGGGAGAATTGTAACATCCTGATTTCCCATGTATATTATTTTATTTAATTATTTTGGAGTTTGAGGAGGAACTTAGCGAGTTGGAGCCAAGACTCGCAGAGTAGGGTCGCGGATGTTCATCCAGGTTCACGTCCAGACTCGGCGAGTCCATTAGTGGACTCGGCGAGTCCACACTGTTTAATGAAACCCTAATTCCCTGGGTTTGGAGCCTATTTAAGGGCACTTATAGCCTCCCATTGCGGCTACCAGTCCCTTGAGAGAGCCCTAAATGAGCTAAATCATTGTGAGGGAGAAGAAGTCACTTTTTGATCCTTGAACCCTTGGTTTAGCAAGAAGAAGGTGACAAGAGCAAAGAGGAGGTGCGATTCAAGCAGTTCCAGAGTTCAGAGACATCATTTTGAGGTAATGGTTCGAACCTCTTTTAGTTTTGGTGTTGATCATTAGATTTAGGGTTTTCTAAACCCTTTGGAGAGTGATTATGTGGAGCAAATGGTCCCTCTTCGAGTTTGTGCCTTGGATCTGGACTCAAAGAGGTCCAGAGACCTTGACCCTTGGAGCTTTATGGACCAGTTTGGGGTTATTGGCCTTAGGTTGCCATTTTTGGGACTAAATCTCCTTTTGATGCCTTGTTGTGGTTATACAAGCATCAAGTTTCGAACTTTACGTAACATTCATGCTTAGGGAGGCCATATTTATGGTTTGGGGAAACAGATCTGACCTCAGAAGGTCAGTAGAGTTTGTGCATGGCATGAACTTGTCGAGTTGTTCTTGAAACTCGACGAGTAGGGTTAGGGTTTCACGTAAATTTCTTAGTGAATAGACTTGTCGAGTTGGGGGATGATTCATTGAGTCAGGAGGGGGTTAGAGGACTGGAGTTCAAGGCGGTACTCACCGAGTTGTTCTTGAGACTCAGCGAGTTGAGTCGGGGTGGCCCCGCGATTCCTGTCTAGTATGACTCGTTGAGCATAGGGAGGGACTCTATGTACCAAGCGGGACAAAGAGTTAGTGGACATGTGTGTACTCGTCGAGTCACCAGAGTGCACTCGGCGAGTTGGGTCAAAGTTTGACCGTTAACTTTTGTTGACTTTTAGGGTTTGGTCATCAATGTGGCCTTTCGGCCAAGAAGGGGGTAAAATGGTCTTTTACCCTTAAGGGGTGCCAAGAGAGGATTGAGTCTAGTCTCGAGAGTTATGTTAAAGAGAGCATTTGCCTTATGTGATAGATGGTGGCGAGTTCGAGACGCAAGCGTGAGGATATCTGCTTCCTGCTTGCCAGGTGAGTCTTCTCACTATACTTTACCTAGAGTGGTAATAGAGTTATGTGACAGAGTTATTGTATGCTATCTATGCGATGTGTGGCACTGCATTATTTCTATGTGATTTATGCTGTGTGTATATCAGAGTTAGGACCGGAAGGTCCACAGAGCTAGGACCAGAGGGTCCACAGAGTTAGGTTTAGAGTTATGTGCCAGTGTAATTGCATGTTATTTATGTGCTATGATTATTGTGATATGTGCTATGTACGATTCAGAGTTACAGAGTTAGGACCTTCGGGTCCACAGAGTGAGGACTTTCGGGTCCACAGAGTTAGGGCCAGAGGGCCCATAAAGAGTTGGGGCTGGAGGGCCCCACTGAGACACATAGACCTGAGGGTCAACAGAGTTACAGCCTCGAGTGGCTATTATGTGTTAGAGTGGTATTTTGGGGAACTCCCTAAGCTTCGTGCTTACAGTGTTTTGTGTTATGTGTTTCAGGTTTTTCTCAAGATCATGGGACGACACCGGCTTGATTGTACACACCAGAGAAAGAGTCATGTTTTGAGGATCCTGGTTTATTATGCAAGTAAAAATGGAGTTATGTTTTGTAATTTGATTATGAATGAGATTTTAAGAAAAGTGTTTTTAAGAATTAAACCATTATATTTAAATGAAAAAAATAGTTTTGAAATTTACGGTGTTACATGGCTCTATGAGAAAAGGCAAGTAGCGTTGGCTCTTTGAGGAAAGACAAGTAGTGTTGCATGTAATAGGAAGGCCAAGTAATGGTGGCTCTATGAGGAAATCCAAGTATTTTTGGCACTAAAAAGAGAGTTAGGTAGTCTCGACTCAACCGGGATATTCGGTTAATGTTGACTTTACGAGAACATCGGTTAATGTTTGTTTTACAAGTAAAGCGAGTTGAATGTTTTTTTCTAGACAACCAATTCGAAATATAGTTCACCAATGATTGGTGAACTGGAGTGATGTTGTCTCTATAAGGAAAGTCGGTGCAAACATCACATGGGATTTGGAGGGTGTATCATGATGTATTTAATATCGTTTGTACCGATCCTTAACGATAACATGGAATACTTGTATTACACAACGTCGGGGTAGCTAATGGTGTGAAACAGAACACCATGTCTTGGATGAGAGTCACGCCTCACTTCGTGCATCGGTCTAGCCAGACTAGCTGGTAGTAAACCGGGTACTCTTTTTGAGTAGGGTAGAAATTCAATTAGTGATGTAGAGACCCATGTATAATGAATTATTATTAATATTAATTACATTACAAAGACGAATTAGGACATGTAATTAGAATTATGAGTTAACAATAATAGTAATTACAATGATGAATTATTAATAATAATAATTACAAAGAATAAAGAGGATAGGTAATTACAAAGACGAATTAAGAATAATACTAATTATAATGATGAATTATTATTAATAGTAATTACAAATAGGAATGTGGATAAGTAATTACAACAAGAATAACGAAGAATAATATCAACAATATTATTTTGATGCTAAATAAAGATAATCAAGATCAATATTTAATAATATTTGTGACATCTCTTATTTTTTAGAACCAAACAAAACTTTTTCTTTATGCCTTCAAAACCATGTTGTCTTTGTTTGCATAAATTCCCAGTTTGTTAAAACATTTTGAGGACAGATGTTGTTTCAATAACAAAACCCTAAGGATTTCATAATCAATACACAACAATGTAAAGACATATTGGCCCTAAATACTATTTTCAAGTTGTCTCTTATTTTACACAACATTCCTACTCATGTTACAACTTTAATACTACTACCAGTGATGCATATACGTTGAGTAGGCTAGATTTGGGAACACGCTGTAACACATAGGGTTCTCAATCCCACAATATTATTATGATAATAATTCATAAACAATAATCATTCAAAACCAATTGTTACTAATCAATATAAATATATCATACAACATAGATATCTATAAGATCCTACACCCTTTCCCTTAGTTACCCATCCCATTAATTCTCACACAATAATCCTATCACAATGACCATATGGGATCTATCCTAGTGGATCACTATAAGCAACGAGTAGACCATACTGCATCGGGATTCCTTGGTGGTGTAAGTCAACAAGGAAACTATGAGGGGGATAAATTATAAACACCTACGGGAATGTACAACCGACTATGTTAGATAATACCTTTATGGGGTATAAATCCACACTAACAATGTAATTCCCAAATATGTATTAAATAATCAAATGTTGTCATCTTACTCTAGTAGATGACCCAAACATACCTTCTTAGTTACCTGATACAGAACCACCATTTATATATGTCTAGAGGAATACTAATGTAGTACTGTAATACCTAACATGTACCCGACACATAAAAGTCACACAACAAAGTTCTACCCTCCGGTCTTATCTCCTACACACCCCAATATAAAACTACCCATTTATTCAACTTACTTTGTACTAATTATCCTTGACAAGCCTTAGTTTATAACAAGGTTGTGAAAATCGCGTGGCGGTAGCTCGACGGTCGACTGGCATTAAGCGATTAATCGTAGTAGGCGGGGATTAATTGGGAACCCTAAATTATTAATAAAATTATCTAAAAAGTTAATATATCCTAAAAAATAAGTATGTGAAATTTTAAATTTTAAAAAATTTGATATTTTAAAATTTTGAAATTTTACTATAATATTTTAAAATTTGAAAACTTAAAATTTTGAAAATTTAAAATTGTGGTGTAATATTTGAATATTAAAAATTTTGAATTTTTTAACTATTTTCTGTCGAGGACTCTTGAGGACCACCAAGTCCGAGTTTGACCAATTTCCGCCAGACACCCTAATCGTAAGCGGTTCAAGGCCACCAATTGATTAATCGCCAATTAATCTGTCATCTAGGCCAATTTCTGCAACACTGGTTTATAACTATACAATATTACGATACCTGTAACCACTTCTAATACAATTTACCTATTCATGCAATACGATTACGATGCAAGTTATGCATTTAGCACAAATATGTAAGATTTCATTATACAATTAATCTTTTAAGTAATAATACTTCTATTAAGATTTTCCTATAATATTACCAAATATACACTTAATATATATTCCAAATAATAAGCATTTAGTTCACATATGAGCATTTACTTGATATTAAATACTTTTATTGAAATTGTGTTCTTGAAAGTAATTATACACTCACCTGATTGAGGTGGAAGATTCGCGGTAAGGTTAGTTCCTCGCCTAACACTTTTTCTTTTCCATTTTAAACGACCTAAATATAAATATTACTAAGTCTTAGCATTCGATTGTATTATTCTAGACTATACTAACAATATCTTATATTCTTTATTAGTCCTAAGGAATACCAAGTTCTATCAATTAAGAAATGACCAGATAATATCATATTTGAGGTAAGATCCATTTGGTATATAAATATACTATTTGAAAAATCCACTTAAAACACCTTACTAAGATGTTTCCTAGACATCACTCCCATAAGTAAATCAATTAGAATTATAGCTGGTAGTACTAATAATTCTTATTCATAGGTTCATAGCAATGATAATGAACTCAAATATAAGTTACACTTAGTAAGTGTAGTAAGTGCCACTTACCTTATAGGTTTTCTAGCGAAAATTCGAAAACTCATTGAGCTTAACTTTGACTGATTACTTCTTTCATTGGGCTTTTCGACATTGCAATGCTTTGCTAAAATTCTTCAGAATGAGGTATCAAATCCCAGAAAGTTGGGAGGAAGCTGTGGGTTAAAATAGAGCAAAATCGGACCTATTTATAGCCTTTTTTCTAAAGCGCACCCTACCCTGTATACGTGGATGCTTCTGTTGATGAAACATTGATGCTGGGTGGTGGGAGAGTTGGAGTGTGAAACTTCCACATGACACTTTCCTATGGTGCCATCACCCTTCACAGGTAATTACTAGCATTCTTCGAAAACTCATATCTTCTGCATAAGAGCTCCGTTTTTGACATTCTTTATATCCATCATTTCGTAATTCTATGTACTACAACTTTCCTTTAGATTTCAACAACTAATTCACGTTCTATTTTCACTTTATAGTTTATAAAGATTATGATATGAATGACCTTATGAAATTCATAACTTCTTCATACGAGTTCTATTCTCGATGTTCTTTATATCTATGGTTTCGTAATTATGTAGACATCAACTCTTGTTTATGTTATTTTGGATAACAAGTAATATATTTTCTTTTTGTAATTTATAATAAATATTGATGTACTGCATTGTAACATGTAACTTCGAAAAATCATATATTTATTATGCGATGTCAGATTTTTGAGATTTATATACTCAGGAGTTCGTATTGATGACTAATACAAATTTGATTTATATTAATTATTCTAAATAATGTTATTTTAGGATTTTTAATTATTTAATAGAAATGAATAATCATAACTATAATCCCTTAAACGTCTAGCCCCAATTTACGGGTGTCACAATATTATGGTGATGAAGAGGATGAATAATTACAAAGATAATTTGGCGAGGAGTAATTATTAATAAAGTTTAAAATGAAGAATAGCATTAATATATTATTTTTGATGATTATATGATGTATCTGGTGCTTTGCAATGTATGAAATTGATTACATGTTGTGTGATGTTTTATTGACCCATTTGGGATATGTATATTTCAATAACATTGTACTTTTGATTGAATTACTTAGCATATGCTAACACTTGTCCTGTGCTTATTGCTTTTGCTTCGCATTGGTTCAAGTAGCTTGATTGATTGGGTTGGTGAGGATGGTGATGGGTTTTGAGCATATCAACATTCCTATGTGATCATGCAACCCTAATTGCTTTGGATCTAAGTTTTTCTTTAGTTATACATGCAAATAGAAATTCCAAAGCAATAACCCTAATACTAGCATACAATTTCAAAATCTATATGAAAACTGGGGTTAGAAGATTACCTTACTTTCTATCTAGTAATAACAAGAGTTCCTTGGATGATATGGACTCTTGAAAGCTTTAGTGTCTCAAGTGGTGCACCTCTAATGGAGTCACAAACACCAACAATAAAGGATGAATTAGAGAGAAGGTATAACACTATGAAAATCAGCTAGGGTTTCTTTTGGCAGCTTTAGGACGAAAATCACATGCCAGGGGAGTGTTTATATAGCTGAGGTTGCTAGGGTTTTCAGGTGGAAACCCTAATTTCCTTGCTTAGGCCTTAAGCAGTCCTTGGACCTCCATAATAGAAGACTTGGACAAAATTATATAATGCCTCCTATAGATTTCGTCCACTCCCTTCTAAAGGAGTCCATCAGCCCAACTCTACAACTATCATTGATTTGCAATACTAGCCTCCGCACTTTCAATCAGTTCCTTTAATCCCAAAATCAACATCAAATTAATTTCTGATTATACTAATTGAATAATATGATTTCTAATTAATATATTACTCTTATAATATATTAATAAAACATTTATTAACCACATTCTCCAAAAATCATACTGTCAAGTTGCTATGGCGAAGGTAACACAAAATGACCATGCTACTATCAAATCAAGTACATGCCAGTTATAGTTATGAGGTTAGACACCTAATCCAACAGATGGGGTCCTTGGCTAATCATGTTCTTGATATTTCTCTAGTAGAAGATACAATATTGGACATGTAGTTTAACTTTTCATTTATTGATGGTTTTTTCAAACTTAAACTTTGATGAGGATTGTTTTTTAGAATGAAGTAACGTTGGTGGTGTTTTTTTGAAATAAATGTTAAATTAGACTTTCGCTACTATATTATGTTAAAAAGTGTTTTAAATAAAAGAAAAAAAATTGAGTAAAAATTCACGACTTTACATTTTAATTTCAAGCTTATAACGTATAAATGATAAGTATCACTTTCTTTGGATAATCTACAAGTCATACGAACCCATTTACATCATAATCTTGTTATTTAGTCTATGAAAATATAACTGGGTAATCATGTCCAATACATGCTATTTATGTTGAATAACTTGTTTTTACAACTTTGATTATCATTATCTAACTTGAATTTCACCATTCAATTAAACTATAAAATTAGCGTTCATGAGTTCATCTCATGATTCCCAACTTGTAATCCATACAAAATGAAGATATTAGCTTCTTATATATTTTTTTTTCTTTAGTTAGATATCAAAGCCCCTTGATTTTTCCTTAAAGTATTGCTTAGAGATGATCTACACACCATGGAACTAAGAACACAGTTATATGCTTTGAGAGGATTTTTGGATGAAATTACAAAAAGAATGTCTAAAAATACTCGATTATAGGTGACTTAACGGGTTCAAATAGGTGTGTGACATAGGTCATAGTGTAGAGGAAGGATTTAGATATAAAGTGTCAAAAATATAGCCTTTGGGCCCACATACTCGCCTTCACATGCTAGAGAAAGAAGGTTGTATCCCTTTTCATGGGCTGCGTAGCCTCAGTGCCTTGCCCGTGTGATATGAACATGTTGCACTCCATTTTTTCCACTTTTAATTTCTTCAAACTTTAAACCTTTGTATTGTACAAAATCTGTTTGGCCTCACGTTTACTTTGTTCATTATTACTTTTCAAAACTTTCCAATTATTATACATGTAATCTAGACATAAAGAAGACATATTTTTGGCCTTAAGGTTGCTTTGAGGTCCATTTTGATTTTTTCCCCAAAAACCACATATTTCTTAATTTTGCTTCATTGACTCTTATCATTCATCATAAATAACTTATTAATCAATAAAAAGAGTTTTCAAGTTTTAATAATTGCATAACACATCCTATAATGGTCGTTAAACTTATTTTAATCTTGAATTCGGTTTGTATCACATGCGTTTATTGCCAACTTTCATTATTCTTAACTTTTCATACATAATCCATTTATATTCATTCTTTTTCACTACTATATATTGTCTATACATTAAACTATATAGCTCACTTAATGTTTAAGGTCATATATTTTTAGATGTCACATGTATAAGGGAAAAGATGGTGGTGTAGTGTGTGGTATGTGTTCTAATGTTGACATGAGATTGATGGCAACGTGAAGATGAAGGCGTTCAGAAGATGATGGTGGCGGGAGGTTGATTGTGGTGCGAAGATCATGGTGAACAAGTGATGATGGAGGTGAGTGGTAAGGGTTGAAGATGATGATAAGTTAAGTTGATGATGGTGTAGGGTGTAGAGGCATGGCAAGATGATTGTGGCAAAGAGAAGATTATAGTATGTGAAGAAGATTTTTGAACCAACGATACATAGTTTAGGGTTTATAAAAAGGAAGGGAAGAGAGTGATTTATGGAGTGGGCCCATATCCTTTATAAATAATAATTAAAATAATAATAAGTAAGGGTGTGAAAGTCATGTCTTGTTTGGAAGGGATGAAGCATGCAAGTATCAAAATAACAAGGGAAGGTTTGTGTGAAAAAAAAACATAGGGACTAAAGATGTAGACTAAGCAAACCATAATCATGATTTTTATAGTTTATCTAAAAAAAATTATTATTAGTTGTAGTGAAATAGAACATGGTTTGACATGTGGAATTAAAGCTTGCACAACTGAACATGGTGATTTGGGTGTTTAAGAGATGTATTGATTGTATATGGTGTTACAAAAAGGATCTAGATCTAGACTACATAAATAACACATACTTACACACTCACTTTTACATCTCTCAAGCACACCTCTACAAGTGGTATGAACCCACTATTTATAGAGGTGTTTACATGTCTCTCTCTCACTCTCTATCTCTCATGTGACACAAGGCTAATACTCCACATGCAAGTGGGTTTTACAAAAGTCAAACATTACAAAGTCATTCATGGAAAACTTTGTACCCTAACATTCTCCCCCTTAAAGTTAGGAATGAATGAACCACTTCAAATCTTCCAAAGTAGAGCAACTATGCGGTTCGAGCCTCAAAGGTGACACATGTCGACACGAACTTCAATCTTCAATTCTTCCATGATTCTTCAATTTGGGCTCTAGGATGTGATACAATACAATCCGAGCAGCAACGAACGATCAAGAGTATTCCAAACACCAAATAATCACCCTAAAGTTACGCATAAAAACACACCCCAAAAATCTTCAATAATTCCAAACCCATTTCGAATACATCACTTCCGAACTTCCAGTTGCATCATCTCGTAGGTTTCAAAACTTCAAGATCACTTCGGTCTTCAAATATGCGTAATATGAAAAATTCAAGTTCGAATTTCCATATAAAACTTCTCCCATTTTTATAATCGAAATTTGATTATAAAACTCCAAAGGAAAAAGAACGTGCTCTATTCGGAATTTTTCATGTCAAAACTCCCCCTTAACATGTGGCATAAACTTTGTGCTTCAATCCAGAGAATCAAAAAATATTCAATTTTTATTGTCGTTCACGGATTGCCTTTGACAAAATTTCTCAAAATTGGGTGGAAATTGTCAATTTAAAAATTCTGCAGTGACCCGTTGCGCCTAAAACAACCAAATATGCGAAACACACCCCCATTTGAGAAACTGGGTTGAATGTGTAAATTCGCACAAACTGCAGGGACCAAATTCAAAAATATTTGTTTTCTTCTTCATTAAAACTTCGTATGTCGAATTCTTCGCACTTTACTGAAACATGGATGCGAACCATGGATGAGAAGACTTCGCATCTCTAACCCAATTAACCAAATGCGAACATTTTTGACCTTATATGCGAACAACTTTTGACTCCAAAATTGAACAAAGCACATTCTCAGATGCGAACCCGATTTTGATCTCTGTAACCAAATGCGAAGTGAGTTTGACCATCAACCCATTTCATTATCACACCCCAAACACAAGCAATCAATTGTTCGTTCACCTGTAACATCTTCCCAGTGCGTTCTTCAGCTTTATACATCATAAATCAACAATCGAACTTGCAAACTCACACAACCAACCAAATCATCGACACTTCGTTCTTTGACAATCGAACCATCGAAATCTATATCGACTCAAAATCTATCGATTTCATCAGACTTCGTTTCATCAACCCCATCTCTTTGAAATTAATCGACCACACCATTTACTATACTTGAGCTATTCGTTTCGATTCTCAAAGTCACGATCCCAAAATACATACCTTTAGTTCAATCGTTCTTCGATTTCAACACAGACATTTGAAATCAACCCTTGGAACATCAACATCAAGTTTATCCCCAAAACTGAAATCTTCTTTCTGTAGCCCCAAAATATCCCAATCGATTCCAAATCAATATCAATATCCAATTTTTGAATTTTCGTTCTTTTGCAAACATCGACTTCAAAGCAATCCGTCTGTTCGCTTCAATATACAGACAATAGCCATTTATTTTTCGAATTTGTCAGTTCACAAACACGAATCGAAAAAAAATCAAAGCAAGATCAGACAAACTTATTCAAACTGTTCTTCATCATTGTTCATAATGTTCTTGACTTTCGCTTGATATTTCATCACCGAATTCAAATTGCCTCAAGAACAAATATTAATCGATATGAAATCGTATCTAAAATTTAGACTGTCAATCAACTATAAAAGATTAGTAGAAACGAAGGGATGAAATCAAGAACTCAAGAACAAATGATTAAAGAACAACCGATTAAAGATCAAACGATGAAGAACTAAGATATCTGGAATTGATCGTACAACTAAGTAAACCATGCGTACAAATCGACTGACCAACAAGCAAATTATATCGGTTCAAAACAATTATGAATGGACTTCGAATTCATATGTATCGTAATAGTGAATAATCTTTGTTTGGGCTCAATCAATATCAGTTCGCATGTGTGGATCTAGATCAAAGAAATTAGATCAAAACAAATTAGATTGGGCTCAATGAACAGTATCGGACTCAATATGTGTTTCGAAATGAATCAAATGAAAAAATTTCAAAATGAGTTGAATTAAAGAATAGTAAATGAAAAACAAATGGTTTGGGTTTGATCAAAAAAAAATTGGATCATTCAAAGAGGTTGAAATGGATTTGATCCAATGAGGCAAACGATCACAAATCAAGAACGCAACTCACGATTTCAATGAAATTAAGAGAGATCATAGAGAGAGACTCACCAAAATTGCTTCAATTGTGACAAAAGTTGCCAAACCGAGAATCGTTCTTCAAAAGTCACGTTGATCGTGAAAACCAAGCTCTGATACCAATTGTAGTGACATAGAACATGGTTTGACATGCGGAATTAAAGCTTGCACAACTGAACATGGTGATTTGGGTGTTTAAGAGATGTATTGATTGTATATGGTGTTACAAAAGGATCTAGATCTAGACTACATAAATAACACACACTTACACACTCACTTTTACATCTCTCAAGCACACCTCTATAAGTGGTATGAACCCACTATTTATAGAGGTGTTTACATGTCTTTCTCTCACTCTCTATCTCTGATTTGTCACAAGGCTAATACTCCCCATGCAAGTGGGTTTTACAAAAGTCAAACATTACAAAGTCATTCATGGAAAACTTTGTACCCTAACATTAGTAGGTGTATACTGAATAAAATTTAGTAGTATTATTCATAAAGAAATATTGGTATTTTATTATTACTTTGATACTTAGTGATTAACTAGGGATTGGACTGTTCGTGATATGTTGCGAAAGCCTGATATAATGAAAAATGCAACTCGAAATGGATAAAGTTTGTGAGAGAAATTTTGAGACAACTTTCCACATAGTTATTTTCAACCTAGCCCAAAATTGCAAACAATAATGCTATTTCCTACCACAATGATGTTAATTTATGCAATTTTATGGTGACGATCTTGAACCAACATATTTTAATCATATAAAATCAAGTAACAGAACAACTATAATTACCTTCAAATGTTTTTTTTAATCTTTTATCATTTTCAAGAAATAAGAACATAAGCAGGGTGTTGAAAAAACTTAGATGTCTCAAGGTAACCCTTTGCAAAGTGAACTACAATAAGTATACAAATAAAGTTTCTATCTTAATACTTATGTATAAAGAAGATGGATAAAAATAAAATTTGAAAGTATATCATATTTGGTACAATACTACAAATAAGAGTCAATAAAAATTAATATTAATGAAAATGAAAACTATAAAAACAAAATATGTAAGGGATGAAAAATATAACTTTAAAATATAATACGGGACCGAAATCGTAACTTACAAAATACAAATAATATAATTTTGTAATAATTAAGGATGGAAACAATTAATTCAAAATTAGTTGAAGGGAAAAGTATAAATATAAAACTTTGTTATAAGAAGAATCAAAATTGTTATTTCCAATTAGAAGCTTATTTGCATTTTATATCAAATGCTTCAATAATTATAATATAATTTGAGTTTAGTAGTTTTGACTCTTGAGAAAACAATAGCTAATGAATAGTAATTCTTCCTCACAAACCATATTTGGTAATATATATATATATATATATATATATATATATATATATATATATATATATATATATATATATGGGTGGGGTGTGGAGGATTTAGGATTGTTTATAACATTTTTTTCTGAAATTGTTTTAAAATGTTTATTAGTTTATTTGATAATTAAAAAATTTTAAGATTGCCTTTTTGTCAAAAATGCTTATTAGCTTATTTGATAATAATTTTTTTAATTAACTTGTTTGGTAGCAAGAAAGTATAAATAGATAAATATTTTAAAAAAACAGTTACATTAGTTTATATATATTATATATATATATATATATATATATATATATATATATATATATATATATATATATATATATATAAACATCACATGCATTTATATATCTTAAAATATTTAACATTTTAAGATATATGTTAGTTAAGTATATTAACAAAAAAATAGACAGGTTTGAAGATATTATGAAATATTTGAACATATTTAGTATTTTTACATATATCTAAATTAAGTAAATAAAAAAAGATTGATAAGTTTGAAGATATTGTTAATAGTTTTAAGAGTAAATTAGAGAAATTGTCCTTATGGTTTGGTTGATTATTCAGTTTTGGTCCTTAAGTTTATAATTTGATAGGCTACATCTTTGTGATTTGTGAAAATTACACTGTAGGTCCTTGGTCTATATAAAATGATCAAATTACCCTTTCTTTCTTTTTTCTTTTTTCTTTTAAGAATTATATATATATATATATATATATATATATATATATATATATATAATTGTTTTTTATCTTTATTTTAATAGAATCAATATAGATTATTTATTAAATTATTATTTTTTTTAAATCAATTTGATGTGAATTATGAACATCGGTTTGGCATGCGGAATTAAAGAACACACAATGCACACGGTGTTTGGGTGTTTAAGAGAAGCATTCAATCATGAAAAGTGTTTACCAAAAAATATAAGCTAGATCTAGACAAATAAATAGCTTACACTCACACTCTCAATGTTACATCTCTCAAGCACACATCTACAAGTAGTATGAACCTACCTTATATAGAGATGTTTACATGTCTCTCTCTCTCTCTATCTATCTCTGATGTCACAAGGCTAATCTACCACATGCAAGTGGGTCTACAAAAGTCAAACCATTTACAAAGTCATACATAGATAACTTTGTACCCAACATTCTCCCCCTCAAAGTTAGGAATGGATGACCCGCTTCAAATCTTCCAAACTTGAGCAACTTCACGAACCGAGCCTCAAACGTGACACATGTAGAGATGAACATCAAATCTTCAATTCTTCCATAATTCTTCATTCTAGGTTCTAGAATGTGAGACCATACGAACCGAGCATCAAAAGGTAATTAGAAGTTTCTCAATCTCCAAAAAAATTACACAAGTTTGAGCATAAAAGCACACTCCAAAAATCTTCAATAAGTCCAAACCCATCATGAATCGAAACCACTTCCGAATCTCCAAACGAATCATCTCATGAACTTCAAATACTCGAGGTCACTTCGGTCTTCAAGTCCGCGTAATATGAATAATTCAACTTTCAAATTTCGATATTTAAATCTCTCCCCCTTTTATAATCAAAAAATGATTATAAAACCAAAAAGGGAATGTGAAATCACTCAATTAGGAATTTTTCTATCCAAAACTCCCCTTAACACACGGCATAAACATTTTGCTTTAATCCAGAAAATCCAAAAAATCTTCAATTTTTAGCTTTATTCACAGACCGCCTTTGACAAAATTTCTCAAAATTGGGTAACTGGGTAGAAAGCGTCCAATTGCATTAACTGTAGGGGCCTGATTAAAAAATTATTCCATTTCTCAGAATTTCAGCCCAATGTCGAAGGTGGGTAAATTCTACCAAGTCTTCGAAACTTCATGACCGATTTCGAAACAACTGCACAACTCTTCAAACTTTCGAAAATTTAGTCCTCATTTCGAAAGTGGGTGCAAACTATCAATCTTTCGGAATATTAAAGACCAATTTCGAAACTATGCCTTTTTCTTTCAATATATCGAAAATTAAGCATCGTTTCGAAGATGGGTAAAAGCTGTCAAACTTTTGAAACTTAAAGGTTCAATTTCAAAACTTTTCCATTATCTTCTCCATTCGTTACCCAGTGAACTCAAAACCTTAGTCTCGATGATCAAATTTTCGACAGTAAAGCAAAAATCTTCGTCACTTATCAGACCTTCCCATTCATTACTCCAAACTTTTCACAAGCCAAACCTTCGAAATCTACCATCACTTCCCAAGGACTCGATCTTCGCTTTTCATTCACCAATAGTTTTAGATCACAAACCAACATCGACATTCAAATCTTAAGACCCCAAAATCATATTCGATTTCCAGTCCATCAATTTTGACCTTCGCTTGTGACTTAGACCATCCATCAACCATTGAATCATCGACTCTAAAATCGAATCAACTTCTAATACTTCGATTTCCATCCTTCCGAGTCGATATCACAAATCAACCATTCGACTATTGATTTCAACCCAATTCATCGACATCAACAATCAATTCAATAACGCTTTCAAAATTGGATTATAGATCAACATCAACAACCACATGTCGCTTTCTATACATCAATGGACCAAAATCAAATATAGTCGAACTCCCGATCAATCATCAGACTAAGCTATCAGAATCTTCCCATCAATCATATAATAAAGGCAAACATAAAATCAATATTCAATCAACACTGGTCCAAAATTGATTTCACTCCTATTCGATTCAAAATTAGCTGCCTTTTTCCCAGATTCATCACAATTATGAGAATCCAGTAGCATTAATCAAAACCAAAGACTTAAAATCAATGTACGAAAATCCCCAGTAGATGCGAGTCATTTATCAACTACAACAACTCGAATCGAAAAGATGAAAGAACATCAAATCAACATCGACTCAAATCGTTCGTAATCTAACTCAATACTTCGTTACTTCTCAATAATAAAATGTTCGTCATCAATCAAATCAAACCTAAAACTGTGAATCATCGACCTCAACAATCTCGATTTCCAAAATCAGTCAATATAAAGTCAACTTCAAAATATACAAATCCAAATTAATCCAACAAATCGATTTTGACTTTTAAGCAATATTGACTCAAACGAAGATTGATTCCAGTTTCTTTCAATCGATTTCACAATTCAAATCAAATATGTTCAACGAAAGGTCACAGAAATATAGTAAATTGATTCAAAATCAATTCAAAGAAAACAAATTCGGAAAAATCAAAATCAAAGTTAATTGAGTTTGATTAGAATACAGAAGCGAAATAGACAAAAACACATGAATATCAAGATTTTCATTAAGTTGTGTATCTTAATCAATTAAAAGAATTAGTAGCAAATGTTAAACTCTTTGGACTTAAACAATACTATTGATGAACATTAACAGTTCGACATATTGGGCCAAATGAACAGATATTTGGAATTTGGGTTACAACAATGAATAATAATCGAACCTTTTAGAAAATGATTCTAATCAATGAATTGTAATGGATTAAATTCTTGGATTAGGCTTTGATCTATACAAATGTAATTGGATAAAAAAAAGGGAATTGAAACGAATTAGATCCAATGAATCAAAACGATCAAAAATTCAAGAATATAATGCAAGAATCAATGAGATTTAGAGAGATCATAGAGAGACTCACCATAAATGCTCCAATTGTGACGAATTTAGCCAAACTAAGAATCTTTTCTTCAAAAAATCATGTTGATCTTCGAAGACCTGCTCTTATACCAATTGATGTGAATTATAAACATTGGTTTGGCATGCGGAATTAAAGAACACACAATGAACACGATGATTTGGGTGTTTAAGAGATGCATTCGATCATGAAAGTTGTTTACAAAAAATATAAGCTAGATTCAGACAAATAAATAGCTCACACTAACACTCTTAATGTTACATCTCTCAAGCACACATCTACAAGTGATATGAACTCACCTTATATAGAGATGTTTACAACTTTACATGTCTCTCTCTCTATCTCTCATGTCACAAGCCTAATTTAGCACATGCAAATTAGTCTACAAAAGTCAAACCATTTACAAGGTCATACATGGACAACTTTGTACCCAACACAATTATTTAAGGTACATAAAATCATATTATTATTATTATTATTATTATTATTATTATTATTATTATTATTATTCTTTATTTATTTATCTTTATTTTTGTGGTTTAAAAATATTTTAATATTTTTGATGTTTTATTTAAATATATATTTTTAATGTTGTTTTATTTTTGACGTTTTGTTCGTTTAAATTATATAATGATTTTTTTGACATTTTTTTCGAATAAACAATTACAACAATAACCCAGATAACTATCATTCTTCGAATAAAATTTTTTAATATTTTTTGTTCTTTCTTTAAACGATATATATATATATATATATATATATATATATATATATATATATATATATATACTTTGTATTTTTTTTCCCAGAAATAGTTATACGAAAAATAATAATTATTTAGGCAATATATGAAGAAGCACTGACATATGTTCGTGAACATTCTAAACGAACACGAACATATAAACAAATGAGATTTTCTTTTCCATGTTCGTTCATTTAACAAATTATCTTGTTCATGTTCGTTCGTTTATTTCGTAAACATACTATACGAACATAAACGAACAAAGATAAACAAACACAATGAAACATATATAAACATAAATGAACATATAATATGGTAATATAATAAAAAAATTGAACATAAATAAATATGAATAAATTAGACGAATGAATATAAATGAACATAAACGAACAACATAAACGAAAGTTCACAAACATAAATGAACGAACGAGACCATTGTTAATGTTCGTTCGTTTAACCAAACGAACAATAATTTTTGTTCATGTTTGTTCATTTATTAAATAAACAAACATAAACAAACTTACCGTCGAACAGTTCACGAATGTGACCGAACGTTCAGTTCGTTTACAACCATACATATAAGTGAATGATGTAAACAAAAAACATATAAAAAACAACATTAAATAATTATATTGGACGGACAAAACGTCAAAAAAAAAAAAAAAAAAAAAAAACAACAACAACATTAAAAATATATTTAAATAAAACCTCAAAAATATTAAAGATTTTTAAACTAAAAAACAAAGATAAATAAATTTAGCAATAAATAATAATAATAATAATAATAATAATAATAATAATAATAATAATAATAAGATTTTATATAATTTTGATAGTTGATTTAAAAAATAAAAATAATTTTATAAATAATCTATATTAATTCTATTAAAAAAAACAAAAAAGAAAAAACAATTATATATATATATATATATATATATATATATATATATATATATATATATATATATAAAATAAATTGTTAAGAAAAAAAGAAAAAAGAAAGAAAAGGTAATTTGGTCTTTTTATATGGACCGATGACATACAGTGTAATTTTCATAAACCGTAGGGATGTAACTATCAAATTTTAAACTTAGACACCAAAACTGAGAATTCGACAAAACCACAAAGACCATTTCTATAATTTACTCTAGTTTTAATCTTTTTTTTGAATGGTGGTTTGGTGTGGCGGATAGTGATATCTAATACAATAGTATGCCATAAAACACAACGAACTCGAGTTTAATCCCTCTCCGAAGAGATAACAACATCCTTAGCAACTCAATTTTCCGTTAAAGGGTTTAACCGCTTTGCACACGGATAAAACTCACTACCATTCCCCCATAAACTCCTAGGAAAGAAAAACTAAAGTATTTTTCCGTTCAATTGAACAAAACCTCATTAGCTACTGATAGTTTTAATCTAATAAGCCTTTAAAAAAATTAAGAAAACTTACACTTTTGAAAAAAAGAACTTTTTAAAAATTCTAAAAAAATATTTTGAAAAATGTTTAATAGCTTATCTAACACTTTTAATATTATACAATTTATTAAAATAAATTACTTAGAAATAATATATTTTTGTAGTTTCATCCTTTTACCACAAAAATAAAAAGTGAAAGTTTGTTATTTCATAGTCTATCACAAGTAACTTTAACGATAGTTTAAGAATAAAAAAATGTTATTGTACCACAATGAAGTTATATGATTTGTTCGATTTGATAAATTATTATTATTATTATTATTATTATTATTATTATTTGCCCTTCAGGTCATATAATTTTTACTATGTATATCAATTAGGTCATTATCGTTAGTTTTTAACCATTCATCCATTAAATAGTTATCTAAATTACACGAATGACCCCTATAATTTAAATTTCTTTCGTAGTTGGTCCCCTACTAACTATGATTTAAACTATACGATCAAAATTGTTACATTTCTAAAACTTTGGGGACCAAAGTCTAACATTTTAATCATCTTCCCCGTCAAATTTGGTTGAAACACAAATGCATCCCCAAAACAATGGGTTCTTGGTTCTTTCTCACAAGAGCATTTTTTTAATTACATTTCAATAGAACATTTTTCTAGAAAATTAGGATGACCCATATAAAATATAAATCAAACATTTAAAATAATTAAAACGTAAATAACTAATATTATTGTAATTTGTATTTGATTACAAAAGTACTTGGTTATAGGTAGAAAGAGACTACATACATGTACATCGTCTCCCAAAGATGCTGACTGCGAAATTTCCTCCAACAACGGTGACCCTCTATCCGACAAAGCATTCAAAACGGCATCTCAATTCAATTTCAGTAGCAACCATTGCTTTCTGGAACCAAAATCCCCGTGTTCCGACTTCATAAATTCCTTCACTTTCTTCTTTTTCTTCTTTCCGACCGAAGATTTTTCACATTTCACCGGTGGAGACCGTGTAATATCCACAATGTCCACCATCGAAATCCTCCACCAGTGTAAGATTTTTCACATTTCAAAACTAAGAACCCTATTGTTTCGGGGATGCATTTGTCTTTCAACCAGATATTATGGGGAAGATTATTAAAATGTTAGACGTTGCCCCCCAAAGTTTCAGAAATGTGACAATTTTGGTCGTATAATTAAAACCATGGCTGTAGGGGATTAACTACTACGACATCCCCAAATTTCTCGGCCAGAAAAAACCGATTTAATTTATACTTTTTAAAATAAAATAAGAGTAATCCTTTTCAAAGATGTTGCGGAATTTGTTCCCAAAACAAAACATGATAAAATTTTATCAAAAACTTTCTGTAACGAATATATTTTTTCATTTTATATCAAAACCTCGGGATGTCATGTTTCGATACAGATCAAAAACATAAACAAGACAATATAAGCCTTACAACAGTTATTTACAACTGCTAGCCTATAATGCAAAAATCACTCATCATCATCCGACTATGCTCGGGGTCCACTACCTGTCATATAAAAAGCTGAGTGGGTTAGGCTTGGGAGCCTGGTGAGCATATAGGGTTTTCAACCCACAATAAATAAATTTATTATGCTTAAACATCAAACAATCAACCAAATTACCCCAAGCCCATTATCTTATTTATTTCTTAAGGATTTATCCTAAGAATCAACTATCACTCATTCCTAAGGATTCATCCTAATGAATAGGCACGAAGTCACATTATCGCCAGGGTTTATACAACATACATTAAGTCCATAGCTGCCAGGGTTTATACAACATGTGCTAAGTCCATAGCTCTTATTTATCGACAATATTATTTACAGGAATCTCCCTGCAATACATATCAATGGGTTTTTAGAGTATAACTAATGAACATATAGTTCACACACTTACAGATTGCAAGTCTGCTAGTGTTTCACAGATCATCTAGAATAGTCTATGGTTGTTATCCATACTCTGTTGAATGATGGGGGACAACGTTTGGGTAAGTGATTCTCTTATATTTCACCATTCACCCTCATCTCATAATCTATATCACCGATCATTTCATTTATCCAACTCATCTTTCATCACATACCAAATATTTCATCTACCCATGTTTACCCAATATTTTTTGTAGAAAAAAATATACATATACAGTTTAAATTATTTAAAAACCTGTATAAATCATTCCTTCAACATCCATCTCAAATAAACAAACAATATATATTCACATAGCACATATTTTATATAAAATACTTTATATCTATGTGTAAGATGAAAGTGAATATACACTCACTTGATTTAATGATAATCGGGCAGCACTTCGTTTCCTAAAATAATCGTTTCTAATAAAACCGAGAGTTTTATTGAGAAACCGGGATCTGCGAGGGTCGGGCTTCGAAACCGAAAAGATAAATTTTTCCTGGTCTTCAGGTACTTTGGGGCGTGTTTCGGGTGTTTGGTATAATACCAGAGCTTTGGGGGAAGTCAAAATGATAAAGATATTGAAAAAGGGGTGAAAATGGCAAAAATCTAATTTTACCCCCGTAATCTCACAAGCCTTGTATTTATAGGCGAGGTCCGAAGGTCGGCTTAGAAGAGTGAGTCAGCAACGAAGGCGCATGGCAGCAGGAGGCGAAGGCACGCAGATGGCTCGCACAAGCGAGGGTCCAGGTGTGGCCTTCTGATTGGACCGAGGTCTAGGTCTGAGGCGTGCAAGGTGGCGCGCCATGCGAAGGTCGGACACGCAAGAAAGGGCACGTGTCGGACCGCGGTTGGACCAACGCTTCGGATGCGAGGGTTGCAACATGCCTCGGATGACTCAACAATTTCGGACACGTGGCGCGCATACAGTGAAGGCGACGTGGCCGAAGCATGACTATGCGAATTTTCTCGATTTTTGTGCAAAAACTTCTAAAATCCATAACTTTCACATACGAGCTCCGTTTTTGACGTTCTTTATATGTACACATAGGTAAAGTTACGCTTCACAACTTTCATTTAGACTTTGTCGGGTAGTTTTGACTTTAATTTTTATATTATTATTTTTAACAGATCGGGACAAAAAATCCGTTAAAAATTCATAACTTCTTCATCCGACATTTGTTTTTGTTTGTCTTTTTACCGTTGTACTACTATTGACGAGACCTTCGATTCTCGTTTAGGTTGTGTCGGCTAAAAATCACTCGATCTAAAATTCGAGTTTTTAGCTGTCTATTGGTAAGCTAAAACTTAGAAAAATCATAACTTTCTTATATGAAGTCAGATTTGGACGTTCTTTTTATACACACTCCCGGTTTAACGAACACTACGACTTTCGTTTAGATCACTAAGGCTAAAAACTAGTTTATCAAAAACTCACTTTTTACGTCATTCGGCATCGTGTCGGTTTTGTCGTGAAACTTCGACAAGTCATAACTTATTCGTTATAATTCGGATATCGGTATTCTTTATATATCCATAACCCTTGTCACGATCACTACAACTTTCTTAATAGATATCAGCTTAGAAGAGTGAGTCAGCAACGAAGGCGCATGGCAGCAGGAGGCGAAGGCACGCAGATGGCTCGCACATGTGAGGGTCCAGGTGTGGCCTTCTGATTGGACCGAGGTCTAGGTCCGAGGGGTGCAAGGTGGCGCACCATGCGAAGGTCGGACACGCAAGAAAGGGCACGCGTCGGACTGCGGTTGGACCAACGCTTCGGATGCGACGGTTGCAACACGCCTCGGATGACTCAACAATTTCGGACACGTGGCGCGCATAGAGTGAAGGCGACGTGGCCGAAGCATGACTATGCGAATTTTCTCGATTTTTGTGCAAAAACTTCTAAAATCCATAACTTTCGCATACGAGCTCCGTTTTTGACGTTCTTTATATGTACACGTAGGTAAAGTTACGCTTCACAACTTTCATTTAGACTTTGTCGGGTAGTTTTGACTTTAATTTTTATATTATTATTTTTAACAGACCGGGACAGGTAATCCGTTAAAAATTCATAACTTCTTCATCCGACGTTTGTTTTTGTTTGTCTTTTTACCGTTGTACTACTATTGACGAGACCTTCGATTCTCGTTTAGGTTGTGTCGGCTAAAAATCACTCGATTTAAAATTCGAATTTTTAGCTGTCTATTGGTAAGCTAAAACTTAGAAAAATCACAACTTCCTTATATGAAGTCAGATTTGGACGTTCTTTTTATACACACTCCCGGTTTAACGAACACTACGACTTTCATTTAGATCACTAAGGCTAAAAAGTAGTTTATCAAAAACTCACTTTTTACATCATTCGACACCGTGTCGGTTTTGTCGTGAAACTTCGACAAGTCATAACTTATTCGTTATAACTCGGATATTGGTATTCTTTATATATCCATAACCCTTGTCACGATCACTACAACTTTCTTAATAGATATCGACTTTATCTAATGTTTATTTTCGACGCTCATTTTTATTCTTAATTAATTAAATCCTAGTAATTAAACATAAAACACATAATTCACATAATATTCACATAATTCCTTTTCGTTTCTTCAAAATGAGTTAGAAATGTTAACCTAGAATATTATATCAATATTAATGCCTAGCCTAGAAACACGGACGTTACAACTACGCAAGAATTTTAAACCATAACGACCATTCGTGTAATTTAGATAACTATTTAACGAATGAATGGGTAAAAACTAATGATAATGACCTAATTGACATCTATAGTAAAAGTTAAATGACCTAATGTGCAAAAAAAACATAATTGGTCTAGTCGGACAAATCACATAAGTTCATTATAGTGTAGTAACATTTTTCCCTAAGAATAATTGCATATTTGGCTCTTCTTTATGCGCAACATTCACTCTGATAACAAAACTTTCATATATCGACATGTTTGGTCCTTGTGTACAAAATAAATTACAAAAAATGCCCATGAAAATTACAAAAAGGTTCCTAAATAGATTTTGTGTTACACAAGCGATCCTTATGTTTAATACTTTCTTATGTTGGCAACTTTGATCAATTTCTAGAAAATAAATAACAAAAACTACCCATAAAAAAGTCTGTGTGCAATTTTTTATTATAAAAACTATTACGATCTATTTAAAGAAAATACAAAGATATCCCTACCAAATAGAAAACTTATGTATCAACTGTGGTTCTAAAAAGCGCGCCTCAAGGCGTGTCATGGCGCAAGTCGTGGTGTAGCCATTACGAAAACGTCAAAGGCGGGTTTGTTAAACGTGATGCCCAAATAACGTGTCAAGGCGCGTCTTATCGCGTTATGACGCGAATTTTTTTCAAGGCACATGTTTTTTTTTTTTTTTCTTTTGTTTTTTTATCGGGCCTAAAATAAATGAGTTTTTGTTAACTTTTTTCTATTAAATATTAATATAACACTTCTAAAAACTTCATATATTTGATAAAATTCAATAATTATATGATTTATATCTTTTAATGTATATAATAGTCACGTCATGGTCTCCCAAAACTTATCATGACTTAACTTTTACTTTGCCGCCAAATCACGAATTATATTATTTAAAACCTTGGTACATAGTAAACTCACGAAGTGCGTCCCCGATGAATGACAATTTCTAGTTATTATTATTATTCTAAAATATAAATTGAATATCTTAAAAAAGAAAAGATAAATAATCAATTTATAATTTTCACAATTATAATTTTTTTGCTTGATGATCATTGAATTCTATTAAAGCCTCTTCTTATGATTTCACCAACCAATCGACATTTGCCCACTAACCCTTTTTCATCATGTCCATTAATGAATTTTCCAAACCACTTCACTGTGAATTTCTCTTCCCAACATTTTTTACTCAATTTCCCATTAAAGAAATATATAAAAAATCAAACCTTTTCCTGATGCCTTTATTGCTCCTTTCAACAGAAAGACAAAATCTCTTTTAATTTGCTTGTTTTCTCTGTTCGCTTGCTCGTGCCTCCAATCCCCAAATAAGCTAAAGCCTATCTCTTTTGAAGGGGAAATATATAAATGGCAATAAACTCGTTTTTCTCGTAAATTTCTTGAAAATACGCAATTCATTTAGGGTAGTCGATCGGCGGTGGATGGCGGTGGCTGCGGCGGCTGGTGGTGTTGTTTGAAATAAACTCATATTGATGATAAACCGAAGCGCATTCTTGGAGTCTTGAAAACTCCTTTTCCGAACATGGGTTTTGCTCACTTTGGTTCAATTGTTCTTCTTACTCTGTTCTTCAGGTCAAACCTTGGTCAACAACAAGAACAGCCCACACCCATTCCCAATACAGATGAGTTCTTCATCTCTGATTTCTTTCAGAAAATGGGTATTTTAAATTCTTCGATTTCTCATGTTTACAATTTTTCTTCACCCGTTTGTTCATGGCAAGTTGTTTTCTGTGATGCCAATCAAGAACATGTCATAGGTCTAAATGCTCCTAATTTGGGTCTTTCTGGTTCAATCCCCGATAACACAATCGGCAAACTCACAAAGCTTCAATCTTTGGATCTAAGCAGTAATCAGATCACTAATTTGCCTAATGATTTTTGGAGTTTGGGTTCACTGAAAACTCTTAATCTTTCGAACAACAAAATCTCCATGAATCTTCCAAGTAACATCGGAAACTTCGGTTCACTTGAAAAACTAGACCTTTCGTTCAATAATTTCTTCGGTAGTCTCCCTGAATCGATTAGTTCGTTAATCAGTTTACAAGTTCTTAATCTCAATCGAAATGGGTTCGATTCCCCTGTTCCATTGGGAATCTTAGCATGTCGTTCATTGATTTCTCTTGACTTTTCTTCCAACAGTTTCAATGGAAGTCTTCCCGATGGTTTTGGTTCGTCATTTCCCAAACTCAAAAGCTTGAATCTTGCTGGAAATGAAATGAAGGGAAAAGATTCAGATTTTTCGAAATTAGAATCTTTAAAATACCTTAACATTTCCAAGAATCTTTTTCAGGGCTCTGTTGTAAAAATCTTTCAGGAGTCATTGGAAGTGGTCGATTTGAGTAGTAATCACTTCGAAGGTCTTATTTCTCAGGTAAATTTTGGTTCATTAGTTTATCTTGATGTCTCCGATAATGAAATTAGTGGAGAATTTTTCAGTAATTTAAGTGAAACCCATAAGCTCAAACACCTTAATTTCGCCAACAACAGATTTTCGAAGCAAAATTTTCTCAAAATCGATCAAATTCCTAGTTTAGAATACTTAAACTTGTCCCATACGAATCTAATCGGCGGAATTGGTGATCAAATCTCGATGTTAACTCATCTGAAAACACTCGATCTCTCGAGTAATCATCTCACTGGTAAAATCCCACTTTTGACCTCAAAAACCCTCCAAAATCTCGATCTTTCTTTCAATAATCTAACCGGTGAAATACCCATTTCGCTCTTGAGAAAGGTTCCATGGATGGAAAGATTCAACTTTTCTTACAATAATCTAACCCTTTGTGACGCACAATTTTCCCTCGAAACCCTTCACTCTGCTTTCATCGGTTCATCAAATAGTTGCCCAATTGCTGCAAACCCTAATCTTTTAAAGGCCAAAACTCGTACCCATAAAGGACTCGAGCTTGCTTTAGCTTTAACCATTTCATTGATCGTTTTACTCGGGGCATTGCTATTTTGTGCATTCGGTTGTCGGAAAAAAACCCAAATGTGGGCCCTAAAGCAAGATTCATATAAAGAAGAGCAAGTGATTTCGGGTCCATTTTCATTCCAAACGGATTCAACCACATGGGTAGCAGATGTAAAAGTTGCAAATTTAGTCCCTGTAGTTATCTTTGAAAAGCCATTACTAAATTTCACCTTTTCGGATCTTCTATCCGCCACTTCGAATTTTGATAGGGGTACCCTTTTGGCCGAGGGGCGTTTTGGTCCGGTTTATCGCGGGTTTTTACCCGGTGGGATCCATGTAGCCGTAAAAGTTCTAGTTCTTGGATCCACCATGACAGATCAAGAAGCAGCTAGAGAGCTCGAGTATCTTGGAAGAATAAAACACCCGAATCTTGTTCCTTTAACCGGATATTGTCTCGCGGGTGAAAAAAGAATCGCGATTTACGATTACATGGAGAATGGCAACTTGCATAATTTGCTCCACGATCTTCCTCTTGGAATTCAAACCACGGATGATTGGCGTTTCGATACATGGCAAGCAGAAGCAGATGAAAGTAACAGTATCAGTAACAGTATTAGTAACAGTAACAATATTGGGATTCAACACGTGGGGTCAGGAGATTTGTTGGCCACGTGGCAATTTAGGCATAAAATTGCGTTAGGCACTGCTCGCGCTCTGGCGTTTCTCCACCATGGATGTTCGCCACCGATCATCCATAGGGACGTCAAGGCGAGCAGTGTTTATCTTGATTTGAATCTTGAGCCAAGATTATCGGATTTTGGACTCGCGAAAATCTTTGGGAATGATCTTCAAGATGAAATGGCGCGTGGGTCACTTGGGTATGTCCCACCCGAGTTTTTGAATCAAGATGGAAGCTCGAATAGCTCGTCACCATATGTGATCACTCCAAAATCCGATGTTTATGGATTTGGAGTGATTCTTCTTGAGTTAATATCGGGGAAAAACCCGGTTGAAGATGAATACCCAGATGAAAATAACTCAAAAGATTCAAATTTGGTGAGTTGGGTGAGAGGTTTAGTGAGAAAGAATTGTGGGTTTTTGGCGATAGATCCAAAGATTCATAACACAGGAATCGAGGCTCATATGGTGGAGGCATTGAAGATTGGGTATTTATGTACGGCTGATCTTCCGGCCAAGCGGCCGAGTATGCAACAGGTGGTTGGACTTTTAAAGGATCTTGAACCAGTCATGAATTAGTGAGAATTTTAATGTTTTTTTTTTCATCTTTTTTGAGGTTGTGGTTTTTTTTTTATTAGATTGTTGTTATGGTGTACAGTTTGTTTGAATATCATTGAAGGCAACCGATTCGAAAGAAGTTTTCGATGATTTAAACTTGTAATCTTTAACGTGTCGTCTAATATGAAAGGATTGCATATCGTTCAAGCTAAGCTCTTTTAATGCATGAAAATATACATGTAAAAATAATTCGAATAGAAAGCTAATTTGGTGACTATAAGGTCCTGTTTTTTTTCTTCTACTAATTGTTGTCCGAAGGATGTTTACAAAATATTTAACAACATTACCTACTTTTAGGCGAATGAAAGCAAAAAATAAAGATTTGTTAAAAGATTAGCTTAGTGGGAAAATCGTAACTTCTCCTTATTTGTAAAAAGTATGGCTTGATGGGAAAAATATAAACTTATCCTTATTTCTTTATTAAGTTGTGTATCTTTCATTAACTCACAGATTAGGTAATATTTTTATTAAGTCATCGAGTAAAATTCTAACTTCGTTTAGAAGACGTCTCTCTTTTGACCAAACTGATATATAACTTATTCCTAGAGAATTGAGCGTATAACTTTAGTCTTGTAGGAATTTACTAGCATCATTGGACCACAGCCCACTTGATAAAAAGATTTGAAGAGAATATACATGTATGAATAATGAGCTAAACGTCTTTCACGTTCATATTGACCTCATATCATCACTTGTTTGTGTTGTAAAAAAGTTAAAATGTTAAAAAAACTTAAGCACTATAAAGGTTCACTCATACCATTACATTCGTCCTTATTCGGTTTTGTATAAAGTATCATCAAAGTCACCAATTGATAAAACAAAAACATGATTCATTATTACAGAATTGTCTTATTAGAAAGACCTAGAGCTTTCTACATAAGATACTCCCGTGTGATGTAAACCTTTTTGTTGTATAGCATTGGCCATATCTATGGATTCAAACGTAGTATTTAGGCTTGGATTCCATGGAAGTTGTGTGAATCATGGACCACTTATGCAAGTCCATCGATGAATTTGGTCCTTTGTGGCTCATGGACTTATGGTGGTTGTCGACCATAGGTTTGGTAACCATCAATTCTGCTATGTTCACATGCAATCACAAAATACAAATTCTATGGACCCAAACATTGATTTGTTAATAAGTTTGTTTGGAAAAATTACAGAAAATGTCAACGTATATATATTTTTTGTTAATATATCTTAATTTTAACCACAATAACATTGTTTTTATATCCATAATAACAATATACTTATATATATATATATATATATATATATATATATATATATATATATATATATATATATATATATATATATATATATACAGAAAATAGCAAATATTTAACTCATCATAGCATCACACTAATAATTATTTACACATAACAACAATGTCATTACAGTTTTACACATACTAACGATGTACTTATAGTTTATGGCCTTATAATAGCAAGGTATATAGATTCTTTTATTAATAATAACCATACTTAACAAATAAAAGTGCATCGGCCTTTACTTGACTTATTGATCAAAAGTTTTCGTATCAAAAACAATCATATTATAATCATGTGTATACTTGGAAAAGAGGTTAATTAGCCACTAAACATCGGCACTTTACTAATCTTAGATTCGGATGAATCCAAAAAATTATGCATGTTATAGTTCTGAGTTACAAAGAGGAATTATCATTTAGTTTCTAGTATTCTTAAGATATATCATATTTTATGCATAAAGTACAACCTCCTAATGAAATGGACATCCATTGGCCTTCCATAGTGTGGTTTTAGAGAACTTGATTCCTAGGAAAAACTAAGATTAATTTATAATGATGTAGGCCAAGATTAATTAAAAAATTGTGATGAACATGAAAGCTATGTTTTAGGTGACAGAAATTTCAAATCTATGATTCCTATTAGACATCATTGGTCAACTAGAGCATGATCATGACCATGATAGGGATTTTATAATCAAATTATTTACCAAAAAGATATCATACACTTCCTTTTCAAACTACACATAGTTTAATGAAAACACTTGGTTATCATTAAAAGTTAGTAAATAGAAGTAATATATTTATATATAGCGAATATGTTTGTATGAATACAAGCTCGAAGATGTTACTTCATTAATAGTTACTATGTAAGACATTATATTTTAAAAATTAACCAATCGTGGCATTATACTTGACACTGAAAACCTAAACATCACTGGTTTTTCCTTAGCAGAAATAAGATCATACATCCAAAAAAAATCCTGTTAAGACATCATACTCATATTCTTCTTTTATATTGACATTGTGTATACATAGACATACAAAACACATAAAAAGATACATATATACAGACATACAAAAACATACACATTCAGAATCATGCAAACACATATGCAAACATACATGCACATAGTCAAACGTACAAATACATACGCAAACACTCACATACATATATACACATACATACATATAAAGGGAATGAAATCAATAAAAATACAAACAAACTGATATAAGCATTACATAATCCACGGGGCGTAGCCAATATAAGGCAAGAGTGGGCCATGGCCCATCCACACGAAATATATATATATATATATATATATATATATATTTGTTAAATAAAAAGAATTAGGGTTATGATATGACCTATTTCATTCAAAACTTGAAATTAATAAAAAAGAATATATTATTATCTATGTCGATTAGACTCCATTATATATATATATATATATATATATATATATATATATATATATATATATATATATATATATATATATATATATATAGTATGTACAATATATATTTTGTTAAATAAAAAGAATTAGGGTTGTGATATAGCCTATTCCATTCAAAACTTGAAATTAATAAAAGAGAATACATTGTTGTCTATATCGATTAGACTCAATTTTAGATTATTTTAATGATGTAAGACAACATCTTGTGCAACTTAAAATAAACAAATTTATTTAAGAATGCATATATAGTTACATTTTGTTATCGTTTGAAGAATTTTGCCACCCGTTTATATTTGGTATATGATTTGATTTACCCTAAAACAAAATCCTAGCTACGCCACAATCGTTACAGAGGTCTGAACATTACATAAGCCAAACAAAATAGATCTAAGAACACAATATACTCTCTTTTTGCATATACCCAAACATCATCAACCCAATCATAATGAAACTTTATTTCATCCAAAGTGAGCAAAAGCTTTTCCTTAGGATGCTGAAAATACACCAAATATTTGATTTCATATTCTTTTGATAATCTTCACCGCCCACCACTCATCCTTACACCAAGCATCAATAATTTCCGATTTAAAAAAATCACTTACCAAAATTTCAGGAGGAACCAAATGTGCTCGATTTTGAAAATCTCTCTTAAAGGCTTGTCACCATATAGACATGTAGAACCATAAAATTGGAAACTTTATGGTTAAGGATGTCATTTGGGGATAAGATTGCAAGTTGGACATAGTAACTTGAGGAATTAAGCCTTCAAAATGAAGATATTAAGTCATTACGTACGTTGGGCATAGCCTGTAGTACATTGGCATACGCCTAAGGGGATCCCGATATGGATCGCGAGTACGTAGAGCGTACGAGCCGCGTACGTGGGACGTACTCGGTCTGGGTTGACTTTTCTTGACTTTGACCAAGGTTGACTAAGTTTGACTTTAGGTCACATTTGAGGGTTTTGATTGGTGATTAAGAGTTTATTGGTTTTGATGTTAGTGGATAGGTAGGTGCAAGCATAGTAGTAGAGAGCGTATCATAGTGTTCTCGGGTTTCTTCATTTCAGGTGAGTTTCGCCTCATTGTACCGTAAGTCGAAGGCACCAATATCAGCCCACTAGTTTTTAGTTATCTGTTAGTAGAGGGATGCCTTAGAGACTGTATATAGTAATGTAGGATAGACTGAGGACTCTTGATCTAGGCTCTCTTACATGTTCCTTGTTTGGTTGTGGTTCTAGAGTAGGATCACTTGTCTTGGTGTCTATCTCACCTCCGATATATACGGTCATCCATTTCTTGGATTATTGCTATTTAGTATGTTGTTATGTTGTAGTGATCTATTAGATCTGTATTCTAGTATTGAGTATGTTGTTATATTGTAGTGATCTACTAGATCTTTATCCTGGTGTCGAGTATGTTGTTATTGTTGGATTAATGTCTAAGTCCATAACTATAATTGGTAAGACTTGACCCGACCCGGCATGGTCCATTTGGGTTGCATGGCATCATGCATTTGGATAGACTATAATGAGAGAAATAAGACACTTACGGTTATTAATATATTATAAGTTCTAGTATATTAATAATAAGAATAATGAGATTATTTAATTAGTATTGATCAAGAATTAATCTAGAATTAATTAAGTGATCAAAAGAAGACTAATTAAATATATGGGTTGATTGTGTAAAATCATTCATTCTTATATATGTGGGCTTGTGATCCAAGATTCCTTATGTTGGACTAAGTCCATGGGGTGACCCATGGATACTCCATGGAGGTTAAAATCCATGGAGCATAAGGAATGGGTAAAGTCATGAGTTACATGGTGTAACCCTAATAGCCACCATATAAAAGAAACCCATGGCTCAAGAAATCGTGACTATGTGTATGTATAAGGGCTACACGATTTCATGAAGTGTTCTAATTTCTCTCTAAGTTATTCCAAGTGCTTATGGTGTTGTGTGAACCATTTGAGGTGTCACACTTGGGGCACTAGGCACTCAAGCTTCATGAAGACAAGCACTATCAAAGAGGTATGTATTCTATCTTGTTATATTGATAATATTGTATGCTAGATTAGGATAATACCTTGGATGTTCATATTTGCATGTATAATAGAGAAAACATAGATCCAAGGTATTTAGGGTTGCATGTACACTTAGGAGTGTTAGAATGCTCATAACCCAACAGTGGTATCAGAGCCTAGGCTTGTTTTCTTGTTATACCTGCAATAGAAGCTGAAAAATCGAGTTTTGGTGCTGTCAGCCCAGCTGACTCGCCGAGTCCATGAAGGGACTCGACGAGTCCAAGGCAAAATGCATCCAACTCGCCGAGTTGAGTTCATGCACTCGGCGAGTTGGACCCCAGACAACATATCTTCGAGGTTTTTGGCTAGAAATGGACTAGGAACATTACCCTAAGTTGTTTTTAACTTATAAACCTGTTTTTAATGTGGTAATGTTCATGCTAATCCATTTTCAAAGATAATTGTCAATAGATTCATGTTTTGTATTAGTTTAAAGGTTAGACTAATGACATGAAAAAGTTTGATTTGAATTATCTTGTTCTTATGAGTTGCTTAGATTAATAGAAAAGTTGAGTGAAAAAGTTGTTTTCAATCCAAATTAATCTAAGAGTTGAGTATAAAATGTGTTTGTGTAACTTATCCTTAAGTTACATGAAGAGTCACATTAAAGACTCATAAAACTCATAAAGTTGGCAAAGGTTACAAAAAAAGATGAAGAGTCTTGTCCTTAAGTTATGGAGGTTCAAGAGTCACTTCATTAATAAATAAATAAATAAAATATGTAACCTTAATTAATTCCATAAGTTATAAAATAATGAAAAGGTTAATTCTTTATTAGTTTAAAGTCTTCCATAATTTGTCCACAAGTTATGGAACTTGAAGAGTTTTTGGATTAAAACTACTTTAAATACATAAGTTATGGAATTAATTAGTTTTGAATAGTTTCAAAACTTGCCCTCAAGTTTTGGAATTTGTAAAGTTTTCTCTTATGAATACTTTAATTCCAAGTTAGCCCTTAGAATTTTAAAAGTTAAAATTCAACCCTTATACTTTATAGTATTATAAGTTAATAATATTTATATGTATAAGAGTAAAGTCGGTCTTACCGCTAGTACGCCTCATTCACGAAGCCGGTCTATAAGGTGGGTATAAGGTTGTTGCCTATAAAATGGCAACTTAATGGGTGTCCACTCTCACCCACCGCTTGCTTGACTGGTGGAGGGTCGTTAGCCGAACGGGTTTGACATGACTTTAATTCTCCCTTCATTAAAAGTATTAATGATAAATACTAAGTAACTAAACTCTTATAAAAACCCAATCTTAGTTACTTAGGAAAATGTGAATAAGGTGCTAATCCATGAAATTACACTTTGCACTTTGTTTGAGTCGGTTAGTGGAGCGCGTGTGGTTAACCGGCACACTAACTCGTATTTAACAAGGTAGGCAAAGGGTGACTTAATGTTTATCATAGTATCGGTGGAGCGTGTGTGGTTAACCGGCACATCGATTGAGGGGTAAACACTTAAGGGTACCAAGTAATTTGCATGGTTACTTCACACCTTGTTTTGTGATCCTCGGCATCCCAGTCACAAAACTTGAAGGGCACACTCGAGATTGAAACATGCCATTGAACAGTTCAATGAATCTCAAAAGATCTAGGAGTTTCAAAACCAATTAAAACCTAATAATACATTTCGTTTATCTTGGTGGAAATTGGTGAATCGTCATTCACCTACCTTCAAATTGTTTTATAGCTTGGATTACGGCATACCTCTTCTAAGTTATAAAATAGTTTGTTGGGTCCTAGCCTTAATATTTCATATTGGGTGTCATATTAAGGACTTTAGATCAACTATCTTGAATATCTCCCAAAAGATGTCTGGTTTAGACATTTATGATCTTCCCAAATCTCTTGAAACAAGCATTCCTAATGAAGATGATGTCCCATGGATATCATACTTCTTTTTCCTCCTCCAATTATTCTCCCTAACCCACAAGTTCTTGAAAAGTTTAAGATCACTCAAGCCCTAATGGCAAGGCAAGGTCTAGGTGTGATCACATCTTGGAGATGTAGTCACATATTGACAAGCCGGGAGAGTTGGGTGTCAAAGTCTTGAGAAAGTTAGTGGCTCAACTACTTTCTAAGTCACATAGTGAGTTCTTTTGGAACATCTATGAAACAGACTATGACAAGACCCTTAATGATCTTATCTATTTGTTAAGATCAACTTCCTCAAAAACTTGATGGACATTGACAATAGTGACATAGGAAATCCAGAAAAGCATTCTCTTCCCAATGGAAAGGGATCGGCCATAGTCAACTCGGTTGAACAAATGGTAAAGAGAAAAGCTAAGTCTGTGATAGTCCTATGTACCATTATCAAAGGTTCTATATGTTTATATTGCCAAAGTAAGGGTCATTAGTTGCGAAGCTGCCAAGTTTACCTAAGGATGTTAAAGTCAATAAGATTGACTCTACTTCAGGTAAAGTCCACTAATCTAACTCTGTTAAGTTTCTATTCTGAGATTCCGGATACATGATGTGACTGGGTCACATGGTAATGTTTTAAGAATCAAAGAAAAGTAAAGGAACTTAAAAGAAAGAATATGTTGAATCTGATCGCATAGATGGATTTCTATCGCGTAGTTTGAAGATCGGATTCTTGAGCTACTTCTTAGGAGTTATGAGATATTGCTAAGGAATAGACAACAACAAGTTTTCGTATGGATTGTAAGGATAAGTTTTTCCGCATAGTTTTAAAATAAAAAAAAATGATTTTATTTATTTTAAAAAAAATATCCTTACAATGGCATTTGAGGAAAAATTGTTGCTTATATGATTCCATTAATAGCAAGAGTGGAAATATGAAATTGATTCCTTCATTTGTGGTAATGTCTAAATTTACCAAATAAGGAAAGATTCTCATCACCCAAGTCTCAATTGGACCGGAACTTGGAATCATGCGAGTTGTATAGCATGATGAATGAGAACTTTCAAGTATTGGAAAAATTAAGACTAATTACTTATTCACATGGATGTGTGAGTCAAGTAATGGACTAAGGAATCGAGTACATAGTAATGTGCACTGATTAAGTCCACCACAAAAGATTAATAAGACTATTCGTCATAGTTTACTAAAGCTCAGTAAATATGATTATACTTACAAGCTTAAGTGTAACTCTGAGACATTGGAAAAGGTTCCAATGTAAGGCAGAGCGAATAAGAAGAATCAAATTAGGCAGAAGGATAAAAGTTTCTCAAATCTGAAAAGATGGGAGAGTACTTTAGTATCAGTTTTGTGATCATCTTAATGATTAAGAAACCATATCAAAATTAGTTCTCTAAGGAAGTCTTAGTGCATTCTTATGACTAAGAAGAAGGGATCTTGAAATTGTTGAAATGGTTAAATCAAGAAGATGAGTCATACTTCGTTCCAATACAAGTCTTAGAGTCATACTCCAAGAGTGTAATTTGAGTGACATGTCCTTAAAAAAAGGTTTAAAACACTTGACAAATGTAAGAGTAAAAGTTTTCTACTCTTGTACATTTGAAATTGGTAAGTTGTGATGTTTTGGATAAAACAAAGACCAACTTCGGCCAATTGTGTGAAGTGTTTGTCTTGATTAGAATCCACACTATCTCTTGGATGTTTGACAAGGGAGTCTTATAGGTCAAGAGGACAGTGGGAGTCTTAAAGGTCTTGAAAGTCTCAAGAACTAATCAAGAATGAAACCTGAAGTTCTTCACTAGCACACGACTTGGGGTTTATAACCTATCGTGTTGACATATTCTGTGCCCATTCTAGTTAAAGTTAGCTTTGCATATGAGTTCTTAGAGTTCTCAATGTGTTGCACAACAACTTGGAAGCAATGGCAGGCCCTTGAGCTACCAGGTGGCAAGAAATTAAGATTGAGTTCAGTCCATATGAGTTTGGATTTGTCATTATCCTTGTCTTGTGACTATGGTTTTGACAATTCACATGGATAAGAACTCATACACCATTAAATCTAAGTGTCATAAGGTTTCTCTCCGATTCATGAAAATGATGATGAGGAAACACTTCCACTAAGTAGATTTTAGCTAGATAGCAATTGGGATATTTGCATTCTCAAAGTCGTTAGTGGAGCGTGTGTGGTTTACCGGCACACTAACTTGGACTTGTGAGAAATGGCAAAGGTCAAAACGATCAAGACTATGATTACGGCATCCCTTTTCATAGTTCTTAAAATTGTTTTGACATACCCATGAGCTATCTAAGGGAAGGTGTATGTTTTTGATAAAGTCTTATCAAAACAATCTAGTATCAGAAATCTGAACTTTGGTAAGAAAGTCAATAAAGTATTGATTTCTAGAAGTCGAGCTTTCTGAGTATATGTCAAAGCTAGTGGGAGCATAAGTGTTATGCTAATAATCATCATGTTAGTGGGAGCATGATAATTACGATAAGTATTGCAAGCTAGCAATGTTAATTATAGAAAACAAAAGTTTCAACTGGGAAAGAGTTGTTTTGCTATAATTAAGGGAGAGGAAATTATACTTCATCTCAAATCTATAAGCTTAGATCGTGAGGTTTTAATCATTTAGTCAAGGATATATATGAATTTCATGTTGGAATGGCTCAACATAAGGAAATTATGTATATGGGTCCATTATTTGCGTTCTTAAATTCAATTATGATTACGACATCCCTTTTCATAATCTGAATTATGAGAACTTGGCAAATAGAAATGGAAATGTTATAGCAAAAGACTGGTTTAGTCTTTATGTGAGACATCATGAATCGTGTCCCATATGCTTCGGATATAGGATCGATTACATGTGCTATATTCATCCTTTCTAAAATTTTCCAAATGCCTAGGGCATTAAGAAGGGAAAAGGTTTAGAACTGGATATGACTAAAAGGATTAAACAATTGTCGAGGACAATCTAAGGTTTACCAAAGATTGGTTGCTCAAGGACAATTGGAAGTATAGCGATAATTCTGGAAGGGCCATATTGACATAATCTGTAAGGAAGCAACTCCTGTTCAGAAGTGATAGTCGAAATGGAATCTGGAAATGTTTCAAAGTTAGAATTTTCAATCTGTGTAAGATTAAGGAAACTTAATGCAAGAAGGATGGTTCCAAGGACTTGATCTCCTTTGGAATGCTCTGTAATGATTGTTGTTAAGTCTTTCTGACTTTGTGCATAATCATTACAAGAGGATCGATGCATATAAGTTTAGAATCTAACAGATTTCAGTAAATGATATGAATCTGGAATTCTTGCATTTGCAGTAAGGATTGTGAAAAAAGAATCATTGAAGTTATGTTCAATTGATCCAGTTCACAAAGTAAAGATCATAGACAAACATAGTATGCATACTTGGTGTATGGCATGACTAGTGTTTAGAGAACATAGTGTGCATGCTTGGAGCATGGGACAACTATTGTTTTAAATTCAAGAATAATGTTGATAGCTGAAACAATATACAATGAATAATGTGTAATCATATGGTGATAAATAAAAGGAGTTTTATTTATATTCATAAGTTCTGAGACCATATTGGATTCAATTATTATTGTGTTTCACTTTGCATGTTTTGACTTCCCGAATAAACTAGGTTATTCTTCCGGAATGACTAAGTTATTCAAACCATCCACAGTCGGTCATATGTTGGAAGTAGATATGAATTAAGACTGTCATGGGTTGGCTTGTAGAGGTCTAAGATGTTGGACAAAGGGCTACAACACTCATGAGTGCTCATAAGTTCTGAGTATTGGATTCAACCCGCGCTCATTGGAATCACTTCATGGGTTTTATCACGAGTGATCATGAGACGATAATATCTTATATTCTTCAAACCTAGAGATATGAGTTGTTACTATGAGTTGATAGTACATTGATTACACGAAACGCATTGGTAACTCGATGTTATAAAACGTGTCTTTGTGTACGATTCAACAAGTAGTAGAACAAGCCATATGAGTCGAAGTTTATCCATTCCTTTTACCTTCGGGATGAAAGCGATATCTGTGGGCCCCTCGATGATTTGATGATGACAAATGGAAGTGCTCGGCCGGGCCATGACTGATTTGATTTGTTCAATTAGTCAGTCGTCATAAATCGGAAATCGGGAAACAACTAATGGACAGAGAGAATGATTATAATCCATGTCTCAGTCCATATGATATCTAGAATGGAGGAATATATGATCCCTTATCTAATGGACAAGTCGTGGACAAAGATCAGAGTTCATCTACATGGTCAGAGTTCGACAGAAGCTTTTGAGAGCTACGATTGCTAGTTGGTTCCTGAAGTCATACGCAATAATAGTTTTAGACTTATCCAAGTGGGAGACTGTTGGATTAATGTCTAAGTCCATAACTATAATTGGTAAGACTTGACCCGACCCGGCATGGTCCATTTGGGTTGCATGGCATCATGCACTTGGATAGACTATAATGAGAGAAATAAGACACTTACGGTTATTAATATATTATAAGTTCTAGTATATTAATAATAAGAATAATGAGATTATTTAATTAGTATTGATCAAGAATTAATCTAGAATTAATTAAGTGATCAAAAGAAGACTAATTAAATATATGGGTTGATTGTGTAAAATCATTCATTCTTATATATGTGGGCTTGTGATCCAAGATTCCTTATGTTGGACTAAGTCCATGGGGTGACCCATGGATACTCCATGGAGGTTAAAATCCATGGAGCATAAGGAATTGGTAAAGTCATGAGTTACATGGTGTAACCCTAATAGCCACCATATAAAAGAAACCCATGGCTCAAGAAATCATGACTATGTGTATGTATAAGGGCTACACGATTTCATGAAGTGTTCTAATTTCTCTCTAAGTTATTCCAAGTGCTTATGGTGTTGTGTGAACCATTTGAGGTGTCACACTTGGGGCACTAGGCACTCAAGCTTCATGAAGACAAGCACTATCAAAGAGGTATGTATTCTATCTTGTTATATTGATAATATTGTATGCTAGATTAGGATAATACCTTGGATGTTCATATTTGCATGTATAATAGAGAAAACATAGATCCAAGGTATTTAGGGTTGCATGTACACTTAGGAGTGTTAGAATGCTCATAACCCAACAGTTATGCCGTAGTGATCCGTTAGATCGGTATCCTGGTAGGTAGGATGTTGCTATGCTATAATGCACTATTGGATCTGTATGTTATCTATAATTAGTGGTTATCATCTGGTGGAGTGCCCTAGGGACTGTCTGTGGTCACGTAGGATAGCCTGAGACTCTTGATCTAAGCTTTCTTGCATGTTCCTTGTTCGGTTGTGGCTCTAGAGTAGGATCATTGTTCGGGTGGCTATATCACCTCTAGCTACTTATGGTTACGCATTTCATGGAGGTTAGCTGGTAGAAAGATTGTATGTGATGAGAGGACTGATAGGTGGTAGTAAGCTGTATGGTTGTTTTTTTTGTCTGTGTTATGTGTCTACTTGATCCTTGTTTGTTTATATGTCAGCATATGGTAGTGGTGGGTTTAGGTGGTCCTGCTTTGTGATGTAGGCCAAGGTACCTGATGTGGGCCGACTGTAAGTCATAGGCACAGAGGCTCTGGAAGAGTGGTTGAGTTGAGGCGGTAGGCCAACAAACCCTAAGTATACCAGCCTGATGGTTGAATGGATCCGATGCATGCTTGTATGTTTATCATATGGGGTATTTTGGGGGAAACTCACTAAGATTTTTGCTTACCCAGTTGTTTATGGTTTCAAGTATCATCGGTGATTGGCGGAAAGTAAAGGCGGGACTCTACACACTCATCAACAACATTGAGGATTCCACGTTTTATATGATACTTTGATTTTTAATAAATGTAATTTGGAATAAATATATTTCTTAATAATGGATTTATAAATAGGAAAGTTTTACCTTAATAAAAATGAAAAATTTTGGTTGTGAAAAATGGGATGTTACAATATTCTTATAAATAATGGTATGTTTATTTGGTTTATTTTGATAAATTAAAAAAAATTTGGGCATTACAAGTTGGTATCACAACATGGTTTGAGGGATTCAGACACACATTTTTACATGTCTGGACTCAAACCAAGGCTCTAATGTTTTTCAAACAAAGAGAATTATATGAGTAGGAGAATAAGTCGAGCAATCATTTGAAGTTCAGCAAGGTGAGCCTACAATCAATTTAATTAAATTCATATGATTAAATGTTAGAGAAACTTGTTGTTATTATGAGTAATCCATTAAATATATTGATAACTTGTTTTGTAAATGCTTATAAGTCATGGATGGTTAGGGCCACATAAGATAGAATAGTCAGTTCCACTTTAGCGCATGTTTTTTATTTGATTGTCATCGTATTGTAGATTTGATTGTTCGAACACTATATGATTTTGTGTTAAGCACGATATCATATTTACAATACTTATTGTTATGTAGATATGATGGGTCGAGTGAGTTAGAGCGGAAGATTTATTAGGTTGAGATAGTGAATCAAGATTAATTAGTGGTTGAGTTGAAATCTATTAAATATTGTGTGGTTGCACTAGTATAAAGCTCATACTACTATAAACACATGGCACATATTTTAATCTGATAAAGTAATGAAAAGGTTCTATGGAGATGGTATCAGAGCATTAAGGTTGCATGCACACATAGGAATTGTTGTTATACTTAAAATCCATCAGTAGTATAAAGTCTAAGATTAGTGTCTATTGAATCGATGCGATTATGAATTGTTCAAAGGAGAAAGGAACATAATAGATATTTTGTTCATCGAACTCGTCGAGTTGGTCTTTTAAATCACCGAGTTGACATGCAACTCGACGTGGTGTTTGCCCAGCACGACGTGTTGCATTGTCAGATCCAATAATTTCGGTTTTGATAATTATCTCATGGATTATTTAAGATAATTACCTTAAATATGTTTTAATTGTTTAAAATTGGATATATTAATCAATAATTTTGTATCATTATCATGAATTCATGATTGGGTTAAAATTTTTGATAAAGCGAAATTAATTTATTAATTTTATAATTAAACTTTTAACCTAGTATTTTTGAAAACATTTTAAAAATACATCATTGTAATATTTTGGTTTTAAAATTTAAAATTTAAATTAAATAGTTTAACTTTGATTTTTTTTTAAATTTATGAACCCTAGTATTTTAAAATGTTTAAAATACACCCTTACATATATTGTAAAATTAAAAATTAATATATATATATATATATATATATATATATATATATATATATATATATATATATATATATATATATATATATATATATATATATATATATTAGAAAAGTTAGTCATACCATTAGTAGACCTCATTCATGAAGCTACCGCTCCCTTAACTAGTGGAGGGTCGTTAACCGAACAGGTTTGATAGGACACAAAACTCTCATTAATAAGTATAATGGAATATATATATATATATATATATATATATATATATATATATATATATATATATATATATATATATATATCAAGTAACTAAATGTTTTTATAAAATTCTCAATCTTAGTTACTTTAGGAAAATGTGAATTTGATGTTAATCCATGAAATTGCATATTGCACTTCATAAAAGTCATTAGTGGAGCGTGTGTGATTAACTGACACACTAATATGGACTAATAAAGGGTGGCAATGGGTAGCTCGTAAATTATCATTGATTAATGTAGCGTGTGTGGTTAACCGACACATTAATTAGGTTATAAACAACATCAAGAGTACCAAGCTAATTTGAATGATTATTCACACCTTATTTGTGATGCTCGGTATCCCAGTTACAAATGGAATGGGCATAATCAAGATTAAACATGTCATTGAATAGTTCAATGAATCTCAAAAGATCTCAGAATTTCATTTAAAACCTAATTCGTTATTATTATTATTTTTTTTTTGTGGTGAAATTGGTAATCGTCATTTACATACCTTCAACTAATTTATAATTGGATTACGACATCCCTTTTCTGAATTATGAATTATTTAGTTGGGTCCTAGCCTTAATATTTCATTTGGGTGTTATATTGAGGATTTTCTTATCTAATCGAAACTTGTCCTTTTTCTTTTTCAGATGTCAACTTCAAACAATGCTTCTGGTTCCTCCAACAACAACTCTAACCACTTCTCGCTCTTGAGCATCTGCTTAAAGGTCACTTTTGATTGCTCCAATTTTAATGCTTGGATCTGTAACATCAAAATGGCCTTGGGCTTCGAGGTCTAGGAATACGTTCTCGAAAAGGAGTTGAATGAGATTGATGAAACTAAATCTACTCCTTAAGAAATAGCTGAATATAGGAGACATTGCAGTGATGCTACCAAAGTGGCATGCATCATGGTGGCTACTATGATTCTTGAACTTCAAAGGTTCTATGAAGACTATTGGCCTTATGAGATGTTCAAGGATTCGATGGAGAAGTACCATAAACATGCCCATCAAGAAAGGTACGAGATAGTCAAGTCACTCATAACTAGCAAGATGAAGAACATAGAGTCCATCACGACCCACTTGCAACGCATGCAACGTTATGTGGATCGTTTGTAAAAGCTCAATGTGAACTTCATTGAGGAATTGGCTATTGACATAGTCTTGCACTCATTGCCTAAATGCTATGATCAATTTGTTATGACTTACCATCTGAACAAGGAGGAAACCACATTGAGTCAACTCCAAAGCTTGTTGAGAACCGCCGAGCGTGTAATAAAGGGAAAAAGTATTGCCTCCACTCCTGCTGCTACTACTCTCGTCATGGCCATAGGTCAAGGGAAAGGGAAGAAGAGGAAGTCTCCTCCAAAACAAAACTGGAAGGGAAATTCTCAAGCAGGGTCTTCAAGTAATGGCTCTAAAGACAAATCTAGTTCCGAAGCTCCCCCTGCCTCTGATCCGAAGGAGGCTACATTCTTTTAATGCCATGACAAGGGGCATTCGAAGAGAAGTTACCCCAAGTACTTGCAAGAGATAAAGGATGGCAAGGTTAAGCCAACCTTGGTAGGTATTTACACTATTCTATCTAAAAACTCATCACATTCGAATTCTTGGGTTCTTAATACAAGATGTGGTTTTCATATTTGCTCTGACTTGCAGAGACTAAAAAGAAGTGAATATGTGGATCATGGGAAGATGAACTTGATTATGGGCAATAAGATATCGTCACCTGTTACCAAGATTCGCGTTTATTCTTTAGTGCTTAGTAGTGAGTTGTGTTTAGATTTAAATAATTGTTGCTACTCTTCAGAAATGATAAGAAATAGTTTTTTCATTTCATGTTTTATATAGATAAGGTTTTAGATATTCTTTTGATAACGAGAATGGTTTTATTCCTGCTTATTATAATGGTGTATTTTATTTTGAAGCATTACCTTGTGATGACGTGTATGAAACTATAATGATTGTAGACAACTTAGGAAATAGTGTGTTGCAAATTGATCCGTATAATGGGTTAGACAAAGCATGCTTGTGGCATTGTCATCTTGGACATGTCAACAAGAAACACATTGCCCAACTCCAAAAGGATGGAGTGTTGGAATCATTTGAATTAAGTTCAGATGATACATGCAAATCTTGTTTCCTTGGAAAGATGAATAAATCACCTTTCACTGGTTCTTATGAAAGAGGTGAATGATTATTGGATCTCGTACACACAGATGTGTGTGGGCCCTTCAGATCCACCATAAGGGATGCAAATCACTTTTATGTGACTTTTACCGATGATTATAGCAGATATGGATATATCTACTTAATCAATAATAATTCAGAAACATTTGAAAAGTTCAAAGATTTCAAACATGAAGTCGAGAATCAATTGGGCAGGAAGATCAAGATGCTCAGATCTGATAGAGGTGGTGAGTATCTTAGTATCGAGTTCCATGACTACCTCAATGAATGTGGAATTATTTCACAATTGACACCTCCTAGTACACCATAACATCATGGTATGGCTGAGAGGCATAATCAAACCTTGTTGGACATGGTTCGTTCCATGATAAGTCGGGTTTCACTTCCAATCTCATTCCGGGGATATGCCTTAGAGACTGCCACCCACATTCTTAATCTTGTTCCAACAAAGAAGGTTGCCAAAACACCTCACGAGATGTAGACATGGAAGGTTCCATCATTGACACATATAAAGGTTTAGGTTTGTGAAGCTTTCGTTAGACGAGAGACTCATGAAAAGCTTGAACCTCGAAGTAAGTGATGTATTTTCATCGGCTATCCATAAAAGTCCTTTGGATACTTGTTCTACAGACCAACTGAGAACGTGGTCTTTGTAACACAAAGGGGAGTCTTTCGCGAGAGAGAGCTCATATGCAATGAGGACAATGGGATTTCAATTGATCTTGAAGAAATTCAAGAGCCAAACGATGAAAGAACCTCTAACACTAGCACTCAATCCAAGGAAGAAATTCCTGTTGAACCTATTGATGAGTCATTACCTCTTAAATGTTCCACTTGAGTTAGAATGACACCAGAGTTTTATGGTTTCCATATAACTATGGATGGTGATACGTTTATCAGTGATAGTACACTCTGGTAAATTTGGACGAGCCTTCTAACTACAAGGAAGTCATGGTGGGACCTGAGTCTACTAAATGGAAAGAGGCAATAGACAACGAGATCAAGTCTGTGTATGACAACCAAGTTTGAAATTTGGTTGACAATGTACCAGGTCCTAAGACAGTTGGGTGCAAATGGATCTTCATGAAGAAGACCGACATGGATGGAAAGGTGCACACCTTCAAGGCTCGACTGGTTGCGAATGGGTTTACTCAAACCCCAGGGGTTGACTATGATGAGACATTGTCAGTTTTTGAAGTCATACCTGCAACTATAGTTATTAGACTTATCCAAGTGGGAGACTTTTGGATTAGGTGTCTAAGCTCATAACTATAATTGGTATGTACTTGAATTGTTAGTGGCATGGTCTTTTTGGGTTGCCTACACTTGCAATTAGACATGATGATTAATTGAGGAGGAAGAATTTATTAATTTGATTAATAAATTGAAAATGATTTATTAATATGTTATGGAAATAATATATTAATTAGTAATCATATTATTAATTAATATTTAATCATAAGTTGATTTGGAATTAGTTTTGGGATTAAAGGAATTAATTAAAAGTGTAGAGACTAAAAGTGCAATTGTTCAATAGTTGAGCAAAAGGGTCCAGAACCTTCATAGGAAAGGTGGTGGATGAAGTTATATATACATATATATAATATTATTCTAGATTTTCTAGAATATTTTATCATATATGGATAATTAAAGCAGGTGGATAATTACCATACTTGAAATAATGATATCTTATTTAGATTAGGGTTATCCATAACATCCTTGGTGGACTATATAAGGGGTTCTAAACCCTATGATTTTCGGCCAATCATTATAAGAAGAAGAAACTCAAAATTGTCCTCCTTCCTCCTCTCTCATATCATTCTCTTGCATTATGTGTTTGTGAACCATTAGAGGTGTTATACTCGTGACACTAAGTTCTCAAGCTTCAAGATCTACAAGGGAATCATTGTTATTACCATATAACAATCAAGGTATGTAACCTAAACCTAGTTTTATGTTGATTTCAAAAATTATAGTTACATCCAAGGGTTTCTCCTTTTGTGTTCAAAGTTTACATTTTCAATTAGAGAAAACCTAGATCCAAAGCATTAGGGTTGCATACACACATATGAATCGTTGTTATGCTCAAAACTCATCAAAAAGATACTTCCAGAATTGCACAGACAACTAGCACACTAATCATAATAAACCATGGGCCGGTACTGCTGTCTTCAACCCGCTAAACACAATGAAGAAACTCACCTCAAGTTGTTGAATCTCTCAGATAGAATCTCGGTTCGCTGATCCGGAAAATCCCCGCGTTAACACCATCAAACAATACCTAATTAATAATTGGGTCTTAACCCATAACCAAGAATCTAAATCACTTACATATTATCTAGGGTAAAAGACCATTTTACCCTTTCCTTACTTGGCCCAAAACCAAGGCCCAACCCATTAACACCAAAAAGCCCAATAGTGGCCCATCTTCCTAAATGGGACAAAAACCCATCATGGGCCTAATCCAAGAAGGCCCAAAACCCTAAATGACACCCAAGGATGCAAATGGGCCTAAGAATAGTAAGGCCCAAAGTCAGAAACTAGTGGCCCATTAAGGCCCAAAAGCCCAAAACAATGCCTCACGTTGTGACCAATCCTTGGTCACATCGTGAGACTTGTCCAATCTGATTCTGGGACTCACTCCTAACTCAAAAGACTTAGTGGGATGGTGACTCATGCTCACATCGTGAGAACGGTCTGAAACCAAAACCACCTTTTCAACGTTCTTAATCTATTTGGCCTTTAATTTCACCACTTCCAGAAGCTAAAGAGGACCCTAATGGTCCATAAAAACGCTTGCTTTGTGGACATGCATGCACCATGCATGTCCCTTCACCATTTTAGGTCATAAGAACAAATATGGCCTCAAGTCCTCAAGTAAGTTCTATTACTCCATAAAATCCCATATACAAATGATATATGCCTCAAAAGACAATTTGAATCCATAAAGTTGCTAACTTTATGGATCTACACCACACTAATCAAGCCAAAACATAAGAAAATGGGCCAAAAACCTAGATCTAGCCATGAAATGGAGTAAAGCTTGAGTCTTGATACTTACAATGGTCCAAACAAGATGAAAGTTGATGATGATGAAGATCCCAAGCAACATCCTTCCCAAGATGCTTCTTCTTCTCTCCTTTTTCCTTCCTTTCCACAAGTAAAATACCAAATAACTCAAGGTGACATGAAATCTAGGGTTTCTAGAGGCTTAGAGGGTGAGAGAGGTTGACGATGAGTAACCCTAGCCTATCATTCCCTTAAATACCCAAAAATTAGGGCTTGGGGTCATTAATCTATTCTCACGTCATGATACCTTATGTCTCACGTCGTGAGACTCCAACAATACGGGTCAACAGTTCAATAGTCACCCATGACGTGACCCCTAAAATCTCATGTTGTGAGGACCCTCAAAATGCAAGAATGAATGAATTTAGTACCTTAGGGTTCCGGATGTTACACCACAACCCATCAAATTCTGGGGGCTTCGTATTAAAGTAATCCTGATACTACATTGACCCACCTCCTTAAGGTACTACAACAATAACAGTTGCAGTGGTTAAGACAACAACAACATCGGTGACAAAAGTGTAATGTCCATCAAATATCTCAATCAAAATGGTCTTGACAAACCCAAAAAGATTTAGAACTATCTCCCTGACTACTAGGGTCACATGAGTGGATATCATATCTCGAATCTCATTTTCACACAACCTCGACCCCTCTTAGACTCCCACACTCAAACTGGAACCCCTGTCATCACCATACTGAAAATATATAAGGCATAAAGTCAAGAAAAAAAGGTCATAGTTATCACATGCTATACCCTCATCTACTTGCTCCTCATGGACCTTAGGACTTTTCTTGAACTTCCAACAGATCCTATGCTTCTGGTAGTACAGGATCATACTACCTTTTACACCTATCTGTATTTGCCTCAAGGATCGTCCCAAAGTTCTAAGTCGCTACACTTAACCACATATAGGCATACTAACACATGCCTATACGCTAAGGAGAGCTACAAGTTAAAACATCCTAGATCCTCATCCTAGGAATCTCCTAGACCATGCTCTTACACCGTTATAATCCTCTAGCAAGACTTCTGGTAACCTCGTGTATGTAAGTCGTACATGATACATTATCAAATAGTCTGTCAAATAAATGATTCTACCTTAAGTCCATAACCAAATAAAGAACATGTAATAAGGCTAAATCAAACACTCTAAGAATATACAATCTTAATCATGTACAAGTATAGAGCATATGTTTAGCAATTAACAACATCAATCAAAATCCAAGCAACACATAACAAACAATCTCCTAGGCTACATGCCATCAAGGATATCAGGAAATTCTATGCAATTCATGAAGAGATTCTTAGTTTATCCATTAGCATGTATTTCTAACAATCCATATCTCAGCATATACATATATATATATATATGTGTGTGTGTGTGTGTGTATGTGTATAATTAGAGGACCTTGTTTGCGGCACCGATCCAACAATCAAACAAGAACATGACAACTAACCGAATTCATGTCTATAAGAAAATGGGCCAAAAACCTAGATCTAGCCATGAAATGGAGTAAAGCTTGAGTCTTGATACTTACAATGGTCCAAACAAGATGAAAGTTGATGATGATGAAGATCCCAAGAAACTTCCTTCCCAAGATGCTTCTTCTTCTCTCCTTTTTCCTTCCTTTCCACAAGCAAAACACCAAATAACTCAAGGTGACATGAAATCTAGGGTTTCTAGAGGCTTAGAGGGTGAGAGAGGTTGACGATGAGTAACCCTAGCCTCTCATTCCCTTAAATACCCAAAAATTAGGGCTTGGGGTCATTAATCTATTCTCACGTCATGAGACCTTATGTCTCACGTCGTGAGACTCCAACAATACGAGTCAACGGTTCAATAGTCACCCACGAATTGACCCCCAAAATCTCATGTTGTGAGGACCCTCAAAATGCAAGAATGAATGAATTTAGTACCTTAGGGTTCCGGATGTTACACCACAACCCGTCCAATTATGGGGGCTTCGTAAGATGCAAGTTGATGATGATGAAGATCCCAAGCAACTTCCTTCATAAGATGCTTCTTCTTCTCTCCTTTTTCCTTCCTTTCCACAAGAAAAATACCAAATAACTCAAGGTGACATGAAACCTAAGGTTTTTAGAGGCTTAGAGGGTGAGAGAGGCTGACGATGCGTAACCCTAGCCTCTTATTCCCTTAAATACCCAAAAATTAGGGCTTGGGGTCATTAATCTATTCTCATGTCATGAGACCTTATGTCTCACGTCGTGAGACTCCAACAATACGGGTCAACAGTTCAATAGTCACCCATGACGTGACCCCTAAAATCTCATGTTGTGAGGACCCTCAAAATGCAAGAATGAATGAATTTAGTACCTTAGGGTTCCGGATGTTACACCACAACCCATCAAATTCTGGGGGCTTCGTATTAAAGTAATCCTGATACTACATTGACCTACCTCCCTAAGGTACTACAACAATAACAGTTGCAGTGGTTAAGACAACAGCAACATCGACGACAAAAGTGTAATGTCCATCAAATATCTCAATCAAAATGGTCTTGACAAACCCAAAAAGATTTAGAACTATCTCCCTGACTATTAGGGTCACATGAGTGGATATCATATCTCGAATCTCATTTTCACACAATCTCGACCCCTCTTAGACTCCCACACTCAAACTGGAACCCCTATCATCACCATACTGAAAATATATAAGGCATAAAGTCAAGAAAAAGGTCATAGCTATCACATGCTATACCCTCATCTACTTGCTCCTCATGGACCTTAGGACTTTTCTTGAACCTCCAACAGATCCTATGCTTCTGGTAGTACGGGCTCATACTACCTTTTACACCTATCTGTATTTGCCTCAAGGATCGTCCCAAAGTTCTAAGTCGCTACACTTAACCACATATAGGCATACTAACACATGCCTATACGCTAAGGAGAGATACAAGTTAAAACATCCTAGATCCTCATCCTAGTAATCTCCTGGACCATGCTCTTACACCGTTATAAGCCTCTAGAAACACTTCTGGTAACCTCGTGTATGTAAGTCGTACATGATACATTATCAAATAGTCTGTCAAATAAATGATTCTACCTTAAGTCCATAACCAAATAAAGAACATGTAATAAGGTTAAATCAAACATTCTAAGAATATACAATCCTAATCATGTACAAGTATAGAGCATATGTTTAGCAATTAAAAACATCAATCAAACTCCAAGCAACACATAACAAGCAATCTCCTAGACTACATGGCATCAAGGATATCAGGAAATTCTATGCAATTCCTGAAGAGATTCTTAGTTTATCCACTAGCATGTATTTCTAACAATCCATATATATATATATATATATATATATATATATATATATATATGTGTGTGTGTGTGTGTGTGTGTGTGTGTATGTATGTATGTGTGTATGTGTATAATTAGAGGATCTTGTTTGCAGCACCGATCCAACAATCAAACAAGAACATGACAACTAACTGAATTCATGTCTATAACTCAACCACTCTTTTAAATTTTATTTTCAGAAACGTTAGTAAAACTTTCAGATCCTAGTTTGATTTTGGATTCACATGAATCTTCATCCAAATCCATAAAACCATCACTTTGATACCAACTTCTAATGTCCCAAATTTTCAAGGAAAAACTTTTTTTAACTTATATTTTATTTTTACTACCATTTAATTTTTGTGGGCGGTGGCGAGGAGTTCTATCATGAATAACCTACCGGGGGGGGGGGGGGGGGGATAATTACCCTATATTTAACTACTTTATTTATAGAAAATTGTTTAACTTAGAGTAGCTATAGTGTAATATATGTTTTTACTTTTTATATAAATAGTTAGTGTAATATGTAAGGCTAAACAAAATAAATAAGTTAAATAAGGTTAAATAATGGAGTTTAGGCCAAGCGTGCTTAAAGGGGATTCATGGGAACTAGGGGTGGGATTAGGATGGTCTTGAAATTTATGGGTCGGGTTGGGGGAAGCGAAATTGGAGAATTCATGGTTGGAGGGATAGATAAGAATTCAAAGATAGGGGTGATGTGGGGGAGGCTATTTCCACCCCTATTTGGTTTTGTTGACGTTCCTATATGAGGGTGGAGAATTGCAGGTAACAGAACGAAAAGGGAAAAAGGTTTCATCAAAAACTACATGTCAAGATATAATGATTTTTCTATATGAAAGGTTTAGACATAATACCCATGATGATTAGATGGTTAGCTGAGGAACACGTATGGTGTAGTGCAAGGTGCTAATTTGTGGGGGTGGTGATGTGGGGAAAGTAAAGACAACCAAATACTAGTAAGTGGTTGTATAAAGGGTGAGATTTAAAAGGTGGAACTATGAAGTATCTTTTTGGGTGTTATAGAAGAAAGGATATGGAGAAGATATGTGTCCATGTGAAGAGGCAATATTTTGGTAAAAGGTAAGATTGGAACAAAAGAGATAAAACCATATTGTTGATGGTTTGGAGCTTACGTTCAGACTTTCCATTTTGTGGAGACGTGTGTAGGAATGCAAAATCTTAATTGAATTGCAAGAGTGGAAAAGTAACCATGAAAATGTTTGTTATTGTATCCCCCCCCCCCCCCATACACACACACACAGGTTTTGATGGTTTTACCTAATTGATTTTGAATGTAATTAGAAAACCCAGAAACTTAGAAAAAACATGATATTTATGACTAATTGGATACACCCATAGTTAATTATAAAAATATCCTTTAATATAACATAAAAACACACGCCACTGGTACTAGTAATATGGGAAGTTTACCACATCTAAATGAGTAATATAAAAAAAATCAAAAAATAGAATATGAAATATGGAAAGGAAGTTTGAAATTTTTTCTAACTTAAAGTGTATCACAAATTACCTTAGAAAAAAAAATTGACTGCATGAAATAAATTTATTGGAAATTAAAGACTGAAAAATTGGATTATTGTGATGACTAAGACACTGGTGCTAAATGGTGGGAATTTTACAAATAAGCACTTTAGGGGTGGTGGTGGTAACCGGGTAGAGAGGACCTCACTATCACATAGGATTAGGGATTTATGGGTCAAATAGTATTACCAAATTTGTCATATTCAATAGTACATTTATTCTGACAAGTGAATTTATGCACATATATAATGTTTTAAATAATATATGGGGTAATAAGAATATTACATAAATAAAGAGGAGGGTGTGAGTTTGGAATGAGAAATTTGGAATGGCCAATGGATACTACTAGAATTTGGGATCCATTACCAACAAGGTTGGACCAATATTCATATTTATCAGTAATAGAGTCTAGGAGACATGTATTTACACAATAATGATATGTCGTGTATGTAACCATAATCCAGTTAAACATCCTCGAATCCTGAAGACAATGTAACACCGGATTTATGAGATTCCGGTGCGACGCGATTGTATGTTGTTTGAGGCGTGGCCATGTCGTTTTGGTGTCTGTCTGTGGTGTGGTGGCCACTAGAGCCCAAAACCTTAGATCTCAGACTTCAGATCCTATTTAAGGAATGTTAGCCCTAGGGTTTCTTCCATCCTTCAACCTCCATGTTCCAGAATCAAACCACATCCTCCCTAAGCCTCTCCTCTCGTTACACATTATGTGTTCGATGTTTGTGGAGCTATGGAAGAAATATTCATCCCCTTTTCAGTTTCTGTTGTGCTTCATGGTGGTAATTCAACTGCTTTAGCCTCATTTGGACCTTTGTAAGTCTTCAACACTCAACTTTTATGCATCTTACACTATGGATCTAGAGATTTAAGTTATTTTGGTCAGTTCATGTATTGTGGATGGTGTTTTGGGTAAACTCCACGATAATGGTTGCAACTTTATTTTCCCTTAAGACTCTAGGAGTGTTTTGTGTTGTGGATTTGGTCTTTAATCTCCATTTACTATCATGCTTGGATTTCTGACCTTATTTTCACCATTTTAACCTAGAATGGTGTGAGTCATGCATTGGGAATGTATGTCCATAAAGTTGTGATATTATGAGTTACAAAAGAATATTAATGCCTTTTGAAAAGTAAGACTTGGAGTTGGCAGATTAAGTGCTTAATGAGTTGAGCGTGCAACCACAATAACTGTGATGTGACCATGGATTAACGATGACGTATGTAACACTCGCATATTCGGGCTAGTCAATTTAGAGAAGAGGAGCGGCAAAAATAACTTTTTGATAGAGGATTATTTAGAATAAATAATCTTAACTAAGTTGTAGTATGTGTGACAAGGTTTCCGTACATATAAAGAAAGCTGAAATCCAAGTTAGAACGAAGAAGTTATAACCCGTCAAAGTTTCGCAAAAGAACCGACATGACAGTACGTGACGTAAATAGTGAATTTATGTTAAAATGATTTTTAGCCTTAACAATATAAACGAAAGTCGTAGTGTTCGTTAAACCAAGAGTGTGCATAAAAAGAACGTCCAAATCTGACTTCATATGAGGAAGTTATGATTTTTCTAAGTTTCGGTATAGCAGTAGACAGCTAAAAACTCGAAATAAAGATCGAGTGATTTTTAGCCAACACAATCTTAATGAGAATCGAAGATCTCATTAATAGTAGTGTAACGATAATAAGACAGACGAAAACGGACGTCAGATGAAGAAGTTATGAAATTTTAACGGACTTTTCCAATCTCAGCCTGTTAAAAATATAATATTAATAATGAAATAAAAATTAGCCGACATAGTCTAAATGAAAGATGTAGAGAATTATCTCACCTACGCGTGGATATAAAGAATGTCAAAAACAGAACTTGTATGCAAAATATATGGATTTTTGAAGTTCGGAGCACAAACTTCGAGAATTTGACTGCATTCACGATGTGAACACAATGTTCACGACGTGAACTCAATGAACGACTCGTTTCGAGCCTAGAAGACACACGACAAGACTTGGGGATGACCAGGATCAAAGTCACGACGTGAACATACATGGTTAACGACGTGAAAGTCGAATTTCAGCCTATAAATAGAAATTGAGCCCTTCGGGTTTATATTACCAATTCTCATTTCTCTTTCGCTTTAAACACTCTTTTAGCCTACTTTTAACCCCCCGAAGTCCCGATACCATCCCCGACAATCGAAGCAAGTCCCGAAGCCTTGAAGATCCCGAGAAAAAGAGTTTTCGAGCCGAAACTCTGCCCACGTGAAGCCCGGTTTTTTAAGATATCCCGATTTCATCGAAGAATATTACTTTATAGAGCCGTAGTACTATCTGATCATCGTCTTATCCTGTGAGTGCATAGTCCCTTTCATGAACATGATTTTAATACAAATATTGTTTGAATGTATTAAATATATGTTTTGTGTGAGTTATTTGATGATGTCTCAATTAAGTGTTAAAGAACATACCTGATTGTTTATGATAACTTAGGTTAAAGAGTAAACCTAAGGTTTGTTATAATGGTTATAGGATAGTATCTCTTTATGAGTACGAGTGAGATATGTACGGAGAATAGAACTTTAAAATATGTCATTGATCCGGAAGCATGGATTAGACATAGTTATCTGTCCCTAATCTGAGAGTATGGATTGGACTTAGTTGATTGTCATTAATCTAGGAGTATGGATTAAGACTTAGTCAGTTGTCATTAATCCAGGAGTATGGATTAAGGCATAGTCAGTTATCCTTAGTCCGGGAGTATAGACAGGACATAGAATCTATCATTAGTCCGGGATTATGGATTTAGACATAGACCAATTGTCCCTTATCTGGGAGTATGGTATGGGCACAATCATGAACTCAAGAATATGGATTAGACCCGGGAGTAAGAGTTCAAATTTAAGGTCCAAGGGTATGGATAGTCTCGTTGAGAGGATTGACGAGGTGGGGTAAGAGTTGGTTATATATATATATATATATATATATATATATATATATATAGAGAGAGAGAGAGAGAGAGAATTCTATATTGTGTGAATTCTAAATTATATATATGTTATAAAATTGTGGGATTGAAATCCCTATGTACTCACTAGGTTTTCTAGACCTGACCCACTCAATATTTTTGTATCACAAGTATCGATACAAATACACATTACACTGAGAGATTAAAGAGATGTATATCATTAGTGTAGATGAATGTAAGGTCGGTTTATGCTTATGTTTCAGTATTGACGACGACATCCCAAATGTTTTAAATGAATAAAATACATTTCTTCGTAAATGCTTTGATAAAGTATTTATCATGTATTTTCTGGGAACACATTCTGCAACATTTTTATTAAAGACTACTTCGATTTTATTGTAAAAAGCATAAACGAAATCGGTCTTTTCGGCCCTGAAAATGAGGATGTCACAACGTAGTAGAGAAAGGAGTCTCTTGACAATTTTGTCATGACTCGATCACAACACAGTCAAGGACTGACTACGGCCTGGTGGTTGTTGATAGTTGACTTTGAGTCATATGTGATGGGTTTGAGTCCTTAAGGGGAAAAAGTTATTTTGTCCATATAATAGCTTCTATTTAGATCTATACTCGACGATGAAGTGTATTTAAAAGCTTTACCTTAATTATTAAGCTAAAGTTATATATTATGTAGCGATTTGAGTAGGACTCGATCCCACCAGCTTGGGTTGTAGATTTCATCTTTTCCGGTGTTCAGGTGAGTTCTCATGAACTTACTTATTATATACACTATGTGTTATATGTATACTAAGTAAAGATAGACCTATTTGAGGGAATATAGTTAAATGAAAGGGCTATAAGACTATAACAGACCTCTCCAAGGGAAGTGGTCAAGAATATGATAGATCGATCAGAGGGAAGTAGTCAATATTAGGTCAACTAGAGATAGACCTCTTGGAGGGAATCTAGTGGACTGGAGTCAATTACTCTAGCATATATTTTATGTGGTTAATATGTGATGTCTATATGTATTATATGAAATGCATATGATATGTATAATGAGTGAGTTTAATGATTACTCACTAAGCCTTAGGCTGATAATTACTACTTATGTTTTAGTTGCAGGTCCTTCAGGTTTGAAGGGAAAGGAGTTGGCTTGACTGAGATATCTAGATATTCTCGGTGGGGAATGACATCGATTTTATCAATTGTATGTTATTCTTGGGCTTTGAAACAAGATTTACCTTCCGTTCTTTATTATGTTTATGTTGATGTAATGCGCTGCAATGATTTTATGATTCATTAATGATTTTGAGTAAAAACCTTTTACTAAAACCTACACTCTAATTTCAAAAATTTCAAGTTATGAATTGTATTGGTGTTACAGATACATGTCTGAGAAGAGTTATGATAAAGTTATGGTGTGGTCAGGTCCAAACTAAGTCTGTGGAGGTAGAACTTCTTTGGTAGGTTGTTATAATAAATGGTTGGAATGTTGGTAGGAATAACCCAAAGTTAGGCAAAATGTGTTGTTGGACCAGAAGCTAGGGCTGCTCAGTAGTGTTTTTGGCGGGCCAAAAACACCATCTCTGTTGGATCTTAGTGATGGTCTATACAAACATTCATAGGGTTGTTGTGTCGACTACTGACTAGAGGGTTGATGTGACCCTTAACCGTCAGAGGAGCCTTGCTACCGGCGACGGTTTAGTGGTGAGCGGTGATCATTTTCCGTTTTGACCACGATTATTGTTATTACCATCATGATGTATAACCGAAGAAGATGAGTGGTCAATGTGGGCAGTGGTGGGTATGGGACAAGGTGAACCAAGGCGTTACTCCTCAATAAGGAGCATGGCTCAAGTTTCAGAGAGGGTACTGCGAGGGTTTTGGTGTCGGATGATCATAGTCAAGTAATCAAAATGTGGTGACAAGTCATTTATGGTGTAGGTGACAATATGTTACTCGAGTACCTTGGATTCAGGGTCAAGGTTGTCAAGCAAATTAGCAAAGGTTTTGATTTTAGAGAAATATGTTGCAATAATTAGATCACCCATGGTAATAGACCGAAGTTTTTTATCCTGCTACATTGATCAAGAGTCCTTGGTTTCACAAAAAAAAAAAAAAAAAAAAAAAAAAAAAAAAAAAAAAAAAAAAAAAAAACTATTCTTGTTATTGAGCCAGACTTGCCTTGTTATGAGATCTACCTTGAGTACCATGTTGAGAACATCTTGATAAATTGTTATATAGAGCCACATCTTGACGAGAGCATGGAGTTTTTCTTGGATAGGCAGCAGGAGCGATTTTAAGAGCATCATAGATGTATCGATATAATCAGTAACATCATAAGCATCATAGTGGGTGTAGGACTTTATGTTAGTACCACAAAAAAAAACTTTGAGGTGAAGTGTAACATACACGTTTTAAAATCGTGTTTTGTAATGAATAAAATTGTGAAATATTATGTAAAATTGAGTGTTAAGTTCTAACATATGGTTTTTACTAGAAATGAAGTAAAACTATGTTTAGAATCACTCAGAAAATATTGGAAGTCTTATGAGATTCCAATTAAAAGCCAAATAGTGAAATTTAGCGAAAATATGAAATTTTAAATAAGTAAAATTTTATTATTTGATGTTGTAGAGAATCTCGTTAGAAATTTGTAGGCGAAAACCTCGTCAAAATCCGAGTTATAACGAAGAAGTTATGACCAACCGAAGATCCGCGACAAAACCGGCACGACGCCGAATGACGTAAAAAGTGAGTTTTTGATAAACTACTTTTTAGCCTTAGTAATCTAAATGAAAGTCGTAGTATTCGTTAAACCGAGAAATTCGATAAAAAAAACGCTAAAATCTGACTTCGTATGAGGAAGTTATGATTTTTCAAAGGTTCAACTTAGCAGTAGACAGCTAAAAACTTAAATTTTATATCGAGCGATATTTTACCGATACATCCTAAACGAGAATCGAAGGTCTCGTCATATGTAGTACAACGGTAAAAAGTCTGACAAAAACGGATGTCGGATGAAGAAATTATGAATTTTTAACGAATTTTCCTGTCCCGGTCTGTTAAAAATAATAATATTAAAATTAAAGTCAAAATTAGCCGACGAAGTCTAAACGAAAGTTGTAGAGCGTGATTTTAGCTACGCGTGCATATAAAGAACGTCAAAAACGGAGCTCGTATGCGAAAGTTATGGATTTTAGAAGTTCGGGGCACAAAAATCGAAAAATTTCGCATGAATAGTGCCCGGACACGTCACTCGCACGAAGCAGCAGTGTCACCGGAGACGTGGCCGAACCGAGAAGCTTCACGTGTCGCGAGCTGATTAGACCGAGGTGCGAGCCAATCCGGATCCGACATGCGCTTCGCCACCGAGCTGCTTCGCTGCTTGCTTCCGATGCGTGTTCTGCCCTGATTTGCCGGAGCCGAGGTCCAGCAGGAGCGAGACACGCCTCGCCTACCAGCTTCGCAGCCGAGCCTCGCATCCGAGCCTCCTTCTCGCGCCACCTGCTTCGCTCTGCTGCTGCCACCGAGCTTCGCTTCTTAAGCCGACATCCGAACCTCGGTCCTATATAAAGGGGCCTGCGAACCTTTCCGACTAACTTTGAAAATTTGACACTTTTAGCCCCTCTTTCCATATTTTCTTCATATTAACTTTTCCCGAAGCCCCGAAATCAATTTTAGCACTCGAAACACGTCCCGAGACCCCCAAGAAAGCCGGAAATTTTATCTTTTCGGTTTTGAAGCCCTACCTTCGCAGAGCCCGGTTTTCAAATAAACTCTCGGTTTTCAACATAGAAAGGCAAATTTAAAGCCGAAGTGTTGTCCAAATTACTATTTTAACCCTCAGTTAACTTAAGGTGAGTTCAATCTATAGGAACAATTGTATGTTATGTGTTATATGTGCTATGTGCTTTTCAGTATTATCATTCTGAGTTATTTTCTCGTGTTATTCGCTATGTTATTAGCAATTGTAATACCTTTGACCATGTGATCAGTGAAAGTACTTAGATTCACATTGGTACTGGTACGTAGCCTCTAGCCATGTAGAGCATGTCTCCGTAAGAGAATGACTTCTATTCTATGGCATTGTCAAATGGTTAGACAGGACTATAAGCCTGAAATCTAACAAGATGTTAATCAGAAATTGCATGTCTTCTATGCCAATTGGGCCAAAGCTTTATTGATGTATATCAAGAATTGAAAAGAATATCTTTGAATAATGTCTTTGATTGATATGAACGCTTGTTACATGATCTCATATACATCTTGTTGTTCCTCTTTGCCTTGCCACATTGAAGTATATATATGGCATAACATTATATTGTATCTATTTTTGAACTCACTAAGCGTCACCGCTTACCCTATCAATGTTTAACAATTGCAGGTGATAAATAAATAGTATGTTTACATACTATTGAAAGATGTAGAATAGTTTGTAATAGTACTTTTGTACTACTTTTTATGTTTGTATAAATTACAATATCCTGGGTAGTTATGTAATATATATAACACTTTGTAATAGAAGGTTTGTATCCAATAGTTTGTAAATCCTTTATATCAATGTAAAATATTACTTTTATAAATATGCAAATAGCATGTTTTGGAGTAATGATAATGTGAAATATGAAAGTTTAGGTCTTTCAAAAATACGAAAATTAGGGTCTTTCATGAAGTAGGGTTTGGGAATCAATTTTGAGTAGTCTTTGACGTCGTTTAAAATAGTATAATTCTCACTAATGTCATAACCAAAGATACAATATGTATAAATATACATACTGAAAATACAAAAGCCAAAATTGGGCAAGGCCTATAGTAGAATACAATACATGTGGGCTTAAGTAATACGGTACAATGTATACTACCGATATCTATTCTTGCGGCAAAAGGATGGTTCCTGATGGATATGCATCAATAGATGTCCACTAAGTAATATTACCATCATATAACATTTTTTGATATGTTGCTTAGAAGACATGTTGGCAAAAGTGGATTTAGAGGGTTTTTGGGGTAGAAGTGCAACCTCTCAAATTTTATGGCTTTCTGGGGTGGCCAATGTAATCTCTCATGTGTAGTAGCACAGTGTAAATTTTTTGGGAAGTTTTCCAGCATAATGTAAAATTTCCAGCATATTATCCTAAAATCATGTGTGCTACTAGTGATATTTTGTAATGTGTCCGCCTTGGATTAACTCTATGCCGCTTAATTATTCTAAAACAAAATGACTTGAGGCGTGGTTACCATCATGTACGAATGAGATAAATAAATAAATAACCTAATACTAGGAAAAAAGCTCTCTAAAATAAGGTAACTAAAACAAAATATTATCTATAATGATTTTAAAAATAAAAAGCTAAATCACTATGTTATCCACTAGATTAACCTCTTTATCCTTTTCACAATGCACTAATTAATATATCATGTTGGTTATTCGCTAACTCTCACCTCTTCACTCTCGTCAGAATGCAACTACGGCTCTGACAAGCTATCAAACCCTTATCCTAAGTGTTTTCCATAAATGTTTGTCGTCAATATATAATGCATGTGGACACGACACTAATTTCTTTTCAGTTGTATTTTATTTTATGTATAGTGTATTGGAAACAGATATTAAAGGCCCATAGACATTACACAATCAAGAATAAATCGAGACGATTATGAAAAAAAGAAAAAAGAAATTATGTCATTGTCGGTTGATAAGAAGTATCATTCGTAATACATTTCTTCGTTTATATTTTCACTGTCTGTTCATTTTTATAACTTTTGGTTGAGGTGGTTAGCTACGGGGCAAAAATATAAATAATCATAACTTTGGTCCAAGAATAAGGAATCTTGAAATGTTGAAGAAGTTCAAAATTCAATATTAACATGTTGAATAAATTATTATGTGGAAATGTGGAATCATGAATAAGTATAATAATGGGAAATCTTCAGAAAAGTCCCAATATTTACGGAAAAGTTACACTTTAGTCCCAAGATTTTTTTTTTGAACGAAAAAGTCCTGAAAACCGGCAAAAATTTGCAGTTTGATCCTTTTTGACCGGTTGAAACCGGTACCAAACTAATTTGGGACTATTTCGTAAACTAATCCAAAATATTGGGATTTTTCAGTAAACAAAAAATATTAGGACTTTTCTGTAAACAAAAATATTATGACTTTTCTATAAACAAAACCTTAATTATTATTATTGTTATTATTATTATTATTATTATTATTATTATTATTATTATTATTATTATTAAAAATATAAATAAGAATACTATTTTTTGAACTTGTTATTTTTAATATTATTACTAATACATATAAATGCATTAAATGAAAAAAATATTATTAATAACATTGTTTAAGGGTGGAGGTGGAGGAGATGGTGATGTTTTTAGTATTGAAATCGTGAATGTCTACTTGTATATTTTTACTTTGTATATGGTCATTTCATATTTGTTATTATTGTTTTCAATTCAGAATATTAATATTTAACAATTTGAAAGAAGTTGCATATTAATAGTTTAAGGTAGTAGAGTTTCTCATTTTGTATATAAAATTGTTTAAGGTTGAAGAATTACTTTCCAAATCCAACAAATCCACTACAAACATCTACATAAGTAACCTATATTAAAATTCGAAAGTATTAATTACAATATTTTGTTTAACAAAAAGTAATAGGAATAATTCAAAAGTATTATTCAAAATTCAAAAGTATTAATCCAAAAAACATGTCCTATTACTTTTTATTGAACAAGATATTGTAATTAATATTTTTGAATTTTGATATGGGCTACCTATGTAGATGTTTGTAGTGGATCTGTTGGATTTGGAAAATAATCCTTCTACTGTAAACATTTTTATATACAAAGTGAGAAATCCTTCTAACTTAAACTATTTATAAAGAATTTTACAAATATGCAACTTCTTTTAAATTGTTAAGTATTATTATTTTTAATTGAAAACAATAACAACAAATGTGAAATGGCCATATAAAAAGTAAAAATATACAAGCAAACATGCATGATTTCAATGCTAAAGGCAGCAACATCTCCTCCACCTCCACCCTTAAACAATGTCATTAATATTATTTTTTCATTTAAATACATTTATATGTATTAGTAACAATATTAATAATAACAAGTTCAAAAAAAAGTATTCTTATTTATATAATAATAATAATAATAATAATAATAATAATAATAATGATGATGATGATGATGATGATGATGATGATGATGATGATGATGATGATGATGATGATGATAATAATAATAATAATAATAATAATAATAATAATTATAATAATAACAATAATAATAATTAAGGTTTTGTTTATAGAATAGTCCTAATATTTTTGTTTACAGAAAAGTCCTAATATTTTTTGTTTACTGAAAAATCCCAATATTTTGGATTAGTTTACGAAATAGTCCCAAATTAGTTTGGTACCGGTTTCAACCGGTCAAAAAGGGTCAAACTGCAAATTTTTGCCGGTTTTCAGGACTTTTTCGTTCAAAAAAAAAATCTTGGGACTAAAGTGTAACTTTTCCGTAAATATTGAGACTTTTCTGAAGATTTCCCTATAATAATTGCCTTTAAACTATCCTCTCACACTCAAGACTCAACCACTAGATTTATGTTCGATTCTACTTGCTGTCAAATAACAAAAACAATAGACTATAAAATAAAAACAACAGGCTATAAAAAATTTGATGGATAATGGATCAAAATGAATATATATTAAAATATATAATTTTTAAACATGAGTTAAAACAATTTAAAATGATTTGTGAAGACTTACGTTTTTATTTTTATATATTTAGAAATAATTGATGTATTAAATATGATTTCGATTACAATATGATTAGAATAATTATCTAACATTTTTCTTCAAAATATTTTAACTTAAGAGGTTGCAACAACTTGAATACACTTTGGTTTTTGACTAATTCCGCCTATTTTACTAGTTTTTTAGCATAAGCTTTCTAATATAATTAGTTTGACAATTAGAGATTATATATAACTGAAAGTAAATTTATCAATTTAAAAATAAATAGACACAAGTTTTTATGTCAGATATTACTTATTTTTCATTAGTAGTTTTTAGCACAATATTATTGTCAGTTTGTTATAATTCTGAAAGTCTTTTGTAATTAGTAAAAAAGAATTCTAATATTATATCATATACTCTAATAAATGTAGGTTTTTTTTTTGTGGACTCTTATTTAATTTGCCAAATATTATTTTGTGGTTATTTTGAATTAATTTTTTTTTCACATATTATTTTATAACTTTTTCTATTTTTTTTAAATTTCACATATAATGTTTTAATGTAATAATTGCGATAAATGTAGTAATAAATGGATATCAATGTGGTTAATGAATTACATTTTCAAAATTAAAGCTTTTTAGTTTTTTTGTTTATTTATTTTAATTATTTATTTAAATTTAAAAGATAAAAAACATTTCCAATATAATAATTCATTATTTTTTTTTATTTTCTTATAAATTCAAAGTTTTCAAATATTTTGACATTTATATTTATTTTTTGTATTTTTAAATCAATCAATATAACACATGGATCTCACAACTAGTTATTCAAATATTCTTAACGAAATTAACATATTATCTGTAGTCTGAATGGGGTTCCCTCACACCCCTAATTGCCTAAATGCTAATTATTAACTTATTATGAAAATAGAAAATGCACCCGAGATCATACAAAATACTTAACAACTACTCCAAATTGGAAAATTCAAAAAGTTCCGTAGAAAATCTTGTATCAAACTCTTTGACTAATCTCACATCCTAATAAATAAGTATCTATATTGCTACGTGGCTTCTCCTTACGCCCCTTTCCACCTTATTTTCCCGCCCAGTCTATTAAAGTGATATTCCGAAATTATCGTTCTGGCCTTTTATGTTCTTGAATTTCATATTTCATATTTCAATAAATCACAAAAAATCAGTAATCTATCTTCTAAATTTTCAATCAGCCTCAAATCTCGGGAACCGGTAGCCGGTAGGAACCGGAACCGATAGAACCGGCAAAAATCGGAACCGTATGATGTTATTTTTCGAGGATCGGTTCCAACATTTCAAGACACGACAAGAACCGGTAGGAACCAGGAACCGGTAGAACCGTCGGGCCGGTTCGGTTCTTGATTTTGGCCGAAACCGGTTCCCGGGTCGGATCCGGTTCTGACCGGTTCGGTCCATTTGTTCATCCCTACCCGTGGATTCTACGAGTTTTAACCTAGTGAAGCTTAATAAATTGTGTATCTAAAAAACTAATGGGCTTTTAGTATATAGTCTAGGAATAATTTAATGGACCTATTGGCTAAACCTTAATAGGTCCAAAAGCGTCAACAAATTACAAAGTTGGTTCTAAACTTGATATATGATACTCCTTTCACCTTTTGGCCCTTTCCCTAATTCATTTGCTTAATTAAAGACTTAATTTGTGGTTTTGGCCCATCGCTATTCTCAAATGTCTACCAAATAAAACAAGCAACCTTGTAATACCATAAATTCATTGTCAAATGTGTGCAAAATAAAACAAGGTACCTTGGCCACTAATACCATAAATTCTTAGGAAAATGTTTTGTAGCATAAAATGTTAGGTTTCGATTTGACTATTATTTGTTTGCACAATAAGTCATTTAAGTTACAAAATACCTGTCAATTAACCCATTTTGACCAAAGGGTTTCTAGCCCAACAATATCTGTTGTTTGTATCCTTCTTTAAGGTCGGAGGTTCAAATCTTGTTGGAAACATACGTGAAATTAGAAGTAGTTTATAGGAATATATTAGGTGTTGTTTGTTTTTTCTGAAGCAAAATGTCTGCAGTCTGCAGAGCACGTATATATATATATATATATATATATATATATATATATATATATATATATATATATATATATATATATAAACAACTTCAACGACCATTATTGTAATAAATTTTTATTTAAACATTTGTCAAAAATATCATGTTTGTGTTGTCGAACTTTTTTTTTTTCAAATTGCTTATCACTAATAAAGTTGGAATAAATATAAATTTAAAAAAACTAAAAAAAAAGTATATGTGTTTTTTTAGGCTAGAAGATGTCTGAAAATGTTAGAAGATTCTGGTCCACATCTGCGCCAAGAAGAGGAAGCGCAGACATTTTTAGGTTTGTAGTCTTCAAAAAAACAAACAGTCTGCGAATGCTAATGTCTGCACGTGGTCTGCGTCATGCAGACAGAATAGCCCAAGAAGATCTGCGGATAAAAAAAAAACACCACCTTAGATTTACCGTCCCCCTTTCCCCCCTCCCCCCACCCCCCCCCCCCCCCCCCCAAAAAAAAAAAGTTAAGCCAATTTGACCTTTTATGATTTAGCCGGTAACAGACCATATGTGGAATTTATTTCACTTCAAATTATTAACGAGTTGTCAAATAATTTGCTTCATATTAAATGAGGTACTTAACCCAACTCTTTCTTACTTCAAGTCATATCCTTTGTCGAGGCACATACAAAAGTGCAAAAAGTAAACGCAAATCAACAGTTAGGGTTTTTCATAGTTGCTTACGAGAGCGTTACTACTGCTTATGATCGACTTGGAGAACCAAGGTGGTAGAAGAAATGAAACAACCAAACCCTAAAGGGTTGTTTGCGATGGTAGAACTCAATTACCAATGTGTATCTACTTGTAATCATTTCTCTTGCTTTTAGGGTATGAAAAGCACATTCAATGGTGTAGATTTTTCTGATATGACATATTATGAGTGTGTCACTTACTTATTATGTTTCATGCATGAAGAAAGTAAAAAACCTTTACTTCTATGAACCAAGATAAATTTTTAATTGATGACATTCATCATATTTCATAGAATATAGATTATGATAGTTTTATTTTTTATGCTTATGGTACAGATGGCAAAATTTATGTTTATGTGGACCACGTTAGCGATGGAATTGAGTGGTGGTTTAATGATGAACATAATCCATATGATGATAATGATTCTTGTGTTGATGGTGTGAAAAATGGTGAAAACATAGATAATCTTAGGGATGTCAAGGTAGAAAATGATGAGGATGCTATCATTATGAACAAAATAGCCAAAGATCTTTTCTTAAGTAAATTGTGTGTTGAAGGGGTGGAAGAGGAGGAAAACAACATTGAAGATGATGATAAAGGGATGTGAATTCAACCTACCATACAGGTTCATTCCATTTTTAATGAGATTACACTAGGAAAAAAAATTCATGCTTAGAATGAGTTTTAAGGATCCAAAGTAGTTAAAAACCATGTTGTACAACTATACAGTTGTAACACCCCAAATTTCAAATGTTTAATGATGGACCAAAAGTGTAAATTTAGGAAATGGACTCGACGAGTAGGTACGCTTAATCGCCGAGTCGAAGCGGGATTCTGTTGCGGTAAGTGGTCAACTCGCCGAGTCGGTGGCTTGGACTCGATGAGTTGGTGCTGAAGAGAGAAAACCCTAATCCTGGGGGTTGTGCCCTACATAAATCACATTATAACCCACCCTCAGCCTCTTTGCTACCCTTTTGAGATCCAGAAACCCTAGAATCGAGTGAGCTTCCATTAATAGAGAGAAAAGAGCTTTGGAGGAGAAAATCTTGGAAAGGGGCTTGAAGATCAAGAGGCTTGCTGCAAAGGAGTGGTGTAGATCTGGGATCTACTTCAGTTGGAGTTTATATTGGAGGTAATAATATGTTGCTTGGTCTCTTTTACATCTAGATCTATTATCAATTGAGATTTGGGGCATTTTTGGTATGATTGAGAGCTATTTCGAGTTAGAGGCTTAGATCTGAGGTTGCTACTTCATATCTAGACTTGTGATGGTCCAAAATGTCATAAAGCTTCTGTCTAAAAGTTGTTGGTGAAGCCCCTGTGAGATAAACCCTAGCCCTAGCGTGTTTTGGGCCTATAGCTCCTTGGTTTCACATAAAGTTTGCAACTTTATGTGAGGGTTAGACTGTAGAAGAGTTGATCTATGAATTGGAGCCCCTGCATGGCTCGAATAGCCACTATATGGATTGAGAACTAGAGAGACTCGGCGAGTCACATGGGCGTACTCGACAAGTTGTATGAACATGAGCATGGACTCGGCGAGTTGGAAGAACAACTCGGCGAGTCTGTTAAAGATTGGCTTGGACTCGTCGAGTCTGTTCTTGGACTCGGCGAGTCTGGTCACGGAACCCTAACCTCTTATGTTTAAAGCCTTGAATTAGTGAGTCGAGGGGTGACTCTGTGAGTTAAGAAGGATGGGACTTGGAGATCGTTGGACTTGACGAGTCTTGGGGTGAATCGGCGAGTTGAGTCGTGTACTAAGAATTTTCAGAGTTTAAGGACTCGACGAGTCAACGAGTTGACTCGGCGAGTAGGGTCAGTCAGGAAGTTTGACTTTGGCTTGGACTTTTACTTTGACCTCCAAGGGTGTTATGGTGATTGGTTATTTATGTCAATGGTCCATTGATGGCAACATGTGTTGGAGTTTGGAGCAGTGCTTTGGGTGTGTGCTTCCGTGGTTCGGTTCTTCATTTCAGGTGAGTTATCTATTGGATTAATGTCTAAGTCCATAACTATAATTGGTAAGACTTGACCCAACTCGGCATGGTCCATTTGGGTTACATGGCATCATGCATTTGGATAGACTATAATGAGAGAAATAACTCTTAAGGTTTGTTAATATATTATAAGTTCTAATATATTAATAAGGTTATTTAATTAGTATTGATTAAGAATTAATTTGGAATTAATTAAGTGATAAAAAGGAGACTAATTAAATATATGGGTTGATTGTGTAAATCATTCATTCTTATATATGTGGGCATGTGATCCAAGATTCCTTATGTTAGACTAAGTCCATGGGGTGACCCATGGATACTCCATGGAGGTTAAAATCCATGGAGCATAAGGAATGGGTAAAGTTATGAGTTACATGGTGTAACCATAATAGCCACCATATAAAAGATTCCCATGGCTCAAGAAATCGGCCACTATGAGTCAGAATGAAGGGCTAGCTGATTTCATGAAGTGCGTATGTTCTCTCAAGTCCTTCCATGTGCATTTGGTGTTGTGTGAACCATTTAAGGTGACACAAGTGGGGCACTAGGCACTTAAGCTTCATGAAGACATTCTACATCAAAGAGGTATGTAATTCTAACTCCATACATTCATATGAATCAATGTTATTATGCTAGTTAGGATGAATACCTTGGAAAGTTCATATTTGCATGTATAATAGAGAAAACATAGATCCAAGGTATTTAGGGTTGCATGTACACTTAGGAGTGTTAGAATGCTCAAAACGCAACATTATCCTCACTGTACTCAAGGGTCTAAAGCACCAAGGCTGACCCTTTGAATTGTTGTTTAGAGCTTGTTAAGTTATGTGTTGATATGCTTGCTAGTATCCTGGTAGATAGGATAATGATATGAGGATATGCCTTGTTAGCTTAGTATCCTAGAGAAATGGATAGTTAAGTGATGGCTAGTTCTGTTGGATTAGCGCCCTGGTAGTTGGGTAGTGGTTATTTATAGACCTGTAGTTGGTCTTGCCTTATGTACGCTGGTAGGAGGTTACCTGCAGGTTATGTATGTTGAGCAGTAGCAGAGGGTATTCCATCACGGTAGGATGATAGGGCCGTAGTATGTTGGTTCTGTAGAGTATTCAGTGGTTGCCTGTTATGTGTGCATGTTTGCTAGTGTGGGGAATTCCAACTCGATGGTTGTGGGCTAGGAATATTCCATCCCGGTAGGATGATTGGACTCATAGTAGGTTGGCATTCCAACCCGATGGTTGTAGGCCAGGAGTATTCCATCCCGGTAGGATGATTGGACTTATAATAGGTTGGCATTCCAACCCGATGGTTGAGGGGCCTAGGGTATTCCATCCTGAGGGATGATTGGACCCATAGTAGTAGTAGTTATTGTAGGTATAGGGAGTGGGGCATTCCAACCCGATGGTTGTGGGCCAGGAGTATTCCATCCCAGTAGGATGATTGGACTCATATTATGTTGGCATTCTAACCCGATGGTTGAGGGGCCTGGGGTATTCCATCTTGTGAGATGATTGGACCTATAGTAGTTATTGTTGTACGTATAGGTGTATGGGCATTCCAACCCGATGGTTGTGGGCCGAGAGTATTCCATCCTGGTAGGATGATTGGGCTTGTATTATGTAGGTATTCCAACCCGATGGTTGAGGGCCAGGGGTATTCCAACCGGAAGGTTGATTGGACCCATAGTATGTTGTTCTATTTTGTATGCGTATGATTATGTGTGTATGGGTACTTTGGGGGAACTCACTAAGCTTTCGGGCCTACAGTTGTGGTTTATTGTTTCTGGTGCTTCAGGAGATCGTGGCAAGGCGAAGATGTGATCGTACCGCTCCTTATGTTTTACGTTCTTATGATATGGTTTGATGGGTTTTGGTCATAAGACATCCTATGTGCTCATACAAACCCTAATGCTTGGATCTAGGTTTCTCTATTGTACATGCTTTGAATCCAAGACTATAAACCCTAATTCTAACATATGGAAATTGAAATTAACATATAATTAGGTTTAAGAACATACCTTGATTGTTATATAGCAATAACAATCACAACTCCACCTTGGATTGACTTTGGAATGCTTAGAGTCACAAGTGTCACTCCTCTAATGGTTCACAAACACCATAAGCAAGAGGATGAAGAGGAGAGAGGATGGAGGCTGCCAAAAACATGTGTAAACCCTTACAAGAACATTAGCCACGTTTTTGAGCCTTAAGGGGTCTTTATATAGTTGGGCTATTAGGGTTATCTAACAAGGAAACCCTAATTTGGATGCTTAAGCCCTTAGCAACCCGTAGACTCCTTTAATTAAGCCCATGGACGATTTCCTTATGGGTTTCCCATTAGAATTCGTCCATCCCTTAATATAAGGCAATCCATGGCCCAAATTGCAATTATCCTATAATTACAATTCCAGTCCCTTAAGTTTAATTAATCTCTTTTAGTCACAAAACTAATTACCAATTAATTATTGACTAATATTAATTAAACAATATGATTTCTCCTTTAATATATTATTCTCATAATACATTAATAAATCATATTTAATCCTTACTCTCCATAAATCATCCTATCAAGTTGCTTTGGTGAAGGCAACCCAAAAGGGCCATGCACCATCGGGTCAAGTACATACCAAAATAGTTATGGACTTAGACACTAATCCAACATGGTTCTGGTAAATACTCTGATGTTTGAAATATTTTGAAAACAAGATGTATGGACTTAATGGTTTTGAATGAAATAAAATGTTTTAAATTGGTTGAAAATTTTTGGTCGTTACAAGTTGGTATCAGAGCCTTAGTTTGAGTGAATTGGAGGAACATTCATGTGAATCCAGTCTCAAATCAAGAAGAGATTTTCAAAAATAGTTTTCAAAAGGTTTTCAAAATAAGTAAAAGAGGACGCAAAGAGTACGATCAGCCAGAGCTAGTAAGTTACCCCAAAATACCATACAAGTTGTTTGCTTATGTGTTATGATAGAACAACATGCTAGTACTAGGCTAGGGATCTTTAGGAATTGTATGATAGAATTGCCTGATTTACGATGCCTGATAGCCTAGGGTTTTCTTGATATGAGATATTTGGTATTCCTCTAGGGGTGAGGATTGAGTGCTTGCTATGTATGTTTGTGCTTCGGGCGTTGTGGTGATACTTAAGACAAATATGAGTAGGTGTGGAAGGTAGTATGGGCCCGTACTACTGAAAGCACAGAACCCATACACATGTCAAGGAAGTCACAACCCCTAAGTTGTTGGTTAGAGGTTAGTTCACGGCGGTTACACGAAGTATCTGAGGTTCTTATGGTTCATTTCAACATGGCGGATGCGAGACGTTTCGAGGCAGGATCCGGTTCGGGATCGGGATCAGGAGAGGGTGATCAAGATGGACCAACACCACCCGAATTCATCAGTCAGATGAGTACAGATGAGTTAGATGCTAGGATTCGTGATATCCTACATGATGAGGTTGCTGTTATGTTTCGAGCTGAGTTGTCGAAACTGTTTAGATTCATCAAGACAGCCATGGTTGAGTATTTTGACGAGCGCTATACAACTCTTGCAAAGACAGCGGCCGCAACAGCCGCAACGGCTGTAGCAACGATAGGGGGAGGAGCCAGTCAGGGCTTTCACTATCGGGATTTCGACAATACGAATCCCCCTACTTTTGATGGAGTTCAGGATCCGATTGTTGTTGGATTAGTGTCTAAGTCCATAACTATTTTGGTATGTACTTGACCCGATGGTGCATGGTCCTTTTGGGTTGCCTTCACCAAAGCAACTTGATAGGATAAATTATGGAGAGAAATGATTAAACATGATTTATTAATATATTATGGGAATAATATATTAAAGGAGAAATCATATTGTTTAATTAATATTAGTCAATAATTAATTGGTAATTAGTTTTGTGACTAAAAGAGATTAATTAAACTTAAGGGACTGGAATTGTAATTATAGGATAATTGCAATTTGGGCCATGGATTGCCTTGTATCAAGGGTTGGACGAATTCTATGGGGAAGCCCATAAGGAAATCGTCCAAGGGCTTGATTAAAAGGAGTCTATGGGTTGCTTAGGGCTTAAGCATCCAAATTAGGGTTTCCTTGTTAGATAACCCTAATAGCCCAACTATATAAAGATCCCTTAAGGCTCAAAAACGTGGCTAAGCTTCTTGTAAGGGTTTACACATGTTTTTGGCAGCCTCCAACCTCTCTCCTCTTCATCCTCTTGCTTATGGTGTTTGTGAACCATTAGAGGAGTGACACTTGTGACTCTAAGCCTTCCAAAGTCAATACAAGGAGGAATTGGGATTGTTATTGCTACATAACAATCAAGGTATGATCTTAAACCTAATTACATATTAATATGATTACTTGTATGCTAGAATTAGGGTTTATAGTCTTGGATTCAAAGCATGTACAATAAAGAAACCTAGATCCGAGTAGTAGGGTTTGTATGAGCACATAGGATGTCTTATGACCAAAACCCATCAGTGGTATCAGAGCCTAGCTTGGTTTCAATTGTATTGATGCATTGTATAACTGGAAAATTCGATTTTTTGGATTCTGGAGGCTGGACTCGCCGAGTCCATGGCAGAACTCGCCGAGTCCATGCAGACTCGACGAGTCAACTCGTCAGATTATGCTTATCTCGGGATTTCTTGCTGTTTTTGCATTTGGATAGTTATCTTATCATGTTAGATCAATATAAATCCGATTTTATGATATATATGACTATATTCTTGATCTAATTAAAGATAATTATCAATTAATAAGATAATTGTTTCCTTATAAGATAATTGATTAATTATTTTGAGTAAAATTATAAATTGTTTTGCAAGAAATCATTAAATAAATCAAATATGGATAATTATGTGATTAAATGTTAATTTAAAATTATTTTTTATTTGATCCTTGTTGTTATGAAAGGTTTCATATTTTCCCCTTTAGGTTTTATAGTTTAAATTTGAACCCAAAAGTTTTGAAGTTTTGAAATTTAAATAGTTAAAACCTTAATGTTTTGAAAAAGGTTTCAAATTTTTCCCTCAAGTTTTGGAATTTAAAAGTTGATTAAAAGTTTAATTATGAATGTTAAATTCTAAAACTCTAGTAATGTTTTGAAAAGTTCAATTCACACCCTTACGGTTTTATTAATTAATTAAGGTGTATAATTAAAAGAAGTTTGATAAATCCATAAAAGTTTAGGTTAACCATTTAATTGAATTAAAAGTGTAATTGTTAAAGTTAACCACATAGTATTTTAAAAGTATAAAATGCACCCTATACTATATATAACATTAAAAGTCTAACATTATATATATGTATAAGTAAAATTCAGTCTTACCGTTAGTAAGCCTCATTCACGAAGCTGGTCTATAAGGGGTGTTTCAGGAAATTGCCTATAAAATGGCGATTGAATGGGCATCCACTCTTACCCACCGCACTCTTGACTAGTGGAGGGTCGTTAGCCGAACGGGTAAGATAGGACGAAACCTTCCATTATAAGTATAATGAAATACAAAGTAACTAAATGTTTTTCTAATTCCCAATCTTAGTTACTTAGGCAAAAGTGAATTGATGCAATTCCATGAAATTACACTTTGTGCCCTTGCGAAGACGTTAGTGGAGCGTGTATGGTTTACCGGCACACTAAATGGTTCTAAGCAAAGGTAGCAAAGGGTGACTCAATGTTTGTCATAGTTCGGTGGAGCATGTGTGGTTTACCGGCACATCGAATAGGTGATTGTAACATGTGAGGGCACCATGTAGTTTGCATGGTTATTCACACCCGCTTTGTGATCCTCGGCATCCCAGTCACAAACAAGAGGGGCATATCGAGATTTAAACATGCAATTGAAAGTTCAATGAATCTCAAAGGATCTAGGAGTTTTCATAGATTTAAAACTTAAATTTCTTTTTCGTTTTTCATGGTGGAAATTAGTGAATCGTCATTCACTTACCTTCAAATATTCTTCAATTTGGGTTACGGCATCCCTCTCCCGAGCAGTAGAATATTGTGTTGGGTCCTAGCCTTAGTATTTCATTTGGGTGATTTACTAAGGACTCAATCTATCAACTAACTTGAATTCATTTTCTCCCGTTTTGTAGATGTCAAAGTTCGACAACTATGGTCTTCTCAAATCCCGTGGAACAAGCATTCCACATGAAGATGATATTCCACGATTCGATCGAGGAACAAGAGATCATGCTTCACTTCCTCCTCCTCCTCCAATTATTCTCCCTAACCCACAAGTTCAAAGGCTTGAAAAGTTCAAGATCACTCAAGCCCTTTTGGCAAGTGAACATAAAGAAGGAAAGTCGGTGTGTGCACACGTCCTAGGGATGAAGTCACACTGTTGGGATCCGTTGTCTGTGAGGAAATGGCTGTTGATTGGGTTCTTCAGTCACTTCCTAACTCATATAGTGAGTTCGTAAGAGAGTACTACATGATGAACCGCAACGTGACCCTTATAGATCTCACCTATATGCTTATTGCTGCTGAATTAGCAATGGTTTGGCGCAATAGAAAAGCAAAGTTGATTGGTGAATCTACCTTCGAGACCTCTATGGATATAGAGATTGGCAACGAAAGACATGCTATGATTGAAAAGATTGATGTCTAAAGTAGTTCCATGTCACAACTAGAAATTTTATGTCTTGTAATCACTACATTCAAGTAAAGGTTGAATCAAAAACTTAAGAGCATGTGTGATACCTATTATTATGACATCAAAAACTCCAATCAAATACATCATGCAAGTGCTACAAATAGTCAACAACCAATTGGAAACCCTAGAAGTCCTCGTTTAAGTCCATTTTGGACTAGGACTTCCTTATTGGACCCAAATGGACCAATAAGCTTCCAATTTGACTATCATGAGCTCTAATTGGACCCACATTAATTTATTTCAACATTTTGGGCCATATTGGGCCTAGAATGAAATGAATTAAAAGCTTTGATCCATGATTAACCTAAACTAGCCCAACAAAGTGTAAAAATCATATTATATTTCCTTTTAGGTTAAAACTCATCCAACTTAATTTACACATGGGCTTGTGGGCATTAAAGCCCAAATTTCTCTTTTTCCTTCCATATTTTCGGCCCAAAACAAGCCCAAGAGGAAGGGTTGACCTTGTGAGTTACACCTCACAATTAACCAAAGGATTTCCATGCAACATGTCCCATACTTCCAAGCATGCATCACTTCATGGTCTATTTCTCTCTTCTCTCACTCACTCTCGGCCGAAACACACACACACATACACAAATATCTCTCCAACTCTCTCAAGAACACTCAAGAACACTTCCTCCCTCTCCACTCCAAAATCTCGAAATTTAGGAAGCTTTTAAGAGGATATTTCCACAAATTCTTCATCTAAGGTAAGATTATGCTTAGATCTATGACTTAGATTCTTTTTGTTATCAAAATCTTTTCCTAATCCATGCAAAACCCGTGATCTTACATCCTAGAAGCACATCAAACTCGAGATCTTCAAGAAAAGGGTGCTAAGGCCAAAAACCACCAAGTTTTCTCCCATCTTTTCTTCAAAAACCGAAATTACATCCTAAGGTGAGCTTCATACCCCCTTATTTTTGGTTTTTATAAGTTTTTGTGGGGGAGAATACAAGCAAAGGTGTAGATCCATCATTATGTGTATGTTTTGGTTGATTTCTATGCTTATATGTATGTTTTGTATGATTTTGATGCTAGATCTAGTTATGAATTGGTAAAAACCGAGATATATTTCATACTAGCATAAAATAAACTACTACATGCAAAGTATACCAAGAAAAATAGCCAAATGGCTTGACAACACTTATTTTGGGCTAAAAACTCATTTTTTTGACACAAAATGTTAAAAATACAAAGTTGAAGGGCCTAAAATGAAATATTTCGAAATCTGATGGGTGAGATGAGTCAAAACAGTTTCCATAATGTATTTTCTGAAAATATACTATTTGGAGGATTAAAAGCATAAATTTCAAGCTTAATGGGCTAAAAATGACAATTTCGGCCCAATAGAGCCCATTATGCGAAATTTTCTGTTTTGGAGGGCCAAAACTGTGTTTTTCTGTAAAACAATGGACCACTTGTGTCACAAGTACTTTTCAAAGGTTTAAAATGCTTTTCAAATTTAAAAAGGACCAAAGTTGCAAAAATTTTCCAATTTGGGCCAAAAATGTAAAGATTGCGAAAAAGAGGGGTTACAACCGATAAAACTGCAATTTCAGGGACTTAAACTGTTTTCAATGAAAAATATGCTGAAAAATATTAATTTCAATAATTTTTTGGTGTTAAATGTCAAGAAAAATGGTTTAAGGACTAAACCGGAAATTATTTTACCTAAAGGGGTGAAAAAGTAAATTTACAAAATAAAGAGGGGTTGTAAACAGAAAATTTTCAATGATAATTCAATACACTCGTTGTGAACAAAGATTGACACTACGACTCTCGATGGATTACAATACACAATATCACCAACAATCGTTACCAAACGAATTGATTCGGTCTCGAATCAATAACAAATCCAAAACTACTAACATTACAACGCTCAATACACATATGGAACTCTTGGAACTCTTTACTCTCGTGGAATTACTCAATACGTCGACGTACACTCCTTAGGCCCAAAAGTTGCAAATCATGCTTGTCGAGCCTAGCTAGCCCGATGACATGATCTTTAGGCCCAAAGGACACTTGCTTACATGTAGTTGGGTCTAATACGACTCGACCGCGTGTAAAAGGACTTTCAATGGCAAACATGCTGCTGGTCCCCAAGGGTCCTTCAGTGCTGCTAGTAAAGTCGGGAACTCACGATTGCGGGTTGGGCTTCAGGCCCTTCGCAATTGCAATGGTCTTGAACGACGTAGGGAAATACCGAGGGTTTCGCACCTTCACTTTTTCCCCTCGGTCGTGGGACTATACAAGTCCGGGAGGATTGAGTTGTGTGAATATGTGCGAGTGACGCCTAAGGGATCACTAGTACGGTTGTCAATTGGACGTTTTCATTAACGTACGTTACAACAATTCACCACCCACTGTATACTCAATGCCTCCGGAGCTCAACGAATACCTCTAATGTAACGAAACAACAACACATAAACTAATTAAAGCAAAGTGATAGGAAAACGTCGGGTTTTCCTAGGGTTTTCAACGATTACACTTACGAACTACATACCGAGTTTTACAAATCATACGCTTACATCTATAGAAAACAAACAATCATACTTACGGATCTTCACACTTTTTACACTATACTATTTTCAGAAAATATCGGATTTTCTGGTGGTTTTCGAAACAATACAAACATTGGATTTCAAACATTACTTATGAACTCACCAACATTTCATATGTTGACGTTTTTCAAAATACTTGTATTCTCAGGTAACAGATAATTCGAAGGGATAAGTGTACTCAGTGACGTTTTGCTACTTGTTTAAGTAATAATGAACAATTTATTTTTAGGCATGTAATATTTTAAGACAATGTAACGGATGTAAACGCTACCAGTTGTATTATTCCAATGCTTGGTGATGTATGATGTTATGTTTCATGTATATTCATTGTGATGGTATTCAATTGAGTCACAATAGCCCCCGGACGTTTCCGCCGACTGGTTCGAGGGTGTGACATTCCATGTCTTGTTCCAAAAAGAGTCAATTTGCTTTTATTGCCAAGAGAAGGGGCATTGGAGACGAAGCTGCCCTATTTACCTAAGAGATCTAAGAGATGGGAGAGTCGAAACGTATGGCTCTAATTTAGGTAAAATCCATTGACTAACTCTTTTAAGCTTCATTCTAGATTCTGAATACATAATGTGAAAAGATTACAATTGATGTTTAGAAGGATCAAAGAAAAGAAAAGAAGCTTAAGGGAAGAAGTGAGCAAAATCTAACAGTGAAGGAATGGATTTCGATCGCGTTTCTCGAAGATTAGATTCTTGAGCTACTACTTAGAGTTAGAATTAGATTGCTAAGAAAGATGTATTAGCATAAATTTTTCAATGAGTTGCGTTGTAAGGACAAATTTTTCCGCAATAAAATAAATTTTTGATTTTAAATTTTATTTATTTATCCTTACAATGGCGTGTATGAAAAATTGATGTTAAAATTATTCGGAATAATGGATTTGTTTCTTATTGTGTTATGGAAAGTCAAGAATTTACCAAATAGGGAGAGTTTCTCATCGCCCAAGTTTCAATTGGACCGAAACTTGGAATCATGCAACTTGGTTGCACGATGAATGAGAAATTTCATATTTTGGAAATTAGACTAATTCATTGACAAAGTGTCAAGTGAAGGACTAGGATATCGAGTACACAAAGTTGTGTGTTGATCAAGTTCACCATAAGAATAAAAAATATATTCGACATGATTTACTAAAGGTTTGGTAAATATGATTACACTTACAAGATTAAGTGTAATTTTGAATTGATTAAAGGGTTTAGATCAATAGCAAAACGAATAAGAAGAATCAAGTAGGCAGAAAGATAAGAGTTTCTCCATTCTAAGAAGAAGGGAGAGTAGCTTTTATGCTTTATGATAGGTCTTAATGATTAAGAACCATATCTTAATTGATCCTTTAAGTGAGTCTTGGTACAATTGTATGTCCAAGAAGAGGAATCAAAGATTGAAGAAATGGTCAAATCAAGAAGTCAATCATACTTTGTTCCAAAACAAGTCTTAAAGTCAAGATTGTGACATTGAGTGAATAGTATTAAGAAGGTTTATAACATTCATCAATTGTGGAAAGTTGTGATGTCTTGGATAACACAAAGACCAACTAAGACCAAAATTATGAAGTGTTTTGTTTTGATAAAAGCTACACTAACTCTTGAATATTTGTTTGTCAAGAAATGTTTTGATAAGAGAATCGTATATGTCAAGGAGTCAGTGGGAGTCTTAATAGTCTTGAAATGTTTCAAGAACAACTCAAATAAACCTTATCGATTATCACTAGCACACGAGTTGAGGTTTACAACCTATCGTGAAGACATTATTTTGTTTCTGTGCCAATCCAATCGAGTTAATTATGCATGTGAGTCCTATGAGTTCTCATTTGAATGCATAAAAGGCAAGGACCTTGATCAATGGAAGTACATTGATAGGAAAAGGTGAGCTGCTTAACTACTTGGAAGACGTGGTGGGCATCTGTGCTACCATAAGGCAAGAAATCAAGATTAAGAAAGTTCGATCCATATGAGTTTGAATTTGTCGTAAACTTTGGTTTTTAACAAATTCACATGGATAGGAACACATACACCGTTTAAATCTAAGTGTCATAAGATTTCCTCCTTCATGAAAATGATTGTGAGAAAATGCTTTCACTAAGAAAGATTTTAAAAGATAGTGATTGTAAAATTGCATTCTCGAATTCGATCATGGTTACGACATCCCTTTCCATAATTTGAATTGTGAGGCTTGGCAATTAGTCTTAATTGTTAAGACACACATATGAACTATCTAAGGCAAAAGTGTATAAGTTCAAGAAGCCTTGATAAAAGATTATCAAAGCACTAAGTATTAGAAACATGGACTTAAGAAATTCAATAGGTATTGTCTTTCTGAAAGTTAAGATATTTATGAATACATGTCGAAGCTAGTGGGAGCATAAGTGTTATGTTTTATAATAATCATCATGATAGTGGGAGCATAAAAGTTATGATTGTATGATTATTATGGAAAGTTTTGCAAGTTGGCAATATTAATTATAGAAAAACAAGAGTTATACCTTGCAAAGTCGTAAGGGTTGTATAGTTGTTTTGCTATAATTAAGGGAGAGAATATTATGCTTCATTTCAAATCTAAAGGATTAGGTTGTGGAATGTTAATAAATTTAGTCAAAGGTACATAGTGTGTTCTTAAAATTTCGATTATGATTACGGCATTCCTCTTCACAATTCGAATTTTGAGAACATAGAAAATAAAACATTGTGCGTCGTGTCCCATACGCTTCGGGTATAGGATCGATTGCAAATGCTTTAATGTTTGACCATTCTAAAATTTTCCAAATGTCCAGCGCATTTAGAGGAAAAAAGGGACTAGAATTGGTTCTGACTAAAATAATTAAACAACTATCAAAGGACGATTCGAAGTTCGACGAGAATTGGTCGCTTGTAAGTAGTTGGAAGTATAGTATTGGAAATTATGGAAATGTTTCCATGTTGGATGGACAATATCGACATCATTACGAATAGATAAGATTCTATTAAGAAATTAGTTGTCATATGGAAAATATGGAAGCGTGTCCATATTGGGAAGTAAATATTAAAAATCTATGACTAGATTAGAAACCTTTATGCAAAAGGATGTTCAAAGGAATGTACTTTGAGTAAGAGACATCATATCTAAGGAATTGTCTTGTAACAATCTACGTTAGAGGACTTTGTAATATCATTGGCAATAGTCTTTGAGACTTTGGTGCAGTGACATTACAAAAGGATCGTTGCATAAAGTGTTAAAATCTAGTATATTCTATAAGTAACAAGAATTTGATATTCTTACACTTAAGAAAATGGATTTGGAGTTGTAAAATGAGAATGATTGGAAATGTGTTCAATTTGTCTATTTCACAAAGTAAAAACCATAGGTAAACATTGTGTGCATGCTAGGAGCATGGGACAAGTGTAATAATTCAAGTATAAAGTTGATTACCCGAAACGACAAATAATGAGTAATCGATATGGTGATAAATAAAACGTGTTTTGTTTATACTCAAAGGTTTGAGGCCATATGGGATTAGTATTATTCTTGTGTTTCACCTTGCATGTTTTGACTTCCAGAATAATTGAGTTTATTAAGAATAATTGAATTATTCAAACGGGCCACAGTCGTTCAAATGTTGGAAGTAGATATGAATGAAGACTGTCGTGAATTGGTGTGTGGATTGTCTAGAAAAGTATTAGACATAAGCAAATGTTTGCTGCAACGTTCATGAGTGCTTATGAATATGATTTGAGCATTGGATTAAACCCACGCTCACTTGGATCACTCCATGAATTGTATTACGAGTGATTGGTGAGACGATAACATCTTATATTCTTGAAACCGAGATGTGTGAGTTGTATGTTGCGAATCGGTTGCACATTAATAATATGTAAACGCACCAGTAACTTGGTGTTATAAAACATATTGTTGTGTGTAATTCAGTGAGTGAGTGCAAGCAAGCATTGTATCAAAGTTTATCCGTTCCTTTTATTCAAAGAATAAAAGCGATATCTTTGGGCCCCTCGATGGTTTAGTGATGACATACGTAAATGCTCGGCCGGGCTAGGGCTAATTTGATTTGTTCAATTAGTCTGTCGTCATAAATCGGAAATCGAGATATAGTACAAAGAGAATGATTTGAAATCATATCTCATACGATATCTAGAATGGAGGAATATATGATCCCTTATCTAAGGACACGCGTATCTGATATGATCAGAGTTGACAGCGGCTTTGGAAAGCTACGATTGCAGATCAGGATCTGAATTCATACGCAGAATAGTTGTTAGACTTATCCAAGTGGGAGACTGTTGGATTAGTGTCTAAGTCCATAACTATTTTGGTATGTACTTGACCCGATGGTGCATGGTCCTTTTGGGTTGCCTTCACCAAAGCAACTTGATAGGATGAATTATGGAGAGAAATGATTAAACATGATTTATTAATATATTATGGGAATAATATATTAAAGGAGAAATCATATTGTTTAATTAATATTAGTCAATAATTAATTGGTAATTAGTTTTGTGACTAAAATAGATTAATTAAACTTAAGGGACTGGAATTGTAATTATAAGATAATTGCAATTTGGGCCATGGATTGCCTTGTATTAAGGGATGGACGAATTCTAATGGGAAACCCATAAGGAAATCGTCCATGGGCTTAATTAAAGGAGTCTATGGGTTGCTTAGGGCTTAAGCATTCATATTAGGGTTTCCTTGTTAGATAACCCTAATAGCCCAACTATATAAAGATCCCTTAAGGCTCAAAAATATGGCTAAGCTTCTTGTAAGGGTTTACACACGTTTTTGGCAGCCTCCAACCTCTCTCCTCTTCATCCTCTTGCTTATGGTGTTTGTGAACCATTAGAGGAGTGACACTTGTGACTCTAAGCCTTCCAAAGTCAATACAAGGAGGAATTGGGATTGTTATTGCTACATAACAATCAAGGTATGATCTTAAACCTAATTACATATTAATATGATTACTTGTATGCTAGAATTAGGGTTTATAGTCTTGGATTCAAAGCATGTACAATAAAGAAACCTAGATCCGAGTAGTAGGGTTTGTATGAGCACATAAGATGTCTTATGACCAAAACCCATCAATTGTTACTATTAGATGTTTGTCAGATGTGGAGGGATGTTTCTTCACATGTTCATGCCTTGCTGATCAGAGGGTGAGGTGTGCTCTGAACTTGTTGAGGCTTGGGGCGAAGGATTGGTGGAGGTTGACTATGAGATCTTATTCTGATGCGCATCGGGCTGCAGTTTTGTGGGATCAGTTCCGGGAAATGTTTAGTACTCGTTATGTTCCACATCCTGGTGATCTTCGTCACCGACTCTGAACCCTGCTTCAGTTCCAGGAACTCCTGAGCCTATATATATATATATATATATATATATATATATATATATATATATATATATATATATATATATATATATATATATATATATATATATATATATATATATATATATATATATATATATATATTGGCTCAGGAGTTCCTGGAACTGAAGCAGGGTTCAGAGTCGGTGACGAAGATCACCAGGATGTTCACTGAGAGAGCGATGTTTTGCCCGGAGTTTGCTTCGGAGCAGGCTCAGATGTCTCGATATTTGAGTATGCTCAAGAGGGACATCAGGCAGTTCGTGTCCACGCAGAGGTGTAGTACCTTGTTGGAGTTGCAGGAGGCCGCTAGGCGGCGCAAGTTAGAGATTGAGCTCCAGTTGAGAGAGCAGAGCCAGGCACCGGTGCAGTTGGAGCCTGCACCAAAGCGGATGAGGGCCACAAATTATAGGCAGGGAGATCCGATAGGTCGCACTTGCGGGAAGTGTGGCATGTGTGATGATTGCTATCTTCTCCACTTCAAATGAGTTAACATTAGGTATTCTCAATACTCATGTATATGTGTGATGACATTTAAACCTTGTTACTACATTATATTGATACAACATCACCTTAGTTTCAAACTTAAACTTTTGTTTTGGTAATTTGGAACCTTTATTCAACATTTTGAATTCTGAAACCTTCCTAAACATAAAATATATAATTTTATAAACATGTAAAAACTATCTTAACAATGGATGTTTGAATTTTGAAAAAGTAATTTTCATTACTCGCAAGTAACAAATACAGTTTATGGGTATCCAGCAATTCCATGATAAGATTGAAGATATAAGTCCCCAAGAACGGTACATGATCTCCACGAATATTGTAAGGAAAAAAACGATAAAACAAGGTTTACAAAATATATTACTTAGCATCAAAATTGTGATTAGATATTTTGTTATTCCTTTTTTTGAAAATTTCACCCCTTGAAAAGCCATCTTTAATCTATTTAAACTTTATCATAAATCATAATCCGATGATCAGGATTACATCTTACTAGTGCGATTAATTTGGAACATTTCATAGCAAGGAAGTAGAATTCAAGAAGGACTGAATCACTTCCCCCTCCTCCCCTAATAAAATGGCCCGACTAATCTCCATAATTTTCTCATCTTTCTCTCCAAAATCTAAATCTAAATCATCCACAAATCATCAAAAACCTAAACTTATTTGATTTTCAAAAAAAATAAAATAATAATAACCCATAAAAAAAGGATGTCCGACGAAGAGGTTCACTTCGAGTCCAAGGCTGATGCTGGAGCATCCAAAACTTTCCCTCAACAAGCAGGCACCATTCGAAAAAATGGATACATAGTCATCAAGAACAGGCCCTGCAAGGTGGGTTTGATTTCTTTATTTGTGATTTTTTTATGGGTTTTCTGTTTTGATTTATGGGTTATGGTAATCGAATGTTTCATGGATACAGAAGGAGTGTTTGGATTATGGTTTATAAGTTTTTTTTTTTTTAATTGCAATTTAAAGAAACGATTTGATTATTATTTAACTAAGTTATGGGTAGTTAAATCTAAAGGTTTAAGAAAATTAGAATGGAAACCGGTTTTATGTCACAGTCAATGGTCCTAATTGTGTTTGTGGTCAATTTCTTTAGGTATATTAAATTCGGTAGGAATAGAATGTCCCACATACGTTTATACAACAATTTATCTTTGAGATTAAGGGCTACATCTCTAAAGTCATAAAAAAGATGACATGATATATATATATATATATATATATATATATATATATATATATATAAGGATATTCATCAAAATAACCGCATGATCTGATTTTAGGAGATATACAGAAGTAGTTGTTATTTCTGAAACAGTCATTTTGTAGACAAAATTGCAAAAATGGTTCTTGTGGTATTTTTATTTTTTTTTTGTTTTTTTTTTAGTCCAAACCACAATTTTTTTGGATTTTTGGTACGTAGTTTTGTTGCATTTTTGATCTTTCGGTAAACTGAAATGACTGTAATGTCCTTCTGATATTTTTTTATGTTTTTTCTATTTAATTTAAATGAAAAAATAATTAAATTGGACCCACATCTCTATCTCTCTCTCTCTCTCTCTCTCTCTCCAAACCCATTATCGTCTTTAACAGATTTTGAGGAAACAATATCCCAATCAACACAAACCAATTTGATTCTAACAAATGGCAGTGAGCATTACCTGTTGAGAGAACAAAAGAGAAAGTGAGGAAGTTGATAATTAAACCAGAAATAGATAAAGATGACAAATATCAATGCAAATGTCAATCCGATCTAAATACAAAGTGCATAATAAGATCAGTTCCTTTTGTTGTTAATCCAACCACTTGGTTCAAGTTACAAGTCCAATTAGGAAGATAATCAAATGATTTCGTGTTTTTGGGGTTCTCGATGAACATAAGAGATGATGGTGGTCAAGACAATCTACTGTTGGAAGTCGTGATGGTTTTAACGGGTAGTCCGGCGGGTGGATGGTGATGATGGCATTGATGTTTAATTGTGGAGATGTGGGTCTTCTAGGGTTTTAATTTTGCTAGCAATGCATGTACATACATTTATCGTTATGTATTTATGTTAAGAAATGGGTAGAACGCAGTGAGATTGGATTACTCGGAGAAGGATAGATATGAAGCTTGAGGTCGTCGAAGCCACAACAAACCCTAACTCCGATTAGGGTTTCGTCATCGTTGCTATGAAGATCCGATTAGGGTTACCGCTGAATCGGAGTGAATGGAGATGACAGGTCTTGTCGTTGTCTCTGACTTCCGACGTTCCCCTACAGTCATTATCACACCTCCTTCCATATATGTGAATCGCAAATGACGTTCTCTAGACATTTTCATCTTCATATGAAAATATTGATGTGTGTTTGTGTGAGAAATAGAATCTGAATACTCCATGTGTTCATATGATTTAGAAGTGTGTATCTGTGTTCATCAGATATGAATTGGGGAAGATGAAGAAGTAGAGAGAGAGAGAGAGAGAGAGAGAGAGAGAGAGAGAGAGAGAGAGAGAGAGAGAGAGAGAGAAAGAAAGAAGTGGCCCCATTTTTAATTATTAAAAATAAATAAATAACAATTAGATTTTAAAAGAATGAAAGAAAAATGAAAAAATTATTACCGCCATTTTAGTTTATCGAGGGACCAAAACCCAACGAAATTACCTTAAAATGACTATCAATCCAAAAAAGTTGTTGTTTTGACTAAAAAAAAAAAAAATACATACCACAGTGATCATTTTTGCAATTTTATCCATTTTGAATTTCTATAATATATATCTTGGATTTTTTATTTATTTCAACAAAACCTCTTTAGAAACTTTCCCCATTTTCGAAATTCATTTCGCAATTTTTAATAATGCTTAATGTTATTGAGTTTTCACCAGTCATATTTTATACCTTTGCAACATATCCGTTTTTATTTGTTATGTTTTTTAATTTTTTATTTGATTTCAAGACAACATTTACACGAATTTTTGGAATAAAATAAGTTTTTTTTTAATGAATTTTTTAATGGGATTTCGAACATATTTTTTGAAATTTTGGTATACAAATCACATACTATAATTACTATAATTATAAAATTAAGAACTTCAGTACTTCTGTTCCTCTAGTTTTCTTTACTTATTTTAAATGTATGATCCATTATTCAATATTTTTATAAAATTATACTTTAAGTTAAATGTTAATTTCAACGTTTCATTTAAGATATATTAGTTGCTCTATTTGTTGTATTTATGTATATCTATAAAAATCTTTAAACCAAATTTTGATGTGAAGGTTGTTGAGGTTTCCACCTCAAAAACAGGCAAGCATGGTCATGCAAAGTGTCATTTTGTAGGAATAGACATTTTTACTGGCAAAAAGCTTGAAGATATCGTTCCTTCTTCTCATAATTGTGATGTAAGTTCTTTTATAAATTCTCAGTTATTATTATTACTTTTTATTTTCAATATTGTTCTTGAATATGTTAATCATGAGATTCTTTTCATATGGTTCTCATAGGTCCCGCATGTCACTCGTACGGATTATCAGTTGATTGACATTTCTGAAGACGGCTTTGTAAGTATTCTTATACAAATTAACTACCCAAAATCTTGTCATAGCTATGTATGTATGTATATGGCATATATATTTAAAAAAATATTTATTTTATCGATTATTGTGTATTAATTGATATGGTTGTTCAAATATTAGGTTAGTTTTCTGACCGAAAGTGGAAACACAAAAGATGATCTAAAGCTTCCCACCGATGAAAATCTGCTTACACAGGTAAATCCTATCAAAAAAGGTTTTGTTAAATCTCAAAGTCTTAATCTTTTAAGAGGTTGTAGTATACTATATATAGCAACAAAATTGTGTTTTAAGACGTACATTTTAGATACCTTCAACATAAATGTTCTACAACACCTATTTTTCTCGTTTTTTTATTTGTTTTTGTATAGATTAAAGATGGGTTTAGTGAAGGAAAAGATCTTGTGGTGAGCGTTATGTCGGCTATGGGAGAAGAGCAGATTAATTCTCTCAAAGATATCGGCAAGAATTAAACATGTTATAGTAGCTAGATACCAATATAATGTTTGATGCTTAAACGTAGACTTTTATTGTATGGTATCTGAATGATTTAGCTACAAAACGGTATTTGTTTATTATTGTATGTGATAGATATAAATTTGCATATTAGGATTGTAGCGGTTCAATCTTACTCTATCTTTTATAGAATGTTGTATTTTGCTTTATTTTTGTGTTGTTATCATTCTTTTTTGTCACTTTTTGGGTTGGGTTGCGGAAACATGAGGAACTCTTGCCACTGTTTCCTTGTATTTTATTTTTTTTGTAAATGGTTATTGTTTTTTTGAACATTTTATCTTACTTCCCCATACATATGGCTTAAGCATCTGTCATGTTTAATTTTTTCTTTACTTTTCTAATGTACTTCTCCTTGAAAAGTTTTAGAGTGCCTCCAACTCAGTTTCTAAATATACTCATGTGAAGTATCCTCCTAGTAGGGTGGTCTTAAGTCGATTTGAGGGCCGGGCAAAAATAAAAAAATTATGCCCTTCAAAATTTAGTAAATCAAAAATGATAATAAGAGAGTACCAATGACTTATTATTATTATTATTATTATTATTATTATTATTATTATTATTATTATTATTAAAATTGGATAATGTTTAAAAGATGTGAGTTAAAAAAAACTAATGACAAAACAAAATAAAAAAAAACCAAATAATCAAAACAACCGAACCATTTCGAAAAATGGCGTTTGGTGTTTGGAAAAAAAAATGTGTGTTCGGAAAAAAAAAAATCTTATGTTTGTCAAAAAATTTTAAAAAAAATGAATAATTACTCATCTTACCGATAGATTAATATGATTTTTGTTAACAAATCTATAACTAATAATTATACAAAGACGTGCGATACAAAAAATCATGTATATAAACATGAAAATTATGTATGATAATTGACTATATAGACCATTTTTGTAATTTAGATTCCAATTCATTAAAGTTAGGACATATGATTCCAAGCGCATGGTTACAATAAAAAAAATTAATAGAAGAAAATAAGGCCCCCAATAAAATAAAGCAAATGTATAAAAACTTCATAAAAAAGTTATAAAAACTCCATAAAAAATTAATAGAAGATAATAAGTACCAGTAACATACATAGTGCTTAAGAAATTGTATCATAACCAATTAGAATACCGGAACTTTGATAAAAAAAAAATTCACAAAACTTTTATATATATATATATATATATATATATATATATATATATATATATATATATATATATATATATATATATATATATATATATATATATATATATATATATATAGTCAAGATCAAATAAGAAGGAAATTTTTGGTAGGAAGGTAAGAAGTTTTTTTTCTACATATTTTTTTCACGAACAAATAAAATGAATCATTATATGATTCATTTGTAAGATGATTCACAAGAAAAAATTCTCAAAAAAACATTTCGATGATTCATTTATATAATGATTTTGTTGTTATTCACTAAAATTGTCATAAAAGTTAATTTTTTCTTAATTTACTTAAAAATGAATCATAAAGATGTTTTTTTGAGAATTTTTTCTTGTGAATCATTTTACAAATGAATCATCTAGTGATTCATTTTTTTTGTTCGTCAAAAAAATATATAGAAAAAAAACTTCTTACCTTCCTATCAAAAAAAATTTCTTACCGGATCTATATCCTATATATATATATATATATATATATATATATATATATATATATATATATATATATATATATATATATATATATATATACACCTGTTGAAAATACCTGATTACCCGACCCTACCCGTTTTGAATTCAAGTAAATCGGGTATTGGGTTTGGAAATTCGGATAACTGAGTATCCTGATATTTTAATAGGTCGGTTATTGGATAGGTTTAAAAAATTTTGTGTTTAGCCGCATACCCGATTAAAAAAAACAACTAATTAATGTTGTAATTCTAATAACTATTAAAGTTGTATCATTATTTTACATAATTATTGTTTCTTATTGTTTAAACCAAATGTTATATGACTTCACTATTTGAACGGTATATAGTAAATACAACAGAAATTGTTGAAAATAAAATGGAATTTTGAACAGAATGTTATAACAAATATAATGAAAATAAATAAGATGTTAGATTCCTCTTCATTTTTTTTTTTGGCACTAGGGCATGTTTCTATTTTGTCAACAGGTCTACGTTTTTTCTTTGTGAATTGAAATATAGCTATAAAATTTGTCCCTGCAATTTAGATAACAAACTAAATTATTTATTTATAACTTTTATATGCTCACATTTTGCATTAAATCATGTAACATGTTTGGTTAATCCAAATTTGATCAAACACTGATCATGTACTCCATAAACTGCTTTTTTTTTCTTTTTTATTAAAATTTGAAATGGAATGAAAAAATCACATAACACATTATAATAACTTGTATTGTTATCGCATATGTACTTGTTAATTGTATGAAATATTTTGCTACCCAATTTTCTATTAAAGCAACCGAAATGCAAAAATCAATAAGCGACACTTAAGTAATTTTTGGGTATACCCGAAAATGCCCGACCCGACCTAAAACTCGAATACCCAAAACCCGAGAGCCCAAATTATAATATAGGTTGGGTATCGGGTATTATTATTTTAAGAAACTACCCGATCCGTTTTACCCAAAACCCGAAAATTTTACCTGATCAATATATATATATATATATATATATATATATATATATATATATATATATATATATATATATATATATATATATATATATATATATATATATAACAGAGTTAATTTGGGGGCCCAGATCGTAGTGAGGCCACAGGCCGTTGCCCAACTTGCCCACCCTACTGGGTCGGGCCCACCTCCTAGTTGCTCTTAAGTCCATCTCAAACAACTCCTAAGATAACTACATCTTTGATATATTGATTTCTTCTTGTCTAGTCTATCCACAACATGTCATGTCCATTTTACCTCTTGCACCGACACATCTCCATGAAGTTGTCAAACTTATTTTTTCTTTGGTGCTTGGTTTAATCCATATAACATTTTCTTTAGTTTGCATACTAGGTTTTTCTTACTAGTTATCTAAAACCCTTATGGTTGTATCATGTAAATGACCTCCTCAAGGTCTACATACAAGAATGTTTTCTTATATCTAGTTGTTCCAAATGCATGTCATTGTCATCTATAATAACCAAAACCAATATGAGTGTGGTCATCTTCACAACTAGAGAAAATTTCTCATTATAATCAAATTTTTTTTATTTGGGAACTCCTTCAACACCATTTTTTCCTTTTATATCTTGTTTCTATCATGATTATCATTTACCATGAACATCCACTTATTCTGTAGTTCTTTTTTATCATTAACTTACTAAGGACCAAGTATGGTTTTTATCATCTGAACTCTTATCATCTACCACATACTTCTTTTTTTGTATAGCGTCATTCATTCTTAAAGACTATGGATAAACATTGTTTCGTTATTCTTAGTCAATAGAAAATAGTTTGATGATTGGAAGTATCTAGTTGGAGGTATACCCTCTTCAGTGGATTTTATAATAGTTTTTTTTTTTTTTTTCTAAATCTACTTTATTTTAACCTTGAATTTGAACTCTCACTATACTTTATGATCATACTAGATTTACGACTACCATTCTCTTCTGAGCTCCCACTACTGTGTAAGATCTATCTCCTATCTATAGAGTAGGAATAGGTTGTGCAATATGTTTCTCTATAACTCTTCAAACAAATAATGTCCTTTCCCATGTGAATTCTTCTTTCCATTAGAAGTTGCATCAATCTCATCTTTATATAGACATTCTTATTGAATATGGCACTTGTACTTTTAATGACCCTTCCATTTTGATCATCCAAGAAATGATATCCTAAATATAGCCCAAAATGTACATTTCTTAGCCTTTAACTCATGTTTATATTTATCAATATCCTTGATCTTGATATAAAATACAAATCTAAATACTCTTAAGTATATAAGAGTCACCTTTTCACTTTGTCATTCCTCTTTTGTAATCTTAAACCCTGTTGGAAATAATGTTACCTAGTTGATTAAATAAGCTTTTGTAGTTAACAAATCTAACTAGAAAATCTTAGTTAACCTGCTTGAAGCATGATATTCTTTGCAATTTCATTTAGTATTTTGTTCATTCTTTCCACAACTGGGGTGTTGAGTTATCTTTATAACCGTATTTAGCAACTTAATTTCATTCTTAGAATATTAATCACTGAACATTGTGTTGTTGTACTCTCCCGAATTATTTGACTTCTGACTCTTGTTCTTCAATTTAGTCTCATACTTTCATTCTCTATAAAACTTTTCACTTCTTAAAGGTATTGAAGACATCATATTTATCTTTTAGAAAATAAAGATGTACCTTTCCTATTGAATTTTCTATAATGATTACATAGTATAATGAGCCTTTTATTTAAGAAATTGATGTAGGATCACACACATCCAAAAGAACCAACTCAAACTTCCCATCCATGGATGATATTTCCCATCTTTACAATGGTAATCTTTTTCTATTTTCAAATGGCACAAATTCACAAGAATCAATAGTCATGTTCTTCATATAAAGAATTTGCATTTCGTAGTTAGTATTTTTATACCTTTTTACCATGCTTCCAATGGTATATGGGTCCTTGGATTTCCCAATATAACAAACATACATTGGAAAACCAAAATTACGGAAGTAAACAATTCAAATACACTTGTGAACATGCCAAACTTCTCTCAAGATTTGGCATTGATAACCAAACTTCAAAGTCGATTTATATGGTTCATTTGGGTTACATGCAACTGTTAGAAGATAGTGCTCACAATCACAACAATTGGTAATATTACTATTAATTATATGGTTCATTTGGGTTACATGCAAAAGCAAATATAAGCAATATTGGTTAGAGATGAATTATAGAGTTCTAGTTTTTTAATTAATTATGTAACACCCAAAAATTTAAGGCAAATTTAAACTTTTCAAAAACACTTTAAATCAATAATCATTACAATTTGGTTTCCAAAATGGTTCATATCAGAGTTTTCCCAGCAATCATAACAAAAGATAAGGAGTTGTACGATCAAGCCTTAGCCTTGCCGCGATCCCCCGATGTACCTGAAACAATAAACTGTAATTTTAAGCCTGAAAGCTTAGTGAGTTCCCCCAAAATACCCATACTCACAGCTATACATATAGAATCACAAGCAGCATACTATGGGTCCAATCAAACATCGGGTTGGAATACCCCAGGCCCACAACCAACAGGTTGGAATGCCAACATACTATGTGTCCAATCATACTCGGGATGGAATACCCTAGGCCCACAACCAACAGGTTGGAATGCCCACATACTATGAGTCTAATTATCCTAAGGATGGAATACTCACGGCCCTCAACCAACAGGTTGGAATGTCCATGTCTATTGGCCTCCGCACAAAGCAGATAAGCCTCAACTGTCAAACAAATATGTGCATATATATAACAGATAATCACATAACAGTCTATAGACAACAAACTGATCTATCAGATCATACCACATAACATATAATATTATCCTACCCTCTAGGATGTCTAACTAACAGGTCATACCACATATCAAATATTATCATCCTACCCTCTAGGATACTGATCTAACAGATCATTCTAACATAACAAAACCAATAACAATTCATATGACTCGTCGAGTTGACCATGCGACTCGCCGAGTCCCTTCAGTCCTGTAAGCATACAGACACTTTTTAAGCCATTCTAAGGCTCCAAATTGAAGATCCAACTTCCTTAGGCATGCTTATCACATAAAGTTGCAAGCTTTACGTGCATGCAAGGCTTTTAAGACCCTAAAATGACAAAACTAAGCTTGCAATGAAGTTATACACTTAAGGGAAGGCTCATACTGGAAAAGTTGATGACTTTATGAATCTAGAAGCAAAGGAGAGTCCAGATCTAAAGTTACAGCTTTAGATATTGGCTTAAGCACGAGAAACCTTTTTTTAAACTCATGCAAAAGAGGGTTTAGATGAAAATGAGCCAAGGAAAACAGTCTAGTACCTTCAAGAGAGTGCTTACTGATGCAGATCTTGAATCCCACGAGCTCTTACTTCAATTAGCTTGTTTCCCCAAGTGTTTCCTTCACCAAAATCCTTCCTCCAAGCTTAAACTCTCCAAAAGAACACACACACGAATTAGGGTTAAAGAGAGACAAGAGGTTGTGAAGGGGAGGATGGGGGAGGCCAATGACCCTTTAAATAGGGTGCAATGCCCCGAAATTTAGGGTTTCATCTGCCAGATCCTACTCGTCGAGTCTCTTCTTGGACTTGGCGAGCAGGTCACTAAAACACGTAGACCATCCCGCTACTACTCGACGAGTAGGGCGACGAACTCGTCGAGTAGACCCAAAGACCAAAAAGGATTCATACATAAATCAATACCTAAGAATCGGGGCGCTACAATTCTCCCCCACGTGAACTAGACTTCGCCCTCAAAGTCAGCTGAGGTAAACAACACCGGGTAATGCTGTCGCATCTCCGCCTCCGGATCCCATATCCATTCGGATCCCCTCCGATGTTCCTACTGCACCTTTACCAAAGGTATCTCCTTGGTCCGTAGAATTTTCTTCTTCCTTTCCATAATGGCCACAGGCCTCTCCACGTAATTCAAGCGCTCATCGACCTGAATAACATCCAACGATACTACTGCCTCGCGGTCCATAATGCACTTTCGCAACTGCGAAATGTGGAATGTGTTGTGAATCCGGCTAAGCTCCTCTGGTAGCTCTAGCCTTTAAGCTGCCTTGCCAATCCTAGCAATGATCCTGAACGGCACAATGTAACGAGGACCTAATTTTCCCTCTTTCTGAAGCGGATCACACCCTTCCAGGGTGAGACCTTCAAAAGTACCATATCACCCACCTGGAACTCTAACTGAGATCGGCGTCTGTCGGCATATCTCTACTGCCGACTCTGAGCGGTCTGCAATCGCTGCTTAATCTACTGAATCTTTTCGGTAATCTGCAAAACTACCTCTGTCTGTCCCATCACTCGGTGTCCAACCTCACCCCAACAAACCGGGGTGTGACATCTTCGCCCATACAATAACTCAAAGGCGGGGCGCCAATGCTGGAATGGTAGTTGTTGTTGTAAGCAAACTCTGCAAGAGGTAGGTGGGAATCCCAACTCCCCGAAATCAATAACACACACCCTCAACATATCCTCGAGAGTCTAAATGGTCTACTCGCTCTGACCGTCTGTATACGGATGAAACGATGTGCTAAAGTGTAAGTGTGTGCCCAGTTCCTCGTGGAACTTCTGCCAGAAACGGGAGGTAAACCTAACATCTTGGTATGAGACAATGGAGACCAGAATCCCATGGCGAGCAACGATCTCATGGACATATATGTCGGCTAACCTCTCGGACGAAGAACTCTCCCGTATCGCTAAGAAATGAGTACTCCTGGTCAATCGATCCACGATCACCCATATAGCGTCGAACCCTTTCGCCATCCTTGGCAGCTTCGTAATGAAGTCCATCGTGATCTGTTCCCATTTCGACATGGGAATCTCCAGAGGCTGCAACTTACCATGCGGCCTCTGATGCTCGGCCTTGACCATCCTACAGGTCAAGCACCTCTCGACATACCAAGAGATTTCTCGCTTCATACATGGCCACCAGTAACTCAAACTCATGTCTTGGTACATCTTGGTGGCCCCCGGGTGTATGGAAAAATGAGACTTATGAGCCTCCTCCATCACTGTCTGTCTAACTCCCCTAGTCATCGGAACCCAAACTCGACCACACGGGTCAATAACCCCTGGCCATCCTGAAAAAACCGAGCACTTTAACCCTTGATCCTTTCCAACATCTAATTCTTTGGCCGCATGCCCTCGACCTGAGCATCTCTGGTCAAACTCAAAAGCGGGGAATCCACTGTTATCCTCATACATATCGTTGGGGTGGATTTCCCAGCTGATTAGCGGCTCAGAGCTTCCGCCACCACATTCGCTTTACCGAGGTGGTAAAGGATCTCGCAATCGTAGTCCTTGACTACATCCAACCACCTGCGTTGCCTCATGTTCAGGTTCGGCTGATCCATGACATGTCTCAAGCTCTTGTGATTTGTGTAAATGGTACAACACACCCCATAAAGTTAATGTCTCCATACCTTGATAGCGAACACCACCTCCCCCAGCTCTAAATCATGCGTAGGGTATCTCGTCTCGTGCGGATTCAACTGTCGTGATGCATAAGTTATCACTCGTCCCCTCTGCACGAGGACCACCTCCTAAACCTGTGATGGATGCATCACAGAACACCACAAAATCCTCAACTCCCTCCGGGAGTGTCAAAACTGGAGTCTCACGCAACCGCTAACGGGGGGTCTCAAACGCCCTCTACTTCTCATGGCCCCACCGGAAATCCACCCCTTCCTCGTCAAACAAGTGAGGGGTACTGCTATCTTCGAGAAATCCTGAATGAATCCCCGGTAATACCCTGCCAATCCTAGAAAACTCCTAATATCTGAGGGAGATTTCGGAACCTCCCACTACATGACTGCCTTGATTTGGGTCGGGTCGACCAACATCCCATCCTAGTTAACGAGGTGCCCAAGGAACTGTACTTATCATAACCAAAACTCACACTTCAAGAACTTGGCGTATAGTCGCTCTCATCTTAGTGTTGGATTAATGTCTAAGTCCATAACTATATTTGGTATGTACTTGACCCGACCCGGCATGGTCCATTTGGGTTGCACTTCACCAACACAATTTATATGGATAATCTTTTGAGAATAGTATGTTTATGATTAATATTAATATATTATAAGTTCTAATATATTAATATGGAATCATATTATTTAATTAGTATTGATCAAGAATTAATTTAGAATTAATTAAGTGATCAAAATGAACTAATTAAATATGGACTCTTATATACATGGAATGGGCCAAGTTTGTTTAGGTTGGGCTAAGCTCTCATGGATAGTCCATGGAGTGTTTAACCCATGGATCATATGAAATGAAAGTTCATGGGTTTAACCCTAGTCTCCATACTATATAAAGATGTCATTGGTTGGTGAAATGGCACTAGTGTGGGTACACTAAGAAGGGCTAGCCGATTTCACTAGAGAGAACCAAGTATCCATATTCTCTAAAGTCTTCCAAGGTGTTTTGGTGATTTGTGATTCCACTTGAGGCTTCCACACTATTGGGGCTAAGCTCTTAAAGCTTGAAGACATCAAGCTACATCAAAAGGTATGTCATCTAACTAGTACTTTGTAGAATAAGAACCTCATACTATGCTAGTTAGGATTAAAGCCTTGGAAAGTTCTTATTTGCATGTATAATAGAAAAACATAGATCCAAGGTTTATAGGGTTGCATGTACACCACAGGAGTGTTAGAATGCTCAAGACCCAACACTTAGAACTCCCAACAACTCCCTGAGATGCTCCTCGTGCTGCTCTCGAGTCTTGGAATACACCAAGATATCATCTATAAACACGATGACCGAGTGATGCAGCATTGGTCTGCAGACCCGGTTCATCAGGTCCATAAATATTGCCGACGCATTGGTGAGCCCAAACAGCATCACCACGAACTCGTAATGACTATAACGAGTCTGAAACGCAGTCTTCTCTATGTCATCCTCTCTGACCCGGACCTAATGATATCCCGACATCAAATCTATCTTGGAGAACCAAGATACCCCCTCCAACTGATCAAAGAGATCATCTATCCTCGGGAGAGGATAACGGATCTTCACCGTCAAGTTTTTCAGCTCCTTATAATCAATGCACATCCAGTGCGAGCCATCCTTCTTCCTGACGAAGAGGATCGGTGCTCTTAATGGAGAACTGCTAGGTCGAATGAACTTCTTTCCCAACAGCTCCTGAAGTTGTAATGAAAACTCCTGCATCTCAGGTGGTGCCAGTCGGTACGGCGCCTTGGCGATAGGGGCCGCACCTGGCACTAGGTCGATCCTGAACTCGACCTTCCTCTCCGGAGGCACTCTGTGTAATTCCTCCGAAAACACATCAGCAAACTTTCTGACTACCAAAACCTCTAAAACTGAAACATGTTCCCTGGACCGCATATCTACCACGTACGCTAGGTAACCCGCACACTCGTGTTGAATATATTGTCGACCCAGGAAGCTGAACAAAACCTGATCCCATCTTGGTGCCCTCTCCATAAACGATCAGTTCTCCCCCACTTGGGGTTTGAACTACAACTCGTTGACCCTCACAATCTGTCATGGCACCAAACCGGCTAAGCCAATCCATCCCTACGATTACGCATAACTCCCCCATGGGAATCGGTATCAAATCTATCGGAAAGGACACTCCGAAGATATCTAACCCGCATCCTCGATAAATCGAAGAAGCAGAAACTTCGTGTTTGTTGGCGATAGAGACTCGCAACAGACACTCTAGCTCGCCTACTAGCGCACTGAACTCCCTACTAAAATCCTAGGATACGAAGGACCGAATCGCCCCCGGGTCAAATAGAATCAAAGCTGGCAATGAGTTTACTACAAATGTACCTAAACACAGGTGCAACAGATAAGCGTAACACATATATAATAAATGAGACAATGGAGAGATACGTACCAACAACCACATCCGGTTCTGCCCATGCCTCCTCATCCGTAAGCTGGAAGGCATAACCCGGAGCCTTTAGAGGCTCTTCCTTAGCTGGCCTCCCTTCTATAATCCTCAAAGTAGCCGACGCTGGAGCCAGCGCCAGCTTGGCAGCTAGAAGAGGACATTGGGCCTTCATATGGCCTACCTGCTCATAGTGATAACAAAATCTTACTCCGGAAGATGGAGTATGTTGTCTGCAATCCCTGGCCAAATGGCCCTGTTTGCCACACCAGTGGCACCCACTCCCTGATCGACACGTCCCTAAATGAGCCTTTTCGCAGTTTCCACAAGTGTGGCCTGACTGTCCCCTAATCCTGGTATCGGCGGTCTTGGACCGCTTTGGCATCGACTGCGACTGCGCTGGGGCCTGTCGTTGCTCCCTCAACTGTAACTCGATCTCCAACTCACGCCGTCTCGCGGCCTTCTGTAACTCCAAAAGAGTATCACATCGCTGGGTAGACACAAACTGTCGGATATCGGTCATGAGCATGCTCAAATAACGGGCCATCTGAGCCTGATCGGAAGCAAAATCTGGGCAAAACATCGCCCGCTCAGTGAACATACGGGTGCTCTCTGTCACCGACTCCCCATCCTATCTCAGACTCAAAAACTCTTGAGCCAATCGTTCCCACTCAACCCTCGGAATGTATCGGGTGCGGAACTTATCCCGGAATTGCGTCCAAGTAATAGTAGCTCTCTGCTTATGAGAATACGGCCCTGTCGTCGGCCTCCACCAGTCCTTGGCCCCGAGCCAGAGTAGGTTCAGGGCACATCTGACCTTCTAGTCAGAAGGACATGAACATGTAAAGAAACATCCTTCCACATTGGAGACCCACCGCATAGCCTTAATGGGGTCCTGGGTCCCATCAAAAGTAGGGGACTTCGTGTTGTCGAAGTCCCTGTACGGGTAGCCCTGACCAGCTCCCACTCCACCTCCTACTGCTGTTACAGCTGATGTAGCTTTCGCAGAAGCCGTCTCCGCAAGGTCTGCGTATCTGTCATCAAAAATCTCAATTATGGCGGACCTAATAGTCCCAAACAACTTCGGTATCTGACCCCAAACAATCTCTACCACCTCCTCACGGATGATCTCCCTGACTTGATCCTCTATCAACAATGGCTCCTCCTGACTGATAACCTTAGGGGATACTGGGGCCTCCTGATCACCCTACCCTGATCCCGATCTAGATCTCGACATGAAACGCCTCGTAACCACCATACAGAAAATACAACAGGAAGATATCAGATAACCTGCACAAATAATTGGGAGCTAACTCCCAATCCCAACCCTAGGGATTGTAACTCCCTTGTTATGCGTATGGGTCTTGTGCTTTCAGTAGTACGGGACCATACTACCTTCCACACCTACCCATATTTTTCTCAAGGATCACCACAACACCCTAACAACATACATAAACATAAAGAGCGCTCAATCCTTATTCCCAGACAATGGTTAACTATCTCACAACTGACCTACCGGTCTCACACAACCCACTCATCCATGGAACTTCCACCAACCTGCAGCACTAGTGTATGTTCGCCATACATAACGCTTGAACCCATAGAATTTCGAATATCTAATCCTACCCTAAGCTCCCAATCAAACAAGAACAGAACATAAGGCTAAATCAAACATTCTCAGGCTATAAGATCTTAATTACGTATAATTGTGATGCATACACTAAGCAACTACAGTAATGATGCCAATTTCATATGAGGAAATCCCTGGGCTATCAGGCATCATATAATCAGGCAATTCTATCAAGCAATTCCAGAAGATCCCTAGCCTAGTACTAGCATGTTGTTCTAACATATCAAAATATCAAGTAACTGTATGGTATTTTGATGTCTACTTACTGGCTCTGACTGATCGTACACCCTGCATCCTTCTTTACTTATTTTTAAAACCATTTTAGAAATCATTTTGAAAACCTTTGATTTGAGACTGGATTCACATGAATGTTCCTCTAATTCACTCAAACCAAGGCTCTGATACCAACTTGTAACACCCAAAAATTTAAGCCAAATTTAAACTTTTCAAAAACACTTTAAATCAATAATCATTACAACTTGGTTTCCAAAATAGTTCATATCAGAGTTTTCCCAGCAATCATAACAAAAGATAAGGAGTTGTATGATCACGCCTTAGCCCTGCCGCGATCCCAGATGTACCTGAAACCATAAACTGAAACTGTAAGCCCGAAAGCTTAGTGACTTCCCCCAAAGTACCCATACTCACAGCTATACACATAGAATCACAAGCAGCATACAATGAGGGCATTGTATGTAATAAGTGTAGGGTAGGGGGTCAAAAAAGTAAAAAAGTAAATTGCTAGAAATCTTAGGGAATTTTAAAAATTTCATAGGTTTAAAATAATAATCTAATATTAGTTCTAGTAATAATAATTTGAACTTAAGTTGCTAGTGTTGCATTGGGATGATCTGATGAGAGCTCAAATCTTTAGTTAAGCCAAAACACATTATAGTGCATTTGTGGCCTCCTTTATTCTAGTGAAATCATGGGACAAAAACACAACGTTGCTTAGTTTAAGGGATGCAATATGTTTAGCAGCCTAAACCTGAAATGTATCCGGGAAAGCTTATTTAGCCATTACACATAGACTAATATCTTAACCAATAAGGGTTGAAGTAAAGTGCCCCTGCTTAAGCATGTAGGTTTTTGAGTGATATAAAAAAGTGAGTATATGTAAAAAAAGGAGAGAGAGAGAGAGAGAGAGAGAGAGAGAGAGAGAGAGATTACCAAAAAGTGAAAATTTGAAGAATTTTTGGAGCATAAAAGTATCAAAGTATGAAGATCAAAGATCGAAAATTCTGAAGTTTCAAAAGTTGAAGATACCAAAAATTCCACAAAAAGTTGGTGAATTCAAAGAATTCAAAGATCAAAATATCAAGAAATGAAGAATTCAAGAGCTCCGTATTGTGGTATCTTCTAAAAGTTGTAATTCTCTAGTTTATGTATGCTTGGGTGGATTTACAAAAATATCTTGAGGTTAGAGAGCGTTCTGAAGATGGATTCGGAGGGTTGCATAAAATAAGAATTGTTCAAAAGAAGTGGGTGTGTCTTTATGAGGATTATGAGTATTTAGAATTGAGAAGGGTTACTTAGGAAAAAATTTAGACACAAATGAATGCGTTGAGGTCTTGGCATAATGGCTGAGTTTGAGTTGGATTGTTCTATGTAATGATGATGATTAAGGTTTGAATTAATAATTAGATTTGCTTGAGGGCAAACAAAGCACAAGTGTGGGGTATTTTGATATTTCCATATTTATACATATTTTTAGGCAATATTTAAGTACATTTTACATATATTTTGGTTATTTGCATAGAATAATGGTACTTATGAGGATAAATTGTTATTTGCAGCCAAAGTAAAGCATTTTCGAAGATAAGGACTGAAACTGAAAATACTTGGAACTTTAGAAGCATGAAGGGAAGAAGGATAAAAAAACTCAGCAAAAAAACGTGCTCACGACGTGAGTAATTTGATGTTCACAACGTGAGTAGAGTGTTCCAGAAGATATGCATCCGGGTGAAAGAGTCTTTGTTGAATACATAAAACTCGCATTCACGACGTGAATCCTTACAACACCAAAAGAGTAAAGGTTCATAATTAGTTTAATTGTTGATACTTGAACATGTCTTATACTTTGATTTGTGTTTTTTTTATTTTCTACTATGAGTAGCTGAATCTAGCAACTCTATTTTAGCTAGATGAAGCATCTTACATATGGTTTAGCTTAATGACTATTGGATTCGATTAGTTGGTAAATTGCTTGTGTTTGATTATTATTACCTAGCATGCTTATGTTTGTTTCTTTAGTTACTTAAATTCATGTTCTGTGTAGCTAGTGATTATTAGATTACATGAACTTGAAACTTAGTGATTTAGTGAACATTAAATTGCTAGAGCTAGGATCGACCCAATCTTAGGTAGTAACTGAAGTAATTAAATTTAGCTGTGCTGGAGAGCATAATTGTGACCATAATTGTGTTTGCATAGATAAATCTTACATAACACATCTATAATTAATAACTAATTTTGTGTTTTGCTTATATATGACCATACAAGGTAGTTCATGAATTAGTAAAAAGATTAGTAAATTTAGACTTGAATTGCTAATTACATAATAATTGGTAACCAACTTTGATAATCCATAATTGTCAGCTAACCATAAAGAGGAAGTGGATTCGAACTAAACAAGAGTGCTTTAATTAATCGATTGAATTATGTGACTTAAGTTCATCTGGTCTTGTAAAATCAGATAAAACCCCATCTTTGCTCTAAAATTAGGTTAATTTAATAGTAGATAAAGTAATTAGTCAACACCATTCCCTGTGATCGACACCCAACTTACCCAACTATTCTATAACTCGACTAGGTACACTGCCTAGGTGCATTTTAGTTAGTTAAGTGAGTTAGGTTATAAACTATAAAATTAGTGGGTACTTTTGTGCATATCAGTATGCTTCCAGTGAGTTTTGGGCTTTTCGGCGGGCTTTTGAGCCATTATTGTTTTGGACCATGGATGTTAGGCTTATTAGAGGATAAATACTCTTGGGCTTTATTAGAGGAGTTTGGACTTAAGGTTTTGGCATATGCTTTGAGTTTGTGACTAAATTCTAATTTGGTTAAATTGTGTATATTTAGTGTGAGATTTTTGGACTGGTAACCGAGTAGTATTTTTATCAGGAGTCTTAGGTGAGTCTTCTCACTATATCAACAGGTCGAAGGCACCAATGCTAACCCATTATCTGACATGTGGATTGACAGTTGTTATGCAATTAATTGTCTGAAGACCCCGAGGGTAGCCTGTGGCACTTATGTGAAGACCATGGGGGTAGCCCATGGCACTTGGATATAAGACCTTGGGGGTAGCCCATGGAAATCTTATGTATGTGGCATGTGTTTTGTGGTTGTATGTTATGTTATATTTTGGGAAGTCACTAAGCTTTTGCTTATAGTTTATTTGGGTGTTTTCAGGTACTTCTGGTACTAAGGGGAAGGGTTCGGCTTGATGGTGCAGCATTCACTCCCAGCAATTTTTGCATTTAGCGATATTGATACTATGATATTTTGATATGATATGATGTAATGGATTTTGAGAAAAAAAATTATGATTGTAATTCCTGTTTTAAAAATGAAATTTTTTATCTGGATTTTTGGGCTGCTACATGGTCCATTAAGTCACTTATAAAGTTTTTAATCCAAATGTGATTTTTTTTTTCAAATTTATCCATGATTTCATAGAACATAGGCGAAAACAATACATAATTTGGGGTTTGTATGCAAAATTTATGAGCAAAAGTAGATTTGGGTCCGGTAGGTTACTTGGCCCCATAGAAACTATCTACATGAGAATGTCCTTTGGCCCGTACGTCATGACACAAGGTTAGAATTCTAGCTCTTCCAGATTGGTATCTCACTGATGACTAGGACCCCCCCCCCCCCTCCTGGAAGGGGGCCTTGTTCGCCTTCCACCTAAGCTGCGCAGGAGAAGCCCAAAGCCAATCCCAGGGAACAGTGAAGCTTCAGAGGGTCTTTCTGTCCAGGTGTCGATTTAACTTAAATCCTGGACCTAGTCTTTAATCCTACACCGGTTAATGATGCGATGGGAGAAGTTTTTCCTTTGTAATTTACAACAATAACAACCTCAAATAGACTTTATACTCTCAAATAACATCATATTTTTCCAATAATCACCAAACATATATTGATGGACTTTAATTTCATAATTAAAACTACAAACTCTATTATACTATTTGAGCTCAATCAACAAGCTACATCAGCTCAACTTCCATTGATGTAGGTTGAAGCTCAGAACAATATATAAGCTTACAAAACTCAAATTGAAGTATGATATACAACTAGGATTTAGATTAGATTAATTAGTAACTTTTTCTAAGTATATTATCATCTAACTAACACTACAACAAAATGAAGCTATTGCAACACCCATAAAGTGTTGTATTATGTCTTAAAAGTGTTGTCTTATGCCTAATCCAACACTTTGAGAAGTGCTGCCTTAGGTCTTGTTGCCTTAGGTCTAAAGCAACACTTGTTTTAGAATATGCCACACTTTTCGGAAGTGTTGCATGTATTTTATAAGTGCAACACTTTTATGGTGCAACACTTTTTTCCCAAAAATGCAAGGCTTTTTCAATATTTTCACTATCGTACAACAACACTTTTACCTATCATATGCAACACTTTTTACACCATATGCAACCCTTTTTCATTACTATCTAGAACCTATACCAACAGTTTTTTTATCAACCGCAACACCTTTTTTTACGTTGTATATGTGCAACACTTCTCTCTATTTTCTACAACACTTTATTATGTTTGTTAAATACAAATGGCAACACTTTCCAAGATTTAGCAACACTTAGTAGTGGATTTCCTAGCGCTTTTGCATCACTCAATACAAATGTTATAATATGTATTACAAAAAATTTCAATTCTAGAAATAAAAACCTTTCATAGATAACGTCATATTATAACTTGATACATATGTCCAAACTCAAAATGATAACCATATAATAAACAGTAAATACAAAAAATGTTTGCGAAAACCATGAAATATATTAAACTACTCAATTTGTATTTCGTTTCTTCTTCTATTTGATCATATTTCTCTTCTCCAATTACCACTTCACATGCCCAAAGACATTGTAACCTGGTATAGATAAAAAAAATGTTAGGCATTTATTTAATTAATCAATATATATACAATCAATAATATTTTCCAAATTAAGTGATGGAGATCAACCACCAAACTTCAAGTTGGAGTTATTTTCAATAAACAAAAAGTTAAATTCCAACCTCTTTAGTTTGGAATTTAGTGGAGTGAAGGGTGTTGGATTAATGGTGTTCAACTAAAGATATAAGTCTTACCTTGTACCAAACATGGATGATAACTCATGTTAAGAACTCTCGAGCAACTCCAGCCGGTAGTTTCTCTATAAGCCTTTGCATCGCATCTTCAACTACTTTGTCAATATCATTCCGCATAGCTTCTAACTCAGCTTTCTTTCTCGCATGATCCTCTTCTAACTCAGCCATTTTTCTTGCATGATCCTCGTCTAGCTCTTTTCGCATATCAAGCAATTGATTTTTTTCAACATTCGCTCTAAGTGAGTCCATAAGCTCTCGTGGGACCATATAGGACGTGCCATCACCATTCACCTTATTCATCAACCTATTAGTAACACCTCTTCCGAAAAGTCTACGGTGTCCATCATACTCTTTTCCCATTGTAGCTAAAAAAGGATCCAATGGAGCACTTCCATCTTCTGAAGGTTTATAGTTCTTCATTTGTTCCTTCAAATGATATTCAGAAAGAAAAAGTTTACATAACTTATAATGAACTAATAAAAATAACCAGTACGAAAAAAAATTATGTTCTTACTATCTTATTTGCAATATCATCATATGTATCAACATATTTATTTCCTACTGTCCTTCTGCGTGTGCGCTCAAACATTTAGGCTAAGGTAGGTGGTTCCTTGTTAGGGTCATCATTCATCTATAAAATTATGTAAAAGAAAAAAAAATACTGTCAAAGTTGAAATTAAGGACTTAACATAAACTAATGATGACCATTTTTGTAAATTTGCATCTCCTGCAAAATATAAGGGTAGTAAAGAGACGCTATACCATTTCCTCATGAATTCTAGCAAAACTTTTTGGTCCGGTTGTGTGCATATTCTTTTGAGACATGCGTACATCCTTGGCGAGCAAACAACGCTTCTACATTACAAAACAACACTTCAGTATGAACAAAAACTAGTAAGAAAACTATTTAGCAAACTATACCATCATAACTTTATTATTCCATAAGCTCAACAATTGTTGAAAATCCTTTTCTGGAATATTTTTAGGTCGATTCTTCCATCTTGTTTTGTTATCCTTAAGCATATAGAAGTGTTTTTTCTTGGTCCTACATTTATATCCCCTCCAGCATTCCCCAATTGTCCTTAGAACCCACTTTTTAGCATTCTCGGGAACAATGTATTTTTCCTTGAAAAATATAATACTTTAGTAAAAAGAATATACGATTCATAAACAAAATGAATAAAACTATTAAAAACCTTACCAACACAAACTCCCACATCTTCTCCTTATGTGGTACTTTGCGCCATTCTTTATATGTTAATGGAGCATAACTATAAGTACGAGCTATTGTACCCAAAAACCGCGAAAATTGCCCTACTATGTCCTTCTCCTTAGTTACAGGTCCAATGGGTTGTCCAAATTTATTGCATATAATGGCCTCACGTTCATTGAAATTTCGTACTTGCACACCATGCATCATTGTTGGCCCTCTTTTCTTGGTAATAGAAAGTTCTAAATCCAAATGTATAAATTATAATATGTATAATCAATCAACCAAAATAAAAGAATAACTCAAATTAACCTGTTGCTTGTTGTGACGGGATTCTTTCAATTTGTTCATCAACAAGTTCATCATCCCTATCTCCTATATCGTCATCGTTATCACTTTGTTGTGCATAATCTTCAATATTTTCATAAACCATATGTTCATTGTCTTCATTTTGTATATCTTGACCTATATCATCTTGGAATTTTCAAATTCAACACAAGGAATAACAAGTAACAAATAATAAAACAAATAAACAAACAATAAAAACACTAAACATACGTACCAAGTGACCTCAAATCATCCCCTTCATTTTCATCACCAAATGCACTGAAATCATCTTCTTCTAGTTCTAAAACAAGATCAAAAAATATTTACAACAATATTGACATATAATTAACAAACACACATCAGTCAGTTACTAAAAAAATTAGGACATTGACCATTTATCAAATTTTATTGTTATTGAGGGACCAAGTCTATAGTTTTACCGTTAAGTCCTTAATTTCAACTTTGCAAGTACAAGGACCAATTTTGCAAGTTTACTGTTATAGAGGGACCAAATCTATAGTTTTAAAGTTACATAAGACCAATTTTGTAAATTATTGCACATGGTTCATTTATATAAATCCTGGAAAATACAAGCACAAGGACTGTTTTTGCAATTTACTATTACAGAGGGGTCAAATCTATCATTTACAAGTATTTAGGGACCAATTTAATAATTTATTACACAAGGGTAACTTTTGGTAATTCCTGGAATATACAAGTACAAGGACCAATCTTGCAAGTTTGCTATTAAAGAGGGACCAAATATGTAGTTTTTACAGTTAGAAAAGGACCGATTCTGTAATTTATTGCACAGGGATCAATTCAGTAATTCATTACACAAGCAGATACAATGTTATAGGTATACACATTCGTGTTTAGTATTTTCAATAAATTAAGATAACAGTCACTATATTTAGTTGACATTTTTCAAATTTTGTTCCAAACGCAAATGGTTTTACCATCAGACCTGTTCTCACTTCCAATTCTTTAATAATATACATATTACACAAACACACATATGACATAAAAATATATTATATCTTGAATTTAGCCCAAAAAAATAGATTAAGATGAAAAAAAAACATACATTGATCTCTCTCGTCATCCACATCATCATCATCACTGTGAACAAGATACAATTTTCTTTTGGCTCCGCTTGTAATATCATTAGGTTCTGTCAAGTGTTTTTTAAGCGCACATTCTTTCATGTCTTGCTTTCGTGACCCTTTCTTACTTAAGATTAATTCACCCATGGTAATTGTTCCTCTAGACAAATTACTTTTTGTTGCAGTTGTATTAGGTTTTTCCTGGGATTGGTGTAGCCTACTTTTTTTTGTTGTAGGTGTATCAAATGGAAACATGTCAGACATATTTGAACTCGTTTTTGCTTAGCAAAATTAGCATATCTATTTATGGACATTGGTGCAATATACCGTGGATGATGTTGCTGTAACAAATTGCAATTCCAATATGGGAGATTTTCATAGAAAATAAATAAATAAATAATAAAGTAATCTAATTACCTTTTGGGAAGCTTGAACTCTACTAGTTTTAACTTAAAACCCCATTCAAGTACCGATAAAAGAAAATGCTTTATTGATTTGTGTTATATTGAAGGTTATAAACCTAGAACATCCATAAAACAACTAGAAAACACTAAAATTTTGATTTTGATATTGAATCAAAACCCTAGAATGAAGAAATGAAGAAGATACTTAGAGTTCATACCTTTTAAAGCTTGTAATGTAAAACTCTCACTATGAACTGGTAATTACATCTCAAATGAACTCCAATAAAGCTTAAGACCTTGAAATTGTCATTTTTCTCTTCCAAATCTTCTCTAGCTTGTATATAATATTTTATGTGAGTTTGCCAACGTCATATATAAAATTTTCTACTGGATTATTTCTAGTGAAGACCTTCAACTTCCATCACCACTTGCTAAAATCTTCGTCCCTATATTTCAACACAGACACAAGAACCTTATGCAACATTAAAACTATAACGCTCGGTCCTTACAGGTATGCTTCTTTTCTGTTTGTAAAGTTTTAGTGTGGGAAGTTTGGTCCTACACGGGGCTAGGGTTTTAATAATCTAATATGGGCATAGATTAAGGTATACATGGCGTAGGATCCCAAAACCAAAACCCTAATTCGTGGGGTTGTGAGCGTTATTTAAAGGCTCTAACCCCTTGAGGCCCTTCCATTATCAGCCTCCATCCTCCCAAACAACCTCCTTAGAAACCGTAATCCCTATTTGCGAGTTATGAGCCTTTGGAGTGTTTTGTATTCACTTTTGAAGGAAGAAGAGCATCGTGGAACCACCTGGGAGCTCAAATCAGTATAGATCTAGGATTTGCATCCACTCATCCGTCTCCAGAAGGTATAAAGTTCCCACCTTGATGTTGTTTTATGTTAGATCTATTTATGCTTAAGAATCTCATGCTTCTGTCTCCATAACCATGGTGTATCTGAGTAAGAGCTACTCCAGACCATTGGAGTGCCATTTCTATATGTTTTTAGGGATTTTAAGTCATAAAAATGAGAGCTTGTTCACTCTCATCCATCCATGCATTAGTTCTTGAGCAATGGATAACTTTATGGACCTAGGTTTTGATTTTAAGCTCTTGGTGACCATGTAAATGGATAAAGTTAGATACTTTATCCATTAAGACATCCATTAGGTTTAGATCTAGAAGTATGGAGGGTTGATCTTCTGTTTTGATGACTTAATGATTAAGATAAGTCATCAGGGAGCAACGTGGGGTGTATCCCTTACATAGGGCGTATCCCTTATTGTGGTTATTTTTTCTCCTCGAGCTGTATGCGGTGCGTAGAGCTTCATGTACGTAGGACGTAGATTGACTGGAAGTTGACCACTAACTTTTGACCATTGACCGTTGACTTTGACCAATTTTGACTTTAGGTTAAATATAGCATTTTGAGATGTACATTGAGAGTAGGTCCCTGTTTGTTGTATAGGTAATCTGTAGAGCTGGTATTTGGATTTGTGATTAGTTCATCGATCTTCTAGACTAGGTGAGTTTTTCTCACTATACTTGTGGGTCGAAGGCACCAATGTTGGCTCACTAGATTGTGTTAGATATCCTTATGTATAGGATGTTGTTATGTTGTAGTGATCTGTTAGATTGGTAGACATGTGGTTGTACGATTACATGTAATTGTTTGTTATGGTTTATCTGCTACATATGTCGACATAGTGTGGTTAGGTTGAGGTGGTATTGATTTGTGTTGTAAGCCAACAACCCGTGGAGCAATCCAATCATAAGATGAGGGTTGGGGTAAGGGTGTGTATGGGGCGGTTTGGTTCGGTTATTGGTTAAAACCGAACCATAACCATTATGATTGGTTAATTCATTTTGGTAACCACTGGGTATGGTTAATATTGGTTATGGTTAATGGTTTTTATCGGTTAACAGTTTTGGTTAATGGTTAATATTGGTTAATCATAATGTTCAAAATAATATATATGGAATAAAGTATATTGGCATAAAAAATGAAAATAGAATACCAAAACATCCTCGATGCCAATGTTTGTAACCTAATTTATAGTAATAGAATTGTAACGCCCGCAGATCCGGGCTAGTCAATATTAGAGGCAATAGGGGTCGAAAACGACTTTTCTACAAAAAGATTATTTAGAATAAATAATCTTAACCAAGTTGTAGAATATGTCACAAGGTTTCTGTACATATAAAGAACGCCGAAATCCGAGTTATAACGAAGAAGTTATGACCCGTCGAAGTTTCGCGTCGGAACCGGCACGGCGCCGGGAAGCGTAAAATAGTAAATTTATGATAGAGAGAGATTTAGCCTTAGCGCTCTAAACAAAAGTCGTAGAATATGTTAAACTAAGAACATCGATAAAAAGAACGCCCAAATCTGACTTCGTATGAAGAAGTTATGATTTTTCGAAGTTTCGGATTAGCGGTGTACAACCCGAAATTCGAATTTTAGATCGATTGATTTTTAGCCGACACAACCTAAACAAGAATCGAAGATCTCGTTATTAGTAGCGTAACGATAAAAATACAGACGAAAATGGACATCGGATAAAGAAGTTATGAGATTTTAACGGACCAATCCTGTCCCGGCCTGTTAAAAATATAACTTTAAAAATAAAGTCAAAATTAGCCGACGGAGTCTAAACGAAAGTTGTAGAGTACGTCTCCACCTACGCGTGGATATAAAGAACGTCAAAAACGGAGTTCGTATGAACGAGTTACAAATTATAATAGCATATTTACGTATTAAAATAAAGTATAAATCATGTATACGTACATATATATATATATATATATATATATATATATATATATATATATATATATATATATATATATATACATATGTATATATCATTATAAAGGTATCGACGATGCGGTCATTATAAGACTAATGTTGAGTTCTTTCGACATTAGTTTAGTACAAATATCATTAAATCCATTTAAAATAGTATTATAGAGGGGTGTTTAGTTGTTTATATAACTAAAAGGTCATTAAGTAATCATGGAGGGTAGTTTTTGAAAATTCAATTAGTATAAATAAGAGCCTTGGGCTCTCATATTTCTTGCACCATTCTCTTGATTCAAGAGTCTTTCTCTCCTTATCCCCCGAGCATTTCAGTCCCTCGTGATTCGACTTCTCTTTCTGTAGTTTTAGTATAGTAAGGTGAGCGCTGAAGCGCTGCACGAATCTTTCTTAGAAAGAAATCACCCCAAGCTTAAACCTAACTTGTCCTCAAGTTAGAACAAGACTAAAAATGAGCTCGGGATGAACTATCTAAAAAGGAAAAGAAAGATACCATAGAACTTGGTCAACATCAGTCAACATGGTCAGAATTAGTCCTTCATGGACCCTACGCATCTTCAAAATGTTCCCCGCTTTAGAGCCATAAACCACATTCTCAACCACTTGATGGGCGAATAGATCACGGCTGGATGCGGTTGCGGTGTGCAAGACAAAGGAAACAGAGATGCGCCCAGTGGGGGCACTTTAAATCACCAATGTAGACCATAGTGCACGAAGGAAAGGCGCCTCTTCACACACTATGATTCCTACATTTGTCAGGCCAAAGTGTATAATAACGAAATAGGGTTTTGCAGCACGGCCTCCGGGCAAACATCCGGTTTCAGAGGCTTCTCCCTTGTACTGTCCTTTACAGTTTACCGTCTCATCGTCGGGGCCTTTTCTCACCAAAAATCAAAATAAAATAAAATAATAAAAATTATACTTAACCTAAATCTAAACCTAACAACCTAAATCTTCAATCTTGAACTTCTGTTATTGGGTCTTCAATCACATTTGCTGCTTGACATCCAGGTTTTCTTTTCTTTTTTTTTTTTTCTTTTTTTTTTGCAAAATAGATATATAACATAAGTCTCGAACTTGGAATCTTGTTCTTCTTTTTGTGTTGCTCTTTTTCTTCATTTTTTTCTTCTTTCTTTTTGTTGCTTTTCTTGAATCATCTTTAAAAAGGCTCTTATTTTCTTCACTTTTTCAAATTTCTTCATTCTTTGTGTTGCTCTTGGAAGGTCTAAGGAATTTCACCAAGTAACATAGGACTCCAATAGTGAAAATTGAGTGATAGATGGAGGCTAATATGAACACCTAATGATCATCGACAATGTGCCAAGATCAACTAAAAAGGGTGGGGAATGACTAAAAAATGGGTGCTACCGAAAAGACTTGGTTCCAAAAGATGTGAATTGGGGGACCCACTTCAAAGTTCATCAAGCACCTCAATGCAAGGTGTGATAAACAAAATCTATCTAACTATCTACTCTAGACCCCTAGAAAAAATTATAACATATCCTAAAAAGGCGGTGAGAATCTAACTAAACAAGGCTCGGACGAGACTCGGGAGTACTAAGGGGTACTCCCTCCAAAACCAAGATGCGAGTCTTCAATATCTTTAATGTCTTCAAAATACCTTACCAGGCTAGTCTTTGCTCGCACACATTGGCATGACCAACCACATCCCTCCGCACCTAGACCCAATCAAGCTACCTGCATCTGACCCCCACACAAGCGGTCTCAAAGTAGTCTGTGAGGCTCAAAACGTGCCCCATTCATCAAATACAAGGAATTCCATATCAAGACTCAGGACCAATCTATGATTCAATACTTATGACTCGGCGCTGTGGTACCTGTAGGGATGAGAAGACAAGAGAGAACAAAAAATGCATGAACTTAAACTAGAATGCATCTAAAAAGTATGAAAATTAGAAAAGAAAGAAAGAAAATATGCAATATTTTTGAATTTTTTTATGCAATTTTTATGAATGCCCTAAATGACTAACTCTAAATGGAACTATATACAACCTAAATGCAATAAAAATAAAAGATTAGATTACCTCACCCCAAGCTTAAAATTAAGCATTGTCCTCAATGCTTAGGATGAGAGTAAGGAAGGATCATACCGGGATCAAGATGGAGGAGGCCCGAGAGGATGGTATGGATCGCATAATGATGCTTGGATGGAGTTCTTGGCCACCTAAATACACATGGATGAAAGCTTGGTCACGCAAAGGACGCATATGAAATGGCTCGAAATTTTCTTATGAAAGACATATTTGCGCGGGTAGCCTCGCAAACTTTGTGTGGGTGGGGGGCAGCCGCGCGCACATGTCAGAATACATCCCATGTTGGGGTAATTTGGAACTCGGAATTTGCGCGGCTGGGGTCGGTCGCACAGAGTCTACGCGGGCACCCGCGCGAAAGTCAAATTTTTGGAATTTTTCAAACTTCAACAAAATCACTGGAAGGCTACTATATGCTTATTTTTATGGCCAACTTCAAATGTAGAAACACCCAAAACTTCAAACGGACATTATTTATTTACATTGCATTTATTTAACATCTTTGCCAAGACATAGTCCTGCTTCCATCAACTTTCGTAATTTGGTATTTCTAGTGTTATGTTGTCGAATTCTCCCGTATCAAAGCCTTTATAAAATGGTTTCAAGCGGTGCCCATTCACTTTGAATATTTGATTTGTTTCCAAAATCTTAATTTCAACCGCACCATGATCAAACACTTTTGTGACAATAAAAGGTCCGTGCCATCGAGATCGCAACTTTCCCGGGAATAGTTTTAAGCGTGAATGATAAAGAAGAACTTTTTGGCCCGGAATAAAGTGTTTTCGAGTGATGTGCTTGTCATGAAACGCTTTCATCTTATCTTTGTAGATGCTTGCTTTTTCGTAAGACTCGTTTCTTAACTCCTCGATTTCTTGAAGTTGCATTTTTCGGTGCTTTCCACTTTCTTCAAGATTGAAATTGCACTTTTTAACCGCCCAATATGCCTTGTGTTCCAATTCCACCGGTAAATGACAAGATTTTCCATAGACAAGGCGGAATGGAGACATACCAATTGGAGTTTTGTAGGCGGTCCGATATGCCCATAAAGCATCTTCTAACTTTAAACTCCAATCTTTTCGGGTAGTGTTGACGGTCTTTTCAAGAATTTGTTTGACTTCTCTGTTTGACACTTCGGCTTAGCCATTTGTTTGTGGATGATAAGCGGTTGATATTCGGTGTGTGACACCATATCTCTTTGTCATTGCTTCCATCATTTTATTGCAAAAATGAGTGCCCCTATCACTCACCAAGGCTCTCGGTACACCATATCTTGCGAAAATGTTTGACTTCAAGAAGTCAATAACAGTTTTTGAATCATCATGTCGTGTAGCCTTTGCTTCAACCCACTTTGAAACATAATCAACTGCCAAGAGTATATAAGTATAACCAAACGAAATGGGGAAGGGACCCATGAAGTCTATTCCCCAAACATCAAATATTTCACAAATAAGGATAGGACTTTGAATCATCTCATGCTTCATGGATACGGTACCCGTTCTTTGACATCTATCACAACTCTTGCAAAATAGATAAGTATCTCTTGACATTGTTGGCCAATAGAGTCCGCATTCGAGCACCTTTCGCATGGTTTTGTTTTGACCAAAATGTCCCCCGCATGCATATTCATGGCAAAATTTCAAAATTGACTCGACCTCATTTTGATGAACACACCTCCGTATTAGTTGATCCGGAAAATGTTTCCAAAGATAAGGGTCGTCCCATACGTAGTATTTAGAATCACTCTTCAACTTGGCCTTTTGGTGCTTGGTAAAGGCGTGAGGAATTTCTTTAGTAACCAAGTAATTGACAATATCCGCATACCATGGAATGGAATTTGAGATATGGAAGAGGTGCTCATCCGGGAATTCATCAAGGATAGGAGAAGAAGAATCGCCAACATTCAACCGACTTAAGTGATCCGCAACTAGGTTTTCGGCACCACTTTTATCCTTTATCTCAAGATCGAATTCTTGTAAAAGAAGAATCCAACGAATCAACCGTGGTTTGTCATCTTTCTTGGTCATGAGATACTTTAATACGGCATGGTCGGAATATACAATTACTTTTGTCCCAAGAAGGTATTGCCGGAATTTTTCCAAGGCGAATACAATGGCTACAAGTTCCTTCTCAGTGGTGGAATAGTTGGCTTGAGCATTATCCAATGTTTTAGAAGCATAGTAGATGACATGTGATGCTTTGCCCTCTTTTTGACCTAAGACCGCTCCAATAGCAAAATTGCTTGCGTCACACATTATTTCAAATGGAAGCTCCCAATTTGGAGGTTGGATTATTGGTGCGGAAGTGAGCAAGTCTTTAAGTTTGTCAAAGGCTTCTTGGCATGCAACATTGAAGTCAAAGTCGATATCTTTTTAAAGAAGAAGGCACATTGGTCGCGTAATCTTGGAGAAATCTTTGATGAATCTTCTATAGAATCCCGCATGACCCAAGAAAGATCTCACTTCTCTAACACATGTTGGGTAAGGTAGGGTTTGGATGGCATCAATTTTGGCTTTATCAACTTCAATGCCCTTTTTGGAGACGATGTGTCCCAAAATGATTCCTTGATTAACCATGAAGTGACATTTCTCAAAGTTTAACACCAACTTTTTCTCTATGCACATTTTTAAAATCTTCTTAAGGTTACCCAAACATTCATCAAACGAATTGCCATACACGGTGAAATCAGCCATAAACACTTCGATTATACTTTCGACATACTCGGAGAAGATACTCACCATGCATCTTTGGAATGTGGCGGGAGCATTGCATAATCCAAATGGCATCCGCTTGTAAGCAAATGTGCCAAAGGGGCATGTAAAAGTTGTTTTATCTTGATCTTCGGGGGCAATGGGTATTTGGTGAAAACCCGAGTATCCATCAAGGCAACAATAATGCGATTTCCCCGCCAATCGCTCGAGCATTTGATCAATGAAAGGAAGAGGGAAGTGATCTTTCCGCATTCTTGAATTCAACTTTCTATAATCAATGCACACCCTCCATCCATTTTGAACTCGAGTTGGTACCATTACACCTTTGTTATTCTCCACAACTGTGATTCCCGTTTTCTTGGGAACCACTTGCACCGGACTAACCCATTTGGAGTCGGAAATTGGATAAATCATATCTGCATCAAGTAGCTTGATTATCTCCTTCTTGACAACTTCCATCATGGGAGGGTTTAATCGTCGTTGGGCTTCCCTCCTAGGTTTGCAATCATCTTCCATGAGTATCTTGTGAGTGCATACATTAGGACTTATCCCTTTGATATCCTCTATGGTCCACCCCATGGCTTCTTTATGCTCTTTCAAGACTTCAATCAATTGGTTTTCTTCAAAGTCTTTCAATTGAGAAGAGATAATCACCGGTAAAGTCCCATCTTGACCAAGATAAGCATATTTCAAATGGATAGGTAAAGCTTTCAACTCAAGTGTGCGTGGTTGGATTATGGAAGGTGGCATCTTGATTGGAGAATGAGATAATGCAACTTGAGAAACATCCTTCTTTGTGGAATTAGTAATTTCTAAAGCCTTCACAATATTTTCGACTTCGGAATCCAATGTATACATATCCAAGGTATTCTTCAAACTTTCACCTTCAAGATTCATGTTAAGCACCATCTTTAAAAGATCCCCATTTGATAACTCGAATAATTGTTGGGTGATTGGCTCAATCACATCAACTCGATACAATGGAGATATATTGCTAGGATATCTCATTGCTTCGAAGATGTTGAAGTGAATGGTCTCGCCATCAAACTGCATGGTGATCTTCCCATTGTGGACATCAATAATCGTGTGAGCGGTATTCATGAAGGGTCTTCCAAGGAGAATCATAGATGACTTGGAAGGAGTCTTTTCTACAAGATCAATGACATAGAAATCCGCGGGAAATACTAGTTGATTAACTTGAACGAGTACATCCTCCAACATGCCTCTTGGAAATACACTTGACTTGTCCGCTAATTGAATAATGACTCCGGTTTCTTCCAAAGGTCCAACATTGAGAGATTGAAAAACCGAGTATGGCATGACATTGATTGAGGCTCCAAGATCTAGCATGGCACTTTCAACATGTAAATCACCAATGGTACAAGGTATAGCAAACATTCCCGGGTCTTTGCATTTGGGAGGTAACTTCTTTTGGATAATCGCAGACACATTTGCATTGACTTGAATCTTTTCATTTGCCTTGAATTTTCTCTTGTTGGTGCACAAATCCTTAAGAAATTTGGCGTAACGTGGGAAGTCTCAAGAAACGTTGAACCTTGCGGAAAGTCTCAAGAAACGCTTGCTCTTCTTCTTGTTTCTTTGAGGAAGCCAAACGGGATGGAAAAGGTGGTGGTATGACCAATGGTTTGATGGATTTGTTGGAAGGGTCGGGTTGATCAACATTTGGCACAACCGGTTCTTTTGGAGGAATCACAACTTTTGGAGGTTCCACTTTGATCACTTCATCTTCTTCTTCTCTTGAAATTCTTTTAGGTTGACTTTCTCCAAGTGTTTTCCCACTTCGCAAGGTGATGGCATTCACATTGGGGTTCTTTTCGGTTTGAGATGGAAGCTTTCCCCTTTGTTCTATCTTGTTGAGAGCGGTTGCCAAGTCTCCAATTTGTGCTTGAATGTTGGAGAAAGTATTCTTGGTTTCTTGTTGAAATTGGGTTTGACTTTGAGCAAGAGAAGTAACAAGTTCTTGAAGGCTCATTTGAGGGTTACCACTTGATTGACCTTGTTGTGGAGGGTGTTGGTAATGTGGAGGGTTATAAGAATTTTGTGGATATGGAGGTTTTTGGGATTGGTATTGTGGATGTTGGGGTCTCATCAAAAGATTTGGTGGATTTTGCTTTGGTGGATAAGGGTTGTTTTGGGTATTCCTCCAATTTGGGTTGAAGTTATTTTGAAATCCCATGGGTTTTGGTTGACTTTGATATCCGCCCATTGCATTCACATCTTCCGGTTCACTTCCAAGTGTGGGACACTTATCCGTATAATGACCCGTCATTGCACAAATACCACATACCATCAATTGTTGACCACTTCCCACCACCATTTGACTTAACACATTAGTCAAATCCAAGAGCTTTGATTCCAAATGTTGAGTGTTGCTAACTTCACCAACCACTTGTGTAGAATTTCTCTTCATGTCATTTCGAGTCCCAAAATTCCTTTGATTTTGGGAAATGGTACCAAAAAGTAATCGGATCTCGTGAGGGGTTTTGTTGAAGATGTCACCACCACTTGAAGCATCAATCATCCTCCGATATTTTTCATTCATACCCTCATAAAATTGTTGAAGAAGTAGTTGTTCGGGTATATTGTGTTGAGGACAACTTGTACACAAATTATTGAAGCGCTCCCAAAAATCATGAAATGTTTGATTTTCCCCTTGACGAATCCCCAAAATGTCACTTCGTTGGCTTGATATCCGGGAGGTGGGATAGAATTTGCTATTGAAGGCCTTGAGTAACTCTTCCCATGTGTGAATAGATCCCGGTGGTAAGTTGAATAACCACTCTCTAGCTTTGTCTTCCAAGGTGAGCGGGAATGCGGTTAACTTGAAATCATCCAATGTCACATTGTCGGGCAACATGCTAACACATATCATATGAAAGGACTTCAAATGCTTTTGAGGATCTTCTCTATCCAACCCATGGAACTTGGTAAGTTGGTGGATGAAACTTGACTTCAATTCAATCCCTCGACGGTTTGCGGGATAAACAATAGCAAGATGTGTATGAGTAACATCCGTTTCCATCATTTGTCTAAGTGTCAACTCTTGAGGAGGATTGGGTGGATTGGGGTTATTGGGATATTGTTGCAAGTAATTGGGTGGTTGTTGGTAAGGTGGATATGGGTATTGTTGGGGATTGTAGATTGGTGGTGGATAAGGTTGGTAGTAAGGGTATTGGTTGTAAGGAGGTTGTTGTTGTGGGTACATTGGGTTTTAGTACATTGGAGGGGGTTGGTAATTGGGTTGATTTGGGTAATGTACTTGTTGAACTTGAAAAGCATTGTTTTGAGGTTGTTTGTTTTGGTGGAAGTGTTGGTTTTGGAGTTGTGGTTGTGGTTGATAATTGGGTTGGTTTTGAGGAGGGGCTTGATTCCAAGGTGGCATATCAATGAGAGGTTCTTGTGGTTGTTGTCTTGGTTGATGGGGTGGGGTATTGGCATCTTGATTGATTGGGTTTGGGTTGGGATTATGAGGTGGAGTGTGATTCATGGCTATGTGGCTTTCAAATGGAATGTCTTCAAAGGAATGACCAACAATTGGAGAACTCGGTTCGGTGTCGGTATCACTTGAAGTATGAACTTGATCTTCTATGTTGATTAGTGGAGAAGAGGAAGAAGCTTGAACTAGTTGTTGCTTTGCTTGTTTTGCTAACTTTTTCAACCTTTTTGCTTCTCTTTCAATTTCCGGATTGTAGAGTAGTTCACCGGTTCTTGTAGACCTAGGCATAAACAATCAAATAACAAAAACCAATTTCCCCGGCAACGGCGCCAAAAATTGGTCAGCAATGTCAAACCCACCAAGCAAATTACACCCTTTGATTGCTAAATAAACGTAATATAATGGTAAAAAGGGGTATCGATCCTCGGGGAAATGGTTGTATTCAATCACCAATGCAATTCAATAGAACTAGTGAAATTATACTAACTAACTACAATTAAAATAAAAGGGGGGTTGTTTGATTACTTGAAAACTAAAATACTTGAATAACTAAAAACCTTGCAATTAAGCAAGTTGATGAGATGCTCAAAGATTGTGAATAATTGGTTAACTAAGGCAATTCAACACAATGAACATTTGTGTGTTTATCATTAGGATCTAATACAAAGCTTATCCTTCATCCCAAATTGGTTATAGCAATCATGAAGCATGATATGCCAAGATTCCTCATAGGTAGTATGGAGGTTGGGGAAGCCCACAACACACCTTCTTAATTAAGATCAAGGGTCAATTGAAGCAATTAATCCCAAGAAATCAATTAGCCTTAAGAATAAAGGAATCCCCAATTCCTAGAGGATGTCAAATGCTTACACATCCATAAAGGAGATATGATTCATAAGCTAGAGATGATTTCTACCATCATAAAGCCCTTGTTCTAGATAAATTCAATGATCCAATGCAAAATCAACGAAATAAATCAACTATTGCTCAATCAAATACTAAGCTCATGATCAAAGTATCAAATAAGCATAAGAATTGCAAACTAGAATCATGAACATGGAATAAATTGATAATCAACATAAATCCTTCAAAACCCACAAACATTCATTGGTTTTCAGCCAAAGTCAACCAAATAAGAGTATTAGCCACTCATGGCAACAAAGAAACAAGAATAATAATCTAATTGCATAAAGAAACTACCTAAGATTTGGAAAGATGAAAGGAAATGGTTTCTAGCTCCCAAAATCGCCTCTTGCAGGTCTCTAATGGTGGAAAAACGTGAATGAGCCTCCAGATCTGATCCCCAAGGGTTATGGCAAGCCAAATGACCAAAATGCCCAAACTGGGCAGTTGCACTGGTACCCGCGCGACGGAAATTCCACCCACGCAAATGTTGCTGTAATGCTATTGGTCCACCAAGCCACTCCACCCTTCCACTACCAAAGATTCCTTTGGTCCCCCCTTTTTGTCCATGTAATTTGAAATGCACCCATCATCATTTAGCCACCAAATGGGTGCTCCAAGCCCAAAATTTGAATTTTATGATCCATCTTCACAAGCCCAAATAATCCAAGTCAATAACTTTCAAAGCCCAATTCTTCCTCTTTGATTCCGCCAAGCCCAATAATGCCTCGGGAGCCCACTAAGCCCGTCTCCAATCAACCTGCAACCGCAACAAGCACCGAAAAACCTACAAAATATATATTATGCAACATAACAAGCACCCGGTACGATCCATACTAAGAAAAATAAATAAAATACAATGCATTAATGATAAAAAGATCTAAAAATCTAAAATAAACTAATAAAAATAAGGAAATAAAATAAGCTATCAGATTCAGCGACGAAGTTCTGCCCCCGCAGAGCCCGACTCCTAGCTAAAATCCCCTTGAAAGTAAGTTATGCTTACCCTATTTTAAATACAGTTTATATTTAAAATTAGTATTGTTATTATAAATTTATAATAAATATTTGAGCTATTATTATTACTTATATAAGTGTCGTTATAATATCTTTTAACTACTCGCGGTACGGGGAATCTGGTTTAAAGGGCCGCATAGGGTTGTTGGATTTCAGAAGTGCTATACGCTAAAATGGTCCTGCCCTCCGGTGTTTTATGTCTGGCCCTGTCTGTACATAGTAGTTGGAAAGTATTGTTTAAACGCTTATATAATAATAATAATAATAATAATAATAATAATAATAATAATAATAATAATAATAATAATAAGACTAATAAGACTAATAATTAATCACGGTAATATTAGACTAAAATCTAGTGGTGATAATACTAGGTTTCGTCAAAGGAAATTATTTTAAAGTAAACGAAGCGCTGTCCGAGTACCGAGTCACCACCTTCTCAGGTGAGTGCATAGTCCCTTTCATCTTACATATAGATATGAAGTATTTTAATATAAATTACGTGCTATGTGTGCATATTATCTGAATACTTGCTATCTATGCTGAGTGAAAGATTTTATACATGTTTTAAATGATTTAAACTATATATGTATTTTATATCTACGAAAATGTTGGGGTAAAACATGGGTAGATATAATAGATGAAATATGAGTTGGATGATGAGTTGAGAGGTGATATAGACTATAAGGTGTGGGTGAGAGGTGTACAATGTGAGAAGCCTTTTTCCCAAACGATGTCCCCGTCATTCAGCAGAGTATGGATGACAACCACGGACTATCCTAGATAGTCCAGTGGAACACTATCAGGCTCGCAACCTGTAGGTGTTGTGAACGATGTGTTCACCCGGTGTACTCTAAACCTTGGTGATCATGCAGACTTGATACCTAGACCCTGGCGATCATGCAGACTTGGTGCCAAAACCTTGGCGACTATGCAGACTTAGTGCCTATTGTATAAATTCTGGCGACTATGCAGACTTAGTGCCTAAACCCCGGTGACGATGGACTTCGTGCCGATTCCTTAGGATGATCCTTAGGAATATATGAACGAGGAATAGTTGATTCTTAGGGTAGATCCTTAAGAATAAAGCAGATAATAGGGATGGGTAATTGGGTTGATTGTTTGATTATTTGAAAATAATAATTATATTATTGTGGGTTGAAAACCCTATGTACTCACCAGGTTTCCCAACCTGACCCACTCAGTTTATTTGTATCACACGTGTCGATATGAAGTCACATTTCACTGAGAGATTTAAAAGAGATGTAGATCACTAGTGTAAATAAATGTAAGTTCTGTTTGTGCTTATGTTTCTGTATTGACGATGACATCCCAAATGTTTTTAAAAGTGAATAAAAATATATTTCTTTAGAAATGCTTTGACAACGCGATTATCATGTTTTTCTGGGAACAAATTCCGCAACATTTTTATTAAAAGAAGTACTCTGATTTTTATAAAGCATAAACAAAATCGGTCTTTTCTGGCCATGAAAATGGGGATGTCACAGTTGGTATCAGAGCATTAGTTTAAGCGAACTAGGAATATGGATTTATTTCTAGACTTAAACTTAGAATGCTAAGTGATGATTGTGAGGAGTGTGTCAAATAGATTTAGGTAATGCACCTGAATAGACACAAGCACTAGCTTATTTTAGGAATGATGCCTAAATTCCTTTTACGTGCTAAATGATGCTATAGTTTGATCGGATCTATGGTCTGTTGCCGACCGGATCTGGAAACCTTATGTGTTTAGGATTCTAAACGTACGAATACGATATTAGAACTAGCATATAAACGTTTCGGAGTGATAAGGATGATTTAAACGTCAATCTTAAGTAAAGATCTAGATTCACCTTATTCGGTGTATAGATCAAGATGGCAAGGACCCGTAGCGGAAACATGAATGCAAATGGGGACCGGAACCAAACCCCGGTGATTGAGCAAATACCGGTTGTGGTAACCGCTGCTGAGCCAATAACAATGGCCGGAGTGCAAGCGATGATCCAGGCGATGTTGGATCGTCAAATGGAGGAAACTAGACGTTTGCTCCAGCAAAATCGAGAAGAAGAAACCATACAGATCGAACAGCTCGAGTTGAACGAAGGGCAGACTGAGGAGGGAAACTACAGTGGGACTGTTGGTCAAGCCAACCCACCGATAGTTAGGCAAAACCACCAGGATGGAGGAAATGATGGACGTGGATGCAAATACAAGGATTTCATGGCGTCCAAACCACCGAGTCTATCTGGAAGCCCGACGTCGGTGGAAGTCATGAACTGGATCTCCGAGATGGAGACGATGTTTGAGAGTTGCGAGTGTAGCAACAGACAAAAGACCGCTCTCGTGGTTCCTTTGTTGAAATCTGGAGTACTAAGCTGGTGGAAGCTACTAGCCGATTCGATTCCCAAAGGAGAAGCGAGCAAGATGTCATGGGAGGATTTTCTAGTGCAGTTAAAAATGCAGTACTGCTCTGAGCAGGATCTTCTGGAGATCAACAACGAGTTTCAGAATCTAAAGAAGGGAAAGATGAGTGTCATCGAGTATGCTGCAAGTTTTACAAAGAAAATGAAGCTTGTTCCTTATCTAGTTCCAACTGAGCTCTCCAAGGTCAATAAGTTTGCCCATGGATTACCAGCAGACTTTGGACCAATGGTCAAGCAAGCAACCACTTTGAAAGGAGCCATCTGGGCAGCCAGGAATGTTGAGACCTAGATTAGGGAAAAAGGTCTGGAGAGAGCTGAAGTTGGCGAGAAAAGGAAACATGAAGGATCATCAAAATCCAACAAGGAAAAGAAATTCTCAAAGATTGAAGAAGGAGGAGGAGGTGAAACCAAGTGGTGCGAGAAGTGTAAAAAGAAGCACTTCGGGAAATGTAGCGAGGAGGTGACTTGCTACAAATGTGGGAAGACAGGGCATTACGCCAGCAAGTATGCGTCCAACAAGAAGGTGTGTTATAGATGTAACAAGGAAGGGCATATTTCTAGGGACTGCCCGGGGAAAAATAAGGCAGCAAGACCAGAAACGCCATCGAGGCCAAGGGCATTCCACATGATCCTCGACGAAGCAGAAAATCGTGCAAGGAATCAATGATGAGGACTTCATATCCGAAGATCAAGTTATGCAGTAGCCATAGTGTCGTATGATGTAGCCTATTAGAGGCATAGTCTAGGGTGAACTTGGACACCTATGTAATAGTTTCAAGAAATAATAAAACCTTCGTTTTGTTATCTGATGTGTTAAAATGTTATGTGATTTTCTTATATGGTGACTTGGGAAACTGCGGGACAATACTTGGGACGAGTATGAGTAGGTGTGAATGGTAGTAGAGGCCTATACTACCGGAAGCACAGGACTCACACTTGGATCAGGTAAAGTCACAAGGTTACCAAGAAGCTAGTAACTGATTATGTTTTTTTTCAAGTATGTCATTACCATCATTTCGATAATGACTAAAAAGATTGTTAATTTCCGACCCTAGTGGTCGTACCGAATTGAGTCCGACTACGATGACTTTGTTGCGTGGTTCAGGGAACCAAGTTCGATGTAGCGTCCGACTTAAACCAAACAATTGAAATCAAAGCGATCAATAGAAGTATCGCGTTCATTGTTAAAGAAGTTGGTAGCCAGAAACGCTACATGTTAAAGTGTGATTATATCACATTAGAACATGAAGGAAGGCATAGTCTATTTTAGAATTTAACTCTAAGAGACCTAAGTCTAAACGTGCATCACATGATGATAGGTCATAATTTGAAGTCTAGCTTGAGGTAGAGAGCAGGTGCACGATCGAGTACTGCTTACAGTCAATGAGTCTAAGAGATAGACTTGAAGGAATATAGAAGTTATAATTATTACCTAGGATGAAGAGATGACGTATGGAGTCATTATACGAGCCCTGTTTCGTAGATGATTCCGGGACATAATCATCCTAAGGGGGAGATAATTGTAACGCCCGCAGATCCGGGCTAGTCAATATTAGAGGCAATAGGGGTCGAAAACGACTTTTCTACAAAAAGATTATTTAGAATAAATAATCTTAACCAAGTTGTAGAATATGTCACAAGGTTTCCGTACATATAAAGAACGCCGAAATCCGAGTTATAACGAAGAAGTTATGACCCGTCGAAGTTTCGTGTCGGAACCGGCACGGTGCCGGGAAGCGTAAAATAGTAAATTTATGATAGAGAGAGATTTAGCCTTAGTGCTCTAAACGAAAGTCGTAGAATATGTTAAACTAAGAACATCGATAAAAAGAACGCCCAAATCTGACTTCGTATGAAGAAGTTATGATTTTTCGAAGTTTCGGATTAGCGGTGTACAACCCGAAATTCGAATTTTAGATCGATTGATTTTTAGCTGACACAACCTAAACAAGAATCGAAGATCTCGTTATTAGTAGCGTAACGATAAAAATACAGACGAAAATGGACATCGGATAAAGAAGTTATGAGATTTTAACGGACCAATCATGTCCCAGCCTGTTAAAAATATAACTTTAAAAATAAAGTCAATATTAGCCGACGGAGTCTAAACAAAAGTTGTAGAGTACGTCTCCACCTACGCGTGGATATAAAGAACGTCAAAATCGGAGTTCGTATGAACGAGTTACAAATTATAATAGCATATTTACGTATTAAAATAAAGTATAAATCATGTATACGTACATATATATATACATATGTATATATCATTAGAAAGGTATCGACGATGCGGTCATTATAAGACTAATGTTGAGTTCTTTCGACATTAGTTTAGTACAAATATCATTAAATCCATTTAAAATAGTATTATAGAGGGGTGTTTAGTTGTTTATATAACTAAAAGGTCATTAAGTAATTATGGAAGGTAGTTTTTGAAAATTCAATTAGTATAAATAAGAGCCTTGGGCTCTCATATTTCTTGCACCATTCTCTTGATTCAAGAGTCTTTCTCTCCTTATCCCCCGAGCATTTCGGTCCCTCGTGATTCGACTTCTCTTTATGTAGTTTTAGTATAGTAAGGTGAGCGCTGAAGCGCTGCACGAATCTTTCTTAGAAAGATTCAGCGACGAAGTTCTGCCCCCGCAGAGCCCGACTCCTAACTAAAATCCCCTTGAAAGTAAGTTATGCTTACCCTATTTTAAATACAGTTTATATTTAAAATTAGTATTGTTATTATAAATTTATAATAAATATTTGAGCTATTATTATTACTTATATAAGTGTCGTTATAATATCTTTTAACTACTCGCGGTACGGGGAATCTGGTTTAAAGGGCCGCATAGGGTTGTTGGATTTCAGAAGTGCTATACGCTAAAATGGTCCTGCCCTCCGGTGTTTTATGTCTGGCCCTGTCTGTACATAGTAGTTGGAAAGTATTGTTTAAACGCTTATATAATAATAATAATAATAATAATAATAATAATAATAATAATAAGACTAATAATTAATCACGGTAATATTAGACTAAAATCTAGTGGTGATAATACTAGGTTTCGTCAAAGGAAATTATTTTAAAGTAAACGAAGCGCTGTCCGAGTACCGAGTCACCACCTTCTCAGGTGAGTGCATAGTCCCTTTCATCTTACACATAGATATGAAGTATTTTAATATAAATTACGTGCTATGTGTGCATATTATCTGAATACTTGCTATCTATGCTGAGTGAAAGATTTTATACATGTTTTAAATGATTTAAACTATATATGTATTTTATATCTACGAAAATGTTGGGGTAAAACATGGGTAGATATAATAGATGAAATATGAGTTGGATGATGAGTTGAGAGGTGATATAGACTATAAGGTGTGGGTGAGAGGTGTACAATGTGAGAAGCCTTTTTCCCAAACGATGTCCCCGTCATTCAGCAGAGTATGGATGACAACCACGGACTATCCTAGATAGTCCAGTGGAACACTATCAGGCTCGCAACCTGTAGGTGTTGTGAACGATGTGTTCACCCGGTGTACTCTAAACCTTGGTGATCATGCAGACTTGATACCTAGACCCTGGCGATCATGCAAACTTGGTGCCAAAACCTTGGCGACTATGCAGACTTAGTGCCTATTGTATAAATTCTAGCGACTATGCAGACTTAGTGCCTAAACCCCGGTGACGATGGACTTCGTGCCGATTCCTTAGGATGATCCTTAGGAATATATGAACGAGGAATAGTTGATTCTTAGGGTAGATCCTTAAGAATAAAGCAGATAATAGGGATGGGTAATTGGGTTGATTGTTTGATTATTTGAAAATAATAATTATATTATTGTGGGTTGAAAACCCTATGTACTCACCAGGTTTCCCAACCTGACCCACTCAGTTTATTTGTATCACACGTGTCGATATGAAGTCACATTTCACTGAGAGATTTAAAAGAGATGTAGATCACTAGTGTAAATAAATGTAAGTTCTGTTTGTGCTTATGTTTCTGTATTGACGATGACATCCCAAATGTTTTTAAAAGTGAATAAAAATATATTTCTTTAGAAATGCTTTGACAACGCGATTATCATGTTTTTCTGGGAACAAATTCCGCAACATTTTTATTAAAAGAAGTACTCTGATTTTTATAAAGCATAAACAAAATCGGTCTTTTCTGGCCGTGAAAATGGGGATGTCACAAGAATAAAATGTGTACCTTTAATACTTAGAGTAAGATAACACATAGTTACATTCAAAATCAAAAACATTTAATAAAAATATAAGACATTAAAAAAGATTGACATTAATAATTTAATATATTGATAATTGATATTAATATTAAAATAAAGTCAAATAATCATACACGTTCAATGCGATTAAATCAAAAACTATCAAGTAAAAGAGCCAAACATCCATATTATGTGTTATCTGGATAAGAAAAAACCAAGCACTCATACATTCAATGTGATTAAGTTAAAAACAATAAATAAATAAAGCCAAAAAAAACATTCTTAATATAGAGATTCAAGAAGAACCAAAAAATTAACTTGCATAGAAGTCTTAATTATTAAGTCAAAAAATCCTTCGAATAGGACTATAAAGTCAAAACTATCTTTGATTATGATTAACGGTGTGAGAAGCCTTCGATTAGAATTATGAGTGTGAAGATTAAACTAATTGTAAATAATCTTTACAAATTGTAGAATTAGCCGATTAGGAATTACATCAACAATCTAACTCGATCAATGCATGACTAGTATATTGTGTGTGTCTTCGCGATCAACCTTTGATGATCTGATTGCTAGTTCGTCTCCTAATAAGTGAGGATTACTGAATTATATTTTGAAATTTTAATGGGTCTTAAATAAATCTGACTATATTATTTTATATATAATCTATAATATTTATATATTAAGATATAAAGCGATCGGTTTGGTTAATAATGGTTCGGTTAAACTATAAAACCGTAACCGAATCGTTAGTTATCGATTAACAAAAATTAGAAACCGAACCAACGGTTTTTAAAATGGTTCGGTTATTATGGTTTGGTTATATCTGTTAATTTGGTTTTGGTTCGGTTTTTCGGTTATTATGCTCATCCCTAGGTTAGGGGAGGGAATTTTAGTCTTATGTTGTGGGCTTGAGAGCAATCCAGTCATAAGTTGAGGGTCGGAAAAGGCATTCCCGCCTTATGCTGAGGGTCGGGAAGGGAATTCCCGCCTTATGTTGAGGGCTCGGGAGCAAGCCAGTCATGAGTTGTGGGTTGGGAGTGGGTAATCCAATCTCATGCTGTGGGCTCAGAGGCAATCCAGCCTGATGTTGTGGGCCCAGTGTGCATGTATTGTATATGTACTATTGTATGGGGTATTTTGGGGGAACTCACTAAACTTTGACTTATAGTTGTTGATTTTATTGGTTTCAGGTACATCAGATGATCGGGGCAAGCAAAGATGTGACCGTACACATTATCTTGTTGATTTATGTTTTGAGAGATTTTTGATACTCTAATTCTAAAGATTTGTTTAGAAAACACTGGTTTACTATCTTATAGTTTTGTGGAAATGTTTTATAAAAATTAAAATATATATATATATATATATATATATATATATATATATATATATATATATATATATATATATATATATATATCATGGTTTTTGGAACGTTACAAAAACCTTTAACATAAATGGTCGAAACATGAGGCTTACTTGATGTGGTTGAACTATCAATTGTGTATTGTAGCACGAATCTTGATGATTGAATTCCAAGATTTGATACTACCACCAAATAAAATCAACCAAATGGAGATCACAAAAATTTACCATGCTTCAGCTATTGTTGTTTTAGTGTACATAAAGATGAGATTTCATGAATAGGATAAACGAAAAAAAGATAAAAAGATGATTATAAACCTACTACCGAACCGAGAACAGAAATTTTCATAAGAACCTAAAACCTATATATTTCAATTACTCGTAAAAACGGGATGAACTCTCTAGTTTGATATCCCATATTGTCCCAAGTGTTTCACATACTCATATGTCAAAGTAGGGCACCTATATAAAAATATAATAAATCTAAAAACCTTCCAAAAATAAGATAACCCATATTTGAGGAAATAAAAAATCCAAATTGCTCAAGGGGTTCAATGGTATAAGTGGTGATCGGACTAATCCCCCACACAAAGAGAAAATGATAAAAATAGTCATTTACACTAATTACATTACAAAAATAGCCAAAAATATCGAAATTACAAAAATAGCCAACGATTTCGCAGATGGAAATGCCCCATCTGCGAAATCAGCATGCCATCTGCGAAAGTACAAGCAGCTAAAGCACAGCTGTGCTTTAGCTGCTTGTACTTTCGCAGGTGGTTTTTTTTTTTTTTTTTTTTTTTTTTTTTGTATATATAGGGGTAATTTCGCAGATGGAGAAGGTCCATCTGCGAAATACTCTCACTCCTATCTGCGAAATTGTGATTTTTTTTGTTTTTTTTTTTTTTTTTAGTTTGACTATGAAATGGATTGGTTTGATTACGAAATCATGTTGCTATATAAAAACTTTTGTAGAAAAATATCATTTTGGTTGTTATTTGTTTAGGAACTTTTGCTCAAAAAATGATTGAATATTTGGTTAAAAAAAAAATACAAACCAAATATTCAATCATTTTTTGAGCAAATTGTAGAGAAAGTTCATAAACAAATAACAACCAAAATGATATTTTTTCTACAAAACTTTTTATATAGCAACATGATTTCGTAGTCAAACTAATTCATTTCATAGTCAAACTAAAAAAACATACAAAAAAATACAAAAAAAAATCACAATTTCGCAGATAGGAGTGAGAGTATTTCGTAGATGGACCTTCTCTATCTGCGAAATTACCCCTATATATACACAAAAAAATAAAATAAAAAAAAATAAAAAAAAAACCACCTGCGAATGTACAAGCACCTAAAGCACAACGTGCTTTAGGTGCTTGTACATTCGCAGATGAGATGCTGATTTCGCAGATGGGGCATCTCCATCTGCGAAATCGTTGGCTAATTTTGTAATTTCGATATTTTTTGGCTATTTTTGTAATGTCATTAATGTAAATGACTATTTTTGTTATTTTCTCCCAAACAAATATGCTTGGTTTGTTGATGATGTTGAAGTGATCCTTTTATTGGATCTTCAAAAAAAGGTAGGATCAATAGCTCATATGATAAATCTAGAGTCCAAAAACTTTGTTAACTTTTCATACCAAACACGAAGAGCATTCACATTGGATCATATGGTCTTGCAGTTTCCACCGTGGTAACTATCCTTTTCACGTAAACTCATAGGGCTCAAAGTGATACAAATTACAAAACTCATTGTTAACATCTTTATGAGAGAGAGAGCCCATTAATATCACATTGTATACCAAAAGATAAGTAAATCAAATAGTGGTTTGTTATTTATTTGGTAATCGAGCTCGGCAACGATTCGTGATAGTCATTTTTGGGATGTGTCAAGTTGAGTGGGTGAATTTAGTATACTAGAAGTAGGAGGATATTTAATTTCTCATACTATCAAAAGTTGCACAAAATAATTACCAAAAGCTCTATCAAATCGTGTTTTTATGCATCTTAAGATTACGCATGATTTCAACTTTCCATAGCTATTTTTTGGTGACCTACAATCTCATCAAGACGCATTTGATGATACCAAAATTTGAGAAATTCCATGCCCATTCAGCCCACGGAACTTAGAGAGTCATGAACATTATGACAAACGTCTATTGTAGTTTGGCTCAACTCACATACCTAACTTCATTTAAAGCTTCTTTTAAATATTTTTGGTTTCGAAAATATTCGGTTCTACATATTTTCATTTTTCATGTATATCGCATAAAATCAATAATTTTTATTAACTACGTATTATTTTAGGTATGTGTCGTCACTGCTTTTGAATAATTTTGATTTTTGACCACTCATACGAAAGAAAAAAAAAATCATTTATGCATTCATAGTGTGATTATTTATATCCTTTATGTCATTATGTGTCACCGATCAAATCGACAAGCCCAAACTTGAATTTAAATAAACATACGAATATAACTTATAAATAAATTTATATAAATTACAGCTCATAATGAAGAAAAAATAACTGATTTCTTGTGGTAAAGATTTTACAATCTTATAAATTTGACAACCGTGTTCGAATATTTCTTTTGTGTTTTTTAACTATGATATATATTTAACATGTTGAAAATGATCCATAACCATAGTAAAATATCTTAAGCATTTAATGATTTAATCACTGTTTCAATCGTAAATTTTTTGGTAATTGTAAATACAACCAAATTAACAAACAGTGTAATTGTAAATTACAGTAAATAGCAACATACTTTACCTTTTCCATCAATTTATAGTTTTTTATAACATGTATTTTATTTTTTACCCATAATAGCAATATACTTATATTTCTTCACCTATAACAACAACATAGTTAGCTTTTTTTTTTTTTTTTTTTTTTTTTTACAAATGCCACAATATGTAAACCATAATAGCAATGTATCTAAGCTTTTTAATACATACAATTTCCCAAAGTTTTACAGCATATGGTAATCACCAATCTTTTGCATAATGTTGATGAATACATATAAATGATGTATATAGAATGTTTTATATCTAGCAACAAAAAAAAAATGTTATTTACAACCCCAAAAGACTAAAAACTAGTGGAAGATGTGGAACTTGGAGTTACAGGGTAACTCGCATATATATAACAAACAAACCCCCAAAAAGTAACAACCAAAGATAAAATCTTGAGGCCACTCATTGGATCATTCATAAGGATAACTGCTGCAAAACTGGTTAAGGGTACCCTAATTGAGTTAAGAACACCCGCTAACACAGTGGAAGAAAGGTATAACACACCAGTAGACCCCAAAACCCCTAATTGAAAAGTAATTATACCCCATATAATAACGTTATAATAAGCACTAACCCCACCTATAAAAGTTTCCGATTCTACCCTCATTGAATAAAAATCGTTATTTACCACAACCCCAATTGTGGTGAAAACGAAAGCAAAGAAGGAAACCATTACCTGTTGTTCCAAGACTACATGAAAGGATCTTCCTTGTAGAAGTTTTATGAAGACAAGCTCAGAAAGGGCGAAGATTAGTCCATGGAGAGCTGACCCCAACACATCCCACATGAATCCAAGGGCGTATTGGGTGTTTGTGACGTATGAGAATCTGTCGGAGTCTGAATCCAATGCGATGATGGCCATGGCTGCTGTGATGACGACAATGGAGTTGATAGTTGAGAGGTTGATTTGGTTTTTGACTATGAAGAACCCGAAAATGGCGGAGAAGATGAGGACTGTGGAGGCTAGGAGGGAGGCGGTTGAAGCTGGGAGGTAGGCGTAGGCGTATGCGTACATGAGATTATCTGCAGCGCTTAAGAACCCTAAGGAAATGTAGGAAAGAGTGAGGCTTAAGGTGAGGGGGGTAGGTGTGGCTTTGGTGAAGAGGTAGGTAGGGAGTAAGATGAGAAGAGGGATAGGCCACCCTGCAACCGATACCCATGAAATGATCCATTTGCTTTTTCCACCGTTTGAGAAGTAGAGACGTGAGAGAAGAGAAGAAGCAGGGAAAGCGATAAGCATGGCTAAGCTACTTACAAGGAGAAGAATCCAGTGTGAGGTAGGTTTGTTGTTGTATGCGTTGAAGATCATCTTCTTGTAATCGGAGATTTGTTCACTGAATGATTTTGACGGTGGTATCTCCTCCATTCCTTCCCCAACAGTAACTACATGGATAAGTCAAAATTAAGTCAATGATAAAGCACAATTGATGTCAAAATTATACTCTTCAATTGAAGAATCCAATGATTTTGTTGTGAATTTCGGTAAAACTACAATTTGATGGAAAATTTCTGCTCTGAAAATGAAGGATCGGTATGATTAAGTTGCGAATTTCGGTAAAACGTTTAACTATTCAGAATAACGGTGTTCGTAGATGGAGTAGGAACTATATATGCTTGTGATCGATCTAATCAATAGGACAAATGAAATCAAAGCTGAAAGTGACTAACCTGAATCAAGCAACGGTTGATGCATTCAGTGGCCGGCCGGAGTTTATGTCACCGATTTATCTCCGTCGAGGGAGTGATGAGTCGTAAAAATCCGCAACTAATTCCATCTGTCTTGGAGAAGCTATTATCGCCAATAGAAATCTACGCACAATTTACACTAACCCCCTAAATCTACTCACAATTTACACTAACCCCCTAGAAATCAAAGGGAAATCATGTAATCTAACCCCTTGTTACTACTATTCTAAGAAAAATAATCATAAACTATTAAACTATTTTTTTTTTTTTAAAATGACCACTCTATTCAGAATATTTAGGACCCGTATTTCTAATGGGTAAATGGGTATATGGTAGGGATGGGATTTAAAACCGGAAAACCGGAATCGGAACCGGAATATATAGAACCGGTTCCGGTTCCAAGTTTTAAAAATGGTTTTATCCGAGTTCCGGGTAATCCTGGATTGGGTCCATCGGGTCCGGGCAAACCGGGTCTAAAAACCGGAACCGGTGTTAGGAACCGAAACCACTTTTAGGAGCCGGAACCGTTTTTTGTGAAACGTTTAACATATGTATATCCCATTCGTTTCAAGTCGAATTGATATACGGTTTTTTCCAACGTGTAGGTTAGAGTTTGAACATGATTTTAGACTATAAGTTTGTCATTTTTAGTTTTATATTCATTGACTTACAGTCCCCCAAAATTGAGATATCAAAGCTAGAAGTTTTTAGTTTTTCAGCTTTTTTTTGTATTCTGTGAAAGTTTTTAAAAACATGCATATCTAATTCGTTTGAAGTCAGATTGACATGCGATTTTTCCCAACTTGTAGTTTAGAGTTTGTAAATGATTTTAAACTATAATTTTGTCATTTTTGGTTTAATATTCTAGGACTTACAGCCCCTTAAAATCGAGATATCAAAGCTGAAAATTTTCAATTTTTCAGCTATTTGTTTTTGTATTTTGAATTCTTTGAAAATGTTAACACATGCATATTTCATTCGTTTAAATTCGGATTGACGTGTGGTTTTTTCCAAAGTGTAGTTTAGAATTTGTACATGATTTTAGATTATAATTTTGTCAATTTTGGTTTCATATTCAATGACTTACAGTCTCCCGAAGTTGGTATGCTAATATGAAAATTTTTAAAGTTTAACCCACAAAGTAGTAAGTAATTACCAAAAAAAAAATCGGGTTTTTCGGGTTTTCTGGTTCTAAACCCACATTATCCGATTCCAACCTACCCACTTTGATGTTTCCAGGTTTTCCGATTCTAGACGCACTTTACCTGGTACCGTACCCGGAACCGATTCTTATATATCGGTCCGGTTTTCAGTTCTACAAAATCTCGTTAACCGGTTTCGGGTCCATCCGGTCCGGGTTTGGACCCACTTTCATCCCTAGTATATGGATCCAACCCGGTAATGTGGTCCCTCTTATAAATAACATTTCGGACTTCATTCCGAACACCAATCCAGTTGGAAGAATGTCTTATTTTAGCAGTGAAAAGATTCATTTTTTATATGTAAGTTTCGATTATCTTTATAATTATATGTCTTTAATTTAGATTATATGTTAAAAAGGAGATAATTTTGTTTATATGCAATTATATAGATATTATTTGTTTTCCTTCGATTTATAGTGGTTTTAGGCTATTGTAGGAGTACATGTAGTTATATATGTGCACTAGATCAATAAATCTTAGAAATATTTTAATTCTAACAAGTCCGAAATGACTCCAGAATACAAAGATCATGTCCGGAATATGTCGAACACATCCAAAATACGTAGAGCTGATCTAGAATTTTTTTTTCTGTAATGTTGATCTGGAATTTTGTTATGGAATGTCCACCAGAACCTATAAATGTTGATCCAAAATTGTGAAACATATACTTAAATTTGGAACATGCAACAAATGCCTAATTAATGATTCTTTTTATTGTAGCATGACAGAAATACAAAGCGGTTGTGACAACGACCTACAGGCCTAAACTCGAGTGGGAAATCATGGCCCGTTTACAACACAGACCACGTTATGTGGCCATGTGTTAGGGCATACTGTTTTGGTTCTTATGTTAACATGTTGATGGATGTTAAATTGACCTGGAGGAGCTTTTATTTCTGGTACACGACTATCGGGTTTGCTTTGCTAGGAAAGCTTTTTGCCTTATTATCGGCTTGTGGTTCGAGGACTAGTTCCAGCATACTTCATCTTTTATGCAGTTCGAACAACGTGTATTTCTATTTATGGTGCATTCACGATTGGTGAGATTAGCTGATGATATGCATGTGTCCAGTGACTTACATCATCAACTAGATGATCTAGACGTTGTAAGAGTCTCCATCTTGTATATGCTAGAGCAGAGATTTTGTAGGAATACCCTCAACAGTCAGTTGTCGAAGAAATCCTTGCACTCGTCTCTAATATAGACGAGTTTAACATGTATACATCTATTTATAGTATATCAAATGCTACATATACTTATTAAGTCCAATTATTGATAACCTACATGTGTGTTGTTTGCCCACTGTCTTTGGCAAACACCATGCATATGGAGACTACCCGAAGTCTCATTGGGTAAATAGTACGCCTGTGGGTTATCAACAACCCTGGAGACTACCCAAAGTCTCAACACATACAAAAAAACACAAGCACGGTAATAAAATTTAGAACCAGTTGGCCGTCACATACATATACAACTATTCTACCACACAGGTAAGAATAAGTGAGGAGACTCACCAAGCACTGATGATTGATAGAACTCACACCCGAACTATTGGAACTAGACCCCGCCTAAATAAATACACCGATTAACCTTAATTAATAATTAAGGTATTTCTCACACACTAATAAGCCCAAAATAAGACTATACCACACTTATAGAAAACACTGATTTGCCCTTACAAAAACCCCTCACAATCCATCTCAAGCACAAGTGGTCAAAATCAACAAAAGTCAACAGAAGTTCACGGTCACCCAGTACGCTCGGCATACTCACTCTATGGGGGCTGTAAAAGTAGAACACAAGGTGGGAGGGGATAGGCTCGCATTTGGCTACACGGGGCGTAGCCAGGCGTACGCTCAACATACACATACTAGTCTCAAAAGCTACCACAAAGACGTTTTAACTATTAAGACTTTCATTCCAAACTTAGATCTGTCTCCTAAAGAACATCTAAATCCATAAAGTCTCTGACTTTAAGCCTTTTCATGGCTACAAGGAGCTAAAACCCAAAAACCCTAACTTTCTACTTCATTTAAACCCCATATCTCTTGCATGGAAGAAAAGAAATGGCCAAGGTATCATTTTTATGACTTTAGACATCTTAAAATGTCTGAAAGGATGACTTATTGGCTCTGGAGTACTCCATACTCATAAAGTTCAAAGCTTTGGGACAAAAGAACCAAAATGCAAAGCTAAGCAAAATCTAACTAAATGAGCTCGAAGATTTGAACTTTATACCTTGAAAAGGGTGCACAAAGAGATGAAGTTGTTGGATTTACAAGCTAGAAAGCACCACCACCAATTGGATGATCTTCATTCTAACACAAAACACTCAAGAATCATTTTCTAAGCATCAAAAAACTCTCACAAGGCTATTTAGGGTTTCTAGGGACGTTTAAAGGCATGCTGGCTGATAAAGGTGAGGGTCCAAAGGCCATAAATAGGTTTAAATAGGGAATAAGTCTGAAGATTAGGGTTTTGGTCATAGTTCACAGGTGACATCCCCATTTTTACGGTCAGAAAAGACCGATTTTGTTTATGCTTTACAAAAATCAAAGTACCTATTTTAATAAAAATGTTGTGGAATTTTTTCCCAGTAAAACATGATAAATACGTTATCAAATCATTTCCGAAGAAAAGTATTTTTAATTCGTTTTAAAACATTTGGGATGTCATCGTCAATATAGAAACATAAGCATAAATAGAACTTACATTTATTTACACTAGTGATCTACATCTCTTTAATCTTTCAGTGTAATGTGACTTCATCTCAACACCTGTAATATAAATAAACTGAGTGGGTCAGGTTGGGAAACCTGGTGAGTACATATGGTTTTCAACCCACAATAATATAATTATTATGTTTAAACAATCAAACAATCGACCCAATTACCAATCCACATTATCTTCTTTACTCTTAAGGATCTATCCTAAGAGTCATCTATCCCGCATTCGTTCATTCTGAAATCCTTTGCTTCCATAGTTATAGGACTGGCACTAAATCCATAGCTTCCAATGCTCGTTCGTAAAGCACTAATTCCATAGCTGATGGGTACTAAATCCATAGCTACCAGTGTTTATCTAATAGGTACTAAGTCCATAGCTACCAATTCCTAACAGGTACTAAGTCCATAGCTACCAGTGTTTGTCCAATATGCACTAAGTCCATAGTTGTCGATGTTATTTGTTAGGCACTAAGTTTATAGCTGCCAATGTTTACTCACATTATCTTTTATCTCTCATCATTCATCTACCCATCTCATACCCAACATACTTGTATATTTAAAATACATATACAGTTCAAATCATTTAAAACATGTATAAAAAAAACGTTTATCCAGCATAGACAGAAAGTATTTAGATAATATGCACACATAGCACGTAGTTTATATAAAATACTTCATATCTATGTGTAAGATGAAAGTAACTATGCACTCACTTGAAAAGGTAGTGACTCGGTACTCGGACAACGCTTCGTTTACTTTAAAATAATTTCCTTCGACGAAACTTGCAAGGGGATTTTAGCTAGGAGTCGGGCTCTGCAGGGGCAGAACTTCGTCGCTGAGTCTTTCTAATAAAGATTCATGCAGTGCTTCAGCGCTCACCTTACTATACTAAAACTACAGAAAGAGAAGTCGAATCACGAGGGACCGCAATGCTCGGGGGATAAGGAGAGAAATACTCTTGAATCAAGAGAATGGTGTAAGAAATATGAGATCCCAAGGCTCTTATTTATACTAATTGAATTTTCAAAAACTACCCTCCATAATTATTTAATGACCTTTTAGTTATATAAACAACTAAACACCCCTCTATAATACTATTTTAAATGGATTTAATGATATTTGTACTAAACTAATGTCGAAAGAACTCAACATTAGTCTTATAATGACCACATCGTCGATACCTTTCTAATGATATATTCATATGTAGATATATGTGTACGTATATATAATTTATATTTTATTTTAATACGTAAATATGCTATTATAATTTGTAACTCGTTCATACGAACTCCGTTTTTGACGTTCTTTATATCCACGCATAGGTGGAGAAGTACTCTACAACTTTTGTTTAGACTTCGTCGGCTAATTTTGACTTTATTTTTAAAGTTATATTTTTAATAAGTCGGGACAGGATTGGTCCGTTAAAATCTCATAACTTCTTCATCTGATGTCCATTTTCGTCTGTCTTTTTATCGTTACGCTACTAATAAAGAGATCTTATATTCTCATTTAGGTTGTGTTGGCTAAAAACCGCTCGATCTAATACTCGAACTTCGGGCTGTACATCGTTAATCTGAAACTTCGAAAAATCATAACTTCCTCATAAGAAGTCAGATTTGGGCGTTCTTTTTATGGACGCTCTCAGGTTAACATAAATTTCATTTAGATTACTAAGGCTAAAAGAAGCTCTATCATAAATTCACTATTTATGTCTTCGCGGTGCCGTGTCGGTTCCGTCGCTAAACTTCGACGAGTCATAACTTCTTCGTTATAACTCGGATTTTGGCGGTCTTTATATATACGGAAACCTTGTAACATGTACTACAACTTGGTTAAGATTATTTATTCTAAATAATATTTTACCGAAAAGTCATTTTCGACACTTATTATCTCTAAATTGATTAGCCCGGATCTACGGGCGTTACACGACATACGCCCCACGTACCTCCTCGTATGCCTGGCATACGAGGCTCAGTTGCCCGATGATGCACGCCTCAGTACGCTAAGCGTACTTACACGTACGCGCTGTATACGAGGGGTCCTCCTTGCCAACTAAAATTCAACAAAAGTTTAAGAAAAGAATTACCTGAATTCGGATGTTACAACTATTCCCCACTTAGATTAGACTTCATGTTGCAAGTACAAAGTATATACACTAAGACAACCATTAAAGTTCGTTGGATATGTTTTCCCCATAGCATATTCTATGTACTATTAGCTAATATGTCTTTCTGGAAGTGACCAAACACTTTGTTGTTGGCTTGGTTATAATGTGGACGAAGCTATGTGTTTGAGCAAGTGTAACTTTCCGATAATTTAGTGACATAAAATGAATTTGTTTCTTTTGATTTTGTAGCCTTTTGCCTACATTTACATTTTTTTTACAAAATAAACAACTTCAAACCTGTTTTTTTATAGATTTGCTCACTCTTATTTGAAAGCCCTTAGTAACACATTTGAGTCCCTAATTAAACTTAAGGTCTTCTTTGTTTTTGAAAAGATACAAAGAATAATTGTGAGCTAGAACACCTTTTATGTTTTTGTTATTATACTTTAAAATATAAGAGTGTTAGATTCCGAACAAAATAACTATCAACCACCTCTAACTTGGGAATAATAACAAGTACTTTGGAATGTGGTGTTTTGAAATAAAATGATTATTTTTCCAAAATGTAAAATAAATAATTATTTCAAATACTTATTTATAATTATTTTTAATAGTTATTTAATAAATTTTCCTATTTTATATTAGAATTTCAATTTTGAAAACATAATTATTGAGACTCAGTCGAAGTGTAAGAAGCTAGTGATTGAGGTGTCCATATTTAGCTCAGTACTGCTGCCTTTCTGAAATGACTTTTCTTCCTTAACAAAGACCAAAACACTAGGAACAAAATCCTCAAAATCTCCACTCAAACTCGCTTCATCACACTCCAATTCTGCAGATTCAGCCATGGATGACGACAGTGATCGGAGTTCTGAAGCAACTGAATTGGAAAATTTAACAACACAAAGAAAGAGGCACAGTGACACCGACGATGCTGAAGATTCCGGCACCGTAAATGAAGACGAATCCGATGACGATGAGACTGATGATCAGAGAGAGGTTAGTGAATTGGACACTTCGCCCATGGAAATCGACGCATATTCTCGAACTTGTCAATCTGAAACCCTAGTATCTGGTATGTAGTACGATCGGTTCTTCCTAAATCGAATTGCGTTTGTCTTCCTGTCGTTGCACATAATTCGACTAGTCTGTAAATTTCTATGTGTTTAGGCTTGGCGGAGGTCCCGATACAGTATGAAATGCGACAGGATGAGTTGGAGCACTTGAAGGTACACCTTTGTTCTTCAATGTTCTTGCTGTTTTCCAGTTTTCTATGAATAAGAACATATAATTGAGATGATAAAGCTTTATTTACTTTGGTTCATTGATTGTATCCATCTTCACAAGTAAGCATAAGTTTTGACTACATTTTTTGTTCTCCTACTCAACTTGACCCATTTTTTAAGTAATATTTGTGAAATATAGTATTCTTTTATCAATTCTTGTTCCAAATATATCATCTAAGTCTTGTTTTTTTATAGGATTTGTTACAAAGTTTGATCTGGTTGTCAATTTTTTCAAAGAGGGTTTAGATTTTAGAATCTGCAACTTGAAAAGCAACCTAATTTAAAGTGTAATGTAACTCTTCTATGTATTCAAACTGGTTTCTTTAAAAAGGAATCCTATGCTGTATTGAAAATTTGGCTTTGGGCTTGTGTATGAAAGATGTACACAAGTAAACAATAGTTCTTGATAGATACTTTTAGCTTACTTTTCACTGATCTGATAGTTTGCTAATTCTCTTACAGTTGTTTGTTAAGTGGAAAAGAATATGATCTGTAAATAGATTATTTGAACTTTTGCTTTTTTATTGGCTTTTGTTTGAAGCAAAGTATAAATATGCTGTGAAGTTTATAAAAAAAAAAAAATGCTTTGTTCTAATCTGTGTTCCAATTGTACCCTTTTTCACTTAGAATCATCTTCAAGGGAGTCACCAAGAAGCCCTTGCAATCGTTATAGCCAAAGCTGCTCAATCTCAATCAGGAAGCAAAATCCAAATACCCGTAATTCCATCTTTACCCTCAGAACTGTCACCAATATCAAATATTCCAAAATCAAATTCACAAGGAGAGATTCTCTCAATAGAAGGGAACCCTAATAAATCAGACCACAAAACCATATCAACTTCAAGAATTGTGAAAACACCAATTGATGGGTATAACTGGCGAAAATATGGTCAGAAACAAGTGAAGAGTCCGGAAGGTTCTAGAAGCTACTACAAGTGCACGTACAATGAATGTGAAGCTAAAAAGATTGAATCTTGTGATCAATACAATTCCATCACGAAAATAGTTTATAAAGGTCAACACAAACATGAACAACCTAAGAAAGTGTTCACAAGGCGAGGTAAAGTCTTGTCATCTTCTAAAGGGCAAGAACGTAAATTTACATCCAAGCAATGTAAATCAAGTGGGTCCATTAGTAACGGTGCGATTTTAGTTGAAGAGATGGATGCACCACCACCAAAAAGGAGGCAAGTTATACACATTTTTACTAAATTACATTTTTGGCCCTTATTTGAGGTTTTTATAATGCTTTTGGTCCATGTTCCAAGTCAAATGACTATTTTTTGGACCAAAATTGCAAAAGTTCAGCTATACTTAGGGATCAAAAATAGACATTATAAATGGGAAAAGGACCAAAAATGTTACAAGAAACTCAACTAAGGACGAAAACCGTAAGAGAACTTTTTTGGACTAGATTTGCAAAAATCAGTTATTCTCAGGGACCAAAAATGTAAATTGATTTAATTTTTACTAAATTACATTTTTGGTCCTTATTTAAGGTTTTTGTAATGTTTTTGGTCTGTGTTCCGGTAAAATGACTATATTTTTGGGACCAAAATTGCAAAAATCAGCTATACTCAGGGACCAAAAATAGATATTATATATGGAACAAGGACCAAAAATGTTACAAGAACCTCAACTAAGGACAAAAACCGTCAGATAACTTTTTGGGACTAGATTTGCAAACATCAGGTATACTCAGGGACCAAAAATGTAAATTGATTTAATTTTTACTAAATTACATTTTAGGCCCTTATTTAAGGTTTTTGTAACGCTTTTGGTCTGTGTTCCAAGTAAAATGACTATTTTTGGGACCAAAATTGCAAAAATCAGCTATACTCGGGAGTCGGGACCAAAAATAGACATTATACATGGAACAAGACCAAAAATGTTACAAGAACCTTAACTAAGGACCAAAACCATAAGAGAACATTTTGGGACTAGATTTGCAAAAATCAGCTATACTCAGGGACCACAAATGTTACAAGAAACTCCACTAAGGACCAAGATTTTTACAAGAAACTAAACTTAGGACCAAAAATGTTACAAGAAACTCAACTAAGGACCAAAAATGTTACGAGAACTTTTCGGGACTAGATTTGCAAAAATGAGCTTATAGTGAGGGACGAAAAGTGTAAAATGATGTGAATTTTTTGTGGATTATTAGAGTGAAGAAAAACAGCATGGCGAGTCCTGGATCGGTTTTGAAGGCGGCAAAAAAACCAAAATTTGTTGTGCATGCAGCTGGTGATGTGGGAATATCAGCCGATGGTTATAGATGGAGGAAATATGGTCAAAAGATGGTCAAAGGAAATCCTCATCCAAGGTCTCTCTCTCTCTCTCTCTCTCTCTCTCTCTCTCTCTCTATATATATATATATATATATATATATATATATATATATATATATATATATATATATATCATTCCTTCCATTTTCTTAATTTCCATACCTCTTGTATTTTTAAATATAATAATAATTCAGGAATTACTACAAGTGCACATCTGCGGGGTGTCCAGTTAGGAAACACATAGAGATGGCAGTTGATGGTTCATCCGAAGTAATTCTAACATACAAAGGAGTCCATGATCATGACATTCCAATCCACACAAAACACATCAATTCCCCTAATCCTAATCCTAATGCTCTTCTTCTCACTGCTGTTTCTTCCCCTAATCCCGACATTCTTACTTAACTTGTAGTTTAATTTCTCCTTTCTTTGTTTAATAAGATCTATATTTATATATATATATATTTCGTTTTGATTAAATAAATCATAAATGTAAATGACTAAATCCCCCCGTAGGTCTAGTGGCTTTCAGGAAATTGTAGCCTAGGGTATATTTTGTTAAGGTAAGATTTGTTTACAAGTTTGCTATCTAATCTAGATATAATGACTTAATGGATTAAGCCATAAAACCTGGCTTAATGTATTAATACCATTTAAAATTGATGAATATTATGAAATTTGTTTTTTTGGAATGAAAAGAAAAAGATGTGTACAACAATTATGTGGAAAGACTTATCATTTTAACAAAATACGTTAATCAGAAAAGCTCGTAATGGATTTTGTTATTAACTTTTTATTTTTAATTATAGAATTAAGTACATGTTTTTGGTTCTTTAGACCGAGTTACATCTATAAATAAGATTTCAATTTTGCGTTTAATCACCTTAATAATCAATTAGTTTCCGTTTTGTATGTGACAGTCTCAAAGAACCGTTCTTGGTTATTGTATTATGAAAAGCAAATGTTCGATAGCGAGATAAATTTGATTTAAGAAAAAAGGGATAGTGATATTCATTTCAATAACCATATTGTTGAAATCGATATTAGCACATTACAACTTTTTGAAGTTGTAACATTTTATCACGTTTTAGATCTTAAATCATTTATGTTTGTTTTTTTCATAGATTACATCAATATTTTACTATAAACAAAATTTTCTACAAACACGAACTCTAACATAGAGGTAAAAAAAATGTGTTTCTATAAAAGAAATTGTTTATGTAGTTTTGACAAACCACTTCAATTTTTCATATATAAAAGTGTATTTGTAGCTTTTTAAGGATTAATTTCACAATTGATGATACTTAAACTTAAAGGCTGTTTGATGTGTTTTTTTTGTTGAGTCTGATTTTTTTTCAGTCAAATTCAAACTATTTGATATTATAATTATAAGTATTTGATTCGATCTTATAGTTTATGATATGCCTTTAATTGGGTCCATAAGAAGTTGGTTCTCATACAATTAGTGACGGAACTACTTATCTTTTTTTCACAACAATTGAAAAAAAAAATTGTTAATATATGGTGCACCTCCTAGATTATTATTATTATTATTATTATTATTATTATTATTATTATTATTATTATTATTATTATTATTATTATTATTATTATTATTGCAACTACTATCCCAAATAAATTTGTGTACCTCATAAATGTAAGTTCACTTAATAGCCCAATAATGTTCAATTAGCCAATGTGCAACTACTACCTCATAAATTGGAAAAACGCATTATGGTGACAACAATTCAACAAATTAAAAAAATAAAAGATAACAAAAACTATTATTCATTTTGTTGCTTACTGCTTCACAACGACAGCTATGAATTCTCTTTCATTTTCAAGATTAAAACAAGTATTATTTATTTATTTACTTTAATCTTTTAATATTTTATTAGTTTAGTTTACTTTTTATTATTTGTTATTTTGTTTGTGAAATTAAGTTTAAATCTTCGGTTGAGAATTTTAAATCTTTAATTATCTTATTATCTTTAACCAAAAATCTTTTTGTGCTATTCTTTGCCAAAATTTATGGGTCGGCACGGCTAGGTGTGTTCGTTTGAATGGATCGGTTTGATCCGATCCAATTAAGTAAATCCAAACTGATTTCAGTTTTCAAAATATGGATCCAAATAGTCTAAACTAAATTCAAATCCGATCCGATCCGATCAAATTACAATTCGGTTGAATCAGTTTTTATAATTCGGTTTTCAAAAACCATAACATTTTAAAAGGACATAGAATTATAAAATGATCTAATTTTACAGAAGAAACAAAAACAAATTATTTACTTGTGATTTAAATTAACAACCACTAAGAAGACATATTATAGTTTATTATTTAATAGATAAAAAACTTTTGAGAGAAAGTACATATTAATGTTTTTTATTAGGTGAAACCTTTTGAACTTATTTAAAAAAATTATAAAAATAATAAATAATTATAGATATATTGAAAATAAATATATAACAAATTGTTATTCGGTTTTTTTGACTATTCAGTTCTTATTTTATAAACCAAAACCAATCCGAAATCTAAAATAATAATTCGGTTTTGTTGAAAACCAATCCAAAAATCTGAATATCCGAATCAAATAGGCCAATCCAAATTGTCCAATTGGACAATTTGGTTTTATCCAAATAGTGAACAGCCCTAGGCACGACAATCCGATCTGATTTAATTAATAATTATCAAATAATCTTACAATTTTTTTTTCTCTTAAGCAACTCTTTTTTTTTTTTTTTTTTTTTTTTTTTTTTTTTTAAATTGTATTCGATAAACAATAAACATTTTATTGTTTTTCATTACCTATCGGGTAAATAACATAAAGTCATTAACTTTTTTTTCGATTTTGACACAACGTTTTTTTATTACAGTTAAGTCACTATATTTTCAGTTTGGTATAATTCTGACTGCTTGATCGGTTTGTTTTAGATCATTTAGTTGCTAAAGTGGCATGATGATGTATCAAAAAAAGTGGCGTAAAAGACACTATGTTTTTATTCTTTGTGATTTTGACACTAAATTTTTAATATTTTTTCAAATTTGACACTAAGTTTTTTATTTTCTTCAATTTGCGACATAAAATAAATAAACATATGCAAATATATAATTGCTCCATATTCCCTATAATATAATAAAAATATATTTACCATAGATTAAAAAAACATAAACGGAATAAACACATGTAAAGATATAATTGCTCCATTTTCTATACTTGGATTTCTTTCTATTTTTAAACTCATTACACTATCCTCAAATGGGGTTTCATCACTTTCTTCCTACCACCCAAGAACCTCAAAAACTGTAAGGTCCTGAGAATGGATCTTACCAGTGATCAAACGCAAAAACAAGAATAATAGAAGAAAAGAAAGAAATCAAGCTTGCACACGTTCTATTGCTGAAAATAGCTATTAAGCCCACCAAAATACTCTATCTATACACAACCACTATTACAATGCAAAACCTAGACCAAACCAATAATTGGGCCTTTCAATCTCCCCCTTGGTTTGGTGCTAGCTTGAGTTTAACCCTTATTGACTACCATAACGTCCGCTTGCCCCATCGCCCCGTTCCACATACGGTTATTCAGAATCTCAGCCACCATGGTTGTATATACCTTCGCAGCATCTTCAAAAATATCTTCTACAACCAATATCTGAAAATTGCTTAGGTGATGAATGTCCCACTTATGGAATTGTAACAAATCTCTTCGGTCATAGAGTCGGATACATCCATTCTTGAACTTGATTACAGCAGCTGATGTAATCTAATCGAAAACCTAACACTCCATTGAGCCTAGAGATCCGTCTTGATAGTTCTGAAGCACAAGGAACTGTTTAAAATGCTTGGTTGCAGGCTACATCACAATTTGCAGCGGTTTGTCAGTTTTAGGATCAATAATATCAGGATGCTCCAATATAACGGACTCAGCAGTTGTCATGGCAGGAAACCCCTTTTTAACCTGATCTTCAAGGAAGTGTTTAAACTGGGTCGCCTGTGGATTGTTTGTGAGATTAGAAAAAGGAGCTCGTGACAATTCTGTCAGATCGACCCTAGTCCATGAATTGAAATCATGACTATCTCTGTAGAGCTTAGAGTTGCCACTCTTTCTTAGCACGATCCACATCTTGAGAGGATCATGAAATCCCCAAGAAACAATTACCAATCTATCACCGAATGTATCTCTGAATCGAACAACCTCAAGATCAGTCACTGTAATTGCAGGTTCATACCAAGAAGCATTATGGTTAAGGTTTCATTTAAACAGCAGTTGCCCCTTCTTAGCTGCTTCCTCCTGTGCATCGCGAATTATTGCTGAGACATGAGGGGCTTGGGGAGGCTCATCTTCAACATGATCAACAACCCCTGATGTATGACCAGTTGGCATAGAAATAGGAAAGGCTTGAACATGAAGATTGATTTGGTGTTCATCAGCAGACGTTTGATACTTATCACTGGAGTCTTCCTCAAGCTTCTTCTTTAGATCAAAATAACTTGAAGTCAAAAGATTGAAATGATCTTGAAGATCAGAAATCTGCTTCGACTTTAGAGCTTTGTCCTTAAGAAGATCAGCTACTTGTACACCGAGATTTGAATTGTCAAATTGAAGTTCAGATACTTGAACATTAAGCTTTGTATTTTCAACTTGAAGATGTGAAACACGGATATCAAGCTCAATGTTCTTCTGACTAAGAACCGATATCTCCTTTTGTAGCCCAGGAAGAGTGAGATTGTCTCCTCTAGAACTGCCATCCCCAATAGAAATACCTTTACCGCATGGGGGAGGCATCAAAAATTGCTCCTCAGCCAAATGTATGGCTAATCTTACAGAAGCGTCATCGTGATCAGATTGAAGAGGAGAAAACCCTGGTGGAATAGAAGATCCACCAACTTCAAAAGTGGTGTCTAGGCCCACAGTAAACAGCTTGGTTGTAGTAAGACTGGGAGTAGTGGTAGGTGGTACAGGAAGGCCACTAACAAGATTTGTAATTAAATCACTTTGCCTTCGATCCCTTCTTCTTCTTTTCAACAGGGGTTCACCGGTCTGTGTTGATGTAAGATCACTTACAAATGGCTCTATAATAGGAGAAACAGAAACAGGAGGAGGAAATCCCGTAACCGTCTCCATTGGAGTGGAAGTATTAGCCATTTGGTTTGAAGTAGGAGGTGTAGTTTCAAGAACTTCATTAGACTCCCTTGTCTTTGTTGTTGGGGGAACAACTTCATCGACATTTTTAAAAATCGTGTCAAGATTCTCGTTCGTAACAAAATTAGCACTACTAGCAAGAGATGCAGCAATTTCATCATGATCAAATCCGGTAAGATCAAGATCATCAAAAGAATCATGTTTATCTCCCTCAACTTCCATCTCAGACTCGACATCCATACCCTCAAGACCATTTTGAACACGAGTAGATACTAAACCATGTTCTTCTGCCACATGAGCTTCGGGGGTAGGAGTATCTTCCTTTTCAGTATTCTCATCATCAGATACAGTAATAACAACGTCGTTTGGAGATGATTTCTCAGAAGATGCAGGCTCAGAGGATGCCTTGTCAGAGGATTCATAAGACTCTGAGGATTCATTCAGTGCGGTGAACTTTCCAAACTTCTCTAAAGGATAATTTCCTTGAAAAATAAATTTTCCTTTCCGGTTCTGCTTGATAAGCCCTACGGTGTGAGGACCCAAAGATTATATATCGAGAGTATCGCCTTCCTTTATCATATCCGGAAATTGAGCATTGATAAACAATTGAATGAACATGGGATACAATAAGAAACTATCCCGAGTTGAGGCTCTAATGCTCACAACAAGCTCATCCAAGATAAATCTTGAAAAGTTGAACTTTATTCCTGCAGCAAGGGAAACAATTGCTCCAGTATTCCTCATAGAAATTTCATCAGCTCCTGATCTTCTTCCTGAAATGCAACTAACAAACACATGCGCCAGAAATCTCCAATACGGAGGTAAGAGCTTCTTTAAAGTTGGAGGTGAAGTGCCTTCAAATCGCATCTACATTTCTCAGCATGCTCAATTTGATGAGAAAACATTTCCATTTACCGATCACTCTGTGACATCTAACTTAGCTGCCTTGTTTTTGCATCATTTGATGAGCCAGTTTCTCATCCATTCTCGCCAACCCAACAAACAGCTAATCAACCCATTATATCCGTGACAATCATCATGCCTCCACATTGCACCTTATGTCCTAAGGACTCGATTTCCATCGTCCCACCTGCTACTTCGACCAACCTCACGCCACTTGATACATCACCTGGTATGTCATTGTCTCCCTCACCGTCTCATTAAACACCAATTCCGAGATCAACTCACCCTATGGTAACTCGATCATGCTCCGGTATCTTCTAACCCAAACATTTTGCTGATTTTGCATCTCTCGGAAAACGAGTCTATCTCATGCTTTGATGGCCTCTCACATTCCTAAAGGCTTCAAATCCGCCGCAAAACACCCACATTGGTTAATGGTGATGGAAGAAAAAATGTCGACTTTACGGTCTAATCAAACCTGGGAATTAGTTCCAAGACCTCTAAATACCAATGCGGTTGGATCAAAATGGATATTTCGCATAAAATTCCATTCTGATTGTTCGAGCAATATAAAGCACGAATTGTAGCACAAGGCTTCACTCAAGTCCCGGGTCTTGACTATTCTCATACATTTAGTCCGGTTGCCAAAGCATCTACGGTTCGCATTGTTGTTTCCATAGCAGTCATGCACAACTGGTCTTTACACAAATTAGATGTCAATAATGCATTCCTTAATGGAAACTTAACTGATACAGTGTTTATGGAACAACCTCCTGGATTTATTGATACTAACTATCCCTTACATGTTTGTCGCTTAAAAAAGGCATTGTATGGTCTTAAACAAGCTCTACGGGCTTGGTTTCAACGCCTAAGCATTTTTCTCACTGACTTGGGTTTTTGTTGCGGTCGTGCTAATCCATCTTTGTTTGTCTTCAAACAAGGCTCCATTTTACTTTACCTCCTTGTTTATGTTGACGACGTTATTCTAACCGGAAATGATTCTCCTCTCATTCGTACTTTTATCACTCAACTGAATCATGAGTTTGCCACAAAAGATCTTGGATACTTGAGATATTTTCTAGGTCTTAAAGTTACTTATATGGATGATGGTCTATTTCTCACTCACGCCAAGTATGCACATGATATTCTCACACGAGTAGGTTTGTTGGATTCCAAACCAACTAGCACACCTTTGTCTACATCTGAACAACTCACTACGACGGGAGTTAAATTTGAGGATCCAGCCCTATTTTGATCCTTGGTTGGTCAACTTCAGTATCTTACCATCACAAGGCCTGATCTCTCTTAAGCTATGAATCAAATAAGTCAATTTCTTCACGCACCAACTGTTGACCATTTTCAAGCTCTGAAACGCATTATTCGCTATGTCAAATGAACAATTTCCTTTGGCTTACATTTTCGACGACCTCACTCAACATCCATCATTGGTTATTCGGATGCTAACTGGGCTCGGTGCATTGAGACACACCGTTCTACTTATGGCTATTCCATATTTCTTGGCAGAAATTTAGTTTCTTAGAGTGCTAAGAAGCAACCAACTGTCTCTCATTCAAGTTGTGAGTCACAATATCAAACCATGGCCAACACTGCTTCTGAGATAGTCTGAGTCACGCACTTACTTAAGGAGCTTCATGCTCTACCGGTCATGATTCCTACCTTGCTTTGTGACAACAAAACTGCTCTATTTCTCAGTCATAATCCTATCTCACAAAAACGCGCCAAACATATTGACATTGATTATCACTTTGTTAGAGAGTTTGTTTCCTCTGGAACCTTCGCACCAAGTACATTCCCACTCATCAGCAACTCGCCGACATCTTTACCAAGAGTCTTCATAGACCTCTTTTTGAACAATTTCGCACCAAGTTTTGAGTTTGACCTCCACCACTCAACTTGACGGGGGTATTAGCGGTACTTATCAAGATAATTAGAGATAATTACTTTTGTATTCTAAACTCTTATCTTTTAGGCTAGTTGTTTTCCAAATGTATATCTTATATATATATATATATATATATATATATATATATATATATATATATATATATATATATATATATATATATATATATATATATATATATATATATATATATATATATATATATATACATTTGGAAAACAACTAGCCTAAAAGATAAGAGTTTAGAATACAAAACGTATACACTTTTTGAGGGAAAATAATTTTATAATATATATCAGTTATTACGTTTATACGGTAAAAATATCATATGTTTGTTACAAAATTAAGACTAAAATGATATAAATAATTAGTCAAAAAATAATAGGTTAACGAAATAAATAAAATATCATTGCTTTGTTTTTGTTCTAGTTGTTTGCTACTCTTTCTTAATAAAAAATATCGTTCTGAAAAACATAATAAAATGAAACGTTTTTAAAACTTTAATATTTAACTCAGAAATATCCTTATAATCACAAAGAACAACTTTTTAGTAAATCTAAGAGTGATGAAAATGAAATTATTAAAGTGTTTGATTCAAAATTAAAAGTTTAACAAAACTCTATCTGTTTTATCTACAATATTCATTGATAATCTTTAATGATTACAATCTCTACATAAATAGTTATAAATTATGATATTTTTGCAACAAAACCAAATGATTATTTTTTTCAAACTTACAATAAAACTATTTTATGTTTGTATTACTTATAAACAAACCCAATTATATAATTATAATATTATATACACACACTGTTATGATTCTGTTTCCAAATAGACTGCTACCAAACTAATTAAGACATTTTTGTCTCCGGTTCTATAATTTTTTTTTATCTTCCAAACCCGGTTCCAACCGGACACAAAACCTTAGAAAATACAAATTACAATCATTGATTGAGTCGACTGATTTTCAAAATGGGCCAAACTTCACTATTCACTAAAGAACAAAAGCTTAGCTTGCTATGGAAACTCTCATTTAAGACCATGTCTCATATCTACTTAACATCATTCAACAATAAGACAAACTTCAATACCATAATGTACAATATTTTAATGCATAAACTGTTAGATCACCCAATGATGAATCAACTTTCAATGCTTGTGTTTCTCTACTGATTTATAGTTTTTTCGTTCTAAATCCATATTTCCTTTTCATCAATTTGTATTTTATATCAACCTTATTTGAAATTACACACATATAACTTTATGAAGATCACTTTGCTATATTTTAGCGATTCTTATATTTTTACATGAGTTGTTTGCACTTTGCATGATCACGAATAATTATATGGATGAATGCATATATTATAAGGTAAATTTTGAAAAAATCCATGTCCCATTTAGTCCTTAATTTGGTGTCAATATGGGGTCACTAAGTTTTAGATTTTGTCCAAATCCAGTCCTTTTAATAAAAAACAATTAAACATGACCAAAAAGTGAAAAATTATATTATACTATATATTAAAACAAATTAGCTTAGAAATAAAGTTTCTTTGTTTCACATTTTTGCCATAAAGTTTCCTATTTTAGATTTTGACCACCAAAAGCTTAGGAATAATATGGTATTGTGTTTCACACTTTTGCCATAAGAGTTTTTTAGTTTAGATTTTGGCCACAAGATTTTTCTATTTAAGATTTTAGTCACAAGAGTTTTCTATATTGACATTTTTGGTCCCTATACTTTCATATATTAGCACTTGCCATCCCTACTTTGTACAATGACACTTTTCATCCTTCTATGTTGTAAAATATCACTTTCATCCCCTCAAATTCAGATACCAACAATTTCCACCCCTTACCTTTCATATATTGGCAGACTTACAAGTTTCACCCCTAGAATTTCATTTGCCCCCCCCCCCCCCCCCCCCCCCCCCAACCTAGAATTTGGTTTGTGCCTAAACTTTTGTATGTTAGCACTTTCCACCCCTACTTTGTAGAATGACACTTTTCATCCCTCTATGTTGTAAAATATCACTTTCATCCCCTCAATTTTAGATAACAATTTCTGCCCCTTACCTTTAGTAAATTAAAAAGAATTAGAAATCAGAAAAAAAAAAACACGTCCAAAAAGTGAGAAATTAGAAAGAATTAGAAATTGAAAAACAAGTTTACTTCCTAATCTTTCCCACTATACAAACTCGATTACCATAATCAACATTCATCGTTTCTAGAAACTCGGTTTCAATAACCATCTTAAATATAATCTTAAGTACATACACATCACCACCCTCACTAGAAACTCAACTCCTCAATTCCATTCCGTATGCACGATTCCATTCCATTTCCTTCATCCGTAGTTTTCCGATCATCTTCTTCAACTTTAATCAATCCAACAACTTCCTCCAAGCATTCATGAAACCGGAAGCAACTACAAAGATGATCATTAGTTATCCCCGCCACCTGCATGAACGAATAGATCACCGTGGGCCCCACACACCGGAATCCCCTCCTTATCAAATCTTTACTTATCACATCCGCTTTCGGTGTTTTCACCGGAATCTGTCGAGGGTATCGGAATCTACTAATGATAGGTTTGTAGTTCACAAAGCTCCAAATGTATTTGTCAAACGACCCGAATTCCTCTATCACCTGACACAATTAACAAAACCTGCAAAAAGTTAGGGTTTGCTTGATACCCTTCGTCAAAAAGTACAACTTTCACTGCATATTGTACAAATCAAAAAAGCTACCTATCAAGTCATGTAGTTTCTAGGTGGGATCTTTAGGTACAAAAAGTTAGGATTTTGTTGATAGAAAAAAGTACAACTTTGACTGCATAAGGTACAATCCATAAAGATGGTTGTACAACTTTGACTACATAAAGTACAAATCACAAACATGGTTGTTGATATTGAGGCATGTTGGTATAATGGCATAATCTTTCCTAACAAAAAGGAAAAGGGTATTTACGTCTTTTGCATAAAAGGTTAACCTTTATCGCATTTTGGAGGATATGATGTAGTAATTGTGATTTAGTTTTTTTTTTGGAAGAAAGATTAAAAAAGATTGCCAGCGTAACAAATTGAATTTGATTGGAAGGATTAGGTTTGCATGAATGAAGGTGACAGTTGAAGAAAAGATTAAAAAAAAGAGAAAAATTGGGTCAACTTTATACAGAAAATTCATAAACAATAATACAAGTTGAAGAAACCCTAGGACCACCATTAATTTACAATTGCACCTACTCTACCAGATCTTAATCATTTCATTCAAATATGTCATGTCATGAATAAAAAAGTGTTGGCAATAAGTGAACAATAGGCCCATTTAGATCTTGATTCTTGAGACATGTACAACTTTTAATGCATCATGTACAATCCCCTTGAAGCAGAACCGATGTGCCTTCGAGGGCAAATTTGTCAAAAGTCATTCTTTCTATATTAAGTCACACAGTAACACTCACATATATATATATATATATATATATATATATATATATATATATATATAGGTAACCACATTAAGGGGATATCTTTTTTTCTTTACCATTAAATGACCATTTTACCCTTCATAGCTACAAGAGTTAGAGGATCTACCTTGGATATTTGACGAGCATTTTCGACTATGGCCCGCAGTTTAAGCTCTGAAAGCAGAGAGCTTGCAGCACTCCCGGGTCCCACAAGCTTCTTTTCATTTAATTTTCCAACAACCAGAGGATCAAAATCAACAAAAACTTCCCTGAATTTGATTGATTACAATTTCATGAGACAAAAGGACTAAGGGCAAAAATGTCAATAATGATAACTAACAGAGTACCTGAAAAGATGACGTTTATTCAAAATGGAAGGCCATGTAAGCTCTGATAAAGCCCCAGAAAGCACAAGAAGCTCAAACAGTTTTCTACATTTGAAGAAAAGATATATATGAATTTATAAAGTGGTCTTTTTTTTTTATAAGTAACATATCAATAATCAAGATCGATTGAACGCATACTTGTCATCATGCACAGGAACTCCCCATTCTTCATCATGGAAAATGGTGTAAGATTGATCTAGTTTAAGAGATGCAAAACAATCAGCATTTTGTTGAAAATTACACAATGTTCACAAAATCAAAAGAAAAAGACAGAATCAATAGCAAATGATTATAATACCTGAACTTGATGTTACCCAAGAACACCTTTTCTTGGGTTGTAAATCATGGGGTGAAGTTTCTGAAGCACTATCAACAACAAGAGTTTTTGGTTTTAAACCCAATTGTCTCCTCCCTCTAACATTGCCATTTGTTCTGTAAATCCTACCAGTAGATGCTCGACTTTGAAATGAATCAGTGGATGCATCTGAAGAACATGAAGCATTGAGTGAAACCTGTCTGCGTAATATTGAAGGAACACCTGTGGAGCTAAAAGGAGGTGATGATGCTGCAATTCCTCGACTCTTTGCCCCTATAGACCCCTCTTCTGGGGACATTTCGGTCTTTTTTGATGTCTTTGATATGGGTTTTCGTGTGGTTAAAGGACCCAGAGATTTGTTTCCAGTAAGCCCTAGGATTGATCTTGATTCTGACTCGGTTACATTCATAGACCTAACTCTTGGAGCTCCAGACATCAAATGTTAAACAAATCTTATTTACCAGATTTACCCCTTCAAGAAAATGAGATCTTAACAGATCATGATCCTTGGAACTAATCAAATGCACAGTACCGAATTCACTGAAACCAAGATTGAATCTTTGACCCTTCAAATCTCACACAAGCAAAACATCGAACACCTTGTGGGCATTAAAATTTACTCGGCATTCAGTAAAAAGAGGGCTATCACCACTTCACTGAAACTAAAATCCTTCGATTCACCTCCATATACAGCCTGCCTTTTCAAATTATCAAATTTTGGAACAGCGTATAAGGATAAAATGCCTGGTCAAACATAAAACATAGTCACCATTTTCACCAAATCAAGAAAGTTCATAACTTTCTTCAGACATCATCATAATTTATACACGCGCCATGGGTATTAGTTAATAGAAATCCACATCGGGTAACTTAAGTTTTGTACATATCTACAGCTGTAAGGGAAGTGCTTCGAATCGGGAATCATTTGAATAATTAGCCTCGAAAAAAGATAAATTCTATGACACACTTCCAATGAGAGCGAAATATGAACGGGAAATCTGTACTTTTGCTTATAATTTTCACAAATCATTTAGGTAAAGCTGACATATTTTGTCTCTTTTTTCTTGTTGCAAACAGATATACAAAGAAATATAGAAATGAGGCTTCGGATCCAATGTAAATGTTACCTGTCTCATGTTGCGGAAATGAAAGATGTCTTCCTTCTGAGAAGGGGAATGCGAGTGATTCTCTCTCTACAGGAGTCCTTTTTAGAGAGAGAAAGATCGAGCAGCAAAATGATGAGTGAGAGCCAGAGCCAAAGGAAATCAAGAGAGAGAGATTGCACTTTTGCTGCCGATAGTTTCTTTCTTCGTTTTATTCTTTTTCTTTGAGCATTTTGAGTCCCTTTAATTTGAATTCAGCCAAAAAAGGTCCTTATACTTTTATTGTATTTATTGCAATTTTTGTTTAGATCTTGTTTTTATATCTTTTTCGTAATTCAAAATCTCATAAGTTTAATTAACAAAAAGAACTTACATTTTTTTGTCACTTTCCCAATTCGTTCATCCACGTATACGCAACGTTGTTTATAATTCAGCTATATAATAAAAGATTTGGCCCACCATACATGAGCATAATAGTAGAGGTTTGAAATTTCAAACTTCATGTTCATGATTCAAACTGTTTAGAAATTTTACGATTGATCTTTCATTTCATGTTGTGGGTTTTGAAGCGGGCTCGATTGTGGGTCGGGTTAGATGGTACTGTTTATCATTTATTATTTTGAGATATAATTTATTATAAATTTTGAAAAGTTTGTTAATGTATATATTTTCCACCTTGTAACAATCAATTTTAAGTAAATTTGTATGTATTGATGTCAAATATCTATAATTTTCGATATGTACTCTAGATAGACCAACGTACTCTTTAATATTTAAAGAAGTTCAATGAAAAAAATTATTCACACAAAAATAAGCATTTAACATGGTATCAAGCGAACTTCACACATCATCTCGTTTCTTCATTTAGTTTTCGTTGCTCTCCTCCCATCTCTATTCCTAAGGCCTAAAATTAAACAGTGTACCCTTGCTACAATGGTTTCTTTATCTCATAACCATGGCAAGTGTTCAATCATTAACTACAATATCGATTGACAAACAATATGGAATTACAAACATCAATGCTTTCATCCCTCACTTTTGATCTTTACGAACTCAACTATGACTCGTGATGTGAATTATTTGAGACTCGGTTCATTGGATTTAGTGTACTTAGCCACAATTATGACATAACCTCATGCAAGGAGTAAGCTTGATTCCATCATTAAGTTACAGATTTAGGACATTATCTCCAAATCACTCTATCAAATGTTTCTAAAGAAAAAAAGACATTACTCGGGCAATCTAACAATCCTCTAAGACCTTTTTGCGATAAAATAAGAAGTAGGTGACATCTAACTCGGCAACAAACTATGCAACATCACGCGTGCGGACCTCTCCATCATATATTGTTGTAAATGATGTGATATCAGCTAAGGGTTTTTGGGTCTTAGTGCCGAATTTGGATCGTAGATATGGAGTGGTGTTGTTAGTGAGTCCCCGATGAGATCTTGATCTACCATCATAGAACAAAGTCGTTAGAGCCACGTAGGGACTGTGCCCCAAGAGTCGGCTCTAACGATCAAATAAGATTAAATAAATATATGAGATGAGATGGTTTCTCTTTGAATGAGAGAACCATCTTGGTAAGGAATGGGGGTATATGAGCATAGTTGAGGTTGATGTATTAAGGTTCAAGAACCTCCTCATGAAGGAGATGATGTTTTATTTATAAGGCTAGGTCAAGGTCAATTAGGTAAGACATTAGGCGAGCCCAATTCAGGTCGTTTATCCAAGGGGTTGATGAGGCTGCCAAGCATGTCAAGCAATAACTAGGTTGTGCTGCCAAGTTGCTAGTGGGATGGGGCTCTCAAGAAGTATTGGCACATTGGCGCTATGTAGGTCATGTCAATGGACCTAACATCATCAGTAAACATAGTAAAACTATGATTGGTCTCCATGAAAATCTTGATGCTACCATCCCTAAAATGAAATTTGTCATCTATATGATCAATGATTGTCGGACAAGTATGAACATATTCATAACATTACATGACATCGCTCATGTCTTCCATCTTTTATGTAAGCTCGATATATGCTTTATCTCGATGAACACCATTTTCTAAACCTCGACAACATCAAGTGTCCTACCCTTGACCATTCCTCTTCGTTAACGGTTTAAGACATTATGAATTTTACCATATAATTAAACTAACAACAACGGAATTAGGGCTTTGGCGACATAAATATTAATCATCATAACAATCGTAGGAATAATTTATGGTTACAAGGAGTAGTAAATCACGTACTATACTATCACGATACCCATAAACATCAATATAATCGTACAATCCCATTGTCTTGGGTTGCCTTATAACTTGGCGACCCGGAAACAACCTCTATTACAGTAACAACACCAACATGGTGAGTGGAAAATCTACTAGTAACAGTATCCTCAGCCAATCTCATATTTTCTCATTTGTGTCGAGAGATGTAAACATCATCCCCTGTGATCCTTCCACCGCTCTCAAATTTGCTTTCAAATGTTTAATACCATGTCCTTAAATGATTATAAAGGTAATAATTACTATATTGTCATTAGAGCGACATCATATCTTCATGTGGATCCATGTATAGTTTTTTGTTGGTTTTTTTTTTTTTTTTATAGAAGTAGTATTTCATATAATTTTGTTTGTTTTGGGTCTTCTATAATGTCATATGATTGTGACCATGAGTTACCGAACTCATATCTCCTATAAACCTTTGTGATGTTCTCATAACATCATTAAAAATTTCTTTTATTTTGTCAATTTATTGTATAGTAGTTGCGTTGAACTGTTACTCACTGTTGTTCCTCGTAAGTATTAGACCGACTAATTGTCAATGTCTAAATGTAAATGGGAGTTAATGGAGAATAGTTCCCATAGCTATAACAAAGCAATGTAATATTACTATAAATAATATTGTTATTTTGGGTTACACATAAGAACAAATAGAAGTAGATATGTAATTATATTTATTTGAGGGGGTTGTTTTATTTATTAATTAATAATTTAACTAATTGATAGTAAATAAATGAAATATGGAATATTCTATAATGATTTGAATACCATATATAATTATAGTTTTATTTGGTATTTATCAAGATTGTAAAAATCGTTCGGCGGTAGCTCAGTAGTCGACAGACGATAAGCGATTAATCAAGGATCATAAATTATAAATAAAATTATTTAAAAAATTAATATTTCCTAAAAAATTAACTATTTGAAAATTTTAAATTTTAAAAATATGAAAATTTGAACATTTTAGTATAATATTTTAAAATTTCAAAACTTCAAAATTTCAAAACAAAAATTTTTGGTGTAATATTTAAAAATTAAAAATTTTGAATTTTTTAAATATTTTCCGCCTATGATCGCAAAGACCCGCCAAGCCCAAGTTTGACCAATTTCTGCCAAGCACCCTAATCGTAATCGGTTCAAGGTCGCTAAACGATTAATCGCCGATTAATCGGGTGCCAATGCCGATTTCTGTAACACTGGTATTTATCTCTAGGGTTTTAAATCACCTTTATATAAATAAAGTGCTATAATTATGGTTTATAGATAGATGAGATATACACCTCTAAGCTATAAAAGTTCAAAATACTCAAACCTTATGAGAATCCCGAATAATCGTCTTCACATCATGACCATCTAATTGTCACGTCGTGACCGAAGAACAAAATCAAAGTTTCGATTATGTTTGAGTTCGAAGTTTGAGGATTGCTTGGATCTGGTTCTTGTCTGCGTCTTGGGTGCGATCACAGAATAGGAACTCTCGTTTGGGTTCCCTAGTTCAATCCACTGGCTCGACAAAATAAGAAACCAACTTAGAAATCAAATGTATGTTTTCTTTAGAGTTCTACTAAGTTGCATAGACTAGAGAGTTTATATTATTTGTTTTTTGGAAAAAAAAAAAACATCTTCAGACCTCTTATTGTTGCGCGGCGCAGCACACGTGCAACACTTTTCATCTCACAGTTGTTTGTTTTTCAGAAGTCTTCGAATTAAAAAACCTCTGCGCGTGTTCTTCTTAGCGCAACATTTGTTTTGTCTCTTCCTACCTCCTCTTTTTCTTTTTTTTTTCTTGCTAAAATATTGAATATATATTGCTGAAATCTTATTTCACATTATTTTGTTTTGTTTGTTTATTCTTGTTGATTTTTTATATTAAATAATAATAATTTTTTGATGAAATATCATTATTTTATGCTAAAATATATATATATATATATATATATATATTGTTAAAATATCATTATTTTTTGCTGAAATATTATAAATTCTTGCCGAAATGTCATAGATTATTAAATTTTTTATATTAAAAAACTATTTTCGGATTATAAAATTAGTTTATTTTAATTTTTAATATCTGCAACAGCATGCGGATGTTAAAAAACAAACACACTTGTTATTACAGTTTGCAGTCATTTGGTTCACCTCTTCTACTGCAGAGGGTTGCAAAGGTGGTCCGCAGACTTTATTTATTTTTGTTTCAAAAAAACAAACAACACCTAAGTGTCTTGTTTTCTCTAACTTCTTGTTAGTGTTTTAATAAAATCTAATGAAGATGGATTAGATGTATTGGAACCAAACTCATTCTTATGTTATGTTGTAATTGTTTTGTTTTCTCTAGTTTCTTTCTAGTGTTTTAATATAATTTTTGTTGTTCTAAAAAAAATTCTTAACAGTAACTTGTATAAGATTTTCTTTTACTGTCAATAGTTAATGGATGTGTAGAGTGTTATTCACCTTTTAACTATGGTAGCATGCATGCATTCATCCCTTAAAATATATGACGTTATTTTTTAAGTCATTTTAACAACCTTTCTATCATCTATAAATCTTAACTTTTTTCGAACAAATACATTATATAAAAGCTAGCTACACACGAGCAGAAAACAAAAAGAGACATATGGTTCATGAGCGGGTTTTGTAATCATCTCAGTAACGAATCTTAGTGGGAGCCCAAGATATTTTACTCCTTGAACTTTTTTGACACGATGAAAATTTTTTAAGAGAATTTTCGATATAGTATAATTTTTCCAACGTATTTCTCCTAAAATTACAAATGTTATCTTGCCATTTTGTTTTGGATCCACCCTAAACAATACATTCTAATTTTATTACGCTTACGATTCTTAATACAAAACTAATTAAAAAAAAAATTAAACTTTTCTAATTAGCCAGGTGTCATCTTGAAGTCTATTTTGAGCTGTATATTGGTATCAAAAAGGTGACCTCTTAAGTTGAATTTGGATTATTATATTATCAAGTCATTTGACTGGTTACATTTATGACCAATCAGCGTTGATTTTCTTAAATAAGATAGTTATTGTCATTTTACATAGTGGAGGGTGTTTGTAGCATGTTAATTGAAAGTAGAGGGAGTGAAATTGATATCTAGCGAAGGTGATGACTCCGAGAACCGGTAGTATTACCGGCTATATCCAGTTTTAACTCGAAGTGTTTGGTAAAGCATTGAACAAAAGCAGAGTGAACAAGGTTCGGCCATTTTAATGAAACAAAACAAAATTACAAAACCATCCAATTTCAATGTCACGATACATAAATAACAACACCTCTGCCTCATGTGTTGTACGATATGCATTCATGGTTGTACCTTAAACCGAACTCAACGACATACAACTATAATCGCAATAATATAGTTTGAAATGATGTTTTGTTTCATTCATTCCGATAATTTAAGATGCATCACATGTTGTACGTTATGTATTTATAGTTTGTACCTTGTTGGCTTGCCCTAAAGTGTATAAATAGTCGACCATTTGGATGCTTTGCCTCGTTAGTTACCATAGTTTGAAATGCATCGTGTGTTGTACTTTATGCATTCGTGGTTGTACATTGTCGGTTTGTCATAAAGTACATAAAATAAAAGTATTGATCATATAAAGTATGGACTTTTTGAAATGAATGTGTTGTGTCACTCATTCGGATATGGTTTAAGATGGATCACATGTAAGGTATGCATTTATTGTTATATCTTGTTTGTTTGTACTAAATTACGTAAAATACAAGTATAATTATATAAAATATAGACGTTTTGAAAGTAATGTTTTTGTATCATTCATTAAGGATGGGTTACTATGCATATTTGCTTTACCTTGGTGGTTTGTACAAAAGTATAGTTGTTAAGGCATCAAGGATTGTTTATTATGCATCTGTGGTTGTACTTTAGTGAATTCGCATGAATCGTGTACTAATTGTTATGAATGCTTGATTCATCCTCCCAATAAGCTTTAATCATCACGTGTCCTACATTATGCATCCCTATTGCACTTGCTAGATTGTTGAAAATTATAACCGTAAAATGATTATAATCGGAAAGTTTGTATTGTCAAATTATTCTATTTTTAAAATAATAGAAAGAAAGCTTATATTATCATGAAATTCTGTTAGAATTAAGGATTCGAATAACAATAAAACTTAGAATACTTTTGAGGATCATGTATAAACCACTTTCTAAATTTGTAATTCAACCTTAAGTCTAGGGTTACATGAATTAAGATCCTGGGATAATCCAAAAAAAACAATTCTAATCATAAGCCTAATCAAAATCTCAAACACATGATACTTATAATACTTTGTTATGTTATTATGTTATTGAGACAAATCCGGTTGGATATAAGATACAATTATTTTCGTTATGTTTATGCAAATGCCAAAAAATGCTTTATTTAACGGTTTTTAGAGTGAAACAATGTGTCCGAAGGAATTGACGCAATCCTTAGGTTTGGTGGGACCGCCGCCAATGACTCTGCCACTTGGTACCTACTGAGGGCAATGTTCATTGGAATCCGACCATGGGGTGTTGCTTTCTGAACAGTGTTCACCACAGCTCCAACATTGAAAAATAGTCAAACAGAACTCATCTTATGTTAGTATATCTCACATCGGTACAATACAGTTTTATAAATGATTATATATATATGTTGGAGTGTTCTTTCTTTGAAGAATCAATAAGGGTTTCATGAAATTTAAATTTATTAATGAGTATATTTTTGTGTTCTTTTTCCATATTTTCAATTGAGATTGTATTTGATTGAGGAAAAGCACATATATCATCTTGATACGGCATGTGAAAATGGATCACTTTTGCGAAATTTTAGTTTTGCAAAATAATGATTGGTTTGCGAATATTTATATTAATGGTTTTGACATATTTTTTTAGTGACATAAGTCGCGTAAGTAAATATGAATCTGGGATTTGTTTTCCACATCTATTGAGTTTGCCCGACACTATACATATATCATCCCAAAAGCCATTTTGTGGAGTAGCGTGTGGGCCTTCTTAGTTGGGTGAACAATATCTCATAATCTCTCAATTTTTTTCTAAGAAAGTCCAAATTTTCAATCATGTTGAAGCATTTAGTTTCTTTTTATCAAAACAACAAACTTTTCCATCTATCTAATAAAAATTAAAAGACATGAAGTTTAAGATGATGAGTTGGCAACAACCCATTGGACCAAAGTAGGAACAGCAAAACCTGTCGCTGCTTTCTTCTTATCATTCCAAACAGGTCCAGCCATGTCAATATGCAACCATTCCACTTTTTCATCAACAAACTGTTTCAAGAAAAGGGCGGCAGTAATAGAGCCACCCTGGCGGCCGCCAGTGTTCACCATATCAGCCACCCCTGATTTCATTGACTCCCAGTAACTCTCCTCCATCGGCAACCTCCAAAGTTTTTCTCCGGCCACTTCCGAGGCGGCAACCACCTCTTTCGCTAGTTCATCATTCGGTGTAAAGATCCCTGAAAAAAAAAGAGTCAAAAAAAACCACCATGTGATTGTTTTCATAAATTTCGAGTTGAAATTACTTATTTGCCCTTTTATCTATTATTACTACCTGCAACTGAAGGCCCAAGAGCAACTATACATGCTCCAGTCAGTGTCGCCAAATCAACAATCTACACAAAAAATTAATGATCATGAGGGCATTTTCGTCTTTTTCCATAAAATAGAAAGAAATATATATATATACCTTACCTTATCTACACCTTGGTTACAAGCATATACTAGCGCATCAGCAAGGGTAAGTCTACCTTCTGCATCCGTGTTGTTAACCTGAAAAATGACCATATTACCCTTCTCTCTAACAAAGGAACCAATGAAAAAAATTTACCTCAATTGTTTTCCCATTTGAAGCTGTTAATATGTCCCCAGGCCTCATACCTGTCCCACTTATCATATTCTCACAAGCTGCTACAATAAAATGAACCTGAAATACCAATATAAAATATATAAATATACATTTAAAAATAATAATTAAATAAATAAATTTACCTCTACCCCTGGTGGTTTAATTTGCGCAAGAGCTTTTGCAGCACCTAAAACCGCCGCAGAGCCGCCCATGTCAAACTTCATCAGCTCTATTAAACAACCAGGCCCAGTCTTGATGTTATAACCACCACTACAACAACAAATAAATTCTAAAATTTAATTTCATCAATCAATGATGATGATGATGATGATGATGATTATGAACCTGTCAAAAGTCAACCCCTTCCCCACCAATGCAAGTTTGGTTTTAATGGATCCAGTGGGAGGTTTATAACATAAATGTATAAATTTAGGAGGGTTTTCAGAAGCAGCAGCAACACCAAGAAAAGAACCCATTTTCAACTCTTTACATTGCTCTGTGTCAAGAATTTTTGCACTAAAAACATCGCTATATGTTGAAGCAATCTTTTCAGCCTCTTCCGCTAATACCCCTGTTACAATCATTAAAAAAGAAAAATGAAAAACCACATTTTAACTCTATGTCTCCATCAACAATTGAAAATGAGAGGATAACGAACCAGGGGTAAGTACATTGGGAGGTGCATTCACAAGCTCTTTTCCCAAAATTACCCCTGAGCAAACATGCTCTGTGTACTTGAGTTTCTTTTCTAATTCGGGTCCACCTCCAAGGTTAAGAAAGTCAATTGACTTGAGAGAAGGTTTCTTCGACTCGGATTTAAATCTGTTATCTTCGTATGTCCCTAACAATGCACCTATAATAGAAAAAAAAATGAAATTAAGATGATATATAAAGAAAATATAAAGGAGGTTGTTATTTCTTGAATGGAATATCAATATACCGGTTGCAATTGCTGAAGCTGTAGTGAGCTTCAATTCAGGAGTTAAGTCTTGTGAAGAAGCAAGAGCAACAGCGACATTGTTAGCTTGAGAAGCTTTAGCAGATGAAGCGACAGATTCACCAAGACTTCGATAAGCAGAAATGGAAGAAGATGAAGTTATTGGGGGTTTTCCAAGCCCAATTAAGCTGACCCGTTTGGTACCAAGACCCGGAAGTCTAAGAACAGTTGATTGTCCTACTCTTCCTGTGAAGTCTTCCTCGGTTGATACTTCAGATAATAATCCATCTAATTGGGAATCGAGCTTCTTCAGGAGAAGATTTTGGAACTTTGAGTTTTCGTCTTTTATCATGTCTTTTTCGGTTACACCAACTGCTAGAATGTCTCCTTTCCAGTCGACCAAATCGATGTCTTTTGTAGCTAAAGAGATCTTTCGTGTTTCAGAAAAGAGAGAGATTATCAGATTAGGATAGGAAATCAGTAAAGGTTATGAAATTAGGATAGTGTGTAATTGTGTATGCTTATTGGTTAATTTCTTAGACAGATAGACGCACACAAAATGATAAGCAATTCGTCGAACAGTTTAAGTGCATTAATAAGTCAAAAGAAAGAACAAGTTTGAGAGTGGGACCTTGGGGGCTTCGATTTCGGCAGGATGAGTGAGGCCAAGAGTCGCCTTGGCAACTGTATGAGCCATACGTGTCGCTCTTCGAGAACAGAACAAGGGATTTACAGAAATTGCAGCAGTAGAGACTGAAAATGAAAAGCGCAGATTCGGAATAGATCTAAACTTGGTGAAAATGAAGGAAGACGAAGAAGTTGAAGCAAGCAGAGTAAGAGAGGAACATGATGCTAGTCTAATGGGAGCTGCCATTTTCAAATTTAAGCAAGTGAAGTGTGTATATGAAGGCAGGAAGGAAAGAGTCAATGTGGAAGATGAGAGAACGATAATTCGATGAGATTGATGCACGTTACAAGCAAAGCATTAAGCATATCATTCGGCGTTTCTCTCTGCTTCAAAGATAATGTCGCATTTCGCAAACTTTTTTTTTTTTTTTTTGAGGTCCATTCTCAAGACCTTAAAAATCATATTTAACAGTATAATTGAAAAAAATATATTATTTTATTTTTAAAAAAATCTAGAAACTAAGCTATTCATTTCAACATTTTCGTTTTATAGTATACGTGTTTCAAATAGATTTAGAAATACATAAAAATCACTATATATATTGAGCAAGGGTCGGGTAAACCAACTCCTAATTACACTATGAGTTAAAGTTACTCCCACTTGGATGCTTAGATTTACATTGAGTTATATTTGTATTTATTCGTCATGCATCTTCTAGATAATACATCAAAGATTCATTTCGTTAAAAATCTTGTTAGAGAAAACCATTTGGTACAAAAACTCTAGTTGAAGGATAAAAAAGTAGGATTTGGATGTTTTGAGCGAAGGAAATAACCATACATGAAGTGTCTCATTAAAACATTGATAAAAGAAAACCCAGTGAGATAAACTTTTAAAGACGGACAAAAGAGTACATAATTGTTAAAGAAGCATTCAATTGGATACTCGTCCAGATTTTCATTGGTAAGACTGTCGTTTTTGTCAAGATAAACCTAATAGGATAAAACCCTTGAGCTAAAGATAAGAAAAGTACACCAACATTTGTCCGGATGCTCCCCTCTTTTCCACCATGAACTCACCAGGGGGGTAAGCATACATCAGGATACAATTTTTACTTGTACATAACTAGGCAGATTGGGGGTAGAACGTCGAAAAATTTACTTGTCAGGAAAATTTTCAAAATTTTTACGTTGTGCTAGAAATTCAAGGAGTAGCACATGCTACTGCTGAACCCCCTGGGTTTTGCCACTGTAACTGGGTGCATGATACATATCACTTAGGTAGCTTAGAGGTGTTCACAAAGTTCAATGGCTCTAACATTTTTTTTTTATTCCAAAAATCATATATAAACTTATCCTTAATGTATAAACCTAATAAAATATGATTAAAACATTAAATAAGTAGATAACTTACAAAGTTTTCATAAGAATAATGTTATTAAACAATTAGAAAGAGTAATGATGATTTCTTTATTTTAAAACGTATGAAATTTTGAGTTATTTTTAACATTTAGGTTATTCTATGTTTCCGGCCCATGATCAGAATATGAGCCCAACTTTACTCCGACAAAGCCAAATCCTAGTTGGTGAAGCCCAAATCGTGAGTGAAGTTAATGGCTTTCGATTTGTAACTATTTTTGAAAAAAAAAAAAAACCCGTTAATTTTTGGCTAGTAACAACCAAATCAATTGAAAAGTTCATGATTTTTCTATATAATAGACTTACATATTTTTATGAAAATATAAATTAGAATAAAGTTTTACCAATCTGTGTAATTATATATTATATATTCTAACAAAAGCTTTAATTTAATAAAAAAATTACCTTTGTTACATAAACATATATAAAAAATAACTAACATCAGTAAGAAAAAGTAAAATAAGTTAGTTAACTGAATATGTCCTCGACCTTACATAAGATAACATCCTACATGCATTAGCAAGTTGTACCTTACAACTCATAAAAGCATACGTATAAGTTTGTTAATGTACAAGCACATGATGCAACAAACTAATCAGCGTCTGCAGTGAAATCCGGTTCTGGAGGCTTCTGCAACTTCATCAATTCCCGAGCACTCTTCAGGTTCCGATTCCGGTGAACTCCACGAAGAGCATTAGCGGCAAATCTCGACGCCAAAAAAGTAGCTCCAAGGCTATAAGAACTTCCACCACCACCACCACCTCCATTTTTACGCGCAGCCAATTCCGCTTCCTCTTCCTCCTTCCGCCGCTGCTCCAAAATCTTCCGTTTAGAATACCTCCGCCAGGCCGCCTGAATGAAACACGCCGCCCAAGTCCGCCACTGCTGTGAGTAAAATCGGAAAGTGTGCTGTACCTGTCGACTGTGAAGCCGCCGGAACTGACCGGCAACAAATTTCAATTCGTCGGCCGGTAGGGCAAACGCTTCGACTTCTCTCAACGCTTTGACTGTTCTAGTGGAAGACGGAAGGTTAGCTCCGGATTTAGGGTCCAACGCCCATGTTAGAAGCTCCTCCCCGCAGAAATCTCCTTCTTTTAGAAACCCGCTGTTGAAGAAACCGCTTCTTCCGCCGTCTGTGGTGGCGCTCTCGAGACGACCACGTATTATGAAGAGCATTTCATCCACCGGATCTCCTTCTCGAACTATGTAAGTATTGTTCGTGTATAAACACGGTTTCAATCGTTCACAAATCGCATCTAGTAACGTCTCATCCATGTTCTCAAACAACGGAACCTGCAAATTTCGATAGGAATTAAATCGTTAACGAAAATTTCACTTTTTGATCATGGATCTAAAATGTTCTTACCCGCTTGACTAAACCTAGACAAAGATGACGTTTTATGTCTCTTCTGAGATCCTTGGGTAGATTCTGAACCAAATTTTCTTCATCAACTCCTCGCGTTTCTAACCATTTGTATTGATCATAGCGTCTCACACGTTCTCTGAGATCTTGTGGAAGTAATCGATGATGCATCCATTGTTCTGAGTCACGTCTCTTCACTCTCATTTCTTCAAGTCGGATTGTAAGAGATTGAAGATACGTCTGTTATTATATAGTATAAAACAAGTAAACAACTCTTAATCTGTTAATCAATGATGAATCACAAACTAAGATTCTCATATATGTATTAAACCTGCATATTCCCTATCAAAAGAGCAAAGAGAATGAGCCCAAATATTGCTAATGCAATGGAGAATATAGACTCTCCAGGATAAGTGCTGGTTTCAAGCCCCTGACCAAGTGTGCTGCCATAGAATAACAAAAACAAAACTCTCATTCTTTAAATGTAAAAAATAGCATCATACTTTCATTTATTTAAATAACAATTCCAAAAAATAAATAAATATAGAATATAGTTATATACCTCAAATTCTGTAGGCCCCACCAGAGGCAATAACAGTACTTTGAAACAAACTTTTTGGAAGAAACAATCCCTGACGACAACGCCTGTTCAAAAATCCCAAAATCAAACGGCGGATTATCACCTTCAGTAGAGCAAGCATCTGTCAAAATCTGGCCACTAACATCGTGCCACCTGTCATAACCCGCCATGCGTTCATTCCCACAGTACAAAAAATTCTTATTAAAATGCTTCCTTTCACAAGCTCTTTGCCAACACGTATCCTTTCGTTCTACAGACAATAAATACCAAAACGCCCCAACTATCTGAAAACACAAAACTTCCAATTAGTCAATTACGACATTGTACTTTTATTATTACACGGATGGTCCCTGTGATTTAGGGTAATCTGTGTGTTTGGTCCCTAACAACTTTTTTTTAAACTCGGACCGTCCCTACTTAATATTTTTGTTGCATGCTTGGTCCCTGTCCGTTCTAAAAACACTGATCTACCAGGACCAAGCGTGCAACAAAAATATAAAATATGGACAGTTAGAGTTAAAAAAAGTTACCAGGGACCAAACATGCAGATTACCCTAAACCACATGGACCATCCGTGTAATTTACCGAATTTTTAAAGTATAGAATATGAAAATAGAATGCTATATTGCTATAACGAAAGTAAGTTGCTATTTTTTGCATTTGACTAACATGACTGGCGAGCATGTAGAGCAATAAGTAGTAAGCAGCACCGGCCCATGCGGTTTCAGCAACCACACCCGCGGTTCTTTTGAGTTCTGATGTTAAAGGGACGATTCTTGCAAATCTTGGAATGTACTGAAGGAGTATGATAATAAGCAAAGCTTGTTTTGTAGTTAATAAGTCCGAACCTCTTGATGTATGTAGATATCTCCACACAACAATCTACAAAATTGGAAAATCTAAGTAATTATCAGAGTCCTTGAAAAACCACAAACACACATTAATTATCTAACCTGAGGCAAGGGAACAACCGCAAGGAAATCGATTATAAAATACCACCTCATATATCTCTTAGCAATTTGGCCGGGATCAATCACAAGTTCACCGCGTCCAAAAACCCTAGATGAAGGGGCAATGTAAGCAGTGCGGAATTGAAGGGCCATATGAATAATATAAAACGCATCCACAACAGTTCTCAAAGTTGTAGCGATAATAGCCAAGTTGTTATCAATCCCAAGGCATGTTTTTGATTCATCGAAAACCGGAAGATAGAAGAAAAGTGGGTCTATGGAAACTGCGAGAATACATGAGGCAACAAAGTATTTGTTCCATGTGAGTAGGAATGTATCTTGAGGGTCTAGGATTTTGTTTTCAGAGGCTTTGAGGTCTTCGGGGAACACAGCACGTGAAACGCCAAACCCTAGTGATCTACCTATGGATTTCAGGCTTTCTGATCCTTTTCTGATTCCGTTTTTGAAGGATTTTGAGGTGGGAATTGGGTGAGTTGGACGGGTTGTACTTATACCCTCGAATCCGTATTTGTTCATTGGAATTGGAATTGGAATTGATGATGATCTTGAATCCAAATCTTTCAACCTTCAAATGGGAAACTGCAGAATCTATGCACAAAATTATCATCATTAATATCTTCTTGGGTTGATATTAATAAATAATCAATTACATATTGTCAAAATTAGCATCCTCTTTCCTCATTATTGTTTAATTTCATCCTCATTCATTGACTACGTTTTTATTATATTCTATCCACATCAAGTGAGATCAACATCTAGATTCATATATAACTGTAAAATTACAACCACAAAATCCTACATGATAACACTGATTTCAGTTTTCAAAACCAAACCTAATTCTTCAATTTCACTTGATTATCATATCTACTATCCCCAAATTTATTAATAGCTATGCCTATGAGAGCGTTAACCTTACAAACAAATGAAATCGCCAACAGAAATGTAAATACGATAGCTCAAATAAATCTGAATTCTGACCTAATAAAAAAGGAAGCTAGCGAAGTCAGATACAGTCATCAATTACATCAAACGAAAGCTTTTTGAGTGTAAGTTAGAAAGATCGGTGAAAATCATACTTACTAGACTTTCAGGGACAACCACACCGCCGGATTAAAGCATCACCGACACCAGAAGAGTGATAACTGTCGCGCCGGATATATGGAAGTTTCATACAAAATGAAGCGATAGAGAAGCTGAAAACACGAAGAAATCTCCAAATTTGTTTGATGAAGAGATCGGAGCAAAAAGAGTAGTGGCTAGCGGAAAGTATGTCAGAGAGCACCCAGCTGGTAGAAGCTGCCGGTAAGGAAGGTTGGGGAGCGTTGGGGGAGGGGGTTAAATTTGTGTAGATAACCCTGGAGTTTTGTATGAACTCAAGCTAAGCCCTCAAGTCCTTAATAAGTTGCTAATATTCCTAAAAAAAATCATAATATATACTATAAAAAATAATTTACAAGTTATATTTAAAAAAAAAAGTTATTCAGATTAATGTATAAATGACCTTATTGAATTATTTTTTTAATATGCTAAACTTAATTTTATTAGTTATAAAAAAGGTCAATATTTTACATGTTTTTTATATACTTTTATATATTTCAACTATCTTTTCAATTATTTTTATAAAACATTATTTTTTTTTTATCAATTATTAGTTAGTTTTTAGATAGTTTGTCAAACAACACCTAACATAAATTTTATATATGTTTAGTTCCTAGTATAAAAACATTTTTGATTGGATAGAATAAAATTTGGGTCTTTTGTTTTGAAAAATATAAAATGGAATTGTTTTAAAATTTAAAAAGAAAAAAAAATCGTTGTTTACTCCAAATCAAATTAGAAAAAGGTTTTCAAAAACTCTAAAATCGAAAACTAAAATATAAATAGTTAAATTTGACTCGGCTCATTTTGTACAATCTTGTTGGAAAGAGTAACATTTAAACAAACATTGGGCATGTTGGGTGTCTTTGATATACAACTTTTGGAAGCTTCTAACTTTTAAGAAAATCCCGAAAAAAAAAAAAAACTTTGTCCAACACTAAGAATTTGTAGTTTTATTTAAATTAAGAAGCTCTTAATCCACAAGTTACTTATCAAGCAACGTTTAACGAAAAGTTGTTACATATTACACGTGGTCGTCAAAACTAATTGGTAGCTAGTAGTCGAAAGCTAAAAGCTAGAAGATGAAGTTTTTATTTGTTTATGAGTTTAAGGAAAAAATAGTTAAAAGCTTTTTAAACATGTATAATTGCATAAAAAGACATCTTTGGAAAATATAAAGCATAAACATAATTTTACAAAAGGATAATTAAGTTAATTTGTAAAATTCTAAAAGTTTTTCTTTTGTTAAGCATTTTTTAAAGTAGGTTTTGGATTTGAAGTTTGTTGTTTAAGCTAAAAGTTAGAAGCCGTTGCTATTGAATGTTGTTTTTTTTTTCAAGCTTTCTCCTAAAAGCTAAAGTTGGAAGTACTTAAAAGTTTTATTTAGATTAAACGGTGTGGGCAACGCTCAGCCGTTTTTCTGACATGGCCAAGTCTGAACGTCGTGGTAACGGCACAAACACATCCCTCCTCCCTATTTTTGCGCGTTATAAATCTCCTGTTATCACCACAACTTCCTATAACACTCATTTTCTTCTTTTCTCTTCTAAAAACATGGGTGGGTGTTGCCCACTCCAACCATTCTTACAAGTTTTTTTCAAATTTTTTCTTAAAATCTTATTGTAAACAATAACGGAAAAAATCTTATATATTGTTGTTTCTTTTTAATATATTTTTGTTTTATGTCTATCACCTCAAAGCAAATGTGAACAGTTTTAATATTTCAGTCACAAATAGATAATGAAAAAAAATTTAGTGGTTAAATGTGAACAAAGTCGAAATTTGTTTCCCTCTAAAAAAATTCGATGATTATATGTGAACAAACTTTCTCTTGTATTATGTTTTAACAGATTATTTATTTTTGTTAAATTCTAGCAACATTTGTTGATGAAAAAATCTATGAAATAAAAAAACAAAACCCAAAAAATATATTAGAAAAAAACGAAAAACTTAAACCGAAATAAAAAACAAATGGTTTGGTTATTTTTCAAAATACAAAATAAAACTTCCAATCTGATTTTGGTTTAACAAAAAAATGAACCATTTTCACCTATAACTATTAAAAAATTGTGTTTCATGATCAGAAATTATGTTGTATTATGAAAAAAAAATTAAAAACCTTATTTTTTTAAAAAACTAGTTATTTAAATATGAATTTTTAAAATTATGAGTGACTTTTTTGAAAGAAAAAAAATAGTGTCGTTTTAATTGTTGAATATATAGCTTTTAAAAAAAATTGTAAATGTAATACGGATCGAGTGGTTTGGGTGCAACACTTCATAAAACATGTTAACGATTTTACTTAGGTGCTGTTTGGTAAGATCTGAATTTTTAAGATCTGAATTTCTAAGAGGATCTGAATTTTTAAGATCTGAATTTTAAAAATGTTGTTTGTTTAGAACCTCTGAATTTTTGTGCTTCATTATAAAAATGACCATTTTACCCTTCTGTGTTATTTTTTGCAAAATTATAAAAACACCATACAAAATCCAACTTAAACATAAATCAAAATTAACAATCAAACCTAAATATTTGAGAAATCTATCCAATTATAACAATCAAAATTGTTTTGTTTTAAATTGTATGCTAATATTATCACATTACATAAATTGATGTTAACATATCTACATACAAATGCACAAATCCAAATGAACTTAAAAACTGCAACAATACATCAAAGAAATCAGAGTGAAAATTGCATCCATTATCACCCTCATCTTGATAGCATCTTGGTCATTATCAATCACCTATATCAACAAAACAAAGAATACATTAGATTTTATCATCCACATTGAACATTTTAAGATAGAATATTAACAGATCTACATACAAACAATTGTTATCATCCAAGGTTTCTTTCCACATTGAACATTTTAAGATAGAATATTAACAGATCTACATACAAACAATTGTTATCATCCAAGGTTTCTTTTCTGCAAAAAGATTCAAGACAGAGAAATTTAAATAAATCATAAGCTGAAACAATTTCATTTAGGCATTTCATCGAATGGTTTATATACACACCTAAATTTCATCGAATGGTTTATATACACATAAAATAAACATGGGAAAGAAGCTATAGCTGATAAATCAAACAAAATCAAACCAAAATCAGCAACATTTCATCAAAATCAATCAAAAATCAGCAACATTTCATCAAAATCAAACCAAAATCAACAATATCTCATCATAATCAAACCATATTTCAAACCAAATAAATAATTTCAGCAACATTACCATAAATTCAACAATTTTAGAGCCGACTACAAGCATTTCAACAAGTTTTACAATTGATTTCAAGGCCATTTCACTGGTTTCAGCATGAAAATCAAAAGAAAACATGAGATTATAAAGAAGAATACCGATTTTAAGAAGATTAGGTGTGTTGCGGCTGTGCCAAGTGCTTTATGACGGGGATGCTCAACGGAGGAGGTGTGCGGCGACCTGAGGGATGCCGAAGTCGATCCTTTGACGTCTGAGATGCAGGGGTGGAGCACAGCTAGAGCCGATGACGGCGGCGATTGCAGGGAGGAACGGAGAGGACACCTGCGACGGAGATGGCACGGAGGAACGGAGCTTCAACGGATGGCGATGGAGGATTTGGCAGTGTGCATCGATGAGAAAGAAAAAGGTGGAGGCGTGGTAGAGAGAAGAAAAGAAAGACGTGAACTAGGGCAGTTTTGTCAAAAAAAAATTCAGACGAGGATATAAGTCTGAAAAATTAAGAGCCTTTTATCTTATTCAGATGTATTTTTTAAGAGGTTACCAAACGAGCTACATCTGAATGTTTTAGAAGTTACCTCTTAATTTTTCAATTAAGAGGTAAACAAACGGGGCCTTACTCTATATCTTTAGTTAAAGAATCATAAATTTCAATAATTATTCAAACTTTTTAAGAAAATACAATCTCAAATATAAATCATTTGTCCATGTAAATTAAAATGTCTAAATTCAAAACTATTTGACTTTCATTTTCGATATCATTTTTAATATTAAATATATTAGTATGATGTATGTTAATACATGAAGTATAACAACATATATAATCATCATTATCATTATATACTTATAAATGAAACATTTCTCCTTGCACCACATTCATTTGAAACTCCCATCTATTTTTCCTTTCACCACATTAATTTGAAACTCCTATAATTTTTCAATTTCTTTCTAATAATAATTATAATTTGGTTAATTAGGTTAACTAAATATCAAACCTAAAATGTAATCATATATAAACTAAATTTCAATATTAAAATAATATATTTACTTTTACTAATAAAGGTATGTTTTTTAATTTATAACATATTATACTTAATTTATTAGTTTTAATATATTGTTGGATGTAAACCATTATCATTTTAAAGATACAATTTTGGAACAATTTATATAAAATACTAAATTATTAATTTATATATAACATTACATGGTCAACTTAAATATAAATTTTGGTTTTATTTAAACAACCCAAATAATATTTTGTAAATAGTTAAAAGTAATAAAATGTAGTGTCTTTCTAATAATGATTCTAAGTTGGTTAATATTATTAAATAAATATCAAACCTAAAGTGTAATTATAAATAAATAAATTTTAATTTTAAAATAATATATTTACTTCTACATATAAAGTTATGTCTTTAACTTTTAACATATTATAGTTAATTTAGTACATTTAATAATATATTAAATGTAAACCATTATCAGTTTAAAGCTACAACTTTTTAACAGTTTGGACAAAATACTTAAATTATGAACATAAATATAACATTACAATGTTAACTTAAATATACATTTCAGTTTCACTTAAAAAACTAAAGAATATTTTGTAAATAGTTAAAAGTGATAAATTATTGTGATAAATGCAAAAACTAAATTGTAATCTCAATTTAACTAAAATATTTCATAATGATATTTTTATAATTGTTAAAGGTTTTCAAATAAGTAGCTTAGAATAACTTACAATAACAATAGTTAAATATAACTCTATATAAATGATTATATTGTTACCTTCAAAATCAAAAAATAATGTTTGATATTTTAAATAATTATAATGATAGAAATTAAAACATTAAGCAAATAAATTTTAAAAAATTAATTAACAATAACAACAATTATAAATAATATTAAACCATAAATTATTTTTAATTTTATTTGTTAGGTCCAGAAGGTGTTGCGTCTTGGGCTCGGCTCTTAGCCTTGTTTTGTATCCGGATTGGGCTTGTCCATCCGTGATTTATTTGTTAGGGTTTGAGTATTTATAGATGCTTGCATGCATCTTAGTACGTAAGATTTCAGAGATAATTTAATAGCGATCATTGTTCTTATCGATTGTAAACCCTAAAGCCTCTACAACGGAAGTTGTTTGTCGAGCTCTGCTGAGACTTGAATCATTTGAATCATTAAGCATATTGTTGATTCCATCTCTTATTTATTACTTTGTTTGAATCGTTTTGCCAAACCCGTGTAAGATCTAAACGATCTAAGAAATTTATATCTTTTCAATTGGTATCAGAGCAGGAGGCTGTGTAATTCATACACATCTCTTTCTGTGAAAGAAGTGATTAGGGTTTATTCCGCATTAACTGATATTTATTGAGCCGTCACTCCATAATTGACGTATCTCATTATTTATTCGTTTTGCCCTAATATTACATATTACAAGTCTGATCTTGCAACAGGTTAAACGATCAAGCATGGATGATTCTCAATCCAATCCTATCAACATCTCAAACAGTATTGGATCAACAACAAAGATTCCAATTCTTTACACTCAAGATTACGAGGTTTGGGCGCATCATTTCGAAGACTACGTTATTGGATCTGAAGATAATGGGTATCTAATATGGGAAGCCATTGTGTCTGGACCATTTGCTCATTCAGGAACATCCAGAATTATTAAAACTCAAAAGGAGTATAATGATTTGTTAAAAGATGTGAAAGACGTCGCTCAGGACGAAAAGGAGAAGTTTCAGTGCAACATCAAAGCATTAAGACTGATTCGATTTTCTCTTCAATATGACACGTTTAGATTGGTGAGTTCCTGCAGTACTGCTAAAGAAATCTGGGATCGGCTGCGAGAGCTGTATTCCACAGATGAAGATTTGGAGCACTCAATTCAGACCTTGCTTTTGTCTGAGTTTGGAGAGTTCAAGCAAAAAACTGATGAGTCTGTTACATAGACGTTTGATCGCTTCAATCATCTTCTCAGCAAGATGATCAAACATGATATCGAAAGGAAGCTTATTGAACAGAAGGTCACTTTTCTGAATGGCTTAAGATCCAAATGGAGAGCTGTTGTGTCTACAGTTAAAGCGCACGAGCAGTTCAAATCATATTCACTGGCGAAACTGGTGAGAATTCTGAAATCCCAAGAAAAGATAGTGATGCAAGAGAAAAGTGTGGTCTCAAACTTGGGGTCCTTGGCCCTCCTGTCTAAAAGTAAGAATGCAGTAGAAGACGAAGATCTGAACCTGTAGGACTACGATCTAACTTCAGAAGATTATTCTATGATGGTGTCCAATCCCAAAAGGTTCATCAAGAAGAAGTTTCCTACCAATAAGAACCGAAATTGGCAGGGAAGCTACAGTTCTGAAAAAGTAAGGGAGGAGCCGAAGACTGAAGAACCAAAGAAAGAGACGATGGTTGAAGCGGATTCTGGTGTCAGCTGTTATTACTGTGGAGGAAAGAATCATTATGCCAAAGATTGTGTTTTGAAGAAAATGACTGAGAAAGATGAAGAGGCAATCCTTATGAAAAAGCTGGAGGAGATTAAAAGGAAGAAAGATGCTACTAATCCTTCTATGAATGTTCTTATTGTACAGGGTTCGGCAGAGGCTGACGAGTTCGGTGGCGTACAGGTGTGGTCGATCGACTCAGAAGATGATGAGGTGAGAAAGCCTTCTCACGGAAAGGCTTATGTTGCAAGAGGTGGTGAAAGCAGTGGAAAGTGTCTGATGGTGACTGACATATCTCACATGAGGGGATATAATACTGATGGTGGAAATGAAGACGCCAAGGAGCGAGAGGACTTATGCTTCACAGCAAAACCTCTCAGTGTGCAGATTAGTGAACTTGATGAACTGATCAAGAAGGTACAATCTCTTTTTGTTTCGTTCAAAATTCCACAGAAATCATATGAAAAGGAATTAAATAACTTGAATTCAAGAATCTCAAATCTAGATAGTTGTTTGACTCAAACACGGGTCACAAATTCTAACTTGACTGACCAAATAAGCAGGGTGTCATCCAAGAGTGAGGAGCGAAGGATGTGGATTGAGCAGAAGGAGTTGGAGATCATTAAGACTAGAGATGAAAACATTTATTTGCAAAGAGACAATTTGAAATTGTTAAAATAAAGGAATGTTTTTTGTTTAATCGCTAAAAGGCTTTATGCTAACATTACTCAACTGCATCTGAATTGTGAAATAGGGCAGAAGATACATCGCATGATTTTACCCTTCCTTGAGTTTAAGGAGGATGAAATCGATGCAGAAGCATACAACTGTGAAAGTGTTGTATCTTTCGATGATGTGAATCCTACTTATATGTATGGTCTGGACAAAATAGAATCTTTTATAAAATCCAAAGACCATAAGGACATGCTTAAAGATCTTCTGGATGAAAATGATAAGCTGAAAATCAAGACCGAAACCATACAAAAATTTGACTCATTGAGTGCCAACTTAAGTTCAGAAAACAATATCGATGTTGAAAACGCATCTGAACTTAATGAGGACGATGATATGAGTGAGATTTCTGTAGAGGATGAAGTCGACTATTCGGAATTTGTCAAGAGCGAACCTGCAAACCACAAAAACCTGATTTCTGAAAATTCTGTAGAATTCGCTCGCATGTCTAAATCTAAATCGCCAGTCCTTAAAGAAAAAGTTGTTGTGTTTCAGAAGGTTAGAACTACTCCAAATCAGGTATATAAAGTCACAGGAGTAACCGAACATCAAACTGCTGAACTCACTGCCATGGTGAACGAAGACAATGCAGATGGCTATGATGGGTTTTTCTGGTCAGCTCCTATAGACAATGCAGACGAAACAGTTGGTCTGTCAGAGCGAACGTCCTGGAAAACCAAAGGAAGATATGTACCAGAGCCACTGAATAAGCCTGATAACTTTGATGTACCAAGTACAAGTGGCACAAAAGAAATACCTGTAGAAGAAGTCACCTCCACAAGAGAAACCTCATCTATGAAGAGTGAACCGGCTGCCAAAAAGCTGAAACAAAAAGCTAATATGCATAGACAACCGAAACAGTTGAAAAATCAAAAGCAGCAGAGAAACCTGAGATACAAAAAGAATCTCTCAGAGCGAAAGCAGTTTTGGCGCTCTCAAAATGCTCACTTCTCTTATCCTAATAAAGATTCAAAGTCAAGGCAAAAGACTTTCGGGCCACATGAAGAACAGAACCGAAAGGAGAGGTTTGAACCCGAGAACAACAACAACCGAAAGGAGAGGTTCGGTCCTAAGAGCAACAAGAACCAAAAGGATAGGTTCGGTCCTGAAAGCAACAAGAACCGAAAGGATAGGTTCGGTCCGACCAACAACACTCAAAAATCCAACTTCGGCTCATCAGCAAGTAGCTACCGAAGGTTCAGGTTCGGTCCCTCTAATGACCATAAACAAAAAGGTCATTTCGAACCACAAGTCAGGAAAAATTCCCATTCTAAATTCTCTTTTTCTAATTCTTCTCATTCTCAATTCTCTTCTAAACCTAATTCTGTTCCTGCACAAAATTCAAAATCATCAACGAACTTAAAAGGAAAGTCGAATATTTCTTCAGTCAAGGAAGACCGAAAGCAGAATAATGCCCAAACACCAGAATCTAAAACCAAAACGTCTGTAGCTAACTCTAACAAAATCAAAGTGTTTACTATTAAGAGAAAAGATGCAACAACCTTAGTAAAACGAACATATCTTGTTGATGTTTCTATTACTATTCCTGTTCCTGTGAAAGGCTCACGTGAACCAAGAAACTTTGGGTTCCTAAATCTGCTTAATTTTTTCAGGTTATTAGTGACGAGCAGTTTGACAAAGAATGGTACATTGACAGTGGCTGATCACGTCACATGACGAGAAGAAAGGAAGAGCTAAGGGAGTTTCGATCTCTTCAAAATGGTGGCAATGTCAAGTTCGGTAACAACTCCTACGGAACGATAAAGGGTTATGGGATGATAACTAATGGAGACTTCACAATAAGAAAGGTGGCGTACGTTGAAGGGTTGCAGCATAGTCTCATCAGTGTATCTCAACTGGTCGGAGGTACCAGTCTTAAAGTTTCTTTGGATGATGAAGGTTCAGAGATTATAGAGAAGAAATCCAACAAGGTCATCCTCAAATCAGACCGAAAAGGCGAAATGTTTCCTCTAAATCTCAAACCAATCAAAGGAAATCCAGCTATATGTCTTTTGTCCAAAGCTCATTCTGAAGAAAGCTGGTTGTGGCACCGAAGGCTCTCACATCTCAACTTCAAAGACATCAACAAGCTTGTCACTGGAGTTCATGTTCGGGGTCTTCCATTACTCAAGTTTGATCGAGAACACTTGTGCGCTGCATGTGAAATGGGGAAACAAAGTCGTCAAATTCACCCATCAATTATAAACACAAAAGTTGTTGAACCACTTGAGTTGCTTCACATCGAATTGTGTGGTCCATCATCAATCGAAAGCATTGGCGGTAGCAAGTATATTCCTGTTATTGTTGATGATTTCTCACGTTTTACATGGGTGTTCTTTCTGAAGCACAAATCTGAGGCCACTCCTAAGCTAAAGATGTTTATCAAGCAGGTTGAAGTGCAACTAAGAAAAGTCGTTCGAAACATTAGGAGCGACAATGGACTGGAGTTCAAGAACAAAGAATTTGAAGACTTTTTGGTAGAAAAAGGAACCAATCACAACTTCTCAGCCCCTTACACGCCTCAACAGAACGGTATTGTCGAAAGGCGAAACCGATCCTTGTGTGAGGCGGCCCTAACTATGCTAAGTTTCGCTTCTCTTCCCTTATATTTCTGGGCTGATGCTATTGCTGCAGCATGCTTTACGCAGAACAGGTCTTATCTCAACAGGCGTTTCTCTCTCACTCCTTATGAGATCATCAATAACAGGAAGCCGAACGTAAAATTCTTTCATGTGTTCGGTTCACGATGCTTCATCTTCAACTCCAAAGAACATCGTAACAAGTTTGATGTTTAAGCATACGAAGGAATTTTTTTGGGATATTCTCTCACTTCAAAAGCATATTGGGTTTTAAACAAGCATTCTAGAAAGATTGAAGAAACCTATTATGTGACTTTCGATGACAGCAATTGGAGAGATTTTCTCTCAAACAGGTCAAGTCACAGCCACTATTACCAATTTATTTGATCAGTTTGTGGACTTATTCGATGAACCTGAGAAAGCCACTCTCTCGGAAGCCAAGGCGGCAGACAACAAAATGCGTGACGGAGAGCATGTTCCAAACGAACCTCCTCAGCACGACGCTTCAGTTAAGGGGGAGAATCCATTCTCTTCAAATCAACCGAACACACACTTTCAGGGGGAGAACTCTATCCCGGTGGCACCCGAAGGTCCTGCATCACCCGAAGGTCCTACATCACCCGAAAGTCCTGCATCAACCGAAGATCTTGCATCACCCGAAGGTCCTGTAGCACCCGAACGTCCAGCCACACCTGAAAGTCCAGAAGCACCAGAAAGTCCAGCTACACCTGAGAGTTCTGTTGCACCTGAAGGTCTGAACCAACCTGAAAAACCAAATGATTCACCATCAGTCGAGGGGGAGAATTCTGATATGTTCTATGATGACGATAGTCAATCTGAATTGGAAGAAATGATCAACGCCGAAGTGGATCCATCCTATGATCCAAACTATCCTCCCCTCATTAAATGGACCAGAGATCATCCTGTATCTCAGATAGTGGGTAATGTATCTGAAAAGGTCTTGACCCGATCCCAAGTGAAGGCAAAGCAAACCTCTCTATTCTCCAAAGTAGAGTTATGCATGTATAATTCTTTCGTGTCCAAAGTTGAGCCGAAGACAGTCAATACGGCTCTTGATCATTCTGATTGGGTTCAGGCTATGCAAGATGAACTCAGTGAGTTTGAACGCAACAAGGTTTGGCGCCTTATTCCAACACCTAAAGATTCCTCAGTCGTTGGTCTCAAATGGGTATTCAGAAACAAAATGGACAAGGAAGGTAATGTAATTCGAAATAAAGCTCGTCTCGTGGTGAAAGGATACTGCCAGGAAGAAAGAATTGATTAAGAAGAAAATTTTGCTCCGGTAGCAAGGTTGGAATCTGTTAGAATATTTCTTGCCTACGCTGCACACAAGAACTTCGAGGTCTACCAAATGGACGTAAAATGCGCCTTTCTGAATGGAGAAATTGAAGTAACGGTTTACGTGGAGCAACCTCCTGGTTTTGTAAATGAAAAGCATCTAAATCACTGTTATATTCTGGACAAAGCAGTTTACGGTCTGAAACAAGCGCCTAGGGCTTGGTATGAAACACTAACTAAGTTCTTAAAGATGTCTAAATTCAAACAAGGTTCAGTTGACCCAACCTTCTTTCGAAAGAAGGAAGGTGAACACCTTATGATAGTTCAAATCTATGTCGATGATATCATCTTTGGCTCAACGAATCCTAGCTTAACAGCTGAATTCAGAAAGCTGATGGAGACTAAATTTGAAATGAGCTCAATGGGTCCGATTAAATTTTTCCTTGGTTTAAACATTAGACAGGGACCCGAAGGCATCTTTATCAATCAGGAAGCATACACCAAGACTCTTCTTTCTATATTCGGCATGATGGGAGATTCAAAAGTCAAAGTTCCAATGGCGTTTGGTACCATAATTAAGGGAGAGAATATTATGCTTCATTTAAAATCTAAAGGATTAGGTTGTGGAATGTTAATAAATTTAGTCAAAGGTACATTGTGTGTTCTTAAAATTTCGATTATGATTACGGCATTCCTCTTCACAATTCGAATTTTGAGAACATAGCAAATAAAACATTATGCGTCGTGTCCCATACGCTTTGGGTATAGGATCGATTGCAAATGCTTTAATGTTTGACCATTCTAAAATTTTCCAAATGTCTAGTGCATTTAGAGGGAAAAGGGAATAGAATTGGTTTTGACTAAAATAATTAAACGACTATCAAAGGACAATCCAAAGTTCGACGAGGATTAGTCGCTTGTGAGTAGTTGGAAGTATAGTATTGGAAAATATGGAAATGTTTTCATATTGGATGGACCATATCGACATCATTACAAATAGAAAATATTCTATTAAGAATGAGTTGTCATGAGGAAAATATGGAAGCGTGTTCATATTAGGAAGTAAATATTGAAAATCTATGTCTAGATTAGAAACTTTTATGCAAAAGGATGTTCAAAGGAATGTACTTTGAGAGAGAGACATCATATCTAAGGAATTGTCTTGTAACAATATCCGATAGAGGACTTTGTAATATCATTGACAATAGTCTTTGTGACTTTGGTGCAGTGACATTACGAAAGGATCGTTGCATAAAGTGCTAGAATTTAGCATATTCTATAAGTAGCAAGAATTTGATATTCTTACACTTATGAAAAAGGATTTGGAGTTGTAAAATGAGAATGATTGGAAATGTGTTCAATTTGTCTATTTCACAAAAATAAGAACCATAGGTAAACATTGTGTGCATGCTAGGAGCATGGGACAAGTGTTGGAATTCAAGTAAGAAGTTGATTATCCGAAACGACAAATAATGAGTAATCAATATGGTGATAAATAAAAGGCGTTTTATTTATACTCAAAGGTTTGAGGCCATATGGGATTAGTATTATTCTTGTGTTTCACATTTGCATGTTTTGACTTCCAGAATAATTGAGTTTATTAAGAATAATCGAATTATTCGAACGGGCCACAGTCATTCATATGTTGGAAGTAGATATGAATGAAGACTGTCATGAATTGGTGTGTGGATTGTCTAAAGAGCATTAGACATAAGCAAATGTTTGCTACAACGTTCATGAGTGCTTATGAATATGAATTTGAGCATTGGATTAAACCCCGCTCACTTGGATCACTCCATGAATTGTATCACGAGTGATTGGTGAGACGATAACATCTTATATTCTTGAAACCGAGATGTGTGAGTTGTATCTTGCTAATCGGTTGCACATTGATAATATGAAAACGCACTAGTAACTTGGTGTTATAAAACATATTGTTGTGTGTGATTCGGTGAGTGAGTGCAAGCAAGCATTGTATCAAAGTTTATCCGTTCCTTTTATTCAAAGAATAAAAGCGATATCTTTTGGGCCCCTCGATGGTTTAATGATGACAGACGTAAATGCTCGGCCGGGCTAGGGCTAATTTGATTTGTTCAATTAGTTTGTCGTCATAAATCAGAAATCGAGATATAGTACAAAGAGAATGATTAGAAATCATATCTCATACGATATCTAGAATGGAGGAATATATGATCCCTTATCTAAGGACACGCGTATCTGATAGGATCAGAGTTGACAGCGGCTTTGGAAAGCTACGATTGCATATCAGGATTTGAAGTTAGACGCATAATAGTTATTAGAATTATCCAAGTGGGAGACTGTTGGATTAGTATCTAAGTCCATAACTATTTTGGTATGTACTTGACCCGATGGTGCATAGTCCTTTTGGGTTGCCTTCACCAAAGCAACTTGGTAGGATGAATTATGGAGAGAAAGGATTAAATATGATTTATTAATATATTTATGGGAATAATATATTAAAGGAGAAATCATATTGTTTAATTAATATTAGTCAAGAATTAATTGGTAATTAGTTTTGTGACTAAAAGAGATTAATTAAACTTAAGGGACTGGAATTATAATTATAATATAATTGCAATTTGGGCCATGGATTGCCTTATATTAACGGATGGACGAATTTTAATGGGAAACCCATAAGGAAATCGTCCATGGGCTTAATTAAAGGAGTCTATGGGTTGCTTAGGGCTTAAGCATCCAAATTAGGGTTTCCTTGTTAGATAACCCTAATAGTGATGGGTTTTGGTCATAAGACATCCTATGTGCTCATACAAACCCTAATGCTTGGATCTAGGTTTCTCTATTGTACATGCTTTGAATCCAAGACTATAAACCCTAATTCTAACATATGGAAATCGACATTAACATATAATTAGGTTTAAGAACATACCTTGATTGTTATATAGCAATAACAATCACAACTCCACCTTGGATTGACTTTGGAATGCTTAGAGTCACAAGTGTCACTCCTCTAATGGCTTACAAACACCATAAGCAAATGGAGAAGGTATAAAGAGAGAGGTGAGAGGTTAGAATTCATATCTAGGACGTCTTGGGAAGGGATACACGAATTCATGACCCTAGGGGTGTTTATATAGGTGTAGAGATAGGGTTTCAGTCATTATCCTTATCTAGTTGATTATCCATTAAGCAACCAATAAGATAATCCTTGAATCCTTATCATACTCGAATTCTAAGGCTTTCCAACCTTAAATTCGTCCACCATATAAATAAGATAATCCTTACCTTATTTTGTAACTATCACATAATTACAAATCAGCCCCTCTAGTTTAATTAATTACATTTGATCACAAAACTAATTCTTAATTAATTATTGACCAATATTAATTAAACAAATATGATTTCTCCTTTAATATATTATTCTTATAACATATTAATAAATCATATTATCCTCTCTCTCTTTATTCATTTCTCCAATCAAGTTGCTTTGGTGAAGGCAACCCAAAAGGACCATGCACCATCGGGTCAAGTACATACCAAAATAGTTATGGACTTAGACACTAATCCAACAGTCTCCCACTTGGATAAGTCTAACAACTATTCTGCGTATGACTTCAGATCCTGATCTGCAATCGTATCTTTCCAAAGCCGCTGTCAACTCTGATCATATCAGATACGAGTGTCCTTAGATAAGGGATCATATATTCCTCCATTCTAGATATCGTATGAGATATGATTTTTAATCATTCTCTTTGTACTACTTCTCGATTTCTGATTTATGACGACAGACTAATTGAACAAATCAAATTAGCCCTTGCCCGGCCGAGCATTTACGTATGTCATCACTAAACCATCGAGGGGCCCAAAGATATCGCTTTTATCCTACTTTGGATAAAAGGAACGGATAAACTTTGATACAATGCTTGCTTGCACTCACTAACCAAATTACACACAACAATATGTTTTATAACACCAAGTTACTAGTGCATTTACATATTATCAATGTACAACCGATTAGCAAGTTACAACTCACACATCTCGGTTTCAAGAATATAAGATGTTATCGTCTCACTAATCACTCGAGATAGTGATCCAAGTGAGCGTGGGTTTAATCCAATGCTCAAATCATATTCATAAGCACTCATGAACGTTGCAGCAAACATTTGCTTATGTCTAATACTTTTCTAGACAATCCACACACCAATTCACGACAGTCTTCATTCATATCTACTTCCAACATATGAACGACTGTGGCCCGTTTGAATAATTCGATTATTCTTTATAAACTCAATTATTCTGGAAGTCAAAACATGCAAAGTGAAACACAAGAATAATACTAATCCCATATGGCCTCAAACCTTTGAGTATAAACAAAACATGTTTTATTTATCACCATATCGATTACTCATTATTTGTCGTTTCGGGTAATCAACTTTTGTCCCATGCTCCTAGCATGCACACAATGTTTACCTATGGTTCTTACTTTTGTGAAATAGACAAATTGAACACATTTCCAATCATTCTCATTTCACAACTCCAAATCCATTTTCTTAAGTGTAAGAATATCAAATTCTTGTTACTTATAGAATATACTAGATTCTAACACTTTATGCAACGATCCTTTTGTAATGTCACTGCACCAAAGTCTCAAAGACTATTTCCAATGATATTACAAATTCCTCTATCGGAGATTGTTACAAGACAATTCCTTAGATATGATGTCTCTCACTCAAAGTACATTCCTTTGAACATTCTAGACATAGATTTTCAATATTTACTTCCCAATATGGATACGCTTCCATATTTTCCATATGACAACTAATTTCTTAATAGAATCTTATCTATTCGTTATGATGTCGATATTGTCCATCCAATATGGAAACATTTCCATAATTTCCAATACTATACTTCCAACTACTCACAAGCGACCAATCCTCGTCGAACTTTGGATTGTTCTTTGATAGTTGTTTAATTATTTTAGTCAAAACCGATTCTAGTCCCTTTTCCCTCTCAATGCGCTAGACATTTGGAAAATTTTAGAATGGTCAAACATTAAAGCATTTGCAATCGATCCTATACCCGAAGCGTATGGGACACGACGCACAATGTTTTATTTTCTATGTTCTCAAAATTCGAATTGTGAAGAGGAATGCCGTAATCATAATCGAAATTTTAAGAACGCACTATGTACCTTTGACTAAATTTATTAACATTCCACAACCTAATCCTTTAGATTTGAAATGAAGCATAATATTCTCTCCCTTAATTATAGCAAAACAACTATACAACCCTTACGACTTTGCAAGGTATAACTCTTGTTTTTCTATAATTAATATTGCCAACTTGCAAAACTTTCCATAATAATCATACATTCATAACTTTTATGCTCCCACTATCATGATGATTATTATAAAACATAACACTTATGCTCCCACTAGCTTCGACATGTATTCATAAATATCTTAACTTTCAGAAAGATAATACCTATTGAATTTCTTAAGTCCATGTTTCTAATACTTAGTGCTTTGATAATCTTTTATCAAGGCTTCTTGAACTTATACACTTTTGCCTTAGATAGTTCATATGTGTGTCTTAACAATTAAGACTAATTGCCAAGCCTCACAATTCAAATTATGGAAAGGGATGCCGTAACCATGATCGAATTCGAGAATGCAATTTTACAATCACTATCTTTTAAAATCTTTCTTAGTGAAAGCATTTTCTCACAATCATTTTCATGAAGGAGGAAATCTTATGACACTTAGATTTAAACGGTGTATGTGTTCCTATCCATGTGAATTTGTTAAAAACCAAAGTTTACGACAAATTCAAACTCATATGGATCGAACTTTCTTAATCTTGATTTCTTGCCTTATGGTAGCACAGCTGCCCACCACGTCTTCCAAGTAGTTAAGCAGCTCACCTTTTCCTATCAATGTACTTCCATTGATCAAGGTCCTTGCCTTTTATGCATTCAAATGAGAACTCATAGGACTCACATGCATAATTAACTCGATTGGATTGGCACAGAAACAAAATAATGTCTTCACAATAGGTTGTAAACCTCAACTCGTGTGCTAGTGATAATCGATAAGGTTTATTTGATTTGTTCTTGAAACATTTCAAGACTATTAAGACTCCCACTGACTCCTTGACATATACGATTCTCTTATCAAAACATTTCTTGACAAACAAATATTCAAGAGTTAGTGTAGCTTTTATCAAAACAAAACACTTCATAATTTTGGTCTTAGTTGGTCTTTGTGTTATCCAAGACATCACAACTTTCCACAATTGATGAATGTTATAAACCTTCTTAATACTATTCACTCAATGTCACAATCTTGACTTTAAAACTTGTTTTGGAACGAAGTATGATTGACTTCTTGATTTGACCATTTCTTCAATCTTTGATTCCTCTTCTTGGACATACAATTGTACCAAGACTCACTTAGAGGATCAATTGAGATATGGTTCTTAATCATTAAGACCTATCATAAAGCATAAAAGCTACTCTCCCTTCTTCTTAGAATGAAGAAACTCTTATCTTTCTGCCTACTTGATTCTTCTTATTCGTTTTGCTATTGATCTAAACCCTTTAATCAATTCAAAATTACACTTAATCTTGTAAGCGTAATCATATTTACCAAACCTTTAGTAAATCATGTCGAATATATTTGTTATTCTTATGGTGAACTTGATCAACACACAACTTTGTGTACTCGATATCCTAGTCCTTCACTTGACACTTTGTCAATGAATTAGTCTAATTTCCAAAATATGAAATTTCTCATTCATCATGCAACCAAGTTGCATGATTCCAAATTTCTATCCAATTGAAACTTTGGGCGATGAGAAACTCTCCCTATTTGGTAAATTCTTGACACTTCCATAATAACATTACTAAGAATCATATCCATTCGTTGTAGAAATATTCGAACATCAATTTTCATAACGATTTCATTGCAAGGAAGTAAATAAATAAATAAGTCAAAATTTATTTTATTTATAAAAGCAGCGGAAAAACATTTGTCCTTACAATGCAAAATCCATTGAAAACTATGTAAAAATGAAAAATTTTTAACAACTCTATCATAACTATCTAAGCTCAAAATCCAATCTTCAAGTCCATGCGATCAAGATCCATCTCTTGTGATTAGATTCATCTTGCTCTCTTATCAAACTTCCTTTCTTTTCACCGATCCTACAAAACATTCAAATGTAATCTTATCACATCATGTATTAAGAATCAATGAATAGGAACTTAATGGAGTTAGATAGTGGATTCTTACCTAAAGCGTAGTCATACTTTTGACTCTCCCATCTCTTAGATCTCTTAGGTAAATAGGGCAACTTCGTCTCCAATGCACCTTCTCTTGGAAATAAAAGCAAATTGACTCCTTTGGAACAACACATGGAACTACTTCAGACATCGCCTTTCTCTTATGATCAAACTTTTCGATCATTGCATGTCTTTCATTATCGTTGTCTATATCCATAGAGGTCTTGAAGGAAGATTCACCAATCAACTTTGTTTTTCTATTGCGCCAAACCATTGTTGATTCAGCAGCAATAAGCATGTAGGTGAGATCTATAAGTGTCACGTCGTGGTTCATCATATAGTACTCTCTTACGAACTCACTATACGAGTTAGTAAGTGACTGAAGAACCCAATCAACAACCATCGCTTCACCGACAACGGATCCCATCATTCTTAATCTATCAATGTGTGACTTCATCCCTAAGACGTGTCTACACACCGACTTGCCATCTTTATGTTCACTTGCCAAAAGGGCTTGAGTGATATTGAACCTTTCAATTTTACAATCTTGTGGGTTAGGGAGAATAATTGGAGGAGGAGAAGGAAGTGAAGCATGATTTCTTGTTCCTCGATCGAATCGTGGAATATCATCTTCATGTGGAATGCTTGTTCCACGGGACTTGAGAAGACCATAGTTGTCGAACTTTGACATCGGGAGAAAAATGAATTCAAGTTAGTTGATTGATTGAGTCCTTGGTAAATCACCCCAATGAAATTCCAAGGCTAGGACCCAACACAATATCCTACAACTCGGGAGAGGGATGCCGTAACCCAAATTGCAGAACATTTAAAGGTAAGTGAATGATGATTCACTAGTTTCCACCATGAAAAACGAAAAAGAAATTTAAGTTTTAAATATATGAAAACTCCTAGATCCTTTGAGATTCATTGAACATTTCAATGGCATGTTTAAATCTCGATATGCCCCTCTTGTTTGTGACTGGGATGCCGAGGATCACAAAGCGGGTGTGAATAACCATGCAAACTACATGGTGCCCTCACATGTTACAATCACCTATTCGATGTGCCGGTAAACCACACGCGCTCCACCGAACTATGACAAACATTGAGTCACCCTTTGCTACCTTTGCTTAGAACCATTTAGTGTACCGGTAAACCACACACGCTCCACTAACGTCTTCGCAAGGGCACAAAGTGTAATTTCATGGAATTGCATCAATTCACTTTTGCCTAAGTAACTAAGATTGGGAATTTGAAAAACATTTAGTTACTTTGTATTTCATTATACTTATAATGGAAGGTTTCGTCCTATCCTACCCGTTCGGCTAACGACCCTCCACTAGTCAAAAGTGCGGTGGGTAAGAGTGGATACCCATTCAATCGCCATTTTATAGGCAATTTCCTTAAACACCCCTTATAGACCAGCTTCGTGAATGAGGCCTACTAACGGTAAGACTGACTTTTACTCATACATATATATAATGTTAGACTTTTAATGTTATATATAGTATATGGTGTATTTTATACTTTTAAAATACTATATGGTTAACTTTAACAATTACACTTTTAATTCAATTAAAAGGTTAACCTAAACTTTTATGGATTTATTAAACCTCTTTTAATTATACACCTTAATTAATTAATAAAACCATAAGGGTGTGATTTGAACTTTTCAAAACATTACTAGGGTTTTAGAATTTAACATTTCTAATTAAACCTTTAATCAACTTTTAAATTCCAAAACTTGAGGGCAAATTTTGAAACCTTTTTCAAAACATTAGGGTTTTAACTATTTAAATTTCAAAACTCCAAAACCTTTGGGTTCAAATTTAAACTATAAAACCTAAAGGGGAAAATATAAAACCTTTCATAACAACAAGGATCAAATAACAAATAATTTTAAATTAACATTTAATCACATAATTATCCATATTTGATTTATTTAATGATTTCTTGCAAAACAATTTATCAATTTACTCAAAATAATTAATCAATTATCTTATAAGGAAACCATTATCTTGTTAATTGATAATTATCTTTAATTAGATCAAGCATATAGTCATATATATAATAAAATCGGATTTATATTGATCTAACATGATAAGGTAACTATCCATATGCAAAAACAGCAAGAAATCCCGAGATAAGAATTATCTGACGAGTTGACTCGTCGAGTCAGGCATGGACTCGTCGAGTCTGCATGGACTCGGCGAGTCCAGCCTCCACAATCCAAAAAATCAAATTTTCCAGTTATACAAAGCATCAATACAATTGAAACCAAGCTAGGCTCTGATACCACTTATGGGTTTTGGTCATAAGACATCCTATGTGCTCATATAAACCCTAATGCTTGGATCTAGGTTTCTCTATTGTACATGCTTTGAATCCAAGACTATAAACCCTAATTCTAACATATGGAAATCGACATTAACATATAATTAGGTTTAAGAACATACCTTGATTGTTATATAGCAATAACAATCACAACTCCACCTTGGATTGACTTTGGAATGCTTAGAGTCACAAGTGTCACTCCTCTAATGGCTTACAAACACCATAAGCAAATGGAGAAGGTATAAAGAGAGAGGTGAGAGGTTAGAATTCGTATCTAGGACCTCTTGGGAAGGGATACACGAATTCATGACCCTAGGGGTGTTTATATAGGTGTAGAGATAGGGTTTCCGTCATTATCCTTATCTAGTTGATTATCCATTAAGCAACCAATAAGATAATCCTTGAATCCTTATCATACTCGAATTCTAAGGCTTTCCAACCTTAAATTCGTCCACCATATAAATAAGATAATCCTTACCTTATTTTGTAACTATCACATAATTACAAATCAGCCCCTCTAGTTTAATTAATTACATTTGATCACAAAACTAATTCTTAATTAATTATTGACCAATATTAATTAAACAAATATGATTTCTCCTTTAATATATTATTCTTATAACATATTAATAAATCATATTATCCTCTCTCTCTTTATTCATTTCTCCAATCAAGTTGCTTTGGTGAAGGCAACCCAAAAGGACCATGCACCATCGGGTCAAGTACATACCAAAATAGTTATGGACTTAGACACTAATCCAACAAATAGCCCCACTATATATAGACCCTTAAGGGACCAAAAAACATGGTGCAGGATTGTGCTAGGGTTTATACATGTTTTGGTGGCCTCCAACCTCTCTCCTCTTCATCCTCTTGCTTATGGTGTTTGTGAACCATTAGAGGAGTGACACTTGTGACTCTAAGCCTTCCAAAGTCATTACAAGGAGATTTGGGATTGTTATGGCTACATAACAATCAAGGTATGATCTTAAACCTAATTACATATTAATATGATCACTTGAATGCTAGAATTAGGGTTTATGGTCTTGGATTCAAAGCATGTACAATATAGAAACCTAGATCCAAGCTTTAGGGTTTGTATGAGCACATAGGATGTTTTATGACCAAAACCCATCAGAAGCATCTCAAGGAGCTCCATGAGAAGATTGATTCTCTCATTGCTTCCTCCTCTTCTTCCTCACAGTCTACCCTCTCAGAGGCTGCTATTCAGGGGATTGTTGATAAGCTTACTAAGGCCCAGGAAGCCTCTATCAACTCTGCCACTGCCACTATTGATGCCTCTACCAAGGCATGTGCTGCTGCGACCGAAAAAGTCGAAAAACTATTTGTTGACGGTTCTTCTATTTTGCAGTCTTTACAGGGCACTGCTGACTCTAATGCAGAGTGGCTTCACTCTCTTGTCAACTAGCTTGCTACATCAGCTGCCTCTGAACTGCAGTCATTCGCCAGTCTTTGTCAAGCTCTCAGTGATGACAACTCCTCGTTTAAAGCGACTATTGAGCAGCGACTGTCTAAGCTGCATGAAGACCTTGCTGCAGAGAACTCACTCATGGACGCTCTCGCTCGTAAAACTACTGCTCTTAAGGTCAAGAGTATTCAACTTTTCCAGTCTCAAAAGGAAATTGAATCTCTTCGATCTGAGCGAGAGGTTGTCTCTTCAAGTGTTTCGGATGTCCACGCCGCCCTTTCAAACATCCTTGAAGCCCATGATCCGATTCTGAATTATTCGGTGAGGCTTACTCTCGCAGAGAAGCTTGCTCCTGCCCTTTCTCTCCTAAGCAAAATTGAAGGGCTTCTTGAGTTCGTGTCCATTACGAAACAAGGGGGAGAGGATGTATCTCAACCGCCTCCCACTTCTACAGCAACAAAACAACCGAACCTCCTTCAACAGGTCAAGCCTCAGGTTCGGGTGTCAAAGACAAAGGGAAGAAAATTACTGAAGAGAGTGATGACAATTAAGAGATGATTGCAGATCTCTTAAAGAAGCAAGGTCGTGATAAAGATGCTGATATGAGCGCTCGGGTTGCCAGAGAGGCTGAGGCGACTGAAAGAAAAATGAAGGAGGCTCATGACCTTCTTGAGAGTAGGAAAAACCTTTTTCCTCCGTGGACTCTTGAGAACCTTTTGAAGGAAGCGATTGAAACTCCCAGCATTTTATGGCTCGAACCAGTGATCTCATTGGATCGTATCAATTCTGTCGATTCACAGTTTGACATGCCACTGACCCGAAAGGCCTTCATCTTCCATGCCTTTGATAACGTTGCTGAAATCCCTCATCCTCATCCAAAGGTTGATAGGGATCTAGTCGAATTCTATCTGAAGTCTGCCCAACCACAGTATCAAACTTGGAGCGCTCAGAAGATAGTCAACGTTCGGGTCCTCAAGCCGTTTCGAGAGGGGAACTTCACGAACGTTCGGTTCAAGGTGCTGAGGGGTTCTGCTAAGACCGAACATGCCTTATCGCTTACTGATCTTCCTAATCTGAATCCACATGATTGGATTATTTTGCACAACATCCTCCTTACTAACGAAGCTGAGTATGGTTCGATTATTTATCATTTCAAGAGGATGCTTGTTTGCTACATCATGGAAGTTGCCAAGATGGATCAGGAGATCGCTAGCATTTTCAAGAAAAAGCCCACTATTTCTCCTGTTGGCTCTGCCAATGACGTAAACATGATGCAGATGGGTAAGATTGACCCGAAAAGAAATTCTGTCATGTTTACAAGGAACGAAGGCCAAAAATGCGTGTTCGCCTTGGCTGACAAACATCTTTACACCACTGCATGCCTGGAACATCTTCTAGGAATCATTCATCGTTGCAAGCAGAATTCAGTAGACGACAAGAAGTACTTGGATGACATGATCCAGTGGTATATTCGCTTCAGACATACTATCCTCGCTCTTATCCCACGTTTATTTGAAACCACTAAGAAAGTTCCTGCAGCTGGACCCAGCAAGAAGAAGTGATAGTCTCGCTCCAATTGACGTAAATGGGGAGATTGTTAGGTCCAGAAGGTGTTACGTCCTGGGCTCGGCTCTTAGCCTTGTTTTGTATCCGGATTGGGCCTGTCCATCCGTGATTTATTTGTTAGGGTTTGAGTATTTATAGATGCTTGCATGCATCTTAGTACGTAAGATTTCAGAGATAATTTAATAGCGATCATTGTTCTTATCGATTGTAAACCCTAAAGCCTCTACAACGGAAGTTCTTTGTCGAGCTCTGCTGAGGCTTGAATCATTTGAATCATTAAGCATACTGTTGATTCCATCTCTTGTTTATTACTTTGTTTGAATCGTTTTGCCAAACCTGTGTAAGATCTAAACGATCTAAGAGATTTATATCTCTTCATTATTCATGTATAACTCGCCGGTAGAAGACATTCAAACGATTGAGATTATAAAGTTATAATAGATGTGTATATTATCATAAAATTCAAAATAATCAATATATTATATCAAGTTAGTATACTAATTATTATATCAAATTTAACAACAATGTTATTGTTATATTAAAAAAATATATATTTGTAAAAACTTCAACTATATAGGTATTTCTGCTCATTACAATGTCAACTTAAATATTTTGTAAATAGTAACCAAAGAATATTTTGTAAATAGTTAAAAGTGATAAATCATAGTGATAAACTAAATTGTAATATCAATTTAACTAAAATATTTCCTAAAATTGTTTTTATAATTGTTAAAAGTTTACAAATAAGTAGCTTAAAATAACTTACAATAACAATAGTTAAAAATAGTTCTATATAAATGATTATATTGTTACCTTTAAAATCAAAAAAATAATGTTTGATGTTTTAAATAATTATAATGATAGAAATTAAAACATTAAGCAAATAAATTTTAAAAAAATTAATTAACAATAACAACAACCATAAACAACATTAAACAATATATTATATTTAATTTTATTCATGTGTAACTCTCGGGTAGAAGTTATTCAAACGATTGAGATTATGAAGTTATAATAGATGTATATATTATAATATAATTCAAATAATCAATATATTATATCAATTTAGTATAAAAATTATTATATCAAATTTAACAACAACGTTATTGTTATATTTAAAAAGAAAACATATATTTGTAAAGACTTCAACTATATAGGTGTTTTTGCGCAACGTGCGGGCATTCACCGAATATACTTAATAACGGAAGCATTTTTCCTTTCACCACATTCATTTGAAACTCTCATGCATTTTTCCTTTCACCACATTCATTTGAAAGTCCCATGACTATTCAATTTCTTTATAATAATAATTATAATTTGGTTAATTAGGTTAAATAAATATCAAACCTAAAGTGTAATCATATATAAAGTAAATTTCAATATTAAAACAATATCTTTACTTTTACTTATAAAGTTATGTTTTTTAACTTTTAACATATTATACTATAATTTATTAGTTTTAATATATTATTGGATTTAAACCATCATCATTTTAAAGATACAATTTTGGAACAATTTGTATAAAATACTTAAACTATTAATTTAAATATAACATTACATCGTCAACTTAAATATAAATTTTAGTTTAAGTTAAACAACCCAAATAATATTTTGTAAATAATTAAAAGTGATAAGTTTTAGTGTCTTTCTAATAATGATTATAAGTTGGTTAATAAGGGTAAATAACTATCAAACCTAAAGTGTAATCATAAATAAACTAAATTTCAGTTTTAAAATAATATCTTTACTTCTACTTATAAATTTATCTTTTAACATATTATACTTAATTTATTAGATTTAATATGTTGTTATATGTAAACCATTATTAGTTTAAATGTATAATTTTTGAACAGTTTGGACAAATCGAACAGTTTGGACAAAATACTTAAATTATTAACTTAAATATAACATTACAATGTCAACTTAAATATATATTTCAGTTCATCTTAACAAATTAAAGAATATTTTGTAAATAGTTAAAAGTGATAAATGTAAAAACTAAATTGTAATCTCAACTTAACTAAAATATTTCTTAAATATATTTTTATAACCATTAAAAAGTTTCAAATAAATAGCTTAAAACAATTTACAATAACAATAGTTAAAAATAACTCAATATAAATGATTATATTGTTACCTTTAAAATCAAAAAATAATGTTTGATATTTTAAATAATATAATGATACAAATTAAAACATTAGGCAAATAAATTTTAAAAAATTAATTAACAATAACAACAACTATAAATAACATTAAACCATATATTATATTTAATTTTATTCATATGTAACTCGTGGGTAGAATTCATTCAAACGATTGAGATTATGAAGTCATAATAGATGTATATATTATAATATAATTCAAAATAATCAATATATTATATTAATTTAGTATATGAATTATTATATCAAATTTAACAACAATGTTATTGTTATATTAAAAAAAAACATATATTTGTAAAGATTTCAACTATATAGGTGTTTTTGTGCATTATAATGTTAACTTAAATATAAATTTTAGTTCTACTTAAAAAACCAAACAATATTTTGTAAATAGTAAAAAGTGATAAATTGTAGTGATAAATACAAAAACTAAACTGCAATCTAAATTTAACTAAAACATTTCCTAAAGATATTTTTATAATCGTTAAAAGTTTCCAACTAAATAACTTAAAATAACTTATAATAATAATAGTAAAAAATAACTATATATAAATGATTTTATTGTTACCTTTAAAATCAAAAAGTAATATTTGATGTTTTAAATAATTATAATGATAGAATAATTGTATACATATAATATTGCATAGTTTTATAACATAAAACTTATATATAATATTGGTTTCATTTTTCTTACTTTTATACATTTTTCGGGGTTTTGTTTTTTGTTTTTAGTTTTTTTTTTTTTTTTTTTTAATTTATAGATTTCTTCATCAACAAATGTTGTTAAAATTTAACAAAAATACATAATTTGCTAAACCATAATAAAAGAGGAAAGTTTGTTCACATTTAGTTATTTAACTTTCTTGAGCGGGAAACGAATTTTCGATTTTGTTTACACTTAGTCACTATTTTTTTTTTTTTTAATGTTCTATTTGCTACTGAACTATTAAACTATTCACATTTTACCTTTATGACTGGTTGTTACCAGTCATAAGGGTAAAATGTGAACAATTTCAATAGTTCAGTGACAAATAGATAATGAAAAAAAGTTTAGTGACTAAATGTGAACAAAATCAAAAATCTATTACCCTTTCAAGTCATTATCCCTTCTTCTTGCATATACAATTCTAATCAATTTACAATCTTAAGTATTTATACTTTCACCATTATCTCTATTAGGCTATCCCCATCCTCAATTATTTCTTCATCCGGTTGGATATTAATCATTAAAAATAATACAATTTCAACCAAACAAACCAATCAAGCCTTTATTCAAATGTAGATCCGTTTGTTTATTTTGATTATTTTATACACATGTATGTTTCTCTAGAGACATTGTTATTATGAACGTGATTGATATGAAACGTTTGAGTGTTTCTAGCTTTTATAACTTTTAGCGTTTGATAAAAGCTATCTCTATCCTCAATTATTTCTTCATCCGGTTGGATATTAGCCATTAAAAATAATACAATTTCAACCAAACAAACCAATCAAGCCTTCATTCCAACATAGAGTTTGGTTAATTATTTTGATTATTTTATACACATGTATGTTTCTCTAGAGGCATTGCTATTATGAACGTGATTGGTATGAAGCATTTAAGAGTTTCTAGTTTTTAGTGTTTGATAAAACACTCCCTTTTGAACAAAAAACCTCATATGACACTACAAGCTTTTAGAGATAAGTTTAAAAAACGCTCTAATCTAAAAGCTATCTCAGATAGCTAGTTTTGTCGAACACGCCTATATTTAGTTGTTTTCACATATTATTATATTTTAATTATTTCATAGGTTTAAAGGCTTCTACTTTTTAAATATTTTTATATCATAAATAAAAAATAATGATACATTACAAGATCCAATCTCGATAATTTAGGTGTTTTTGAAAAAATAAATATTAATTATTTTAGTAAATCTTAATATAATAAAATGAACCATAAATTATATTTCAATAATAAAAAATTGATTTTGGTTGACTTTTTACCGGAAGAGAAAGTTTGAGTTCAATTGGGTTGTATAGATAAAAGAAAGTAATTAGTATTTTAATAGATAGTTAGGTTGGATTTGATTGTGAATATGAACAATCTTAATTTATACTTAAAGTTTACGAATACATTGAAATTTGACAAGCCTATGATAAAATAGTTTCTGAAATGGCATGAAAAATGGTTGATAGGCCAAACATGAGGTAGAAAACATATATATTAGGCTAAAGGGTATCATACAAATTTTGTGGATGGTAAAAAGGTGCAACGTAGCCGCCACATCAACTTTTACAGTTTCTACAATTTTTATCTAAGAATTAGGTGTGGTAAATGGTTTACCTATGAGTTTTTATTTTTTATTTATTTAATTTCAATAAAAAATATGTACTTTTTTAAAAATCATACTAAAATTAAAAATAACATAAAATTAAAAATTTCATTTTAGAAATCATAAAAATTAAAAATAACATTAAAAACCTAAAAAAATGGAGTGAAAAATTAAAGAAAAACCTAGAAAAAAACATAACATTAAAATTTCATTTGCGGTTTAACTTATATTTTTCGCAAACCGACTCCTTTACCGCTTTAGCCGCCTATTGATCTTCGAGGTCGAGGTACCTCACATCTTCCATAACAACGAATACTCTATGAGTCTGACGGTTTCAGTCACATGTCTCTCCAAAGTTGAATTCAATTGTGCCATTTGTACCATCAATTCATCCGATCTAACTAACCGATCGGTTCTGATCAATGAAGTTGAAGATCTTGTTTTCCCTTTCCTTTTGCTCGAGCTTTTATTTTGTCCCTTCCCATTAGAGGAGGATGCGGGCGTATTTCTTTGATGTTTGCGTTATCATCATTAAGATTAATGCCTACGTGACCATCCGATGACACTTGTTGTGAGCTCGAATATAAATATGTTCGACTTCTTTTTGGTGAATTGGCAATTTTTTTATATGTTGCAAGTTCCCTCCACCTAATGTTTCTTTTGACAACTTCTCACACACGAATAAACTTAAAAGGCTAAAAGCATATCATCTTGGAATGTAGCATGTGTTTTTTTTTTCAACAAGCTCGCTTCAATTTCTTTGCTAGCCCATTGTTTTTCAAAGTTTGTGAAAATTTCATTCCAATGTGTCACTAGATTATTAACAAGATTTCATTTTGAATTACATTGGTCAAAGCTCTGATAATTTGGATCTCGACCTATTCCCTTACAAAACCGTTTTGTAATACGCAACCAACATTGATCACGATTTTCATCCTTTCCCATGCCACCATCTTCGGATATGTCAACCCACGCATTTGCTAACTCGACTTCTTCTTTTCGTATCCATCTTCTCAAATCAGCCTCCCCCTGTTGAGGTTGTTGTTCTTCGTCTTTGGAATCCGAAAAAAATTCGGTTGAAGGTGGGAAAGGCGGTTGTGATTAAATTGGAATTGGGTTTGCTATTGAGGTTGGGATGTTGCTCGGGGTGCTGGGGATTGGAATTGAAATTGTTGTGACATTTAGAATTGTGAATAATAGCTTGGAACCACCTACAAATGCTTGGTTTTGAGATTGGTCCATTTGTCGCCAATAAGGTGGTGGTGATGCCAAATCGTAACTGAAAAGTGCAAATGGTTTGGAAACATTTTGGTTTAAAGCATTTGGTTGGAAGAGTTTAGGGGTGTTGGAAGACATTTTGAATAAAAAATGTATAAAGAATGTAAATTGGTAATGTTGGTATATATATATATATATATATATATATATATATATATATATATATATATATATATATATATAGGCAATACATTAGCATACTGTCGGTGAATTATTTACGATACCGTTTAGCCTTATAACATAATCTAAAGAAAAATCATGATGACAAAATGACAATTTAATAGAGGAGACATTATATAAATGGTTGATTATGCTAAAATGCAGTTTTAAGTAATTATAGTTTAAACCTCTAATTTTTCTATAGTTGATTATGCTAAAATGCAGTTTTAAGTAATTATAGTTTAAACCTCTAATTTTTCTATACTAATAAAAGAATAATTATTAATACCATTTGTCATTTTCTGATAATGTACATTTTCTTTTCAAATGCTCTATAAAAATAACACTTGACAATTTCTCATCATTTTTTAGAAAGTATTGATGTTGATAATAAGTTAGACAATTGTTTATTTGATCCTTGATTTTTACGAGAAATTTCAATTCCTCTTGAATAAGTTTCGGTTATGATTGCCGATAATTAATTGTATTTCTATATTAAAAATCTTGCAAATTCATGTTTAATTAATAATTTATTAAAAATAATTAATTAACAATTATAAGTTTTACTATGAATTTTAATTATATTTATAACGGTGGTTCCCACGAGATATAATCTAGTTTTGTCATTAAAATTCTAAAAGTGGGAAAAGTGTAGCACATTTCCATATGAACTATTAAAGCTGGGACTGTTCACTATTTAAATAAAACTGAATTATCCAATTGGATAATTTGGTTCAAATATTTGGATTTTTTTTATTGGTTTTCAATAAAATTGAATTGTTATTTTGGATTTCGAATTTGTTTTGGTTTATGAAATATAAACCGAGTAGTCCAAAAAACCGAATAATAACTTATTATTTATTTATTTTTAATATATCCATAATTATGTATTAATTTTGTAGTTTAGTTTTTTCAAATAGATTCAAAAAGTTTCACAAAATAAAAAACATTAATATTCATTTTCTCTCAAAAGTTATTTATCTATAAAATATTAAACTACAATATATATTCTTATTAGTTGTTTATAGATTTCAAAGCACACTAAATAATTTATTTTTGCTTCTTGTATAAAATTTGATGATATTATAATTATATGTTGTTTTAAAGTGTTTCTGTTTTTGAAAACCAAATTATAAAAACTGATCCAACTGAATTATAATCAGATCGGATTTGAAATTAATTTAGATTATTCGGATCCGTGTTTTGAAAATCGAAATCCATTTGGATTCACTTGATTAGATATGATCCAATCCGATCCAAACGAACACCCCTAATTAAGACACCATCAAGGCATCAACTATCCATAAGCATAAAATATGTTAATTCATTAATTATATTGTATTTTAAATAGATTTTAACCATATTGGAGCAATTGTTGTGGTCGACGGTGTTTATCTTTGGAATTATAGATGATTATGTAGGTGTTTTAACCTTAACCTGAAAACCAATAAATACACATCAAAAGAAATTTTAAAGTAGAAAGTATTGATAGAGACTTAAAGATGTTTTTAACTCTTCAAGAAAAGCATGCACATATGAACAGGACGTTGAAGAGTGGATTCCGTGTTATCTTAATTATGTTGTGAAGAAACAAAAGTTGTTGATGTACAATTATGTTTAGGTTAAAATACGAGTAGAAACGTTAATATGTTTTTTTAACGTGAATACGGAATAATGAATTTAAATAAGTAGTAAAATAGTAATTATATAAGTCGATAAGTATTAATATTTTTTTCTATCCAAATATTTAACATAACTTATTAGAAATGTAAAATTATAATAAATTAATAAAGACTTAAGAACTCTAATATCATATTTTTTCTGTTCTTTATTACTTTTTCTATTTCGGACTTCAATCATTATATCTTTTTACAGTGTTTAAGCTTATAAAAATATTTCAAACTTTAAGATAAGTTGGTAATTACATTAAATAATCGAAACTAGAAGGTTATCTATGTTTCGTATAGATGGAGGGTGGCATATCGTTTGGATCTCTTAGAAGAACTCAACCAGATTCAAAGTATTTTTCATGTCTCTTAGTTGCGAAAATATTTAGTTGATGATTTCGTAGTGGTTCCAGGATATTCATGTGGATGACCACATTGACTACATTAAGAGACCGGTAGCGATTCTTGACCGGAAGACGAAAACCTTGAGAAACAAGGTTGTGGGATTGGTGAAGGTGCAGTGGCAGCACCGGAAGGGTTCAAAGTGGACTTGGGAGCCCGAGGGATGAGAGAGCATTATTCAGAGTTATTTTTGTCAATGGACTTTAAAGACGAAGTCTGAATCAAGTGAGGGAGAAGTGTAACGCCCGATCTGTTAGGTAAAGCCCTTAGCTATTAATTTCTTGCATTTGGACCCTTGGGTGCGAGTACGCTAGGCATACACATTGGTACGCCGAGCGTACCCTAGTGACTGCTTGAGGTGGGGAATCCCCTACGTATGCTAGGCGTACCCATATGTATGCATGACATACTCGAGCCAGGGGAAAACCCTAATTTTTAGGGTTTGCACCCTATTTAAATACATTAATCTCTCATAACCTTTCACACGACCAGCCTCCATTGCCTCTTGAACCCAATCTCGAAAGTCTAATCCACTTTCCAAATAGATTGAGTTTGTATGTGTTTTGTGTGGGTGTGGTCAGTGGTGCTTAGTTGTCACACCCCAAACTGAAATAACGGAAACATTCGGGGGTGGAGGACGTCATGTACAATATCATAACAATGCAATATAGTAAATCAAGTAACAACATCCATTGCATTAAATAATATAGTTAATACAAGTGTATCTTTGTAAAGTTTAAATGACACCAAAATGAATGTATATCAAAAGAATAAGACGAGTCTTGAATAAGCTCCGTCTTCGCAAAACCTAGCCATCTGTACCTGTCTACCGATGACATGAGGATACAAATTATTTTGAAAGAGTGGATCATCATTTAATTTGGTGAGTTCATAAGCAGTTTAGTGTCATTATGTTGCATTTACTTCATAAAATGGTTTATGGTTATATCATAAAAAGGTTTGTTTGTTTTCCCAGAAAATCCTATATATTCTGCTTGTAATGAAAATTTAGTCTCATACCAAGACCGTACCGTTTGTTTGTTCTCTTATAGTAATGTAAATAAAATGTTTATACAAATGAATGATACTCAAATATTAGTTTACCACCTTATAACCGGGTCGGTTAATTTAGATGAAAATGTGATAAAGTTGTAACCATGCTTGATCGAACTAGTGTAAGTACATGATGTTTTTTGGACGTCGAAAAGGTATGACATTTGTTCACTCGTGGACTTGCAGATCTGTAGCTAGCAACGAGGTGTGAGAAGGTCAATCCCGTATGGATCTATACACAAACTCACGCTCTCCCTCCAGGAGACTCTGGTTACAAAACATGGCACAACAAGTGTATTGTTGTGCCATGAAGCAGTATCTCACATTATTGTTATATTGTACTAGTTATAGTGTATATGTTCCTTTTGTAAATATATATGTTCCTCTCTGTAAATGTAAATGTTCCTTTTCTAGATGTATATGTCCCTTTTGTAAATGTATATGTTCCTATCTATTTTTGTTATAGTATGAATGATTTGACTCATGTTATGAACTGACTCATGTAAGTTTCATTGTTCGAGAATAGTAAATAGTAATCCTCTAAACTATACCTATTATAGTTTACTAGAATGTTTGATGTATAACGTCCATGTTTGATAGACTCACTTGTTAATCATAAACGAATAAGTTAAGCATATCCTTGAAAATGAGGTTTAATATTCATATAAGTATTTAGTATATATAAGTATAAGTTAATCGATAGTTGGACTAGTGAATCCTACCCTAAGCCCACAACCAAACAAGGAACAGGAGTCAAGGTTGTTAACATTATTCCTAAGTCCATTAAAGCATATTTATACTTAAATATCTATATGAATATACTTTTAAAAGTAACAGGGTTTTATAAGTAATTTAAAAAGGGTTTTGAAAATGAAGTTTAATAGTGTTTGAAGACAGTAAAGCTCTTATGTTTGCAAAAATTCAAATGTATAACCAAACACAATTCTATTGTGTTTCAACTTGTATCCCCCCTAAAAGCATTTCAAACAAGTAAAAGGTTGATTGTAGGGGTATGCACTCACTTGTAGTGAGTGGTTCGAAGGAAAGATTGATATAAGATACTAAGTATTCCTAATGAAATCCCGAGCACAAACAGATCCTAATAAACATATAATAACACATATATGTGCACAATTAGTGTACATATAAACTAATCATGTATGGAAAACACCCTTAGGAACTAGAAATCACTCATAATGGAGTGTATCAATCACATATGATTGATAAAAGGGAGTTTACGATCATACTTATGAGTGTTTGCGGCCATGGGTATGTTTACAACCAAGAACACTTGAAGTGTTCACAACCAAAGCTTGGTCTATGAGGGGTTTACGGCCATGGATGAAGGGTTCACGACCATCATGATCTTATGAAGGGTTTAAGGCCACCATGAAGGGTTTATGGCCATATACTCTTGAAGATCATGAACAATATGTTTGATTCAAGGTTGGAGAGTAGGTGTTTCTAATGGATACAAGATGCTAGAAGATGTGACAACCCAAAATTTTCTTTTGGTCAAACCCTAAAAGTCAACCACTTCGTATCATAAATTAATATCATTATTTCTTATTTTTAAGAAATATAAAGTTCGTTTGATTATTTTAATATTATTTTTAAACGAACGGGTGAAAGAAAGTGTCGTCTCGGGTTTTGATTTTTGAAAACCGCAAACACTTCACATATTAGAAACACTCGACCAAACTTTTATGTTTTGGGTTTAGAATTCACCCAAAAACCGTGAACTCGTACATATGTATGAGTTTACTCCCCAAAAACTAGTCATTTGTGTTTACTCCCCAATAGTCAAAAGAGTAAACACCAAAAACTCTCTCAAGTATCATCCAAGATTTAATTCCAAATCTTCAACCTTGTAAGTGTTCTAACCATTTCAAGTTAGTAAAACACTTAATCTAGTGTTTGTGCATCTATTCATCCATTCATTTCCGGTTTTTGTTTAGATTTTCCAAAACACCAAGAACACCAAGAACACACACTAAGTGTTCTTGGCCTTTTAGCTCAAATCAAGCCTTCTACTAGTAAGTGCTTCCATCCTTGAGTAATTCTAAGCTAGTATTACATTTAAACACCAAGAAAATATGTCAAGAACACAAGGAAAGAGGTGTTCACGGTCCAAGAAGATGCTTGGGCCGTAAACACCATAAAACGCACCAAAGTGTGCCTAAGTCCTTATCTAAGCCCTAGTTTGATGTATAAACCATCCTTGACATGTTTAAAACTTCCTTTGTTGTGTTTAAGCCTCAAAAAACATCAAATGCCTACAAATATAGGTGTTTACGGTTTGGGGATCTCCCAAAACCATGAACACCCAAAAGTATGTCTAAATGGGTTATTTTCCTTCCTTAGGCTTATAAACTAGCTTATACACTTACCTAATTGTGTTAGGGAATTGAAAACATGGCTATACACTCTTCCATGTGGGTTTACGGTTTTTAAACCCAAAGGAAAAAGCCATGAGGCCGTAAAATCCTCAAATGAGGTGTTTTGTTGCCCTAGTCCATTCCAAAGGCCAAACCACTTAGTAGAAATGCTTCAATGGCTTGCCAAACGACAAAACAACACTTGGACTTTAAGACTAGAGCTTATGACCGTAAACTCTAGAGTTTACTGCCGTAAACTCTCTAAGTCTTGACCACCAAAACCGTAAGCTCCAAGGGAGTTTACCCTTGGACTCCAAACACACTAGTTTTGCCCTACCAACACTCGGATGCAATCCTTGTGATCCTTAACACTTGAAACAAAGTGTTTTCATGGTCTAGGGTGTCCTAACTTAATTTAATAGTTATAATTTGGCTAATTAGTTATATATATGTTCATTATATGATAACTAGGCTCGTGCGTGTGTACAAGTCTTCATTTGTCACCTAGCACCGTACCCGACACTTCAATCAAATCCACTCACCACAAGTGAGTTCATACCCCTTTAATTAACCTTTGAAATACTTTTAAATGTTTTAAATGCTTTTATTGGGGGGGGGGGGGGAATACAAGTTGAATAATTATAGTTATTACATCAATCACATGTGATTAATAACTACAAAACCAATGATTTTATTACTGTTCAAACTGTTTATCAAACTGTTTTACTTCAAACTGTTTTACAAACTCTTTTACTTATCAAATACTTTTACTTAAACTTTGTTACACTTATTATAAATTGCATGCCCGTATATGTATAGTTATATAAGTAATGTTTAAAAGACTTAGGAAGGCTATCCATCTTGTTTCCTTTTCCTCGATTTGGATGTGGTCTGATAGGATATCGGGTACTCGTCCGAAGGGCGTTTAAATATTGATTACATATCATGTGTACATATATAGACATAAAAGTGCTTCCATATTCATGCGTACTAGTTACATCATTAGTAGGATACCATCGGGGTAGCACAGGATCATACTTATACTATTGCTAAATAAATGAGTCAGTTCATTCATGAGTCAATACTTATTACTATGAGAACATATACAATTATACTAGAAAGAGAACATATACAAATATACTAGAGAAAGAACATATACAACTATACTAGAAAGAGAACATATACAACTATACTAGAGGAAGAACATATACAACTATACTAGAAAGAGAACATATACAACTATACTAGAAAGAGAACATATACAATGATACTAGAATGAGTAACAATACATTACATATACATATATACATTGATAGAATTGTGATCCACTGTATCGGAGCATGCCTTAAATGTCATGGCCCGAGTTGTAGCCAGAGTCTCTTGGAGGGAGAGCGTGAGTTTGCGTATAGATCTATACTGGATTGACTATCCTACACCTTGCTGCTAGCTACATCCGGACCTGCAGGTCTGCGGGTGCCAAACGTCATTTCATTTTACGACCTACATTTGTCGTTGTTTATCCAGTCGATAGTATGGTACAATTAATCACATGATGCCTTAATATAAATCTGGTTTAAGGTAGTTAGTACAACAGTAGTTCCTATAATACAACACTACAGTACTACATTAATTTACCCTTTACATAATTAGTGATCTTTTCACTTAAACATTAATGTACAAACTATATTTTGGTAATAGAAGGCTACTTTTAATAGAAAATATAGGTTTTTCTAAGAGATTCAAACTTTTACAAACACTTACAAACATTCACATACTTATATTACCAATGTTTACAAACTCGTGTTTATAACTACATTCAAAACATTTTGATACAACCACCGATACTAAAATACTTATGGACTCACCAGCTTTAATGCTAATAAACTCTTTCAAAATAACTTGTATTCTCAGGTCATCAGTAGACAGGTACCGAGGCCAACTTTTGAGAGGATGGAGCGCATTCAAGACTCATCTTATTATTTTGATTTACATTTTTGGTGTCTATAACTGTACGGAACACGCTTGTATTAAAATGATATATTTAATGAAATGGATGATGTTGTTTGCTTGTTTACTGTTATACTGTGTTGTGATACTATACATGACGTCCTCCGCCCCATAACGTTTTCGCCGTTCTTGGTTTTGGGGTGTGACAGAAGAGATACTCACAATTTTTGGAATCCCTTGGGGTTTACGGCCACCAAGAACAAGTGTGTGTTCTTGGTGAAAAGGATGAAGATTTGAAGATCTAAGTCAAAAGAGTTGGATTCATGGATGAAATCAAAGGGTTTCACTTGAATGTGGAAGATACAAACAAACAATGAAAGGAAAACTTTGAAGAGGAATGGAAGTGTTCTTGATGATACTTAAGACAAAATTGAGTGTTCTTGGCTTGAGTATGAGAGAAATGAAGGATAAATGAAGGAACTTCATACTTAAGGGAGGGGTGCAAGGCTGGCCATGGGTTTACGGCCGTAAACCCTAGTTTGCAGTCGTGAACTCCTTATGATGGAGTTTCTGGCTGAATTCTACTCAAAGAAATTTAGTTAACGCATCCTAACACAACATCATTGAATGTACTAGCCTTAGAACACTCAAACAAACTCTTAACAATGCTAAAAGATAGCAGAAATGAGTCTAACTTTTGATTGAATTGATTGACTATACAATATAGAAATTTCGGGTTGTCACATCATCCCCCTATTAAAGGGAATTTCGTCCAGAAATTAGAATTTAAGCAAATACATATGGTTTAGGGAAAAGATGAGGATATTTCAGTTTCATTTGATCCTCACGCTCCAAAGTGAATTCAGGTCCTCGCTTGGCATTCCAGCGAACCTTCACTATCGGGATATGGCTTTGCTTCGTTGCTTGACCTCCCTGTCCATGATTTCTAGTGGTTCTTCAACGAAGTTGAGGTCCTCGCTTGACGTTTTTTGGACGTCGAAAAGGTATGACATTTGTTAACAAATAAATTATTTAACTATTGATCTCATGTTATTAATAAATTACATAATGAGAATTCAAGAATAATAAATCATTAAATAAATTAAAAAAAGGGTATAATGGTAAACTTCCTATATCTAATTATGGTAAAAAAAATAATTCAATGAATAGTGTGTGACTAAATGCACCAATGAGAATTCAAGAATAATAAATCATTAAATAAATTAAAAGAGGGTATAATGGTAAACTTCCTATATCTAATTATGGTAAAAAAATAATTCAATGAGCTCCTTAATTAGTTTAACCCTACAAAGCCCACATCCCTAACCTTAAAGAGTACGGAGACTTCCTTAAATCATCGATACCTCAATTCCTCCTTTCCACCAGAAATCGATCCTTACATGCGAACACCACCATCTGCCTATTATCCGCCATCATGACAGCAAATTCTAGATCCTCTATCCAACTGCTCTTCTTCCACAGCTGCATGTTCGCCGGCCTATTATGATCGGAAAGAGGCTAGAAGTGAGGGTTCAGTGGTGCTGGTGGATTGCTAGCATAGGCGATGGAGGGAGGCCGGCAGCGCAAGGCTGCTTCCTTTGACTTCATTCTTCTTCTGATCCGATCATCTTGAAACACAAGGGTCGTTGTAAATTGGGAGTTGTAAGGCGACAGTAAGTCGTATGGGGTGGTGGCAATGGGCAGGTGGGTGGAATCGGTGATGGAGGAAGCTAGGCAACAATGATTCAATCAATAGGTAAAGGCTCCTTCTTTTCTTTTTTGTTCTTGTTTGATTTAGCAGAAATACATAGGTGTTCGTTTGATTAAGAATCGATGGATGTTTGTAGAAATACCTCAAAGAGAATTTGGCAGCTTTGTTGTATAAATGGCCTGAAAGAAAATTTGATTTCTATGTTGCACGCCAGGTGTTTGTAGAAATGCCTCAAAGAGTATTTCTTTTATTTTTTTCATTAAACCATTTGATATGTTTTTTTTGTTGTTTTATTATCTCCTTATTTGTTAATTACCTGAGTAGCATCAATCTTTGCTATTGGTATTTGATTTTTTTAATCAATTTAGGGTGAAGATTTGATTAAGGGTTTATAAGAGATTTTCACAAATTTAAGACATTTTAGAACTTAAACATTGTCAAAAGCATTTGTAATCACCTGATTAAATAAGCAATATGTGGAAAATATCAAAATCTAACCTTCTAATATTTGAAAATTATTAAACTTAACATGTTCCACTGTTAACAATTTTATAATATTGATTTAGTAGCAAATTTTATGTATTCTGTCAGAATGTATTCTATGTATTGTATCATATTCTATGTAACATTCTAGTAATTCTGACAGAATGCATTTATACATTCTATGCTTTAGAATGTTTATATATAGAGAAATACGATTACAAATGGAAAATCACATGCTTTTAATTCTTTATAGTGGCATGTAAAGTTATAACTAGCATATTTTATTCTATATATTCTGCGAGATTGTATTCTATGTATTATGCAAGATTGTGTTCTGTATATTCTACCAGAATGAATTATATGTATTCTCCAAGAATGTATAAATTAATAGGAATTGCAAGCAACATGTTTTTAACCATTATTAGTTTTTGTTGCATTTGTGATAGGAATGGTCGGAAGAATGGCTTGAAGACCTGATAAGAATGACTTGAAGAATGAGCCAAAGATTGATGACACTCACAGTTTAAGAATGTTCTTATTTTTTAAGAATTACACTTGTATTAATTCATTAACTGTATATTCAAGAATGCTGATTTTTTTATGATATTCTATTAGAATATGTATAAATATATTAAAATGTAGAAGGCTATTAGTATGTAAGAATATGTATGAATTTGTATTTAAGTTCGAATGTATATGAAAATATTAAAATGTTGTTATTCTTCAACTAGGAGTTCAAGAATTCTGTTATTCTTCGTTAATATTCTACTAGAATTAAACTCTGAAAGAACATCATTCAAATGAAAATCCATTCTGACGGAATAAAATCATTTATGTTTACAAATTATGTTTAGAATTAATTAGAATTAATTTAAAAAATTCAGATTTTAAAATTAGAAGTGTTAATGATCCCTTAAAATCCGAAAATTACCTTTTTTAAAATAGGTTAATTGATCAAAATACCATTTTGCTGAAATTTGTTTGATTATATGGTACATGCTACTCTATTATAATATCATAGATACTCAGATCATAATCATTGATTTTATTCATCTGGTGGTCCAGATCTGTGCATTTTGGCACACAATAGTTAGTAAAAACAAAATAACCTAAGCGTATATATATATATATATATATATATATATATATATATATATATATATATATATATATATATATATATATATATATAACAGAACAATTGTCCAGAATACTACTCTGTTATTCCGGAGACCTCTCATAGATGTTATATTCCGCAAAAAGTGGTTAGTTTATAAAAAAATAGTTTTTTTTTATAGCGGTTATATTACTCAATTTCCCAAAAAAACATTCATCTTCTTCTAATATTACTCAAGGTTCACACGTACTAATTAATACATTGTATCATACTAAGTACTTCAAATTTGAGAAAATGACTTATTAAAGTAATTAACTTTTTGGTATGTTTACATCTGGGTAGCTATTTTTTGTGCACATCTAGGTAACAAACTTGTTGGAAGTGTTCACATATGACCATTATGAACGGTTATAGTAGGTTACATCCTAGATGTGAACACTTTCAACAAGTTCGTTACCTAGATGTTTATAAAAAAAAACTACCCAAATATGAACAAAATAAAAAAGTAAGAGTAAATTACACGAATGGTCCCCGTGGTTTAGGAGAATTTTTTTAGTCCCTAACTTATTTTTTTTAACTCAGATGGTCTCTACTGTTTATTTTTGTTGCGCGTTTGGTCCATGTCTGTCACACCCCAAACCGGAACGGCGGAAACGTTCGGGGGCGGATGACTTCATGTAGTAACGTAACAAATGAATACATTGTAAAGAAAGCAATACAACCATCATATATATAATTGAAAGTTTACATTGTTTAAAAGAGTACATGTTCAAAACCAATTACAATATGATGCCAAAAATATGACTTTAAACTGGTGCCGCAACGTTCCTTCTGCAAAAAAGCTATTTGGTACCTGCAATTACTGAGTCCTTGGGACATACAAGTAGTTTTGAAAGAGTAGATTAGCATTTAAGCTGGTGAGTTTCATAAGTATTTAAATGATAGTATTTGTATGAACTAAAATGAAATGGTTTGTTTTTGTTTGTTAGTTTCTAGAAAATCCCATATTTCCTACTAGTATAAATGTAGCCTTAAATCAAATCCAATGTTTGTTAGAAAGTTGATGTTTTCCCATATGTGAGTAGTGGTTTAGAAGTTCCAAACTTGTATCAAAATTAGGTTTTTCATGCCTAAAGTATGTACGTATAAAACCTCCAATACGTCTGAAAAACCCCATAAATCAATGTGTTTTTAATACTCTATGTGAGTTTTATAACCATGCTATTGATAAGGAATGCCTATACACAACATTCTTCAGGTGTTGGAATGATCTGACGTTTGTCACCCCAAATGGTGTACTGTAGCTAACAGTCAGGGTGCGGGGTTGTCAATCCCGTATAGATCTATACACAAACATCATGCTCCCCCTCTAAAGGATTCTGGTATATAATACAGGACTTGAAATGTGTACTCGAGTGTACGTGAAGTTTAATGTCTCACAAAACTTAGTATAAAACAGATTTACGTGTAAAAATGTTCGTTTGTTCTTGTACATGAGAGTAACTTCTTGAAGTAGTATTTCAAGTATGTAAAAGTTCGTAGTATTCTCGTCAAACTATACCTATTATAGTTTCCTAAAAGTGTGTTTCATTTGTATAATAATCCCTAGTGAAAATGCTCACTTGTTATGAAAAGTATAATTTTTGTAGTGCTAAAATCGACACACATAAATATAGTATAAGCAGAGTGTCTGATTTACATAAATATATAAATCATTTCTTATTTCAAAAGATAAGATGCTATCGTGGTATAATTTGCATATGAAAGTTTCCCTATAATAGTTATAAATCACATATGATTCCGTTGATAAAAAAACGTATAATGAAACTTTATATAACACACAATAATAATCGAGTGTTTACTTGTATTCCCCCCTTAAAAGCATATAAAAGTATTTATACAACATTTAAAAGTGTGAATTATAGGGGTATGAACTCACTTGAAAGATCGAAGAAGGCGAGATGAAAACCAGATAGAATTTCGACTCGAGAAAGTGGATTTTCTCGGGATTCTCGGGAATCTCGGGAATCTCGGGAGCACAAACGACCCTCGGGACTTGAGTAAGGTAACTGGGACTTCGGGATAGCACGGGCACGGAAAACGAGGCAAAAACGCAAGAGAGATGAGAGGAAATGACTCTTTTCTTCGGAACCCTCGCATCCCTTTCATAGGGGGTGGGAACCGCCTCCGTACGCGAGGCGTACGCGTGCGTCACACATGAGCGCATCCTCGACTGCTTCGGACTCCGGATGGGACTAGACATAGGCTCGCATAGAGCGCGACGTGGACGATCCGAGGCCTAGGCCTTGAGTACGCTGGGCGTACGCGTGTGTGGCTCAGCCTTCGGATAATACCGAAATTTCCATTAAAATTTATATTTTTAATATTTAATAAACTTCAAAAATTCATATCTTCTTCATACGAACTCCGTTTTCGACGTTCTTTATATCCACGCGTAGGTGAGACTATACTCTACAACTTTCGTTTAGATTCCGTCGGCAAATTTTGAAATTATTTTTATTATTTATTTTTAAAAGGTCGTGGTAAGAAAATTTCATTAGAAATTCATAACTTCATTATCTGACGTCTGTTTTTGCTAGGCTTTTTACTGTTAAAAAGCCATTGTCGAGACCTTCGATTCTCATTTAGGTCATTCCGGTCAAAAGTCACTTGATCTCTGATTCGAGTTTTTAGTTGTCAGTTGCTAAGCCGAACTTGGAAAATTCATAATTTCCTTATACGAAGTCAGATTTGGGCATTCTTTTTACGTACGATCACAGTTTAATGACATCTAACATAATAGGTAATTTAATTAGTGATTTTTGGATATTTTATTTTCGAAGTTAATTTCATTATAACGAACGTGGTTACAATACTTGACTTTTTAGGTCGTTTACATAGAGTTGAAATATCGGGTTGTCACAATGTCTTACCTAAAAAGACTATTGTGTCCTTATTAATTTATTTTTTAGTTAATTTTCTTATTTATGTATTTATTTTTTTATATATTTAAAAATTTAATAGACGCTACATATTTGTATCCCCTCACCCTAAACTTGAAACAACATTTAAGAAATTTAATATGGATCCCACCGGTCATCATCCTATCTTTCATCCTCCTCAACTTCTATTTTATTTCCATCTTTAGTGACATCGATGTCTTCACCAATCTTCTTTTTTTGGTCCTTCAACTCTGACGAACCAACACTATAACCCATTGTCTCTTCATCTTTAGTGGGTTGTGGTGTTGATTCGATGGAGTTGAAGGACCGAAAAAAAAGAGATGATGAATATGTCGATATCACTAAAGATGAAAAATAAATAGAAATTGAGGAGGATGATAGATAGGATGATGATGAGATACAGAAGTTGAGGAGGATGAGAGACATGATGGTGAGGAGATAGTCTTTTTTAGGTAAGACAGAGACCAAATGCGTAAAAAAAATAAACACTAGGGACCATTCGAGTTAAAAAATAAGTTAGGGACCAAAAACACAAATTCCTCCAAACCACATAGACCATTCGTGTAATTTACTATTATTTTTTTTGTTCATATTTATTCGGGTAACTATTATTTTTGTGGTACCGAACTTGTTGAAAGTGTTAACATCTAGCATGTACTCTGCTACAGCCGATCATAATGATCATATGTAAACACTTCCAACAAATTTATTACCTTGATATGTAAAAAAAAAAAATAGTTACCCAGATGTAAACATACCAAAAAATTAATTAGCTTAGTAAATCATTTTCCCCTTCAAATTTAGGACGTTTACAAGAATTCCGTTAAGAAAACATTTTGTTGTATTAGTCAACTAATCATTAAGTGATTCAAATTCCACGTGTGCACGCTTGTATTTTATAAAATCTTTCATTTTCAAATTTGACAAATCGTCTATAATTTTGAATTATAAATCAACTATAATTATGAATATTGTTAAATTGCTTATTGGGTATTTCCACTCCAACTTTGGGTTAGAGGTGCAATGGAAAAATGAAACCTGCTATATTTATGAAAATTATATATTTGTTTATTAGATCATTTCCGGACTAAATTTGAATGAAGAAAATCAATTTTTTCAATGCACCTTCGATCCAAATTTTGACCGACTTCTTTTCATACCACCGCTCTCTACGATTATATGGAATTTATAATAGACATAATTGATAGTTGATACATGTTTCTTAGAACATCTATAATGTATTGAACTTATTAATTAGAGTTTGATGGATTGATACATCCAGGGGTGGACGCAAGATTTCATAGTAGAGGTTGCACAGGAAGATTAAGGGTTGCACGGTAGTAAAAAAAATAATTTTTTAAAAAATTTCGAAAACTTTTCCACTGCGGCCGGAAAATTTAGGGGTTGCCGGTGCCACCCCGGAACCCCCTAAATCCGCCACTGGATACATCATCATTTTGTTTTGTATACAACTCTATGTTAATTTTCGTACGATGCATTGAACTCTATAAAGTTCAAGGAAATATATTTTTAGTGATTAAAAGGTTTTGTTTTTTCGATTGAAGTCAATATTCATTTAATCATAATGTCAATCAGGATGCCTCCTCCCTTTAGATGTTTGATTTTATGATATTTATTGTTGATTCCTGTTTTTTGTTCATATTCTAATATTCTTATTTATTACGTACGTATTGTTTTCTTTTAATGTTCATATTGGCTTGCTCCCCATTTTGCTGATCGTTTATTTTTGATATCTACTTCGCGCCCAACGTCTGTTGAGGTGTAAGAAACTCGTTATGTAACAAGAGAAGATATGAGAAAACAAAACAAGAAAAAAGAATAATAAACAAAAAGATAATCAGTGCACCTATGTGACTAATGATGCTGCAGATTATGTAACATCTGAAAATAACTTACAAAGTTAACCACGAAAACAAACTATAAATTAAGATGGATTTGGAGGGAAGAAACCTATGGTCTTTGGTCTGGTCACGTCCTCAGCAACCCATCACAGCACAGTCGTAAACAAATTGTGATTGTTGCTCCTTAACACCAAGAACATTCCAATCCAAGATACCATCTTCAATCCTAGATTTTGGACTCCAAGAATTAAGAACAATCGATGCATTCTCACGACTTTTTTGTACATACACAACTAGAAGCCTATCCCCACAAGCCTTAAAGACTAAACTCCAACCTTCCATCGAACTAGCCTTAACCGGAAGTCTGCCCAAAACATCCCATGAGTTCTTGTTTTTGTCATATTTCTTAACCATGCTGCTCATATAGTCAAGTGCATATAGCTCGTCACTAACAGCTGCAACAAGAGGAGGTGCCTGGGTAATCTTGTTTACAATAATAGGGTACATCCCATCAATTTTCCTCCACTGTTTTGTATTAAGATCAAACTCCTCACCACAAGTTAACGAATCAGTGCTACTTGTCATCCCTCCTATCACATAAAACTTTTTATCCATGAAAAAACAAGAACATAATCTACGTGAAGAGTGCATATCCGGCAAAATTTCCCATCTACCTGTTGATGAATCATATAACTCAGCTGATTTCAGAATATTTCCATTTTTGTCACACCCTCCTGCAACAATAGCAATTGATCCAAGAGTTCCAGAACCAAATAAGCAACGAGGGTTGTCTCTCCTTGCTCATAGCTACTTGACTGGATTGGGTTATTTTTTAAATCGAATGAATTAAGCTCCAACTATTTTAAACACCCAAGAGTTCCTAAACACAGACACACACACACACACACACACACACACACACATATATATATATATATATATGAGTGTACACGAAAAGCATAACTTACTTGATATTCAAGCGCAGTTTCTAGTATGCTTACGATGTCGGTCATTAATGGACGTTCTTCCAAGTCTCTACTCAAACACCGATAAGCTATTGTGGTGAACGCCTCTAAAGATTTAGGATTTATTTCATCCTTTATTTTATCGAAAATAATTTCCTTTATTTTGTTTTGTGAATAGTATTGACGCACCAAACCTGTTAAAGAAGGCCGATGAATACCATTCTTGTTGCCGATACATAACCTCCCACACAACACTTCAAACAAAACCACACCGAAGGAATAAACATCAGACTCTTTTGTTAATAACCCTGTTTCCATATATAATGGATCACATTACCCGATCGTGCCTACGCCATTGGTGACGAGAAATGTGTAATCTTGGTTCGCGGGACCAAATTTGGACAAACCTAAATCTGAGATCTTGGCATTCCAGTTCTCATCTAGGAGGATGTTAGAACTCTTAATATCACGATGCAATACTCTTTGTTGGGTCCCAAAAGGATTATGAAGGTACGCCAGTCCACGAGCTGCCCCGATGCAAATATTAAGTCGTTGAATCCAAATTAGATCATCTTTGTTGAGATATGAGTCAAGACTTCTCCTGGATGCATACTCGTACACAAGGATCTTTTCGTCATTTTCGTCACAAAATCCTAATAGAGAAACAATATTGTCATGCTTGTAAAGAGAAAGCATAATAATTTCTCTCCAGAACTCAAGTTTCCTTGCCCAAATACAGGATCTAACCGTTTTATGGCAACAATTTCTTGCCCCTTGTAATGAACAAGCTCTCCTTTGTATACTTTTCCAAAACCACCCATACCAATGCAGTTTTCATTAGCGAAATTTTTGGTTGCCAACTTTATAGCTTTCAGTTGTATTTTGAGATATTCAAACTTATGCATGAGATGCATCATTTTTGTGGTGAAAATAAAATAGATATAAAGTTAAGAGCTTTCAGGAATAGCTTAATGGGAGAAATATCATGAAAACAAGCAACTCTTAAGTCATTTTAAGCTTTCTCTTTCTCATACACAACGACAATGCACTTGGTAATACTTTATCTTTTTATTCATTTTGAATAGAAAACCACTTATTTGACTAGATTCCAAATAATTTCTTTCAATTATTGTGCTCGATATTTTTCTTAGGTGGGATCTATACTAAGACCACACGGTATGGGTCATAACGAGAAAGGAAGATGCTGACATGGATGCCCACAACGCCGTCATAACTGGGGAACACCGCCCCCTAACTCGTTGCATCTCGTCATGGTGAACCTCGTTGGCGTTGTGACGAATTGAAACGGAAAGGTTTTACGAGGGAACACCAACTTTTTGTTTTTTTTCTTTTTCGTTTTTTTTTCCTTTGGTGTTGCATCTTGTTGCTCATTTCCCCACTTTGTGTTATAACACCACTTGCTTATGTGACATGTGAGGTGACACAACTTGATGTTGCACCTTGTTGCCCACACCCAATGCTCTAAAAAAGGTTATCCCAAGTCTTTGTGCATTCTTAATCTATTTTTCTTTTTAGATATTATACAATTGTTTTAGATTTTTTTTTCTATATGAATATCTTACGTTTTTTTCGCCATTAATTAAGTATTGTATTAATGTGTAATGATGTATGTATGGATAAAATGATATAACATAATATATGTTTTATTTTTAGACCGAATAAATCATCTAAATAAACTAAATAAGGGTTAACACGGTTTTTTTTAGGGGAAAATACTATTTGAACTGTATTTAAGTTGCCAATTGCTACGCAAACAAGCAAATAAAACAATAAAATGACACATACAATTAAAGTGGTTCGGTTGATGTTACATAGACTCACCGACAAAAACCAGATAGCTGTAAGTCCCAAAATAACGAATCCAACAGTAATCAAACAAACACCAAAAAATCAAGTAAGAATGTAGTAGAAGAATAGAATCAATCCAAACATGCACACGTTTTATGTATTGAATAAACGTCTGATACACCTTGGGGCCGTAAACAATAGAGACTCTGATACGTTAACATGACAAGATTCTGACACACACTATATATAAGGGAAGGTTGGCTGTAAACAGGTTTACGACCGTAAACCTGTTTATGGCCGTAAACTTGTTTACGGTCGTACACACACTTAAGACTGTAAACACAACAAAATAGCTAAAACTGATCAAAAACCTAACATGACTTATACAAATGAATGCCTAGCTTAAACCACAAAATAATGGCCTTTCAATCTACCCCTTGGTTTGAGGCTAGCATAAGCTCAGTCCTTTTCAATAACCAACACATATGATATTCCCATTGCACCCAGCCACATACTCTTGTTAATTATCTCAGAGATCATGCTAGTAAATTCTTTAGCAGCTGGCTCCAAAACTTCTTGCTCACAAATGGTTTGATGATCAACCAACGTGTGAATGTCCTCCTTACCAAATTGCAAAAGATCCCTCTTATCAATTAGACGGAATGAACCATTTTTGAAATTGATGACTGCTGAGGCCGTTGCTTCATCATATGCCCAGTATAGTATGTTGCACAAAGATCCATCACAGAAGTTTTTAATGATAGGAATCTTTGTCAACTACTTCGTAGGAGGCCACATGACGGTTTTGATTTCCTTCTTGGTGGTTGAATCAAACACATGCTTAGCAATTTTCAGGAATGATTCAGCAGTCTTCATACCATCAAATCCTCTTTTCACCTTATTTTCCAGAAAAAATTAAAAGTCGTTGCCTGAGGATTATTGGAGGGATTGTAGAACGGAGCAGCAGACAACTTTGTTAGATCCACCTTGGTAAGCGAAGAGAAGTCATTTTGATGTTTGTAGTACTCCACTGTGTTGCACTTCCTCTTGACCAACCAACAATTGATTTTATCGTGAAATCCCCACATACAGACTCCTAACCAATCTCCATATTTATGATGGAACTTTTTCTTTTCAAGGCCGGTCACAGTTAATTAAGGATGATTACCACGAACATTCTGATCATTATTTTTCATGAAAAGTAGTCCTCCTCTTTTCTGAGACGTAACCGTTCTCGCTCCTTACTTGATAGTGATTTGGGGTGGAGCTTAAACCAGTTCCTTCTCAAATCGGTCAACGACCGTTGTGGTTCTAACTGGCCTGTTATCGATTTGCTCAAAGATTGGAAAAGTGGTTGGATCAGTTGTAGGAACTTGAGAAACACTTGGGCCTTCAGCTGATGATTGAAACTTATCTTCAAATTCAACGATAAGTCTATTCTTCTTATCAAAGTAGCCGGCTGAAAGAGCACCAAGGTTGATTTGAAGATCAGAAGTTTGTTTGGACTTTTGATACTTTTCTTGTTGAAGAGCATAAATTTGATCAGTCTTTAAGGAACTTTCAGCTTCAAGCACTGAGAGACGAGCATCAAGGTCCTCAATTATAAGATCTTTTTCGATCAGTTGCTGTTTGAGCACAGTAATCTTTTTCCTGAGCTCTGGATTAGATGAATCACCCGCCTTCAAGTTGCCTTCCTCTATAGATATCCCATTACTGCGAGAAGGAAGATCTGCTGCGTTTTCAGCCAAGTACCTAGTAAGCGTTTCTGAGGCAATATCATGCTCATGACATGTAGGGGATACAAACTCAGGTGCTGAAGAACTTACAGCTTCAAAAGTTGTTTTAGGTTGATCAAGATCAGGTACAGTAGTTTTTGGAGTCATGGTTGAGGTGGTCAGTACAGGTTGGATAGGTTGGACCAAATCCTGAATCAGTATCCTTGGCCTTGGATCTAGTTGATGGGTTTGAGCCATATGAACATTCCTATGTGCACATACAATCCCTAATGCTTGGATCTAGGTTTCTCTAATGACCATGTTTTTCATCCAAGACTTGCAAACCCTAGATCTATGATAGACAATTCGATATTAACAATCCAAAAGAGATGTAAATGATTACCTCTTCTTGAAAGCTTGAATCTTGTTATCCTTGGAGCTTAGAGTCACAAGTGTTACTCCTCTAATGACTTACAAACACCAAGAAGCAAGAGGATTATTTGAAGAGAGGTTGTAGGAAGAAAATTAGCTCTAGGAACTCCTTAGGGTTTCTGGTAGCCAATTTCTGTAGCCCTGGGTCCTTTATATACTTGAGCTGCTATGTTACAACCTGAAACCCTAATTGGATTACTTAGGCCTTAAGCAGTCCAAGGATCCTTCTAGATTAGGGCTTGGACGAATTCAAGGAGTCCATACACCTTAATTTCGCCCACTCTATGATCCATAAGGATCCACAACCCAAAACCAACTATCACACAATTGACAGTTCTAGTCTCCTTTATTTAATTAATCTCTTTTAGCCACATAATTAATTCTTCTCTAATATTAATTAAACTATTTGATTTATACTTTAATATATTAATCATATAATATATTAAACCATAATAACCTCTTTATTTATAAATCATCTTATCATGTTGCTCTGGTGAAGGCAACCCAAAAGGACCATGCACAACTGGGTCAAGTACTTACCAAATACAGTTACAGGCTTAGACACTATTCAAACAGTCTCCCACTTGGATAAGTCTAGTAATTGAAAGCATAATCTGATTAGCAATTATAGCTCTCAAAGAGGCTGTCAAACTCTGATCTTATCGGTAACCTGTCCTTTAGATAATGGATCATATATTCCTTTGTTCTAGATATCGTGCGGACAATCACATGGAACATAGTCATGCTTATTTTCCAGCAGTATGTTTCTCGATCTTAGATTCATTCGACATAGAACTTAATTGAACAGATCAATTCAGTCCTGAACGGGCTCGACACATAAGTCAAATTAAATCATCGAGGGGCCCTGATATTGCTTTTACCCTCTTAGGATAATAGGAACAGATAATCTTCGACTTATATGCATTTACTATTTACTAATCAAATCATACACAACAATGCGTTTTATGACATCAAGTTACTGATGCGTTTTCGCATTATCAAACCAATCAGCAAACAATAAACCATATATCTAGGTTTTAAGACCATATGATATTATCGTCTTGCGATCACTCGTGATAAATTCCATGAAGTGATTCCAGCAAGCGTGGGTTTATTCCAATGCTCAAAACTTGCTCATAAGCACTCATTAACGTTGTAGCAAACCTTTGCTATGTCTAATACCTTTTAGACAATCTACACACCTATTCATGACAGTCTTCATTCATACCTACTTCCATCATATGAACGACTGTGTACCGTTCGAATAATTCGATTATTCTTAAATGACTCAATTGTTCAGGAAGTCAAAACATGCAAAGTGAAATAATAGTTAAATAATTAACATAAGACAGTAACTTTACTTATAAATAATACTCCTTTATTTAATCATCAAATGTCACTTACATTTATGTATTACACGTTTCTAAACTATCTAATCTAAACTAATATCTCCCTTCAGCCCAATGCTCGTAGCGTGCTGCAAGTGTTTAACCCTACTCAGTCCCTTCGTAAGCGGATCTGCTAGGTTATCCTCTGACGATACCCTCTTTACTATGAGGAGTCCTTCTTCTACCCGATGTCGAATAAAGTGATATTTTCTATCGATATGTCGAGATCTACCATGATCCCTCGGTTTCTTGGTCAAGGCAACCGCTCCTTCATTATCACAAAACATTTCCACGGGCTCCTTTATGGAAGGCACAACTCCAAGGTCTCCAATGAAGTTCTTCAACCATATCGCCTCCTTTGACGCTTCGCTCGCTGCAATGTACTCTAAGAATCATCTACAGTTTCTTGCTTGGAACTTTTCCAAGTCACTGCTCCTCCATTAAGGGTAAAGACCCAGCCCGACTGCGGACGGTAGTTGTCCATGTCGGTTTGAAAACTGGCGTCACTATACCCTCGCACTTTTAAGTCATCCCTCCCACCGAGGACTAGAAACCATTCCTTGGTCCTCCGAAGGTACTTAAGGATATTCTTGACTACGGTTCAATGTGCTTTGCCAGGGTTCCCTTGATATCTACTGACCATGCTCAAAGAAAAGGCCACATCAGGGCAAGTACAAGTCATAGCATACATAATCGAGCCAACTAAGGAAGCGTATGGTAGTCGGCTCATTTCTGGTATCTCAACTTTGGTACTAGGGCATTGAGTCTTACTCAACTTGGCATTACTTTGGATCGGTAACTCTCCCTTCTTTGATTTTTCCATACTAAAACGTTTTAGTACCTTGTCCAAGTGAGTATTCTGACTAAACCCTATTAGTCTCTTACTTCTGTCTCTCACTATCCTTATTCCCAAAATATAGGAAGCCTCTCTAAGGTCCTTCATAGTGAAGCACTTCCCGAGCCAGGACTTAACCTCCTGCAGTGTCGGGGTGTCGTTTCCTATGAGTAGTATGTCATCGACATACAATACGAGGAAGTTAACTATACTCCCACTGGCTTTGACATATACACATGATTCATCTTCACTTCGCAGAAACCCAAACTCTTTGACTTTCTCGTCGAAACAAAGATTCCATCTGCGAGACGCTTGCTTAAGTCCATAAATGGACTTCTCAAGCTTACACACTCTATTGGGATGCTTCGCATTGACAAAACCCTCTGGCTGAACCATGTAAAATCCTCAACCAACGTCCCATTAATGAAAGCGGTTTTGACATCCATCTGCCATATTTCATAATCATGAAATATAGCAATGGCCAGCATCACCCTAATAGACTTTATTTTCACAATTGGTGAGAAGGTCTCATCATAGTCAACTCCGGGAGTTTGAGTAAAGCCCTTCGCAACCAATCGCGCCTTATATGTGTGCACATTCCCATCCACGTCGGTCTTCTTCTTGAAGATCCACTTGCACCCAACCGTCCTACGTCCGAGCACATGGTCAACCAAATTCCAAACTTGGTTTTCGTACATGGACTGAATCTCGATGTCCATTGCCTCTTTTCATTTCGCAGAATCCGAGCCTGCCATGGCTTCCTTATAGTTGTTAGGTTCGTCCAAATTTATTAGTGTACTATCACTAATATACGTGTCCCATTCTGTAGTAATATGAAAACCATACAACTGGGGTTGAACTCTAACTCTTTCGGAACGTCTAAGAGGTAGGGACTCGTTAATTGGTTTAATTGGAGTTTTCTCCTCGGGTTGAGCGCCAGCGTTAGAGGTTACTTCATCGCTCGGCTCTTGAATCTCTTCAAGATCGATTTGCCTCCAACTGTTTCCTTGGCTTATGATTTCTTTCTCTCGAAAAACCCCTCTTCTCGCAACGAAGATAACATTGTCACTCGGTCTATAGAAGAGATATCCAAAGGATTTCTACGGGTAGCCGATGAAAATACATCACTCACTATGAGGTTCGAGCTTGTCGTGAGTCTTTCGTCTTACGAAAGCCTCGCAACCCCAAACCTTGATATGTGCCAACGAGGGAGCTTTCCCTGTCCATATCTCGTGAGGTGTTTTGGCAACCTTCTTTGTAGGGACTAAGTTAAGGATATTGGTGGCAGTCTCTAAGGCATATCCCCAGAATGAGATAGGTAGTGAAGCACGAATCATCATGAAACGAACCATGTCCAAGAAGATTCGATTACGCCTCTCAGCCACACCATTCAACTGCGGTGTCCTAGGTGGCGTCAATTGCAAAACTATTCCGCATTCCATGAGGTAGTCACGAAATTCAAGACTTAGGTACTCTCCTTCTTGATCGGATCGAAGCATCTTGATTTTCTTGCCCAATTGATTCTCCACTTCTTGTTTAAACTCTTTGAACCTTTCAACGGTTTTTGACTTGTGCTTGAATAAGTAGATATACCCATATCTGCTATGGTCATCGGTGAAAGTCACATAGAATAGGCCCGCATCCCTTGTGGTGGATCTAAAGGGCCCACACACATCGGTGTGTATGAGATCCAATAGACACTCACCCCTTTCACAAGTGCCAGTGAAGGGTGACTTGGTCATCTTTCCAAGTAAACAAGACTCACACACGTCATCATCCCTAAGGTCGAATGACTCTAACACTCCATCCTTTTGGAGTTGGGCTATGCATTTCTTGTTAACATGTCCAAGAAGACAATGCCACAAGCATGCTTTATCCATACCATTGGAAGAATCCACACACAGCACATCATTTCCTAAGTTATCTACAACCATCATAGTTTCATAAATTCCATTACAAGGCAATGCTTCAAAATATAAAACACCATTTAGATAAGCATAAATAGAACCTTTCTCATTATCAAATGAATATCTAAATCCTTGTCTAAACAAACCATGAAATGAAATGATGTTTCTTGCCATATCTGGCGAATAGCAACAATTATTTAAATCTAATCCTAATTCATTACTAAGCGCTAGAGAATACACTCCAATCTTGGTGACAGGTGATGATCTTCTGTTCCCCATGATTAGATTTATCCTTCCACGCTCCACACCCATATTTTTTCTTAGTCCCTGCAAATCAGAACATATGTGAAAACCACATCCTATATCAAGAACCCAAGAAATAGCATGTGATGAATCATTAGATTTAACGAAAGATGGCTTGATCTTCCCATACTTGATGGCTTGCGGATATTCTGGGCAGCTTCTCTTCAAATGCCATATCTTGTGGCAGTGGTGGCACTTTGCCTCCTTCGGGTTAGAGTTGGGTTTAGCAAAACCCACTTTGGTTCCACTAGAAGAGGTACCATCTTGGGATTTTCCCCTTGTTGTGGCTCTTTGAAGGAGCCTTCCTCTTCTTACCCTTCCCTTGCCCAATGCCAAAACATGAGCATCGGTTGGAGTGGGAGTTGATACAACAAACTTATCCTTGAGATTGCTCTCAGCAATCCTAAGCAATCCTTGAAGCTTGATCAATGTGACCTCTTCCTTATTCATGTGGTAGGTCATGCGGAACTGGTTGTAGCAGGGAGGAAATGAGTGAAGGATAATGTCAATTTCCAGCTCTTCATCAAAGTTAACATTTAACTTCAGCAGGCGATCAACATATCTTTGCATCTTTTGCAGATGAGCGGTAAGGGACTCTCCATTACCCATTTTGGCAGTGATCATCAAAGTGATGATCTCATACCTTTCTTGCCTCTCACTTTGGTAGTACTGGTCCACCAAGTCTTGATGCATCTCGTAGGGATAATAGTCCTCGTAGGACTTTTGTAGTTCAGTAGTCATGGTTGCTAGCATGATGCAATGGATTTTGGTGGCATCCGCTCATGGGCCTCAAAGGCAGTGATTTATTCGGGAGTAACAATGTTGATGTTCACCTCCTTCAGCTCCTTATTGATGACATACTCTTTGTACTCATAACGAGTGACCATTCAGATGTTACAGATCCAATCATTGAAATTAGACCCGTCAAAGATCACTCTCCCACACAAGTTCATGAGTGAGAACGAGCCGGATGAGGTTGATCCTGAAGCATTGTTGTTGTTTGATTTTGACATCTGAAGAAGAAAAGAACAAAGTTTGATTAGAAATGAATCCCTAATTAAACACCCAAAATGAGAAATTAGGGCTAGGATCCAACAACATTATTTAGATATTAGAAAAGGGATGCCATAATATAACATGAAAATAATTTGAAGGTAAGTGAATAACGATTCATTAATTCTCCACCATGAAAAACAAAAAAAAAATAAGTTTTAAATGTATTGAAAACTCCTAGATTCCTTTGGTATTCATTGAACTTTTCAATGGCATGTTTCAATCTTGATATGCCTCTCAAGTTTGTGAATGGGATGCAGAGGATCACAAAGTGGGTGTGAATAACCATGCAAATGTACATGGTGCCCTCATTGTTATAGTCACCTATTTGATGTGCCGGTTAACCACACACGCTCCATCGAACTATGACAAACAATGAGTCACCCTTTGCCACCTTTTCTTAGAACCAATTAGTGTGCCGGTTAACCATACATGCTCCACTAACTTCTTAGCAAGGGTATAAAGTGTAATTTCATGGGATTGCATCAATTCAATTTTCCTAAAGTAACTAAGATTGGGAATTTTGTAAAAACGTGTCACACCCCAAAACCAAGAATGGCGGAAACGTTCTGGGGCGGATGACTCATGTACAGTATCACAACACAGTATAATAGTAAACAAGTAAACAACATCATCCATTGCATTAAATAGATAATTTTAATACAAGTGTGTTCTATAGTATATAAGACACTAAAACATAAATCAAAATATAAGATGATTCTTGAATGCGCTCCATCTTCCAAAAGCTGTCATCGGTACCTATCTACTGATGACCTGAGAATACAAGTTATTTTGAAAGAGTTTATCAGCATTAAAGCTGGTGAGTTCATAAGTATTTAGTGTCTATGTTTGTATCAAAATGTTTGAACCGTTGTTTGAAGTACGAGTTTGTAAACGTTTGTAGTAAAAGTATGTGAATGTTTGTAAAAGTTTGTTACACCTAGAAAAACCTATATTTTCTACTAAAAGTAGCCTTCTACCAAGGCACAACTGTTTTGTATGTTTGTTTCTTGTAAAAGTGTGTAATGTTCCCAAGTATAACTATCATTTTCAAAATATAGTTTGTACATTAATGTTTAAGTGAAGTAATCACCAAATAAATGTAAAGGATAAATTAATGTAGTACTGTAGTGTTGTATTTTAGGAACTACTTCTGTACTATCTACCTTAAACTGGATTTATATCAAGGTATTATGTTATTAATTGTACCATACTATCGACTCGAAAACACGACAATGTAAGTCGTCAAAAGGTATAGCATTTGGCACCCGAAGACCTGTAGGTCCTGCTGTAGCTAGCAGCAAGGTGTAGGATAGTCAATTCAGTATAGATCTATACGCAAACTCACGCTCTCCCTCCAGGAGATTCTAGTTACAACTCAGGCCATGACAATGAAGGCATGCTCCGATACAGTGGATCACATTTATGTTATCATATACTTGTATGTTCTCATCATAGTATCGTTGTATATGTTCTCATCCTAGTACAGTTGTATATGTTCTCATAGTAATAAGTAAAGACTGATAAATGAACTGAATCTTGTATGCTTCATTGAACTAGAAGTAGTAAGTAGTATAATGCTAAACTATACCTATTATAGTTTATTAGTAAACTTGTTTGTATGACTGGATGTATTGAACTGAGATAAAAGTCTTTATATCTATACATATATACATAATATGTAACTAAGGATTCAACGACACTCGGAAAAACAACCGGGTACTTTAAGACCACAACCAAACAAGGACAGGAAGTAAAGTGGGTTATCTCTCCTAAGTCCTTCAAACCTTATTTATATAACTATATATGTAGTAGACATGGTTTTAAGAATATATAAGTTTGAAAATTGTAAAAGAAAGGTTTAGTATACAAAAGTGAATTTGATAAAGAGTTTAACATGTACAATAGTTTGATAAACAGTTTGAAGTCATTTGATTGGTAAAACAGTTTAAAGTATGATAAATCCATTCATATGCTAGTTATTAATCACATGTGATTGATCTAATAACTAACATGGTTCAACTTGTATCCCCCCATAAAGCATTTAAAAACATTTAAAATTATTTCAAAGGTTGATTAATGGGTATGAGCTCACTTGATTGAAGTGGTTGTTTTGAAGTAGTCGAGAGAAGAATCGAGCAGAACTTCGACTAGAGAGAGTTGAAATCTCGGGATTTTCGGGGATCTTGGGAGTATAGGAATTCCTTTGGGACTCGAGTATGAAAAACCGGTGCTTTGGGAAGGCTTATGGAGGTAGTCACGCAGAGTAACGACACTTAGATGGAAAGAGATGAGCACCAAACCCGGCACCCTGAAACTTCTATTTATAGGGGCTGATTTGGGGTCTCACGTCGTGAGTTTTGGATTGCTCATGTCGTGAGGCTTAGTCAGCATGATCCTCTTTGATGAGTTAACGTGTCTGACACTCTGGAACCCATCAATCACGAGCTCACGTCGTGATCATAGTTCCCTCACGTCGTGAGGCTGAGTCAGCCTCGGGTTTTGTGTCCCGAACTTGTGAAATCCATAACTTTTGCATACGAGCTCCAATTTCAACGTTATTTATATGAACGCGTAGGTGAGAAAAAGCTCTACAACTCTCATTTAGACTCTATCGGCTAATTTTGAATTTTATTTTTATTATATTATTTTTAACAGACCGGACCTGGAAAGGTCCGTTTAAATCCCATAACTCCTTCATCTGATGTATATTTTCGTCAGAATTTTAATGTTGTACTCCTATTGTCGGGGTCTTGAACTTTCATTTAGGTTGTGTCGGCTAAAGACCGCTCGATCTCTATTTCGAGTTTTTAGCTGTCTACTGCTAGGTCAGAAACTTCCAAAATTCATAACTTCCTCATATGAAGTAAGATTTGGGCATTCTTTTTATGTATGTTCGTGGTTTAATGATATCCATGACTTTCATTTAGATACCTAATGCTGAAAATTATTTTATTGAGATTTCTCATTTTATGCTTAACAACGCTTTACCGGTAGCATTATGAATCTTAGATTGGTCATAACTCCTTCGTTATATCTCGGATTTTAGTGATATTTATATTTTTCGAAACCTTATCATGATATCTACCGTATAGTGTACCCAGACAGAGCTTTTTGAACATTTCATTTTCGATGATATTCTTATTACTTTACAAAGAGGTTATAAGACTCGACTTTTATTCATTACATTTACCTGAAATAGCGGGTTGTCACATTATCCCCTCGTTAGAGGGAATTTCATCCCGAAATTAGAGTTTAAGCAAGTAAGTAGTTATAGATAACTATGCAAATATTTGAGGATATTTCAGTTTCATCTGATCCTCTTGCTCCCAAGTGAATTTAGGTACTCTCTTGGCGTTCCAGCGAACCTTCACTATCGGGATGCGACTTTGTTTAGTTCGTTTGCTTTCCCTATCCATGATCTTGACAGTTTCTTCCGCGAAGTTAAGGCTCTCGTTGATTTCTATCTCGTCAAGTGGAATTACAAGAGTCTCGTCTGACAGACACTTTTTCAAGTTTGAGACGTGGAATGTAGAATGTATGTTACTGAACTAGCAGGGTAGGTTTAGTTTGTAAGCTACAGGGCTCATTCTAGCGAGAATCTCGAAAGGCCCTATGTATCTTGGATTGAGCTTCCCACGATTTCCAAAGTGTATCAAGCCCTTCTAGGGCAAGACTTTCAAAAGAACGCGGTCTCCCACCTGGAATTCCAAAGGCTTTCTTCGTTTGTCTGCGTAGCTTTTCTGTCGGTCTTCAATCATTCACGAATCTGAACGATATTCTCTGTCATTTCTCGTATGATTTCTGGACATGTGAGAGTGCTGTCAGGAACTTATCCTTTAGCTAACTGGATGTCACCCACCTCAGCCAAGCACAGAGGGGATCTGCACTTCCAGCTATAAAAGGATTCAAATGGAGCAACTTTGATGCTCGTGTGATAACTGTTATTGTAGGAAAAATCGACAAGGGGTAAGTGAGTATCCCATGCTTTTGCAAAGTCGATCACACAAACTCTCAACATATCTTCCAGAGTTTGGATAGTTCTCTCACTTTGTCCGTTTGTCTGAGGATGATAGGTTGTACTCATGTCCAGCTTTGTTCCGAGGGAACTTTGTAGTGACTGCCTGAACCTTGAAGTGAACCTACTATCTCTGTCTGAGATAATGGATATAGGAACACCATGCAGTCTTACGATTTCCCTACTGTATGTTCTCATAAGCTTCTCCATCTTGTCAGTTTCTTTGATAGGCAGGAAGTGTGCAGACTTGGTCAATCTATCGACGATGACCCATATGGTATCAAGTCCACCCGTTGTCTTGGGCAACTTGGTTATGAAATCCATAGTGATCCGCTCCGATTCCATTCTGGAATCTGTGGTTGTTGTAGAAAACCGTAGGGTTTCTAGTATTTGATCTTAACCTTTGCGCAAGTAAGGCATTTACTCATGAAGGTATCAATCTCTGCTTTCATGTTAGGCCACCAATATAACTTTTTAAGATCAAGATACATCTAATCTGAACCTGGGTGAACGGTATACCGAGTGTTGTGTGCCTCGGTCCTGACCAAGTCTCGGAGGCCACTGTGCTTCGGTGTCCAGATCCAGTCCATGAAATATAAGGCTCCGCCACCCTTAGCTTCTAAGTTCTTATCCATTCCTATAAGGGATTCAACCGCCATGTTTTTAGGTTTCAAGGCTTCAAATTGAGCCTCCTGAATTTGTGTAGACAAGTGTGAATGGATAGTCATTGTCAACGATTTGACCCTTCGACCAGAATATTCTTTCCGACTTAGGGCGTCTGCTACTACGTTGGCTTTACCCGTATGATAACAAATTTCGCATTCGTAGTCATTGAGTAGCTCGACCCACCGTCGTTGTCTCATGTTGAGCTCCTTCTGATCAAATATGTGTTGTAAACTCTTGTGGTCTGTAAAGATCGTGCTTTTCGTACCATACATATAGTATCTCCAGATCTTCAGGGCAAACACAACTGCCCCCAGCTCAAGATAGTGTGTGGTGTAGTTGACTTCATGTGTCTTCATCTGTCTCGAGGCATAGGCGATGACCTTACCTCGTTGCATCAGTACACAACCGAGCCCTTGGTTGGATGCATTGCAGTATACAACGAAGTCTTCTATCCCTTCAGGGAGGGATAGTATCGGTGCGGTGCATAAGGCTCGCTTCAGCGTTTTGAAACGCTTTTTCTTGTTTCTCTTCCCAGTAAAAGGCCACACCTTTCTAGGTTAGTGTTGTAAGAGGTTTCACAATCCGGGAGAAGTTCTGTATGAACCTGCGATAGTAGCCAGCGAGACCTAGAAATTAACAAATTTCTGTAGGCGTCTTCGGTGCTGACCAGTTCTCAATGGCTTTAACTTTGGATGGGTCCACGTAGATTCCCACTTCGCTAACCACGTGTCCTAAGAATTCGACTCTTCAGATCTGAAATTCACATTTAGAGAAATTTGCATATAGCTTCTCCGTTTGTAAAGTCCCTAGAACTTGTCGCAGGTGATCGCCATGCTCTTCCTTACTTCAGTAGTAGATCAGGATGTCATCAATGAAGACGATGACGAACTGATCCAAGTAAGGACGACATACTCTATTCATTAAGTCCATGAACACTGCGGGCGCATTGGTCAATTTGAATGGCATCACCACGAACTCGTAGTGTGCGTAATGAGTTCGGAAGGCTATCTTTGAAACATCCTCCTCTAGCACTTGTAACTGGTGATATCTGGATCTTAGATCAATTTTGGAAAAGTAACTCGCACCTTGCAGTTGGTAAAATAAATTGTCTATGCGAGGCAGAGGGTAAAGATTTTTGACTGTCAGTTTGTTGAGTTCTTTGTAGTCGATACACATACGAAATGATCCGTCTTTCTTCTTAATGAACAAGACCAGTGCTCCCCAGGGTGAGAAGCTTGGTCTTATAAAGCCCTTGCTGAGCAGTTAGTTAAGTTGACCAGATAGTTCCTGCATCTCTGTTGGTGCTAATCGGTAGGGCGATTTGGCTATTGGGGTAGCTCCTGGGACTAAGTCAATTCTGAACTCGACTTGTCATTGCGGAGGTAATCCTGGTAGTTCTTAAGGAAAGATGTCGGGAAAGTAGCTTACTAGCAGAATGTTCTTTAGTTCCTTCGTTTCTAGTCTCGTATCGACAACGTGATTAAGGAATGCACAATATTCCTTATGTAGATACTTTCATGCTTGAATACTTGAGATGATACGAAGACTCGTGTCGGGTTTGTCGCCATAGATAATGAGAGTTTCGTTAGATAGAAGATTAAGTCATACAGCTTTTTCGTAACACATAATGTCATCACGATGAAGACTCAACCAATCCATGCCGATTATGACGTCGAAACTTTTAATCGATACCGGCTTGAGGTCGATTGGAAATGAATGGCTATCTAGAGTTAGGGTACATCCTTTGTATATGCTATTAGTGCTCTCAGTTTTCCCATTAGCCATTTCTACAGTGAATGGTTCCTTAAGTGTGCGTGGTTGTTGTTTAAGTAAGCGAGCAAATTTATGATTTATGAAGCTTCTCTCCACTCCACTATCAAACAGTATGCATGGTGAGAGTGTTCCATAGGCTAAATCGCCATAGTCCAACTGTTGAATGAGTGTATTTTTTGAAATAGCAGTATAGTAGAAGAGTAGGAAAAACAAAAGAGTACAGATTTTTCCAACAGATTAGATAACTGCCATAATTATTGGTATTATTGATGTAAACGAGTTTGGGAAAAACGCCCTAACAGCAGGTCTTACATCAAACCATATGAGGGAAAACGTTTGACAGCTGAGAAGGCTAGATAGTCTACTGAAAGATAGGAATATTTTACAGACAAGTGCTTCATAGAGCATAGATACGAAAGGCTATTCCTTAATCAAAAGAAAAGATGTGCTAGACATCTTTTAACAACGATGGGAATTCCTCGAGCGAACCCTAAGGTCTTCCATCTGACGAACCACTTCTTGGAGGTGTCGTTCATGAGCCCTCTGGCGAACTCGGAGTTCTATGACTTTAGCTCGGAAGGCAGCTAACTGTTGCTGCAGAGTCTCATTAGTCCTTATGGTCTTTTCCATTGTCTCTTCGAGATGGAGAATGCGGACAGTGTTGACACCAGTGTTGCATCAATCTCCACTCGGCCGATGGCTGCCCGACCTTGCTCCACATTCTGAGCAATCCTACGGACCAATATGGGTAGGGATTGATCAGCCGAGCCACCCTCGCTTATGTTGTAGAAGCTTCGGTCCCCGTTGTATGGTAAGGGTTGACCTTGTTCGTCGCTCCAGCGATTCAAGTTTGTTGCCCACAAGGGTGTGGGACCTTGAAATGCTGGTCAGGGGTTGTTAATTGGGGCTTGACCTACTTGGGGTAGGTTGTTGACTTTTGGCCTGGAGTCAGATCCATCCGAGAAGCCTTCTGTGTGATGATCATCCAAGGGATTTGATGCTCATCATCGGACTCTGCTTCAAGCCATCCAACATTGTCGTGGGGTGGAAAGTACGGTTCGTCATGATGATGGAGTTCAACCATGATATCTATGCGAGAAAAAGGGGTATAAGAATCTTATATAAATATACGTACTACCTAAGATAATTATAATATGATCTTTATCAGTTATGTCAATACATGTGTAGTGTATACCATTTATATGAAATCGAAGTAGGATAAACCTTCGAATAGGTGGTCCTAACTCCAAATCCACAACCAAACAAGGACAGGAAGTAAAGCAAAGATCACAGATTTTGAGTCTATAACACCTAAATTTCATATAACCTTAGCATATGCACTTAACGACTATTGACCTACATGATAGAGACATTTTTATGTTCCTAGATAAGTGATTATAGTAACACAAAATACTCCTATAGTATTTTAAACATATGTTCTATTCTAGTGCTTTCATTGTGGTAGTGTTGGTAAATTTTTTTGACTTGTTGCCATATCGCAACCATTCTAGGGCATATGTTACTCACTCCTCGGACCAACATAGTTGATCAGGCTATTCCACTCCCAAAACTGACCATACATCCCCGAGCTTACGTGTGATATTCAATAATCGTAATACTTTTGTATTTGTCATTGTGACACTGATTTTAGTATGAATGTAGACTTGTATACTTAGTTAAATATTTTATTATTTAAAAGTATAGACTCTTGGTCGGAGTGTTTTAATCCCAATGTGTTTATAGATAGTATATCTTTTATGGGTTGATATACTAGATTCACTATAAACGATGCTCTGATACCAATCTGTCCCACCCAAAAACCAAGAACAGCGAAAATGTTATGGGGCGGAGGACATCATGTACGGTATCACAACACAGTATTATAGTAAACAAGTAAACAACATCATCCATTGCATTAAATATATAATTTTAATACAAGTGTGTTCTATAGTATATAAGACACCAAAACATAAATCAAAATGTAAGATGAGTCTTGAATGCGCTCCATCTTCCCAAAAGCTGTCATCGGTACCTATCGACTGATGACCTGAGAATACAAGTTATTTTGAAAGAGTTTATCAGCATTAAAGCTGGTGAGTTCATAAGTATTTAGTGTCTATGTTTGTATCAAAATGTTTGAACCGTTGTTTGAAGTACGAGTTTGTAAACGTTTGTAGTAAAAGTATGTGAATGTTTGTAAGTGTTTGTATAAGTTTGTAACACCTAGAAAATCCTATATTTTCAACTAATTCTACCAAGGCACAACTGTTTTGTATGTTTGTTTCTTGTAAAAGTGTGTAATGTTCCCTAGTATACATATCATTATCAAAATATAGTTTGTACATTAATGTTTAAGTGAAGTAATCACCAAATAAATGTAAAGGGTAAATTAATGTAGTACTGTAGTGTTGTATTTTAGGAACTACTTCTGTACTATCTACCTTAAACTGGATTTATATCAAGGTATTATGTTATTAATTGTACCATACTATCGACTCGAAAACACGACAATGTAAGTCGTCAAAAGGTATAGCATTTGGCACCCGAAGACCTGTAGGTCCCGCTGTAGCTAGCAACAAGGTGTAGGATAGTCAATTCAGTATAGATCTATACGCAAACTCACGCTCTCCCTCCAGGAGATTCTGGTTACAACTCAGGCCATGACAATGAAGGCATGCTCCGATACAGTGGATCACATTTATGTTATCATATACTTGTATGTTCTCATCATAGTATCGTTGTATATGTTCTCATCCTAGTACAGTTGTATATGTTCTCATAGTAATAAGTAATGACTGATAAATGAACTGAATCTTGTATGCTTCATTGAACTAGAAGTAGTAAGTAGTATAACGCTAAACTATACCTATTATAGTTTATTAGTAAACTTGTTTGTATGACTGAATGTATTGAACTGAGATAAAAGTCTTTATATCTATACATATATACATAATATGTAACTAAGGATTCAACGACACTCGGAAAAACAACCGGGTACTTTAAGACCACAACCAAACAAGGACAGGAAGTAAAGTGGGTTATCTCTCCTAAGTCCTTCAAACCTTATTTATATAACTATATATGTAGTAGACATGGTTTTAAGAATATATAAGTTTGAAAATTGTAAAAGAAAGGTTTAGTATACAAAAGTGAATTTGATAAAGAGTTTAACATGTACAATAGTTTGATAAACAATTTGAAGTCATTTGATTGGTAAAACAGTTTAAAGTATGATAAATCCATTCGTATGCTAGTTATTAATCACATTTGATTGATCTAATAACTAACATGGTTCAACTTGTATCCCCCCATAAAGCATTTAAAAGCATTTCAAAGGTTGATTAATGGGTATGAACTCACTTGATTGAAGTGGTTGTTTTGAAGTAGTCGAGAGAAGAATCGAGCAGAACTTCGACTAGAGAGAGTTGAAATCTCGGGATTTTCGGGGATCTTGGGAGTATAGGAATTCCTTCAGGACTCGAGTATGAAAAACCGGGGCTTTGGGAAGGCTTATCGAGGTAATCACGTAGAGTAACGACACTTAGGGGCTGTTTTTTTTTTTTTTTTTTGTGAAGAGCTGTGCAACCACTTTTGTCTGTGCCGTGCAGCATATGCCCTCTCAGAGTGTTTGTTTTTTGGAAGTGCGCAGACAAAAAAACGTCTGCGCGAGGTCTTCCTGGTGCAGACATGGGTCACTGTCTTCAAAGATCTTCAGACCTCATTTTAACCAAAAAAAAAAAAGACCACCCGTTTTTTTTTCTTTCTTTTTTTGCTGAAAATGCATTTTTAATCTTTATGACATGAAATTAAGTTTGAAAAATTAATTTATTTCAACAGCTGCAGACGTTAAAAACAAACAGTCTTCTTATTGTAGATTGCAGACATTTGGTCCACCTCTTCTGCCGCAGAGGCTTGCAGATGTGGTCCGCAGACTACAGACATTTTGGCTTCAAAAAAAACAAACAGCACCTTAGATGGAAAGAGATGAGCACCAAACCCGGCACCCTTAAACTTCTATTTATAAGGGCTGACTTGGGGTCTCACATCGTGAGTTTTGGATTGCTCACGTCATGAGGCTTAGTCAGCATGGTCCTCTTCGATGAGTTAACGTGTCTGACACTCTGGAACCCACCAATCATGAGCTCACATCGTGAGCATGGTTCCCTCACGTCGTGAGGCTAAGTCAACTTAGGGTTTTGTGTCCCGAACTTGTAAAATCCGTAACTTTAGCGTACGAGCTCCAATTTCAACATTCTTTATATGCACGTGTAGGTGTGAAAAGGCTCAAGAACTATCGTTTAGACTCCATCAGCTAATTTTGACTTTTATTTTTATTATGTTATTTTTAACAACCGGGCCTTGAAAAGTCCGTTTAAATCCCATAACTCCTTCATCTGATGTCTATTTTCGTCAGACTTTTTACTGTTGTACTCCTATTGTTGGGGTATTCAACTTTCGTTTAGGTTGTGTCGGCTAAAGACCGCTCGATTTCTATTTCGAGTTTTTAGTTGTCTACTGTTAGGTTAGAAACTTCCAAAATTCATAACTTCCTCATATGAAGTCAGATTTGGGAGTTCTTTTATGTATATTCGTAGTTTAATGATATCTACGATTTTCATTTAGATACCTAAGGCTAAAAAGTATTTTATTGAGATTTCTCGTTTTTTGCTTAACAACGCTTTACCGGTAGCGTTATGAATCTTAGATTGGTCATAACTCCTTCGTTATATCACAGATTTTAGTGATATTTATATTTTTTGAAACCTTATCACGATATCTACCACATAGTGTACCCAAACAGAGCTTTTTGAACATTTCATTTTCGATGATATTCTTATTACTTTACAAAGAGGTTATAAGACTCGACTTTTAGTCATTTCATTGACCTGAAATAGCGGGTTGTCACAGAACGTTTAGCTACTTTAATAATTCATTATACTTATGAATGAGAAAGGGTTTTCCTATCCTACCCGTTCGGCTAACGACCCTCCACTAATCAAGGAAGCGGTGGGTGAGAGTGGACATCCATTAAACGGCCATTTTATAGGTCATAACCTTATACCCCCCCCCCCCCCCCTTATAAATCGACTTCATGAATGAGGCTTACTAACGGTAAGACTAGCATTTAAGTTATACATATATATATATATATATATATATATATATATATATATATATATATATATATATATATATATATATATTAATCTTATAATATTATAAAGTATAACGTTGAATTTTAAACTAGTAAAATTCTAGGGTTTGAAATTTAAATAGTTCAAATTAAACATTTTAATCTTAAAATTTAAATTTCAAAACTTGAGGACAAGTTTTGAACTTTTTCAAAAAACCAAGATCAAATAGCAAATAATTTTCAATTAAGCATTTAATTTAATAATTATCTAAATTTGACCTAGTCAATATTACTTGCAAAATAATTCAATAATTAATTTAAATAATCAAGTATTATCAAATAAGAAAATTATTATTTAAACAATTGGTAATTATCTTTTGTTTTGATGATGATATTAATAAAAAGGTAACAAAATTTGAATTTTATTAGACTAAAACAATTTAGGTAATTATCCTTAAGCAAAACAGCAAAAAATCCCGAAATTCCCTCTGTCTGACTCCCCGACTTGCCGAGTCCCTTGTTGGACTCATCGAGTCCACAATGGGACTCACCGAGTTCATCAGGCAGAGACCAAGAAAAACGATTTTTATGCAAGAATCAAAGCACAAAGCATCAAATTCAAGAGAAGCCAATCAAGGCTCTGATACCACTGATGGGTTTGAGCCATAAGAACATTCCTATGTGCACATCCAAACCCTAATGCTTGGATCTAGGTTTCTCTACTGACCATGTTTTTCATCCAAGACTTGCAAACCCTAGATCTATGATATACAATTCGATATTGACAATCCAAAAGAGATGTAAATGATTACCTCTTCTTGAAAGCTTGAATCTTGTTATCCTTGGAGCTTAGAGTCACAAGTGTTACTCCTCTAATGACTTACAAACACCAAGAAGCAAGAGGATTATTTGAAGAGATTTTGTAGGAACAAAATCGGCTCTAGGAATTCCTTAGGGTTTCTGGTAGCCGATTTCTGTAGCCCTGGGTCCTTTAAATACTTGAGCTGCTAGGTTACAACCTGAAACCCTAATTGGATTACTTAGGCCTTAAGCAGTCTAAGGATCCTTCTAGATTAGGGCTTGGACGAATTCAAGGAGTCCATACACCTTAATTTCGCCCACCCTATGATCCATAAGGATCCACAACCCAAAACCAACTATCACACAATTGACAGTTCTAGTCCCCTTTATTTAACTAATCTCTTTTAGCCAAATAATTAATTTTTAATTAATTCTTGTCTAATATTAATTAAAGTATATGATTTCTCCTTTAATATATTAATCATATAATATATTAACAAACCATAATAACCTCTTTATTTATAAATCATCCTATCATGTTGCTTTGGTGAAGGCAACCCAAAAGGACCATTGCAACCTGGTTAAGTACTTACCAAATACAGTTATGAGCTTAGACACTATTCCAACACTAATCTTTTTCTTTTAAACAAAGCCACACATATATGAGTCTCAAGCGGATCACTCGCAGATGCTCTAGTTGTAGGCATCTCAACATTTGGGGGAGGAAGCCTTGAAGTTGTATCCATAGGATTTGAAGAACCGATAGTCTGATTAAGCACTAGAGGCATTGTTTCTTGAATTTCATCACCAAAAATTTTAAAGAAGAATTCCACATCTTCATGAAACGAGTATAAACTATCAACAAAACTCATATTCAACTTGTCATTATCATGTGGAGACAAATTACCCCCAAAAAGAGAATCAACATCTTCAGGATCTTCATCATTATTATCAGCATCCCCACTCTTTCCATAATCACTATGAACGTATACAGAAGTTAACTCATGTTCCTCAACCACAATTGCTACCGAAGGAACCCTAGTCTCTTCATGATCTGACACCATGATCACATCATCATCAACGGTCATATGGTCAGATGACTCATGAGAAGCAGAGGCTTCACTAGATTCTGCGAACATGCCAAAATTTACCAAAGGTTACTTTCCCTCAAAAGTATATTTAACCTTGCGGTTCTGTTTGATCAACCCAATAGTATTTGGACCAAGAGACTTGATGTCCAATGTCTCACAATCTTTAGAAATCTATGGGAATTTCTCGTTGATGATGATTTGAAGAAACCTCGGATACATTAGAAATTTATCTCTCGTCTTTCCCTTAATGTTCATAACCAGCTCATCCAGAATGAACATTGAGAAGTTAAAAATCAATTCCAGCAGCAAGAGCAACAATAACTCCTTTATTTCTTAATGAAATCTCGTCAGCACCTGATCTTCTCCCTGAAATGCAACTCACAAAAACATGAACTAAAAACCTCCAATAGGGTGGTAATATCTTCTTCAAGGTAGGAGGAAATACACCCTCATAGCCAGATTGGTCATCAATCTTCAGAACATCCTTAATTATTTGCTCTGTTACGATGATCTTGCATCCTTTTGTGATAGCTTCAATGAATCCAGAATCATTATCTCCTTTCTTAACTGTTGCATACTTCCAGAATTCTTTTATTAGATCTTGGTAAATTTATGGATTCAAGATCAGGGCTATAGCCAAGCAGCACTCCTTCAAGCCATGAATCATGAACTTAAATTCACTGTGGGCAGCAGGAGGCTCAGCCGATAGGATTGTCATATTGTGACTTTCTGCAAATTTGAGTTCTACCATTTTAGTGTGCATGAACGGAATCAAGTGAGAAAATAACAATAATGCATATATTTGTGCAAAAATGTGATTTTGACTTTAATTTAAAAATTTTAAATCAAAAATGAGTTTTTGGCGAAAAAGGGGGTTTACGGCCGTAAGCCCTTCAAAGGCCGTAAACACCGAAAACCTATTTTTGTGATTTCTGATTCGATTAAAAGTCGCTTTCTTGAAGGATCACCTTTGTGAGGGTCGGAATGCACATACCTATAGGTTCGAACAATCAATTTCAAGAATAATCACAAAATTTTTTACGGTGAACATTGATTTTGAGAGCAAAATGGAGTGTACGGCCGTAAAGAAGAAAGGATGAGCAGAAAGAGTTTACAACCATATACCTAGGTATTTATACTTGGACCAATGCTCATGGGCTACCTACTTCAATTTTTAAGTCCAATACCACACAAATGTTTAAAAATAATACACTTTGAGGATTTTAAAAATAAAATAAAACAAAATAAAATATAAAAAATTTAAACTAAAATAAAAACAAAAAAATTTTAATTTTTAGTTTTTAGAAAAATAAACAAAATAAAAATAATGAATTATCACTAATTTCTTTTACCAAAACTGATAGTACATTGAGTTTGGGATCAAAGTATTTAGACAACCTGAATCCGTTTATCAGTACCTTCTTCTTCATGAATAGATCTGGTCGATCGCTGGTATTGTGGTCCACTTAAACACAAAAATTTTGTGAGAAGATTAGGACATACTGCAAGTGACTGGACATTGTGACTTTGCAATTCTAACCAAATTCCTAATGACCATTTATCTGACGATGACCAGGGATATTGTTGTCCACCTAAGTTAAGCAGCGAGATCTACAGACAACCTATTTATTGATTGATCTTAGATGTATTAGAACATGTTTCCCGCTTCCTGATATACCTTAATAATCAAGAACTTTCGAGACACTCCTTACTTTAGGTGAGCAGACAATTATTATGGGAGAAAATAGATTTAGAGTGCATATATTGTACACCCATTTCGGATCTTCCGATCATGCAGAGGATGAAACATATGTCTAACCAGAGTCAGAGGGATTGAGAAGTAGAATGGTGCATATGCTGTGTACCAGGTCGTATTATCAGTCACACATAGGAGACAACATATGGCTAACAGATAGAAAGAATAGCATAGAGAGATATGCACAGAGACAAAATTGCATATGCTGCAGTCCAGGTCGGATCTTCCGACCACGCAGAGGAGGCAACATATGTCTAACAGAAAGAAAGCAAGAAAATAATCTTCTGCAGACCTATTTTATCGGAATTTCCCCAGCCATCCCGTCAATATTGGAATTAAGGACAGAGTCAAACCATCGAGGAAAAGTTAAGCCACGATTCTAGATACAAATTATTTAATTTAAACCCTAAATTCCAATGTATATCTCCCTGCTTAACCTATCCAAGCATCATATTGTCATGCTAAGTGGATCTGTCTAGGTCAAGATCTGTCAAGCCATTTGATCTTAAATTCATCTATGCCCAGTCAAGTCCAAATTGAAAGTTTCCTGCCTACCGGTGCATCGAACACAGAGCCTAAACAATTCAACCTGGATACCTTACACAAATTCAGACTACCTGTTATCACAAAGATTATATTACTTCCCAACACAACATAAAAAAAAACAAGGAAGACACACAATATTTTTGGGGTTTTCAAGATTTTCTGAAAAAAATAAAACATAATTTTTTTTTCTAATTTTTTCTAATTTTTAATTTTTTGTGGTTTTGGTTTTTGTTTATTTCTCCCCGTAAATTTATGCATGGGAGAGAACGAAAACTGAATGCGCAAATTTAAAATGACCTAAAAACAAAAATTAGTCCTCAAAACGTATCATTTTAAAAAATCCAACAAGCACATTGAATCGAGCGTTGTTAAAAGATTTTGTGAACAAATCTGCCACATTATTAGCAGTTGGAACTTGTTCCAACCGGATGAGCGAGCGCTCATAACAATCTCTGATAAAATGCACTTTGATATCAATGTGCTTGGTTTTTGAGTGTTGGACATGATTTTTAGCAATTTGAATAGCAGCCTCATTGTCACAAAAGATAGGGGTTTCTAGAAAATTCAAACCGTAATCCAAGAGCTGATGTTGTATCTAGATAACTTGAGAACAACAAGCTGAAGCAGCTACGTATTCCGCCTGTATTGTTGAGGTTGAGACGGTATGTTGTTTCTTGTACTGCCAAGATACTAGTCTATCATCGAGAAATTGACATCCTCCAGAAGTTGATTTCCTATCAAGCTCACAGCCTCCATAATTACTGTTAGCAAAAGCATATAAATCAAATTCATAATTTTTCGGATACCAAAGACCCAATTTTGGGCTGCCTTTGAGGTACTGAAAGATTCTTTTGACAGCAATAAGATGAGAAAGTTTTGGATTAGCCTGATATCGTGCGCATTGACAAACTGCAAACATGATGTCTGTTCTGCTTGCGGTTAAGTACATTAGCGATCCGATCATTGATATGTAGTCGGTCTGATCTACGGATTCGCCTTCAATATCGGGAGTCCGCAATGGTCTCTCATCCATTGGCATCAGTGCAGGTTTTACGTCTCGAAACCCTAACTTCTCTAGCATATATTCAACATACTTTGCCTGATGTAGCAGGATCCCAGTTGATCTTGTTTGACCTGAAGCCCCAAAAACATGATCATCTCCCCTGAGGAACTCATCTCAAACCTCTTCTTCATAACATTTTCAAACTCGTTGCACAGTTTTGAACTCATCGACCCAAAGATGATATCATCGACATAGATTTGAACAAGAATTTGATCAGAACCAACATGCTTAATGAATAAGGTTTTATCAATTGTCCCCCACGAATAGCCATGTTCAAGCAAATGCTTTGTAAGAGTAGCATACCACGCCCTTGGAGCTTGGTGTAACCCATATAAAGCTTTGTCCAACTTGTAGACATGATTCGGAAATTTTGAATTGACAAACCTAGGAGGTTGATCAACGTAGATCTCTTCTTTCACAACACCATACAAGGAGGAAGTCTTAACATCCATCTGGTAAACCGTGAAGTCCTTGTAGGAAGCATATGCAAGGAAGATACAAATAGCCTCCAAGCGAGTTACCGGAACAAAAACTTCGGTGTAGTCAAGACCCTCAATCTGACGAAATCCACGAACAACTAATCGGACCTTATTCCGCAAAATAACCCCTGAATCATCTTGCTTGTTACGATATACCCAATGTGTGTCAATAGACTTCTTGCCCTTAGGTAATTCAACCAACTTTCAAACCCCAAGCTTCTCAAATTGATTTAATTCTTCATGCATAACATCCACCCAACTGGGCTCATTCAAAGCCATTTGAATGTTCTTTGGCTCTATTTGAGATATGAAGCAAGAGTAGAGATATGTATTCACATCTCCGCTCTGACTTCGCTTTCTTACACCATCACCCAGCTGGCCAATGATGTTTTCAGTTGGATGATCTTGTTGAATTCTTGAAGGTAGCTCATGACTAATGTCATTGATCGAGACAGGAAGATTGTTAATATTTACAAATCCATCATCTGTTGATTGATCCACCTGAGAAGGTCTAGGATCAGAAGAGGAACTCGCCACGAACTCGTTAGCAATCGGATCTGGAAAGAGAAGTTCCATGAATGTTTGAGTATCAACATAAACATATCTAGACATAACCTCTCTATCATCAGGAGTAAGGGGAGTAGAATCAGCATCTAGATTATTTTATTTACTCTTTAAATCAGACGAATTAATAGGAACAAGTGAATCCATTGAAATCGTTTTAGAAGACACCACTGGTGGTCTGTAAATAACTTCTTCGTGCTCATTTTCAATCGCAGTCTTTGAGCCAGAACAGGAACCAAATAGATTATCTGAAAACACATTGAATGACTGGAATAGAGATGTATAACCAAACAGCCAATCTGGACCTACTCTAGCATTTGTCTCATTCTCCTCTAACCAGCGCACGTCGAAGGATTCCACAAATTTCTTTATCTTCTTGTTGTAGACTCTATACGCAGTGCGAGCAGCATACCCCACAAAATAACAGTCATCAACTTTGGCATTGAATTTTGGGTTGGAATCCAGATGAAGGAGGGTGCAAGGATAACCAAATACGCGAAAATGACCAATAGATGGTTTGTGACCGTATAAAATTTTGTACGGTGTCTTCATCTGAGCCTTGTTGATTAGTATACAATTTTGGACATAACATGTCGTATTAATCGACTTGGCCCAAAAGAAAACTAGAAGTTTAGAGTCACATAACATGGTCCTTGCAGTGTCTTTTAACGTTCGATTTTACCGTTCAGCAACACCATTTTGTTGTGGTGTTTGAGCAGTACTGAATTGATGCACAATCCCCTTTTTCCGCACAAAAATGATCAAGGACAACATTTTTGAACTCTGTCCCGTTGTCAGTTCTGAGAACCTTCACCCGTTGGTTGGTTTGGTTTTCTATCATTACAATAAACTTTTTAATCAAATCAGCGACCCCAACTTTGTTGGATAGAAAGAAAACCCACGTAAATCACGAGAAGTCGTTGATCACAACCAGACAATAAGAATTTCTGTTGATGCTAAGAATGTTGACCGGTCCAAATAAGTCCATGTGCAACAATTGGAGCACCTGACTTATTGAATTAACCTGTTTGGGTAGATGTGGCTTTCTGTGATGTTTTCCTTGAGTGCATGCCACATATTTTTCGAATGTGATGAAGTCTTTGACAGGAAGCCCACACACTATTTCATTCTTTGCAAGTCAATTTAAGTTCTTTGCGTTGGCATGTCCGAATCTACGATGCCACAACATAGCATTTTGCTCGGCAACCTTTAAGAAGAGGCATGTGACTTGTTCAGGAAGATTATTATTCATGTCAATAATGTATGCATTGCCATCCCGTTTTGATTTAACAGGGACCCACTCATCTGGGATAACAATGTCTAGCTTTAGAATCAGACATTCTTTATCTGTGAAATGTGTTGAATAGCCCTTATCACAGATCTGTGACACACTTAACAAGCTGTGCTTTAACTCTGATGCATAATCGACATTCTCGAAACTCAACACCCCATTGGACACAGTTCCTTTTTGAGTGATTTTTCTGCTTTCTCCTCCCGCAAAGGAAACATAACCCCCATTAAAATTCAGAATATTGTGCAGGTGGGAGATGTCTCCTATCATGTGCCTGAAACAACCGTTATCGACATACCTGGTTCTGGCGACATTCCTCTGCAACTGTTCCTGCACAATGAGTGAGAGTTATTTAGATTTGGGAACCCATGTCATTACAGTCCTGGGTTTATCCTTAATGTTCATAGATTTATCCTTTTGTTTCGACAATTTTACATCAGATACATTTTCATATGAAGGCGATGATTAGACAATTACAAATTTGGGCACCCATTTGTAGTTAGGTTTTAAAAAATTCATAGGCGAATTAGAAACATTTTTCTTCTTCTTTGAGCGCTTGGATTTTCGGCTTGAAGAAGTTGAAAATCCAGACTCACCCTTTGATGAAATTGACCTTGGCTTACCCATGGTCGATTTCGGCAAAGCACTTATAGCAACTTTATAGAAAACCTGTTTATTTGTTTTAGGATTTGCCCTTTTTCTAGTATTGTTAATTTTCCAATCATCTTCATGAAGACGAGATCTTAAGGACTTTCTAGTTAAAGACCTTCCTCGAGACTCATTTTCTTTCCTTGTTGAAAAATGCACAGACATACGGTTGGAACAATTTCGAGCGATATAACCGGCGGTACCACAATTAAAACAAATTTGATTATTTTCAGAAGTTTTGGTACTGCCTATAACATTTTTCATGCTCTGATTGACCTTCCGATTATTTCCACAAAAACGGGAGCATAATTCAGGTAGTGTGACAAATGTGGATGAAGTAGAAGTTCCAGTGACAGAGTCAGACTCAATAGAATTCTCAAAATAACACCAATCATCATAAGTTTTTAAGTTTGACACCACATTATCAGCAATCAAAATACCAGTCTTAATATCTAAAGCAGTTTCACCATCTTTTGAAAAAGGAACTCCAAACTTCGATACACAATTATTATCAGTTTCAGTTCTTCCATTTCCTTGCTTTTCCTAGCTTACTGACGAATCTACATCGGAAGTAGAAACGTTAGTATCTAAATTCCTAGCACTACAGTCTGTTTCCTGCTCAGCACTTGACTTACCATAAACCATAAATGGTTCACGATCAATATCAGCTTGAGTCAATGGAGAAGCAGTATAATTATGATTGAAGGGGGGAGGGACACTCTCATAAACTATTCGTACCTATATCTGTTCCTTCCATCTTATTTGGTGTTCAATTATAGATGCAACCTTTTCACTCAAGACATCGTATTTTTTAAAATGAAAATCAACATTTACAAAACGTGTTTTCAATGTCTTGAATTCAGCAGTCACCACATCAAAGTCCATTTTAAGATATCTATAGTGAACACACTTGTCGCTATAATCAGATTGCAATTCCTTATAGTCATTTGTTTTGGCCTCTAATTGGTCTTTTAAAGGTTTTTGGACTTTTCTTAACTGGTATCCCTCATATTTAAGTTCCTTAATTTCTCTTTGCAATAATTCAGCCTGTTCACGTAAAAGGTTTATAGTTTTAATGCACTCAGGAGAACAAGAAACTTCACTGACCTCAGTTTTTTTAGACTCTGGTGTGTTCTGAACCATGAATGAAAACTGAAGGTTCATCATCTCTTCTTCAGGATCTATCTCAGCTTCTCCTTGGACACAGTCATTGATTTGAGCAAGATGTGCATTTTCAGGTTCTGAGATGTTCATGGCTTGAATTTGATCATCCCAATCAAATGACTACGCCACCACCACAAGATTCGCAGTTTGATTGCTGGTTGAAGCTCCCTTGTTGTTGTTAGCTGACACTATCGTTCTCTCATGATTTTCTCTTCGATCTGGCTTTGGGTAGTCTCTAGAAAAATGACCAGGTTCATGACAGTTGTAACAACGGAGCTTAGACTTGCTACATCCCACTTTCTTCTCTGCATTCATACCCCAATTATTCTTGCCCGTCTTCTTGGAGAACTATTTTTCATGGAATACCGCCATAGCAATTTGCCAGGTGATATCAATTTCTTCCACATATTCAGGGTGAATCTGATCCAATTCAACAAAAGTCAACTGAGGTGGCAGTTCACCTGCCACAAAAGCATTATAATAGAAACTGAAACTTGAGCAGGAGCTGGAACACTTGTCTTTGAATAAGCAGCTTGGAGATATGGTTGTGGAGCAGCAAACAAAGGTTGAGCAGCTAAGGATGACTGAGAGTGAGCATATGATGACTGAGGAGCAGTAAAAACTGGCACTTGAGGATTGGAAAAGGATGAGAAAGCATTGTTTGACTGAATTCCAAGATCACATGCTTTGATGATGGCCATAATTTCAGCAAAGCTAAGTCGATTGAGATCCATAGTTTTCTTGATGACAGCTAAATTCATATCCCAAGTTTTTTACAGAGAGTTGAGTAGCTTTTTGTTCACTTCAGACCTTGACACGAACACACCAACTGAGTTCATTTCAGTGGTAAGTGTGATGAAGCATTGAAGCTGAGCTTCTAGAGTTTCTCCCAAGATGTGATTAAACATGTTGAATTTTTGCCTTAATAAGTCTTGACAGCTTTGTTTCATATCATCATTTCCCTCATATACCTCTATCAAGGCCTCCCACAGAGCTTTAGCGGATTTTTACTCTCGAAAACCCTGGGCAATTTCAGGAGAAAGAGCCATAGTAAGGGTAGCTAGTGCTCTTTCCTGCTGTTCAATTTTGTCAAACTCTTCATCCGTGTATTCTTCAATAGCTTTGTCCATAATTGTTTTGTCCGAAAGTGTGGTGATGATCCTGATGGGGCCTTTCAAAATACATCTCCAAATTTTGAAGTCTTTCATTTTGATGTATTTCTCCATACGATATTTCCATTCAGGAATCCCCTCAGCAGACAGTAGACGGGGTATGCGAGTGGTAGTGCCCATGACAGAGTCAAGCTCATGATGAGCGTTTTGCAAATCCATTTTTTAAAATTTTCTGATTAATTTATTCAAATTATGAAATTTAAGAACTGAATACGGTCAAGGGTTTATAGTCAAGAGTTTATGGCCAAAAGATTACGGCCGTAAGCTTGAATACGGTTGGGAGTTTACGGCCGGACACACAGTTTACGGCCGGACACTCGGTTTACGGTCGTACACTCAATTTACGGTTCAAGTAGTTTACAGTTAACGATGATACCGAAAGCTTCTAAAACGCAAGTTTTTCAGCAAATTGAATCCCTGTAGCAATGGAAACGTATAATCACACCTTGAATGTTTAGGAAATCGATTAACCAAAAACATGATTGAGGTTTGTTTTGACACCGGTTGGCTCTGATACCAATTGTAAGTCCGAAAATAGTGAATCCAACAGTAATCAAACAAACACCAATCAATAAAGTAAGAATGTAGTAGAAGAACATAATCAATCCAAGCATGCACACGTTTTATATATTGAATAAAAGTCTGATACACCTTGGGGCCGTAAACAATAGAGACTCTCTGATTCGTCAACAACTTGAAAAGATTCTGACACACCCTATATATAGGGGAAGGTTAGACGTAAACAGGTTTACGAACGCAAACTTGTTTACGGTCGTACACACACTTAAGACCATAAACACAACAAAACAACTAAAACTGACCAAAAACCTAACATGACTTATACAAATGAATGCCTAGCCCAAACCACAAAATAATGGCCTTTCGTTTTCTATTACTCTCAATCGTTTCCAAATTAAAGTGATTAAATTGGAATATCTAGCACTCCCTCCACCACCACCACCCCTCCTCCCCCCCCCCCCCCCCAAAAAAAACATAGTGATAAGTTTCTTTCATGTTAAAACTGTCAATCGGGTTGATCATCTCTTTACCAAACCCCCATCGTGATACACGTTTGCATATCAAACTAACCCACCTCTACATTTTCTAGCATCATAAACTAAACAAACATTATGTGCTTCTTTCAAGTATAACATAATCCACTTGACTTCTTCATAGTGATACTTTTCCAGATTGCTCACAACTTACTTATCACACTAACTAAATGAGCCAAATCAGGCCTGGTATAGACCATAACATACATAAGGCTTCCAACAACACTAGAATATGGACATATGCTCATGTAACATTTCTCCTCATTTGTATTTGGTATTGTGTTGCGATCTAGTTTAAATTGTGTTGTTAAAGGAGTACATATCGGTATTGACTTATCAATATAGAATGATTGCAAGAATTTCTAAATACATTTTTATTCATAAACATAAAACAACTTAAACCTCTACCCTCCAAATCCATGACCAATATCTTCTTTGAAGCTCCCAAATCCTTTATATCGAACACAATTTTGTTATCATGTGAAACTAACACGTCATCCATATATAGCAAATATATGTAGAGACATTAGAAAATTTCTTCAACTAGACATAATTATCAAATTGGTTTTAATCATAGCCATGAGAACCATAAACGAATAAAACCTTTTGTGCCACTGCCATAAGGAATGTTTAAAACCATTAAGAGATTTCTTTTACCAAACACACATGATCTTTCTTTGCGTCAAGGAACCCCTCTGGATGAGAAATAAATCTTCTCTTATAAATTACCATGTAAGAATGTAGTATTGATGTCAATCTGCTCTAAATCCAAAATACATGCACTTACTGTAACATCCCAAAAATCAAGGTTAAAAATTTCATTTTAATTATATTAAAATCCCCATTGTAACTTTGTCCAGACAATGAAAAAGCATTTAATTAAAAATATTATTAGAGTTCATTCCCGAAGATCATATATTACGGAAAACATGGGTGTATGCGCTGCGATCGTCTGGAGTCCCTTTCATTTGAAAACTGGAGTACCTGAAACATAAACTAAAAATCGTAAGCACAAAGCTTAGTGAGTTTCCCCAAAATACCACATACCAGGTATACAGTAAACATATAGTGGGCCTCGTCCGGTTATCGGGACCAATCCGATCATCGGTCCCCACAAGATGATCGAGCTAAGCTCGGAAGGCATATAAACACACACACATGTAATATACAAAACATACAAATAATCATCGGGCTTTGCGCGACATCAAACCTTAGTCCAAAAGCATATAAAAACAGGTACATGAAAGAGTCACAAACACAACTAGTATTCTGTCAGCATAACATAAACATGGGCCAGCATTGATGCCTTCGACCCGCTAAAGCCGGTAAGGAAACTCACCTCGAATGTTGAAGCTCAATGCAAGAAATCCCTAACTGCTGCCCTGATAACTCCTCAAGCTAACAATACCAAAATATCACCCAATTAGCAATTGGGCTCCAAACCATGATCCAAAATCCCTGGCCCAATAAGATTCATAACTAAGGACCAAGCTCAAAAGAAACAAGATCAAAAACCACAAAATACACCCAATCTCATACGAGCCTTGTCCTAAGCCCAAATTTCCAATCCAGATTGCTTCAAACACCCCATAGGATAAAATTGATCAGAGGCATAAGTCAAAAGTCAAAGTCAACATCCTGTATTGACCCAACACGTCGAGTTTTATCCTTCAACTTTTCGAGTTCCTCTAAAAACCACAAAGTCGGGAATAAGCTGATCCAACTCGCTGAGTTGTCTAATCAACTCGCCGAGTTGACCCTCACCAACTCAAAATCAGGGAAAATCAAAACAACTCGCCGAGTTGTTTCCTCCAACTCGTCGAGTACACCTAGGACCAAACAGGTCAACCCATTAAGCCGATATATTCGAACTAATAACTTCTCCCACTCAAGTCTTAACTGAAATGTCCTTAAGAAGGGTTATGTAACACCTGGTTCCTGGTACGTATTTCAATTAAAGTAAAATCATGTTTTTCTTTGGGACTCGGTGAGTTGGAGGGTCAACTCGTCGAGTAGACATGACATTTTTCAGGGATTTAAGTGACCTACTCGACGAGTCAGGGGACCGACTCGACGAGTAGGATCTGTCTAGATTAAACCCTAATATTTAGGGTCTGCACCCTATTTAAACAATTTAACTCGTCCCAAACCAGACTCCATCGTCCCTTTCAGTTCCAGAAGATTGTAACTTGAAACTGTAGCCATTTTTGAGTGTTATTGAGCTTTGTGGTGCCAGTTTTGTGTATTTGAAGCTTGAGGAAGAGAAGGGAGCTTGGAAGATAAAGAGAAGGCTAGTAGATCCAAAGGTTTTTCTTCATTTCCACCTCATTCAAGGTAAAAATCTCCAACCTTGACTTCCCATTTGAAAGATCTTTCTTAGGCTTAAATCTTGTCATTCCGGGCATTTTAGAGTCATATTCAAGATTATATGTACATCATTGAGTTGCACTTCATATCTGGAACCATTGAGGTTCCCATGGCATAAAGGTGCCAACTTTATGGCCATGAGAAGACCATGCACCACATAAGCCCCATTTCATAGCTTTTTGAGTCAAAAACCCCATGCATGGACATCAAGTTCAAAGCTTTACGTATAAAAGGGACCCTAGGAGGCCAGATTTATGATTTGGATGCATTAAGACCCGTTGTAATCGACTGTATAGTTTTGGACAAAGAGGGGATCAACGAGTTGTTCATGGGACTCGGCGAGTTGGGTAGTTTTCCCCATCAAATCCTTTCTGCTGAGGGACCAAACGCTAAGATAGAGGACACCCAGTTGTCTAGGCTCATTAGGGACCTGGAAATCATCTCATTCGGCGAGTGGATGAGCAGACTCGACGAGTTCAAGGCAATGTCCCAGCCCATGAAGATAGACTCGACGAGTTAAAAGAGAACCCGGTTAGTCACAGACTAGACACATTCATATGGATGAAGATGAACTCGATGAGTCGGTTGAAGAAGGTACCGATGTTTTGGTTGAAGGAGAACTCATCGAGCTCTAGCTAGACTTGGCGAGTGGAATCATGGTTTTAGCATATCGTGAAGTAGGGACTCTGCGAGTTGGGGGACCAATTTTGGATTAGATGTCTAACCCCAAAACTATTATTGGTATGTACTCGACCCGAGAGTAGCATGGTCCATTTAGGTTGCATATCATCAAGACAATTTGTAAGGATGGACTTTTGAGAGAAAGGATATATATGATTTATTAATACATTATTAGTTATAAAATGAAATCATATGTTATAAATAGTATTGACCAAGAATTAATTTGGAATTAATTTAGTGATCAAAAGAGACTAACTAAATCTATAGGGACAAATTATGGTAATTAGTTATATTTATATTTGTTGGGCTTATGATCCATGTTGGACCAAGTTTATGTATGGATACATAAAGAGGTGGGCCACATGAACCATGGATCATAAAACCCATGGGTATGGGTTTGGGTTATTCCCATGACTCTTAGAATTCAACACATATAAATACATATATGATGACCTAAAACCACCACCTCTTGTGTGTGTGCATGTTCTTGGAGTTCATGAAGGTTTTAGAATGTATGGAGATTCTCTCTCAAGTCCTACCTTTTTCCACGATGTGTTGTGACTTCATTTGAGGCTTCCACACTGTTGGGGATAAGCTCTTAAGGCCAAACACATAAAGACTTCAAGCTACGTAAAAGGTATGTTACTCTAACAAGTATCTTGTATGGTATATGACAATTGCATGCTAGTTATAGGATTAATACCTTGGAAACACCTTTACATGTATAATTAGTTAAAACCATCGATCCAAGGTATTTAGGGTTGTATGTGCACCATAGGATGTTGTTTTATACAAAACCCAACAATGGTATCAGAGCCTGGTTTTTGTTTTCAATTATACTTGATGCAATTGCTAAAAAAATTTGAAAAACTAGCTCTCTGGACTGTGGACTCGCCGAGTCTACTGGGGGACTCGGCGATTCCAAGAAGAAATTCATCCTATTCGTTGAGTAGGTTCATACACTCCACGAGTAGGAGGCCAGAGTGCAGATTTTTGACTTTTTGGCTGGAATTGGACTAGGAACATTACCCTAAGCTGTTTTTGGACTTGTAAACCTATTTTTGATGTGGTAATGTTCATGCTAATCCAATTCTAAAGATAATTGTCAAAAGTTTAATGTTTTATATTAGTTTAATGGTTAGGCTAATTCCATGAAAATTTTTTGATTTGAATTGTCTTGTTCATATGAGTTTAATCTAGATCGTAGTTTTCTTAACATGTTTGTTAGTTGAATTGATGATCTTAATGTTTTTAACGGATTCCATAACTTGTCCTCAAGATATCAAAAACCAAAAGTTTTTTTTGTGTTAAGTCTTCATTAAAAACCATAGGTTACACAATGGAAGTGTCTTTTTCCTTATAAATTGTTTTATCAACTCCATAACTTGTCCTCAAGTTATGGATGTTCAAGAGTCTCTTCATTAAAGTTTTATAACCTACATTAAACTCATATGTTATGAAATTGAAAAGTTTTTTGAATTTTTCAAAACTTGCCCTCAAGTTTTGGAATTTGTAAAGTTCCCTCCCCGTGAATACTTTAATTCCAAGTTAAACCCTTAGAGTTTTAAAAGTTAAAATTCAACCCTTATACTAGTATAATATTAATAGTTACTATTTATATATATATATATATATATATATATGTGTGTGTGTGTGTGTGTATAAGAACAAAGTCAGTCTTACCTTTAATAACCCTCATTCACGAAGCTGGTCTATAAGAGGGTATAAGGTTACTGCCTATAAAATGGCAATTTAATGGGTGTCCACTCTCATCAACCGCTTCCTTGACTGGTGGAGGGTCGTTAGCCAAATGCGTAGGACAGGACATTAATTCTCCATTCATTAAAAGTATAATGAATGATCTAAAGTAACTAAACTTTATTAAATTCCCAATCTTAGTTACTTTAGAAAAATGTGAATTTGGTGCTAACCCATTAATTTACACTTTGTGCCTTACAAGTCGTTAGTGGAGCGTGTGTGGTTAACCGGCACACTAACATGGACTAGTAAAAGTGGCGAAGGGTAACTTAATGTTTATCATAGATTGGTGAAGCACGTGTGGTTAATCGGCACATCGATTAGGTGATAAAATTAAGGGTACCAAGTTAATTTGCATGGTTATTCACACCTTGTTTTGTGATCCTCGACATCCCAGTCACAAAACTTGAAGGGCACAATCGAGATTTAAACATGCCATTGAATAGTTCAGTTAATCTAAAATGATTTAGGAGTTTCAATTCACTTAAGACCTAAAATTCCTTTTTCGTTTTCGTGGTGGAAACTGGTAAATCGTCATTTACCTACCTTCAAATATTTTATAGCTTGGATTACGACATCCCTCTGCCAAGTTATAAAATATTGTGTTGGATCTTATCCTTAATATTTCATATTGTGTGTTATATTAAGGACTTAAATCAACTCACTTGAATTTCTCCCATTGTAAATGTCTAGATCAGACAACTATGGTCTACCCAAATCTTTTGAAGCAAGCTTTCCTAATGAAGATGATATTTCACGATTGGATCATGGAAATGGAAATCATACTTCTCTTCTTTCACCTTCTCCAATTATTCTCCCTATCCCACAAGTCAAAGACTTGAATAGTTCGAGGCCACTCAAGCCCGATTAACAATATGGAAAAGTCTATGTGTGCCCACATCTTGGAGATGAAGTCACATATTGACAAGTCGAGAGAGTTGGGTTTCAAAGTCTCAAGGAAGTTGGTTGTTGACTAGCTTCCTCAATCACTTCCTAAGTCACATAGTGGGTTCTTTAAGGACTACTATGGATGGACCATGACATGAACCTTAATGATCTTACCTATTTGCTTGATGTTGCTGAATCAACAATGATTTGGAGCACTGGTGAAGCAAATTTTATTGGAAGATATACTTCCCAAACATCCTTGGACATTGACAATGGTAACATTGGAAGTCCAAAAAAGCTTTCTCTTCCCAATGGAAAAGGATCGACCATAGTCAAATCGGTTGACCATATGGTAAAGAGAAAGCCTAAGTCTGAGATAGTCCTGTGTACCATTCTTAAAGATTCCAAATGTTTCTTTTGCCAAAATTAGGGGCATTGATTGCGAAGCTGCCCTATTTACTTGAAAGGTCATAAGGATGGTAAAGTCAAAATGTTTGACTCTACTTCAGGTAAGTCCACTATCTAACTCTATTAAGGTCATATTTTGAGATTCTTATTACATGATGTGACTAGGTCACATTTTGATGTTCTAAAGAATCAAAGATAAGAGAGGAAGCTTAAAGGAAGGATATGCTGATTCTGATCGCGAAGAAGGATTTCAATCGCATGGTTCAGTGATCAGAATTTTGTGTTGTTGCTTATGAGTTGTGATAGATTGCCTGGGAATAAATAACAACCTAGTTTTCACTTGTAAATGCATTGTAAGGAAAAGTTTTTCCACACATATTTTATAAATAAAAGAAAAAGTTTTTATTTTTATCTTATTTTAAGTTTCCTTACAATGGCATTTGTGAATAATTGTTGTTTATATGATTCCATTAATAACAATATTCAAAAATGGATTTGTTTATTTCGTTTGTGGTAGTGTCATAATTTACCAAATTAGGAAAGATTCTCATCACCCAAGCTTCAGTTGGATAAAGCCTTGGAATCATGCAACTTGTATCATGAATGAGAATTTTCGTCTTTGGGAAATTAAGACTAATTCCTTGTTCACGTGTACATGTGAGTTAAGTGAAGGACTAGGAGATTGGGTACATTTTGTTGTGCGCTGGTCAAGTCCAACACAAAGATTGATAAGACTTTTTGTCGTGATTTATTAATTTTTAGTAAATAAGGTTATATTTACAAGTTTAAGTATAATTCTGAAACATTGGAAAAGTTTCAATGTAAGGCAGAACGTCTGAGAAGAATCAAATTAGGCAGAAAGATAAAAGTTTCTCCAGTATGAAAAGATGGGAGAGTACTTGAGTATCTTATTTTATGGTTATCTTAGTGATTATGAAACCATATCACAATTGATTCTCTAAGGACATCTTAGTGCATTTGTTTGGCTGAGAAGAGGAATCGTGGATTGTTGAAATGGTTAAAATCAAAAAGATGAATCATTCTTCATTCCAAAACAAGTCTTATAGTCATACTCCAAGATTGTGACTTGAGTGACATAATCTTTAGAAGGTTTACAACACTTGTGAAATGTAGAATAATATGTTTCTTATTCTTGTACATTTGAAATTGGTAAGTTTTGATGTCTTGGATAAGACAAAGACAAACTATGACCAATTCTGTGAAGTGTTTATCTTGATAAAAATCCGAACTAACTCTTGAATATATGTTTTGTCAAGGAATGATTCTTGAAAAGAGAAACATATATGTCAAGAGGGCAGTGGGAGTCGTAAAGATCTTGAAAGAGTTTCAAGAACTAATCAAGGATAAAATCTATTGTTTATCACTAGCACACGACTTGAGGTTTATAACCTATCGTGTTGACATATTCCTATTTTTGTGTTATTCCAGTTAAAAGTTGACTATGCATGTGAATTCTATGAGTTCTCAATTGAGTTCATAACAACTTGGAAGGAATGGTAGGCCCTTGTGCTGCCAAGTAGCAATAAATTAAAATTGCACAAGTTTAGTCCATATGAGCTTGGGTTTGTCACTAACCTTGTCGTGTGAGTGTAGTTTTGACAAATTCACATGGATAGGAACACATACACCATAAAATCTAAGTGTTATAATGTGACAACCCGATATTTCGAGACAATATGATGGAACGCAAGTCAAATATAGGTAAAATTTTAACTTTCCTAAAATCTTATTTGTGTTAAATAAAGTAATAGGAATCGTATCAAGGTTTTCATACATATAAAGAACCCTAGAATCTGAGTTATAACGAATAAGTTATGACCAACCGAAGATTCTCGGCAAAACCAGCACCACTGATAGACGTAAAACGCGAAGTTTCAATACAATAATTTTTAGCCTTAGATATCTAAATGAAAGTTTTAGATATCATTAAACCGTAAACGTACATAAAAAGAACGTCTGAATCTGACTTCGTATGAGGAAGTTGTGATTTTTCTAAGTTACGGATATAACAGTGGACAACTAAAAACTCGAAATAGAGATCGAGAAACTTTTAGACGAAAACGAACGTCGGATGAAGAAGTTATGGAACTTTAACGGACGTTTCCTGTCCCGACCTATTAAAAATATAATATTAAAAATAAAGTCAAAATTAGCCGATAGAGTCGAAACGAAAGTTGTAGATCATAGTCTCACCTACGCGTGGATATAAAGAAGGTCGAAAACGAAGTTCGTATGAGGAAGATATGAATTTTTCAAGTTTACTAAATAATTAAAATATAAATTTAATTAAAATTCGGTATTATCCGAAGGAGGAGTCATCGGACCAATCTAGGTTACGCCCAGCGTACCCTCGTACGCCCAGCATACTCGGATGCTAGGCTCCGGCTCGTCCACGTCGCTCCAATGCTTCGAACGAGGATGCGGTCATGCCTGACATTGCGTATGCCCCGCGTACTCTCGTACGCCCAGCGTACGCGAGGCTTTCAGCCACTAGAAAAAGGATACGAGGGTGTCGGCCATTTTTGAACATTTCCTTCCTTTCTCACGCTGAAGCTCTGCGTTTCAACCCTCGGAGCCATCCCAAAGTCCCGGTTTTCACATCCAAGTTTGGAAGGAAGTTTTATGCTCCCGAGATTCCCGAGAATACTGAGAAATCTGCTTTCTCGAGTAGAAGTTCTGCTCGGTTTTCGTCACGCTTTCTTCAATCAATCAAGTGAGTTCATACCCCTACAATCCACACTTTTAAATGTTTTATAAATACTTTTATATGCTTTTAAGGGGGGAATACAAGTAAAAAACTCGATTATTATCGTGTGTTATACAAAGTTTCATTATACACTTTTTATCAATGGAATCATATGTGATTTATAACTATTATAGGGTAACTTTCATATGCAAAATATACCACGATAACATCTTATCTTTTGAAATAAGAAATGATTTATGTATATATGTAAATCAAACACTCTGCATATACTGTATGTATGTGTGTCCATCTTTGGCACAAAAAACATCAATCTTTTGCTATACTTGTTTTTAATTAATCAATCTTATGGGATTTATAACTAGTATACAAATGGATTTACTACACGTTTAGCAGTTTCACCAAACATAATACTTCAAATGACTTCTTAAACGTTTTTACATGTTTAAAACTCTTTATCACACTATCTTACATGTAAATACTCTTAATCGTTTAATACTTCAAATGACTTGTTAAACGTTTTTACATGTTTAAAACTCTTTATAATAAAATATTGTAGTAGAAGACTAGTCGAGTATCATGTCTTTATGTGAGACATCATGAATCGTGTCTCATATGATTCAGATATAGGATCGATTGCATGTGCTATAATAATTATACGTTCTAAATTTTCAAGTGCCTAGGGCATTAATATGGAAAAAGGAATAGAACCGGATATGACCATAATGATTAAGCAATTGTCGAGGACAATCTGAGGTTTACTAAAGATTGGTTGCTCATGGGCAGTTGGAAGTATTGTGTAATTTTTTGAAGGACCATATGATATATTCTGAAAAGAGGCAACTCTTGTTCAGAAGTGATAGTCAAAATGGGAATATGGAAATGTTTCCATAGGTGGAAGTTGTTCTTCAAATCTGTGTAAGATTAGAACACTTAATGCAAGAAGGATGTTCAAAGGAATGTACTTTGCATATGATACTTCGTTTCCATGGATACTTTGTAATGTTTGTTGCCAAGTCTTTGTGACTTTTTTGCATAGTCATTACAAGAGGATCAATACATATAAGTTTAGAATCTAACAGATTTCGGTAAATGGCAAGAATTATGGTATTCTTACATTTACGATAAGGATTTGGAATTGTGAAATGATTATCATTGAAATGTTGTCAATTGATTTATTTCACAAAGTAAGGATCATAAATAGACATAGTGTGCATACTTGGAGTATGGCATAACTATTGTTTAGAATACATAGTGTGCATGCTTGGAGCATGGGACAACTATTGTTTTAAATCAAGTATTAAGTTGATTATTTGAAACATTATGCAATGAATAATGTGTAATCAATATGGTGATAAATAAAAGGTGTTCTATTTATATTCATAAGTTCTGAGACCATATTGGATTCGATTATTCTTGTGTTTCACTTTGCATGTTTTGACTTCCCGAATAACTAGGTTATTCAAACTCTCCACAGTCAGTCATATTTTGGAAGTAGGTATGAAACAAGATTGTCATAAATTAGGCTTGTAGATGTCTAAAGGTGTTTAGACATAGTAAAAGTTGCCACAACATTCATGAGTTCTCATAAGTTTTGAGTATTGGATTAAACCCACGCTCATTTGACTCGCTTCATGGATTTCATCACGAGTGATCATGAGATGATAATATCTTATATTCTTCAAACCAAGAGATATGAGTTGCAGTCTACATGTCAGTTACACATTGATAATGTGACAACGCACCAGTATCTTGGTGTTATAAAACACATCTTTGTGTGTGATTTGATAAGTATATAGAGCAAGCATATGATTCGAAGTTTATCCATTCATTTTACACATAGAAGGATAAAATCAATATATGTGGGCCCCTCGATGATTTAGTGATGACAAACGTAAGTGCTCAGCCGGGCGTAGACTAATTTGATTTGTTCAATTAGTCAGTCGTCATAAATCGGAAATCGGTAAACAACAGATGGACAGAGAGAATGATTATAATCCATGTCTCAATCTATATGATATCTAGAATGGAGGAATATATGATCCCTTATCTAATGGGCATGTCATTTGACGAGGTCAGAGTTCGACAACAACTTTAAGAGCTTTGATTGCTAATCGGGATCTTGGAGTGATACTTGAATAATAGTTTTAGACTTATCCAAGTGGGAGACTATTGGATTAGATGTCTAAGCCCGTAACTATTATTGGTATGTACTCGACACGAGAGTAGCATGGTCCATTTGGGTTGCATATCATCAGGATAACTTGTAAGGATGGACTTTTGAGAGAAAGGTTACATATGATTTATTAATATATTATAAGTTATAATATGAAATCATATATTTTAATTAGTATTGATCAAGAACTAATTTGGAATTAATTTAGTGATCAAAAGAGACTAATTAAATCTATAGGGACTAATTATGGTAATTAGTTATATTTATATGTGTTGAGCTTATGATCCATGTTGGACCAAGTTTATGTATGGATACATAAAAAGTTGGGCCACATGAACCATGGATCATAAAACCCATGGGTATGGGTTTGGGTTATTCCCATGACTCTTAGAATTCAACACATATAAATACATATATGATGACCTAAAACTACCACCTCTTGTGTGTATGCATGTTCTTGGAGTTCATGAAGGTTTTAGAGTGCATGGAGATTCTCTCTCAAGTCGTACCTTTGTCCATGATGTGTTGTGACTTCATTTGAGGCTTCCACGCTATTGGGGTTAAGCTCTTAAGGCCAAACACATCAAGACTTCAAGCTACATAATAGGCATGTTACTCTAACAAGTATCTTGTATGGTGTATGACAATTGCATGCTAGTTATAGGATTAATACCTTGGAAACACCTTTGCATGTATAATTAGTGAAACCACCGATCCAAGGTATTTAGGGTTGTATGTGCACCATAGGATGTTGTTTTATACAAAACCCAACAACCAACTCGGCGAGTCGAGTCAACTGAAGGATGACTTTGACCAAGTTGACTTTGACTAGGGTTGACCTTGACTTTGACTTGGACTTAAGTTGACCCTTGTAAGGGTTATGAGTATGAATGGATAACTTAGAAAAGTTGTCGTGTAGGGATTTAGGATTTGAGGAGAGTTGGTTTCCATATCACAGACGGATCAAACACTACACGACATCGAGGTGAGTTACCTTCTAGTAGTGGTGGGTCTACAGCCACAATGTCGGCCCACTATCAAGAGTTGCCTGTAGATGATTGTCTTTGTGATAATTGTCTAGTTTGTTATTACCTTATGTGCTTTATGTGCCAGCATGATATGTTATATGCAATAGTGGTAGTAGGAGGGGAATAGTCCCCCGATTTGGTTGTTAGGACCGAAGGGTAGGCCGGCACCCCCGATGTGTTTGTCAGCATGATTATGATATGTTATTATGTGATAGTGGTAGGGGTGAAATAGTCCTCGTAACCGGGTGAGATAGACCGAAGGGTAGGTCGGCACCCCCAGAATGGCCTGACATGGGTAGGTCAGCACCCTAGAACGACTTGACATGGGTAGGTCAACACCCCAGAATGGCTTGACATGGGTAGGTCGGGCACCCAAAAATTGCCCGACAAGATGCATGTTGTATGGTGTGTGGTATGATGGGGGAACTCACTAAGATTTGTGCTTACAGTCTTCAGTTTTGTTTTCAGGTACCTCTTCATCCAAGGGGAAGGAGCTGGCAGGGTAGCATCACGTTACACACACACACACACAGAATCTCCGTATTGACAACCCTAGGGTTGTACTTTGATATTTTACTATTTGATATTATGGTTATCGAGACTTGTGATCTATTACTTGATGTTTGAATGGATTTAAATGGTGTTTTCCGTGAACTATTTCTAAAGTAGTATAATTAAACAAAAAAATTGGGTCTCGATTTTGGGATGTTATAGGTTAATTTTCCAATTTTACCCCTAAGAACCACCAAATGAGTTCAAAACCCAAACCCTAATCTTAAAAGGGTAAGGACTTAATCATTATGCACTTATTCCACAAGGACACAACTCCAAGATGCAGATCTGACCATATAAGGCTAGATGGTCGTGTAAAGTTTCCAACTTCACACTTATTCATGTTTAGAAGAATCTCAAAAGATTAAAATAGACCAAAAGAAGGACTTAATGAATGCATGAGTCCCTTAGGACCATAAAGTTGTCACCTTTATGTCAAAAGAGCTCAAGAGGACCATGGATCTGGAATAATAGCACTCGGGGTGTCTTTCAACCCCACCAATCACCCATACATGTCTAAAAGCATCAAAACTTAACCCAAAAAGAGACCGAATCAAATATTAAACAATGATAGAACTTTATACCCACAATATGCTGGAAATGATGCAGATAATCAAGATCTGAAGGCTTCTACTTGAATCACCACCTTGCACCAAGCTTCTCCTTCATCTAAGAGCTTCAAACACACCAAAATACACTCACAAACGGCTCACAACACTCAAAAAGGCTTTAGGGTATCGAGATTAGGGTTAGAGGCTATGGACACTGGAAATGAGGCCAACACTTAGGACTTAAGGTGTTTAAATAGGGTGCAAAATCCTGAAATTAGGGTTTCTCAAATAGCACCCAAATCGTCGAGTTGGCTCCTCCAACTCGCCGAGTTGGTTCATTAATCTTGCGACCAAAACAACCACTACTCGTTGAGTGTAGAATCCTCAACTAGTCAAGTAGACCCCTTAAATCCTCACAATTCATCATCTCTAACTCACCGAGTTCGACTTGAAATTGGCTATATTTCCACAATTAACCTTCTAGATTCCGGGTGTTACACTTACCATGTGTAATAACCATACTTTTGCAATCAAAATTTACCATGATTGTAGAAATAATGTGGTAATAAATCATAGTAAAATATGGTTTTACAAAATCTATTTTCAAAATTATTAGAGATCATAAATGTTTGGTGTTATAAAACTAATATCAACAACCATAGTAAAAGAGAAAGGATTATACAACCTGAAGACTTCGCTAAGTCCTTTATAACCCTTCTTTAGTAGCGTACTTCTAAGCCTTAACTTCCATATATAAGTACATAACAAATTTAAAACAATATGTAAGCTAAAAGACTCGTGACTACATGGGTTTGACCCACCAAAACAGTTCAAATGTATTTTCAAAATACATTTGAAACACAATGTCAAACTTCATTATGTTCAAGCACGACAAGTAAGTCATAATTTTTAAAACATAAAACTTGCATGAAATTTGTTTACCAGGGGCTCCTACCATAAAAAAAGAAATCATACAAATATCCTACATATATTGGGTCTATAATGGGCGAGTAAAGAAAGGATGATACCTGAAAATCTTTTGATCTTTCACCATAGATTCCAGTTTAGATAAAAGATGCGAACGAGAAGGGATTTGCATCTGCAATCAAAAGTGGATACTTGTTCTTGATGGTTAGGTTACATTGTTGAGCACCCGATAATCAATACCTAACGCTCCCTTTTTGGAATAAGACAAGGGTTCCCTAACCTTTTCTCTACCAAGATAGGAAAAAAGAGCCTTAGAGGCTGGAATATAAATAGGAAAAAATGAATTTACACCCCTAGCCAATAAAATACTAGATTAATTCTAGCTACGATTGAATAAATCACTTCGTTGCTACATCAGGTAATCTATACCCCTCACTAGTAATATACTAGTGCAAGTCGAGCCACAAGGGAAAAATCATCTTATTGCTTAAGAAGGGAGTCTATACTAATCATCCCACTATTACCACACCAATAGTTCCACTATGAATGCATTTATATCACAACACATAAACAAGGAAAACACATCATGAGTAGTCAAAACCAATCAAATATTATGTAATACATGAGAATAACATAACAAGTAGCAAACAACACCCTCTTTAAAATCATTTAAAAACAAGACATGCTAACACTTCAAAACATACTATTACTAATGTTCCCTTTCTTTCAAATTAGGAAACCAAGGAACTCAAAGACTCCCGCATTAAAAAAATTTCACATAAGAGAATTTCTTTCTATCTAACATTTTCACATAAATAATGCACTTTTCTGTGTACTTAGAAAATTTGTATGTACTTACCAGGCGAGTTAATGAACACCAACTTCTGCTTTGGCCTTTAGCCTCGAGTTTCCTATCAACTTATCACTTTGCCAACCTATTCAGATAAATATCAAGTTCCTCAAAACTTATCTCAATTCACGACGAGCATAATCATCATATCTAATCACAGTGATCATTCATCTAACCACTATTAAACTCGGTAACCATTCATTAAAAAACCAGTAAGCTCCACAAGACAATTACTAAAGAGCTTATGCTCGTAATCCATTAGCTAAATATCACATTTCTAACAAACCAGTTAAGCTCCACAGGACAACTACTAGGGTTTATAACAATTCCATACTAGTTGGATATTGTGACATCCCCATTTTCACGGCCAGAAAAGACCGATTTTGTTTATGCTTTATAAAAATCAGAGTACTTCTTTTCATAAAAATGTTGCGGAATTCGTTCCCAGAAAAATACGATAAATATGTTATCAAAACATTTTCGAAGAAACGTATTTTATTTATGTTAAAATGTTTTGGATGCCATCGTCAATACAGAAACATAAGCATAAACAGAACTTACATTTATTTACACTAGTGGTCTACATCTCTTCAATCTCTCAGTGTGACTTCATATCAATACCTGTGATGTAAATAAACTGAGTGGGTCAGGTTGGGAAACCTGGTGAGTACATAGGGTTTTCAACCTACAATAATATAATTATTATGTTTAAACAATCAAACAATCAACCCAATTACCTATCCCCATTATCTTCTTTAATCTTAAGGATCTACCTTAAGAATCAGCTATTTCTTGTTCATTTATTCCTAAGGGTTATCCTAAGGAATAGGCACGAAATCCATCGTTGCCACGGTTTACTCAACGGGCACTAAATCCATAGTTCCCAAGGTTTATCTCGTTTATTGACAGTATCGTTTCTGAGACTCATCTCGCAATACAGGTCAATGGGTTTCATCTCGTTTATCGACGGTATCGTTTCCAAGACTCTACTCGCAATACATGTCGATGGGTTTTTAGAGTACACCTGGTGAATACACAGTTCAAAACACCTACAGGTTGCGAGCCTGCTAGTGTCCACTGGACTGTCTAGAATAGTCCGTGGTTGTCATCCATACTCTGCTGGATGACGGGGCCATCAATTGGGAAAAAGGCTTCTCTCATTGTTCACCTCTCACCCTTACCTCATGGTCTATATTACCTCTTCCTCATTTTATTTTTGTCACACAGAAACTATTTCATCTACCCATGTTTTACCCAACACATTTTGTAGATAAAAAAATACATATACAGTTTAAATCATTGAAAACATGTATAAAACGTTCATCCAGCATAGATAGTAAGTATACAGATAATATGCACACACATCACGTAATTTATATAATAAATACTTCATATCTATGTGTAAGATGAAAGGGACCATGCACTCACCTGAAAGGTGGTGACTTAGCACTCGGACAGTGTTTCGATAGTCTCAAAACAATTTCCTTCGATAAAACCTAGTACCAATACCACTAGGGTTTAGTCTAACGATAACCGTGACAAATTAATTAGTCTGACTATTATTATTATTATTATTATTATTATTATTATTATTATTATTATTATTATTATTATTATTATTATTATATAAACGTTAATAACTCTCAATATAACTCATAATAACAGACCAAATAATTATTTTAAGGATCTAATAACATTCTTATAATTATTCGAAAGCTATATTAAAAGTTGTGTAAGCGTAGCTCACTTACAGCGAATTTTATCGAAAACCGGAACTTTATTTGGAGCCGCGTTTCGAAACCGAAAGACTCTTTTTCTCGGGACTCCGGGAGCCTTGGGGCTTCCCTCGGGAGCTAAGGGGTTTAACTAGGGCTTAGGGGTAGTTTGGGGAGCTAGAGAGAGAAAGAATATAGAGAGAGAAAGAGATTTTGGTGTGAAAATGGAGGTATCCTCGGCCTCCTTTTATAGCCGCGAGGTCTTCACTACGCGGGGCGTAGATCCGAAGTACGCAGCGCGTACTTCCGATGCCGTACCGACGTGTCGATGATCTGCTGGGGCGACGTGGGCGAAGCTGGACCGAGGAGGGGTTCACGTACGCGGCGCATTCCAAGCTCGGACGCTGGGCGTAATGCGAGGGTGATGTGTCCTTCATCCGAAGCGAGACCGTGCTTAGCAAGTGACGGCTGAGATTTGGCCACGTCATCGCATCTAGCAACAACTTCGCAAATTCGAGTTTAAATTTTTAAAATTCGTAACTTTCACGTATGACCTCCGTTTTCGACGTTCTTTATATCCACGCGAAGGTGGGAACATACTCTACAACTTTCGTTTAGACTCCGTCGGCTAATTTTGACTCGCTTTTAAATTTTATATTAATAACAGGTCGGGACAGGATTGGTCCGTTAAATTCTCATAACTTCTTCATCTGACGTCTGTTTTTGCCCATATTTTGCTCGTTAGGCTACTCTTAACGAGATCTTCGATTCTCATTTAGGTCGTGTCGACTGAAAACCACTTGATCTAATATTCGAATTTCGGATTGTACACTGCTAATCCGAAACTTCGAAAAATCATAACTTCTTCATACGAAGTCAGATTTGGGCGTTCTTTTTATCGATGTTCTTAGTTTAACATATTCTACGACTTTAGTTTAGATCGCTAAGGCTAAATCTCGCTCTATCGTAAATTCACTATTTACGCTTCCCGGCATCGTACCGGTTCCGTCGCGAAACTTCGACGGGTCATAACTTCTTCGTTATAACTCGGATTTCGGCGTTCTTTATAAGTACGGAAACCTTGTGACATATCCTAAAACTTGGTTAAGATTATTTATTCTAAATAATCTTTTGTCAAAAAGTCATTTTCGACCCCTATTGCCTCTAAATTGACTAGCCCGGATCTGCGGGCGTTACAGATATATTAGAAAGAAACTCTTGATTCTTATAACCAAGGCATTAACAATTGTTGGAAGCAATTATTCTAACTGAGCTCCCTTGTAAGAAAGTAGCAACCCCTTTTCCCAGAAGTGACCTTTCCTAGCTAACACATGTACCTCACTAGGTTTTGTAACTTTAATACATTAAAGGTATGCACTCCTAGGAACTATCCATGACAATTTGGGCAAAGCACCCAACTTGCTCTTACTGGTCATACATCTGACCCCTTTTTCATTTTAGGTAGAGGAAATCATCATCTCTCTATCTATGTCATTAAGCAAACACTTAACGCTCTACTAGTTCATAATTGCTAAATATTATATATACTAGCATTGTAACACATCTATCACGGCTAAGTCATTACACGTTTTCCCCGGGAGTTTTCATTGAATTTCCTATGATAAAATATCTTAGAGACCATCTCCTTATATATTTATAGAATCATATCCGATAAAATAACTCCATCAATTAATTCACAATGATCTCTTACCCTTGCCATCTATTTCACCATCAAGGATACCACCTCAATAGAACCTTTTTTTATCAAATTACATGGATATTCACCCATGTAATTTCCAATTCATCTAAATATACTATTTGATTATCAATAAATCAGCTTAGAACTGATTACCATAACTCGTAAAACTTACTTCACCAACTAACACTTATTATATGAGTAAATAATTTATGTATCATGTGTTATAATCCTTATTTTTCTTTGGCATACACATTCCTCCGAACGACAAACCTTGAAATTTTAACTATAATCTTTTCATGTGTAAAAATCCTATATGTAAAGCGCCCACAACATTTTCAATACACAACTATGATTTTGTAGGTGACCATACAACTATTCCCCAAGTATAAATCCAACTCACAAAATGAAGTAAAGTCCTTTTTGAGTTGTCCTCATAACCAAGAAAATGTTTAGATTAATTTTAGAGAGAGATAAATGATTTGTTAATATATTATAAGACTAATATATTAATTAGAAATAGTTATAATTAATTTATAATTAATCATAATTAATTTGGAATTAATTCTTGGTTAATTAGGATTAATTAAAAGTTGAAAGACTATAGTTGTAATTGTTCAAAAGTTAAGCAGGGGAAAGGTTCTCAAACCCTCCTGCATGGGACAATTGTAAGGATCTTCTTGGAGTCTTCTAGAAACCTTCATGAAGATAAACTAGGAACCAGATAATTACCTCATTTGAAATAATATTATTTTATGTTCAAATTGGGGTTTCTAGGTATTTCCTAATCAACTATAAATACATCCCTAACACTTGGAATATTCGGCCAAGCCTTTCTAAGAGACCATAGCTTCTCTCCAAAATCTTCTAGGGTTCTTGCATTGTAGGTGTTAACCATTAGATGCTTGCACACAATTAAAGCTAGTTTTCATGAAACTATTGGATTGATCAAAGAGTTTGTTTACAATAACAAATCAGATGTATGTTAATTATACATGTGCATTTCGATTTACACTAGGGTTAGACTTTTGTTGTTTAATAGTATGTGCTTCAATAGAGTTATAAAATAGATCCAATTAGGTTGCATGTAACCTTAAGAGTTTAAGGTATTTTTCGCATTATTACATGTAAAACTCATCAGTGGTATCAAAGCATTAGGTTGTCTAACAATTGAATGTGCATAAATTGAACTTGAACAATTTAAGAAGAACAAAATCGTCATTATGTTTTGTCGCCACAACGTGGGCTCTTCTGCCACGTCATGGCCAACTATCTGATCCGTGTATTTTTCTTCTGCCACGACGAGGAGCTTTATGCCATGTTGTGGGGAACCTCCTGTTCAACGATTTTTTTTTTTTTTTGAGATAATTAAAATCTAGATTAGTATAATTACATTTAAAGATATTGTTTCAGTTAGATAAAATCTGAATATTTACTTGGTAATCTGATATCCTAAAATCTAGAGTCTTTGAATTATCCACATAATTAAATTAAATTAAATTATTTGATATATTAAAAGGATTATTTTCGATATTATTAATATAAATTTTTGAACTTTATTTTAAATGTTTAAAATACACCATTATATACATACACACACACACACACACACACACATATATATATATATATATATATTAAAAGTTTAATACTATATATAACATGAGTCAGTTGAAAGTGTGCCTCATTCACGAAGTCACGCTATAAAGAGGGTACAAGGAAGTGGCCTATAAAATCATTGTTGAATGGGTATTTATTCTCACCCACCGCTATCATGTATGGTGGAGGATCACTAGCAGAATGGGTTCAATAGAACATAATCACATTAAATGTATAATGCTATAAAGTAATAGAACCTTTTTTTAAATCGAATTGTAGTTACTTTAAGGAAAAATGTGAAAGTGTACGCTAATCCATGAAAATGCACGTCAATCTTTTTGAGTCGTTAGTGGAGTGTGTGTGGTTAACCAACACACTAATTAGGGACTATAAATTTGAAATGACAGCACAAATCAAGAATTATCATTAATTAATGGAGCGTGTGTAGTTTACCAACATGTTAATTTGAGATGATAAAAGATGTTGAGGTTATCAAGTGGGTTTGCATGGTTATTCACATCTTGTTTGTTATAATCGGCATCCTAGACACAAATTGAATAATATAATTGAGATTAAACATGTCATTGATAAAATTCAATGAATCTCAAATGATTTAGGAATTTCATATAGATTGAAATTGGTAAAATGAATTACCTACCTTAAATGAATTCGTGATTATATTACAACATCCTGTTTCTTAATTTCGAATTGCATTATTGGATCCTAGCCTTGAATATTAGATTTGGGTTAAAATATCAAGGATTGAATCAACTAACTAAAACCTTGTCTTTATATCACAGAAACGTCTTCAAGTGGTGAAATTCATGTTCTCTTCCTCATCCTCCATCAAGCCACAACTTCACTCTACTATCGCTCCTTGCTATATGGACTGGATGAGGAATCTAAAGATGATGCATCGCTACAAGAGCAAAGAGTGTGTTCTCACTACTCCAATTCCAGAATAAACAAAGAAACTGTCACTACTTAGAAGATTGTTGATTATGATCAGCATGTCGATGATGCCACCAAGGTCTCTCGCATATGGCAACTGAGCTCCAAAAGACTTATAAGTATTATTCTCCATATGAACTTAACATAGCCTTCTCTCAAGTTTTTCACAAGAAAGCAAGACAAGAGCGTTATGAAGTGGTCAAGTCCCTGATAGCATGCAAAATGAAAGAAGGGGAATCTATGTGCGCTCATGTGTAGAAAATGCAGAGGCATGTGGAAACATTGGAAAAGATTAATGTGAACTTTGATAAGGACCTATCCATTGACATAGTCCTCAACTCTCTGCCCAGTAGTTATGATCGATTCATATTGACCTATCATTTCAACAATATAAAGAACACATTGATCTAGATTCATAATCTCTCGCAAACGGTTCCAGAAGTGGGTAACCCGGTTACGCCATTTTTTAGTTTCGTTAATGCAAAATAACTCTTAGGCATTGAAACAAAAAGTAAACACTATAACTAGTTCATTACGATATAGTTACAAACGACAAAAAAGTCGTTATAAAAGATAATCCAAGTAGTTATGTATAAGTGATAAACCAAAGTTCATATACTTACCATCAACCTCTTAATTTATTTAACATCATGTCTTTTCAAAAGATATTACTATCACATATATTCAAATTGTTTTACCGTCATGCATTAACATTCATATTAGATCATTTGTTTTGAAAAAAAAAAAAAAACAGTTGTAAATATGACTTATTAGCATCTTACCTCCAAGTCCTAACAAATGTTTTAGTCATCAAGGTTGTTACAACTAATTCGTTTAATTATTAAGTATTTTTTAATTTTAATTTTTGGGAATCAATTCCGACGGTTACCCGGCAGGTAACAGTTCCTAAAAAATGGAAAGTGGAACTGGAACCAGTCCTTGGTGGTTCGCACTTTTACGTGTTTGGTAAATATTTTCTCATAATGTATCCATTAATCAATATATATACAAGATACAATGGGCTTATATACTAAACAATACAGACTAATAAATGGGCTATTATACATATAAATGAATGATACATAATGTACACTAACCCCCCCCCCCCCCCCCCCGTTCGAGCGGTAGGAAGACTCTAGATGGTCAAACTGTTTATAAATTTCGTGAAGAGAGACGTTGGAAGCCCTTTTGTAAAGATATATGCATATTGGAGCGAGGAAGGGACGTGAAGGACCCGAACGTGACTGGTAGCGACTTTGTCTCGAACAAAATGGATATCAATTTTAGTGTGCTTTGTCCTTTGGTGTTGAATTGGATATGTGGAGAGATAAACGACATTCACATTTTCGCAATACATAATAGTAGCTTTGGGAATAGGGGTATGTAATTCGCGAAGGAGATTATGCAGCCAACATGTTTCTGCAACCACATTGGCAACTCCGTGGTATATAGCTTCGGCAGTAGATCGTGAGACTGTTGGTTGCCGTTTAGATGACCAAGATACTAAGTTATCTCCAAGGAAGATTCAATAACCACTATTAGATCATCTAGTAGAGGGACGTATCCCCCCCCCCCCAATCTGCATCTAAATAGGCAATAAGACCAGTGGATGATGAATGGTGAAACTGGAGACCAAGATCCAAAGTACCACGAATGTAGCGCAAGATACGTTTTAAAGCCTGAAAATGAGTTTCGCGCAGGTTATGCATATAGAGACAGATCTGTTAAACAAAAAAAGAAATATTTGTTCTATTGAATGTTAAGTATTGAAGGCCTCCAGCAAGGCTGCAATAAAGGGTTGTGTAGGCAACGGGTGGACCGGAGTCGTCGAGTTTGGCTTTTGTGTCAGCGGGTGTCCGACATGGATTACAATGCAACATGTTTGCTCGGTCGAGAACCTCCAAAGCATATTTTCTTTGGGATAGAAATAAGCCATCTTTGTTGGAAGTTGCCGAGATACCCCAGAAATAGGATAAGGTACCAAGATCCATCATAGAAAACTCTGCAGCCAAGAGTTTGATGATCTGTTGAAGGAGAGACGTGTTTGATGTTGTAAGGATGATATCATCAACATATAGCAGCAGGTATGCAGAGGCATTTCCGAATCTATATATAAACAGAGAAGAATCGTATTTTTGCTTTGTGAAAAATCTCTAGTGAGGATAAAGGAAGCAAACTGATTAAACCATGCCCTAGGTGCTTGTTTTAGGCCATATAAAGACTTTTTGAGATGGCTAACATGATCCGGGAACTTTGGGTCATGGAAGCCAGGAGGTTGGTGCATGTAAACAGTTTCATTAAGGTTTTCGTGTAAGAAAGAGTTTTTAACATCAAGCTGATGCACCGGCCATTTATGAGACGTGGCAAGACTGAGAACTGTACGAATGATAGCCTGTTTGACAACTGGACTAAATGTCTCATCACAATCAATTCCTGATCTTTGACTTTTTCCATTTCCACAAGGCGAGCTTTGTATCGCTCCTGCATTATATTTCTTTTTAAACAACCACATAAATCGGACAATAAACGTCCCTTGGTCTAGGTACAAGAGCCCATGTCCCATTAGAAATAAGAGCATTAAATCCAATGCTCATAGCACGGTTCCAATTTGGGTCTTTGAGGGCGGATAAGTGAGATTTGGGTAATGGGGACTCAGTTGTAGTGTGTAGGTTAAGTTTGGATATGGGTTTAAATATGTCATGCTTAGATCGGGTGGCCATAGAGTGAGTAGAGATGGGTATATTAGGAGGATGGTTTGGTAAGTGAGGCAGAGAGTGGCGGAAATGGGACAATGAGGATGACAAGGGACTGTTGGGAGAGTTATCGTTGGAGAGGGAGTTGTTTTGAAGGGTTGCGAAAGGTGAAGGGTTGGTTGGGGAAGATGGGGATGGTAGAGGGTTGTTTGGGGAAGTGTTAAGTGGTGTAGGGGGGTTGTTTTGATGAAGATCAAGAAGATTATGTATATGTGATAAATGTGGTGGGTGAGATGGTGTATCCACGGATAAGGGAGTAGGGGCGGAAGTGGGGTGTTGTAATGGGAGGTCCTCAAGGAAGGCATATGAAGTTGTGGTGTTAGGTGTCATGGATTTAAAGGGAAAGGTGGTTTTGTCAAAGGTTACATGTCTTGAGATTATTATTTTTCTAATGTGAAGGTCAAAGCAACGAAATCCACGGTGTTGAGTAGGGTAGCCAAGGAAGATGCATGGTGTAGATCGGGGTTGAAGCTTATGAGAAGTGGGTATGAGAAGGTAACACAGACATCCAAAAACTTTTAGATGAGAATATGAGGGCTTTGTGCCGAAGAGTTTTAAGAAAGTGATGATATTTTGGATGGTTATGGAAGGCGTGAGGTTAAGAATGTGGCAAGCCATATGTAAGGCTTCCACCCAATAGGTAGGAGGTATGTTAGCATGAAAGAGAAGGGTTCGGATGACATTATTTATACACCGAATCATGCGTTTGGATCTACCGTTTTGTTGAGAAGTGCGAGGGCAAAAGAAATGAAACTGAATGCCAATTGTGGTCAAATAAGGAATGGAATTGGTGATTGTCAAATTCACCATCGTGGTCGCATTGAAAGGATTTGATTTCACATTTAAATTGGGTTTTGACATATGCACGAAAATGTAGGAATTTTCCAAACACATCTCATTTATTGTGTAAGGGATATACCCAAAGAAAATGTGAATAGTTGTAAAGAAAAATGGTATAGTATTTTATACCACTAGTGCTAAGAACGGGAGATGTCCATAAATAAGAACGGCTGGAGGTAAACGAGATTAGAAGGTCTCTGTTACCATGTTTGGTAAATATTTTATCATAATGATTTCATTAAACAATAGATGTATATATACAAGATACAATGGGCTTAGATACTCACATCATTTATCCACACTAGTAGTTAACAGGAAAGTTTTGATCAATGGATGTATAGATTCCTGGAGGCAGTGACAAAATCACAATCCAGACGTTCAATGAAGTAAAATTTACAAATAATGTGTTCGTCATTTTGTTTTTGAAGTTTTTTTTTAGTTTTTTTTAAGCCATAGTTTTGTTGGCAAAAGTATTATTTGACTACAATTAGTTTAATTTAACCACATCAACATCTTTTTGTTTGTTGTTACCCATGGTCTATGGTGTTACAGAAGGTAATTAAGCAGAGTTAAGGCCTTTGCCACAAAACATATCAGGCTGTTTTATTTTGTGAATTACTAATGTATTAAACATGGTTAGAAAAAAAAATTATACTATTTCATAACCATCTCTCCTTAGACAAAAAAAATGGAGAAAAGAAGTAAAGGGTAACCTTAAATCCAAAACCAAATGCCCCAAATATTTACCGAGGGAAAATATGAGAATTTTGTTTCTTACATGTACAAACTTCTCCGGCAATGAATGATAGGCAGAAAAAAGACTTTAATTTACACGAACCTTACATGGGAATGTTAGAGGCTTTTGTCCCATATCATTAGTATTTATTTTAGTTTTATTGTTGCTGTCTTTTCAGAGGCTCAACTCATCAAATCTAATAGCAACATAACTAAAACATTTAATACAACAATGTTGATTTAAAAGAAAAACCATCACCACTAAAAATACATACACACACAAAAGAATAATATCATATAACCGTTTATTAGATGTTCCAACTTTTTGATTTTAATCTTTTTCATTTAAAACAATAGTAGAACCATATATGGTATTTAAGAGCTTTATTTTGTCATGTTAAAAACTTATTTCATTCGGTATATTTGAAAGGGCTACAACAAGAATCAAATTACAACCAAACAAGTACCAAATTACAATTGCTCCCACAATTCTTGGTCCATAACTCAAAGTATGGCCTTGCACTACTCACTTTTGGGGATGAGTATTTCCCGAGTTTGCAGTACCCGTAGCAACTTTGGCCACGTCCAAAGCCGTGGCCTCAGGTTTCTTATGAGAATACAGTGTAAAGTAAGCAAGAGCGCCAATAACAACAAATCCACCCAACATCATCCTAATCGGCGACTTTGGTGCCCCTTTTGAAGTTTGGTGTAGAACTTGACCCGTTGCCATGGCCTCGCTAGCTCGTGGTTGTTGTTTATCGATTTGAGGCATTGCCTTCATCACATTTCCAAATCTTACCATGTTCACCTTTTGTGTTTTCCTCTCTTTTGTTTGTTAAATTTGATGTGCAATCGTGTGAAACTTTTGAAACTTTATGTTGGTGATTATGAAGTCTAACCCAAGGATGAAAAAGATAGAGAAACGGGAAAATGTGAGGGGTAGAGAAATATATGGAAATAAGTTGTTTGTGGGTGGTTGACACGTAAATGACTATCATTGAATTTAGGAGATGTTCAAAGACAAAACTTGCCCGAATTTGTGGTTTTTGGAAACCAATAATATGGAATTTTTCACTAAATTTTAATGCTTCTATTTTTGTGTTGTGAAAACGATTAAATAACCCAACTTTCTAAAATGTGTATTTTAAAACTTCTTATTCTTATCTAGTATGCTATGAATATATAAAATAAATATTTCCTCTATTTACTGTAGTTTTATTTGTTTATGTAATGTTCATTGATTATTTTCTTAATTATTGATAGAATTTCTCTTGTTGAAACCCTATGACCCGAGATCCATGTGATTAAAAAACCACAATTCGATAGAAATAATGATAGCATATTATTTATTAATATGAATTTAAAATTAAAATGTGTACTACATTTCGATTGTTCAAAGTAGTGAAGTGGTTGTATAATTTTCTAAAATCAGTTTAATTTTTTAAGTTAAATAATTGTCATTATAAATAAAGATAACTGATTATTACTTTGTTTCAAAATATTAAAAATAGTATACAACATATTACAATATAACTTGTTATATTTACTTAAAATATAATAAGACGGTCTGTCATTCTAAAAGAATACGACATTTTTCACTTTTCATGTGGGTAAGATTCAAACTCAAATTCTCATTAAGGGTGTTGTGTTGTAGGACACAAAAATGACGTTTTTACCTACATGGATATGCCAAAACGGCATGGTAACACCAAGTCATTTTTTCTTTCTCTTAACATTATGTTATCACATGTAATACCACCATCACTTCATGTTATCACATGTTAGAATATGAGGTGCCAAGGTTTGGGTGTTATAACACCCAACCCATACCAAGTAGCCTAAACAGCTTTAAATACTAGTTTTCATGTTTGATCAGATTCATCAAGGTGTCGACTCCAACTTTCAGATTCATCAAGGCGAAACACTTTCCAAGCCAATATTTTACTTCTTGCAAGGTCGGAATGTCGTTTCCCATAAGGAGTATGTCATCAACATACAATATTAGCAAAGTCACTATACTCCTACTAGCCTTGATACATACACATGACTCATGCTCACTCCTAGAAAAAACTAAAATCTTATGGAAGCAAAGATTCTAGCTACAAGATGCTTGTTTCAATCCATAAATAGATTTCTAAAGGTTACACGCTCTTTCAGGAAACTTGGCATGTACAAAACCCTTTGGTTGACTCATGTAAACTATGACATCCCCATTTTCACGGCCAGAAAAGACCGAATTTGTTTATGCTTTTTAAAAATCAGAGTTCTTTAAATAAAAATGTTGCGGAATTTGTTCCCAGAAAAACACGATAAATACGTTATTAAAACATTTTCAAAGAAACGTATTTTATTCATTTCAAAACGTTTGGGATGTCATCATTAATATAGAAACATAACCATAAACAGAACTTACATTTATTTACACTATTGATCTACATCTCTTTAAATTTCTCAGTATAATGTGACTTCATATCAACACCTATGATATAAATAAACTGAGTGGGTCAGGTTGGGAAACCTGGTGAGTACATAGGGTTTTCAACCCACAATAATATAATTATTATGTTTAAACAATCAAACAATCAACCCAATTACCCATCCCCATTATCTTCTTTAATATTGAGGATCTACCCTAAGAATTAGCTATTCCTCGTTAATTAATTCCTAAGGATTATCCTAAGGAATCGGCACAAAGTCCATCATTACCACGGTTTACACAACGGGCACTAAGTCGGCATAGTCGCCAGGGTTTAGGCATCAACTCTACATGATCACCAAGTTTTTGGCATCAAGTCTGCATGATCACCATGGTTTAGGCATCAAGTTTGCATGATCACCAGGGTTTAGGCATCAAGTCTGCATGATCACCAAGGTTTAGAGTACACCGAGTAAACACGTCGTTCACAACACCTACAGATTGCGAGCCTGCTAGTGTTCCACTGGACTGTTTAGAATAGTCTGTGGTTGTCATCCATACTCTGCTGAATGATGGGGCCATCATTTGGAAAAAAGGCTTCTCACATTGTCCACCTCTCACCCTCACCTCGTGGTCTATAACACCTCTCAACTCATCATTTTACTCATATTCCATCTATTATATCTACCCATGTTTACCCCAACATTATCATAGATATAAAATACATATACAGTTTAAATCATTTAAAACATGTATAAAATCGTTCATTTAGCATAGACAACAAGTACTCAGATAATATGCACACATAGCACGTAATTTATATAAAATACTTTATATCTATGTGTAAGATGAAAGTAACTATGCACTCACTTGAAAGGTGGTGTCTTAGCACTCGGACAGCGCTTCGATACTCTCAAAACGATTTTCCTTCGATAAAACCTAGTACCAATACCACTAGGGTTTAGTCTAACGATAACTGCGACTAATTAGTAGTCTAGATATTATTACTATTATATAAGCGTTAAGAAACACTCTTATATAACTCATAATAATATCCCAAATACTCATTTTAATTTCCTAATAACGTTACTATATTAAAACATAAGCTATACAAAAGATAGGGTAGGCATAGCTCACTAACAGCGGGTTTTTTGCAAAACCGGGATTCGTTGGAGCAGCGTTTCCGAGACGAAAAGCTCCTCCTCTTGGAGCTTCCCAGTGCTCCGGGACTTGCTCCTAACACCTTGGAGGTGCTAGGGAAAAACCTTGAAGGTTTGGGGGTATTTGGGAGGAAAGAAGTGGAGAGTTGTGAAGAAAATGTGAGATTTTCGCCTCTATTTATAGGCTGTCAGCGCCGAGTACGCCGAGCGTACTAAAAAATTACACTAAGCATAATGGTTACACTGAGTGTACTCAAAATTACGTTGGGCGTAATGTGCCACGTGTCACCATCTGGTGGCTAGCCTTCGGGAGGAAGCAACGGCTGTGATCGTGCCACATCACCCAAACTCGCACAACACCCTCCCGACTTAGAAAAATCATAACTTTCGCATACGATCTCCGTTTTCGACGTTCTTTATATCCACGTAAAGGTGGGAATGTAGTCTACAACTTTCATTTAGACTCCATCAGCTAATTTTGGCTCGATTTTAAATTTTATATTATTAACAGACCGGGACAGGATTGGTCCGTTAAATTCTCATAACTTCTTCATCCGATGTCCGTTTTCGCCCATCTTTTTCTCGTTATGCTACTCTTAACGAGATCTTTGATTCTCGTTTAGGTCGTGTCGGCTAAAAATCACCCAATCTAACCTTCGAATTTCGGGTTGTACACTGCTAATCCGAAACTTCGAAAAATCATAACTTCTTCATACGAAGTCAGATTTGGGCGTTCTTTTTATCGATGTTCTTAGTCTAACATATTCCACGACTTGCGTTTAGATCGCTAAGGCTAAATCTTGCTCTATCGTAAATTCATTATTTACGCTCCCCAGTGTCGTCCGGTTCCGTTGCGAAACTTCAACGGGTCATAACTTCTTCGTTATAACTCGGATTTCGGCGTTCTTTATATGTACGGAAACCTTGTAACATATTCTACAACGTGGTTAAGATTATTTATTTTAAATAATATTTTGTCGAAAAGTCGTTTTCGACCCCTATTGCCTCTAAATTGACTAGCCCGGATCTACGGGCGTTACATAAACATCCCTAGTCAACTTCCCATTTAGGAAAGTGGTTTTAACATCCATAATCCATATTTCATAATCATGAAACGCAGTTATTGCTAGCATTATCCTGATAGACTTTATCTTAGCCACTGGTGAGAAGGTCTCATCATAGTCAACCCCTTAGGTTTGATTAAAGCCTTTCGCAACTAGTCGTTCCTTGAATGTGTACACCTTTCCATCCATGTCGGTCTTCTTCTTGAAGATCCATTTGTACCCAACTGTTTTTCGACTTAGTACATGATCAACCAAATTCCAAACGTGGTTTTCATACATAGACTAAATCTTGCTATCCATTGCCTCTTTCCACTTAGCAGTATCAGAACTTACCATCGCTTCTTTGTAGTTAGCTAGCTCATCCAAATTTACTAGTGTTCCATCACTGATAAACATGTCACCATCCGATGTAATATGGAAACTATAGAACGAAGGTGGCATTCTAACCCTACTGGATGGACGAAGAGGTAATGAATTACCAATGAGATCAATAGGAATCTCATCCTCTGGTTGAGAGTTGGTGTCTTCCAAGGTTCCTTCACTATTTGACTCCTGAATTTCTTCAAGGTCAATTGCACTCCCAGTGTTCCCTTTGAATATAAGTTCTCTCTCACATAAGACTCCCCTTCAAGCTACAAAGACCATGTTCTCACTAGGTCTGTAGAACAAGTATCCAAAAGACTTTTGTGGGTAGCCAATGAAAATACACCTCTCGGCTTTGGGTTCTAGTTTGTTATGAGTTTCTCATCTCACGAGAGCCTCACAACCCCGAAAATTGATATGTGCGAGTGAGGACACTTTTCCTGTCCATGTATCATGGGGTGTTTTGGCAACCTTTTTAGTAGAAACAAGATTTAGGATATAGGCGGTTGTCTCCAAGGCATACCCCCAGAAAGAAATAGGAAGAGAAGCTAAACTCATCATGAAATGAACCATGTCTAACAAGGTTTGATTTCTCCTCTCAACCACACCATTAAGTTGTGGTGTCCTAGGTGGAGTTAATTGTGAAACTATTCCACATTCCTTGCGGTAGTCATGGAACTTGATACTAAGATACTCTCCGCCTCTACCAGGTCAGAGCATCTTTATCTTCATTCCCAATTTATTCTTGACCTCGTATCTAAACTCTTTGAACTTTTCAAAGGTTTCTGATTTATGTTTGATTAAGCAGATATACCCATATCCGCTATAATCATTTGTAAACGTCATGTTGTATCAATTTACATCCCTTGTAGCAAATCTGAAGATCCCATATACATCACTACGGATAAGGTCCAACAATCCTCCACCTCTTTCACATGTTCCACTGAAAGGTACTTCTAAGTTTGACCCTATAATTGAATTATACTACATTTTGGTCCCTAAGTATGAGAAAGAGTGCAAAAGGGGCCCATAGTGACACTTCGGTATATTTGGAATTTTGGGAGGACGTTGTGCGTACGTGTGTATGCTAAGAGGGTGCACCTTAGTACGTTGGGCGTACACCTCGTACACAAGGCATACTTGAAGATCGTGCAACCTTAATTTTTAGGGTTTTGGCTCATATTTAAACCTCATTATAACCTGACTTTCCCATTCTCATTCAGCAATCGATCCCCCAAGAAAACCCTAAGAGAACGAGAGCATGTTGGAGCCTTGAAAGTGTGTAAAAGCGTTAAGAAGGTGGTGAGAAGAACTTGGAGCTTGTGAGCACTTTGGATCTAGGATTTCTACCTTGATTGCAACTCTAGGAAGTATAAAGCTTGCAACTTTACCACTCCATCTTGTAGATCTAGATTCTTACTCTTTTAAGAATCGTTTTGGTCCCAAAATGGTGATTCTTGAGCATGGCATGTTCTTGACCCATTAAGCCATCCTTTCAGACCTCAGGAATGGTCTTGAGCCATAAAAACAGGGTCTTAATGGTTGATTTTGCTCCATGCATTTTTAGAAGGTATTAATGTATTAAGATGTTGAGTTAAGCACTTAATGGACATGCAAGGTCATAAAGTTGGAAACTTTATGACTCTTGAGGTTAATTTAGCTTTAGATCTGAAAATGGGTCATAAGAGCTTAAGGCATTAAGCTCTTAATGGAGTTTGGGAAGTCTGGGCGTACACCCTACGTAACCTGAGTATGTAGTGCGGACATGGTCAACTCACATTACTGCGGTCAAGACTTGAGTACGCCCCGTGTGAGTTGACTTAGCTGGGTTGACTCAGTTGAATTATGGATTTTGACCAATTTGACTTTGACTTTGACCAAGTTTGACTTAAGGGTATTTTGGGTTGTGATTAAGGATTGGTCATATGGTTCGATAGGTAACGGTTAAAGTTAAGATTCGTAGTCAATACCTCATCAGCTATTCTTCAAACTGTAAGGTGAGTTTTCCTCACTGTACTTACGGGTCTAAGGCACCAAGGCCGACCCATTGGATTAATATCCTGTTATATATTGATATGTTGAGTATAAGTTAGATCTGTATGATTATATGCTAGTTATTGACATGCATAGACTGGTAGGTTTATAGGACTACCTGTGATTTTTGTTTGCATGATTATTTGTCTGTTGAATATATTTGTTATCTGTTATATGTCGATATACTGTGTTGGGTTGAGGTTGTACTACTTTGTGATGTAGCCAACAAACCTGGCAGCATTCCAGATATGAGTTGAGGGTTGGTCGACATGCCAGACTCATATTGAGGGCTTGGGGGCATTCCAGAAACGAGCTGAGGGTCAGTTGGCATGCCAGACTCGTACTGAGGGCCTTAGGGTATTCCAGTTCGATGACTGAGTGACTTTGTTGTATATTGGCATTCCAGCCTAGGGTATTCCATCCCGAGGATGACTGGACTCGGAGGTTGACTGGGTTTGGGGTATTCCAACCCGATGGTTGATTGGACCCAACATGTTGTTGTATATGTTATATGTTTATGTACTGGTACTTTGGGGGACACTCTCTAAGCTTTGGCTTACGGTTTTTAGTTGTTGTTTCAGGTACTTCTAATGACCGCAGGAAAGTGAAGGCGTAACCGTACACATCCTTTGTTATGTTGTAAGCAAGAAACTGTCTGAACTCCTCAAAAACTTAAGAATCCAAGGCAAAAGGTGGGGTGGAGGTGGCATGAAAATTCATTTCTATTGTATGTCTTCTATGTTGTTGCTTTCCCTTGTTGGGTAACAATGGGCACTAAGACTTCCAATGGTTCTTTTTGTCTATACTAAGCACTTTTATTAAAATCAATTGTGCGGGCTAGTCTATCCGTGAGATCCATATTAATTATAATCAAAACAAATTAATACCAACAACAAATACGAACAAATATTGGCAACAACCAAACAAACAAGACTTTAAACAATAACGAAAATGGACGAACGATGAACAGCCCGTCCTCCCCCCCTAAGAAGACCCGGTTTGCTATTAGTATAATTTTTTTTATGAATAATAGAACTCAATTAGATTTCATTCTAGATCCGTTACTATTTTAACTATAGTATTAAATCTTAATAATAATGTCCATGTATTCCAATTTACAAGTGCTTCTTATGTAAATCAATTCATAGATTATTAAGCAATTCAAATAAAAAGAAACCGAATGTTAACGTACATTTAATCTATTGTTTTGCTCAAAAGTTTTTATGCTTTGCAATCTTGACCTGTTTTAGCTTTATGCTTTCTCCAATTGGCCAACCTAAAGCAACCTTTTCCATTACGTTGTTCTAAAATATTAATACCCCCAACTTTTATTTATTATAAAATAACCCCACTAATTAAATTAATTTGACAAACAGATCATTTTCACAAAAAACCAACCAGTCTTTAGCGTACGGGTCCCGCCACCCATCACCACCACACGCCGCCACTTCCGCCACCCACAATTATATAAATAACCACAAACCCATTTTCTCAAACAAAAACTCAGCCTCCATTGTTGAACGATAACCCACCTTCCAAACAACCTAACCCATACTGGTCTCCGGACCCGTGGCGGCCGGTATCAGAACCGCCACCGCCACCGCCACCGCTGCCACCACTCATGTCAGACGCGAATACAACTTCTCCGCCATCGCGGTTGTCAAAGCCGCCGTTGCTTCACAAACATAAATCATTGTCTACGGACTATAATCGTGAAGAGGCGTGGCTGAAGCTGAAGGACAATCACCAGCATCACCACCAGCAGCGCCACCACCTCCATAGGCGGAGCAAGAGCTTGATAATGATAACAACCGAAGACATTAACGAGCTCAAAGGGTGCGTCGATCTGGGTTTCAACTTCGCATCGGAACCAACTAAACTATCAAAGACGTTCCCGGCTCTTGACCTCTATTACGCCACCTCAACACCACCGACGTCAAGCTCAAATACATCAGCCACCACCTCTAATCACGGTGACTCGCCGCCACAACCTGGTAGCCCTCATAACGCCTCCACCACCACCCTATTCAACTCAGGTAAATCTTTTGATTTATATTATTATTTAATAGATTTATGTATTTATTATCCTGAAATAATTAATTTCAGGAGAGAATCCGGAAATGGTGAAGAGAAGATTGAAGCAATGGGCGCAGGTGGTTGCTTGTGCAGCACGTCAACCAGCATGTTACCAAATTGACCCAAAGGATTGAACTTTGAAGCAAAATTTAAACCATTTAGTATTATATATTATTATTCTTTGTTAGTGGGATTAATTTCATTTAATAACTAAATTGTTGTTAAATACTCTTATCTTTAAATTGATTTTGTTGATGATAATAATTGTGTATATATGATAGTGATACTTCCTGATCTTCTAAAAAACATCTTATTTGGTGTTAACATTATTTTTGTTGTAAAATATTATATAAATCTATTGCATCTAATATTATTTTCTATATCAAATTTAGTTTAATGCTAATACAACATATTAATGTGTCGTTTGTTTTTAAAAAAAATATATATTTTTTTTAAAAAACATATGTCTGCAGGTAGGAAGACATATTTTTTTAAAATTATACATGTGAAAACGTTACAAAAAACCTGGACCAACGTTTTCGGGCAAGAAAACATTTCTCTCAGATCTCTACTAAAAAATAAAATATAAAAACCTAAAAATTTGGTTTGAATTTTTTTTATAGAAAGGTTTCCCAAAATTAATTTCTTTTTCATTTTATTTACTCATGTTAAAACTTTTTAAAGAATTTTTGCACAAACTTTTTATAGATTTTTATACTTTTTTAACAATTTTTTACTACCGTTTTACAACTTTTTTATAACATCAGTTGTATTTTTTTAAAGCGTTTTAAAATTTTTTAATAACATTTAAAACATCTTTTACATATTCTTTTTAACTTTTTTACAATCTTTATTCATAACATATTTAAATTTTTTCACAAGTCTTTTTAAAAAATTTAGAGCCTTTTTAAACTTTTTCTATAACATAAAAAGGTTGAAAAAAACAAAATAAAAATGTTTTAAAAAGTTTGAAATGTTACTTGAAATTAAAAAAGATAATTTCTTTTTAGAGATTTTTTAAGAAAAGTTTCAAAATGTTTTTTTGCAACTTATGTTATTCATTTTAAGACATTTTTACTTATGTTCAAATTTTTTGAACTTTTTTACTTATAATTTCTTTTCCAGCTCCGTTAGGTTGTACTTTTTAATAAAGCTTGTAATTTAGTTTCAAATAGTTATTAAAAAGGTTTTAAAAAAAGTTTGTAAAAAGGTGTAATATTAGTAAAATGTGTTTACTAAATGGAGTCTTAAATTACAATTGTTATTTTATTTCACTGTTGTTAGACAATCATTATGTAAATTTCAGTGTTGAAAATTTACTTTATGTTTATAAAATCAGTTTATTTAAATTTCAATTTATTTCAGCAGTCTATATAAACGTTAAAAAACAAGTAATTTTCTTCTTGCAAACTGCAGACGTTTAGTCTATTCTTCTTCTATAGAGGTTTGCAAATGTGACTCACAAACTGCAAACATTTTGTTTTAAAAAAACAAACAAAACACTTAAATTGATATATTATTCTTTTAATAACAAATTTATGTTAAAATTTCTTACTTTTCTATTTTCAAGTTTGAGTTCATAAAATATATACTTAGTGGTTTGTAAGCTTGAGTGTATACATTTTGAATTAATTTTATTGTATAGTTATATAACTTCTAAAAGTATATGTTTCACAACAAAAAATTGTATAAATGGTCCTTATGGTTAGCTAAAAATTGTCTTTCCTCTAAAAAAAAGTTTAGATAATTACAAGATGTTCAAAAGTTTCATTTTATTGTGATTTTGGTACAAAGTCTTTTAAACATTTTTATAATGACGAATTTGCTCTTTATTATTTTATTTTCCATTTTTTTATTACAACAATAAAAAAAGAAAAGCAAAAATACCCACCCTCTCTCTCTCTCTCTTTCTCTCTCTCTCTCTCTCTCTCAAAAAAAAAAAAAAAAAAAAAAAAATCAAAACCATTGTTACCACCAAATCATCCTTCGCCGTTTAGGGTTTCTGATTCGTCATTGTATGCAAGCTCAAACAAGAAGGACGACTCCACCCCCTTTCCTCTCACCTGCAGACCGACTTCGATCCTCCGCTGTAAACCCTAGCAACTAGAAACTGTCGCCGCTCCGATCTGCAACTCGATGAAGACGATGGTTGAGTCGCTGCAAACTGGAGCTTTGTCTTTACAGACGAAACACAACGATGGCAACGGTAACAAAGAGGGAAGATAGATGGTCGATGTATGTTATAGTGGTGACGTAGGAGGGTTGGAATTGAACATGGACATGTTGTTCTTACTAGTGAACATACTTTATGGATCTCCAACCTCATGAGAATCGACGACCACCGCCGACGGCACATCAACAACTTCATATCCAAGCTTCGGCGATTCCCGTGGCGGAGATATGAAAGGGATTTCAGCATGTGCTTGATGTATATTTCTTGTTTTAAAGTTTTTTTTTGTATTCGTTTATCTTGTTGTTCCTACATATCTGATCATCTTGTTCTTTTTCCGAATCAAAAGAATTTTGTGTTAAATACATCATCACTATGGTGGTGGCGGATGGTGGTCGAATGGTGGTGGTGGCGGAAGATGTTCTTGAGTTCATGAAGATGTTCTTGAGCTTATGAAGATGTTCTTGGATGTTTATCAAAGATAAACACACACAAAGAGAGAGAGAGAGAGAGAGAGAGAGAGAGAGGGAGAGAGAGAGAGAGAGAGAGATGTATTTTATTTTGTTATATTTTTAATTGTTTTTATTTGTTGGTAGTAAAAGAAAATTAAAAAATTAAAAAATAAGGGGCAAAATCATTTTTATATAAACGTTCAAACCAAATTAGATCAAAATCACAACAAAATGAAACTTTTGGATCTCTGGTGTTAGCTGAAATTTTTTTAAACCAAGTGATAATTTTTAGCTAACCAAAAAGACCATTCGTGCAGTTTTGTCTTTGTAAAAATACTACTAAACATAAAGCATTTTCAAAAGTCTAAATAAGAAACATATATATATATATATATATATATATATATATATATATATATATATATATATATATATATATATATATATATATATATACACGGAAAATTCCAAACTTTTGGAAAAAATTTCAAAAAAATCCTAAACTTTTTTTTGAACAGAAAAGTCTCATTAATTTGAAAAAATCACATAATCTGTCATTTTTTGTTCAAATATAAAAAAATAACTTTTTTGTTAGTTTTGGCAAAATATTAAATAATCGGGATCTTTCTGTTCAAAAAAACTTTTAGGATTTTATTAAAAAATTTCTCAAAATAATGAGACTTTTCTACATTAATTACATCTTGAAACAAAAACAAAACCGAATTTTGATATGGAGCTGGTTTATTTGTGTTTCATGAATGCAGTTATCTAGGAAACTTAAAAAAAAAAAAAAAAAAAAAAAAAAAAAAAAAAAAAGTAGGAGAGGCGTTCGACGATTGGTAGGTGGCGAATGGTGGAGACACATAACGACATAAGAGGTGGTGTAGATTTTGCTATGTTAAATAGAGAGAAAGAGGGTATATGGTTTACATTGTTGGGGTGGGAAGCTTTATTTATTTCCTTTTTTTTCTTTTTTCTTTTTTCTTTTCTTTTTTTTTCTTTTATTTAAAAACGATAATAAATAACAAAAAAATAAAAAAAAGTAGCAAGGGTATAATAATCTTTTTAGGTCAGACTAAGTAGGAAAATCTACAGAAAAATCTCAAACTTTTGTGAAAAGTTTCAATAAAATCCTTTTAAAAAAAAAAACAGAAAAGTTTCATTATTTTGAGAAAATCATAAAATCTGTCATTTGCTGGTCAAATATTAAAAAATGGTTTTTTTGTTAATTTGGTCAAATGTTAAATAATCAGGACTTTTTTGTTCAAAAAAACATTTATGACTTTATTAACACTTTTCCCAATAGTTTGACAATTTTCTATAGATTTCCCTAACAAAGACAAAAGCGTATTTTGATATGGAGATGGTTATCTGTGTTTCATGAAACCAGTTATCCGGGAAACTTGAGAACCCAAAAGTAGGAGAGGCGTTCGACGATTGGTAGGTTACGAATGGTGGAGACACGGAATGACATAAGAGCTGGTGTAGGTTTGCTATGTTAAAGAGAGAGAAAGAGGGTATATGGTTTACATTAAAGCTCTATTTATTTCCTTTTTCTTTTTCTTTTATTTTATTTTTCTTTTATTTAAAAATGATAATAAATAACAAAAAACTAAAAAGAAAGTAGCAATGGCATAATAGTCTTTATAGGTTATATATGGACCAAACGCACAAGAAAAACGAACAGTAAGGACCTTCAGAGTAAAAAAAATTAAGGATCAAACACGCAAATTACACCAAACCACATGGACAATTCATGTGTATATGTGTGTGTGTGTGTGTGTGTGTGTGTGTATATATATATATATATATATATATATATATATATATATATATATATATATATATATATATATATATATATATATATATATATAATTTGCAAAATAAAAGGAAAAATCCAAAAAAAAATTAAATATTATTTTCGTTATTTAATTTATCCAAAAAAATTAAATAAAATTTCAGAAAAAATAATAAAAAACCACTATTTTTTCGAAATATAAGTAAAATATTCTAATAGAATATTACACTGTAAAAAATCAAATTGATATATATTATAAAATATTCTAATATTCTACGTTAATTGTTAGATTTGTTCGAATATTCTAATATTCTATTATAATTTTTTTGAATATTATTCTAGTAGAAAATTCTAACATTCTAAAATGCGATTTTAATATTTACATTATAATATTCTATTAGAATATTTCGCGTATATTTTTTTTTTTAAAAAAATGATAAAATAAATGACGAAAATAATATTTTTTTTTTAAAAATCGAAAATTTTCATTTGTTTTGCATTTTAAAAATATTTTTTTTTTATCTTCAAAATGAATGGCTATGATTGCATCCCCATTGAAGTTCACAAAAATACAATGCAAAATGCCTTTTAAGATAAACGGCTAATCAATGAAAGGGCTACACATAATAATAATAATAATAATAATAATAATAATAATAATAATAATAATAATATTTAAAAATAATACATTTACACAACGCTCATGCTTATGTACACGTCCGAATAGTATGGTTTAGACTTAATATCATATTATCAGAGAAACTATAAGAAAGAGTTAAAGTCGACTCTTGTAGAAGTGAGTACAAAATGTGGCATTATATACATTAATATTTATGATATTGTATTTCAGGTAATAATGTTTTTATATACATTAATACCGACGAGTGTCATTTTTAGTAAAATTGTCCAAAACATGAAAGTTTACTTCGACATGACGATTAGGCAGAAAGCAATTTTTGAGCGTCTAAGGGTCTCACATGTTAAAGAATTTCTTCTGACTATTTTTATTGACAGTCTTGGTCAGCATATATCATCAGTGGAGTATCGCGTCATCCTCAAGTATTATCTTATGATCCCTCAATTTCCGGCTTATGAGACTTGCCATGTTTGCCGCAAGGCATGCTTCGACTCATTTGGGGAGCATGCAATTCATTGTAAAGAGCTCACGGGTTTCAAGTATCGTTACAATCTGGTTAGGAATGTTCTTTTCGACATATTTAGACGCGCTGAAGTTTCTACCAAGAAAGAGACATCTATGAACTTTCTAATTGACCCATTGGAAGGAAGATCAACATTTAAACCAGCTGATGTTTTAGTATGTGGATAGACTGGAAGGAAGTATGCATGTGTGGATTTAACATGAGTTTCCCCTCTTGTGGGCTTAGGGAGTAGGATTTTCACTATAAGGCAAACTGTTTTAAAAGCTATTTCATACAAACTGACAAAACATAAGAAATCGTGCATGGAAAATCAACACACGTTTATATCTTTTGCATTTGATACTTTCGGTTTCCTTATGCCAAAAACTATGGAACTACTCAATAAAGTCCGACGGGTCATGCATAGTAATTTTATGACCCCAAAATCTATAGATGTTTTTAAAAGAATTAATTTTGTCATCCAAAAATGAAGTTGTGACATAGCATGTGTCTCGTTTACCCGCCACGTCTATGTAAAACTTTTTTCTTTGTTTGGAAAATGAATTAAATTGGTAGAATTACATAAATGGTCCATGTGTAATACTTGAGAGTTGAGAATGTAAAATTACAAAAATGGTCTTTGTATAATAGTAAAATCATACAAATGCGTGATGATGATCCTTCTTTCCCACAAAAAACAAGGTTTAATGCAAATTGGTTGAGCCCATTATTCAGATTAGAATATGTCAAAAAGCATTAGTGATTAGTATAGTAATATGACTTGGATAAGATTAAATATGCAATTCTAGTTTTTTCTCACAGTATAAGTGCTCAAATAATTTCAACACCAAACGTATAGAATCATAACTTAACAAACAACACCTCAAAAAAAAACACAGAAAGAGATGCAATTTTCGTTCCTTTACATCTCTTTCATATTTAAACTTTCTTGATTGTCCTTGTCATTTTCTTTTCTTCATTCAACAAACTGCTTTTTTTATCTGAATACCCGATAACAAACCTAAAAAAAAATCAATAAACTGAACAAGAACTGCTACAATTATTATTAAAAGTTGAGGGGTAATAACAATATTGACCTTTTGGCACAGTTAGTCTACAAAACTGCAGCTTTCAGAAGGATGAGGGCAAAACGGGGATTGAATTATTGCTTGAACTGATCACCCAAACCTTGGGGCATTCCTAAGCTCTGTGCAAGATCGCCCATTCGTGCTTTCATGGCCTAAACAGGGGCAAAATGGTCAAATTCAAAATATATTACTCCAAGGGTAAAAATAAAAATGTACTTTTATATTATCATACAAACCTGGACACTTTTTTGATGTGCATCTCTATATGCTTCTGTAATCAAAAGTGACAATTTCTGCAAAAAAAAAAAAAAAATAATGATACAATATATCATTATTTGACTAATTTATCTGATTTATGCAACATTTTATAGAAAAACATAAAATTAAATAAATATTATAATATTACTCACTTCTGATCCCAATTCCATTGCAGCCTCTGTAATTTCTGTGCGTACAGGTTGCTGATTCCCAGAGAGAGTGACCTAATCAATTTCAAACTTCATGAAATTGGAGTTGAAATACCTAAAATGCCCTTTATAAGGTGCTTACACATGGGGATCATAATGGTTATCATATGACAATATAGACTTGAGGGACTAAAATGTTATTAATTTTCTCTTTGTTGACCACAGATGCAAAAAAAATTCAACAGGAGACAAATAGTGGTAGTTAAGTAATAGTTGAGGGACCATTTATGTAATTTAATCTAATATCTATAGAGCTACATACCTTTACTAGTTCACCTTCACAGTAACCATCAAACTCAGCTCTACAAAATATAAAAGAAGTAGAATCTTCATTTATGAGCTTTTGTAATAAAGAAAGAAACAATAAAGTTTAAAATTATGTAATAAATAAATGAAATATAAATATAATTTTACACTGCAAGTTCTTTTTGCACTTTCACTGCTTCAACCTGGACAACCATTTGTGCCTTCTTTACAGTCTCATATAGATTTTGCATGTTTCCAAACACACCTGCCTAAAGTCAAATCAAATCAAATTTATTAGTTTTAATCAAAGTTTCCCAATTTGACCCTTGGATCAACAACTATCAAACAAAGATGTTATAGTTTTGGAGAAAAATGACAATATTTTACCTTTCCATCATCCTTGTCACCATCTTTCTTTCCTCCAAAGAGGGCAAATACACGAAGAGATCGGGGATTATCAACAAGTTTTTGATTATGAGAGTGAGATAGGGTCCTCATACCAACTGAATTTGGTTTTAAGCTTAGTTTTTCTGTGAATGTAGCAAGAAGAAACAAGTTATTCAAGAGAAGAAGGGAAACAGGGAAACGAATAGACACTTGTGTAAATTGGAAGGGAAAACAGGCGAGTCTTTTGTTATAACTGTTATTCATTGTATGAAATGGCAACTGCAATGCGTTTGATTATGACTCCGTTGGTAAAATCACAAGGATTCACGATGGAAAGTGTAGAAATTGACAAACCTTTTTGTGTTTGTAAGAGCTAATTTGTGTTATATGAATGTTACTAAATTTAGCTCAAAATCGGTAACTATAACAGAGAGAAGCACCACGAATTGAAGAAAAAACGGTGTAAAACTAAATAAAAATACAGTAATTAGATTGAGGAAACAGTAGGTTCGACAATTCCAATTTCAAATCAGGACTCTACAAATCGAAAATCAGCGAAGAAATTGCAATGACTGTTGGAGCAAAAGCTTTAAGTTTCATGGAATTGTAAGAACAAATCAATTACAGGCTAGCAAAGTATCCGTGATAACCCATCGGAAGGGGGTTTAATATGACCGTGAAAAAAGAGCTTACGGGAATAGGATGATGAAGAGGATGACAAAGTAATGAACGTTTTTCTATCAGATGACGCTCCTCCATTGAAGTTCGAAATCTGAGCTGTGAAAGCACTCGCCGACGCCATTTTCCGTGCGCAAAGTGAGGGTTTGGAGACGATGAAAATGGAAGGATAGAGTATCGAGGTTTGTTTAATGGATATTTTATTTATTTTTGCTCGATCTTTTTGCTGTTGTGTTTAAAATAACAGGTTTGTCATTTCTATGGAAAGACAGACCAGTTATAACGTTCGTCACGGACTTATAAACGCAACTCAAACACTTCAAAGAAATTTCAAATTTGGTCCCTGTGGTTTTTGAAAAGTGCAGTTTGAGGCCAATTTATTGTTCACCATGCACCGCAGATCCAAAATTTAAATATGATGAAATGTTGGTTCCTTGAAAATTTGAATGCATTTGAAAATAATATTTTTTTCCTCCTGTTTTTCTTTTCCATTTTTCTTATTTACTTAAATATTTAATTAAAACATGAAAAAAAAAACCTAATAACCTACCATGCCAACCCTTTCTTTTTTAATATATCAACTCCATCTTTTCTCTCCTCTTTCCTGTTGGAGCACCACCGCCTAGTCAAAGCACCGTCACCGATGCATACCATAGCCGCCCTCCGTTGCTACCCTCCGATCACTATCAACATTTGTCCTACTCTTTAATCCCTTTTCATTTTCGATTGAAAAAATTGCAAAATCGGTCCCTGTGGCTGGCAAAATTTTGCAGTTTTGGTCCAAAAAGTTTTGGCGATGCGCCAATGGTCCAAAATATGATATTTTTATTGATTTTGGTCCCTTTATACTTAAAAAGATAGTTATGCCCTTATAATTAACTTTTTTCTTTTTTAACTTGAAACAAATAAACAAATAAACAAATAACCAACCCCTCCTTCTTCCTTCTCTATCAGGTTTAGGAACAAGGAAGCCCTTCCAATCAACTCCACCCTCCGACGTAACCCAGTATCCGAAACAATCACCTATAACCACATATCTCACCGGAAACCACCACCAACATTTCTATCTAATCTTTTACCCTCTTCTATCTCTCATCCAATTCGGCCTCACCACATTTGCCATATTTCGTTTGCAACAGCCTCCATTCTCATCGGAAACAATCGACAGCCACAAATCTCATCAGAAACCACCACCAAAGTTGTCATTTGATTTTTCACCAACGCCTTCTTTCATCTTTCAACAGCGTTTCGACGAGGGTTTTCAGGGAGTCGTCAACGGAGCGAGGGTTTGCAAACCCTAAACCAAAGAACCGTCAACCAAGTTAGAGTTCCCTACGACCATCATCGCTTTAGGGGAAATCGAGTAACTGTTTTGCCTAAGTCTTAGGTTCTTCTTTAGGGGAAATCAATCTACCCTTCATTACCTATTGTGTTGATATCTGATGGAGATGATGATGAAGTGTGAAAATGGTGGACAGTCGTGTTGGTGTTGGATCTTAACCGATGAGATGGTATTGCAATGGTGGGTTTTAAGGGTAAAGTGGGAAGACGATGACTCAAGAATGGGGTGGGTTTTGGAAAACTCATATGTAAAAATGATATAGAAGAAATTGATTATTTCTTGTTAAAAACCCAGTTGTAAAAGTGAAATCAACACCTTGCAGCAATTTAAATCTGATTTTTTTTCTTGGTCACATGGGACTTTGTTTTCTTGAATCTCGATTATATTCAAGGAAATTGTTAGGTGTGTCAAACCTAACAAATAAAGGGGTACAAAATGACTTCAAGAACACTGTTACTTTACACAAAAAAAAATTAATACAAGTTAAATAGGGTCGATCTACAGAGACACGGAACAAGTGTTTTTACCTTTTTGCATAAGGTACAAAGATGGTCACAAAAGGGGGTGTTAGATGCAATGATTTAAACAAGAGAATAAAGCAATAAGTAAATGGTTAATTAAATAAAACAAATTCAAGCTTTATAAGGACTCCAACTCTATGCAAGACAAATTAGTAATGTGATTCCATAGATGAAATGATATTTGTTTAATTTTATCTAAGTTGGTGTTTGAAAATGTTAACAAGCTCTAGCATTTCCCGTTCACCACATTAATTAACCAAAATAAGCTCTTTGATTAATCATAATCTTACCAATCTAATATAAACAAGCTCTTAGAGTTAAGTTGAAAGATTCCATTAAACTTTATGTGAATGTTCCCAACAACATTCAATACTACTCACAATCTCGGGAGCGTAAGAACATGTGAATAAGATTTACAATAAATTCATTTAATAAAAATCAATTTAGTGCTTCTTTACTGGTCCAATTTACAAAACAATTACGGATTTGGCAATTAGATAAGTTGAATGACCTAATCCTAATTCAAATGGCCAATAAGAATCACAATTAAATCAAACATTCAATTGAAGTAAAACCAAAATCACTAGATAGAAATCGAAACAAACATCAAGTCACATGATTGAAATCACTCGTAAATGTCGAGACATAAAGTTGGAGAGTCTAGGGTTCTAGCTACACATGATTAGAACAATAACACAAATCTAGAAAATGAAGTTAAAGTTCTTACAATATGAAATCCAAATGAAATCCAAGTGTTTCCAAGTGTTAATTGACTCTAAAGTCCTCCATAAAATCGCCCCCAAAGCTCCCAAAATCAATAGTTGAAAGTATGAAATCGGTTACACCTTTTAAGAGAGAAGAAAAACTGCTTTTTAATCCATAACCACGTTTACACGGCCCGTGTAATTGCAAAAGTATATTGCTTGGTTTTGTCAGGCCTTTAAAGTGCGTTGCTGAAGAATCTTCGTTTACACGGTCCATGTAAACTCAAGGTTATAGTTTACATGACCGTGTAATCTCCTACATTGCCAAAATCTTCAATTATTTAATATCTTCATCCCCGGTGCTCTGCAAGTTCTAAAATTTTGTCTACATCTCTTATTTATCTCCCCAAACAAGATCCTACCCCTAAAGTCCTTGAAATATTACAAAAGTCTGTGAGTGAAATATTGTCTTGAAAAATCCCAAAAAAACATGTAAAAATGCATGAGTTTAGCTTAATGCAATGCACTTTTTATGAAGTAAAACTACAAAATAGGTGCATGAGATGCACCTAACAAATCTCCCCAACTTGAACCTTTCTTGTCCCCAAGAAAGAACAAGAAAAGTTTAGGCTAGAGAGAACAAAAAAATGAAGAACACAAAAAAAATCAAAATTCAAACTTTTGAAACTTAATGCAATAACCAAAACAAATATGAAGGTAATCCAACCCAATTAACCTCATTTTTGTAGCATAGTTGAGAATGTAGTTGTCGTGCCTTGAGTCAACTTGGCATTAGTCTCACAATATTATATAACAGTAAAAACTAAAAATTTAGCCACTCCCTAATGCAACTCAATAGAATCCAAAGTCATAACACTTGTTCACTCTTACTAGAATTGAGTCAACACATTAAACAAACTATGGTATTACTCTCGTGAAAACACAGGTGATGAAAAATATGCTCAACCATCTTTATTTCACAAAATATAATAATGACCAACTCTAGCTATTTGTTGATTAACAACAATCTTTTTCTCAAAAATCTTTTCTAAAAATTCTCTAAAATTTACCCAGATTTGTTACATATTTCAAACTACTTACACTAGTCAAAGTAATTAACAGTCAGTCATACCGTCATAAGGTCAAGTCCAAGTCCAAGGAAATCTTTTTAGCAGCCAAGCATTTTTCCTAACTTGAGTGTATACAATGATGCATGATATTCAATTAAACTAGAACTAATATAAATATCATTATATATACATAACAACTAATTATATTTTTCCTACAAATAAAGCTCATGGCTTTCTTTGAAATCCATGTAACGGTCTTTCAACCAACACATCCATACCATACGACCTTAGTGTGCTAGATTTAAAGAAATCCCTCGGGTTTACTTGCTCGAACCTCAAAGGCCACGGAGTAACTTTATTTGAATACACACACACACACACATATATATATATATATATATATATATATATATATATATATATATATATATATAAGTTCATGACTTTCTATGGAATCCGTGTACCGAACTTTCAACCCAATCAATCCCAAACAATTAAGCTTTAGGCGATTAGGTGTAGAACACCCCTTGGAGTTTACTCATTCGACTACCAAAGGTCACAGATTAGCTTAATAATATATATTTTTTTGAAATTAAAAGCTCAGACAACTCATAATACCCTTTTTAATTTATTTTCTAGGCTTATTTCTTTATATTTTCGTCATCGACTCTTCTATTGTTGAAACATCTCATGGTCTATTACCATGGGGGGCTTCTAAGACATTTTTTTGGGGGGATTGATGTCAACACGCAAATGCCCGTAAGTAAAGTTGGAAATTGTGTCCCCAAGCAGGGTATTTAAAAGGTAATAGACAGAAAGGACTTTTTTGAGTGTTGGGAGGCTCAGGTCACTGAAATTTTATATTGTTTTTATGATTTCTTGAATTTGGCATTTTGGGTCCTATTGAGCACTTACTGTTCATAAGACCGGTCACATGTCCCAAAGGTTGACTCATACTTGTCGTTATGCTCCGATGTTGAAAACCTTTTCATTTTCTATTTTGCACGAGTAGATTCAGGAGTTTGTGTTCTTGTGTGATTAGTTTGCTTTGAGATTTTTAATAAAAAGAGCAAGTCTAATCTTAAGGCACCAACCAACTCAACTGTTTTAAGAAAATTCAAGTGATTCGATTGGATGAAAACAGACATAAAATTATTTATTTATTTATTTATTTATTTATTTATTTTGAAATTTATGCAATGCAAAAATTGAGATGCAATAGATGCAGAAAACAAGAGAACAAAAAATAAAATGAAAAATAAAATAAAACGAAAAAGTAAAAGTTATTATGCAATATGTACAAAAATGCAACCTACATGCAACGGGATCTATTTGCATGGATAGATTCCCTTCCCCGAGCTTAAAATATAGCATCATCCTCGATGCTTAGAGAGAGGCATAGTCGGCCTATTGAGGGCCAGGCGGTGGAGGTTAAGGCGGGAACTGGGAGGGAAATAGGGCTAGTAATCTGCAGGATACATGTTGCGGTTATGCTTCTCTTGAGCGGCCCATCGTTGATCAAACTCGGCCCACCACAGCTCCTGCTAGGCCCAATGCTCCTCCTGTAAATTGTGGTAGTCCTGGAATTCGAAGGTGTGCTCAACGACACCCGTGTAAATCTTGCCTACCTCTTGCTGAAGGCTCGTGTAATGATTGTCTAATCATGCAAACTCGCTTATATAAATGTTGTGTTCTGGAAAGGGAATGGGGCGAGTCGAGCTGGAGGCACCTGAGGGTGGAGCAGGGGGATGGGATGTAGTGGTTGGGAGCCCACGGATTACAAGAATACCCAGAATTACCAGATGCCCTAATTTGTAGATGGAATGTTGTTATTTACAGCGAGTATCTTCTTGTTCTGGCTATCAATACATAGATGCCCTTGACCATCTACGGTCCAGTGAACATTCCTGTTTGGCTTAAGGTGGAAGAGGTGCATATTCTCCATGACCTCAATGGATAAGTGAGTGCGGCCCAGGATTATGTCAATGGGATTATTGGGGAGGCGGAGACTAAGATGTTTGCTTATTATTGAAACCATTTCTCCACAGTGAAGTTGGCCACCATTGCTCATGGAGTTTTTGAGCATCTTGTGAATTAACCAACACCCAAAGTGAGGAAGTTTTTCGGGTTTGTGAATCATGCACCATAAGACTTCTAGTTCCATCTTATTTGCCTTACTAATATCTTATTGAGGGAACAAGAGAGAAGCAATGATCCGGTGTGTGACTTTAAGGATCGGATATTTGATGCCATAAGCTTTTGCAGTACCCGATTGAAATTCGTGTTCACAAGAGATGCCACTCCAAAATCCTCTAAATCTTGGTTCAAACTCGGCATTCATCCTACCTTTTGCCTGATACATATCTTTTTTTTTTTTGCTTTTGGTTCACCGATAACATCACAAAGGGTGTATACATGAATCATATGAGATTGGTTGAGTAGACGGAAGGATAGGAAGTGCATTTGGTAATTGAAAGTGATAGAGGATAAAAACTCCAACATGGGTGTTTGGTTACTCACTGCATTAATATTCAAAAGACCATCCCAACCTATGTCTTTCAAAAAAATTTGGACTCCTATGAAGATATAGAGGTCTTTTAGAGTTTGGAGATCCATAAAATTTTGGGCTCCTTTTTCCCTACAGATAAATCTTGAGTATAGGATTTCTTGCGAATTTGACTAAAAAATATCGCCAAATTGGTATGGATTTTCCATGGGACCTTGGTCTTGTTCATCATGAGCCTCTTGACCACCTATGTTGGAGGTCCCAACTCTAGTCCTTTTGCCACGGGATGTGCATTCTCCAATGAAATAAACACTCATTTACACAATGTATGATAGATGGACAATTGTAAACACTAGATCATGACCAAAAGTGAACAATCACACCCAATTCCACTCCAAAAATGTGATCTTAATGATATGCAAAAAGAAAAGGGTTTGGAACAATTATACCAAATGTGTGCTTGTAAATGGAGTTTGAGTGATGTCCAGTGCTTCCCCAAGCTTTCCCCAGGCTTATCCTACAAGAAATTGCAAGTATTAAGTCGAGATTTTGAAACCCAAAAATTCCAGGGTTTGCTTAAAACCCCAAAATCGGCCATGGGAGGGTGAGATTGAGTTGTTTGACAAAGAATATGAAGAAAAGAGAAGAATTTCATACCGTAGAGCTTGAAATATAGAGCAAAATTGAGGAAGATTGAGTGTTTTTAAGAGAATTTTCGAAGAGAGGCAGTAGGGAAAAAGAGGTGCACAAGTTTTTTGAAGATGAATATGAGAAAGAATTGATTTTTTTTATTAAAAACGGACAACCCATTTTTTACGTTTATACGGGCCGTGTAAATAATAAGGTTAAGTTTACACAGTCTGTGTAAATGGAACAATGAAAACACGTGAGTTGGTCGATTACACAGGTCGTGTAAATTAATTATAGGCAAAAGTTTACACGGTCGTGTAAATCCCTGCATTGCCAACAAAATTATTGATTTTCATTTTTTTTGCAAATTTCAACCCGCTAATCCGTTACTGCCCGAAAAATGATTTTTTGACCTCTTTGAACATGAAAAACAACTTGAAACCTTTGAAACTAAGAAAATTTATTGAGAAAATGGAAAATTAAGGAAAAGACAAAAATACCCCCGGGTTGCCTCCTGGTTAGCCGCTCGTTTTTTATGTCGTTGGCTCGACTTGGCCCCTGAATATGCTTCATTGTTGATATGTAGGGTTCTCAATCACCTCCATCTCTTTATTCTTCACTTGGAATCTCTCATAGTACGGTTTAAATCTATGTCCATTAACTTTGAAAATCTTCCCGGTTTGTTAGCTTGTGATTAGGGATGTCAAAAACCCCCCGCAGGACCCCGTTCCCATGGGACCCCGATACCGTACGAGACTAATTTTTTAAAAAAATTGGGAGTGGGTGCGGGGGCGATTTTAACTCCCGTTTATTTTCGGGACCAGGGACGGGAGTGAGTATTTACGTCCTGTACTCCCGCGGGTGCCCCGTTTATATATATATATATATATATATATATATATATATATATATATATATATATATATATATATATATATATATATATATATATATATATATATAAAATTTAAAATACAAATGGGAAAGGAAATTAGGACTTTAGCAGTTTAGCTTTCCTTGTTCCGTCATTGACTTGTTCATTCTCGTCAATTGCGACTTGCCGACTTGTCAATTGTCATCGTCTCAAACTCCCACCGGCGACCAACGAGTTTTATTCAATGTTTTCGACTTCAGCTTCCTCCTTCCTTCCCGGCGATCGACTCGTTCATTCTTATTCTCGGCCAGCGAGTAGGCAACCATCGAGTAGGCGACCAACAACTTCTCCGACGGTGACTGCGACTTTTCATCGTCTCCAACTCCCACCGGCGACCAGTGAGGTTTATTAAGTGTTTCCGACTTTAGCTTCCTCCTTCCCGTCACCGCTGTCAGCCCCTTCTGCATTCCACGGTAATGTCTTTCCTTCTCTATTTGCGTTTCTGTCTTTCCTTCTCCGGTATGAGTAACTTTGTGTAAGTAGCGATCAACAGAGGGTGAAACTTCAAGTTTTCATAGCCGGGTTATGAGTCAATGTTGATGGCCTATGTTTATTTTGGAAAGGATATATTTCGAGGATGCAAGTTTTGCAAGAGGAAGCTCGGTTGCTAGAATCTAGTGAAGGAAGGCAGTATTTGGGTATGATGTCGTGAGCGTGAGGTTAGTAAATGGAGGCAAGGAATCGTGAGATTTAGTGATGGTTTCATGAGGTGTTTGAGTATGATGTCATTACGTTTGGATTATTTCGAGTTGTGAGAAGGAGATGGAAAGTGGGGACCTTTCGGCCAATGGACATCAAGCGAGATTATTCAAGAATGAGGATTGCAACAGGGATAGGTGTTTCGTTATAGTGGATGTCATCAAAAATGGCAATGCATAACTTGAGTAGATGTTTATATTTATGCATGGTCGGTGTGCAGGGCATGAGTTATTGATCGCGGTATGGCGTCAATGCGAGGATGAGATTGTTATGAGGTAAGAGAAAGTACGGTAGACTACGGGAAGCTCCGGTTTCAGTGGTATGGCCAGTGGTTATTGTGATGCTACGGGAAGCCGTAGTACTCATTTGTCAGAGGTTGTTGTGATGCTACGGGAAGCCGTAGTACTCACTCATCAGAGGTTGTTGTGATGCTACGGGAAGCCGTAGTACTCACTCGTCAGAGGTTGTTGTGATGCTACGGGAAGCCGTAGTACTCACTGGTCAGAGGTTGCTGTGATGCTACGGGAAGCCGTAGTACTCACTGGTCAGAGGTTGCCGTGATGCTACGGGAAGCCGTAGTACTCACTGGTTAGAGGTTGTTGTGATGCTACAGGAAGCCGTAGTACTCATTGGTCAGGGTTGTTGTGATGCTACGGGAAGCCGTAGTACTCACTCGTCAGAGGTTGTTGTGATGCTACGGGAAGCCGTAGTACTCATTGGTCAGAGGTTGTTGTGATGTTACTGAAAGTCGTAGTACTCACTGGTCAGAGGTTGTTGTGATGCTACGGGAAGCTGTAGTACTCACTGGTCAGGGGTTGTTGTGTTGCTACGGGAACTGTAGTACTCACTAGTCTGCGAGAAGTTGTCATGATAAGGTATTCTTTGATCAGAGCATGACGCAGAAGAGTCTTAGGCATTGGGTAGCCCTAATTTATGAGTTTTTGGGAACCTGGTGGTCGGACCAGGGGCGAGATCGGGGTTTCCTCAATGATAAGGAGTCATTATGATATGAGTAAGTGTGGTTATCTCAATCTGAAGGAATGGGATGAGGGAGGTACGCATGATTTGCAGGAAATGAGTTTGGAGTTAAGTGCTTCATTGGGACGAGTGGTTCCAACTCTAGGTCGGACCAGACTCTCAAGTTTGAGTTTGGCTCTGGTGGTACGTGGGATAGGCGAGATGAGATTTTGGATTATGAGGTGGGTTCCATGATGAGGAGTATTGTCTGTCATCTGACGTCTTAGACCTATGTGGGTCAGTACTCGGGTACAAGAGGTACTATAATTTGCTTGAGCGATGAGTATCAGAAGGCAGAAGTCGGGGTCGAGTCGATCTCCAGTTGGGGAAGGTAGCATTCGCTTAGGGTTGAGCGAACTTCATTACTTGGGTGTCGCATTGGGCCGATATGGTGATAGTAACCTGGAGACGGTTGGGATAATGCAATGGGTGACCCTGGAGGTCAACTTTCGGGTCAAGATCAGACCTGGTGCTTAGTGTTAAATAGGGATATGAAGGTTGCAACCGAGGCTTATGATTTTAGATGGAGGACTTCTAAGCAGGTATGGTCCTTTTGTGTCAGAGGACAGGATGTTGAAAGTTACTGATTCAGATGGATTATGATAGTGGTTCAGTGGATAAGCCCTGGTTCGATGTAAAACCTTTCGTTCTTTGGGGCGTGATTTGGACTGTTTTGGTACGTTGGTATGAGTGATTGGTAGCCGATTACCAGATTTTTTCTTGAGGTAATCATAGGAGCAGTGAGTTATCAGGATTTGATGTTCAAAGGGAGAATATCATGGTGATAGCGTGAGTGGGCGGTTTGGCGGGGGGCCAGGCCACAAGGATTTCTTGTTCGGGAAGGTTGGAAAGGGTTATTTTAGCAGCAGAGGATCCGGTTCTGTTCCAAATTTGGAGTACCTGGGCGGATTCAGGTATGCAGGGAGAAAGATAACGTTTGATGGGAGAGCCTCTCAGCGGTGCTTTATGAGTGTTTGATTTCTATCTATGTGCTTGAGGAACGATTTCAAGGGCGAAATCTATTTCAAGTGGGGGAGAATTGTAACATCCGGATTTCCAGGCATGTTAATTTGAGTATTTCTTTTAAAGTCATGAGGAGGGACTCGACGAGTCGATGTCTAGACTCGTCGAGTAGGATCGCGATTGGTTGACTGGATTAATGAAGGGACTCGACGAGTCCGCGCTGTTATGTGAAACCCTAAATCTCAGGGCCTGAGCCTATTTAAGGGCCCTTATGGCCATCATTTGCGGCCACTTCACCCCTGAGAAACCCTAGAGGGCAGAGAAATCGTTTGTGGAGCAAGAGGAAGGCTAATTCATCATTCTTGAGTGTTTAAGAAATAGAGAAGGAAGGAGGGCATGCTAGGAGGATTGAGGAGCTTAGATCTTCTATATTTTGGTCAGATGGAGCTGATAAAGCTATCAATCTGTGCTTAATCTCGTGTAATTGTTAATTACCTTGAATCTAGGGTTTTCCCAACCCCCTTTATTTGCTTGTAATGATATATAAGTTGTCCCTTTGGGTGTTAGACTCTGGATCTGGACCTTTAGAGGTCCAGAGAGCATTATTTATCATGCTTTATGTTATTCCATGGAGGAAATGAACCTAGAATGCCATTTTATAAGCTATTTCATAAAATAGAGTCATATGGACGTTGCATGAGTGTTGATGTGTGTAAAACCAACTAGTTTTAATCCTACTAACTTAGACACAAAATAAACACACGAAAGGCAGTGTACCTATCGATTAGTAATATAGTTCAAGCAAGTAGGGTATCGAACACAAGGAACGGTAAACAATTAAAATAAATGCTAATATTATCTAAATAAAACAAATAATAGAAAAGGGGTTTTCTCTAGTTTTGCAAGACTAGAAACTTAAACAATTAACTAAAACTTAAACTAACAAACTAAGAGCTAAGCAAATAAAAATCAACTAAATTCAATAATAAAGAGGACTTCTGTTTAGGTTCGACTCATTTGTTCCCATGGATGATTTCAATGTATCGGATTAATTCTTCATTGGCTACCGACTAAGATGATTAGTTTCACGTTTGCTATTACTAATCCTTAGGAAACAAATTAACTCAAGCGGTGGCCAGTTATCTAAATTAACGAATTTCCTAGTTATTGATTCGGGTTAAATAAGACTTGTAATGGTTAATTAAATTGGCCCTTCAATTAACCTATTGCTGATGTTCATCAAACAATCTCACACATTAACTTACCTATCTTCTAGTTAATTCTAGTTTCACATTCGTTATTCCTAGACATACAACTATGTGGTCACAATAAATCATATGAAATTAATAACTAAGAGATGTTTATACAAGTTAATTACTAATTTATTAACAGAAGAATAGTTATTGTTAACACATAAGGTTCTTTAACAAGCTTAATAAAACATAATCACCAATTAAAATTAATCCTAATCAAATAATCAATCCATGTTCACAAATTCATCTACCTAAACAGAAGTTATGAGTTTTTAGCTCATGATTACAGCAGAAACAAGCACAAAAACGAAATCAATTGGTAAAAACATAGTTCAAACAAGAGATTAGGTAAGAGTAAACTTGATTTTGACTTGATTCTCCTTAAAATTGAATGTAGGGTTGATTCCCTTGCTTCCCACGCTCCAATAGCACCTTTAGTCGACAATTGGCCTCCAAGGGTTCATCTCTATCCTAGGGTATCGATCTGAAAGTCCCTTTATATAGATTTTCACAAAACAGGGGCTACTCGGCGAGTCCAGTGACCTACTCGGCGAGTCCATCACTTAAAACCCGTGTACGGCAAGTCAGCACGTCCAGAATCGCGAAACTTCTGACCAACTCGGCGAGTAATCGACCCTACTCGCCGAGTACGTTTGGAATCAACATTTTCTCAAAACACGAAAGTCGTCCAAAATTGTGTCTAGTTTTCAGAACATTTTGAATCTCGTCAATCGGAGTTACGGTTCATGAGATATGGCCAAAACACTGACGAGGGGTCAAGCTGTCTAGCAATGTCCTTCTTTCTTCAAAATCCAAGATCCAAGCTTCCAATCGCTAGTTCCGCTTCCTTTTCCATCTGAGCATGTCATCATTGCTAAAAAATGAAATTCTAAACTAATTAAGCACCTTTTGTTCATTAAATGAGACAAAAACAACATAAAGTATTAAGATAATGCATGAAGTTTATAACTAAATATGCTCATATCAAGTGTCAAGGTTCAGACTTTACGTGGTTATTGAGCTTGGGAAGGACAAATCTATGGATTAGAGGAATAGATCTGACCTCAGAAGGTTATTTTTCTTTGAGTATGGAATGGACTCGCCGAGTCCATGAGTAGACTCGACGAGTCGGACCGGGTTGATCCGTGACTCATGTCAGTTGGTGACCAGCCGAGTTGGGTGAGTGACTCGGTGAGTCATATGGGATTTAAGGAATTGGAGTTCACGTCTGAACTCGCCGAGTCGGTGCATGACTCGACGAGTTGGGTCAAGAGTTGACCGTTGACCAGCGTTGACCAGAGTTGACATGTGTTGATTTAAGGGTATTAGTCAAACTAAGTCAAGGAAGTAATAATTAGAGATGTATTTATGTTATAGGAGGAAGCTAGGTCGGAAAATTGAGCACGAGTGTTTATCCGACATCTTCGAGGTGAGTCTTCTCACTATGCCTTACCCGATGGGGTGATTATGTGTGACCGGAAGGTCTTATGTGTATGATGAATATGTGATGCATGTTGTATATGTGATATGTTATGATATGATTATGATGATGTGGACCAGAATGTTAGGATGATGGAAATCCCCTAAAACACTTGGATCGGAAGATCCTATAGAGTTATGGCCTGGAAAGATGTATGTGCTGTATGTGGTATTTTGAGGAACTCACTAAGCATTTATGTTTAGAGTGTTTGTGTATGTGTTTCAGGTACCAGTGATGATCGCGGGAAGGCACCGACATGATTCGTACACACTTATGAAGTTTATGTTATGAGATCTTGGGAAATGTTTTGATGTAATAACAGTGGACACCTCATGTTTTGAATTACTTATTGATTAAAAGTATGTTTTAAAAATGAAAAAAATTGTTTTGAAATTTCACGTCGTTACACAAAACCATCGTCCGTGATAAGATTCTTTGAAACCGACATTTTTCCTTAGAATCTCAACCCTATCACCTCTTTCAAACTTCATTGTTATTTATGATAAGGTTTCCGACCTTGATGACGACAATGGGGTTTATGAAAGGGGTTAGGGTTTTCCGATGCGTAACGGAGTGAGTAAATTTCGAACGAGGAGGCAATGAATTGACGAACGAGGATGTGTTACTGATTTCACAGAGATGAAGCGGAAATGTTTGGTTACAAGAGAGTCTAATGGTTAAATTTATCATTTCAATAGCAAGGGTTTACATTTAACGGAACTTAACGAACTTAACAAACTAGTTAGCCATAATGACTTTTCTTGTAAGGTTTTTCAAATTTAGAAACCATCTTTATAAAAAAAAATTATAAAAAGAAAATCCGATACATTTCGTAATTTTGTTAAAAGAAACTCTTCTCTCATGATGTCAAGCCTCAACTTTAGATACGGAGTTCCGGGAAAACAGCCGGCATTCAACAAGAAAAAGCTAACAGAAGGGTAAAAACGTAATTTCACACACTGGATCACGATTCACCATCACGATTACAATCTAAATTAAAACCAGCCAGCAAGGAAACTCTCAGGCCTAAAAACAAGGTACGATCACCAACTGCAAAACACACACTTACACACTACCTCTTTCATCCTGATCCTCTTTCTCTCTCTACAAATCTTTTCCTTTATTTATCTTGCTGTCCACCCACGAACCCATCATCAACAAAACATGGAGCCGAAGAGTCAACACGCACCCCTCATCAATGGCCCAACTTGGACCAAGATTTATGTCGAACAAGAAATACAAAAAACAAAAATCTTGAAAGATACAGAGAAAAAGAAGAAAAGAGAGATAGATAGATGAGATGTCTTCAAATTCCAACCAAACCCACCGATTTAATTATGATTATGACAGATATACCCTTCTGCAACCCCCAAAATGTGGTCTTTTTGGGGCTTTCTATTTGGTCAGATATCCATATTCATATTCATCACAAACAACAACAGAGAAAACAGGGAAAGCAAGAAACTTCTCATCACCCATCACACCCTTTCGTCTTTCTTTATTTAAGTCTTTCTTCATCTTCCCCACACCCTTCTCTCTCTCGAGAGTCTTGTCTTTTTATTTCTTCTTCACGAAACTTGAGATCTGATGAGTAAGAAGATGAAAAGGGTTACTTTTGATTTGTCTTCTCATGCGTCGTATGAGGATGCTAGGGCAAGAATTAAGCATCAAACCCTTCTTCAAGATTTTATAGAGTTACAACAGGTGATGATCTTTATTTATCTTTTGTTTTTGATCTAATGATCTCTTGTTTTTTTGGGTTCTGGGTCGGATTTGTGTCGATGATCTTATTTAGGGTTCTTGTTATTTTGATCTTATGCGTTGATATAGTTTAGGGTTTTTAATATCCTTCGATCTTTTTTTAATCTTTTTTGGAATATCGATTCGTGCTTATTTTTTCCCACGATCTATAATATGTTTGATCTGTGTGCCAATGATTTCTTGATGAATTTAACGTTTATGTTGTGGGTTTTGCTCGATCGATGATCTATTTTCTTGCTTTTGTTCTTGATTGATTCTGTGAAAGAAAGAGAGGAGTTATCTGTTCATCAAATTTCGATAAATCGAAATCTTTTCTTTTTGAAAATTTCACCATTAATTTGGTGTTCAGCTGTCTGTTTTCGATGATTATAGTCAAGTATATGTGTTCGCTGTTCTTTCTTTATAATTTTGACATATTTTATGTTATTTAACAGGAAACAGAAGCCCAAAGAAGCAATTTGATGGCTTTGAAACAAAAGAAACTAACCTTACAAGCCGAAGTTAGGTATAAACTTACTTATTTTGTGCTATTAACCTGTTTTTTTTTTTTTTTTTTTTTTAAGTGCACTAATTAAAAAAAGAGCATCTTATTCGATTATTCTTCTCATTCGTTTATGTCTACAAATACAGGTTCTTGAGGCAAAGATACAAATTTCTAACAAATAACAAGTCATCATCGACTCCAAAAAAGCAATTATTTTCAAAATGGCACCCAACCCGAGTCAAAAAAAGCAAAAAAGAGAAGGTTAATCATGAAAAGCAATCACCTTTACACAACATCAAGAAAAAAGCTCCTGAATTCGACTTGAATCTTGGAAATTCTTTACATGTGAAAGAACAATCTGTTCAAAGAGCAATTTCAAACCAACGGGTCAGGATCAACGGGCCAAAGATTAACCCATTTCGTGATTCAAACCCGCAAAACAACCTTTTTGGATACCCAGAACCCACGGGTCAAAAAAAACCCATAATCGACTTGAACCAGATTTCTGTAAGTTAATACAATGTTTTATTACATACTTTATTATTGTTTATTAATTGTTTCACTTGTTCTAATTTTATGTTTCTTGATTGTAGAGAGAAGAAGAGGAATTACAAGATCAATGTCAGCCGTTTGATCATCGAACAAATGTGCGGTTATCAATCTTTAGGAATGTTCCGGGTGGTTCTGGTTTGGATTTGGGTCCGGGTCCGGGTACGGGTTTGGGGTCGGGTTCGGGTTTGAGGGTTAAGCCTGTGAAGAGGAAGATATCTTGGCAAGATCCTGTGGCTCTAAGTGTATGGGGTGTATAAATAGAGGGTTTTGCTATATATGGAAAGAAATGAGTTAGATTTTTGTTAAATGTTATATGGTGGTTTAATTCTAGGGTTTTGAGAGTGATTTTGTGGTTTAGAAGGAAAGTCTTTTTTGTAGAGGAAATTTCTTAGATTTGTGGGTTATGAGAATGGGAGAGAACAATTCTTTTGTTGGTTTGTTTGGGTGATTGATGAAATGATTGTGAAGGTTTTTTTTAAGTGTTCTATCTATTATTCATTAAGTTTTTTAATTGTGGATTCGTGTACCATGATATTTTTCTTTTGAGTTGTTGAAACTTGAAATGTACAAATGTGTGTTCTATATATTTCTGAAACAAAAGGTTCTTTTTATACCAAAGACCTAATGCATGGAGCAAATTAATCAAAGGGGGGTTATTTATTTTAATGGAATTGTTGTATTATTGTACTCTCTTTGTTAATCATAAAATGGTGTTGTGAAAGGGATAAAAACTGTTGTGTACGAAAATGTAACGAGAAATTGAAAAACTTTAACAATTGATAAATCATTTTTTTCATTTTGCCACTTACTTCATAACAAACACCAAGAATATACAAACAAATAAATGGGTATTGCACGCATACAGAGTTGCACTTGATGTGTTGACACTGTTGAAACATTTATTTAACCAATTTGAGTGATTTGACAAATGATAAACAATGAAATTAAGAAAAAAAAAAACACATTGAATTCTGAATATTTGGTCAGCTGGTCATGTTTGTCCAGTTGATTTGGCTTGAGCCATTGAGAAACAAATTATAAGTTACAAAAATAACAACAAACATTTGGACACAGAAGTAATAAGTATGAAGTTAAATGTAAAAAGTAAAAAGTCAGAACACATTTATAAGTGATGAATGAGCTACCGAAGACAAGATAAAATTACAATCTATAGACTTACAGAACACACGTGAAGATGTGAAGGTAAATATCACAAATTTCTAAATTCCAAACAACGTGGTTGATGTAAATATCACAAAATCATTTTTTTTTTATTTATTAATCCTGGAGCTTATTTAACCAATAACTAAACCCTATATAATATAAGTAAACACAAGATATAATTGCAAAATTGATTCATGTGGTACGTCAAAACTAGCAAGTCTGATCTAAAAAAAGTTTAGGTTTGCAAGGATGACCTAATAATTTGGTTTTGTTGCGAGTCCAATTTTATTTAAACTTTTTCCTATTGATGATTTTGCCCTTTATTATTTTTTCATTTTTTTTATTACAACAATTAAAAAAACTATTAAAAAAATACCTCTCTCTCTCTCTCTCTCTCTCTCTCTCTCTCCATTGGACCCGACAGATGTGCCTAACTTCTTCTGCTTCGACCATCTAAATCACTACCGTCCACCACAATCTATAGCTATCATCACCACCTCTCGCCACCACTACTAGCACTGGATGCCACCACTATAAAAGAATCAGAAATAAAAAAATGTTTTTGTTTCTTGTTTCAAATTCTTGCAAAAGAAAAGTTATTCGATCTAAATCATCAAATATTTAGCATTCATAACCAAAATCTGATTCAAATTTCAAAAGCACCAATCTATCTATGAATATTCACCAATTAATAAGTACATAAAACATTCAAAATCAGATGATGGAACCAGAAATTTTAGGGGTCTCCTTGTTTGGGTAATCTGGTAGCAAAGAATAAAGATAAATCGAGACCCACCTGCAAATCTGTCTTCAAATAAATCGAGTAAAAAGAGACCCACCTGTATACAAATTCAGACAACAATTTCATGGCCTCAAATCGATTCCAAGAGATGTAAGTATGTAAAATGATCTCCCCGTTTCCCCTTCTCCCTCTTCTTTTGAAACTTGCAAATCAATCGGAACAAAATTAAGGTAGTGACTGTAACAAGCTTACTAGCATAGAGGTGGGAGGATGTGCTTGGGTTGCAGATTACCGCTGACAACAAAATCCTAGCTATTTAGATGACGACGACTTCAGATTAATTTGGGTTTCTCTAGGTAACGACGACTTTGAGATCAGAGGTTGGTGATGGCGGAGACGATGGGGCTAAATATAAGAACCCTAATTGAGCTGGATTTGCAATGGTGGTTTCTCCCCTTTCAGTCGTTGTCAATATATCGAGTTCTAGATCTTCTCCTCCCACGACGGACGGTGGAGAGTTTGATGCCTCCGATCTGTGAAAGGGAGGTCCAACGAGAAGACACACTGCTCCAGGTCTTCGAAAACCATGTTTAGGTGTTGTTGTAGGTTTTCTATGCATGAGATAGATAGATAGATATATAGCTATATATATATATATATATATATATATATATATATATATATATATATATATATATATATATAGAGAGAGAGAGAGAGAGAGAGAGAGAGAGAGATGTATTCTATTTTTTTTTATATTTTTAATAGTTGTAATAAAAAAAATGAAAAATAAAATAATAAGGGGAAAAATCATCAATAAAAAAAAGTTCAAACCAAATTAGACCAAACTCGCAACAAAACCAAACTATTGGACCACCCTTGTGAGTCCAAACTTTTTTGGACCAAACTTGCTAGTTTTGATAAACCATAGGGCTCATTCTTGCAATTTTGTCAAATCACAAACTAGAATGCTTCAATTAATCCCTAGAACTAGACATGAGATTGGATCAAAACATATGAAATTACCCCCAATAAAATAAAAGCGAAGTAAAGCGACAAAGATAAATCTCAAATACTACCTTAAAATCTCATTATACTCACGTTACCATATACACATCTTAGACTCGTGCATGTTGTTGTTTTGGATGTTTGAACTCCTAAAAGGCATAACTATTAACCACAAAAGAGCTTCATGCAAATAGGCAATCATGGGAGCATATGGCTTTGTCTTTGAATCTTGTTCTTTGAGAGTTTGAGTCCTCAAATCAGAAATCGGTGATTCACTATGATTTATTTCACCTCAACTTTTGTTTGCCATATTGGTTTTGCCAAACGACATGTAGAACTTGCTAGTTATGAGGGATGGGTTAAGTTGCAAGAAAAAAGATTGAAAAGTGGGAAAAACAATTGAGTTTAGCTTTCTCCCTCTTCTCCAATCTTTTGCGGAGAATTGAGTTTGAGCTCAATATGTTGAAGGGAGGGGACAGTGTATGGTGAACTTATCGTACCTACTCCATGTAGCCTACTATTCTATTTAGCACCGAGCTTGCTACTTCCAATGGTGATGGCACGTTTCCTTTTTTGGTTTATCACTTTACCGTTTTTCATTGTTTATCAAATATCGTTTGACCCATAACTGATGCCCCACTTTTGAGTGTTGCTCTGAGTCATGATTTATTGTCGCTCATATCCCTAAGTTGACATTGGAAGTAAGATTCCTAGCTAAATGGAGTCCATGTATGTAACACCCAAAGTTTCAAAGGCCAAGAAAGGAAAGAAAAGCCCTAATTTAAGGGTCGACTCGGCGAGTCCAAGGAAGGACTCGACGAGTCCGAGCGGGATCCGAGTCGAGGAATAAGTGACCAACTCGGCGAGTCGGCCAAGGCGACTCGGCGAGTAGGGTCTGTGCGAGGAAAACCCTAAATCCGGGGCTTGGAGCCTATTTTATCGCCTCATTCTTCTTCCTAGTGTTCCTTTACTGTCTCTCACACCCAGAACGCCGCGCCCTAAGCCCCCATTGTGCTCATTCATGCTTTTGGCCATTTTTGAGTGATTTAAAGGAAGAAGAAGAAGTGGGAATCTTTGAAGCATCAAGGAGTGGCATTGGATCCGAAGTCTGGGGATCATTTCAGAGCATTTGAAGGTATTAAGTCGTTTCTCTCCTCCAGATTTTCCTTGGTTATGAGTTTTGGGGCTTTTAAGCCATGTTTGAAATCAATCTCAAGCTTGAGGTCCAGATCTGAGGTTGCTACCTCAGATCCATGCTTGTTTTGGTCTAGAATTTCGTAAAGTATCAGCCCTTGAGTGGATCATGTAGTCTTTTTGCCTTAAGCCCTAGTTTTTGGCATGTTTTGCCTAGATCTCCTTCTCTACGCGTAAAGATTGCAACTTTATGTAGGGAATAGGCTTGGGAAGGGTAGATCTACAGTTTGGAGTCCATGCATGACTCAAAAGTCCTCTGCATGTAAGGAGAACTGAAGGGACTCGACGAGTCCTTTGAGTGGACTCAGCGAGTAGCATGGAGTTGTGGAGAAACTCGACGAGTGGGATGAACAACTCGTCGAGTCGTATGAAGATTGCCTTGTACTCGGCGAGTCTGTTCTTGGACTCGGCGAGTCAGGTCGCGAAACCCCAAACCCTTTGAGTTGTGACTCGAATCAGTGAGTCGGGTGGAGACTTAGTGAGTTGGACAGGTCTGGACTTAGAAATCGGTAGACTCGGCGAGTCATGGACTGACTCGGCGAGTCGAGTCACGAATGGAAGGTATCTGATCATTTTGAACTAGGCGAGTCAGTAGGGTGACTCGGCGAGTAGGGTTGACCTGGAAGGTTGACTTTGACCAGGACCTTGACCTTGGACCAGGGTGGACTTGGTTGTCTTTCGGGGGTCAGTTAGACTCAGTGTTGCATTGATAATTGGTAGTTTGGGGAGCAAGGGGAGCAGGAGTTTCATGAGTTGTCGGGCAGCAACTAGTGAGATCATCAGCAAGTTCAGCCAGTACAGGTGAGTTTCCCTTTGTGTGAATGGGTCTAAGGCCACAATACCGACCCATGTAGTTATGAGTAGAAGACCCGGGGGTTAGCCTTAGGCACAGTATGCTAGTATTATTTTCAGGATGAGGTCCAGTAATAGCGGGCGGGTGCCCAAGGAATTGTTTATATGATAGTTTATACTTGTTGTCTGTGTGATACATGTATGTGCCTGGTAGGGAGGTGAGTGTGGGCGAGGTCCCGTATCTCACCAGTAGCAGAGTGTGGATGGGGTTCCATATCTCATTAGTAGCAGAATAGGGGCGAGGCCCGAACTAGAACAGGAGTGAGAGTGGGCTAGGCCCGTACGTCACTACCATTAGGAGCGTGGACGGGGTCCCATGGCTCATCAGTAGCAGGACATGGGCGAGGCCCAGGATAGGCGAGGCCTTAGGACATAACCAGTTGTATGTGTTAGTTATGTGTTGTGAAATGTTTATGTGTTATTATTTGTTGGCGGGCGAGGCCCTGTGATAGGCGGGGCCTAAGTAAAACAGATCTGTATCCGAGCGGGGCTCGAAGCCAGGCGGGGCCGTTGTAGCGGGCAAGGCCCGAGGTAGGGGGCGAGGCCCAAGATAGTGGGCGTGGCCCAGTATGTGCAGTATGTGGTTATGCATGGTATGGGGTAGGGTGGGGAACTCACTAAGCTTCGTGCTTACGGTTTTCAGTTTTGGTTTCAGGTACCTCCGGTAGCAGAGGGAAGACCTCGGGGTGATCGCATGGCACACACCATAGATTAGACAGCCTGGGAATGTTTACTCTGATAATGAACATGTGTTTTGAAAACTTATACTCATAATATGTTTTGGAATAATGACTTTACTTTAAGTAATGATTTATTAAAAGAAATTTTTGGTCTTAAATTTTGGGTCGTTACAATGTACCCCTTTGGAGTATTATGCATCCGCCGTTGCTTATATGTATCTTGTACTCACGATTCAAAGCCTATACAAAGAGGTTCACTCAAATGATTCATGATTTTGTGTTTAAGAAGTAATGAGCTTATTTGTTTATAGGGAATGAATTATATTCTTATGAAACATATGAAATCTTTCAATTGTGCATATTCTAATGGAAGAGACAAATGATGGTTATTTCCTGTCATACATTTGTATTAAATATTGTTTGAATTTATTGATTTGTAAAAAATTTGTACGAAAATATTTGTTAAATTTTGAAGTAATGTTGTATTGTTTTATATCAAAGGACTATTGTAAATGCATTACTAGAAAAAGCATTTAGTGACAATTATTATAAATGCACTTCTACAACATCTCCCATCTTAGTTCTATCAAACTATGATCAACCTTTATTCCATGATTTGAAATATACGATCTATTTAACAAATCATAAACATATGTTGTCCCATAAAATTACAAGATAGAAAAAAACAAAGATAAACATATTGCATAATTATAAAACAACAACAACATAAAAAAGCAAAAAAGATAAACATATTGCATAATTATACAACAACAACAACAATAACAACTTTACCTTTTATTTTAGGGTACCATAAGTATATGTAAAATGCTAACTTTGTTTCACTGTACATTAGTATAACATTCAGTTTCAGGATGTTTCTTTATCTGGAAAGATGAACTTTCATTTGATCAAGAGAATGTCTCGGGCTTTAAATGATGAAGTTTTGGACCTAAAGGAATGGGGCTTTCGAGCTAAGAGAATAAGGCTCAAACTAAAAGGGTTAGTTTTGGGTCGGAAACAATTTAGGCTTAAGATGAATTGGGCCTTGTTGGAAAAGACACTTCATGACATGAAGGTTGTTTAATCTCAAGCCCATGTATTTAAAGTTTTATCCCGTAGTTAAAGGTGTTATCTCAGTGTTTTTGGCCACTTAAAAGCCCTATCCCATCACAGAGCCTCTTGAGTGTAAACCCTAGCCTCCATATTGTTTCTCCTCCATTTCTTTACAAGTTTTGATGTTTTTGGTGCTTTGATTTCAATATTGGAGTATAAGAAAGAAACGTTTAGATGAAGATGAACTCCATGGGAAAACAACTGGATTTCATATTCATCTAATCGCTTCTAGACCTTGGTATGATGCAAAACTTCCACCTTTATGCTAATTTCTTGCTAGATCTAGGTTATTAGTGACTTAGAGGTCATTTTTGTCCTTTTTATTCTTGTTCTTGGAGTTTGATCAACTTAAAGACCTTGCATTGATTGTAAGTTGATTTTTGGATTATTTGGTATTAGAAAGTTGAGAGCTTTCCATTCTCTTCAATCCATGCATGGATTTGTGACCATTTGAAGTCCATTTAGTGTTAACGCTTAAGATATTGTATTATAGAGTTCTCTAAATGGATAAAGTTGGAAACTTTATCCACTATTTCCCTGGAGAGATCCAGTAAGTCTCCGGACTTCGAGTAGTTAGTATCATCTCTTTAGTTCAGATAAGTTTTCTTACTATATTACTTATGACATAGTTGTTGCAACATGATTGTATGATTAGATAATCTATTAAGGGTTTGCTTGTTGCTTGTATGTTTAAATGCTTTATTTTATTGAAATATACTTGTTGGGTTGAAACCGACCCATTCGGTTGAAATAGTCTCGTTGGGTTGAAACAGACCCAAAACTGGTATGTAAAGTTTTATGTGTTATATGTGATATTTTCAGGAATTAACTAAGCTTTGACTTATAATTGTGAATTAAATATTTTTCAAGTACTTATTTGATAAAGTGAATGCATGACTGCACACACACATCAACAACTTTTATGTTTTAAGACTTCCACGATGATTTTATTTATACTCTGATCTCCTGTAGCACCTGGTTCCTGGTATGTAAATCTTATTTGAGTGTTTTCCATTTTTAGCCCTGGACTCGGCGAGTCATAGGTCCGACTCGCCGAGTAGAGCCGGGACCCGGGACACGTTATAAGTTGGCGACTCGGCGAGTCCATATCCTGGACTCGACGAGTCACCACTGTCGGATGAAACCCTAAGTTTCAAGGGTTTGCACCCTATTTAAACTCTCATTCTGCCCCAATCTCGTCCCCATTCACCCTCAGAGCTCTATACCTTGTTCAAGAGTTGTTTCCTTGTGAGTTTGAAGCATTTGGTGTGCTCTCTTGAAGTTTTGGAGTGGGAAAAACAGTAGATCAAGAAGAAGAAGAGGAGGTCAAGCATCTTTGAGCTTTCTCAGTATGTTCCCTAAGGTATGACTCGATTTCCCCTTGCTTTCATGCTTATAGTCCCTTATAGCTCCATTAAAGCCTTTCTTGAACCATTTCCAAGCTTGTGTATGTGTGGGGGTTCGTAATAAGCTGAGTAACCTCTAGATCTAGGCATGGCTGAGCTCCAGGAGCTCAGATCTACTGCCTTTATGGACCCATGTTGCATGAAAACCTTAGATCTACTCTTTTGGTGTATTTTGAACCCTAAAACCCTCATAGATGGATATTTACACGTAAAGTTGGAAACTTTACGTGTTATTCATGCTCTAGCAGCCCAGATCTACGAATGGCATGGACTGGATTCGAGCAAAATCGCGTTTATGGCTCTTGCATGAAGCAGACTCGGCGAGTTGCTCATCTGACTCGGCGAGTCTGGTCGCGAGTCTCCGAGATTGTCCCCTTTTAGCTGTGTCGAGTTGTGTGGTGAGTCCAGGGTGGACTCGGTGAGTTGAAAGCCAAAACTCACCCATAATGGAACTCGGCGAGTCGATGCCCAGACTCGGTGAGTTCAAGGCAATCTCCTTAGATCAAGAACAGACTCGGCGAGTTGTTCATACAACTCGGCGAGGCACAGAATAAATTGTTCATCGGATGAAGATGAACTCGACGAGTTGTTCATACAACTCGGCGAGTAGGATGAAGGACTTGAACATCAGTTTGGAAGGAGAACTCATCGAGTCAACACCTAACTCGACGAGTAGAAGCAGAATTCAGGTCAGTTGTTTGGACATGGACTCGGTGAGTTGGCGAGCCAACTCGGCGAGTCGGGTCAATTAAAAGTTGACTCTGACTTTGACTTAGGGCGTGATCAAGGGTAGAATGGTCATTTTACCCAAAGGACAGTTAGCAGTATTTGACTAAGTGTTTGGTGGGAATTTCAGCCGGAGGATTTCCGGAGCAGCAGCAGCAGACAGACTATTCCCACACAAATCAGCAGCTACTACGAGGTGAGTTACCTTCCAGTAGCGGTGGGTCTAAGGCCACAATGCCGACCCATCAATAGGAGATGTGTGATTAGATGATTGTCTTTGTGATATTCATCTAGGGTTGCTACTACCTGTGTTATGTTATGTGTTAGCGACAGTAGGGGGAGATAGTCCCCCAGAATACCGGTTGATAGGGCCGAAGGGGCGGTCATGCCCAGCCATGCTAGATAGACTATGTGATATATGTGTTATGTGGTAGTAGTAGGGGTGAAATAGTCCCCAGTATCCGGTCGAGAGGACCGAAGGGGAGGCCAGCACCCAGATATGCTAGGTAGTATCCGGTTGAGAGGACCGAAGGGGTAGGTCGGGAACCCAGATATGCCTGACAATTTATGTATGTTATGTGATTGTATGGTATGTGGTACAATGTGGGAAATCACTAAGCTTTGTGCTTACAGTTTACAGTTTTGGTTTCAGGTACCTCTTCATCGAAGGGGAAAGAGCTGGCACGGTAGCGGCATATCATGCACACATGCTGGTTTCCGCATCTATTAGATTTCCCTGAGATTTATACTGTGATATTTTGATTGGTTGTATGATTATGCTTTTAGACATGGTTTACGATGTGATGTGGTTGATTAAACAATGTTTTTAATTATTAGCGTTTTCTAAAGTAATGTTTTAAAAACGAAATTTTTGGACGTGAAAATTAGGTCGTTACAAGTTGGTATCAGAGCCCTGGTTTGAGGGATTCGGACACACCTTCAGGGGTGTTTGAACTCAAATCGAGGGATTAAAAGATTTTGGAGGGAGAAAATGTTTTCTAAAAGGTTAAGTAACGGGTTTTAAGAAAGAACAATGTGTGTGATGTGCGCGACCGACCAAGCTCAAGTAAGTATTCCCCAATGTACCCATACAAGTTTATTTATGTTTATCAGTTTCTGTAGAACAACATGCTAGAATAGGACTAAGGATCTAGGAGTGATGCCTTATGTGCCTGCTTTATGTGCTTCAGTATATGAAAGAGTTTCATGCTAGAGTTGAGTAGACAGCAGTAGGGTAGCGTGTTTAGGTTATTCCTGATAGTACGAGTTTAGCATTGTATGCTGGTTCAGTTCTCTCTTCGAGGATAGAGTTGCTTGAGATTGTTTTTCTTACGTCCAAATGTTGTTTGCTTTGTGCTATGTGGGCCTTGAAGTGATGGGAGTTAACTGTTAGGTGAATACGTTAAAGTCACATGTGATCAGGGTTGAATAATCTCAGAGTCTTGGATTTGATTATATTGCGTAGCTCTTGTTTGAGCCTTAACCGTTGTAGAGATGAGTCCCTTACTCGAAGGATTATTCGAGCCTCAGCACATGTGATTGTATTCAGGTAATAGTTAATTGACATCACCAAGATGCCTTCAACAGCTAAGGACTGGGTTGGGTGGAGTCAGAGGTTTCCTAGGGTAAGCCTAGGATAAAGAGTAGTAGTGATCAGCGGTAGGGGAAGGGACCTGGTTGAGTCGAGACGGTCCTTGGGGAAGGTATGGATAGATGTGGAAGGTAGTATGGGCCCGTACTACTGAAACCAGAGGATCCGTACCCGAACCGAGGAAGGCTAAGATAAGACTAGGGAACTTGTAGTGGGTGGGATCCCTCCAGGGGTATCAGTATCGCTAACAGTTGTTATTTCTTTGTATTTCAGAATGGTGGTACTACGCCCGAGGCCAGCAGTTAGCAGTTCAGGAGAGGTATCGGGTTCGGGATCAGGTTCTGAGCCAGTAGATGAGAGGCTGCGCGAGTTTATCACGTTAGAGATCACCAGAGGTATCCTTAAGTCGACCCCCATTATCTTCGGGTCGATCAAGGAGGGGATATTGGAGATGATGGAGGATCGCCTCCAGGCATTCAGGAGTGACATGGCATCTGGCCAGTCGGGATCTCGCACACTATCCTTTAAGGACTTCAGGGGCAGTGGTGCACCGGATTTCCATGGGGTGAAGGACCCCATTGTTGCCAGGCGATGGATTGCAGACATCGAGTCTGCACAGTTGACTAGCTTCTGCCCCGAGGGGTCGAAGGTGAGGTATGCAGCAGGGTGTTTACGAAACTGAGCTCAAGATTGGTGGGAGTCAGTGAGTGACTCTTTGGGATCCTCAGCTATCGAGGCTATGACCTGGTCGGACTTTGTGACCAGGTTCAGGGCAGAGTTTGCGCTGGCTGTCGAGCTTCAGCAGTTGGCCAGGGAGTTTTTTGACATGAGACAGACAACAGAGACTATGGCAGAGATCACCACCAAGTTCCGGGAGAGGGCACTGTTGGTGCCTCAATATGCGGGTGATGAGGACATGAGGAGGACCCGCTATCATGACATGCTCCGGGCTGATATCTGGGAGCATGTTAGTTTTTCAGCTTGCCCCACCTTGGACTCCATGATTGCCAGGGCGAGGGAGAAGGAGATAGATTTGGAGCACATCCGGAAATGGAAGGCGGAGGAGGGTCAGCCAGGAGGGTCTTCGGGGAAGAAGCCCAAGGGATCAGATGTGGGGCCGAAAGGCCAACAGGGACGGGGCCGCTGCAGGAAATGCGACAAGACGCACAAGGGGGCATGCAAGTTGGGATCATCAGGCTGCTACAAGTGCAGCAAGTCTGGGCACTTTAGCAGGGATTGCACTGCTCTGACAACAATTATTCAGACGTCTGAGTTGCTATGTTTCCCTTACAACCAGAGGGGCCACAAGAAGGCCAATTACCCCCAGTTGACAGTTTCAGCGCCGGTAAAGGCGCCAGCTCCAGCGACCCTGCGGATCACAGATGGCCGGCAGGGCAAGGTAGAGGCTCCCGTGGTGAGGAGCTGGGCATTTCAGCTGACCGCCGAGGAGGCACGCGCTGCACCCGATGTGGTGACGGGTATGATTCTTTCCTTCTCATTTATTTATATGATGTTATGATATTGATATGTGCTCGGTTTATGTATACATATGTATTAGGATCGTTCCATGTGAACGATATCCCAGTCCAGGTGTTGTTCGACTCGGGCCCTACCCGGTCGTTTGTTTCCCTTGCGCTTAGCAAGAAGTTCATGGAGTCTTCGGGCATGTTGGATTGCCCTTTAGAGGTAGAGATTGCCGATGATCGATCTGTGCGAGCATAAACAGTGTTTAGGGATTGTGTTTTGAAGTTATTTGAGGAGCGTTATCTGGGAAACTTGGTTCCCATTCCGTTGCGTGGGAACAAGGTGATTATAGGTATGGATTGGTTGAGCCCCAATGGGGAGGTGATAGATTGCGCGCAACAGCTAGTGTGAGTCAGGACCCCAGGTGGGGGAGAGTTAGTGATTCATGGCGAGAGGCCACAGTGTGGACCCGCAGTATGTTCAGCAGCGAGGGCTAGACGCTACCTTCAGCAGGGATGCGCAAGATATGTCGCGTATGTGATGGATACCCGGGAGGCGGGTAATGAGACCGTGAGCGAGGTTCCGGTGGTGCGGGATTTCACAGATGTTTTCCCAGAGGAGCTTCCTGGGATACCTCCGGAGCGACAGGTGGAGTTTAGGATTGACCTCGTTCACGGTGCGGCTCCGATAGCCAAGGCACCATATCGGCTGGCTCCTCCTGAGATGCATGAGTTATCTACGCAGCTGCAGGAGCTGCTAGACAAGGGATTCATTAGACCGAGTAGTTCACCCTGGGGAGCCCTGATTCTGTTTGTGAAGAAGAAGGACGGGTCGCACCGGATGTGTATGGATTATCGGGAGTTGAACAAGGTAACGGTGAAGAACCGTTACCCACTCCCGAGGATTGATGATCTCTTTGACCAGCTTCAGGGAGCATCTTGGTTCTCCAAGATTGATTTGTGTTCGGGTTATCATCAGATGAGGGTCAGGGAGGAGGATACGCAGAAGACCGCGTTTCGGATGCGCTATGGCCACTATCAGTTCGTGGTGATTCCATTTAGGCTCACCAATGCTCCTGCCGCGTTCATGGACCTCATGAACCGCATATGCAGACCGATGCTGGATCGGTCTGTGATAGTCTTTATCGATGACATCTTGGTTTATTCCAAGACGCAGGAAGAGCATGAGGAGCATCTGAGAGAGGTATTGGAGACCCTGAGGAGGGAGAGCTTGTATGCCAAGTTCTCCAAGTGTGAGTTTTGGTTGCGCGAGGTGCAATTTCTCAGACACCTTGTCAACCAGAACGAGATTCTGGTCGATCCGGCCAAGGTCGAGGCCGTGATGAGATGGGAGGTTCTGAAGTCTCCATATGAGATTCGGAGTTTCCTAGGATTGGCAGGCTATTATCGGAGGTTCATTCAGGATTTATCCAAGATAGTTGTACCCCTGACACGGTTGACGAAGAAAACCGTGGTCTTTCGGTGGAGACCCGAGCAGCAGGCAACGTTTGAGATACTGAGACAGAGATTGTGCGAGGTGCCGATCTTAGCCCTGCCAGAGGGCGCAGAAGATTTTGTGGTTTATTGTGACGCGTCTATTTCAGGGTTGGGCGCGGTATTGATGCAAAGGGGGCATGTCATTGCCTACGCTTTGAGGCAGCTCAAGCCTCACGAGGCGAACTACCCGACACATGATTTGGAGTTGGGGGCGGTGGTTTTCGCCCTCAAGATTTGGCGGCATTACCTCTACAGGGTTCGGTGTACCATTTACACGGACCACAAGAGTTTGAGGTACCTCATGGATCAGCCGAATCTAAACATGAGGCATCGTCGGTGGTTGGACGTAGTGAATGATTATGATTGTGAGATCCTTTACCACCCGGGAAAGGCCAACGTGGTTGCTGATGCGCTTAGCCGCAAGGCGGCGCTGATCAGGGACATTTGCATGAGGATGACTGTAGTGAATCCCCTGTTGGAGCAGATTCGGGAGGCTCAACAGGAGGCTATCAAGGAGGAACATCGGAAGAGAGAGCGTGTGGTGGGTCAGGTTTCCTCCTTCAATTATGATAGCCGAGGACTATTGACGCTACACCGCAGGGTGTGGGTGCCGTACCATGGAGGCGTGCGCCAGATCTTGATGGAGGAGGCGCACAAGTCCCGATTCTCTATTCATCCCGGGGCGACGAAGATGTATAGGGATCTTCGTCTAGACTATTGGTGGTCCTGCATGAAGCGTGATGTGGCATGGTATGTCGAGCAGTGCTTGACTTGCAGGAAGGTCAAGGCCGAACATCAGAGACCGCATGGGAAGATGCAGCCGTTGGACATCGCGTTGTGGAAATGGGAAGACATCATGATGGATTTTATCACAAAGCTTCCCAGGACTGCACGTGGAGTAGATTTGATTTGGGTCATCGTGGACCGATTGACCAAGAGCGCCCATTTTATTCCAATCCAGGAGAGCATCTCGGCCGAAAAGTTGGCCGATATCTACATCAGGGAGATAGTAGCGCGACACGGGGTGCCAGTGTCAGTGATATCAGACCGAGACGTGCGTTTTACTTCCAGGTTTTGTAAGAGATTTCATGACGAGTTGGGCACTCGTTTGCATTTTAGCACCGCCTTTCACCCGCAAACGGATGGTCAGTGCGAGCGGACCATCCAGACCTTGGAGGATATGTTGCGGGCATGTGTGTTAGATTTCGGTGGTAGCTGGGATACCTATCTTCCCTTAGCCGAGTTCTCATACAATAACAGCTACCACGCGAGTATTAACCAACCCCCATTCGAGATGTTGTACGGACGGAGGTGCAGGACCCCGATATGCTGGGGTGAGGTTGGCCAGAGGGTCATGGGAAGCACCGAGATGGTGCTCAAGACGACAGAGAGGATCCAACAGGTTTGGAGCAGGCTTCAGACTGCTCAGAGCCGGCAGAAAAATTACGTCGACAAGCGTCGATCCGACTTGGAATTCCAAGTCGGGGATATGGTTGTAACGCCCGTAGATCCGGGCTAGTCAATTTAGAGGCAATATGGGTCGAAAACGACTTTTCGGCAAAAGATTATTTAGAATAAATAATTTTAACCAAGTTATATTATATGTCACAAGGTTTCCGTACATATAAAGAACGCCGAAATCCGAGTTATAACGAAGAAATTATGACCCGTCGAAGTTTCGCGACAGAACCGGCACGATACCGGGAAGCGTAAATAATGAATTTACGATAGAGCGAGATTTAACCTTAGACCTCTAAACAAAAGTCGTAGAATATGTTAAACTAAGAACATCGATAAAAAGAACGCCCAAATCTGACTTCGTATGAGGAAGTTATGATTTTTCTAAGATTTAGCATAGCAGTGCACAACCCGAAATCTTAATTTTAGATCGGTCGATTTTTAGCCGACGGGATCTAAATGAATGTTGTAGTACTCGTAAATACCAACGTGTAGATATAAAGAACATCGATAATAGAGCTCGTATGCGAAAGATATGGATGAAGCTTAGTCTCTACTTTTCGAGCGTGGCGAATTCGATACAGTTTTGTAAATCCGAGATAGAATGAGAATTAGCTAACGAGGTCTAAATGAAAGTTGAAGATCTCATTAATAGGATCTCAACGGTAAAAAGACAGACAAAAACGGAGCTCGTATGCAAAAGTTACGGACGAAGCTTAGAGACTACTTTACTATAAAACTCCTATAAATACAAGGGTGAACTCCTCATATTTTTTTCACACCATAAGCCTCTCTTTCTCTCTCTAACTTCTCTCTAGCCTCCCTAAACCCCTCCCAAGTCTATGGAACCTCCCTAGCACGAGAAGAAAGCCCCGGAGCGCCCGACGGCTCCGAGAAGAAAAGCTTTCGGCTTGGAAACGCTGCTCCAGCGAAGCCCGGTTTTTTAATAAAAACTCGTTGTAAGTGAGCTACGCCTATACTATATTTAATATAGATTTTATTTAATTATAGTAACATTATTAGGACCTTAAAATAATTATTTGGGCTATTATTATGAGTTATATTGAGTGTTATTTAACGCTTATATAATAGTAATAATAGCTAGACTATTAATTAGTCGTGGTTAACGTTAAAAACTAAACCCTAGTGGTATTGATACTAGGTTTTGTCGAGGAAAATTGTTTTGAGATAACGAAGTGCTGTCTGAGTTCAGAATCACCACCTAATCAGGTGAGTGCATAGTCCCTTTCATCTTACACATAGATATGAAGTATTTTATATAAACTACGTGCTATGTGTGCATATTATCTGAATACTTGCTGTCTATGTTGGATGAACGTTTTATACATGTTTTAAAGGATTTAAACTGTATATGTATTTTATATACACGAATATGTTGGGTATGATGATGGGTAGATGAATGATGAGAGATAGAAGATGACGTGAGTATACATTGGCAGCTATAGACTTAGTGCCTATGTGACAAACACCGGTAGCTATGGACTTAGTACCTGTTACACGTTGGTAGCTATGGATTTAGTACCTGTTGGGAATTGGTAGCTATGGACTTAGTACCTATTAGTTAGACACTGGTAGTTATGGATTTAGTACCTGTAGGAATTGGTAGCTATGGACTTAGTACCTGTTGAGCACTGGTAGCTATGAATTTAGTACCCGATAAGTAAGATATAGCAGCTATGGAATTAGTGCTTTACGAATGAATATCGGCAGCTATGGATTTAGTGCCAGTCCTATAACCCTGGAAGTAAGGGACTTTGGAATAACGAATGCAAAATATATGACTCTTAGGAGTAAAGAAGATAACGGGGATGGGTAATTGGGTTAATTGTTTGATGATTGAACATAACAATTATATTATTGTGGGTTGAAAACCCTATGTACTCACCAGGTTTCCCAACCTGACCCACTCAGTTTATTTACATCACAGGTGGCGATATGAAGTGACATTACACTGAGAGATTTAAAGAGATGTAGATCACTAGTGTAAATAATTGCAAGTTCTGTTTATGCTTATGTTTCTGTATTAACGATGGCATCCCAAACGTTTTAAGATGAATAAAAATACGTTTCTTCAAAAATGTTTTAATAACGTATTTATCGTGTTTTTCTGGGAACAAATTCCGCAACCTTTTTATAAAATGAAGTACTCTAATTTTTATAAAGCATAAACAAAATCGGTCTTTTCTGGCCATGATTTTGAGGATGTCACAATGGTTCTCCTGAAGGTGTCGCCTTGGAAAGGCGTCATTCGATTCAGGAAGCGGGGCAAGTTGGGCTCGAGATTTATCGGACCATTCAGGGTCGTAGCCCGGGTGGGCAAGGTGGCATATAGGATGGATCTGGCAGTCGAGCTCAGCCAGATCCACAACACTTTCCGTGTCTCTCAGCTGCGGAAGTGCTTAGTGGATGATTCAGCAGTGATGCTGTTGGAGGATATTCAGGTTGATGACAACCTAAATTACATTGAGCGCCCAGTCGCAATCCTCGACAGGAAGTCGAAGGATTTGAGGAACAAGAGGGTGGAACTAGTGAAGGTGCAATGGCACCACCGCAAGGGTTCGGAGTGGACATGGGAGCCAGTGGAAGAGATGATGGAGCATTACCCCGAGCTGTTTCAGGATCGAGCAACAGACTTCGAGGACGAAGTCTAAAATAAGTGGGGGAGATTTGTAGCACCTGGTTCCTGGTATGTAAATCTTATTTGAGTGTTTTCCATTTTTAGCCTTGCAACTTGGCGAGTCATAGGTCCGACTTGCCGAGTAGAGCTGGGACCCGGGACACGTTATAAGTTGGCGACTCGGCGAGTCCATATCCTGGACTCGGCAAGTCACCGCTGTTGGATGAAACCCTAAGTTTCAAGGGTTTGCACCCTATTTAAACTCTCATTCTGCCCCAATATCACCCCCATTCACCCTCAGAGCTCTATACCTTGTTCAAGAGTTGTTTCCTTGTGAGTTTGAAGCATTTGGTGTGCTCTCTTGAAGTTTTGGAGTGGGAAAAAGAGTAGATCAAGAAGAAGAAGAGGAGGTCAAGCATCTTTGAGCTTTCTCAGTGTGTTCCGTAAGGCATGACTCGATTTCCCCTTGCTTTCATGCTTATAGTCCCTTATAGATCCATTAAAGCCTTTCTTGAACCATTTCCAAGCTTGTGTATGTGTGGGGGTTCATAATAAGCTGAGTAACCTCTAGATCTGGGCATGGTTGAGCTCCAAGAGCTCAGATCTACTGCCTTTATGGACCCATGTTGCATGAAAACCTTAGATCTACTCTTTTGGTGCATTTTGAACCCTAAAACCCTCATAGATGGATATTTACACGTAAAGTTGGAAACTTTACGTGTTATTAATGCTCTAGGAGCCCAGATCTACGAATGGCATGGACTGGATTCGAGCAAAATCGCGTTTATGGCTCTTGCATGAAGCAGACTCTGCGAGTCACTCATTTGACTCGGCGAGTCTGATCGCGAGTCTCTGCGATTGTCCCCTTTTAGCTGTGTCGAGTTGTGTGGTGAGTCTAGGGTGGACTCGGTGAGTTGAAAGCCAAAAGTCACCCATAATGGAACTCAGCGAGTCGATGCCCAGACTCGGCGAGTTCAAGGCAATCTCCTTAGATCAAGAACAGACTCGACGAGCTGTTCATACAACTCGGCAAGTCACAGAATAAATTGTTCATCGGATGAAGATGAACTTGACGAGTTGTTCATACAACTCGGCGAGTAGGATGAAGGACTTGAACATCAGTTTGGAAGGAGAACTCGTTGAGTCAACGCCTAACTCGACGAGTAGAAGCAGAATTCAGGTCACTCGTTTGGACATGGACTCGGCGAGTCGGGTCAACTAAAAGTTGACTCTGACTTTGACTTAAGGCGTGATCAAGGGTAGAATGGTCATTTTACCTAAAGGACAGTTAGCAGTATTTGACTAAGTGTTTGGTGGGAATTTCAGCCGAAGGATTTCTGGAGCAGCAGTAGACAGACAGACTATTCCCACACAGATCAGCAGCTACTACGAGGTGAGTTACCTTCCAGTAGCGGTGGGTCTAAGGCCACAATGCCGACCCATCAATAGGAGATGTGTGATTAGATGATTGTCTTTGTGATATTCATCTAGGGTTGCTACTACCTGTGTTATGTTATGTGTTAGCGACAGTAGGGGGAGATAGTCCCCCAGAATACCGGTTGATAGGGCCGAAGGGGCGGTCATGCCCAGCCATGCTAGATAGACTATGTGATATATGTGTTATGTGGTAGTAGTAGGGGGGTGAACTAGTCCCCAGTATCCGGTCGAGAGGACCGAAGGGAAGGCCAACACCCAGATATGCTAGGCAGTATCCGGTCGAGAGGATCGAAGGGGAGGCCAGTACCCAAATATGTTAGGCAGTATCCGGTCGAGAGGACCGAAGGGCTAGGTCGGGCACCCAGATATGCCTGACAATTTATGTATGTTATGTGATTGTATGGTATATGGTACAATGGGGGAACTCACTAAGCTTTGTGCTTACAGTTTACAGTTTTGGTTTCAGGTACCTCTTCATTGAAGGGGAAGGAGCTGGCACGGTAGCGGCACATCATGCACACATGCTGGTTTCCGCATCTATTAGATTTCCCTGGGATTTATACTCTGATATTTTGATTGGTTGTATGATTTGGCTTTTTGACATGGTTTACGATGTGATGTGGTTGATTAAACAATGTTTTTAATTATTAGCGTTTTCTAAAGTAATGTTTTAAAAATGAAATTTTTGAACGTGAAAATTGGGTCGTTACATCTCCAGTTTTGGATTATGGTGTAATGCCCGTAGATCCGGGCTAGTCAATTTAGAGATAATAGAGGTCGAAAACGACTTTTCGACAAAAGATTGTTTAGAATAAATAATCTTAACCAAGTTGTATAATATGTCTCAAGGGTTCCGTACATATAAAGAGCGCTGAAATCTTAGTTATAACGAAGAAGTTATGACCCGTCGAAGTTTCACGGCGGAACCGACAAGACACCGGGGAGACGTAAATAGTGAATTTATGATAGAGCGACTTTTAACCTTGATGATCTAAATGAAAGTCATAGAATATGTTAACCTGAGAACGTCCATAAAAAGAATGTCCAAATCTGACTTCGTATGAGGAAGTTATGATTTTTCTAAGATTTGGCATACTAGTCTACGACCCAAAACTCGAATTTTAGTTAGAGTGGTTTTTGGCTTACGTGACCTAAATGAGAGTTGAAGATCTTATTAATAGAAACTCAACGTTAAAAAGAAAGACGAAAACGGAGTCTGTATGAAGGAGTTAAGAATTTTTCGCGGTCATTTAACAGTCTAATTTTCTTGTACTGTTAAATTTAAGATCGGTCGAGAATTAGCCAATGGAGTCAAAACGAAAGTTATAGATCTTATTTTTACCTACGCGTGGATATAAAGAACGTCAAAAACGGAGCTCGTATGTGAAAGTTACGGATTTTAGAAGTCGGAAGTGTACTATGCGAAAATAGGTGACGTGGCACAATCTTGGCCATTGCTTTCTCCCTAAGTCTTGCCACCAGATGGTGACATGTGGCACCAAGTTCAGCCATATTTCACCCTATAAATAGAACCTCTCTCACCCTCATTTTCTTCACACCTTTCCTATTCTTTCTTCTCTTTACTCACTCTCTCTCTAGAATCTCTCTCTCGCCTCGAAACCCCAGAAAAGCCTAGGGAACCTCCCTAGCATGAGGCGGAAGCCCCGTAGTGCTTGACGACTCCAATAAGAAGAGCTTTTCGGCTCCAGAACACTGCTCCAAGCAAAGCCCGGTTTTCTACAAAACCCGTTGTAAGTGAGCTACGCCTACGCTATTTTTAATATAACTTTTATTTAAATATAGTAACGTTATTAGGAACTTATAATAAGTACTTGGGCTATTATTATGTGTTATATAAGTATTGTTTAACGCTTATATAATAGTAATACTAGCTAGACTATTAATTAGTCTCGGCGAATAATAGACTAAACTCTAGTGGTAATAATACTAGGTTTCGTCGAGAAATTATTTTTAAGAAGCGAAGCGCTGTCTGAGTTCGGAATCACCACCTTTTCAAGTGAGTGCATGGTCCCTTGCATCTTACACATAGATATGAAGTATTTAATATGAATTACGTGCTGTGAGTGCATAGTTACTTTCATCTTACACATAGATATGAAGTATTTTATATAAATTACATGCCATGTGTGCATACTATCTGGATACTTGCTGTCTATGCTGGATGAATGATTTTATACATGTTTTAAATGATTTAAACTATATATTTATTTTATATCTACAAATATATTGGGATAAAACATGGGTAGATGAAATAACTGATGTGTGATGAAATAAAATGATGAGAGATAGGTGATGATAATTAGGTGAGGATAGATAGGTGATGATGAATCGGTGATGTATGATGAAAGATACTATAATCTTGTCCGACAATTTGGAGATGTAGTCATCTACAAGAGTATAGATGGCGACCACAGACTATTATAGACACCCCCGTGGAAACACCAACATGCCCATAACCTGTAGGTGATGAATTATGAGTTCAGACGATGTTGTAACTACGTATTCATGCGATGATACTTTAACTCCTTACTATGAATTACGAGTTCAGACGATGTTGTAACTACATATTCGTACGATGATACCCTAACCCTTGTTGGGCATGTATTGAGAGAGTAATCCCTGAATCAATACTGTCTATGCGATGTAAGCGATGATCCTTAGGGAGAGTCCTTAGGAACAAACATATAAGGAAATGCGATGTAAGGAGATGCGAGGTAAATATGATGTAGGAGACGATCCTTAGGATAAATCCTTAGGGAAGTTACTTAGGAATAAAGAAGATAATGAAGATGAGTAATTGGGTTAATTGTTTGATGATTAAACATAATAATTATATTATTGTGGGTTGAAAACCCTATGTACTCACCAGGTTTTCCAACTTGACCTACTCAGTTTACTTGTATCACGGGTGACGAGATGAAGTTACATTACACCGAGAGATTAAGGAGATATAGATCACTAGTGTAAATGAATGTAAGTTCTGTTTATGCTTATGTTTATGTATTGACGATGACATCTCAAATGTTTTAAAATGAATAAAAATACATTTCTTCGGAACTGCTTTGATAATGAAATTATTATGTTTTTCTGGAAACAAGTTCCGCAATATTTTTATTAAAAGAGATACTCTGATTTTTATAAAGCATAAACAAAATCGGTATTTTCTTGCCATGAAAATGAAGATGTCACATATGGTTTTATGAACAAGTGGTTTTATCTTGATTATGATCTTATTAAATGGATATTTATCTTATATAAAAATGAAAAATTTATCATGAAAATTAGGACGTTACAAGTTGGTATCATCACCATAGTTTGAGAGATTTGGATAAACATGCATGTGATTCCAAACTCAAACTAGGATTCGAGAATTTTACAAATATCTTCGATTTTTTTTTTTAATTAAACGGAAAAGAGATGTGATGTGTCCAATCAGACACAGCTAAAAAAAGTGTTTCGTGAAATCACCATACTTTTTGATATATATGTTGATATGTGAACTCAAATGAATTCTAGTATGTAAGTTAAGAATAAAGACTATTGGTAACTATTGGTCTTCGCTATGCAAACAACTCATTTATGACTAGTAAATTGTTAAAATATTTGAGTATTGGAACATTAAGCAACGATGAATATATGGGAAAAGAGTCAAATTCACATATATTCATTGTTTATAAATATTGGAATAACCCACCTTAATGTCACTTCATGAAACTAAGTGAATCTTGAAAAAAAAAAAGTTAAGTATCAATGTCATTTGAGCTGAGATATATGTAGACTTTATGAGCTTGTGGCAGCATCCACATGATTAGCACCCACATGATTATGTTGATCTTATTCATCATAAATAAAGAGACCAATATTGAACATATACAAGAATGATTTGATTTATACTCATGTTTAATGATATTAGATACAAGAAAAATAACACAACAAATCGTTTGTCACTAAGAAACTAAAGATTCTTCGTGTAGACAAGCAGGTATATAGTTTGCTAATCCTAAAGTTAAAGGTTTATTGTTTTCTTCAAAAATATCACAAAATCAAAATTAATTTGCAAACAATTCACAAAAACCTTATTTTATCATAAATTATTTTGAACATTTTGAAATCTCATAAGTACCCTTTCTACAAACATAGATAATTATTTCCTCATGCATTATATATATATATATATATATATATATATATAAAAAAACGTTTCTCCTCATTTGGTATTTATTATGATTATCCCTTTCAACAAACACCCTCGAGCGTGATTGTTAAGATCTTGTATTAAAAACACCATTCGCATCTTTAGTTCATAAATTTATAAACCACCTCTTGAAACATGCATATATTTCGGGGACTAATCTTTACAACACGAACATTGATGAGGGACCTTATTTGTAATTTGATTATTTTATTCACGATGTCAGACATGTGGTCATCTATTAAGTATTAACTCCACAATTTTGTTGACAAATCAATCAATCTTCTGAATCCAAAATTCATCGGCTCCAATCTCGACCAAAAATGTCGTCAGGATGTCTTCTTCTTTGCGAGATCATACTCTCGATCCTCCTTCCTCCTCTCGGCGTCTGCCTTCGTTACGGTTGCTGCACTGTAAGTTGATTTGTTTTTGCACACCAACTGTTTGTAAAAATGTCTAACCGAGATATATTTGCTGTTGCAGGTTGAGTTCTTTATTGCTTTGGTGCTGACTATTCTGGGTTATCTTCCTGGCATAATCTACGCCCTCTATGCTATCCTATGTGTCAATCCAGATCGCGATCATGATAATGAACGTTACGCTTCGCTTGCGTAGAACTATGGTATTCTTCCGATATTGGATCTATGTTCGTTTTTACTATGTGAAATTATGTGATGTATTTGGGTATTTCAAATTCAATTCATGTATTTGATATACTTTGCCCAAAAGATTTAAGTTCATGTGTTTCCTTTCTAATCTCTAGTTGCTTACTTTCGTGACTTTATACACTTGTGAATCTCTTCTTGAATGTGTTATGTATTTGGGTATTTCTGTTCTTGAAAAGTTTTTATCTTGATGATGAATCTTGACAAGTTTTGATATTTTGTTGTTATGGTGATTCAAGATTGGTGAATCCATATGGAATTTTATGTGGGTGTCGACAAATCTGTGTGGATAATTGAGACATAAATTGATTATAATTATGATTTATGATTTGATCTTGGTTTTTGAGATCCATGTCAGAAGATATTTTAGATAAATCGTAACCTATAGAACATGTGAAATTCATAAATGTAACACGTGTACATCACATTTCATGTTAACTGTTAGGTGTATGGTGATGATGATTTATGTTTCGTTGTGTTTGGATTTTTTTTTTTTTTTTTTCTTTTTAGAGAGTTTATAATTTTGTCAATAAATATAGAAATGAGGAAGATGTTCAAGTTTTTTTTGCCTCATCTTTTTGGATAAAATAAAATTTTCGATTTTTTCACATTGGCGTTTTTTTTTTTCAAATTGACTTGATCATGTCAAGTTCAAAATGATGAGCTAGTCAGTTTACTTAATTTCTTGATCTAATTGATTTTGATTGCTCACCCACCTAATTATTGGTTAAATGTTTAAAACGTTTTTAATTAGATAAAACTGTAAATTTTGATCTCTATGGTTGTTTTTAGGATTTTAATCCATGTGGTTATAAATTGTAAACTTAATTAGTTTTAGTAGCGTTCTTTGTGGTTTTCGCCTTGGAGATAATCTCTATTATATTCCTTCTATCAACTCATCCCATCCCACGTGTCTTTATATGAGGGTAAAGTTGTCTTTTCAGATAGGAACCATATAAATCAGCAAAGTATATCAACTTTTGTACACAATTTTGTACTTTTAATAAGCAATCAGGTCAACTTATTTATTAATAACCATAATTTAATATCCATGTTTAAATATGTAATATTAAATAATCACTACAATGGTTAACCTCTTATAATAATAGCTTTTTGCTTTTTTTTTTTTAAATAAAAATTTAACTAATTTATCAATATATATCTAAAATGTTTTATAAAACCACCTTATTTAATTATTTTTTTAAACATATATTGTATTTTAATTTTATTAAAAGTATTACGATACATTGTTTCAAAAGAAATATGTTACAACATATTGTTCGGAAAAAATAATACTAAAAAACTATTATGGAATGGTCATAAAAAATAATAAAAAGTTATATAATCATTATAATTTTATATTTCATAGAAGAAATATCATTAAATATTTAATACAAATAATTAATATGTAAATAAATAAATAAATATTTTAAACTAAAATATATTTAAGGAAATTGGAATATAACTAAAATATGAGGGGTTAAATGACAATACATATTATTGACTAATATATATTGAGTGATTAATAAAAAATAAAACAATTATGCTTTGTATTCGAATAATAATAAGTTGTAAAAAAAACCCATTAGAAATGGCGTTACCTGAAAAAAAAAAATACGTATATTACCCTGTCAAAATATAATATTATTTAAACCATATTCATTCATAACAAAATCATCGATTTATTTCAAAAAAAAAATCCCTAAACATATTACAAATATATCTAAAATGCAAGTTTGAGTTTGGGAGAGGAAATTTACAACATCTTATGCATAATATACAAGTGTGTAAAGTCCAAATTTAATCCTTTAATGAGAAACCTTATGTTTTGTAGAATGAAAAAAAAATACGTACATTACCCTCTCAAAATATAATATTTTTCATCCCTTGACTTTTTAAACTATCACTTTTTCCCCTCCATCTTTAATTTTATAAAATATCACTTTCATCCCCTTCATTTTTCTAAACGTTTGTGTTTCTCCCCCGTCCCCGTTTTCTGCATGACTAGTTTGTTTTTTAGATTTTCGTGTTTATCCCCGTCCCTGTAGTGTGTGGGTGTCTCTCTCTCTCTCTCTCTCTATATATATATATATATATATATATATATATATATATATATATATATATATAGAGAGAGAGAGAGAGAGAGAGAGAGAGAGAGACACCCGCACACTATAGGGACGGGGATAAATACGAAAATCTAAAAAACAAACTAGTCATGCAGAAAACGGGGACGGGGGAGAAACATAAACGTTTAGAAAAATGAAGGGGGTGAAAGTGATAGTTTAAAAAATCAAGGGATGAAAAATATTATATTTTGACAGGGTAATGTAGGTATTTTTTTTTTTTTCATTCTACAAAACATAAGGTTTCTCATTAAAGGATTAAATTTGGACTTTACACACTTGTATATTATGCATAAGATGTTGTAAATTTCCTCTCCCAAACTCAAACTTGATGTTTAGTCATCTACTTTATAAAATGCATTTCCACCTCTCTATATTTTTTTCAATGTTACTTTGATCATCAACTTTGAACTGATAGAATGCCAAATGTTTAATAAATTCTTACTCCTAATATGTAAGAGAGGTGGGTATGGGCAATGCCCCAATGGGCATTATTAGGTGTTATAACACGTGAACACCGCCCCCTTCCCTGTTATTAGCATGCGCATTGCTCCCCATTACCACCATAACATTTTATAACTTCGTTTTTTTGTCCTTTTCCCAATAACGCCAGTGTGGACGTTGCCCACACCTACCAATCTAACGAAAACACGTAAAAATCCACGACAAAACGCGAACTTAATTACTAGTTCAAACTAAAACATCAAAAATTTCCCCACTTGTCCAACCACCTTCTAATACCACACTAACTTCACTATCTACACCTTGAAAATAACTTCAGAATTCCCTATGAGTTGCCTTTATGCTTGCAATAACTTTATAAAGTGAGCTCTTAAAATGTAAATCACTCTCATTTGCTTGAGTTAAGATTGACCATTACACAATTCCTTACTTTAGTCTTAGCATCCCCATGCATGCCTTACAACAGTTTGGCCATATTTTCTACATCAACATATAAACAAGCTTTGTCAACATTAAAGAGAGACTTTCTTTGTAATGTTTCTTGATATCCTTAGATAGAACCAAGATAGACGAGGATGAGGAATTAAGATTTTTAACAGATAAGTCTAATAGAGGAGGGGAGATATGCAATATAGAATGACTAAAATGCCCTCACACAAGTGGCACATGGGGTGAGTTATGAAAGATAACGAATGTTATCTCTAGGAACCAAAACCGCAATGAAACCTATTTAAAAGGACGGAATTTGTAAATTCAAAACCACAAAGACTAAAAGCACAAAAACCGACTAATCACATCGCTCAAATTTGCAGTTTTAACTTTTAATTAATTATAAGAAACATCGATGGACTTGTTAGATGAAAATCAACGGATAAAGTCGGAGGCAATTGGTATATATTAGAGGTGACTATTTTAACGTGTTTATCAAAAACACCGATTTAATCGTGTCAAGTTTGTTTTAATATGTTAAATAGATAATAAACAAACGAACTGGGTTATAAGGCTCAATTAACCGAAGGTCGTATTAGACATGTTTATAAACTCTCAAATTGTTTTGTTAAAAGTTATTTTTTTTATTTTGATAATAACGTCTTTGTAAGCTTGTGTTATGCATTAATTATTTAAAATTGGAAAAAAAGATTTGGAGCAAAAGTGTCGGTAGATTGATGCACTCTGCCCAACACTGGACCCACTTAAAATGACCCATATTGCTTTGCACTCATTTTAACATGTCAAATATGTCCAAGTCCTTTTATTTCGACGCATTCACTATAGACAAGTAACTTTGCTGGACAATTCACATGGAAAATATGAAATTGATATGAACATCTTGTCGCAACTTTGATATACAATACATCTATACATCACTCACTTGAAAACATCACAGGAAAAATTTAGGCAATGTCATCTCCGAGACCTTGTCATCATCGAGCAAGGTGACCAATAGTGCCTTCAATCATAATCGTTCATCAAAAAAACGAATTAACGATTGTCAAAGACCATGATATAATCTCAACCAATTTAAATACTAAAAAAATGAATTTTATTTATGTAATATCCCAAAAGTCAGAGTAAAATTTTCATCTTTCAAAACAAATTCAAAGACCATAATTGTTTACAAATCATTGTTCCAAAAACAAAATCCATAATTAGAGTGTCCCAAAATCCAATACCATAAAAACCGGCAGATGTGCACGATTACGTCTTAGCTTTGTCATGATCATTTGAAGTACCTGAATTAATAAACTGAATACGTAAGCACAAAGTTTATTGAATTCTTCAAAGTACCACACACAACCAAACAAATATACATACTGCATGCTGGGTCCACAACCTCCCGGTTGGATTACCCTGGCCCAAAACCTCCCGGTTGGATTGTCATACATATTGTATACTGGGTCCACAACTTCCGTGTTGGATTACACTGACCCATAACCTCTCGGTTGGCTTGCCTTATATATTGCATATCGGTTCACAATCTCCTGGTTTGATTACCCTGGCCCACAACCTCTCGGTTGGCTTGCCCTGAGTTTGTTGACTAACCACACAAAGCAGTGAAGTCTCAACTCAACCATACCATGTCGACATATAACATATAACATATGTTCAACAAGCATATAATCATATAACCAGTCAACAAGCAACATGCAGATCTACAAATCACTACTTCATAACACATCCTATATATGAGGATACATATCTAACATATCACTACAACATAACGACATCCTATATATCAAGATACATAATCGAGTTGGCCGATATTGGTGCCTTCGACCCATAAGTACAGTGAGGAAAACTCACATGAATCACAAAGCCGACTAACACTTAGCTCCATACTGCGCTGACCACATCTAACTGCTCTCTTGCCAAATGATGGGTGCTTAACACCTTCAATCAAACCACACATGGTAAACCCTAACTCTACCTTCTAAAAATAAAAATTGATCAAAAGTCAACCCAAGCCACAAGTCAATGATCAAAATCAAGGTTAACAACCCAAAGTCAACTATTCAGCCTTACGTCATGACCAGCCCTTGGTCACGTCGTGAGAGCTCACTCGGTCCGATTCCAACTCGTCTCGACCCAACCTAGCCAACATAGTTAAGGAAATCACCTAAGCTGACCTCACGACGTGAGCAACCTTCTATCACGTCGTGAGCTCCAAGGAGCTTAACAGAAAACGGGGTTATTCGTAAGACCCTATGTCCAGGGGCGGACGCAAGATTTTACAGTGGGGGTTTCACGGGAGAGTTAGGGTTGCACGGTAGTAGAAAAAATAAAATTTTCGAAAACTTTTCCACTATGGCAGGAAAAGTTAGGGGTTGTCGGTGCCACCGTGGACCACCCCTAGGTCCGCCCCTGCCTATGTCTCACGTCATAAGCACAGTCTGAAGTCCAAATCCAACCATTTAAGCCTTAATCTATTAAGCCTTTTAATCTAACTTTCCAGAAGGTCTTATTACTCCATAATAAATTTAAAAGTTCATGCATTATGGGCATGTATGTCCAATACATGTCTAGATCTCATTTGGGACCAAAATTGAAAAAAGATCATCCAACTTTCATGAAAAGGTTCAAAACCCAATCATTCACTAGATTTGAACATCAAGACAATCTAAAGACCCATAAAGTTCCCAACTTTATGGTTTTCCTTCATTCATAATTTCTCAAATAGGGAGAAAAGTGGGACAAAACTTGCATCTAGCCACAAAAAATAGTAAAGGTGGAAGCTTTACACTTATAAGGGTCCAGAAACAATGTGAGGTGATGATGATGATGATTCCTTGCAAGCCTCTTCAAAAGTTGACCTTCTTTTTCTTTTTCTCTTATTCTTCAAACCAAGAAATGCTCCCAAAATGGCCAAAAATCATGCAAGGGGTGAAGTCTAGGGTTTTCTGAGGTGAAAGAGGGTTTGGAGGCTGATAATGAACCCTAAAATGGATTTAAGGGGACTTAAATACGAAGGGAACCCTAAATGATCATGGGCTTGTTCTGCATTAGTTCTCATGTTGTGAGCCTCTATGTCTCACACCGTGAGACTAATCCCGAACAAAAGTTCCATAATAACTAATCTCACGTCGTGACCACTCAAAGCTCACGTTGTGAGGCTCCATTTCTTCAAAAATTCGACCTTTTGACTACTTAAAACCCTAAATTGACCCATCCTTGAAAACGGATGTTACATTAACCATCATTACCTCCTTCCACAAGGACTAAAATTTTACCTTCTTAAGGCCCAAAACCTTTACCTAATCGACTTCCGACCTTTGATCGTAAAATAAAAATGATAGAAAATCGGATCTTACAATTTAAATACTAAATACCTAAAATATACGTTGATATATAAATTTTTCTTGTGCATTCGAGTCCTTAGAATCACAATATAATAATAAAGTGCCTAAATATATCCAGGGTCGGCCTTACATAGATTGAAACTAAGCCCTTGCTTAGGGCCCCTAATTCTAAGAGGCCCCAGAGAACCCAAATATTAGGGAATTGCCAATTTATATTCTCCATTCGCGGACAGAAGTAGAACCACATAAACCATTTTTCGACAGAAATTGAATGCGATTGTTCTTCTTTGTCTGAATCTTTTGTTTCATTCTTCATTCTCCCTAGAACCACAAAAACCATTACCAGATTGATTCTCTAAATCTCAAATTTTCTTCTTCCTAGCTTTGATCGATTCTTCTTTCTCTGAATCTTTGGTTTTATTCTTCATTCTCCTCAGAACCACAGAAACTATTACCAGTCTGATTCTCGATTCTTCTTCTTCTTCCTGGCTCTGATCGATTCTTCTTCCCCCTTGTCATCCTGTTGAAATTGGGATTGCACAATTTGAACTTTGGTAGCTTGTTTTCTTGAAAGGATCTTTAGTTTAACATTTAATGCTCTGAATTTGAAAACTAGTTGTTAGATGGTCCTTTTAATGTGTGGAATCGATTGATTAAAACATAAATAGAGAATTGCCTTTGTATTGTTTTGTACCTACATTGGTGAAACAACTGATATATAGGTGTTTTGTTTAGGTGGTAGAAAAAGGTGCAGCTCTATTATGCTTTATATTATTTAATGATATTATTGGATTTTGAAGCTCTTAATTTAAGTTTTTTATTTTTATTTTTTTATGTTTGCTATGATGTAGCCAAAACACTTCATTTATGTGGACAATGCTACAATGCCGAATTCTGAAAATGTGAAAATGTATGTCCTTCTGATTCTCCATTTTTTAATGGAAAAATGACAACTACGCCCTATGAAGTTTCTAGGGTTTACTCTTTTGGTAATTTAACTTTTTAAATGGCTTTTTAAGGGAACAAATTTAGTTTTGTCGGTTCCAATAGGTCATTTTTGAGAAAATGAATATGACACTTCATTTATTTTTATATTTTAATAAATTAAAAAAACTAAAAGGTCCCGCAACATCTCTCTCTCTCTCTCTCTACCATTGCCAACATCTTCTTCCTCATTGGAAACCACCATCGTCTGCCATAGAACCACCGCAGCCCCACTCCAAACAACCCTGATATATGCACCTTCTTTCCTATTCGATCAAAGCTGGATTAGGAAGGCGGAAGCAGCAGAGCTGTTGTACTACCACCACTCGTCGCCGTTGTTGTGGTGGGTGGTACCCATCATCACCGATGATATTCAACAATCATCACTTCTACAGTTCTTGGCTCTAACAGGTGACTACCAGAAGAGAGTACTGCCAATGAGGAACTACATATATTTGTTTAGGATCGAACCCATCACCGGGGGTCAGAACTATTCATGTAACCGACCACCATGATAGGTGCTGACTGTTCTTGGAGATTTTTGAATGAGTTCTAAATAGAAAAGAAAAAGGGTTACCTAAGATTGATGGAGTAAGGAAAAATGATTGGAAGCTGCTTGAAGGTCGAAAAGAGATGAAGACAGGAGGGAAAATGGTGATTCTCGCCGGTTTTTCTTCTCCGGTGAACAGTGTCGATAGTCCTGTTTGTGGTCGGAGGCTTTCTTCAACGGGCCATGGCGGTGGTTTGGTGGTGATTGGATCAGTCTACCATCAAAATAGAAGGAAGACGAGAGGATGGGTTGAAGAAGGCAACAACTTTGGTTGTTGCTGGGTTTTTTCTGGTGTGTGTGTGAGAGAGAGGTGGGCCCCAAGTTTTGTCTATGTGTCTTCTAAACCGGCTAAAATAAGTAAATGGGACTAAAAGAACAGGTTGCCCACAAGTTGGTTTCCTCATAAAACCACGAAAAACTTAAGTGACTAAAAGAGTCAACCCTAGAAACTTCATAGGGCGTATGCATCATTTTCTCCTTTTTTAATAACTGATAATTGTTCATTGTTATGATTGTGAATTTGTGTGTTGTGTTAATTTGATAATCTATGATAAATTTTGTTATTTTGATGAAATTAAATTTGTTTGATGTAGAAATCTGTTTTAAATTTTTGCACAAAAAAAGGAATAAATTTGTTTTTTGAACTTTGATGTAGAATAGTCTTCCCAGATTCTTCTTTCTCGATTAAATATACTGAATGCTAAAAGGCCCTAAAATTTTGGTTTGTATGGAGCCCGAACTCATTGAGCCACCCTTAAATATATCTTAATGTGCAAGAAAAGGTTGTGTCATGGACTTTTTTGAGCATTTGAAAAGAGAAAAAAATGAAAAATAAAAACGAAATTAATTATATACTGACACGTGTCCGGATTCGTTGGAAACGGGATTTACAAAATTAACAAAAAAAAACCCATCGAATTGTTGTATCAAGTTATCAACCACCAATGGCCGAGAACAACCACCGTCGAGAAGAAGAAACCGACGAGTCAGAACTCTACTCCGGCTGGGCCGATTTGACTCACGAGTGCCTCCTCAACATCCTTACCCGCCTCACTGTTGAGGATCGATGGCGAGGCATCATGCTTGTCTGCAAGTCATGGCTTCAGGCTTCCAAGGATCCTTCTCTTCACTCCGTCTTCGACCTCGAATCTTCTTTCGAATCATCTTTCGAATCGCGCCCACGTGAATCGTTTCGCTGGTGGAGTCCTCAATTCGAGAGAAAAATCGATAATATGCTCCGATCTGTTGTGAATTGGAGCGATGGAGGCCTTACTAAAATCAGGGTTAGACACTGCTCCGATCGCTCACTTTCTCTCGTTGCTCAAAGGTATTAATACATCCTTTCCTTTCCTCCTTAATTTGTTCAAGCTAGTGTTTTCCTGAGATTGTTTCATATCTTTATCATCATCCTGGTATCGAGTAATTTTTTCTCATGATCTACCCTAAACCTAAATTTGCCGGAAAACGATCTTCGATAAATTAGGCATTCAGAAAGCCTTTCATGTAGATTTGTTTGACTCCGTTGCTTTGTTCAATAGGTGCCCTAACCTTGAAGTACTATCAATCAAGAGCTGCCCAAATGTTACAGATGAATCCATGGTAAAAATAGCTTCCGAGTGCCCAAAACTTCAAGAACTCAACATAAGCTTTTGCTATGAAATCTCTCACAAATCTCTACTCACACTGGGAAGAAAATGCACCAATCTCAGAATCCTAAAACGTAACTTCATGAATGATTTAGACCCTTCACGCCACTTAGGAATCGTACCCAGTGACTATCTAAACGCTTGCCCTCAAGATGGTGATTCAGAAGCTGCTGCAATTGGAACCCTAATGCCTCAATTACTTCACCTTGAACTTCAATTCTCCAAACTAACAGCTAAAGGCCTTGCTTTGATTTCTAAAGGGTGTCAAAACCTTGAGTATATTGATCTATCAGGATGTGTCAATGTAACTAGCCGAGATATTGCAAATTCTACTTCGAATTTGACCAAATTGAAGACTGTTAAGAAGCCTAATTTCTATATTCCAAGGTCAGCTTTTCAGGGTGAAAGATATGGTCATTGGAGTTTGTATGATGAAAGATTCCAAACGGATGCTTTTCGTATTTGATCTTAAATGTAAAGCATAACAAGTTACTTTTATTGGAGTTTGTAATGTAATTGATCTTGTCATATAAATTGTTATAATTTCTTAGTGTATATATATATATATATATATATATATATATATATATATATATATATATATATATATATATATATATTACAATTTAGTCACTAGGTTTTTTAATTTTTGCAATTTTGACAATTTGATCGGTTATGCCATGTTAGCGGGTAACTACATAATATGAACATGTGAGCGCGTAACAGGATTGACAGGTTAAATGGTCAAAATTATAAAAACTAAAAAATTATGACTAAATTTGAACAAAAAATAACCTAGTGTTCATATGATTATATCAATTTTTATGTAATTTGCACTAATAATAATAAACAAAACAGCTTAGTAAAATTAGATGAGAATGATGCAATCAGAAATTACACATGCATGTACCTAGACGCCATCCATTTTCATTCGCAGTGGAGCAAGTCAATGAATTAAGCATCTTGAAAAATGGACCCGAACGTATGGAGGTCATCGGGTAAGAGTCTAAGGGAAAGCTTCAAGTTAAAACAATATTTTAGAATGTTATCCTTTGTATGGTGACATCAAAGACCAATTCGGTGTGGTCCACTTGGTTTTTTAATCATATTCAAAATATGATATTGGATATATATATATATATATATATATATATATATATATATATATATATATATATATATATATATATATATATATATATATATATATATATATAAATAAAAGGTTGAGAATACGAGAATAGTTCTGAACCAATCAAGATATAAGGGTATATAAGTAATTGTATATTTTAATTAAATTAAAATAAAATAAAATTCAATCAAATTCCCTTAAATTTAGGATTAGTTACCAAAAAGAATGAAATATTTGATTTTTTATTTTTCTTATCAATGGAATATAAAAAATATTTTTACCAAATTTTTTTAAAAAATGAAAAAAATCAAAATTTTTTCTCCTATTTCACGTTTTTTTTCTTCAAAAAAAAAAAAAAAGAATAGAAATCCAACCCCAAATCAAATACATTTATATTCACAAATGATTTTTTTTTTGAAAAAACCTGAAACTACTCCAATCACAAATGAACACATATTAATTTACAAGTAATCCAATTCTTTTTTTTTAATCAGCTGAAAATAAAAAGAATACCTCTAATTATAAATAAATACACTCATTAATACATGATTACATTGCTATTCACAAATAAATACACTGCTATTAACAAATGAGTACCCTGCTATTGACAAATGAATAAATCAATACTTCTAATCATAAATAATTACATTCATTCATACATGAATGCATTGCTATTCATAGATGAATACAATGTTATTCATAAATAAATACGCATTCTATATGTATTCATAAAGAGAGATCAGGAGACTTAGAGATAAGAAAGATGTAGTAGACTGTAGAAGCTAGGGTTCATACTTTCGCACCCATCATCTCTGTCCAAGAATCCACACCAGCTTCACTGATCAAATTCGATCCTCCAAAGCCCTAATCTAGGACTTGGGGAACGATTACAAGTGAGACAATGGACTTCGATGAGTATGAGTACTTGGAGAAGACAATCGATGAATCTGACACCAAGAATGGTTCGTCTTCGAAGACCAAAGACGGTAGGTCTCTCTTGCCGTCTCTCTGTCCATCCCTACACTACTTTTGTGACATTCCGACCGGGATGACCTTTCCTCGCGGCTACGGCTACAACCAATGCCACGTTCTCTCTGTAAGTCGCTCCTGCTCCCGTCGTTCTCTTCGTCCCCTTTGTATTTCTTGCTCCTTCTTCGTTCTTCTTCAATGCCGTCATCTTCAACATCTTCGCCATCATCTTCACTTCCATTCCGCTTCTGTTTCATTGGATTCAAGGATGCAGGTCTAGAATCTCCAATGAATACCGATGAAATAAAATCGAGTTGTAGGAGAACGATTGGAGATCGAGTTGTAGGAGGCCGATTTGCCGTTGAAGCCTTGGAGGGTTTTGGTGATGGCGAGGTCTGATGATGATTGAGTTAAAGGAGGCCTCTTATGTTTAATCGATTTAATGTTCTATGAAATTAGGTCAAGAAATAGAGAGGCAGAGAGTAATTATAGGAGTTTACAAAATTAGGGCAAGTTTATTTACCTTAATAACCTTTATAATTTTCTTTAATTTAAAAATTAAAATTTAAATGTATTAATAATTAGAAAAATAACAATTAATTATAGCCACACATCTTAAAAATTAGATAGTCCAGATGTGTTCTCGCGTTCTCAACCTTTTAGGTGTCTCATTTGATCCTACTTTTATATATATATATATATATATATATATATATATATATATATATATATATATATATATATATATATATATATATATATCATTGGGTTGAATCACATGAGTTCTTATATGCATGGAATATATGTATGCTGTTTACGTTTGTGTAACAAATACTTGAGTGAATGCAGCTTATTTTTTTGTGTAATAACTTATCTACTGAATGTGTTTTATGATTTTGATTAGGGAAATCTTCAGAAAAGTCCCAATATTTACGGAAAAGTTACACTTTAGTCCCAAGATTTTTTTTTTGAACGAAAAAGTCCTGAAAACCGGCAAAAATTTGCAGTTTGACCCTTTTTGACCGGTTGAAACCGGTACCAAACTAATTTGGGACTATTTCGTAAACTAATCCAAAATATTGGGATTTTTCAGTAAACAAAAAATATTAGGACTTTTCTGTAAACAAAAATATTAGGACTTTTCTATAAACAAAACCTTAATTATTATTATTGTTATTATTATAATAATTATTATTATTATTATTATTATTATCATCATCATCATCATCATCATCATCATTATTATTATTATTATTATTATTATTATTATTATTATTATTAAAAATATAAATAAGAATACTTTTTTTTGAACTTGTTATTATTAATATTGTTACTAATACATATAAATGTATTTAAATGAAAAAATAATATTAATGACATTGTTTAAGGGTGGAGGTGGAGGAGATGTTGCTGCCTTTAGCATTGAAATTATGCATGTTTGCTTGTATATTTTTACTTTTTATATGGCCATTTCACATTTGTTGTTATTGTTTTCAATTAAAAATAATAATACTTAACAATTTAAAAGAAGTTGCATATTTGTAAAATTCTTTATAAATAGTTTAAGTTAGAAGGATTTCTCACTTTGTATATAAAAATGTTTACAGTAGAAGGATTATTTTCCAAATCCAACAGATCCACTACAAACATCTACATAGGTAGCCCATATCAAAATTCAAAAATATTAATTACAATATCTTGTTCAATAAAAAGTAATAGGACATGTTTTTTGGATTAATACTTTTGAATTTTGAATAATACTTTTGAATTATTCCTATTACTTTTTGTTAAACAAAATATTGTAATTAATACTTTCGAATTTTAATATAGGTTACTTATGTAGATGTTTGTAGTGGATTTGTTGGATTTGGAAAGTAATTCTTCAACCTTAAACAATTTTATATACAAAATGAGAAACTCTACTACCTTAAACTATTAATATGCAACTTCTTTCAAATTGTTAAATATTAATATTCTGAATTGAAAACAATAATAACAAATATGAAATGACCATATACAAAGTAAAAATATACAAGTAGACATTCACGATTTCAATACTAAAAACATCACCATCTCCTCCACCTCCACCCTTAAACAATGTTATTAATAATATTTTTTTCATTTAATGCATTTATATGTATTAGTAATAATATTAAAAATAACAAGTTCAAAAAATAGTATTCTTATTTATATTTTTAATAATAATAATAATAATAATAATAATAATAATAATAATAATAATAATAATAATAATAATAATAATAATAATAATAATAATAATAATAATAACAATAATAATAATTAAGGTTTTGTTTATAGAAAAGTCCTAATATTTTTGTTTACAGAAAAGTCCTAATATTTTTTGTTTACTGAAAAATCCCAATATTTTGGATTAGTTTACGAAATAGTCCCAAATTAGTTTGGTACCGGTTTCAACCGGTCAAAAAGGGTCAAACTGCAAATTTTTGCCGGTTTTCAGGACTTTTTCGTTCAAAAAAAAAATCTTGGGACTAAAGTGTAACTTTTCCGTAAATATTGGGACTTTTCTGAAATCTTGGGACTAAAGTGTAACTTTCCCTTTTGATTAAAGAATTTTACAAAACTGCTACTTTTCTTAGAGGTGGTGACTCTCGTGTATAACCTTGATCCTAGAGGTTTTGGACAATCTATATGTGAGACTCTCTCGAGATATAATTAGTTAATGGGATGCACGTAGGAGAAGTGGTGAATAAGGAGCAATGGATGTTTGTTAAAGGATGGTAATTTTTGGAAGTTATTTTTAGGGATAATGACTTATAAATGTAATATAGTTTTAGTTTTGTTCACGTTTAATATTTGAAGTTATTTTTTGTCTACGTATTATAATGAAATTTGTTTGAAGTGTATTACATCATTATGACCAAAGTTCTAAAAAGCTCGCCATGGCGCGCCACGACTCTAACGCTTGCACCTGCTGCCAATCTTTACCAAAACGCCGCCTTAACTTATATATCTGTATAAAAATGAATGATAGTTAAAAGTAAATATAAAAATATTAATTATATAGAAAATTGTCGCCTTAACTCACGCCTTACAAACGTCGTGACTCGCCAAGGCTCAGAAAAGCTTGGGGCTTGACATTGCCGCCAAGTCACGCCTTACGTTATTTAGAACCTTGATTATGACTGATTGGTGTAGGTTTTAGCAGACCATAAAGATATAATGTGAACAGTCTAAACAAGTTCAATGATAATATAGACAAAAAAAAACATAAGGGACCAAATGTAAACAAAACCTAAATTATGTTACCCTTATAATTCATTAACCCTTTATATAATAATTTATTCACATCACTAGAGAATTGGTTTGATCTTTTTTGGACCAATCTCGTTGTTTGATGAGTATGCATGATACTAGGTAGTTAGTAAGATAAAGGTTGACTAAGCCAATGGTGCTCAGTTGGAACTAAGATGAGCAACAGCAGCCGTGGCTACCGCTATGTCACAGATCAATGCATGTGGTACTAGCATAGCAGGTAGTGGTGCCTACCCATCTAACCTCGGAAATAGTCATGGACACCTTAAGGAGTGTTCATACAAGGACTTCACCAACGCCAAAACTTGATCTTTTAATGGCATAGGAGGTGTCATTTCCTTAACACGTTGGTTCAAAAAGACCGAATCAATATTCAAAATATGTGCGTGCCCCGAGTCTAGCAAGGTGAAATTTGTTGCATGCACATTCACACACAAAGCTCTCACTTGGTGGAACAGCTAAGTCAAGTTCCTGACTCTTCCGGTAGCTAATGCTATGAGTTGGGATGACTTGAAGGAACTAATGCTAGTAGAATACTACCCTAGGGGTGAGATGCAAAAACTAGAGCAGTAGCTCTGGAGTCTGAAGATGAAGGGCTACAATATCGCCGTTTACACATTTAGGTTCAGTGACCTAACTCTTCTGTGTCCCAGGATGGTCACCCTGAAAAGCAAGAAGATGGAAAGATTCATATGGGGACTAACTCCCTCGACGCAAGGAAATGTCCTAGCTGCTAATCCACTCATGTTTGACAGTGCCAAACGCCTGACACAGACATTATTAGATCACAAAGATCGCCAAGATTTCGTGTCAGCCACTCCCGAACCACCTAAAGAAGGTGGTGGAAAGAATAAATTATGGAACAAATGGAAAGGGAAAACGTATCAGGAACCCTCGAAGAAGAAACAAGTAGTGGTAGTTCATGCCGCTATTGTTCCTAAATTTGCCCCTACTACTTAGGCACCTCCCAGTCGATACGTTGGGAACCTTCCAAGATGCAACAAATGTAACTTCCACCACCACGGGCCTTGTCGAGAGATGCAGTGCACCAATTGTAACAAGAAGGGGCATACAACCCGTTTCTGCAAAACACCTACGCAACCTAATGCTCAAACCCCCGAAGTTGGAGTAGGCCAAGCCTGCTATGGGTGTGGTGAAACCGGGCATTACAAGAGGGATTGCCCTAAGGCAAGAAATGCTGGCAACACATGGAGAGTTCTAGCAACAGGCCAAGAAGAGGCAGTAGCAGATCCCACTGTAGTCACGGGTGCGTTCCTTCTTGACAACTCTTATGTGTGCATTCTCTTTGATAGTGGTGAGGAGAGGAATTTCGTTAGCCATGAATTCAAACACTTACTCAAACACAAACCCCAATCACTAAACGAAACATTCACCGTCGAGATGGCTAATGGGAAGAAGGAGAGCACTAACGACATATTCATATGTTGTACCTTAACTTTAAACGACTATTCCTTTCTAATTGACCTTATGTCGGTCTCCATAAAAAGCTTTGATGTCATCATCAGCATGGATTGGCTAAGTCCTCGTCATGCTGATATTCTTTGTTACGAAAAAGCCATTCGCCTCAATGTGCCAAATGGCGAAGCCCTCGTTATCTACGGCGACAAGCTCAATACGAACCTTCGCATAATTTCATGCATCAAAGCCCAAAAATATATGTGAAAGGAGTGACATGCATTCCTAGCTCATGTAGTTAATGAAAAACAAGAAGTTAAAGACCTCGAGAGTATCCCCGAAGTCTTCAACTTTCCTAATATCTTCCCTGAAGATCTTCCAGGAGTCACTCTTGAGCGCCAGGTCGAGTTCCGAATCGACTTGATTCATGAAGCTACCCATGTAGCCAAATCCCTGTACCATCTAGCACCAAAAGAAATGCAGGATTTATCCAGCTAGCTAAACGAACTGCTCAGTAAGGGATTCATTAGACCAAACTTTTCACCATGGGGAGCACCGGTCTTGTTCATGAACAAGAAGGATGGATCTTTCCAAATGTGCATAGATTACCTTAAACTAAACAAGCAATCCATCAAAAACCGCTACCCTCTACCCAGAATAGACGATCTGTTCAATCAACTCCAAGGAGCGAGCTACTTTTCGAAGATCGACTTGAGATCAGGGTACCATCAATTACGAGTCCAAGAGAGCGATGTTCCCAAGACATCATTCCGAACTCGTTATGGTCACTACGAGTTTGTAGTGATTCCCTTTGGTCTAACCAACATGCCCGCAATATTCATGGATCTAATGAATCGGGTGTGCCATCCCTTCATAGACAAATTCGTGATAGTATTCATAGATGATATACTTGTCTATTCACGAAGAAAGGAAGAACATAGTCAACACTTGAGACAAGTGCTAGAAACATTAAGGACGGAGAAATTATATGCGAAATTCTCAAAGTGCGAGTTTTGGATTAGGAACGTAACTTTCCTTAGTCACGTGGTTAGAGAGGAAGGCATATACGTGGACCCTTAAAAAATAAAAGCAATTGATAATTGGTCAGCACCAAGAACGCCCATAGAAATCCGTCAATTCTTGGGTCTTGCTAGCTAACATCGCAGATTCATACAAAACTTCTCCAAAATCGCTAAACCACTTACTACCCTAACTCAGAATGGTGTAACTTTTCGTTGAGGAGAAACACAAGAAGTTGCATTCCAGACACTGAAGTGAGCCCTGTGTAGCGCACCTATCTTATCTCTTCCAGAAGAGAGGGAGGATTTCGTTGTATACTGTGATGCATCTAATCAGGGGCTAGGTTTGTGCTTATGCAACGAGGAAAGGTTATTTCCTATGCCTCGAGATAGATGAAGGTGCACGAGGTCAACTACACCACTCACGATCTTGAGTTGGGAGCACAAAATCCTTCACTGACCACAAAATCCTTCAACACAATTTTGATCAGAAACAACTCAACATGAGACAATGACGATGGGTAGAACTACTCAATGATTACGAATGCGAAATCCGCTATCATCCCAGTAGAGCCAATGTAGTAGCAGATGCCCTTAGTCGAAAGGAGTAATCAGGTCATAGAGCGAAGGCACTAACCATGACAATCCCTTCCCATCTGTCCACACAAATCAAAGAGGCTCAGTTGGAATCCTTAAAACCCAAAAATGTGGCGGGTGAAACTTTAAGAGGAATAGAGAAGAACTTTGAGATCAAGGGAGACGGAGTTCGTTATTTCATGAACCGGATCTGGACCCCAAAGTTCGATGGTCTCAGGGATGTAGTCATGAATGAAGCATACAAGACTCAATACTCCGTTCACCCATGTTCAGACAAGATGTATCTAGATATCAAGAAACTCTATTGGTGGCCAAACATGAAAGTTGAAATTGCTACCTACGTGGGGACAACCTACCATCCACAAACTGACTAACAGAGTGAGAGAACCATTCAAACACTAGAAGACATGCTAAGAGCATGCGTAATCGACTTTGGTAAGGCATGCAATACCTATTTGCCACTTGCTGAGTTTTCATATAACAGTAACTACCACTCTAGCATCAAGGCTTCCCTGTTCGAAGCCCTTTATGGTCGTAAGTGCAGATCCCCTCTGTGTTGGGCTGAAGTGGGCGACACACAACTAGCCAAGGGAAAATCCATGATAGCACTCTCACTGGCTCGGAGATCATTCGAGAAACCACATAAAAGATTGTCCAAATCTGAGAACGACTAAAAGCCTCTAGAGATAGACAAAAGAGCTACACAGACAAGGGACGAAAACCCTTGGAATTCAAGGTTGGTGACCGCGTTCTGTTGAAGGTCTCGCCTTGGAAGGGCACGATATGCTTTGGAAAACGTGGAAAACTGAACCCAAGGTACATTGGGCCATTTGAGATTCTCGCCAGAATCGGCCCAGTAGTTTACAAACTTCGCTTACCACAAGAGCTTAACAACGTACACTCTGTCTTCCACTTGTCAAATCATAAGAAGTGTCTATCTGATGAAACTCTCATGATTCCACTCGATAAAATCGAGATAAACGAGATTCTTAACTTTGTGGAAGAACCAATAGAAATCATGGGTAAGGAATTCAAACGAATAAAACAAAGTCGCATACCAATAGTGAAGGTTCGCTGGAATGCCAAACGGGGACCTAAATTCACTTGGGAGCGAGAAGATCAGATGCAACAGAAGTATCCACATCTTTTCCCTAGTCAATGATATACTCACTATAGAAAGAATTTTAGGACGAAATTCCCTCTAACTGGGGGATAATTTAACAATCCATTATTTTTCTAGTCAATAAAAGATAAACCGTTATAAATAAAATTCAGGGTTTTGATCATTTCGTTAAAATCATAATGGTTAAATAAGATTTAAATTATATAAATGATGTTTTTATATAAGTATTTGGAATAAAATACACTTAAAAAATCCTAGTTTCCTTTTAGAACCGACAACCTCGGACTGAAAACTTCCATACCAAAAACAGTTCTCGGAAAGCAACCGGATTTCGGCCGAGAACCCCTTTCCGACCAAAATCCCAACAGGTCTATTTCAACCCAAGTGAATGCTACAGGTCAAATCATAGTTTTACAACACCCCTGCAGTTGCCATGGGCTCAACCATAGTCTTTTATGCAAATATAACAACAAGAGTCACAAAGACACCATGCACAAATAACACCTGGTGTTCTACATAGTATAGTGAGAAGACTCACATCTCTATTGAAGTAGAATAGACCATAGCTCGTAAGGTCAGGAAGCTGGTGCTACACACCACCTAAAGAATCACAGATGAAACAACCCGAAAATACGACCCAAAAATTTCGTTTTTCGATATAATCAAAACCATAATCAGAGTGTCGTATAATAAAACCATACGTGATGTATTCCATCATGATCGAAAACACTGTGCGGAAACTGTATCATACTACGTCAAATCAAAACAAACTAAATCAATCCCAGGCTAAAAGCTAAAGCTGTGGCGTGTGCGATGCCGTCACCCCGAGCTCTTCCCTTTGCTTGCGGAAGTACCTGAAACCATAACTGAAACTGTAAGCACGAAGCTTAGTGAGCTCCCCCAAACTACCACATACCATACAATAACATATAAACACATATTGGGCCTTGCCCACTGCATCGGGTCGAAGCCCGAAAACTGCATCGGACCAAAGTCCGGAACTGACTGGGACCTTGTCCCCTGCATCGGACCGAAGTCCGGAACTGACTGCATCGGACCGAAGTCCGGAACTGACTGGGACCTTGTCCCCTGCATCGGACCGAAGTCCGGAACTAACTGCATCGGACCGAAGTCCGGAACTGACTGACGGAACATGGCATAGCATAACACATCAACTAGCATAACACATATACGACATGCTACATCGGGCCGTGGCCCGGAACACATAATACTTAACACATAAAACATAGTACACAAATCCTGTTCGAGTCACGAAGGCATCGAACATACTAATTACTGCATCGGACCTAAATCCGGAAACTACTGCTAACTGAACGGGTCGGCATTGTGGCCTTAGACCCGTTCCTACTGGAAGGAAACTCACCTCGTAAGCTGGCTGCTGAGTGTGTGGCTCGGAAAGCTAACGGCGGCTGCTCCTGAATCTCCTCGGCTACAAGTCCATAAACACACTCAATCAAATACTAAACACTGTGCTTGGGGTAAAATGACTCTTTTACCCTCGGTCAAAGTCAATTATCTTTTGGGCTGACTCGCCGAGTTGGGCCACCCAACTCGCCGAGTCCTACTTCTCACTTTTCACTCTTACTCGCTGCTACTCGCCGAGTCTGGCATCGACTCGACGAGTACCCTCTTGATCCAAGAACTCAGCCAATCTTCATCCGACTCGCCGAGTCGTATGAACAGACTCGACGAGTTGTTCTTGATCCCAAGAAGATTGCCTTGGACTCGCCGAGTTGATGAACAACTCGCCGAGTCCCCCCCATCACTGAGTTTACCCTCAACTCGCTGAGTCCACTCCCTAACTCACCTCGTCTACTCGACACTGATAAAACTGAAGAGCTCGGGACTCGCGACCCAACTCGTCGAGTCATTCTTCCGACTCGCCGAGTTGCCGCCATGCAACTGATTTTTACTTGATTTTGTTTGAATCCAATGCATACAATTGATAGATCTGAGTCCAATAAGCTGATTTACCACGTAAAGTTTCCAACTTTACGTGTACAACCTCATGAATAAGGGAAATAAGGCTAAAGGATGCATAAAATGGGTAGATCTATGGTTATCATGCAATATAACTCCAAAAAGACAGTAGATCTGGGCTCTACAACACCCCAACATTCAAATCCATAGCTATTTCGACTTAATAAGACGTTCATGCAAACATAAGGCTTGGAACAAGCATCAACTAGCTCTTAGGAGAGCTCTAATGGAAGTTTAAAGCATATAACAAGATGAAACTCTGAAAATACCTCAATTAAATCTGATTTGGCCTTGGATCTTTGCACTACAACACTTCTCCTTGCTTCTTCCTTCTTCTCCTTCTTCACACCTTCACAAAATGGCACCAAAACACATATAAGCTCTTCAAGGGAGGATTAGGGTTCTATCACTGCGTTCTCAGGGTGAGGGAGGCGAGAATGGGGGCTATAAGGTGGTTTAAATAGTGGGCAACCCGGGGAATTTAGGGTTTCACCCAGACAGATGGACTTGCCGAGTCAGGGATATGGACTCGCCGAGTCCCCGGCTCACGCGTGCCCTCAGGCGCGACCCTACTCGGCGAGTCAGGCTAGAACTCGCCGAGTCCCTCTTGAAAAACTCACTATAATTACCAATAAATCAACATACCGGGAACGGGTCGTTACAATTCTCCCCCACTTGTCTCAGGCTTCGTCCTCGAAGTCTGCTACGGCTGGATCTGCAAATAACTCCGGGTAGTGTGCTCTCATTTCCTCTTCAGCCTCCCACGTCCATTCAGACCCCTTCCGGTGCTGCCACTGCACCTTTACTAGCTGAATTACCTTGTTCCTCAAGGTCTTGGTCTTCCGTTCCAGAATCGCGACCGGCTTCTCGATATAACTTAGGCCGCTATCAACCTGAATGTCCTCTAAGGGAACGACTGCTGTCTCATCCACCAAACACTTCCTCAACTGCGACACATGGAAGGTGTTGTGTATCTGACTAAGCTCCTCAGGGAGATCTAACCGATAAGCAACCCGACCCACCCGGGCCAAAACCCTGAAAGGACCAATAAATCTGGGGCCCAATTTACCCCTCTTCCGGAACCTGATGACACCTTTCCAAGGTGAGACTTTCAGAAGAACCATATCTCCCACCTGGAACTCCAAGTCCGAACGCCTTCTGTCGGCGTAGCTCTTCTACCGACTCTGCGCAGTCTGCAGCCAACTACGGACCTGCTGGATCAATTCCGTCGTCTTGAGCACCACTTCGGTGCTCCCTATAACTCGCTGACCGACCTCGCCCCAACAAATCGGGGTCCTGCACTTCCTGCCATATAACATCTCAAAAGGAGGTCGATCAATACTCGCATGATAACTGTTGTTATACGAGAATTCCGCTAACGGAAGATACGTATCCCAACTGCCCCCAAAATCTAAAACACATGCCCTAAGCATGTCCTCGAGAGTCTGAATCGTCCTCTCGCTCTGCCTGTCAGTCTGAGGATGAAAAGCGGTGCTGAAATGGAGACGAGTACCCATCTCGTCGTGGAATCGCTTCCAGAATCTGGACGTGAAACGAACATCTCGGTCCGACACCACCGATACCGGCACTCCATGACGTGCCATAATCTCTCGCACATAGATATCAGCTAACTTTTCTGCCGATATACTCTCCTGAATTGGAATAAAATGGGCACTCTTCGTCAACCGATCCACTACTACCCATATCGAGTCCACCCCGCGTGCGGTCCTGGGGAGTTTGGTGACAAAATCCATGGTGATATCCTCCCATTTCCACACGGGAATGTCTAACGGCTGCATCTTGCCGTGAGGTCTCTGGTGCTCCGCCTTGACCTTCCGGCAGGTCAAACATCTCTCAACATACCAAGCGACGTCTCGCTTCATGCAGGGCCACCAATAATCAGGTCGAAGATCTCGATACATCTTCGTCGTTCCTGGGTGGATAGAAAATCGAGACTTATGAGCCTCGTCCATCAATACTTGCCGTACCCCACCCCAGTACGGTACCCACACCCTACCATGAAGCGTCAACAAATCCCGACTGTCGTAATCAAACGAAGCTACTCGGCCCACTATCCTCTCGCACTTCTGCCTCTCCTCCTTGAGGCCCTCCATCTGAGCCTCCTTGATCCGCTCCAACAATGGAGTGATCACTGTCATCCTCATACACAGATCTCTGATAGGGGCCGCCGACACCTTACGGCTCAGGGCGTCGGCCACCACGTTGGCCTTCCCTGGATGATAAAGGATCTCACAGTCATAGTCCTTCAGCACGTCTAACCATCTCCTCTGCCTCATGTTCAAACTCGGCTGATCCATAAGATATTGCAAACTCTTGTGATCCGTGTAAATAGTACAGCGGACCCCATAAAGGTAATGTCTCCAAATCTTGAGGGCAAACACAACTGCCCCCAGCTCCAAATCGTGGGTAGGATAATTAGCCTCGTGAGGCTTCAACTGTCTCGAGGCATAAGCTACCACATGGCCTCGCTGCATCAATACTGCTCCCATACCTGTGATCGAAGCATCACAATAGACTACGAAATCCTCTACTCCCTCTGGCAAGGTAAGGATCGGAGCCTCGCACAATCTCTGCCTGAGAGTCTCGAACGCCGCCTGCTGCTCAGGCCCCCAACGAAAAACCACCGACTTCTTGGTTAGCCGGGTGAGCGGCACTGCTATTTTGGAGAAGTCCTGAATAAATCTCCGATAATACCCTGCCAACCCCAGGAAGCTCCGAATCTCAGATGGAGACCTCGGGACCTCCCACTGCATCACGGCCTCAATCTTGGCCAGATCTACCAAAATACCCTTCTGGTTGATGAGATGACCAAGAAACTGCACCTCGCGCAACCAGAACTCACACTTGGAGAACTTTGCGAAAAGTCTCTCCCTCCTCAAAGTCTCCAACACCTCCCGCAGGTGCTCCTCGTGCTGCCCCTGTGTCTTGGAATACACCAAGATGTCATCTATAAACACTATCACCGACCGATCCAGCATCGGTCTGCACACGCGGTTCATGAGATCCATGAACGCGGCTGGGGCATTGGTGAGCCCAAATGGCATCAGCACGAACTCATAATGACCATACCGGGTTCTGAAAGCAGTATTCTGTACATCCTCATCTCTAACCCTCATCTGATGATAACCGGAGCGTAGATCGATCTTGGAGAACCAAGACGCTCCCTGAAGCTGATCAAACAAGTCATCTATCCTCGGAAGTGGGTAACGGTTCTTCACCGTTACTTTGTTCAACTCCCGATAATCAATGCACATACGATGCGACCCATCCTTCTTCCTCACAAATAAGATCGGCGCTCCCCAAGGCGAACTGCTCGGCCGAATGAAACCCTTGTCTAACAGCTCCTGAAGCTGTGTAGACAACTCCTGCATCTCAGGGGGAGCAAGTCGATACGGTGCTTTGGCTATCGGAGCCGCACCAGGAACTAGGTCGATCCTGAACTCAACCTGCCTCTCAGGAGGTATCCCCGGCAAATCCTTGGGAAACACATCCGGGTAGTCACGAACAATAGGAACATCATCAATCGTCGTCTTGCCCTTTTCCCAGGCATCCAAGACGTAAGCTACAAAACCGGTGCAACCCTGCTGAACATAGCGCCTTGCCCTTGCGGCGGAATAAAAGACCGGTCCTCGCTGGGGCCTCTCGCCCTTAATCACTATCTCTCCCCCACTGGGAGTGCGAACCCTCACTAGCTGAAGCTCACAATCAATCACCGCCCCATTGGGGCTGAGCCAATCCATGCCCACAATAACTTTATTCCCATGCAGGGGAATAGGAACCAGGTCCACTGAAAACTGCTCATCAAATATCTGGAGGGAACACCCTCTATGCACTCTGCCGACCCTCACGGTCCTATCATCTGCTATCTCGACCTCTAATGGACAATCCAGCTCCCCTGGAGCTCTGCTAAATCTCTTGCTAAGCGCAAGCGATACAAATGATCGGGTAGCCCCCGAATCGAACAATACCAAAGCAGAAATGCCGTTCACCGAGAACGACCCTAAATAAAACATATCATCAAGTAATATTCAAACGATATTATAACAATTTAAGAGATGGAGGAAAGATACATACCCGTCACCACATCAGGAGTCGCTCGCGCCTCCTCTGCTGTCATCTGAAATGCCCTGCTCTTCGCCACTGGCGCATCAGATCGGCCCTGCCGGCCATCCGTAATCCTCAAGGTGGCAGGGGCAGGTGCAACCACCTTCCCTGCTGCAGCTAAACTGGGATAATGGGACCTTTTATGTCCCCTATGATTGCACTGAAAGCAAATCAGATCTGATGCTGTAACCGTAGTAGCAGGGGCCGTGCAATCCCTACTCAAATGCCCAGTCCAACCGCACTTGTAGCAGCCAGAACTCCCTGCCTTGCACGCCCCCTCGTGCAATCTCCCACACTTGCCACACCGACCGTGGCTCTGCTGACTCCTAGACCTGTGATCTGAAACCTTGGGCTTTTTGCCCACACTGCCTGAACCCGAAACCGCCTCCGGTTTCCTCTTCTTCTCCATCTCGAGATCAATCTCCCTCTCTCTAGCTCTGGCAATCATGTCGTCCAGCGTTTTACAACTGGACCGGCTCACAAACATGCGGATGTCACTCCGCAACATCTCATGATAACGGGCCTTCTTCATCTCCTCATCGGCTGCATACTGAGGAACAAGAAGGGCCCTCTCCCTGAACTTGGCGGTGATCTCCGCCACTGTCTCTGTAGTCTGGGTAAGGTCCTGAAACTCCCTAGCTAACTGCTGCACCTCAATGACTGGTGCAAACTCCGCCCTGAACCTGGTAGAGAAATCAGCCCAGGTCATGGCATCCAATGCCGCATCATCCCCGATGGCATGTCCGACCTCCTCCCACCAATCCCGTGCCCTGTCCTTCAGAAGACAGGACGCCAATCTAACCTTATCCCCCTCGGGACACCTGCTAGTGCGGAAAGCGTTGGCCACATCCGCCAACATCTAGTACTCGCTATGGGGTCCCGCGCCCCATGATAGTCTGGAGCTCCGCATGCCCTGAACTCCCTGAACGTAAGTGTGCGCGACCCTATCACGACCGCCATCTCAGCACGGAAAGTACTCAATCTCTCATCCATCAGCTCTAAAATACCCTCCTTGATCGAACCGAAGATCACAGGAGTCTGTTCCAGTATGATGCGAGTAACCTCAGAAGAAAGGAACTCCCTAGTCTGTTCATCCATCTGCTCGACCTTCGGGCCTGATCCCGATCCTGATCCCCCTCCGGCATCTGAACTGCCGGCTGCTGGCCTCGGACGCAAAACTACCATTCTGAAACATATCATAACAACATCAGAACACTGAAATATCTCAAGGGATCATGATACTACTACTAGCTTCCTGGTCTTGCCTTGGCCTTCCTTAATTCGAGTACGGATCCTCTGCTTTCAGTAGTATGGGCCCCTACTACCTTCCACATCTATCCGTACTTTCCTCAAGAACTGCCTTGACTCCACCAAGTCACTTCTACTACTGCCATTCTCTGCTACTCTCATCCTAGGCTTGCCCTAGGGAAACCTCAAGCTCAACACGACTGGTCCTCAGCTGCTGTAGGTCTCCTCATAATGCCAGCTAGCCACCACCTAAACACCATCACATGTGATGAGGATCAGATAATCCTTCAAGTAAAAGATCCGTCCCTACAACGGTTGGACTCAAACAAGAGCTGCGCAATAGGGCCAGTTCCAGCACTCTGGGATTATTCAAACCTGATTGCATGTGGTGTGACGTGTTCACCTAATGGCTAACTCCCAGTACTCAGAACCCCACCAAGCACGAAGCAAGCAGCATTCGGATAAGGGAAATAGACTCAAGCAAAACTATTCTTATAACAAGAAACTGCACTAGCATAGGATGCTAAGCTCTTACTATCAGGCATAACCTAAACAGGCTATCCTACTGCTGTCTACTCAATTCTAGCATGCAATACTCATAAAGCTGTAACACATAAGCAGGCACATAAGGCATTCTCCTAGATCCTTAGCCCTATACTAGCATGCTGTTCTATTGAAACTGAAACTGAACAAATAACTTGTATGGGTAATTTGGGAGTACTTACTTGAGCTCGGCTGACCGCATGCACACACCTCTATCTTGTTAAAAACAATTCTTTCTTTCTAAGTACTTTCAAAATTCTTTTTGTAAAACATTTTTTTTTTATTTTATTAAAATCTTTTATTTCCCTTAGTTTGAGTTCAGATACACCCGGAAGTGTATCCGAATCCCTCAAACCAGGGCTCTGATACCAACTTGAAACGACCCGAAAATACGACCCAAAAATTTCGTTTTTCGATATAATCAAAACCATAATCAGGGTGTCGTATAATAAAACCATACGTGATGTATTCCATCATGATCGAAAACACTGTGCAGAAACTGTATCATACTACGTCAAATCAAAACAAACTAAATCAATCCCAGGCTAAAAGCTAAAGCTGTGGCGTGTGCGATGCCGTCACCCCGAGCTCTTCCCTTTGCTTGCGGAAGTACCTGAAACCATAACTGAAACTGTAAGCACGAAGCTTAGTGAGCTCCCCCAAACTACCACATACCATACAATAACATATAAACACATATTGGGCCTTGCCCACTGCATCGGGCCGAAGCCCGGAAACTGCATCGGACCGAAGTCCGGAACTGACTGGGACCTTGTCCCCTGCATCGGACCGAAGTCCGGAACTAACTGCATCGGACCGAAGTCCGGAACTGACTGCATCGGACCGAAGTCCGGAACTGACTGGGACCTTGTCCCCTGCATCGGACCGAAGTCCGGAACTAACTGCATCGGACCGAAGTCCGAAACTGACTGACGGAACATGGCATAGCATAACACATCAACTAGCATAACACATATACGACATGCTACATCGGGCCGTGGCCCGGAACACATAATACTTAACACATAAAACATAGTACACAAATCCTGTTCGAGTCACGAAGGCATCGAACATACTAATTACTGCATCGGACCTAAATCCGGAAACTACTGCTAACTGAACGGGTCGGCATTGTGGCCTTAGACCCGTTCCTACTGGAAGGAAACTCACCTCGTAAGCTGGCTGCTGAGTGTGTGGCTCGGAAAGCTAACGGCGGCTGCTCCTGAATCTCCTCGGCTACAAGTCCATAAACACACTCAATCAAATACTAAACACTGTGCTTGGGGTAAAATGACTCTTTTACCCTCGGTCAAAGTCAATTATCTTTTGGGCTGACTCGCCGAGTTGGGCCACCCAACTCGCCGAGTCCTACTTCTCACTTTTCACTCTTACTCGCTGCTACTCGCCGAGTCTGGCATCGACTCGACGAGTACCCTCTTGATCCAAGAACTCAGCCAATCTTCATCCGACTCGCCGAGTCGTATGAACAGACTCGACGAGTTGTTCTTGATCCCAAGAAGATTGCCTTGGACTCGCCGAGTTGATGAACAACTCGCCGAGTCCCCCCCATCACTGAGTTTACCCTCAACTCGCTGAGTCCACTCCCTAACTCACCTCGTCTACTCGACACTGATAAAACTGAAGAGCTCGGGACTCGCGACCCAACTCGTCGAGTCATTCTTCCGACTCGCCGAGTTGCCGCCATGCAACTGATTTTTACTTGATTTTGTTTGAATCCAATGCATACAATTGATAGATCTGAGTCCAATAAGCTGATTTACCACGTAAAGTTTCCAACTTTACGTGTACAACCTCATGAATAAGGGAAATAAGGCTAAAGGATGCATAAAATGGGTAGATCTATGGTTATCATGCAATATAACTCCAAAAAGACAGTAGATCTGGGATCTACAACACCCCAACATTCAGATCCATAGCTATTTCGACTTAATAAGACGTTCATGCAAACATAAGGCTTGGAACAAGCATCAACTAGCTCTTAGGAGAGCTCTAATGGAAGTTTAAAGCATATAACAAGATGGAACTCCGAAAATACCTCAATTAACTTTGATTTGGCCTTGGATCTTTGCACTACAACACTTCTCCTTGCTTCTTCCTTCTTCTCCTTCTTCACACCTTCACAAAATGGCACCAAAACACATATAAGCTCTTCAAGGGAGGATTAGGGTTCTATCACTGCGTTCTCAGGGTGAGGGAGGCGAGAATGGGGGCTATAAGGTGGTTTAAATAGTGGGCAACCCGGGGAATTTAGGGTTTCACCCAGACAGATGGACTCGCCGAGTCAGGGATATGGACTCGCCGAGTCCCCGGCTCACGCGTGCCCTCAGGCGCGACCCTACTCGGCGAGTCAGGCTAGAACTCGTCGAGTCCCTCTTGAAAAACTCACTATAATTACCAATAAATCAACATACCGGGAACGGGTCGTTACAACAGAAAGCCAAACATTAGTCTACTAACCAAAACTAGCAAATTAACTAAAAGTCAAGTGGGTCAAAAAGTCAACGGTTAACCACCACGCCTTGGCCAACCACTAACTGCACCGTGGCAACGAAATAATAAAATGGGTACCATTGTATCATATATATATATATATATATATATATATATATATATATATATATTGATTTGGATCATCGACAAGACAAGTAGGGACTGCAGGTTTGACATCATTTTCTTCATCTATGACATCATCTCTTGGTATAACACTTATATATGACAAAAATGATCAACCGGCTTCTTTAATGGCTTCTTTAAGGGTATAATCTTATCACCCATTTCCTAATAAACTGACAAGTCATCAAACATGATTGACTCCACAAGGACCACAACATAATTAGAGCATTGACTAGAAGTACCTCCATCTTTTGCATTTTCATCTTACATCCGATCATGTAATAATTTATTATGTTGATCAATGTATACACTAGTTCTTCGCTCAATGACATATCATAGTAAAAAAACCTAACATAATTATAATCATTTCTCAGACTTCTTAACTCATCTCTCAGTAATAAATGTCCATAACAATAGTAAACATCATTACACTTCTCCCTTGTTAGTTATTCAAGAAAATAAATGAAGTACTTGTTACCCATACTATTGAAATATATCTCCTTAACAAAAGTTTTAAGAGGGTTGAAGTACATGATAAACTTCAGTGCAAATGCTCCTTTGGTGAATCAGTTAAAAATCTTGATTTTTATGCGTTAAACGAACCTTCCATTGTCGTTTCTGTTGTAGGAAGATTTGAGTGTGTTTGAGAAAGAAAAAAACCCTAATTTTGAAATGTAATTTTATAGATATTAGGGGTTAATTTTTGTAATATGCCTCTTTTAGTGAATACCAACAATTAAAAAAGCTTGATTTTTATGTGTTGGATGAATTGTAGATTTTGTTGTATGAAGATTTGAGTGTGTTTGAGAAAGAAACGAACCCTAATTTTGAAATGTAATTTATAGAATTTACGAGTCAGTTTTTGTAATATGCCCTATAACATTCCTATAATTTTTTATTTTCTAAGTATAACCGAGTGAACCTCTTAATATAATGTTAACAATGTTATTTTTTTTGAACAAATCTGATAGATTATTGGTAAAGTTTGCACAAAAAATAATTCACAGGTAAAATTTGTACAAACCTAAAGTTCCTTGCCCTCCTAAGTTATATCTCAAATGTGTTTTAGTTATTACTTTTTTTAATGGTTGAATTTTACTAAAAACTAACAAGAAACCAAAGTAACATTCAATTTTTTTTACTTCTATGCATCAATCAATAAAAAAAATAAGAATTTATACTATTAGACAAATACTATTATCTATGTTTTTTTTTGAAGGAAACACAACATGCTCCTATTCTACCATAATAAATGAAAATGATTTTTCCAAATGTCATTTTCTCATTATATTTGACACATGTCATTTTCTAAGATTTTTTGATTTTTTTTTCCACATGTCATTTTCTCATGTTTTTCATTGTTTTAAAATTTAAAATTTATTTTTTTAGTAAGAGTTTATATATGGTAGATACATTAATTCTATTAATCTTGAGAATAAATGTTCTAGCCTTTCTTTCCTTGATAAATGTTTATATATGGTAACTACTTAATACACATATATTTAGGGAAATGTTTTTTATTTCAATATAAATTTATATTTACCTATATACACATATATATTTTTTTATATTTTCCTAAATATACTTAATATAAATTTATACTAAGTATTTTATCTATCTATTTTATTCGTTATATGACAATTAAATAGTATATTTATTTTATATTTTATACATGTAATACATATAGAAACAATGAATAAAATATGAAATTTACATTTTACTAAACTCTAAGTCATGTAAAAATGTATAATGGTTAACAATATTTTTTTATAGCTACAGATTTAAATTTATAATGTCTCCATTTTAATAATTGAATTTTTAAAATCTGATAACATTTGTGCATCATTTAAAGATAAAAACATAATATGGATTCAAACGATTCTAAAAGACAAACGCAAACATATAAAATTATATTTAGATAAAAGAAATTCAATGTTATGTCAACTATGCCAATATATCAACAGTGTTTTTTTTTTTTTTTTTTTTTTTTTTTTTTTTTTTTTTTAATATACATTCAACTACCTAATTATTATTATTTTGTTCTATTTATTTCGAAAATTTACTTTAAAAAAAATATTTAATTTTTACACCTAAATTTTCTACATTATTTTTTAAAGTATGTTAATATTTTTTATTAGTATTATATTGAATTACTTATTTTATTCATGATCATATCATTTTTATTTATATAAAAATATTACTTTTAAAAATACATAAAGTTTATAAATATATATTAAATTCTTATTTTTAATAAACCCATATACCATACAAGTCTTACACATAGTTCCTATAAATTATAATTCCAAATCAACCACACCATTCAATCTTTCACCTATTATTTGATCGATTTTATTGAAAAAAATAGGTTCCTCACACATATTGCGGCTCCCCACTATTGCGACGTTTACACCCTGTTCCCGAGTTCAATTTAAGGAGAGAAAAGAAAGGAAATGGGTGAAAGTGAGAGGAAAGTAAGAGAAATTGGTGTTCCCGAGTTTCATTAAAGGAGGGAAGTGGAAGGAAATAGAGGGATCACTTTCCCTCCTAACTTTCCTTCCGATTTGGAAGGATTTGGAGAGAAAGACCAAAATGTTTAACTTTCCTTCCATTTCTCTCCAACTCAGGAACACAAAAGACAAATTTCTTTTCCTTTCTCTTCTCTTCTTTTCTCTCCTTACTTTCTTTTCTTTTCTCTTCTCTTCTTTTCTTTGCTACAACTCAGGAACGGGGTGTTAGGGGAGAAAGCTCGGTTTTGATGAAGGTACTAAGCAACATTTTTCTGAACCACGTCGTCAAACACCCTTCTATTGCTTGATCCACTTTCTCGAACAAGACCAAATATACGGGGATAAGTTAACATTCCAATTAGCTTTTTAAGTAATATTGTGAATATTAATATATCAAATTATTATAGATATCACAAGAAGTGGAAAAATATGTTCAAAGATTTTGGAGCTCCTATTATCATCTCAATCGTATGTTTTGTCTAAAAGTAGGTATACCATATATATCTCTTAGCCCATGTGTTGCATAAATGAAAACATTTAAAGATGCCTACCCTTGTCCCTACTCCGTATGCATTAATGACCACTTGGTGATAAATAGATTTTACACCTACCCATGTGTTGCCATTTAGGTCATGAAATGAAGTTTTTGTGTAAGGTCTGTTTCCATAATACTATTGTTGTTGCAAACATAATGATGTCTAGCGTACCACATAAGTTACAACAAAACATAAATTTTTTTAAGTATGCATATTTGCTTCCACACAGATTAGTCTTATAGTTTCATTTCAATTATTAATAAAAGTGTAATATAATGTTGTCCACTAACCAATTTACCACCTTATGATCTGATAGATCCATCTTTATTTATTGTTCTACTCAATGTGTCATGCTAACATGTTATGTTAAAAAATTAGTTATTTTATAATTTAAATAGATTTGTAAAAGTTCTGATATCCAAGCAACTAAAATATTTTATATATTAAACGAAAATTTGATATTACATGGATTAAAATAAATCCCAAAACTATGACAACTTGAATTCCCATATAAAAACAAGTCAATCCAAAAACAAAAATTAAAATGCAAAACAACGTGCTATTGCTTTGAAACTGTTTCTTATTACGTTTTATATATTACGTCTCTAATGCATTCCTTACTTGACTAATCTCATTTATTTACACTTGACTCTAGAAGTCATACAAGTACTTTTTGAAAAGTGACATGTGTTCGGAGTCCAAGCACACCGCAAGCTTCAAGGCCCGATCATCATTCGGGTTCGGTATGATATAAATTGTGCCCTCGTAAAGTATGTTTGCGGGTCCCATGAAAATGGGTTTACCCCATCCGAAGTCAGATTCATACAACGGTAAGCGAGTCCAACTGTTTACATTCAGATTTGGACTCGCAAAGTATGTCGGCCCTCGAATGAGGGCCGACAGATCTGATTGTATCTCCAAGTAGTCAATGGCTGATCTCATATACTGATCGTCCATTCTAGCCAGCTTACTATGGATTCTTCTTGCAGAGTCGGCCAACGATTCTGATTTAAACTCGCCTGAATTAGCCATCGGGGTGGCTGTAAACACGACGTTTCCAAGGTAACCAGGAGGGAGTGGAGGGTTCAATCTCGATCGTCCGTCTGTGGCCACGTACAATTTGGTTGGTTGATCATGTGAGAGTCCACGAGCTTTACATGCACATCGCCATAGGTGAGCGGCTAGGATTACAAATGTGCTATGGTAGACATTCCCATCACCCTTTCCTTTTGATTTAAGATCGTTGATTTGATCAAGTGTGAGTCGTAGGATCGTGGTGGAAGCAGGTGACTTTTGGTTTTCTGGTGGGGTGATTAATGATGGTGGTGGGTGGTACTCTACATGGTCAAACGTGGGAGTGGGTGGGTCCCGGGCACGGAGGAGGGACCGATCATTGAACGGTGGGATTGCAACGGGTAGCCCTCGAGCTATATCAGACCATGTGTTGATGAAATGGAGGGAGGAGAATCCATCGGATAAAGTATGGTGCACTCCACACCCTAGAGAAACCCCGCCACACTTGAAACGTGTGACCTATGACAAAAAAAAAAAAAAAAAAATTAACTTATAAAATAGGCTTTGAACACAATAATTGTCTTATGAATCATGTGAAAATGCATCGTGTTTAAGATAACATGTAAATACGCGCATTAGCCAATGTAGGTGATGAAATTCCAACTCCAAATAAAAACTTAAATTTGCATTAATCACGTCTACATTATAAACTAGTTTTAATATTGAGAAAAATATTACATTTTATGAACCTATAACTATTACCTATAACATTTTTAAATGTTTATAAACTAGTTTTAATATTGAGAAAATTCATCAAATGATCAAAATAAAGAGAGTGCTTGTAGTAAATGACTATGAAAAACAACTTTATTAAATGATCACGACTTCCGCAAAGAGGGGTTTTGTAGAAGTCCTTACGCTCTAAGAAATAGGAAAATCGCTCTGAGGAATCGAACACGTGGAGAAAAAGACAAAAAAAAAGTGTTTTTACACAGTTCTGCAAAGAGGGGCTCTACGGAAATTAGTAAACCTCTACGAAATACATGTACATTATTATTTTTTTTTTTCTACATTTCCTCACAGATGTACATGTGTTCCGTAGATGTGTACTCATTTCTGCAAAGCCACTCACTACGGAACAGTGTAAAAGTTTTTTTTTTATTTTTTTTTATTTTTTTGTGTCTTTTGTCTTTCTCCCTACATGTCAAATTTCTTGGGGCAATTTTCTTATTCCTCATAGCGTAAGAACCTTACGCAGAGCGCTTCTCGTCAGAAGTTGTGGTCATTTTAAAGAAAAGATGTTTTTATACACCCTCTCCTTTTGATCATATGCTACAAACACTCATTTCCTTTTATTCATTTGATGAATTTTCTCTTTAATTTTCAATACTTATTCATAATATAATCTTTATATCAATTCGTAAGATAAAAACTCAATTTTCTTTTATTTTTTTTCAGTTTAAAGAAAAGATATTTAATATTGATTTTTTAGAAATAAAAGGAAATTCTATAAAGTTCAGTCAATACATATTCAATATTATTTTTAAAGGAAAACCCTAAAAAAATCTCTAACATATTATCGTTCAATCATAAAAAAAAAAAAGAACATTATATTATATAATTTTTTTCATTAAAACCATTATGTTTTAATATTGTCTGAATTATATTATATATTTGAACAATATGTTTTTCCAAGTATTTCCTTATTTTTATTTTAAAAATAATAATTAATGACGGAGAATCTATTGATTTTATCTTGTATTTTTTATAACAAAAAGTTAAAAAAAAATAAAAAAGTTAATATAATAAGAAAAAAAATGAAATGATTTTTGTGGAGGAGGAGGAGGTTGTCCATCCCACGTACGCATGGACCAGAAATCACCGTCATAGAAATAAACGAATTAATAATTGTATATTTATAATTTCTGTGGACCCCGCCAAGAAAACGTTAAATTTTTTTAAAAACAAATATTTTTCATAGAGTTTATTAATTAATAAGTTTTATAGTTAGATTTTTCTATTGAATTAATTTATTTATTTATCTTATTACATATTTTATATAATTGTTATTTTGGGATTAAAAAAAATACATGGAAAAAATGTTTTATAACTTTTTGGGATGATGATTGATGATAAGAATACAGTGATAACACGACTTTCCAGAAAATGTTGCTGACTAAGAAATTGTCACGTGAGCTCGTCAATTTTATTTTACATAAAGACCCTTCTATTTTATGAAATGGAAATTACGCCCTCAAGCTTTTGGATATTTCAAATTTTCAATCCAACAGCAAAATGTTATATACTATTATAATAAGATGTAAATTCATAAATTAATGGGACCCTATTTACCATGACTAAATCAAAGCTATCCATCAATTTGTTTGTTTTTTTTTTTTTTTTATTTAAGATTAGAAACAATGGGTTTAACATAAAAAAAGTCCTAACTTCTTCTGAATTTGTCTTTTTTACTTTTACTTTACATTTTTATTTTTCCAAGTGTGCAGTGTATTTGCTAATAACTTTATGTAGTTTGAAACAATGCATGAATAAATTACATCACGGTGGTTTTTCAAACTTAAAATATGGGAATTTTGTCATTATTTATATAAAATACTGTTTTTGTATATAATTAAATCATTTATATCGTTAAATATTTTTGTCATGGTATAATTCAAAATTAAACTGCTTATAAGAAAGAAAATGAAACTGGATGAAATTATTTGCAAATAAGAAAGACTTATTACCTGAGTGATGACTAGAGGATAAGAAGAGATGTCGCCGGAGTAATCCACAGTCGGCGCCAACCTCCGTAGCTCCGGCGACGGAGTAATCTCACCAAAATCATCAATCTTACAATCCGCTTCAGCTTCCACAAACAAAACACCCTCGCCGTTGCAGTTAATTTCAACTCTGCCATCGCCATCTGTACCCAGCCGTCCGGCCATCGGAAAAAAGGAACAGAGAACGTCGGAGAGAGCCTGTTTCAGAACCACAGAATCAAAGAAATCCGAAGACCCATTTGGCGTATAAAAGTATATGGTCAATAAATGGATCCGACCCACAATCAAATCAAGATTCGAGTTCCATAGTCGCTGCTTCGGCGTCGGTTTCGATGGTTTCACCATCACCGATTCCTTCACAGTTAGGTTCATCTTCTCCGAATCAGTTCCAATAGTCATCGGAATATGAAGATTCTCCGGCAACCCTTTTCGGGAATTAAGTAATCAAAGATGGGTTTGGTATTGATTTTACGAAAAGAGTATAAGAATTGAAGTTTCGAGACGTGTTTTACAGGTTTAGTGTGTGTGTGTATCTGAGACTTGACGACGTGGACAACTCATGGCAAATAATGGTGTACAAAGCTTTGTATTTATAGAAGGTATTGAGAAGAGAAAAACAAAAAAGTTTGGCCTTTTAAAGTAGAGTAAGTTGTGAAAATAATTAACAAAAAGTATGAAATTTGTTTTTATTAATTGATATATAGTTATGTTAAATTTTAATTTACGTGAGCTTTAATGGTTTTTTTAGCTATAGATTCGAGCTTAGTCAATTATAAAATATCAAAATTCAAATATACATGCTTGACAAGAAAAAAGGACTTGATTTTTGTAGGTGTGAAACAAATTTGATTTGGATAAAACTAAAGAACGTAATGAAAACCAAAACTAGATACATTCAAATATTCAATTGGAATTGGGTTATGGGTTTTACGTATCTAAAAAGCAAATCTCAATTTTAATATTCTTAAAAAATGTGGTTGCAAGTTGTCAACGGATTCAAACAATTTTCTATTAATTAAGTTGAAAATGACATCATTTTAGTTTACATTTTTAAAATTATAAAAAGTTAAGTTGCATTTGATTCTTTGTTGGGCTGGAGACGCGAAACTCCTTTTGTTTAACTATTTTAAGAAAAAAACATATATTTCACATATCGGCAACCACTTTTGAAGGATTAGGGGAAAAATAGTTTAATTATCAAAACAGTAATCAATTTTGTAATTGTGATTTTGTAAATTGCTAGAAATGTGCTAAATAATGATGTAATACGTGAAATCACGTTTATCATTTAAGAGCGAAAAAACAAAGATTTTTTTTTTATTTTTTATTTTTTTAGACGAAGATTTTGCATAAGACATATGCGGAATCCTCTAATACCCTCTGGTAAAATCATCTAAGAAATATATCATATGCAATACCATAGATGTCATTTGCGAAAAAGATTTCTCATATATTATCTGTGATTTTGTTTTTGTTATCTGAAAAATTGTAGTTTTTGTGTCAAAAGCTTGTATTTTTCTTTTATATGTACTCTGAAATCTACAATCATATTATAAAAATAGTATGCGTACAACGAATTTAAGAGAAAAAAAGTTATAATTTTTAAACATATAAAAAATTCAAATATATATATATATATATATATATATATATATATATATATATATATATATATATATATATATATATATATATATATATATATATATATATATATATATATATATATATATATATATATATATATATGGGAAAACTGAATATAACCTTAAAGGTATATAAGCTTAGGTACCAAAACTCACCATACTACGTCATTTTGTATCATATATATAAATTGTAATTGTCCAATATTCTTATAATTCAACTTCTAACTTGATTTACTTCCATGATTTTTATAAATTTGACATTTATCTTCCTCTACATAATTTCATTTTCAACTATAGTATATATAGCCTACTAGGTGTTCGACAAAAAAATGTGATTTAAGAGAAAGATAATAGTGAAAATTTGAAAATCTTGAAATCAAATCAAGTTAGGAATTAATGTTTAAGAACTTTATAATGAATATATCAAACAAAACGATGTATTACAGTGAGTTTGGGTACCTAAGCTTATATACCCTTAAGGAATTGAATTTTTTTTTTCGATAAAGAATAAACTCTACAAATTGAAAAAAAGATTTGGTTTCTTGAAAAACCCATAATTATGGTTCTCTATTAAACTTTTCCACACACACACACACACATATATATATATATATATATATATATATATATATATATATATATATATATATATATATATATATATATATATATATAGGCTTAGGTTATTTTATTTAAACTAATTATTATGTTATTGTATGCATAAATGTGGACCAATCAATTTACTTAATTTAAGAAAGTGATTAATATATATTATTAAATTAAAGATAATTGAAAATTACCATCTAATTTCATTCTAAGGGTATTTTAGACAATCGAGATAAATTTAAAAAAGGAAAATTCCATATTTTTTTGGGATAATTAACTCTCTTGATTTTAAAATTCTAAATTTTTTAATTACTTTAATTTTGATTATAACGTAATTTTTATAATTAAACCCGATTTTATTCAGTAAGAATCATATTCTCTACGAATTCCAGGATACATACTTCTATTAGAATGATATTCTATGAGAATGCCAACACCGACTAATAACACATTTTTGGATACAAATTCAAAATTTTTATTACATTCTTAAAAAAGTAAAAACTTTATATAATATTCTATGACAATGAAATACACACTAATAACAAATAAAAATATGTATATCTTTCTTCTTGAATATTCTGGCAGAATATATTAATACATGTATTCATATCATTCTATTGTAGATTATTCTGTCAGAAGAATAGCTCTTTCCTTGATCATCAATGAAATTAGACATTTAACGAAAATAATTGCCATTAATCAAATCATGTAAGAATAATATTCTCTGAGAATGCTTAGAATCCCTTTGAAATTTGCGTTCCTTTCTTCAAGCATCAACTTCTGTCAAAACAAAACCAAATTGTATATCTTTCTTCTTGAATATTCTGGCAGAATATATTAATACATATATTCCTATCATTCTATTGTAGATTATTCTATCCGAAGAATAACCCTTTCCTTTGATCATCTATGAAATTAGACATTTAACGAAAATAACTGTCATTAATCAAATCATGTAAGAATAATATTCTCTGAGAATGCTTAGAATCCCTTTGAAATTTGCGATCCTTTCTTCAAGCATCAACCTTTGTCAAAACAAAACCAAATTGTAGTTTAGATTCCAACATAATTGGAATTCATGATTCCATTCCAACAGAATTTGAATTCATGATTCCATTCCAACAGAATTGGAATTCATGTTCTCTTACCTGTAAAAACAAAAAACCCAAATATTTTCCCTCTATTGATTTCTATCTAAAATAAGCACCAAAAAAAAGACAGAAACAAACCTCAAAAAAACAGACGGAAATGTCGACTGTCTCCACCCTAGACGACCCACTACCACCCTACAACTCCCATCTGCACCCACAGAAGGCCACCGCAACTTCGTTGCTTCTTTTCCCCTCGTTTTCTTCCTTCTCTGTTGTTCCCATCGACCACAAAGCCAGGAGTCCACCACTGAAGTAGGTGTTCCCCGGTGCAAACATCGAAGGCGACAACCGCCTTTTGATCCCCCACCTGCTCTCCGATCTGCCTTCGATCAATTCTTTTTCCCCTTGATTGGACCGCTGATGTCGAACAATGTAATAAGGAGGGGCTTGCCAAAGATCGATTCCTACCCTCGTTCATAATCTCAAGCCACCGCCAGAACTTCCATCGACCGCAACTACTTCACCCTTTTTAATCTATGGTTCCTAGAGATGAGATCAAGAAGGCCTAGGGCAGATCATCGAAGATTGATGCCACCTTACCTCGTGAGCTGCTTCTGCTTATTTGTCGACGAAGATCTCATCGATTGTCCCCATCGATTGACTGATCCTTAACTCGATCTAATGAGCGGTTGAATAGGAATGGGTACATTCAGATTCAGAAACCGATTTCAATTATTGATGGGGATCCGTGGTAAGTGGTGAGGCGTTGTAGTAAATCGAGGGGGTGTACGTCGATTGAAGTTTTTTTTATGCTGGAATACGATTTTTGATAGTGAACGGTCGTGTATATATATATATATATATATATATATATATATATATATAAGAATGAGAAGAAATTAGGTCAAAGTCTAAATAACTTGCATAATTATAGGAAGTATTTGTGGAAGTTATTTATAAAATTACTTTATTACCCTTATTTATTTATTTAATTATTTGATTGCTCCATATTGATACATACAATAACACAATAATTAGTTTAAATACCTGAATCTAGCTCTCTTTCTATATATATATATATATATATATATATATATATATATATATATATATATATATATATATATATATATATATATAAGTCCAATCGAGAAAATAAAAAAAGGTTGAGAATTAGGGAATCATTCTCAGTCAATCATTTATTTTTGCCACAAAAGCCTCCAACGTAACGGCGGAAATGGGAACGGAATACACATGTGTTTTCCAACAAAACATGTTTCCTTAAACTATGGTAATCATTATCTTAATATATACAAAAACATAGTTTTTTTTTAATTTTTTTTTAAGGAATTATTTTTATCGATAAATAATTTTAAAAATATCAAAATTCATAATTTTTTTCTCTATAAATAGACATCTACATTGATATAGTTTTAAGATAATATATATATATATATATATATATATATATATATATATATATATATATATATATATATATATATATTATAGTTTCAGTTTTCATTATTCATAAGTGAATAAAAACGAATCAGTTTTTTACTACAGTACATCGTTATTCACTTATTAATAAAAAATATGATTATTTTTTTTTTACAGTTTAGTATCATTCGTATGTGAATATAAGATATAATAAATATAGTATATTCATATTTAAATATTAGACGATGCATTCACTTGTGAATATTACATAGTATATTCACTTGTGAATATTAGATGATATATTCACTTATGAATATTATATGATATTTTCATATGTGAAAATTATATAGTATTACATGGTATATCATATGAGAATAGTACATAGTATATTCAATTGTGAATATTAGATCGTATATTAACTTATGAATAATAGTTGGTATATTCATATATGAATATTTCACAGTATATTCATATATGAATATTACAAGGTGTTTTCAGAAATATATATATGTGATTATTAAAACACAAAACAAATATGCAAGTCTGTATGTTATTCATATGTGAATAACATATAAAAATTATATATATACATATATATATATATATATATATATATATATATATATATATATATATATATATATATATATATATATAATTTTTATATGTTATTCACATATGAATAACATACAGACTTGCATATTTGTTTTGTGTTTTAATAATCACATATTGATTCAGGTGACAAAACATATTCATATGTGAATATAACGTGGTAGTTTAGTTTATGCATTTCATCAAACAATTGGAGTGTATACAAGTTAACATTTTTTAAACATGTGATAAATATGATACTTTGACTATTTAAATCATACAAAATATTAGATTGGTTGATAAATATATGAAAATTTTCAAACAACAAATGATTTGATCTTTTTCTAAACTTAATTTCGATGTTTTATTTGATGATCGATGTTGAATGAATGATATGAATTGAATTTTTATGTTGATTATCGATGATGTTGCTCTAATGATGCTAGGAGTATAATTAATCGTAGATGTTGAAGATATGTTCGTATTCAAGCAGAATTGAAGGTTGGATTGAAAGAGCAAAAAACGAATTTTTATTGTCAACTGTTAAATGATGTTGATAACACAGATTGAAAACTATTATATTATATCTATAAATTTGTCACCGTATCTTTTATGTTTAGAGGCTATATATATATATATATATATATATATATATATATATATATATATATATATATATATATATATATATATATATATATATATATATATATATATCACTTTAAATTTTTCTAAGTGCTATTATGTTGTTATGCGTACCAGTGGTTTATGGCGACTCGTAAATGGTGAAACTCAGTATGTTAGCTCTTTTTTAAAAAACTACTATGTATGATTTTCATTAGATTTAGCTTTTTATGATTTATTAAAATTGATCAAACTGAAGACATGTTTGAAATGCTTGCATAATATTTGTTTTTCTTCCCATAATCAGAATTTTAAGATTCTCCGGCTACCCTTTTATAAACACAAGATGTCAAATATGGGTATAGTGTTGGTTTTGCGAAAAGTGTATTTGAATTGAATTATAAATTTGTTTTATTATCTATATGGCAAGAAGGTCATGTTAGACTTGACGACATAGACAACTCATGGCAAAGGTTGGTATATGATGCTTGGATTTATAAAAGACATTTGTAAGTGAAAAACAAAAAGGTTATCACTTGTTAATATAGCTAACCTATTTTTTCGTGTAAATTGAATTCAATTAATTATAATGTTTGTGTTTATTAAATGCACCGAGTTATAAAAATTGATAAACCACATCATTTATGGAATCCATGTTAATCCGTTCCATTACTAACATGAGAGATCAGTCACACTGCACTAATAATATTTTTGAATTTGTTAGGATACATCATTTATAAGATTATCATCACAAGTGTTTTTAGTATCGAGCAGTGTTAACACAAGTGCTTTTGTATCGAGTTGTGTTAACTTTAATAGTATCGAGTTATGTTAACTTTAATATATAGGAGCCTTTTCGTTGAATGTTTTTTGATTATTGGTTTGAGCACAGTAAGTTGAAACGAAATTATCAAATTAAAATATACATGGGTATAAAAGAGAAAATAAGTTGGATTTTAATCTAAGGATAGTATTAATAACCCCTTACGAATTCAGTCATTTTGTTTTAAAAGGTCTTTGATATTTTTTTTGGTAGTCTGTGGGCATAAACTCCTTTGTTACCGCCTATTTTTGACCTTTAAACCATTATAGAAGGGTTTATTTTATTTATTTATTTATTTATTTTTTTATAATAAAAACAATACTTATTTCTTATAATGACAATAGAAACAATTTTAAAATAACTATTATTATAATACCATTTTAAACAAAACCATCAAGAAATCAATTACATGGGTTAATAATATTATAAACCAATTATAGGATTTTAGGATTGATAACACTTGAAGCCTTTGATCCCGCTTATTATTGGGGAGTTGACGAAGATAATAAAAGAGCACAAAGGAGAGATCATCTATATTGTATCCACCAACAAGTATAAGCCACAAAGAATAAAAGTTCCCACTTGTATTTAATACTTCTTAAACCTTTAAGAACTAAACATATTTTAATCTTAAAGGAGAAGCGTTAAAACAAAAACTTTTACTAGTCTTCAAAAGAGAGAAGGATGAGAGGGAAGAGTGATACATTTGGCCAAGGAAGAAAAAGAGAAGAAACAACCAACTACCGAAGACTACGACATCTTATTTATATATACATATGCAATTATCGCGGTCCAAAATCTTATAGTGAACACTTGTCACGATTTAAAATAATGGTTTCCATGACATTTTTTTTTTTTTGTATATTTTTACTTTGTTTTATAACTTATATGTAAAAATAACTTATATAAATTAGAAAATTAGAAAATGATGGTGATGGTGGCAGTGATGTTGACGGTAGCAATAGTGGTGATGGAGGTGATGGTGGGTAGTAGCGGAGGTGATGATGATGGGTAGTAGCGGTAGTAATTGTGATAGTGACGGTAATGGTGGCAGTCATGAGTAATGGCGGAGGTGGTGGGTGGGGTAGTGGTTGAGGTTCCAATGGTGATAGTAACAGTGGTGGTGGCAGAGGTGATGACGGTGATGGTGACATTGATAGTATGGTCGCGGTGGTGAGTGGTAGTGGAGGTGGAAGGTAGTGTGGTGGTATAGGTGGTGGTGGTGGGTAATTGTGGCGGTGGTAGGTGGTGGTAGAGGTGGTGTGTAGCGGGTGGTGATGACGGTGATGTATGGTAGTGGAGGTGGCGATGGTTGTGGCGGAGGTTATAATAGCGGTGGTGGGTAGCGGTGATAGTGGTCGATAGTGGTGGAGGTGACGGTGCTAATGGGTGGAGGGTGTTAGTAGCAAAGGTATCGGTGGTGGTGATGGTGGTTGAAGGTGGAGGTGGAGGAGGTGGTGGTGGTGGTGGTGGTGTATAGCGGTGGTAGGTGGTGGTGGTGGTGGCAACAAAGGGGTTTCATATGTAGTGCTAAAAGTAAAATGGGTAATATGGTAATATTCAACATTCTCACTTGAAAGAAATTTTAATTCCTTAAGTTTTTGGATAAAATTTATTTTCCCTCATTTGAAGGAAAATTTGACTCATTTAGGAATCCAATTCCTTTTGAAATGTTGAAGCAAACAAAGGAAAGTGGTGGAATTAGATTCCAATTCCTTCTAATTTCAGTGGATTCGAACGACCCAAACGACACATTAAGGTTTTTGTAACGTCCCATTTTCACAATAAAATTTTTTCATTTTCATTAAGGTAATATTCCCAATTTATTAATCCATTATTTAAGAAACCCATTTATTGAAAATTACATTTATTAATGTAAGAGTATTATTATAGGAAATGCGGAATCTTCAAGTTGTTGATGAGTGTGTACAGTCCCACCTTTGCCTTCCCGCAATCACTGATGATACCTGAAACAATAAACAATTGGGTAAGCATAAAGCTTGGTGAGTTTCCCTTAAAATACCACATACAGAACAAACATAGTGTCATGCATATCTGGGTGCATGGCCTACCCTTCAGTTTATTAAAACCGGCTACTGCCACGCATATGTAGGTGTCTGACCTACCCCTTCCAGGCATATGTGGGTGCCTGACCTACCCCTGCCAGGCATATGTGGGTGCCTGACCTACCCCTGCCAGGCTTATGTGTGTGCCTGACCTACCCCTGCCAGGCATATGTGGGTGCCTGACCTACCCCCTGCCAGACATATCTAGGTGCCCAACCTACCCCTTTGGTCTATTTCAACCGGATATCGGGTCTATTTCATCCCTACCACTACCACATAATATCATAAACAAATAATCACAGAAGATCAACAAATAGTGGCATACCAGACAATTATCACAAAGACAATCATCTTACTATGAACCTCAACTAGTGGTCGACATTGGTGCCTGCGTCCCACAGATACAATGAAGGTAACTCACTACCGCCAACTAGTCCTCTAACAACATATAGTCCTGCCACCAACTAACATCGATAGATGTGTAACCCTAAGTAACCAAAGATGAGATAACCACCCAAACAGATGACCCTACTCTAGAGCCACAACCAAACGGGGAACAGGAAAGAGAGCGTAGATCGAGAGTTTCATGCTATCCTACATGACCACAGACAGTCCCTAAGGGCACTCAATAGGTGATAACCAGCAAGGATAGATAACATACACTTCTACAGGTTATTACAGCAAAGCAGCACACTCGATACCAAAAGATAGATCTACCAGATCACTATAGCATAACAACATACTAAATATCAACAATCCAAGGAATGCATGGCCGAATATACTCAGAGGCGAGATGGTCACTCGGACAGGTGATCCTATTCTAGAACCACAATCAAACATGGAATAGGTAAGAGAGCATAGATCAAAAGTCCTCAGTCTATCCTACATGACTATATACAGTCCTTAGGGCATCCCTTTACTAGCAGGTAACTAAAACTAGTGGGTCGGCATTGGTGCCTTCAACCCACGGGTATAGTAAGGCAAAACTCACGTCGATACGCATGTAGATAACCACTGTAGCAATGAAGGACTCTACCAGCCTCAACTCACTTCCAATCACCTACAGGAAGATATATGAGTCAATACCCGACCACAAGTCATAGTCACTTGCAACAATGACCACCTCGCATGAAATGGCGATTAGGGTTTTACATAAAATGACAATTAGGGTTAAGTAAGAACACTTAACTCATGAAGGACTTAATTACCTAAGGGTAGGACTAATTAATGTTTGACTTATTCGTTCTCGGGAGAAAAAATAATCCAATCAACAACCCAAATACGTGTCCGGTCATTGTCTAACTAGAGCTCCTCGGTTCTAGGGTTTTTCATATAAAATGATAACTGGGGTTAGTGTTCCACACTTAACCCCTTAAGGACTTAATCCATTAATTCCAATATTGCATTAAGTTAATTGTTGAGAATTATTACGCATTATTTTAAGTTTAATTGATAGTTTTAACGCGGGTCCCGACCAACTCCAAAACTAGGGTTTTCTAAACCCTAATTAGGTTTTCCAACTCGTTAAGTTAGGTTATTAATTAATTAAATATGTGACATCCCCATTTTCACGTCCAGAAAAGACCGATTTTGTTTATGCTTTATGAAAATCAGAGTACTTCATTTTATAAAAAGGTTGCGGAATTTGTTCCCAGAAAAACACGATAAATACGTTATTAAAACATTTTCGAAGAAACGTATTTTTATTCATCTTAAAACGTTTGGGATGTCATCGTTAATACAGAACATAAGCATAAACAGAACTTACAATTATTTACACTAGTGATCTACATCTCTTTAAATCTCTCAGTGTAATGTCACTTCATTTCGTCACCTGTGATATACATAAACTGAGTGGGTCAGGTTGGGAAACCTGGTGAGTACATAGGGTTTTCAACCCACAATAATATAATTATTATGTTTAATCAAACAATCAACCCAATTACCCACCCCCATTATCTTCTTTACTCTTTAAGGATTTAACCTAAGGGCCATCTATCCTTCATTCGTTTATTCCGAAGTCCCTTACTTCCAGAGTTCTAGGACTGGCACTAAATCCATAGCTGCCAATGTTCGTTCATAAAGCACTAATTCCATAGCTGCTATAGTCTATTCATCGGGTACTAAATCCATAGCTACCATTGCTCAACAGGTACTAAGTCCATAGCTACCAATTCCTACAGGTACTAAATCCATAGCTACCAGTGTCTAACTAATAGGTACTAAGTCCATAGCTACCAACTCCTAACAGGTACTAAATCCATAGCTACCAACGTCTGACAGGTACTAAGTCCATAGCTACCGGTGTTTGTCCCATAGGCACTAAGTCTATAGCTGCCAATGTATACTCACGTCATCCTCTATCTCTCATCATTTATCTACCCATCATCATACCCCACATATTCGTATATATAAAATACGTATACAGTTTAAATCCTTTAAAACATGTATAAAACGTTCATCCAACATAGATAGCAAGTATTCAGATACTTCATATCTATGTGTAAGATGAAAGGGACTATGCACTCACCTGAGTAGGTGGTGACTCAGCACTCGGACAGCGCTTCGATACTCTCAAAACAATTTCCTTCGATAAAACCTAGTATCAATACCACTAGGGTTTAATCTAACGATAACCGCGACAAACTAATAGTCTGACTATTATTATTATTATTATACAAGCGTTAAATAACACTCAATATAACTCATAATAATAGCCCAAATACTCATTATAAGTTCCTAATAATGTTACTATATTAAAACATAAGCTATACTAAAGATAGCGTAGGCATAGCTTACTTACAGCGGGTTTTCTCGAAAACCGGACTTCGCTGGAGCAGCGTTTCCGAGCCGAAAGACCCTTTTTCTCGGAACTCCAGGAGCCTCGGCGCTTCCTTCGGGTGCTAGGGGGTTTACCTAGGCTTTTAGGGGGGTTAGGGGGCTAGAGAGAGAGTCTAGAGAGAGAAAGAATAGTTTAGGAAGGTGTGAAGAATGAGGGAACCCGGAACCTCTATTTATAGGGGAGGAATCTGATGGACTCATCGAGTCTGAGTCATGACTCGTCGATTTGGTCCATGTGGTGGCCTTCTGGTGGTGCCACGTGTCCAATTCTGGTGGTGCCACGTCACCCCCTATCGTGTATCAGCCTTCAAACTTAGAAAAATCATAACTTTCACATACGAGCTTCGTTTTCGACATTCTTTATATCCACGCGTAGGTAAAATCAAGATATACAACTTTCGTTTAGACTCCGTCACCTAATTCTCGACCAATCTCAAATTTAACAGTAGGAGGCGTTTAGACTGTTAAATGACCGCGAAGAGTTCATAACTCCTTCATCCGGACTCTGTTTTCGTCTGTCTTTTTACCGTTGAGTTCCTATTAATGAGACCTTCAACTCTCATTTAGGTCGCGTAAGCCAAAAACCGCTCGAACTAAAATTCGAGTTTAGGGCCGTGCACTGCTAAGCCGAATCTTAGAAAAATCATAACTTCTTCATACGAAGTAAGATTTGGGCGTTCTTTTTATCGATGTTCTTAGTTTAACATATTCTACGACTTTTGTTTAGATTGCTAAGGCTAAAAAGTCTTCTATCGTAAATTCACTATTTACGTCTCCCGGTGCCGGGCCGGTTTTGCCATAAAACTTCGGCGGGCCATAACTTCTTCGTTATAGCTCGGATTTCAGCATTCTTTATATGTACGGAAACCCTGAGACATATTCCACAACTTGGTTAAGATTATTTATTCTAAATAATCTTTTGTCGAAAAGTCGTTTTCGACCCCTATTGCCTCTAATTTGACTAGCCCGGATCTACGGGCGTTACAATTATCTCCCCCTTAGGATGATTACGTCCCGGAATCATCAACGAAACAGGGTCGTATAATGACTCCATACGTTATCTCTTCATCCTAGGTAATAATTATAACTTCTACATTCCTTCAAGTCTATCTCCTAGACTCGTTGACTGCAAGCAGTATTCGATCGTGCACCTGCTCTCTACCTAAGGTTAGACTCCAAATTATGACCTTCGAGTAAAAAATATCGATCCTTACTGTATACGAACTTGAGATGATTTCTCTTATTACTACTATAGATCGATGTGTCATATTCTAATGACCTATCATCGTATGTTGCAACACTTAGACATGGGTCTTTTAGTGTTAAATTCTAAAACAGACTATGCCTTCCTTCATGTTCTAATGTGATATAATCACACTTTAACATTAGGCATTTCTAGCTACCAACTTCTTTAATAACGAGCGCGATATTTCTATTGATCACTTTGATTTCAATCGTTTGGTTTAAGTCGGACGCTACATCAAACTTGGTTCTCTGAACCACGTAACCTACTCATCGTAGTCGGACTCAATGTGATATGACCACTAGGGTCGGGATAACAACAATCTTCTTAGTCATTACTGAAACAATGGTAACGACATACTTGAATAAAACGAAATCAATTATTGGCTTCTTGGTAACCTTGTGACTTTCCCTGATCCAAGTGTGAATCTTTTGCTTCCGGTAGTATAGGCCTCTACTACCATTCACACCTACTCATACTCGTCCCAAGTATTGTCTCACAGTTTTCCAAGTCACCATCCAAGAAAATCACATAACAGTTTAACACACCAGATAACAAAACGAAGGTTTTATATTATTCCTTGAAACTATTACATAGGTGTTCAAGTTCATCCTAGACTATGCCTCTAACAGGCTTCACCACGTGGTACTATCTACATGACTACTTCATAACTTCATCTTCGGTCATCCGTCCTTACTCTTGATTCCTTGCATTACTAGCTGCTTTGCCAAGGGTGCTCCTTAGCTTTAGAGGTGCATTCGCTTCTGCTGCTTCATTTTTCTTCAGACAGTCCCTAGATAAATGTCCTTCTTTGTTACATTCATAGCACACCTTACTCTTAAACGTGCACTTGCTGGCGTAATGCCCTATCCTTCCACATTTGTAGCAAGTCACCTTCTCATCGTATCCCTCATAGTGCTTTAGCATTACATTTGGCGTTGTTGCTCTCATCGGACAATCTTGCTTGAAGTGTCCCTCTCCACTACACTTAAGGCAAACTTCCTCCTTGGTTGAGCATTTATGGGCATTGTGACCAATCTTCCCGCATTTGAAGCAGGCCACTTCCTTAGGGTATCTCCTGTTACACCATTTTGCTTCACCTCTTCCTCCTATAGACTGTGAAAATAAGTTTTTCCTGTTGGACCTTGAAGATCCCTCAAATTTCCTCTTCTTGCCAACTTCAACCTTGTTGGCGATCCTATCGTTGATCTTTTCTTCGACTGACTTAGCAACCCAAATGGTTGCCTCAAGAGCGGGTGCCTGGCATAATGGCATAGTAAGTTCATCCTTACTTTGTTGAATTAAGCACCTTGTTTCTCTCATCTATTGATCCAACATCATCCGCACCATTGCGTGTACTCCTTCCATCGTGATTGCCTCGGGTGCAACTGCTACTTCTGGTGTACGCTCAATCACTTGTGGCTTAGGCTGCGGGTTACTATCTCCGAATCCGCTTTGAGTGTTCATCATGTCGATCTATATATCGAATTTAGATGTCCAGTGTAGAGTGACGAGAATTTAGATAGAGAAGATGTTTATTTACGATCGACGTGTAATTCTCCTTATCTCTCCGAAAAATTACATGCTAGTTCTAATATCGTAATTAAACGTTTAGAAACCTGAGCACATAAAATTTCCAGATCCGGTCGGCAATAGACCATAGATCCGATCAAACTATAGAATAACTAATCATTTAGCACATAAAAGCAATTTAGGCATCATTCCTAAAATAAGCTAGTGCTCACACCTCACAATCATCGCTTAGCATTCTAAGTTTAAGTCTAGAAATAAATCCATATTCCTAGTTCGCTTAAACTAATGCTCTGATACCAACTGTGACATCCCCATTTTCACGGCCAGAAAAGACCGATTTTGTTTATGCTGTATGAAAATCAGAGTACTTCATTTTATAAAAAGGTTGCGGAATTTGTTCCCAGAAAAACACGATAAATACGTTATTAAAACATTTTCGAAGAAACGTATTTTTATTCATCTTAAAACGTTTGGGATGTCATCGTTAATACAGAAACATAAGCATAAACAGAACTTACAATTATTTACACTAGTGATCTACATCTCTTTAAATCTCTCAGTGTAATGTCACTTCATTTCGTCACCTGTGATATACATAAACTGAGTGGGTCAGGTTGGGAAACCTGGTGAGTACATAGGGTTTTCAACCCACAATAATATAATTATTATGTTTAATCAAACAATCAACCCAATTACCCACCCTCATTATCTTCTTTACTCTTTAAGGATTTAACCTAAGGGCCATCTATCCTTCATTCGTTTATTCCGAAGTCCCTTACTTCCAGGGTTCTAGGACTGGCACTAAATCCATAGCTGCCAATGTTCGTTCATAAAGCACTAATTCCATAGCTACTATAGTCTATTCATCGGGTACTAAATCCATAGCTACCATTGCTCAACAGGTACTAAGTCCATAGCTACCAATTCCTACATGTACTAAATCCATAACTACCAGTGTCTAACTAATAGGTACTAAGTCCATAGCTACCAACTCCTAACAGGTACTAAATCCATAGCTACCAACGTCTGACAGGTACTAAGTCCATAGCTACCGGTGTTTGTCCCATAGGCACTAAGTCTATAGCTGCCAATGTATACTCACGTCATTCTCTATCTCTCATCATTTATCTACCCATCATCATACCCCACATATTCGTATATATAAAATACGTATACAGTTTAAATCCTTTAAAACATGTATAAAACGTTCATCCAACATAGACAGCAAGTATTCAGATAATATGCACACATAGCACGTAGTTTATATTAAATACTTCATATCTATGTGTAAGATGAAAGGGACTATGCACTCACCTGAGTAGGTGGTGACTCAGCACTCGGACAGCGCTTCGATACTCTCAAAACAATTTCCTTCGATAAAACCTAGTATCAATACCACTAGGGTTTAGTCTAACGATAACCGCGACAAACTAATAGTCTGACTATTATTATTATTATTATACAAGCGTTAAATAACACTCAATATAACTCATAATAATAGCCCAAATACTCATTATAAGTTCCTAATAATGTTACTATATTAAAACATAAGCTATACTAAAGATAGCGTAGGCATAGCTTACTTACAGCGGGTTTTCTCGAAAACTGGGCTTCGCTGGAGCAGCGTTTCCGAGCCGAAAGACCCTTTTTCTCGGAACTCCAGGAGCCTCGACGCTTCCTTCGGGTGCTAGGGGGTTTACCTAGGCTTTTAGGGGGGTTAGGGGGCTAGAGAGAGAGTCTAGAGAGAGAAAGAATAGTTTAGGAAGGTGTGAAGAATGAGGGAACCCGACACCTCTATTTATAGGGGAGGAATCTGATGGACTCATCGAGTCTGAGTCATGACTCGTCGAGTTGGTCCATGTGGTGGCCTTCTGGTGGTGCCACGTCACCCCCTATCGCGTATCAGCCTTCAAACTTAGAAAAATCATAACTTTCGCATACGAGCTCCGTTTTCAACGTTCTTTATATCCATGCGTAGGTAAAATCAAGATCTACAACTTTTGTTTAGACTCCGTCAGCTAATTCTTGACCGATCTCAAATTTAACAGTAGGAGGCATTTAGACTGTTAAATGACCGCGAAGAGTTCATAACTCCTTCATCCGGACTCCGTTTTCGTATGTCATTTTACCGTTGAGTTCCTATTAATGAGACCTTCAACTCTCATTTAGGTCGCGTAAGCCAAAAACCGCTCGAACTAAAATTCGAGTTTCGGGCCGTGCACTGCTAAGCCGAATCTTAGAAAAATCATAACTTCTTCATACGAAGTCAGATTTGGGCGTTCTTTTTATCGATATTCTTAGTTTAAAATATTCTATGACTTTTGTTTAGATTGCTATGGCTAAAAAGTCTTCTATCGTAAATTCACTATTTACGTCTCCCGGTGCCGTGCCGGTTTTGCCATAAAACTTCGGCGGGCCATAACTTCTTCGTTATAGCTCGGATTTCGGTATTCTTTATATGTACGGAAACCTTGAGACATATTCCACAACTTGATTAAGATTATTTATTCTAAATAATCTTTTGTCGAAAAGTCGTTTTCGACCCCTATTGCCTCTAATTTGACTAACCCGGATCTACGGGCGTTACAAAATAAATATATAATTAATGAATCAGGCACCGCCCACTGCCACCCCGGGCAGTGGTGTTCGACGGCGGTCCAAGGCGGAAACCACCCACACACGGCGGTGACGACGATTTCAAGTTATAAATCCAAAAATCCAAGCACACATAAAAGTTCTTACATTACACACACACACACTAACACCAAAATAACAAGGAAAATGCCCAATACAGCCACCAAGATGGTGGTAGACAATGACAGAAGGTGGCAGCCACCACCTTACGGTGGTGGTGGTAGGTTTTCTTTAATTTCTTGCCAAGAACCGATCATACAACTTTAAACCATAAAAAAACGCACACATGCATACCATATCACACACATAACCACCACTCATGGTGGTTGGTGGCGGTAAAAGATGGCAGCTGTAACATCCAGAGATTTTGCAAGTATTTCCAAATCCTTTCTTTTATTATTATTTTGTTATTTGTAGTCCCTGAGGATGGAAGAGTGAAGCCATGAGAAGCGTAAGGGCTAAAGTTGCAACTTTGGGATCAAGAAGAGTACGCTAAGCGAACATAAAGTACGATAAGTGTACTAGGCGCACTTGTGTACGATAGGCATACTTACGTTAGATGAAAACCCTAATATTTAGGGTTTGGGTGCTATAAATATCCTTATGAGCTCATAACCCTACATCATCTTAGCCTCCATAGTTTTGATCCGTTTTCCCTAAACCCTAACCTCTCTCTTGAGTGTGTGAGATAAAAGTGTGTCTTTTGAGTAGATGGAGAAGAAGGCATTGCATCAAGAAGTTAAAGAAGGAAGGCAAGCTTGTAGATCTGAGGTTACTTGTGGCACCCGGTTCCTGGTATGTATTTCATTTAAGTATTTTTCGCAATTTGGACTGAGACTCGGCGAGTTGATGGCCCAACTCGTCGAGTAGTAGCGGTTTGGACTCGGGAGTTAAGTGGCGGACTCGTCGAGTCAGCGATAAGACTCATCGAGTAGACTCTGATTGGGAAAACCCTAATCTGCGGGTTTACACCCTATTTAAACAACCTTATACAACCTCCATCGCCACTTTATGCTCCTATAACACTCCATACAGAACCCTAATCGTGTTGTGAAGATCTAAAGGCCTTTTTGGTGATTCTTGGTGGTTTGTGGTGAAAAGAAGGAATGAAAAGCTTGAGGAACCAAGAGGTTGGCCAGACGAGTCAAGCTTCTGCATCATCTATAGTTCTTGGAAGGTATAAAGTCAACACCTTTCTCCTTCTTGTATTAGATCCATTTTTTGGGAGATTTAGGGCTTTTATAAGCCATTCTTGGTGACCACCCATGATTGCAAGCATGGTTGGGGGTTGAGGCTTCAGATCCAGGATCTTTAGGGAGTTAGAAGGCAGAAAGGACTGCCTTTGCACCCATGGAAAGCCCCATGCAACTCAAGAGCTTCTTTTAGGGTCTTTTTAGCTCTTAGTCCCATGCATGCACGTAAAGTTCGTAACTTTACGTGCTAGATTGATCTTAGGAGCCTAGATCAATAATTTGGACAACTTTTGTACATCAGAAATCGAGAAATGAGACTTGGACAACCTCGACTCAGCGAGTCCGAGGCTTGTCTACCCTTTTCTGTTAGGGTTTAAAGGAACCCAGTTGAGTGTTAGAAAGGTTTTAGAGGGTCTAAGGAAGTGACCCAACGTAGTGGATTTGGCCATAGACCTGGAGTTCATAGGACTCAACGAGAGCATGAGCAGACTCGGCGAGTCCAAGGCAATCTCCCAACTTTTGAAGATGAACTCGAGGAGTTGTTCATACAACTTGGCGAGCCAAGGACAGGACTTGTTTGTAGGACGAGGATGAACTCGACGAGTTGTTCATACAACTCGGCGAGTCGGGTGAAGGTTCACTCGAGGTTGTTTTAGAATGAGAACTCGTCAAGTCATTGCTAAACTCGACGAGTAAAAGCGTGAAGAAGGGCAGATGAAGGGTAGGGACTCGACGAGTTGGAGGCCCAACTTGGCGAGTCAGCTCAATTGGAAGTTGACTTTGACTTTGACTTTGACTTTGTCAGGGGTAGAATAGTCATTTTACCTTAGAACAGTTATCAGTGCCTGACTAAGTGTTTTATGGGAATTATAGCCGGAGGATCATTGGAGCAGCATTCGGACATCTGTCGATCAGCTTTTCAGCAGTCAACCTTACAAGGTGAGTTACCTTCCAGTAGCGGTGGGTCTACAGCCACAATGCCAGCCCACCAGTAGGAGTTGTTTGTTAGATTATTGTCTTTGTGATATCATCTAGGTTTGCTACTACCTGATAAGTTATATGCTGGCATGTTATGTTATATGTGATAGTAGTAGTGTTCGATTGTTAGGACCGAAGGGTAGGTCAGGCACCCCAGATATGTCTGAAATTATGTTATGAGATGTTTATATGTTGGCATGATATGTTATATGTGATAGTGGTAGTAGGAGGGGAATAGTCCCTAAGTTCGATTGTTAGGACCGAATGGTAGGTCAGTACCCTAGAATGGCTTGACATGGGTAGGTTAGCACCCCATAATGGCTTGAAACATGTAGGTTAACACCCCATAATGGCTTGACGCGGGTAGGTCAGCACCCCAGAATGGCTTGTCACGGGTAGGTCGGCACCCTGGAATGGCCGTACCGGGTAGGTCGGCACCCCAGAATGGCCGTACCGGGTAAGTCGGCACCCCAGAATTGCCCGGTAGTATGTATGTTATATGATTGTATGATATGTGGTATGATGGGGGAACTAACTAAACTTCATGCTTACAGTTTTCAATTTTGTTTCAGGTACCTCTTCAGCGAAGGGAAAGGAGCCGACGCGGTAGCTGCACATCATACACACATTTGGATTCCGTACTATGAGATGTCTTGGGATTGTACTCTGACATTGTTACTACTTTTCTGATATGATTTTCAGACATGAGTTTATGGTTTTATGAAATGATATGACATGGTGATGGTTTCTTATAAATGTTTTTCTGAATCGATATATATATATATATATATATATATATATATATATATACATACATATATATATATATATATATATATAAATTGAAATTTTTGGACGCGAAATTTGAGTTGTTACATTACTTTATGCTCTAGAAGCTCCAGGAGGTAAAAAGCTCCAACCTTTATGCTTGTATGATGTATATCTTTCCTTATTAGCTTTATGACACCTTTCCTGTCCAAAAAGTTTCAATATTGTGCGTGTGGTGTTTTGGACATGATAAGTTGTCCTTTCAGACCCTAGGAAGGGTCCTAAGTGATAAAAATGATGTCCCAATGGCTAAAAGTGTCCCATGCATGTAGTAGAAAGGTATTAATGGGTTAAGACCATGTATTAAGAACTTTCTGGACGTCCAAAGTCTTGGAGTTTAAAACTTTATGGTTCTAAGACACATTTGGTCAATGGATATGGAATTTGGACTTAAGTACTTAAGCCATTAAGCACTTATTAGAGTTTTTGTAAAACTTGCATACACCTCGTGTAAGTTCTGTATGCCCAGCATTATTAGTCAACCACCCCGATGGTGGTCAACGCAAGGCGGAGTACACCCAGAGGAGTATGTCATGTGTACACCCTCTATTGGGATTTTGACGAGTTGGGCTTCCGGATTGGGTTACCTTTAGATCAGTTTGAGTTGGGCCTTGCTGGACTTTCTGAATAGGTGTGTTCTTGGCCAGTTTTAGTAATGGATCTTAAAATAAGGCCCAATTAGGAAGTAGGACCCAATTTGGAAAATTGGGTCAATAATGGGCCTTGTATAAGTGTACTTTTGGATCATGGATTTAGTATTGAGCCCTGGCCCAAATTAGAGAAAAGGCAAAATGGACTATTATCATATGTGGGCCCCTGGTTAAGATTGATATCCCAATTGTTGACTTAGTATTCGTTATTTTGGATAAATCGGGATTTTCAGTGAGACAGCGATCGGAGACTTTCAGTCCAGTTCAGCACTACTTGTGAGGTGAGTTTTCCTCACTATAATCAATGGTCGAAGGCACCAAGGCTGGCCCTTTGGATTGTTATCCTGATTTATTGTTAGTGTGATCTGTTAGATCGGAATCCTGGTATATATGATTTTTCTATGTAGTTATGATTAGTTAGATGAGTATCCTGGTACGTAGGATGTTTCTATATGGTTATGATCAGTTAGATCAGTATCCTCGTAGATAGGATGTTGCTATAATTAGTGATCTGTAGATCGGTTTGTCTATCTGTAGACTATTATGTGATTATCTGATATATGTACACATGATTGAGTGGTTGTTGAGGCTTATCTGCTTTGATCGAGAGCCAACAGATTGGGGCATTCCAACCCGATGGTTGTGGGCCGAGAGTATTCCATCCCGATGATGATTGGACTCATAGTATGTGGGCATTCCAACTCAATGGTTGTGGGCCAAGAGTATTCCATCCCGTGGATGATTGGACTCATAGTATGTGGGCAATCAAACCCGATGGTTGTGGGCCGAGGGTATACCATCCCGAGGATGATTCGACCCATAGTATGTTGGCATTCCAACGTGATGGTTGAGGTCCTGGAGCATTCCAACTCGCTGGTTGATGAGTATGCTGTTATTATATGTGTGTTATTTGTTGTGCGGGTATTTTGGGGGAAACTCACTAAGCTTTAGGCTTACCGTTTTTGGATTTTGTTTCAGGTAGTTCGGATGATCGCAAGAAGGCGAAGACATGATCGTGCACCTCCTCACGTTTTATGATTATGTTTTCTGGGATACTCTGATATGAACTATTTTGAAAACATTTTGTAATGAATAATGATTTCTAGATGTTTGAAAAAGTTTAAAATTTTTGTGAAATTTATGGATGTTACAAGTTGGTATCAGAGCCTTAGTTTGAGTGAATTAGAGGAACACTCATGTGAATCCAGTCTCAAACTAAGGAAAGGATTTTCAAAATGATTTTCAAATGGTTTTCAAAATAAGAAAAGAGGATGCAAAGTTTATGATCAGCCGGAGCCAATAAGTAGACCCCAAAATACCATGCGATTATTTGATATTGTGATATGTTAGAATAGCATGCTAGTTATAGGCTAGGGATCTTCAGGAATTGCATGATAAAATTACTTGATTATATGATGCCTGATAGCCTAGGAATTTCTTATATGAAAATGACATCATTACTGTAATTGCTTAGTGTATGCATCATAGTTGTACATAATTAAGATCTTATAGCCTGAGAATGTTCGGTTTGGCCTTATTTCATGTTCTTGTTTGATGAAGGGCTTAGGGTAGGATCAGTTATTCGAATATTTATAGGGTCCAGCGTTATGTATGACTAGTATACACAAGTGCTGCAAGGTTGGTGTAAGTTTCATGGGTAAGTTGTGCGGGGTCAGTCGGCCAGTTATGAGATAGTTAGTTTTCCTCTAGGAGTGAGGATTGAGCGTTTTCCATGCTTATGTATATTGTTAGGGTGTTGTGATGATACTTGAGACAAATATGGGTAGGTGTGTAAGGTAGTATGAGCCCGTACTACTGAAAGCACAGGACCCATACGCGTTGCAAGGAAGTCACAACCCCTAGGGTTTAGTTGGGAGTTGGTTCCCCGTTATTGAAACCAGAACCGGGTCAGGATCAGGAGCTAGCAGCCAGGATAGGCCAACGTTGATGGAGGATCGTGTCAGGGAGATCATCCACGAGGAGGTGGTCGAGATTTTCCGGGGTCAGATTCCAGAGATGTTTGGGTCTATCAAGACCACCATGATGGAGTATTTTGATGACCGATACGCAACCATTAATGAGACTGCGACTGGTGCAGCCTCCGCAACCGTGGCGGCTGCAGGTGTGGGGATAGGTCAGGTTTTTCAGTAGCGCGACTTCGATAACATGAAGCCCCTAAATTTCGATGGGACTTAGGACCCGATCATAGCCATGAGGTGGCTGTCTGACGTGGAGGCATGTTTCTCCACATGATCATGTCCTGCTGACCAAAAGGTCAGATGTGCTCCGAACCTACTAAGGTACACATCAAAGGACTGGTGGATATTGATGATTGGGTCATATTCTGATGAGCAGCGAGTGGTGGTTACTTGGGATCAGTTCAAGGAGATGTTCCGCACTCGCTACATTCCACGGGTTGAGCGAGAGCGGCTGTCACAAGAGTTCTTGGATCTGAGACAAGGTACAGACACGGTGATGGAGATCACCCGCATGTTCACTAAGAGGGCGATGTTTTGCCCGGATTTTGCAAAAGAGCAGGCTCATATGACTCGTTATCTGAGCATGCTCAAGACTGACATCATACAGTTTGTTGCTACCCAGCGATGTGACACATTACTAGAGTTACAAGAGGTTGCTAGGTGGCGTGAGCTTGAGATTGAGTTGCAGTTGAGAGAGCAGAGGCAGGCCTCGGCACAATCACAGTTGACGCCAAAGCGGTCCAAGACCATTGATTCTAGGTCTGGAGGTCAGCCTAGCTGCACTTGTGGGAAGTTCAGGAAGCCTCATTCTGGGGTTTTCCGATTTGGTAGCAGGTACTACAAGCGTGGAAAGCAGGGCCACATTGCTAGGGATTGTAGGAAGCTGACTCCAGCTTCTGGGGTCAGACTTTGTTACCATTGTGAGCAGGTGGGCCATATGAAGGCCCAGAGTCCCCTATTAGCTATCAGGACGACGTTGGCTCCAACGCCGACTACACTGAGGATTACTGATAGGAGTTAGGGTATAGCAAAGCCTCCGAAGGCTCGGGGATGCGCCTTTCAGCTTACAGTCGAGGAGGCCAGGATAGCACTGGATGTGGTTGTTGGTATGTTTCTATCCCTTATCTTGTTGATTATATTTATTTTATGCTTATATGTTTGTACCTATGATTACATACAATTTTAGTGAACTCCTTACCTACTCTGGTATTATTTGAATCGGGGGCGAGTCAGTCGTTTATCTCTCAATCGTTCAGTGGGGAGTTCGGTTTGTCGGTAGGAGAGCTAGAATGTCCGTTGGGAGTCTCCATCGCCAACAAACACGAGATTTCTGCTTCTTTAGCCTATCGGGGCTGCGTTCTGAAGATCTTCAGGGTATCCTTCCCGACAGACTTGATTCCAATTCCCATGGGGGATGTATGTGTGATTGTGGGTATGGACTGGTTGAGTCGCTTCGGTGCCATGTACACTTTGTAATGTATAGAACTGAGTGCACACTTAGTTATAATAGACCTGTGCAACTCTTTATTCTTGTTCAACTTTCGCAACATGTTCAAAATTCTTCCATGGTTATAAATGTAAACAACAATTGCTCTCACATCAATCAAAGCACCCTTTATCTTTTTTAATTTTTTCCCAAGATCTTTTTTAATTTCTTTGTTTTTCTTTTTGTTGATTTTCTTTCTCTTTTATCGATACAAGAACGTTTTTTATTATATGTGACATCCCCAAAATCACGGCCAGAAAAGACCGGTTTTGTTTATACTTTATTTCAAAATCAGAGTTATCTTTTAATAAATGGTTTGCGGAATTTGTCCCAAAACAATAATATGATAAAGATTTATCAAAAGCATTTCCATAGAAATGTATTCATTAAAAGACTCGGGATGTCATGTTCGTACAGATCAAAAGTATAAACAGTACAATATAAGCCTTACTACATTATTTCATATCTACAGGCCTATATCCGTAATCCCTCGTCCAAAACATCACACCTATGCTCATGCGCCACTACCTGTAATACATAAAACTGAGTGGGTCAGGCTTGGGAGCCTGGTGAGCACATAGGGTTTTCAACCCACAATAAATAAGTTTATTAATTTCATCAATCAACAATAACCCGATTACCCGTTCCCGTTATCCTCACTTTACGTCCCTAAACACCTATCATAAGGGACCTAGCCTAAGGATTATCATCGGGACGGACACTACTGCTAAGGGGATTCCTCAGCAATAAATGTCCTAATAGGCAACCATGTGGGGGATGGAGTACACCGGTGAACACATCGTTCACAACACCTACAGGTTGCGAACCTGCTAGTGTTCCACTGGACTGTCTAGAAGAGTCCGTGGTCGTCATCTATACTCCGCTAGATGACTGGATCAACAACAACAACATCGAGGCCTCTCATCATTTTATCACACATCACCTATTACATCTACCCATGTTTTACCCCAACATTTTCGTAGATATAAAATACATATACAGTTTAAATCATTGAAAACATGTATAACAACGTTCATCTAGCATAGATAGCAAGTATTCAGATAATATGCACACATAGCACGTAATTTATATAAAATACTTCATATCTATGTGTAAGTTGAAGGTAACTATGCACTCACCGGAAAAGGTGGTGATTCCGAACTCAGACAGCGCTTCGCTTCTTAAAAAGAATTTTTCTTCGACGAAACCTAGTATTATTACCACTAGAGTTTAGTTTATTATTCGTCGAGACTAATTAATAGTCTAGCTATTATTATTATTATTATATAAGCGTCCAAAAAAATACTTATATAACCCATAATAATAGCCCAAGTATTTATTATAAGTTCCTAATAACGTTACTATAATTAAATAAAAGTTATATTAAAAATAGCGTAGGCGTAGCTCACTTACAGCGGGTTTTATAGAAAACCGGGCTTTTCTTGGAGCAGCGTTCCCGAGCCGAAAAGCTCTTCTTCTCAGAGCCTTCGAGCACTCCGGGGCTTCCGCCTCGTGCTAGGGAGGTTCCCTAGGCTTTTCGGGGGATTTCGGGGCTAGAGAGAGGTTCTAGAGAGAGAGAGAGAGTAAAGAGAAGAAAGAATGGGAAAGGTGTGAAGAAAATGAGGGTGGGAGAGGTGGTATTTATAGGGTGAAATGTGGCTGAACTTGGTGCCACATGTCACCATCTGGTGGCAAGCCTTGGGGAGAAAGCAATGGCCAAGATTGTGCCACATCACCCATTTTCGCACAGCACACTTCCGACTTCTAAAATCCGTAACTTTCACATACGACCTCCGTTTTTGACGTTCTTTATATCCACGCGTAGGTAATAATAAGATCTACAACTTTCATTTTGACACCGTCAGCTAATTCTCGACCGATCTTAAATTTAACAGTACAAGGAGATTATATTGTTAAACGTCTGCGTAAAATTAATAACTTCTACATACGGACTCTGTTTTTGTCTGTCTTTTTACCGTTGATTTCCTATTAATGAGATCTTCAACTCTCATTTATGTTGCGTAAGCCAAAAACCGCTCGAACTAAAATTCGAGTTTCAGGCCGTGCACTGCTAAGCCGAATCTTAGAAAAATCATAACTTCTTCATACGAAGTCAGATTTGGGCGTTCTTTTTATCGATGTTCTTAGTTTAACATATTCTACGACTTTTGTTTAGATTGCTAAGGCTAAAAAGTCTTCTATCGTAAATTCACTATTTACGTTTCCCGGTGTCGTGCCGGTTTTGTCGTAAAACTTCGGCGGGCCATAACTTCTTCTTTATAGCTCGGATTTCGGCATTCTTTATATGCACGGAAACCTTGAGACATATTCTACAACTTTATGTAGAGATATCGGGATTATCTCACACTTTAATTTTGACGCTCATTTTTATTCTTTATTAATTATACATTTATAATTAAATAATAAACACATAAACACACATAATTCACATAATACTCAAATATTTCATATTTATTACTTCAAAAAGAGTTACAATAGTTGACCTAGACTATTACATTGACAAAAATGCTTAGCCCTGAAAACCCGGGCGTTACATTATACGTGGTATATGAGCAAGGTGTTGCTTCAACCTAGTGATTCGTCCACATATTTTTTTGTCACAAAGAGTGCACCAGATATTCGATTTTTTGTGGGATCTTTCCTAACTCCCCACTCCCAAGCCATATCTTCGTTTAAACATTTAGTTCCGACATCTGATGATGTAGTAGTAGCTGTTGGGTTTGTTGAAGCATGTGAAGAATGACCTTCCATGTTTACAAGTAAAAACGATAACCTGTTGCACAAAAGAGTTACAAATTAAATGCATTAACTGAGGTTTGATTACAATTACAAGTTAAATGCATTAATCGAGGTTTTATTACAAACTAATTGATTTTTTATATCATTTTTCGGTTCCAACTTCCAAAAAAAACAGGTACCAATGAGAATTAATAGACAAGAAGCAACTAGCAACTAGCATTTAATAGGAATAAAATCGTCGATCAAGATCCAGTCATTGGTCAACATACATGTCCACCAACAAAATTAGGATTTAATGGGGGAAGGAAGACTCAAAGTCTCTTAGAGGAATAAGATGCTTACCTCCTTGAGTCGTTGGTGGATTTGATTAATCTTCTTGTCACTTATTTTGATGGCAAAACAGAGGATTTGTAATCAATCGCAATAGCAAGAACATCGCAGGCTCGCAGCAGGCAAGGAAAGGAATGTTGTTCATTGACTTGTTTCCAGTTTCTTCCAAGTTCCGATTAGGTCATGACATTAGATAAGGAGATTGGGCTTATATTATTAGAAGATGTGGACTGATCCATACAAATAACTTATTTTTTTTTAATAATTATGTATAAAGAGCGCAAATAATCAAATAGCGAAAAAAAAACTAGGATATCAGTTTTGAAATATCGGTCAGATAGCGGCTGATATCGGTGATAATCTTGGCTCTGATATTTTTGAACGATATTTGAAACCGCAATTTTCCAAACACCCACGAAATGATATCCTACCGAGATCCCACCACGATCTCAGTGCTATTAACTGCCCATATACAAACTCATCACATCTAAGGACCATACATTCATAAAGGTCAAAGGTATGACAATTTAGAAGTATGATGTGTGTAAGAGGAAAACCAACAAGCATTCTAACACCCATACTAGATGGATTCATTTAAGAGGAAGAAATAAAGGAGGGTGAAGGGTCTTACACTCCATTTCACTTCACACATGTACACTAGTTTATATAAATGAGCTCTAAAGAGTCCAAAACTTTGTACATGACATATTATTTCATTCCTTATGAGTTAATAATTTGTTACGCTCTTAGAACATATTATTTTCACAAAAATAATAATTTTTCTAATTAAATACCGCGGGAAGGCGCCGGCTTGATCCGTACACACACACGTTTAGAGCTTGACGTTATGATCTTGGGATTTGTATTGTTTCGTTGGACAATTAAAATGGCTGTTATAATGAATATTGATGGAATTATGTTTTATAAAAATTGAAAAAAATTTGGTTTAAATTTTCGGTGTTACATTATGATGCTTAAATAGGGCCCAAACCCTATAAATAAGGGTTTGAATATGGCAGCCGTACGCCCAACATACATCTAGTACGCCCATCGTACCAGAGTGGATCCTCATTATCTACTAAGCCTTGTACGCCCAACGTACATCCAGTACACCCAGTGTACTCGGCTGACCCCAAATCCTTACTTACTTTTTATGGCCATAAAATTTGTGTCCCAACTCCAATTTCGATGATCTTTATATCCACATAAAGGTAACAAGAAACTATATAATCCTATCAACTCCGCTTTTCCTTAAAACACTCCAAATTTAAATCCAAATTCATGAAAAGCCCACACAATCACTTTCTGTTATACCCATGGGCTTCCAAAACACAAACCGAACACTAGGTACCCACAACACACATTATCCACCACCAAATGGGTCTAAGCCACACCTTCCTAAGGCCTGAAGCCTTATGAAACTAATCTTTGGGTCATAGCCCCAAATTAAGAAACGATTCAAAACAGGGTGTTACCAACAAGATCTTGGTCATGTCGTGGTCAATGAAAGACAAAATAGTCACGAGGTCTTTAATCGTCTTGATGTGACAGGTACCTCGTCATATCGTGAGAACTGGTTCTTGGGCAGCTTAATGGATTATGCCCTTAATCCATTAAGTCACACACTCAACTCCTCTAGAAGGCTTCCTTACACCCCATAAGAAATAAAATCGATGCTTTAAATTTTTGCATGCCCAATGCAAGTCTTGAGCTCAAATTTGGTCACTCATGATGAAAAAGGAGGTCAAAACCAACAAGCATGAGGTGAAACTCCACCAAAGTTTAGATCTAGCACAACTAACCACTAAGGGACTCTAAGGAACCATAAAGTTGCCAACTTTATGGAATCCCAACACTCCAACTAACCTAACATGGATAATAATGCATAAAAGTCTAGATTTAGAAACAAGGAATCATACAGCTTGAAGCTTAAATACTAACAAAGGTCTAGAGAAGTTACTAGAGAATTGCAAGTTGGATCTATACACCAAAGATGATCCCAAATCTTTCAACTCACCAAGACACCACCAAAGGCTTAAGAACTCATAAATAGAGGCTAGGGTTTCGTTTGGAAGGGGTGGGGGCTGAAGAGGATATCATAAGACATGTGTAAGGCCTTTAAATATGCAAGAAACCTTAAAAATCTATGGTTTTGGGCTGCAGCTTTTGTCACTCTGTGACACTCTATAGTTGTCACATCGTGACAACCATTCCGAACACGCAAACAATCAATTGCCTCGTCATGTCGTGACACCCAGTATTCACCCAAAACCATGTTTTTGACTCCTTAATACCCTAAAACTATCAATTATGGAAAACGAGTGTTACATAATGAATTAGGTAGGGTGTTTTAGGATGATAAAACACCTCCTAATCATGTGTAAGGACCCATACAAGTGGTGAAAGATAAATGGGAAAAGGGTCTTCAAGAACTATACAAAGTAGAGTATTATATTAAGAAAAATCAAGATACATTAATGTATCATTGTGTGCAAAGATCATTACACGTCCGTGTAATGGCAAGGAAAATCATTACACAGGCCATGTATTAATCTGAACAATGATACATTAATTTTTCGTAACTTTTTCATATAGAATCGGATTTACGTGTGGTTTTCGCCTATATTCAGATTTTCTCATGAGGAATAGGATGAATCAATAAAACTTAGTAATAGAACCTTTGATGGGAATTTTAGTCATTTTATTAACTTATGTCCATGTTGTATAAGTGATATTTGAGAGTTTTTCTCTAAGGAAAGGAACTAGAAGAAGACTAGGTAACCTACAGGTGATTGAGGTGAGTACATGTTGGTATTTTCCCACTTTGGGGTACATGGAAAAATGATTTTTATGATAATGAAATACTAATATTTTTATATATGAAATGTTTTGAAATGAAAGTGTTAGATTCTTATGGAAATAATGTTTTGAAAGAATTCCATGAAAGCAAGAAAGTTTTTTTAGAGCAAAGAACGTTTTGGAAGAACGAATGTTTTGATAATGTGATCGAAATGTTTTGAAATATAGATGATTTACTTTTGAAATGAGTATGTTGATACTGACATAATATAAATCATGGAAAGTAATGAAAAGAATTGGAAAGTAATGAAAGGAATATATTGCTTGAGCCATGATGTCCATGTAACGAGATATAGAGGAATCTATCGGGGTGATGCCTCCCCTTCATGAGATAGATGTCCTGATGGAAATGATGTCTTGGTGGACTAATTTTGTTCTTTCCACCTTAGGATAGACTTGGGGATATTGCTAGGCCCTAAGTATAAAAGTGGCAAAAGCTTCACACCAGAATTATCTCTTAATGAAAGAAGAAATGGAATGTAAAAAGAAATGACTTTTAAATTATGTTATGACTAATGAAATGTTTTGATATGGAACAAAATGTGGAAATGCCTATTTGAAATATGTATTGCAAATATGAAATGTTTTTAATGAAAATGTGTTAAATGTTTTGGGTCACAAACTTGCATAGCTCACGAGACATTATTGTCTTACGTATCTTTTTTTTAATGTCATGTATCCTAGGTTGTACTTAACGAGAGAATGTGATAGATTGAAGTTAGAAGTTAAGACATAGATAATGGAGTGGAACCAGTCAAGTTTCTTTTTAATGGTATTGATATAATTCATATTTACTTGCTATGGTTGTATTGATGCTTAATGGTAACACCTAAAGTTTTAATTTGTAAATGTTTTTTGTGGGACCAGTTTTGTGTTAAATGTAGGTTAATACCCGAATGTTTTTAAAATCATAGCATTTTAACATTTTAAAAATATCATGGGTGTTACAGTTTGGTATCAGAGCTAGAGTTTTAGCGAATTAGGATTGGATCATTCCACTCCTAGGCTTAGAATTTGGTTATGGAAAGTGTGAATTAGTCATAAGATTGTTATAACTTAAGTTAGATAGGACTTTGTGGAACCATGAAGGGGTTTCGTGAAATGTGGTAAGGATTTGGGTGAGGTAGGGACTTACTGAACGCATATCTTGGGCCAAATAAGATTCATGAAGGAGTTTAACACATGTTAATAGATGATGGAAAGTTTTGACAACTTTGACATTTCTGTCAAAGTCAAACAACTAGTATGAAAATAAAAGTTACTTGGTGTACATTTGATATATGTTTTGGAATTGAGTTTGTATCCATTAAGTACAATTGAGAGTGAGTTTGAAACACCAAAAAAATGAATCAAATTGGGCTATTAAATTTATTAACAGTCAATTAACTAAAAAAGGAACATAGTTAACTTTTGGTAAAAGTATAAAATGGGACAAGAATTGTAACTCCAAATTTATGATTAAGAAAACTAATTGAATTTGGTAATGTGGGACAAGCTTATGTTACTACATAGGAGTGATAACTTCAAGTTACAACAAGTTGATTCAGAAAAGAATAGAATTGAATCATGAATTCCATCCCTATGTGAAAGATAATGCTTTGATGTGATTGACGACATTGGAAGGTGGGCCAATAACCTAATCGATGAAATGGTGATATAATGATGAAAGTGAGAAGGTACAAGAAAGAGGGAATGAGACAACTTGGGAAGAAACATGATGATGTTGACTCAATGAGATCCTTTTGGGAATCATATGGAGTTGGGAACCGGATGACAACATTATCAATTGTCAAGTGTGATGGTAATTGTGGAAGAAGGGTGTTCTTATGACACCATGACACCAGTAAGAGAAGAGCAATGGTACATTAACCTAATACAATAAATTGGAAAGTGAAATCATCACAAGGAAATAAGAGAAGTGAAAAATACTTGAAGGTATTTATCGAGCTTGAAAGGAAGACAACCAATATGAAGACCATCTTGAAGCATGAAAATAATGAAAATAAGAAGTGACTATGATAAGTTCATGAGAGTACCTTACTCTAGGGTACTCTACTACCGCGATGAATAATTTAACGAGAGGAACATCATAAGCCCTACTTACAAGTTCCGTGATTTGTGGTGAAGTGTTAATATCACACAGATAACATGACGAGGGCGTGAAGAGGGATAAGACTTCAAGATTTGATAACTCAATATGAGGGAGCAATATCTAGGATATGTATTATCATCGATTAACGAGGAAGGAGATTTCCCATGATGGAATATTCAAGACTAAAAAGTAACATCAAAGATCTTATAGTTCTAAGAATGTATGGATATGAATAAACACTTGAAGTTTGTTAAAAAGGACCGTCAAGAAAACAATGATGAGTAAAGTAAATTTATGAAAGTTCCATGGATGAGTCAGAAAGACGAACTAGTATAGTGTAAGAACCATATGGTGACTTTCACCTTAGAAGAAATGACCATATTTCTTTTAAGGGTTAAATGGTAAGAAGGATATAGAAGTGTGATGATGTGATGTTACGGGAGCTCACAACAATCTGGAGGCTAAGTAAGAACAACACATGGTACATGGAATTATGAGTGTCATGAATGAACCAAGAGTACAAGATTTAAAGCTTCCCGATTATGCACTATGATGATGCGGACCAAGCAGAATCAAGTACAATTGAGTACTAGGTTTGAGTATGGCTGCTAATCTTGATTCTATTCTAGTATCTTAAACACATAAGAAATTTAATGTTCTTTTCACCATTTCCTTAACATGCTCTCTTTTGACATCACTCATTTCCATGTTACTATTGATTGAAAGGCACTTTAAAATTACTCAAGATATTCATTGTTCTCATTGACTGAGTTCTTTATAAGGTATATGTAACACCAGTCAAAGGTAGTTCAAAGATAATTCCCACAAATATAACAAAAACATATTATAATCAATTTACTTTATTTTCATTCAACACTACAAAGTCTATACGATTCTAGAAATATATAGAACATCTAAATCTGATTTCGCATGAAGAAGTTATGACAAATTCTAACACTATAGCCTCCATAACAAGAGGAATTTAAAATAGACTTAGATTTAGCTATTGGAGTCTAAAAGAAAGTTGTAGTAATCGAAAATAACTATACGTGGATATAAAGAATGTCAAAAATGGAGCTCGTATGCAAACGTTATGATCTTCCGAAGATGTAGCTGTCTAAGGGCATGATACGTGGCAGAAACCCTAGCCGCCTTAAGTCCACGACGTAAACATTAAGTACATGACATGAAACTAGCCAAGGACACTAATCGAGGCTAGAAAGCACATGTTTAGGCTACGAGATGACTCATGAAAGTTCACGATGTGACCATAGGTATGTCACGATGTGAATGGGCCCAGAACAACCTATAAATAGCGATCAAAGCTCATTAATTCCTTACACCTTCTCCTTTCATTCTCTCTCATTTTTTAAGGTTGTTTCCCTTCCTGAGCCTGACAACGACGAGCCTCTGACCATTTAGATTCTACATATCATGCTACTAGGGTGAGTTTCACGACCCTACTTTTCAATGTTTTCAGTGGAAAATGCATGCTTGTATAAAAGTTAATATTATGTTTATATGACAGTATGTTCGTATCAATATAGATAGTTATATTAACCAGGATATAATTATTTTGCATCATTATACTAGAATATATCTGATATATTGCAAACATACAACTATCTTAAACTAATTAGCACATTATTATACTAATGTCGGCCCTGAGTTATACTCGGGAATTCTATATATATTATGTGTGATGTAGCCTCGGAATTAAACTCGAGAGCCATATATATATATATATATATATATATATATATATATATATATATATATATTAATTGTTAAGTATGCTGTTAGTATTGGTTTTATGTCAAGATAAAACCTGGTATGTTATTAGTATAGCCCTGAAGGTATATTCGGCAGTTTTATATATATTTGTTAGGTATATTGTTATTATTGGTTTTATGTTAAGATAAAACCTGGTTTAACCTCAAGTTATAACTGTTCTACCTCCTAAAATACTATGAAATTAGGAGTAATGTTTAAAAGCATAGTCTAGTAACTTAGGGTTTTAGACACAAATATGCTTTTGTTGTTAGAACTTTAGGAGGCCGTCAAAGTCTACATGATCTATTATATTCATTAACTAAGATTTAGAATCTTAAGGGAAATCCTCCGACCTGTAACCGTTGATCCCGTGTGAACGAGGAAGTCGTGTATGGAATTATACGGGTTGACAACACCACTCGTTGTTGTTAACTACAACCTATATTTAGCGAGTGACGAACTGTCCCTTTATTTATTTATTGATCCGACATCGATGAAGCGCACAGTGTTTTTATGTGACATCCCCAAAATCATGGCCATAAAAGACCGATTTAATTTATGCTTTTAAAATAATTTTCAGAGTAATCGTTTGTTTAAAAGAGTTGCGAAATTTGTTCCCAAAACACAATATGATAAAATAAAGTTTATCAAAGCATTTATTAAAGAAATGTATTTTCATATATAACAAAGCTCGGGATGTCATGTTCCGATACATAGCAAAAGCATAAACGACACATTATAAGCCTTACAACAGTTATATACAACTACTGGCCTATAAACAAAATAAATTGATGATTCATCCATCTTATTCTCTCGCGCCACTACCTATAATACAAATAAAACTGAGTGGGTGAGGCTTGGGAGCCTGGTGAGCATTTAGGGTTTTCAATCCACAATAAATAATTATATTTAATTTCACTAACCAACAATAACCCGATTACTCATTCCTGTTATCCTCACTTTACGTCCCTAAAACAACATCTATTACCAGGAACCTAATTTAGGATTTTCATCGGGATAGACATTACTGCAAAGGGGTTTCCTCAACAATAGATGTCTTGAAGGCAACCATGAGGGGGATAGAGTACATCGGTGAACACATCGTTCACAACACCTACAGGTTATGAACCTGCCAGTGTTCCACTAGACAGTCTAGAAAGAGTATGTGGTCTTCATCCATACTCCGCTAGATAACTAGATTAACAACAACATCGAGGCCTCTCATCATTTTATTTCATCACACACCAACTATCTACCCATGTTCTACCCAACATACTAGTAGATAAAATATACATATTTTATACATAGTTTAAAACTTGTATAGCATTTTAATTCAATACTCATTCCAAATAACAGATGATACATATACACATAACACATATTCCATAGAGTATAATTCATACATGTGTATTATCAGAAAGCAACTACACATTTACTCATATCATATATCTAATACATTCATCAATACTTGTATTAAAATCGTGTATATGAAAGGGACTATGCACTCACTTGATAAGGCGATGATCGGACAGCACTACGGCTGTTCAAGCAGTATTTTTCGGCGAAACTGTGATCTCTTCACACATCGGGCTTCTTGCGGGCAGAGCGTTGGCTCCGAAAATCTTTTCTTCTTGGGATCTTTGGAGCTTCGGGACTTGCTTCGGGTCTCGAGATGATATCGGGGCTTCGGGGGTATAACTTGCACATAAATCGAGGTAATATGGAGTGAGAGGAGAGAAATTGAGCAACCAATTCGGTTGCACTCGACTTCTATTTATAGGGAGCTGACTTTCTATGCTCGTCGTGAGCTCGAATATATCACTGCGTTTGTCATCAGGCCAGTTGTTCCGGAACACGTCCATCACCTGCTCACCTCGTGAACACTATGCTCACGTCGTGAACTCTGACACAAGTGGAAGTTTGTGCCCGAACTTCATAAATTCATATCTTTCGCATACAAGCTCCATTTTTGACATTCTTTATATGCACGTGTAGGTGAGATTATGCTCTACAACTCTCGTTTAGACTCCGTCGGCTAATATTGACTTTAACTTTTAGTATATTATTTTTAGTAGGCCGAGACAGGAAAACTTCGTTAGAAATTCATAACTTCTTCATCTGACGTCCGTTTTCGTCTGTCTTTTTACCGTTGGACTACTATCGACAAGATCTTCAATTCTCATTTAGATTGTTCCGGTTAGAAACCACTCGACCTCATATTCAAACTTTGGGTTGCATACCGCTAAGTCGAAACTTAGAAGTCAGATTCAAACTTTGGGTTGCATACCACTCGACCTCATATTCAAACTTTGGGTTCTTCTTATGCACGCTCTCGGTTTAACTTATTCTACGACTTTTGTTTAGATCACTAAGGCTAAATATTGCTCTATCGTAAACTCACTATTTACGTCATGCAGTGTCACATCGGTTTTGTCGCGAAACTTCAACAGGTCATAACTTCTTCGTTACAATTCGGATTTCGGTATTCTTTATATTTTCGAAATCCTTGTCACGACCACTACGTCTTCATGTATCGATATGGGTTTTGTATAACATTTTATTATTACACTTATTATTGTTCTTAATTCATTTAAGTCACACAATTAAGCATAAAACACGTAATACTGAAATAATACATTCTTATTATTTCAAAATGAGTTACAAAGGTTAACCTAGACTATTGCATCAATATTAATGTCTAGCCTAGAAACACGGGCGTTACATTTTATACGGGTCGTCTCCTTTATGGTAGCTCGGGCATAATATTTTATGGCATCGATGGTGGAAATCCTTCGTGGAACAATTTGTGGGATTTATTTTTGTCAAAGGTCTTGTATGTCATAACAGCTGTTCCAGACTCATGGTAGCAAATTATTAGAAACATTATACTTTGTTGATATACAAGTATTAATGTTAAGTATAAGTTTCCCAATCACTTATAATCTAGGTACAAGGAATTTATAGGTAAATAATATTACCTAGTATATATACTCGTATAGAATTTAAATACGATTTATATGTAGTAACCTTTCTTGATTTAAGTATATGAAGATTTTAGGTATATAACTTATTTAATAAGGAAACTATTATACTTAGGATATATACTATATGTTAGATATGAGTCAGGATGACTCTTTTATACTATGTTCTATACTTTCTAAACTTGGAAAAAATACTATTTTATATGAAATCAAAACCTATGGACTTACCAACTTTATGTCAAGGTATTTTCAAAACGCATGTGTTTTAAGGAACATGATTTTATATCATCAATAAATGTATGTGGTGTATAAAACTCTTTTGTACTGCTTAATATATGTTATATAACTATGATACAAGAAATGACGTTACACCGTCCGGTGTTTCCGCTGCCGGTTGGGGGTATGAAAGTATATATTCCCATTTCAAACTTAAACTAATTGCTTCAACGATGTGAAACATTTTTAGACCTCTAAAGATGTATATAATAAGTCATTTGTCACCAATCGAGGGGAGCCACTCTTAGCAGGAAGATTAAAATTCCTCTAATTAAAATGAAAAATATTAAAGTTAGTGTCTCTTTTCCAAATCCATCTATTGATAACTCTAGTGATTGCATTTTCTACTATATTTTATCTTCATGTGGTACTCACAATGACTGTTTAGGCATGCTTTTTTCTTTCCCTTCAGATTGGGAGCATTTTGCTTTCTTCCTTGGTCCTCTCTCTTTCCATTAATTTGGATGTTCTTCATTTATGTCATAATTGTCTTAAAAATAGTACAATCATCGTCAGCATCCATATTAACTATGATGCTGAAGATATTCATCTAGAACATCCACAATAAATGTTTAATATAAGAGATCATTAAGAATGACATATGAGAATGATCATGACATATAAAATAACAATAGACGGATCGCACTCGTGAAAGTGCTTGACTTTTGTCCCTGACATTCATCGCGTTCTCCGCTTCATCAAATTTATCTTTTTCAGACACAAATCTTCTTCGTTCCTGCGACATGTACTATCACTACTGACCTATTTCTTCATCGTACTCCCATCGATGTTCGAGACCGCTACTAGATATGTGGAAGAGGTAATGTTTTCTGTCTTTTTGTCCACCTTTGTGAGTTTGAATTAATAAAGTTACAGTATAATAGAACTACAGATCAACTTATATTCTTTAGTAATCCGTTGGGCAGAGATCCATGGATGACTCTACTTGCCTTTTATGTATCTTGAACATACCTATACACGAGAAGGTTGATCTTCTCATAGGCCAACCTATCGAGTCGTGGATCACAACATCTGATATTTTAAAGGGCGTCGCATCCTTGATATTTGACTATGCTGTTCTCGAACCTACGTTTTACCCCATGTTTGCTCAGTTGTGTTCGCATCTCAAAAGGAAGCTCGGCCCATTTCCCTCCGACGAGCCTGGTGGAGACGAGATCACATTCTGGCGAGTTTTATTGAATACATGCCAGGAGGCTTTCGAAAGATTAGTCAAACTGAGGGGAGAAACAAGGCCAACAATCACCACTTCTGACCAAGAGTCCGAACGTAGTTGTAGAGATAAAGAAAGAATTGTTAAGCAACGTGGTTTCGGAAGCTTCTGTTTGATTAGCGAGCTTTTCAAACAGAAGATTATGCCTGAAAAGATTGTTCATCAGCTTATCCAGGAATTGTTTCGAACACTGTTGGATCTTAAAGAACAAGAAGAAATGAAGGTGAACTCTCTCGTGATATTATTGATAATGAAACTGAAATACATTGGACTCTTTAAATACTTGCATGACTACAACTGAAAACAAAAGACTAGGCATAAAATCAGGAACAGCTTTAACAAGTAAACTATCCGTTATTCTGATCACATGAGAGAGAGAATCATTCTTCAACAAAAACACTTCGTTCCTATTCTTTATAGAGTTAACAGTTAAGGATAATTTGTATGACATAACGGTTCGTGTAAACAGGAGCTACCCGCTATTCTGGAGGAGGAAAATGTGGAGGCCCTATGCCAGTGTTTGCATATAGTAGGCAAGCATCTTGATGAGAACCCAAAATCGAGGCGTATAAACGATCGTTACTTCAACAGACTGATAGAGCTGTTAACGAAATTAAGACTCTCCCCACGGATAAGATCTATTGTTCGTGATATTCTTGATCTTCGCTCGGATAAATGGGTTCCCAAGCCAGAAGAGGTTACCTTTGTTTTTTTCTTCTATCTCGTCTTTGTTTTTGGTGTGTTATATCTGATGATCTAAGCTGGTTTTCAGGAAAAAGCTATCATATTTACGAAGATCCATAAATATAATGAAGAGAAGAACACGAGACTTGGTCTTGGTTCTACTTCGTCGAACATCCCTGAATCTCAACCACGGAAGAAACCATTGGTAAATCAGAGATTTCCGCATCCAAGAGTAGCCAGTTTCACCATCGCTACATATAATGCCCTGGTGTATGCAAATGGTGGTTTTACCCCTCTTCCTTCAGAGGAATACTTTTGGTATCCCGTAGACTATCAGGTGTCTATTCGAAGTCAATCCAAATCTGTCAAAGCGGCTACTCTTTCCGGTGTGAATAAAGCAGATGAAATCAAGAGAATAACAATCTCTCTCGTTAACGAATATTTCAGTGTTCTTATTCTTGATGATGTTTTGCAATTCGTAGAAGAGCTAAAACCTCCGCATGACTTCCCGGAGTTTGTGAAGGAAGCCATTTTACTCTTCTTAGACAGAAGCCCACCATGTGTCGAACCCATGGCTAAACTCCTGGACTTCATGTTATTGAAAAAGATTCTGGTCAAAAGCGACTTAAGAACTGGATGCAGAAGCTATGCATCGCTGTTGGATGATATCGCCATGGAATTACCACAAGCAGCCAATGATTTTGGGGAGGTTATGGGACATTTGGTGTTGTTTCGTGGAATAGATTTCAAGGTTGTCGGAGAAGCTATAGATGAAATTAAAGAGCACTACTACTTTCGACACTACTTGTTTGATGGAGTGATGAGGATTGTTGGTTCAAGTTCTTCTGCGAATGTCCTCTTGACTGCACAAGCGGATGATGTTGCTGCATGCAAAAGCCTCTACTGAGTGTATCAAATACCTAGTAGCTGCGATGGTTGCCTAGTTGGAAATATATTACTATGATTTTAGCTGCATATATGATGTCTTGTGTGAAAAGAGATGCGTCAACTTCAACAATGAATTTTGGAACATTTTTTGTATGTAAATTTGGTGTACTTGGTTTATTATCGGACTTTGACAAGTTCAGAAATCATAATTGTACTGCATTTTACTGAAAAAAATTATGTTTAATATTTGATTTGGTCTCTGAAGTGTGAAGATATTTAAATAAGACTTCAATTTCAAAAGAGGTTTGATCTCAGGTATTATGAATGTCAACCAAATTAGTCCTTGTTATTTACAAGACTTAGTTGGTATGTTTTGACAATCCTAGCCATGCAATATCTTGTTGATAGAGGTAAAGAAAGGCAACGTGACTCCTCACACTGCGATCCGCGTCAAATGAACCTCATCCATCCGATATGTTTTCAATCGAAAGGTTGTAGAGGAATGCGAAAACGCGCTGACTTTTCCCTCCAAGGTGTCGCCGCTATTGTCTGTCGCCGCTGAAGCCCGTTGCAGATAACCCCCTACAGCTTCCTTTTCTATGTCGTTCTTTCTGTCCCTATAGCCTTTTCTCTCATTTCTTTCTCCTTTCTGTTTCTTTCTCACTGTCACGACGAGGACGAGGGTGGAAATCGGCGACATTCCCCAGCTATAGTTGCTCCTGCCGCCAGAAGACCGCCACCTTCCCCCAATTTTCCATTACCGGCAACTTAGCACTCCATACCAGCAACCCATCAGCTCAATTACGAAATTGCCCACATTGAAGGTCGAATTCCTTCCTATTTTCTTTAATTTTTCTGTTTTGGTGCTAATTTGGATGATACATTGTAAGTATTCTTCAATTTTGTTGAGTGATTATGTTTGTATTTTGAGATATGAAGTGTATGCATTTTGTGGGATTTATATATGTTATGAAGTGTTTATGCATTTTATGGGATTGTATATGTTTTTTTAGATTTGTAGGAAGTGTTTATGCATTTTGTATATGTTTTTTTTTATTTATGTTTATACCACATTGGCTTAAAAATGAAATTTGGCATGAAATTGAAATTGGATGTATATATACCTTTGTTTGATTTTTATATGTATAGATCTGTATGAAATTGAAATTGGATGTATGCATTTGTTTAAAATTGGATGTATACATTTGTTTGGAATTGTATGCTTAATTGTATGAAATTGGAATATGCAAGTTGTATTGTATGTCTAAAATGAAATGAAAATTGGAATTGAATGTATTGTATACATTTGGTTTAATTGTATGAAATTGGAATATACAAACTGGATGTATACATCTGACTTAATTAGGTTATTAATATCAATTTACTTCTAGTAATGTATACATTTGTTCATGTGTTCCTGTATTGGGATACTTTTTGAATCATAGACTTTATGAATATTCTATTTGATTATTGTTTCCCGTAGAGTAAACGTTAAACACTAAATTATGTTTCAGCTGCATCATATCTATTGATAAAATTTGGACTGCTAATCCACATCGTTAATCTCCCGAGTTCCAGCTAGGACTCAACTCTTTTGTCAATAGATCCATGTTACACCTAGATTGTAAAGGTGAAACCAGATGTTCGTGTGAGAAATGTGATAATCGTTACTTTATGGATCTGAAAGCAATGAGACATCATGTTCGTATATATGGTTTCAATCAATCATTCAAAACGTGAATATATCACGGTGAACCTTTAATCCCTCCAGTTGTAGATGTCGTATCGCTAAGCAACGAGATGGTTGATGTTATTGACGATGTTATGTGGGAGTCAAGAGAAAATGATACAAGACTCGATGAAGGAACCTTGAATACAGGGGGTAATGGTGTTGATGATGATTTTGAACAGTTGATAGAGGCAGCTGAAACCAAGTTATATCATGGTTGCAAGTTTTCTTTCCTTGATTTTTTAGCAAAGCTGATGCATATCAAGGTCAACAACAAATGGACTGATAGTTCATTTGATCAACTCCTTGAGTTGTTGCATTTGGCATTTCCACCAAACAACAAGGTTCTCCTTTCATATTATTTAGCAAAAAAGAAACAGAAGAAGTTAGGTTTGGGGTACGAGTCAATATATGTCTGCAAAAACGATTGTTTTCTCTTCTGGAAGGAACACGAGTTATTGCAAGTTTGTCCCGTTTGTAAAGAGAGTTGGTGGATTGATAAAAACGTCATGATGGTCGATGTTATGGGGCTTAGACATGGAGGTGATGGAGTCGGGGATCCACCACCTCCAGAAGGCTTTGGTCGTGGTCAGCACGAACAGGATGGTAAGTTTTATTATGATATATTTATTAGTTATTTTTATTATTTTATTATAAGTTATCGTGACTAATATTTTTAATTGTATTTTTTTCAGTCGAGTTTCCAAAAAAAAGAAGGGGAATGTCAAAAAATTTCGAGCTAGGAAAGTTGATAAGGGCAAACAAGGGAAAGCCTGTGGATTTGGATTTCAACAGAGAGATCACATATTTCCTCGTCGGGAAGCGTGGTAATTGGTTCACACATGAAATCGGGAGGTATTTGTTGAACAACGTCCCTTTCAACGTATCTGGTTGGGACAATGTTTCCCCCGCATTAAGGAACGCAACAGTTGTGCATCTAAAGGTAACTTGGATAAAATTTTAAGTTTAGTTGTGATTGTTATTTAATTAACTAACTTTTTTATATTTGTATAAATTGATTTGGATAAGGTTAACGTAGATCCGGAGCGTGCTCAATTGTTGCGGAACATTGATTCGATTCTTTCAAAAGTTTACTGAGGCCGAAAAAGTAAAGTCCATTCTTATTTTAAGGAAATCGGGGGGGGGGGGGGCTGCAGTTATCCCAGCCGCATTAAACAACCCCCCCCCCCCCCCCAAGGGTATGTCGCCTGAAAATTGGGCAAACGCAATCGAACATTTTCAAACGCCATAATTTTTAAAGCGTTCGGCGTCAAACACAGAAGTCTGTGCAAAATAAGTAGTTGTAAACAGAGGGTCTTACACCAAATGTCATAGGAACCCCCGCATGGTCTTAGCCTACTGCCACTGGAACCCCTCGGGGTCATCCTTGCAAGTGTCACAGAGACTGCTAGCATATCATATATCACATAACTAACTCATATACCCCTGGCCCAGTATTATCCAAAAATAAGGCCCAAGCCCAAACCAAACAAGCCTAAAACTCCAAAATCCATAAAAGTCCATTAATGGCCCAATTTTCCAAATTGGGCCCAAACCCTTGCATGGACCTTACCCTAAAGCCCAATAACTTATTCCCAAATAATAACACAAACCTGAAATGGACCATAAAGCCCAATAAGTCCCAATCCATCATGGACCTCACCCAAGAAGGCCCAATATCAAAAGAAGGCCTGAAATACTGAGTGATCAACCCTAGTCAACTCCTGGTCCAAGGTCAAATTCAACGCTCCGAGTTGACCGAACTCGTCGAGTTATCCCTGTAACTCGTCAAGTCCATCCCAAATCCAGAATCACGATATTGCGATCCAACTCATCGAGTTCCTCTGTTTCCAACAAAATTGGGATAATCCCGAACCAACTCGTCGAGTCCACTCATGAACTCGTCGAGTTTTTCAGTCTGCCACCCCACTTAATGCATTAAGTCCTTTTTCTTGAATTCAAAGGTTCCAGACCTCAAATCCCCATCCTTAGAGATGTCTGGAAGGATAAAGTTTCCAACTTTACCCTTAAGGATCATCTAACAAGCTCTAAACCCAAACCCTAGTTCCCTTAAGGAAGGTCTTGACCCATTAAGCCCTTAAACTCTCACTCCAATCTCCCAAAACACAGATCTGAGGTCCTAAGGTAGTTTAATCACGTAAAGTTTCCAACTTTACGTCCGTGCATGCTTGTAACACTCTCTAAGGTCCACTTTGGCTTCATAATGGACATATTTCATGAATGGGACATGGAGGCTATTAAAGTTTGCAACTTTAATCCTCTAGAGGTCGTGTAGGGGCCAGATCTACATCCTCAACCCCTAGAAACCTCTCTTCTTTGGATACACAAGAAAAAGTCCCAAAACCAAGCCAAAACTACAAGAAATGAGATCTACTAAACTACATGTCAAGGTTGTGACTTTATACCTCTAAGATGCAGCCTTTGAAATAGACTTTATGGATCCAAGATCACTCCCCCAAGCTAGATACTTCTCTCTTCAAGAATCACTCTCAAGCTCTCAAAACTTCATGAACAGGTGTAGAAAACAATATAGGGTTTCTTTTGGGCAAGGAAGGTTGGTAAGGAGGCCAACCCTAGAAGTTAAGTCCCTTAAATAGGGTACAATGCCCAAAAATTCTGGTTTTCAACCCCAGTGTTAACTCGTCGAGTTGGACTTCCCCAAATCGTTGAGTTGGTCTTCCAAAAACATGCATGACAAATTTTCGACACATCAAGCTCTTCCCCTTGAACTCGACAAGTTGGACTTAAAATGAAGTTTTACCTTCCTTAATTGACATTCTAGATTCCGGGTGTTACATACCCCCTGGTATGTGACGCTTTCTTAATCAAAAGATAGGAGACCACCTCTTCTCCCGAAGTTACGGGGTCATCTTGTCGAGTTCCTTCGACATGGTTCTCTTAAGCGCCCTAGTATACTCTACTTGTTCAGCGGTGTCGGTTTGGGGAACGATCAGTTCACCGGGAGGATCGCCCTCCCAATTCAAAGTTTTTTCCACGAAGTTTCAATCTTGTTGACTATGACAACAGTCGCAACTATAAACAGACTCGCGACTATGGCAGGGTGGTATGCTCTACTCTATTGCGACCCCTACTCTAATCAAAAGACTAAAGGCCCCTACTTAATATTCAAAGGGTGAGCACTTAAATGAGAAAGGCTTGTAGACTCGTAACGTTGAACGAGACATTCGAAAACTAAAGCACACACTAGAAAGTGATTCGAAAAGTGTCAGCAAGTGTGCGGAGTCGGAGCCCGGCATGTTTGCCCGCTGGGTCGAGTGTTCGTTGTAACTCCCATAGATCTGGGCTAGTCAATTTAAAGACAATGAGCGTCAAAAATGATTTTTTGATTGAAGATTATTTAGAATAAATAATCTTAACCAAGTTGTAGAATATGTCTCAAGGTTTCCGTACATATAAAGAACGTCGAAATCTGAGTTATAACAAAGAAGTTATGACCCGTCGAAGTTTCGCGACGGAACCAACACAATACCAGGAAGCGTAAATAGTGAATTTACGATAGAGCGACTTTTAGCCTTAGCGATCTAAACGAAAGTCATAGAAAATGTTAAGCAGAGAGCGTCCATAAAAAGAACACCCAAATCTGACTTCGTATGAAGTAGTTATGATTTTTCAAAGTTTCGACTTAGCGGTGTACAGCCCGAAGTTTGAATATTAGATCGAGCGGTGTTAGCCGACACAACCTAAGCGAGAATCGAAGATCTCGTTATTTTTAGCGTAACGAAAAAAAGACAGACGAAAACGGACGTCGGATGAAGAAGTTATGAATTTTAAACAGATCAATGTTGTCCCGGCCTGTTAATAATATAACTTTTTAAATAAAGTCAAAATTAGCCGACGGAGTATAAACGAAAGTTGTAGAGTACATTCCCACCTACGTGTGGATATAAATAACATCAAAAATGGAGCTCGTATGATGAAGATACGAATTTTTGAAGTTGGTACTCGATTTTGCAAGATCTGATATGAAGTCGCTGACGTGGCGCATTTCTAGCTGTCCGATTAACTCACGTTGGATGAAGACACATCGCCTCGCTTCGCTCTACACCCCACGTCCGAGGTTGGTACGCCCATCATACCTTCGGTTCTTATCCATGCGCATGTGAAGCCAGCTGTACGCGAGGTGGTGATCTTATCCGAGCATTACGCCTAGCGTAGCTAAGTCTGAACGCCCAGCGTAACCAATAAGTTGGGCACTATAAATAGATGTGCGAGGTTGCCATTCTTCTTCACTCCAAACCCTCTCCTTTCTCTCACTACTTTCTCTCTCTAAGTGCCCTAAACCCTCCTAAACCCTAGGGAACCCCCTAGCACCCGAAGGAAGCCCCAAGGCTCCCGGAGTCCCGAGAAGAAGGGTTTTTCGGTTTCGAAACGCTACTCCAAGCGAAGCCCGGTTTTCTTTAAAATCCGATGTAAGTGAGCTACGCCTATGCAATTTTTAATATAGCTTTTAAATAATTATAGTAACATTATTAGGACCTTAAAATAATTATTTGTGCTATTATTATGAGTTATATAGAGTGTTGTTTAACGCTTATATAATAATAATAATAATAGTTAGACTATTAGTTAGTCGCGGTTAACGTTAGACTAAACCCTAGTGGTATTGATACTAGGTTTTGTCAAGGGAAAAATTGTTTTGAGATAACGAAGTGTTGTCCGAGTTCCGAGTCACCACCTTAACAAGTGAGTGCATAGTTACTTTCATCTTACACATAGATATGAAGTACTTTATATAAATTACGTGCTATGTGTGCATATTGTCTGAATACTTGTTGTCTATGTTGGGTGAACGATTTTATACATGTTTTCAATGATTTAAATTGTATACGTATTTTATATCTACAAATATGTTGGGTATAACATGGGTAGATGAAGGATGAGAGATAAAAGATGATATGAGTGGTCATTGGCAGCTATGGACTTAGTGTCTATTGAATAAACGTTGGTAGCTATGGACTTAGTACCTGATGGATAAACGTTGGTAGTTATGGACTTAGTACCTGATAGATAAACGTTGGTAGCTATGGACTTAGTACCTGATAGATAAACGTTGGTAGCTATGGACTTAGTACCTATTATATAAACACTGGTAGCTATAGATTTAGTACCCAGTGAATCAACTTTAGCAGCTATGGATTTAGTGCTTTACAAATGACCATTGGCAGCTATAGACTTAGTGCTTGTCTTATAAACCCTGGAAGCAATGGACTTTGGAATGAACGAATGTAGGATAGATGACTCTTAGGGTAGACCCTTAAGAGTGAGGAAGATAATGGGGATGGGTAATTGGGTTGATTGTTTGATGTTTAAACATAATAATTATATTATTGTGGGTTGAAAACCCTATGTACTCACCAGGTTTCCCAACCTGACCCACTCCAGCTTATTTGTATCACGGGTGTCGATATGAAGCTACTTTACACTGAGAAATTTAAAAGAGATGTAGATCACTAGTGTAAATGAATGTAAGTTATGTTTATGCTTATATTTTTGTATTGACGATAACATCCCAAACGTTTTAAAAATGAATAAAAATACATTTCTTCGGAAATTCTTTGATAACGTATTTATCATGTTCTCTGGGAACAAATTCCGCAACACTTTTATTAAAAGATATACTCTTATTTTTATAAAGCATAAACATAATCGGTCTTTTCTGGCCGTAAAAATGGGAATGTCACATTCGCCCACATCGAAGTCTTCGCCTTTAGATAACAAAAAGTGACCGCCCCTTAGGTCGCCAAACTATGACAAGAGTTTCGCCTTTTGAAGCGCCAGTCGCGTAGGGAGACCGGGCCAAGCCTAGTAAAAAAGGCTTTGATGACTCAAGGTTCATATTAGGGAAAGGAGAGTGAGGGGAAAAGTGGGCAGCCCTCGGCCCGATCATCTAATTCGCTCCAACAAACAGGCATGGTTCTGTAGTCAAAGCAACTTCATCACTTTCGTGTACCCATCGGATGGCAGCCCTTTCGGGGGTTTCTTAGGGACCGATTCACTCTACGTAGATTGATTGAACGCAGAAAACCTTCCACTGGCAGGCGATCGTGTTTTTCACAGGATTTATCGTTACTCATGTCAGCATTCTCACTTCTGATATCTCCAGGTCTTATCACCAAAAACCTTCACCGATTGATAGAACATTCCGCTACTGACACTTGAAAAAGTTGCTTTCAAGGTCTCATCGCTTCAGTGAATCACTTGAGCCCTGGTACATTTTTAGTTCCATTGAGCTAGACCAGTGAGCTATTACGCTTTCTTCAATGGATGGCTACTTCCAAGCCCACCTCCTGGTTATCATCGCTCGATCACTTCCTTTTCCACTAAGTGATCCCTTGGGATGTTCCACTCTCGACTTTGGATCTTAGCACCCAAAAAGTCTGTCTATACAAACGATCTAGGCCTGTATTCAGAGTTTCCTTGGGGTTGGTAATGCGAAATGGGGCCACCCTAGCCCATTGAGTGCTCTACATCGGGCCATCGACATCATATGCTCTACTAAAATAGATTTCACAGAAAACCATCTATATCCGATCTTGGTTGGCCTTTCACTCCTAGCCATAAGTCATCCCCGTATTTTGCCACATATGTGGGTTCGGTCCTCCAAGGCCTGTTAGAGCTCTCTTCAACCTGCTCATGGCTAGATCGATCGGTTTTGGGTCAAATAGGAAGAACTAGAAGATTCCACCTATGGAAAGCGCCTAAACCTAATGGCTTAAGTCGTTGTTCCCATTTCCTTGCTGACCCATCATGCAAAAGGTACGTCGTTAGAGTGAGTACGCTTAACTAATATAGAAAGTCAAGGCTCTAAGCTCCACTCCTTCGACTGATTGTTCGCATTGGATTTCCGGTTCTTTGTTGCACTCCATAAATAGGGTTCTTTTCACCTTTCCTCACGGTACTTGTACGCTATCGGTCATTGAGGAATACTTAGGCTTAGAGGGTGATCCCCCTTTCACGCATAAAAGTGATCAGAATTTGAACGTGTCGCGTTTTACTGGGAAGGATCGAACCATGGGAACGAATCTACAGGGCTATCATCTTCTTTGGCCAGATCTTCCAGCCTTTTCACAATTACAATTCACAACGCCCTTGACTAAACTAATCTAATAGAAAGTCAAGGGGCTTGAAAGCTTACCTGATTATAGTGGCAAGTCTAGAATAGAAAACCACATGGCTCACTAATTTTTCTATATATTTTTTTCTATACAAAGTCCAAGATTTTTATAGTTAAGGTAGGTCCTAATTTTTTTTTAAGGTAGGTCCCTAAAAAATTCCAATTGAATTTTAGATAAATTGAAAAAATTAGGTGGGTCCTAAAATCGACCTTCCTTAGACCTAACCTCGTTGTTGCCTGATTATTAGAGAAAGGTTTGGAACCCTAGTTTTGGAGATTACGCCCAATTAGCCACCGGAGGCAAGCATTACATCTTAGCTTGCTGCTGAAAAACATAATAGGCTAGCGCAGCTCACTTCGCTCTTCAAATTCCGCCCCCCCTTACTCAACGTCTTCATCTATAAAGAAAGCCCTTTCTCTAGAAAAGAAGAAGGTAAGCTTTCAAGCCGTAGCTTGCTGGTTTTTCCATCGTCCAATCAAAAAAGAAAGAGAATGTAACCTGACGAAAAAGAAATGAACACTTTGCTGAGGAACGAAGCTTCGTCTTTGTTTTTCTTCAAAGCCCCAATCCACTCTCGCTCGCCGCTACTAACCCGGTCTCAGTTGATTTCCCTTCCTTTATCTACTTAGATGTTTCAGTTCGTTAAGTTTGAAAAAGTCCAAAGAGCGCAGACTAGCCACGGATACGGGTATATGGTCATAGGTAATTACAAAACACCAACAGTAAAGGGAGAGTGTACAAGTAAAGGGAGAGTCGTATATGGTTTCCTTTCTCTAAATTTATTGTGAATTTTGTTTCTCTACCTTCCAACCTACTACTTGTTACTGTTTTTCTTTTGGGAAAATGACTTAGGAGGGTAACTACCTCTTATCCGTGTTCACATATTAGCAACTTCTTCTTTTTTGTACATAATAAAGCAACTAACTTGTTTTAACTATTTAAATTACACCAATATTACCGGTTAATACTTGTTTTAACCCGTAACTCAAAGGGAAAATGACTTAGGAGGGTAACTACCTCTTATCCGTGTTCACATATTGGCAACTTCTTATTTTTTGTACATAAGAAAGGAACTAACTTGTTTTAATTGTGTAACATCCCAAAAATCCTGACCAAAAATTTCGTTTTTAATTTAATACTAAAACCATAATTGTCAAACCATTAATTTAATACTCCGGTATTGGGCCCCGCCCGGTATCAGGCCCCACCTGGCATCAAGCCCCGCTCGGTATACATATATATCTCTCTTAGGGCCCGCCTGTCTCCGGGCCCCGCCCGCTAAACACATACAATCATATAACATGCTAACAAATAAAGAAACATACTCTACTATATCCCTATCCTAAGAAACATACTCTGCTAATAATGAGATACGAAACATCATTCGTACTCAGCTAGTGATGGGATACGGGACCTCGCCCACACTTACCTCTTTACCAGGCACATACAAGTATCACACGGACAACAAGTATAATCTAACATGCAAACATTCCTCGGGCACCCGTCCGACGTCAGACCTTGGTCTGGAATAACATACTAGCATACAATGTCTAGGTCTAACCCTCGGGTCTTCCTACTCATAGACTATATGGGTTGGCATTGTGGCCTTAGACCCATTCACACAGTGAGGAGACTCACCTTGCACTGCTGAAGCCCTGGCTGGAACTAGCTGAGTACGGACAAAGTTCCGTATCTCATTATTAGCACAGTATGTTTCTTAGGATAGGGATACAGGAGAGTATGTTTCTCTATGTGTTTGCATGTTATATGATTGTATGTGTTTAGCGGGCAGGGCCCGAAGACAGACAGGGCCTAAGAGAGACAGATATGTATACCGCGCGGGGCTCGATGCCAGGCGGGGCCTGATGTCGGGCGAGGCCCGATGCTAGAGTATTAAATTAATGGTTTGACAATTATGGTTTTAGTATTAAATTAAAAACGAAATTTTTGGTCATGATTTTTGGGATGTTTCACAGTTAAAACAAGTTAGTTCCGTTCTTATGTACAAAAAATAAGAAGTTGCAAATATATGAACACGGATAAAAGGTAGTTACCTTCCTAAGTCATTTTCCTTTTGAGAGACCGGTTAAAACACGTATTAATCGGTAATATTGGTGTAATTTAAACAGTTAAAACAAGTTAGTTACTTTATTATGTATAAAAAAAAAGAAGTTATCAATATATGAACACGGATAAAAGATAGTTACCCTCCTAAATCATTTTCCCTTTTCTTTTCATCTGTTCAACTCCCACTCTTTCATAACATATTTAGTGTTGCATCTAATACCAACCCATTTAGTGCATCAATCTAATACAACTAATAGAACAAGACATATTTACACTGTTCAAACCCATCAACTTAATACGAATAAGACACAAAAATAAATAGATTGACATGACAATTAAACGTATCATGATATTATCAAGTTATCTTAACTCGTTTAAGTTATTCCTAAATCGAACACAATATGTTTAAAAACTAAATGAATAAAAGGTAATTTATAGTTATAAATAAAAATCTCATGTTATTCTTAGAAAAAAAAAATCTACTAGCTCGTTGTATGTAAATCACCCCAGAAAAAAAAAAAAAAAATTGAGCTCCATTCCATTTTTCAGTAAACCGTCAAGGTACCAAAACAAAAATTAAAAATTTCTTTTTTTAAGAGACCAAATCTGACATTAAAACACAAAACAATAAAGGTGAAAGGTCCAAAATAATAAACTAACTTAACGTTACAAAACAAGTTTCAAAATTCATGGCGACATTCACTTCACCTATCTCATTTCCAAACACACAGTGCTATCAATAAAATCCCAAATAAAAAATCAAAATATACACCTCCCCAAAAACCCACCACCACCACCACCTGCCACCCATTACCACCACCTACATAAACCCACAAACAACACACTCAAAACAACCTCTCACACGCAGCAACACCATCCGCCTGTTCACTCCCCAACCCCACAACCCTCATCACCCCACCAAAAACCGCCTTCCGAAAGTACGCATCCTCCATCTTCTTCAAAACCTCCTCCACCACCTTAAAATCTACACCACCCGCCACCACCAGGTGGCCCAAAACCTCCCCGAAACCACCCGGCGCTTTCGGCAAATCAATCGCGATATCATCCAACAACATCGCGTATCCAACACACCCGGCGGTCAAATCATGTTTGACCAGAACCTTCTTGGAATACAAATAGTCAAGAAGCTTAGCAACCGGTTCAACACACGGTGGACTTTTCTCCAAAGCAAGTGAAACCGCTTCCTTCACAAACTCCGGGTGGTATTCCGGCGACTTTAGCTCCTCCACACACTGTAAAGCTTCATCAAGCATCCGAACACTAAAATATTCTTCAAGAAGCGAAACCGTTTTTCTCTTCAATTCATCTAAATTCTTCGCTACTACCGGTTTCACCGCCACCGGAGAAGACTCCACCGGGGCGGTGGCGGCGGCGGTGGACACGGTGGTGGCAGCAGCAACACCACTACCTTGCAGTAACGCGCTACTTTTGCCGCCAATGAAACCGCCGCTACCTTGAGGGAGAAATCTTGGGTTGACCGACGGTGTTGGTGTTTTTCCAGTGACTGGCGGTTGAGTGGTTTGATTTCGAGGCATCGACCGTGACCTCGGGACTTCCCAGTTGTCGTTATCGGGCAGGCCGGGCAGTCGCGTTCCGGGCATTCCAGGCATCATGCCGCCAGCGCCAGGGCGGTTCATCGGAAACCCGCCAACACCGCCACCACTGCCTTGTACTCGGTTGTTTCGGATACTGGCGGTGGAACCTGGGCGGAGTCGCATGTTCTTCTCGGCTTCATTGTGGATTTCCGTGATGGTTTTGGCTTTCACCTAAGAACCAGTTTGGATTAAAATATTAAATAAAATAATAAAATTAAAACACAGAAACCGAAAAGAAAAAAAAAAAAAAAGGAAAGGAAAAAAGGGGAATTAGAATTACTTCTTCGCGACGTGGGACCCACTTGTTGGATCGGAGATCGAGAATATCACGAACCATAAAACGCATACGTGAAGGGAGTTGTGGGTTTGTTGAGAGCTCTTTAAGTCTAGTGAAATAAGTGTCATTAATTCGCCTTGATTTTGGGCTTTCATCTAACTGTTTCCCTATTGTTTGAAAAAACTGACATATTGCTTCAACGTTTTCTTCATCTGGACACGTTTTATTATCAGGTCCTAAAAGTTCCTGTTTTCATCAACAAGGAATGTCGTTGATAAATTACTCAAAGGGGCAAAAACGTAATTTACTCAACAAACCTGGACGATGTGATGAACAATTCTTTCGGGAACCATTTTCTGTTTCAAAAGCTCACCAATCAGCCTTATGTTTCCAAGGGTACGGATTTTGACAATTCTTTCTTTATCTCTACGTTCAGATTCTTGTTCAGGGGCATTCATTTGTCTTATTTCTTCTCTTAATTTATCAGCACCTTCAAAAGCCTCCTGACAATTATTCAATAAAACTCTCTTGAATGTGATCTCTTTTCCATCAGGCTCATCAGATGGAAAAGGAGGCAGCTTCACATTAAGATCTGAACACAGTTGTGCATACATGGGACAAAATGTTGGCTCAAGAACAGCTTTATCAAATATCAAGGAAATCACACCCTGTATCATCAAAAACACTAATACCATTATTATTTTAAATTCTCAATTTCTGAAAAAAAAGTTGAATGATTAAAAAAAATAATAAATGGACCTTTAGAATATCAGCTGTTGTGATCCCGGAATCGATGAGTTGGCCTTTGAGAAGGTCGAATTTCTCAGGTGTCAGCTTGTTCAAGATACTGAGAAAAATAAAGTTGTTAACACAAATGGAACACAAGTTTTCAATCTTTTACGAAAATGGTCCCTGTTTTTCTGATTTTTTTTTACCGTTGTTTAGTCCAAAACTGAAACATTAAAATAAGGACCGAAGTTATAAAAAGGTTTCGGTTTTGGAATGAAACAGTGGAAATAAGAAGTTAAGAACACACAGGGACTATTTTGTAATTTACTATCTGAAACATGAAGGTTAAAAATGGTATTTTAATTTTTACCCTTTTACTGTCTTCAAGACGCGATCCTTGTCAGAAAGTGTCCCCCGCCGAGCTGACCATGGCACCTCGGCTTTGATAAGAGCAGGAGTTGGACCACTCTGTTTCAAAATTCGCAAGGGTAAAATGGTCATTTACGAAAATATAACCAAGGCTCCATGGGTTTGCTCCTTGTGAATCGTGATATACTATCTTTCAAGATTTGGTCCAAGGGCAAAAGGGTCATTTTAAAAAGTTTACAGCTAACAATTCATGGACCAAAACCGTAATAAAGTGATAAACCGAGGGACCAAAATTGTAAATTTACCCCTTGGTTAGAAGATATCTGTGATCTTGATTGATCATGTCGATTATACTGATGTGTTTCCTGTTGCCTGTTGTCCACAGGGGTAGAACCGGAACGTCCACGCCAGTCACGATTATCAGGCTCTGAGTAACGTGCCTGAGGCTGCAGAAAAATAAATAAATGAGAAGGGCATTTTCGTCTTTTGCACTTTACCTTTTTGGGTGAGAGAAAAAGAAAAAGTTGTTACTTACATTTCCTTCTGCTTTGGTATTGGTATTAGTATTGGTATTGATCCAGCTTTGATCCTCACCAAAAAACTCGGTGTCAACTTCTTTTTTGACTTTAAGAATCTCCTCAGGGACATTTACAACCTACTCAAAACAAATGTCAATATATTAAATGATACATACATATATATAACAAGTCAATATAATAAAAGGCTTTGGTAAATTTTATGATAAATAAATAAACAAAAGTATCACCAACATTATTACATTACCTCCCTAAGTTGCAACAATTGGTCTCTTGTATAACGTACGCGTTCATGGGCTTCAAAGCGGGAATCACCAGTCTAAAACAAGAAATATTGAGAGAATGTAAAAAAAACTTTTCCAAAAAGAGATGGATCGAAGGAAATGATAATCGAATATAACATTAAATGATAGTATTATAGTAATAAAAGAGCATTCACGCATAAAAGCTGAGCCTTTTCTTCATCATTACAACAATTATATGATAATAAGCACTGCAAATTTACAGAAGAAAGAACTTATTCATCCTGCCAAGAATTAGGACATCTCTAAGTTTACCTCAATAATTTCATACAACCATAACATTCTTTAATGAACATTAATCAGGGGATATAACAATGGTTTTTAGTAAACCTAAATGTCTCTCAAGTCTCAACCTTATGCTTCAAGCTCAAGAAGAGGAAAAGGTTAGGGAAAGCTAAAGTCTTTAGAATCAAAGATCAAAACCCATAGAAAAATATATTCTAATATCACCTACATGCATACGTATATAAACAGACAACAGTATAAGCCATGGAAGTTGAGTTTGAGTTTCGGGTAGGGGTTATATAAACTAAAATAAACGTTCCAAACAATAATGATGATTGACGAATACAAGTATCAATATAAAGGACTTAACTCAATAGAATATAATCAAAAAACGCTTAATATATAAACCCTAGATCCATTTAGGGTGAAAAAGTTAGGTAACGACCTTGAAGGCGGCGAGAGAAGGAGTGCCAGCACCGCCATGAGGACGAAGGATTGGGTGATCTAATGAACCGAAAGCCGAGGAATCAAAACGAGGGCCAATGGTTCTTCCCCGATTTCCACCTCCAGGTCTCAAGCTTATTACCGTTTGATCAGCCTGCATACCTTGAATTTTCTCTCTGTTTTTCTCAAATCGAACAGTGTCTAATCAATTAAAGGGCAAAACAGCGATTGACTAATAACGCTGAATCTATAGAATCAAGATATTTAATCTTGATGTAAGAAAGATAGGGTTTTTTTAGGATAAATAGGAAGAGAGAGATTGGTAAGGAGCTTTCTCTCTCCTGCCGGAAGTGAGAGAGAGCGGGGAGAGAAAAGATGATAGCTAAAAACCCTATAAATTTGATGGTGTGATGCTCGTTTTCTTTTAACACAGCAAGTGCCCCTATAGTATTATAAAATTGCAACTTTGATCACTATTTTTTTTTTTATTTGAACTTTAGAGTTTAACTTCTATCATTTAGAATTATTATGTGTCGGGTTATGTAATTAAAGCTAGGGGTGAGCGTTTAGTATCATATTTTGATCTCGAAATGAAACCGTTCCTAAAATAGAACTGATTATATATTACACCTAGTATCGGTTATGTGGTTTGAAGGTAATTGGCATTTGGTATTTCGAGCCACTATCAAGAAATTTCTCGACGTTCTTGAAGAACACTTGAGAATCGATGTGAACTTTCCTTAAATTGTTGAGATGTTGATTGGGATGCTTTAGATAAACATTATCTTAAGTGAATCGGTATCTTGATCCGCAAGAAGGATTAATAAATGGAATTGGTATCTTGATCTTCAAGTAAATCAATGCTATAGAGAAATTTTCCTTAAGTAATAATCGATCACCATTATATATACATATCATATACGCTTATAATTAAAACCCTACATTTCAAACCTTTAAAACTATGTTTGTTGTTGCATCAAAAATTTGAGACGTGTTCTATTTTTCTTTTACGTAAAAGATTTTAAGCAATAACCATGGCATCCACAAAAGCAAGTCGGGTAAATAATTTTAATTTTGATGTGTATGTATGTTTTATTGTTGGCTAACTTTATACATACCCCAGATTACTTATTGACCCCCCGGCGCCCCTCATGTGAGTGTTTGAGTTTGTATGTACCCTTCTCTCTCCCATGTTTGAGCTTTTATGAGAGTGAAAGGGTACGTATAGTAGCATTCTTTATTATTTAGTTATTTTCTAGTTTAATGTAATATTGTTTGGTTATTGTAACGTCCCAAAAATTACAAAGAGATTTTTCAACTTTAAGTTATAATAACCAAATACCTTTGTTTCAAAAACCATCAAGTAATATTCATTTGATTAAAAGCATACAATATCATAGTTAAGTTTACAAAATTGCGAAAACAAGCATCTTTGATGTGTGTGGACAGTTTCGCGGAGCTCTTCTCACATGCGACCTAGAAAATGTTTAATCCACAACTGCAATCATAAAGTTTAGTGATTCCCCTAATATACCATATACTCTGTCATACATATAATGCACCCATACAAGATCTCAGCTATATATCCAAACATTCAGGTCTTATGTCCATATACATATATGGTGGGCCCATCCCTAGGGATATACAGGCCTAGCTTAGACTCAATTGTCATGGAAACAGCCATGGTCTTTCATACTATTACCTATCCACATACATATATCATACATAACGGGCCCAACTAAAGGGAGTATATGGGCCCAACCCTTACTCCATTGTCAGGGGCAAACCCTAATCTTACATATAATTGGTGTGATCCAACCACAATCTTTCATATCAGTAGGTAGGAGCCAGATCCTGGTCTTTCGTACGATTCATAAAGTCATACGTAGTCAATGATTGGATAGTCAATTAAACAAATAACCCACCAAAGAGCGAACATTTAGACGAGAACATCACAATCAAGCAATTGTCGAGGACAATATGAGGTTTACCAAAGATTGGTTACTCATGAACAGTTAGTGTAAATTTTGGAAGGATCATATTGACATATTCTGAAAAGAGGCAACTTTTATTCATAAGTGATAGTCAAAATAGGGATATGGAAAGATTTCCATAGGTGGAAGTTATTCATTAAATCTGTGTAGGATTAAAAAACTTAATGCAAGAAAGATGTTCAAATGAATGTACTTTGAATGTGAGACATCGTTTCCATGGAATTGCTCTCCATTGGAATACTTTGTAGTGTCTGTTGCCGAGTCTTTGTGACTTTTGTGCATAGTCATTACAAGAAGAACATTGCATATAAGTTTAGAGTCTGACAGATTATAGTAAATGGCAAGATTTTGGTATTCTTACATTTACGATAAGGATTTGGAATTGTAAAATAAGCATCATTGAAATGTTGTCAATTGATCTATTTCACAAAGAAATTACCATAGGTAAATATAGTGTGCATGCTTGGAGCATGGCATAACTATTGTTTTAATCCAAGTATAAAGTTGATTATTCGAAACCTTATACAAGGAATAATGAGTAATCAATATGGCACTCAAAATTTTTGGGGACATATAGGATTAGTATTATTATTGTGTTTCACTTTGCATGTTTTGACTTCACGAATAAATAGGTTATTCAAACCATCCACAGTCGATCATACGTTAGAAGTAGGTATTGAGGCAAGACTGTCATGAATGGGTTTGTAGTTTGTCTAGGTGTTTTAGAAATAGCTGGAGTATTCATGAGTGCTCCTGGAATAAGATTCGAGTATTGGACTAAACTCACGCTCATTTGAATCAATTCATGGATTTTATCACGAGTGATCATGAGACAATAATATCTTATATTCTTCAAACAGAGAGATATGAGTTGTAGTTTACAAGTCAGTTGCACATTGATAATGTGAAAACGCACTAGTAACTTGGTGTTATAAACCACATTGTCGTGTGTGATTTGATGAGTAAATAGAGCAAGCATATGAGTTGAAGTTTATCCATTGCTTTTACCCCATGTGGATAAAAGCGATATCTATGGGCCCCTCGATGATTTAGTGATGACATCACTAAGTGTTCGGCCGAGGCTGAACTAATTTGATTTGTTCAATTAGTCAGTCGTTATAAATCAGAAACCGGGAAACAACATATAGACAGAGATAATGATTTTAATACATGTCTCAGTCCATATGATATCCTGTAGAATGGAGGAATATATGATCCCTTATCTAATGGACGCGTCATTGACTAGGTCAGAGTTCGACAGCGGCTGTTAAGAGCTACGCTTGATAGTTGGGATTTTGAAGTCGTACTTGCAATAGTAGTTATAGACTTATCCAAATGGAAGACTGTTGGATTGGATGTCTAATACCATAACAATTATTGGTATGTACTCGACCCGAGAGTAGCATGGTCCATTTGGGTTGCATAACACCAGGACAATTTGTTAGGATGGACTCTTAAGAGAAGGCTATATATGATTTATTAATATATTATAAGTTCTAATATATTAATATGAAATCATATGTTTTAATTAGTATTGATCAAGAGTTAATTTGGAATTAATTTAGTGATAAAAAGAGACTAATTAAATCTATGAGGACTAATTATGGTAATTAGTTATATTTATATGTGTTGGGCTTATGATCTATGTTGTACCAAGTTTATGTATGGACACATAAAGAGTTGGGCCACATAAACCATGGATCATAATACCCATGGGTATGGATTTGGGTTATACATATAACCTTTGGAATTCAACATATAAATATGTACTCCTTAGCCAAAAAACAACTAGACATATATTCTTGGAGTTCATGAGGTGTTTTTGGTGCATGAACATTCTCTCTCAAGAGCCACCTTTTTCCTAGGTGAGTTGTGAGCTATTTGAGACATTCATACTTTTGGTGCTAAGCTCTTAATGCCAAATACAACAAGGTTTCAAGCTACATAAAAGGTATGTAATCCTAACTAGTATTTCATATTGTTTATGTCAATTGCATGCTAGTTATAGGCTTAATGCTTTGGAAATACCATTACACGTATAATTAGAGAAAACATAGATCCAAGACATATATGGTTGTATGTGCACCATAGGATGTTGTAGTATACATAACCCAACACTAAGTCCATAGTTGTTGTAACAACCCAATATTTCAAGTCAATGTAATGACCCAAGTCCATAGTTGTGTCCCATACGCTTTGGTATAGGATCGATTGCAAATGCTATAATATTTGATCATTCTAAAATTTTCCAAAGGTCTAGCGCATTTAGAGGGAAGAAGGACAAGAATCAGTTTTGACTAAGATAATTAAACAACTATCAAAGGACAATCCAAAGTTCGTCGAGGATTTGTCGCTTGTGAGTAGTTGGAAGTATAGTATTGAATGGACCATATCAACATTGTTATGAATAGATAAGATTCTATTAAGAATGAGTTGTCATGTGGAAAATATGGAAACGTGTCCATATTGGGAATTGAATATTGAAAATCTATGTCTAGATTAGAAACTTTTATGCAAAGGATGTTCAAAGGAATGTACTTTGAGTGAGATACATCATATCTAAGGAATTGCATTGTAACAATCTACAATAGAGGACTTTTTAATATCGTTAGCAATAGTCTTTGCGACCTTTGTGCTATGACATTACGAAAGGATCATTGCATAAAATATTAGAATCTAACATATTCGTTAAGTGGCAAGAATTTGATATTCTTTCACTTATGAAAAGGGATTTTGAATTGTGAAATGAGTATGATTGGAAATGTGTTCATTTGATCTATTTCACAAAAGTAAGAACCATAGGTAAACATTGTGTGCATGCTGAGAGCATGGGACAAGTGTTGTAATTCAAGTAAGAAGTTGATTACCCGAAACAACAAATAATGAGTAATCGATATGGTGATAAATAAAAGGTGTTTTATTTATACTCAAAGGTTTGAGGCCATATGGGATTAGTATTATTCTTGTGTTTCACTTTGCATGTTTTGACTTCCTGAATAATTTAATTGGTTAAGAACAGTCAAATTATTCAAACGGGCCACAGTTGTTCATATGTTGGAAGTAGGTATGAATGAAGACTGTCATGAATTGGTGTGTGGATTGTCTAAAATAGTATTAGACATAAGCAAATGGTTGCTGCAATGTTCATGAGTGCTTATGAATATGATTTAAGCATTGGATTAAACCCACGCTCACTTTGATCACTTCATGGATTTTATCACGAGTGATTGGTGAGACGATAACATCTTATATTCTTGAAACCGAGATGTGTGAGTTGTATCTTGCAAATCGGTTGCACGTTGATAATATGTAAACGCACCAGTAACTTGGTGTCATAAAACATATTATTGCATGTAATTCAGTAAGTGAGTGCAAGCAGCATTGAGTCAGAGTTTATCCATTCCTTTTATCCAAAGTAGGATAAAAGCGATATCTTTGGGCCCAAACGTAAATGCTCAGCCGGGCTAGGGCTAATTTGATTTGTTTAAATTAGTCAGTCATCATAAATCGGAAGTCGAGAAATGGTACAGAGAGAATGATTAGAAATCATGTCTTATACGATATCTAGAATGGAGGAATATATGATCCCTTATCTAAAGGACACGCATATCTGATAGGATCAGAGTTGATAGCGGCTTTGGAAAGCTACAATTGCAGATCAGGATCTGAAGTCATACGCAGAATAGTTATTAGACTTATCCAAGTGGGAGACTGTTGGATTAGTGTCTAAGTCCATAACTATTTTGGTATGTACTTGATCCGATGGTGCATGGTCCTTTTGGGTTGCCTTCACCAAAGCAACTTGATTGGATGAATTATGAAGAGAAATGATTAATTATGATTTATTAATATATTATGGGAATAATATATTAAAGGAGAAATCATATTGTTTAATTAATATTAGTCAAGAATTAATAAGAATTAAGTTTGTGGCTAAAAGAGATTAATTAAACTTAAGGGACTGGAATTGTAATTATAAGATAATTGCAATTGGGCTATGGATTACCTTGTATTGTAAGGTTGGACGAATTCTACGGGGGAACCCATAAGAAATCGTCCAAGGCCTTAAGGAAAGGAGTCCATGGGTTGCTTAGGGCTTAAGCATCCAAATTAGGGTTTCCTTGTTAGATAACCCTAATAGCCTCCCTATATATAGAACCATTAAGCCCCAAAAACGGAAGGAACTGGTTCTCTAGGGTTTTGGATGATTTTGGGCAGCCTCCTTCTCTTCTCCTCTTTATCCTCTTGCTCTTGGTGTTTGTGAACCATTAGAGGAGTGACATTTGTGACTCTAAGGTTTCTAAAGTCATTACAAGAAGGAATTGTGATTGTTATTGCTACATAACAATCAAGGTAATATCTTGAACCCATTATTATGTTAATATCGATTTCCATATGCTAGAATTAGGGTTTATAGTTTTGGATAAATTGCATGTACGATAGAGAAACCTAAATCCAAGCATTAGGGTTTGTATGAGCACATAGGATGTTCTTTTGATCAAAACCCGTCAGTGGTATCAGAGACTAGATTGGTTTCTATTGTATTGATGCATTATGTAGCTGAAAATTGTTTTCTGGCCTTCTGTTCGACCTGACTCGGCGAGTCGGAGCGTCAGACAGAGGGATTTTCGGATTTTGTTGTTGTTTTGCTTAAGGATAATTACCATATTCGTTTTAAACCTATAAAATACGAATTTTATTGTTTCTTAAGGAATATCCTTGCCAAAATACAAGATAATTGTTGGATTAGTGTCTAAGTCCATAACTATTTTGGTATGTACTTGACCCGATGATGCATGGTCCTTTTGGGTTGCCTTCACCAAAGCAACTTGATAGGATGATTTATGGAGAGTAAGGATTAAATATGATTTATTAATATATTATGGGAATAATATATTAAAGGAGAAATCATATTGTTTAATTAATATTAGTCAATAATTAATTGGTAATTAGTTTTGTGACTAAAAGAGATTAATTAAACTTAAGGGACTGGAATTGTAATTATAAGATAATTATAATTTGGGCCATGGATTGCCTTGTATCAAGGGTTGGACGAATTCTATGGGGAAGCCCATAATGAAATCGTCCAAGGGCTTAATAAAAGGAGTCTATGGGTTGCTTAGGGCTTAAGCATCCAAATTAGGGTTTCCTTGTTAGATAACCCTAATAGCCCAACTATATAAAGACCCCTTAAGGCTCAAAAACGTGGCCAAGCTTCTTGTAAGGGTTTACACACGTTTTTGGCAGCCTCCAACCTCTCTCCTCTTCATCCTCTTGCTTTTGGTGTTTGTGAACCATTAGAGGAGTGACACTTGTGACTCTAAGCCTTCCAAAGTCAATTCAAGGAGAATTAGGATTGTTATTGCTACATAACAATCAAGGTATGATCTTAAACCTGATTACATGTTAATATGATTACTTGCATGCTAGAATTAGGGTTTATAGTCTTGGATTCAAAGCATGTACAATAGAGAAACCTAGATCCAAGCATTAGGGTTTGTATGAGCACATAGGATGTCTTATGACCAAAACCCATCAGTGGTATCAGAGCCTAGCTTGGTTTCAATTGTATTGATGCTTTGTATAACCGAAAAATTCGATTTTTTGGATTGTGGAGGCTGGACTCGCCGAGTCCATGGCTGAACTCGCCGAATCCATGCAGACTCGACGAGTCCATGCCTGACTCGACGAGTCAACTCGTCAGATAATGCTTATCTCGGGATTTCTTGCTGTTTTTGCATATGGATAGTTACCTTATCATGTTAGATCAATATAAATCCGATTTTATGATATATATGACTATATTCTTGATCTAATTAAAGATAATTATCAATTAACAAGATAATTGTTTCCTTATAAGATAATTGATTAATTATTTTGAGTAAATTGATAAATTGTTTTGCAAGAAATCATTAAATAAATCAAATATGGATAATTATGTGATTAAATGTTAATTTAAAATTATTTGTTATTTGATCCTTGTTGTTATGAAAGGTTTCATATTTTCCCCTTTAGGTTTTATAGTTTAAATTTGAACCCAAAAGTTTTGGAGTTTTGAAATTTAAATAGTTAAAACCCTAATGTTTTGAAAAAGGTTTCAAAATTTGCCCTCAAGTTTTGGAATTTAAAAGTTGATTAAAAGTTTAATTAGAAATGTTAAATTCTAAAACCCTAGTAATGTTTTGAAAAGTTCAAATCACACCCTTATGGTTTTATTAATTAATTAAGGAGTATAATTAAAAGAGATTTAATAAATCCATAAAGGTTTAGGTTAACCATTTAATTGAATTAAAAGTGTAATTGTTAAAGTTAACCATATAGTATTTTAAAAGTATAAAATACACCCTATACTATATATACCATTAAAAGTCTAACATTATATATATGTATGAGTAAAAGTCAGTTTTACCGTTAGTAGGCCTCATTCACGAAGCTGGTCTATAAGGGGTGTTTAAGGAAATTGCCTATAAAATGGCGATTGAATGGGTATCCACTCTTACCCACCGCACTCTTGACTAGTGGAGGGTCGTTAACCGAACGGGTAGGATAGGACGAAACCTTCCATTATAAGTATAATGAAATACAAAGTAACTAAATGTTTTCAAATTCCCAATCTTAGTTACTTAGACAAAAGTGAATTGATGCAATTCCATGAAATTACACTTTGTGCCCTTGCGAAGACGTTAGTGGAGTGTGTGTGGTTTACCGGCACACTAAATGGTTCTAAGCAAAGGTAGCAAAGGGTGACTCAATGTTTGTCATAGTTCGGTGAAGCGTGTGTGGTTTACCGGCACATCGAATAGGTGATTGTAACATGTGGGGGCACCATGTAGTTTGCATGGTTATTCACACCCGCTTTGTGATCCTCGGCATCCCAGTTACAAACTAGAGGGGCATATCGAGATTTAAACATGCCATTGAAATGTTCAATGAATCTCAAAGGATCTAGGAGTTTTCATAGATTTAAAACTTAAATTTCTTTTTCGTTTTTATGGTGGAAACTAGTGAATCGTCATTCACTTACCTTCAAATGTTCTGCAATTTGGGTTACGACATCCCTCTCCAAGTTGTAGGATATTGTGTTGGGTCCTAGCCTTGGAATTTCATTTGGGTGATTTACCAAGGACTCAATAAATCAACTGACTTGAATTCGTTTTTCTCCCGATGTCAAAGTTCGATAACTATGGTCTTCTCAAATCCCGTGGAACAAGCATTCCACATGAAGATGATATTCCACGATTCGATCGAGGAACAAGAAATCATGCTTCACTTCCTCCTCCTCCTCCAATTATTCTCCCTAACCCACAAGATTGTAAAATTGAAAGGTTCAATATCACTCAAGCCCTTTTGGCAAGTAAACATAAAGAGGGCAAGTCGGTGTGTGCACACGTCTTAGGGATGAAGTCACACATTGATAGATTAAGAATGATGGGATCCGTTGTCGGTGAAGCGATGGCTGTTGATTGGGTTCTTCAGTCACTTCCTAACTCGTATAGTGAGTTCGTAAGAGAGTACTATATGATGAACCACGACGTGACACTTATAGATCTCACCTACATGCTTATTGCTGCTGAATCAACAATGGTTTGGCGCAATAGAAAAGCAAAGTTGATTGGTGAATCTGCCTTCAAGACCTCTATGGATATAGACAATGGCAATGAAAGACATGCAATGATCGAAAAGTTTGATCATAAGAGAAAGGCGATGTCTGAAGTAGTTCCATGTGTTGTTCCAAAAGAGTTAATTTGCTTTTATTGCCAAGAGAAGGGGCATTGGAGACGAAGTTGCCCTATTTACCTAAGAGATCTAAGAGATGGGAGAGTCAAAAGTATGACTACACTTTAGGTAAGAATCCACTATCTAACTCCATTAAGTTCCTATTCATTGATTCTTAATACATGATGTGATAAGATTGCATTTGAATGTTTTGAAGGATCGGTGAAAAGAAAGGAAGCTTGATAAGAGAGAAAGATGAATCTAATCACAAGAGATGGATCTCGATCTCATGGACTTGAAGATTGGATTTTGAGCTTAGATAGTTATGATAGAGTTGTTAGAAATTTTCTTTTTACATAGTTTTCAATAGATTTTGCATTGTAAGGACAAATGTTTTTCCGCTGCTTTTATAAATAAAATAAATTTTGTTTGACTTATTTATTTATTTGTTACATCCTTGCAATGAAATCGTTATGAAAATTGATGTTTGCATATTTCTACAACGAATGGATATGATTCTTAGTTATGTTATTTATGGGAATGTCGAGAATTTACCAAATATGGAGAGTTTCTCATCGCCCAAAGTTTCAATTGGACTGAAATTTAGAATCACGCAACTTGATTGCATGATGAATGAGAAATTTCATATTTGGAAATTAGACAAATTTGTTGACAAAGTGTCAAGTGAAGGGCTAGGAGATCGAGTACACAAAGTTGTGTGTTGATCAAGTTCACCATAAGAGTAACAAAGATATTTGTCATGATTTACTAAAGGCTTAGTAAATATGATTACACTTACAAGATTAAGTGTGATTCTGAATTGATTAAAGGGTTTAGATCAATAGTAGAACGAATAACAAGAATCAAGTAGGCAGAAAGATAAAAGTTTCTCCATTCTAAGAAGAAGGGAGAGTACCTTTTATGCTTTATGATAGGTCTTAATGATTAAGAACCATATCTCAATTGATCCTCTAAGTGAGTCTTAGTACAATTGCATGTTTAAGAAGAGGAATCAAAGATTGGAGAAATGGTCAAATCAAGAAGTCAATCATACTTCGTTCCAAAACAAGTCTTAAAGTCAAGATTGTGACATTGAGTGAATAGTATTAAGAAGGTTTATAACATTCATCAATTGTGGAAAGTTGTGATGTCTTGGATAAGACAAAGAACAACTAAGACCAAAATTATGAAGTGTTTTGATAAAAGCTACACTAACTCTTGAATATTTGTTTGTCAAGAAATGTTTTGATAAGAGAATCGTATATGTCAAGGAGTCAGTGTGAGTCTTAATAGTCTTGAAAAGTTTCCAGAACAAATCAAATAAACCTTATCGATTATCACTAGCACACGAGTTGAGGTTTACAACCCATCGTGAAGACATTATTTTGTTTCTGTGCCAATCCAATTGAGTTAATTATGCATGTGAGTCCTATGAGTTCTCATTTGAATGCATAAAAGGCAAGGACCTTGATCAATGGAAAGTACATTGATAGGAAAATGTGAACTGCTTAACTACTTGGAAGACGTGGTGGGCAGTTGTGCTACCATAAGGCAAGAAATCAAGATTAAGAAAGTTCGATCCATATGAGTTTGAATTTGTCGTAAACTTTGGTTTTTAACAAATTCACATGGATAGGAACAAATACACCATTTAAATCTAAGTATCATAAGATTTCCTCATTCATGAAAATGATTGTGAGGAAATGCTTTCACTAAGAAAGATTTTAAAAGATAGTGATTGTAAAATTGCATTCTCGAATTCGATCATGGTTACGGCATCCCTTTCCATAATTTGAATTATGAGGTTTGGCAATTAGTCTTAATTGTTTAGACACACATATGAACTATCGAAGGCAAAGGTGTATAAGTTCAAGAAGTCTTGATAAAAGATTATCAAAGCACTAAGTATTAGAAACATGAACTTAAGAAATTCAATAAGTACTGTTTTTCTGAAAGTTAAGATGTTTATGAATACATGTCGAAGCTAGTAGGAGCATAAGTGTTATGTTTTATAATAATCATCATGATAGTGGGAGCATAAATGTTATGATTATTAAGGCACGTATTGCATAGTTGGCAATATTAATTATAGAAAACAAGAGTCATACTTTGCAAAGTTGTAAGGGTTGTATAGTTGTTTTGCTATAATTAAGGGAGAGAATATTATGCTTCATTTCAAATCTAAAGGATTATGTAGCACCTGGTTTCCGGTATGTGAATTTTATTTGAGCATTGCCCTATTTTAGCCTTGGACTCGGCGAGTCATAAGGTCCGACTCGCCGAGTAGGGACGAGACTCAGGACACGTTTTAAGTGGGCGACTCGGCGAGTCCATATCCTGGACTCGGCGAGTCACCGCTGCTGGATGAAACCCTAAGTTTCAAGGGTTTGCACCCTATTTAAACCCTCATTCCGCCCCAACTCGTCCCCATTCACCCCCAGAACTCCCCCAACATCGTTTTCCCTTATTTCCTTGAGAGATTGAAGTGTTCTTGGTGTGTTCTTGAAGGTTTTGAGGAGAAAGAGGAGTAGATCAAGAAGAGGAGAAGGAGATCAGCCATCTTTGTGTCATTTCAACATTTTCCTTGAGGTATATCTCATTTTTCCCCTGTTTCTATGCTTAGGATTTCATTTGGGACACTCTTGAGCAATTCTTCAAGCTTGTTTGTGCTTAATGTTTCGTAATAAGTGGATTAACCTTTAGATCTAGGCAAGATTGAGCTCCAGGAGCTCAGATCTGTGAGCTTTATGGCCCCATGTGGCTTGTTCATCCTAGATCTACCCTTTTGAGGCATTTTGCACCCTAAAATCCACATTAGTGAATATCCACACGTAAAGTTGGAAAGTTTACGTGTGATTTGTGTCCTAGAAGTCCAGATCTATGAATGGCATGGACTGAAATCGAGTAAATCTGTGTATTTGGTGGATGCATGGCGACGACTCGGCGAGTCGTATAGGTGACTCGGCGAGTCTGGTCGCGAGTCACCGATTTGGTCCCTTCATGATGTGTCGAGTTGAGCCGTGAGTCACAGGGGGTGACTCGGTGAGTTGGGAGCTGAACTCACCCATGTTAGGACTCGGCGAGTCAATGCCCTGACTCGGCGAGTCCAAGGAAATCTTCATAGATCAAGAACAGACTCGGCGAGTTGTTCATACAACTCGGCGAGTCTTAGCATAAAGTGTTCTTCGGATGAAGATGAACTCGACGAGTTGTTCATACAACTCGGCGAGTAGGATGAAGGAGTTGAATGACAGTTAGAAGGTGAACTCGTCGAGTCATAGCCCGACTCGACGAGTAGAACCAGGGACCCAGGACAATGGTTTGCTAGGGACTCGGCGAGTGGTGATCCACTCGGCGAGTCGGGTCAACTGAAAGTTGACTCTAGCATTGGCTTAGAGCTAGACCAGGGGTAAAATGGTCATTTTACCTAAAGGACAGTTAGCAGTGTTTGATTGAGTATGTTGTGGGAATTACAGCCGGAGGACTCCCGGAGCAGCAGCAGTCAGTTAGTTCCCGATCAGTTCAACAGCTACTTTGAGGTGAGTTACCTTCCAGTAGTAGTGGGTCTAAGGCCACACGGCCGGCCCACCAGTAGGAGATGTATGATAGATGATTGTCTTTGTGATATCATCTAGGTTTGCTATTACCTGTTATGTTGCATGCTATCATGATACATTATATGCAATAGTAGTAGAGTTCGGTTGTTAGGACCGCTGGGTAGTCAGACACCACAGAATTATCTGACTGTATGTGATGGTATGCTTGTATGTTGGTCTGTATGTTATGCGGTAGAGGTAGCGGGAGGGGACCAGTCCCCGAGGATCGGTTGTTAGGACCGATGGGTAGTCAGCACCCCAGAATGGCTTGACATGGGTAGTCAGCACCCCAGAATGGCTTGACACGGGTAAGACGGCACCCCAGAATGGCCGTATGGGTAGGTCGGCACCCCAGAATGGCCGTACCGGGTAGTCAGGCACCCCAGAATAGCCTGGCAGTACGTATGTTATGTGTTTGTGTGGTATGTGGTACGTTGGGGGAACTCACTAAGCTTTGTGCTTACGTTTACAATTTTGCTTTCAGGTACCTCTGCATCGAAGGGGAAGGAGCCGGCGCGGTAGCGGCACGTCATACACACACTCTTCGGTTTCCGCATTTACGAGATTTACTGGGATTGTACTCTGATATTTTGATGGGATGTATGGTTTGACTTTTTAGAACATGGTTACGATATGTTATGGTGTGATCAAACAATGTTTTTATTTATTAATGTTTTCTAAAGTAATATTTTAAAAATGAAAATTTCGGACGTAAAAATTGGGTCGTTACAGATTAGGTTGTGGAATGTTAATAAATTTAGTCAAGGGTACATAGTGTGTTCTTAAAATTTCGATTATGATTACGACATTCCTCTTCACAATTCGAATTTTGAGAACATAACAAATAAAACATTGTGCGTCGTGTCCCATACGCTTCGGGTATAGGATCGATTGCAAATGATTTAATGTTTGACCATTCTAAAATTTTCCAAATGTCTAGTGCATTTGAAGGGAAAAGGGACTAGAATTGGTTTTGACTAAAATAATTAAACAACTATCAAAGGACAATCCAAAGTTCGACGAGGATTGGTCGCTTGTGAGTAGTTGGAAGTATAGTATTGGAAATTATGGAAATGTTTCCATATTGGATGGACAATATCGACATAATTACAAATAGATAAGATTCTATTAAGAATAAGTTGTCATATGGAAATTATGGAAGCGTGTCCATATTAGGAAGTAAATATTGAAAATCTATGTCTAGATTAGAAACTTTTATGCAAAAGGATGTTCAAAGGAATGTACTTTGAGTGAGAGACATCATATCTAAGGAATTGTCTTGTAACAATCTCCGATAGAGGACTTTGTAATATCATTGGCAATAGTCTTTGAGACTTTGGTGCAGTGACATTACAAAAGGATCGTTGCATAAAGTGTTAGAATCTAGTATATTCTATAAGTAACAAGAATTTGATATTCTTACACTTAAGAAAATGGATTTGGAGTTGTAAAATGAGAATGATTGGAAATGTGTTCAATTTGTCTATTTCACAAAAGTAAGAACCATAGGTAAACATTGTGTGCATGCTAAGAGCATGGGACAAGTGTTGGTATTCAAGTAAGAAGTTGATTACCCGAAACGACAAATAATGAGTAATCGATATGGTGATAAATAAAACGTGTTTTGTTTATACTCAAAGGTTTGAGGCCATATGGGATTAGTATTATTCTTGTGTTTCACCTTGCATGTTTTGACTTCCAGAATAATTGAGTTTATTAAGAATAATCGAATTATTCAAACGGGCCACAGTCGTTCATATGTTGGAAGTAGATATGAATGAAGATTGCCGTGAATTGGTGTGTGGATTGTCTAAAAGAGTATTAGACATAAGCAAATGTTTGCTGCAACGTTCATGAGTGCTTATGAATATGATTTGAGCATTGGATTAAACCCACGCTCACTTGGATCACTATCTCGAGTGATTAGTGAGACGATAACATCTTATATTCTTGAAACCGAGATGTGTGAGTTGTATCTTGCTAATTGGTTGCACATTGATAATATGTAAACGCACTAGTAACTTGGTTTTATAAAACATATTGTTGTGTGTGATTTGGTTAGTGAGTGCAAGCAAGCATTGTATCAAAGTTTATCCGTTCCTTTTATCCAAGGTAGGATAAAAGCGATATCTTTGGGCCCCTCGATGGTTTAGTGATGACATACGTAAATGCTCGGCCGGGCTAGGGCTAATTTGATTTGTTCAATTAGTCTGTCGTCATAAATCGGAAATCGAGATATAGTACAAAGAGAATGATTTGAAATCATATCTCATACGATAACTAGAAAGGAGGAATATATGATCCCTTATCTAAGGACACGCATATCTGATATGATCAGAGTTGACAGCGGCTTTGGAAAGCTACGATTGCAGATCGGGATCTGAAGTCATACGCAGAATAGTTGTTAGACTTATCCAAGTGGGAGACTGTTGGATTAGTGTCTAAGTCCATAACTATTTTGGTATGCACTTGACCCGATGGTGCATGGTCCTTTTGGGTTGCCTTCACCAAAGCAACTTGATAGGATGATTTATGGAGAGTAAGGATTAAATATGATTTATTAATATATTATGGGAATAATATATTAAAGGAGAAATCATATTGTTTAATTAATATTAGTCAATAATTAATTGGTAATTAGTTTTGTGACTAAAAGAGATTAATTAAACTTAAGGGACTGGAATTGTAATTATAAGATAATTATAATTTGGGCCATGGATTGCCTTGTATCAAGGGTTGGACGAATTCTATGGGGAAGCCCATAAGGAAATCGTCCAAGGGCTTGATAAAAGGAGTCTATGGGTTGCTTAGGGCTTAAGCATCCAAATTAGGGTTTCCTTGTTAGATAACCCTAATAGCCCAACTATATAAAGACCCCTTAAGGCTCAAAAACGTGGCCAAGCTTCTTGTAAGGGTTTACACACGTTTTTGGCAGCCTCCAACCTCTCTCCTCTTCATCCTCTTGCTTTTGGTGTTTGTGAACCATTAGAGGAGTGACACTTGTGACTCTAAGCCTTCCAAAGTCAATTCAAGGAGAATTAGGATTGTTATTGCTACATAACAATCAAGGTATGATCTTAAACCTGATTACATGTTAATATGATTACTTGCATGCTAGAATTAGGGTTTATAGTCTTGGATTCAAAGCATGTACAATAGAGAAACCTAGATCCAAGCATTAGGGTTTGTATGAGCACATAGGATGTCTTATGACCAAAACCCATCAATAATTACCAATTGATTAGATAATAACTTTCTTATATGATAAAGATTGAATTATTTGTATTAATTGGGTAACTTATTTTTTGCAAGAAATTTAGGTCAAATATAGATAATGATGAAATTAATTGTTTAATTTATATTATTTGTTATTTGATCCTTGTGTTATGAAAAGTTTCAATTTTCCCCTTTAGGTTTTATAATATAAATTTGAACTTAAAAGTTTTGTTTTTGAAATTTAAATAGTTAAAACCCAAATGTTTTGAATAGTTTCAAAACTTGCCCTCAAGTTTTTGAATTTAAATTTTGATTAAAAGTTTAATTTTGATGTATATTTAAATTCTAAACCCTAATGTTTTGAATAGTTTCAAAACTTGCCCTCAAGTTTTTGAATTTAAATGTTGATTAAAAGTTAATTTATAAATGTTAAATTCTAAAACCCTAGTATTGTTTTGAAAAGTTCAAATCACACCCTTATGGTTTTATTAATTAATTAAGTCATATAATTAAAAGAGGTTTAATAAATCCATAAAAGTTTTGGTTTACAATTTAATTGAATTTAAAAGTATAACTGTTAAATTTGACCACCTACTATTTTAAAAGTGTAAAATACACCCTATACTATATATAACATTAAAAGTCTAACATTATATATATGTATGAGTAAAAGTCAGTCTTACCGTTAGTAGGCCTCATTCACGAACCTATAAGGGGTGTTTAAGGAAATTGCCTGTAAAATGGCGATTGAATGGGTATCCACTCTTACCCACCGCACTCTTGACTAGTGGAGGGTCGTTAACCGAACGGGTAGGATAGGACAAAACCTTCCATTATAAGTATAATGAAGTACAAAAGTAACTAAATGTTTTACAAATTTCCAATCTTAGTTACTTAGGCAAAAGTGAATTGATGCAATTCCATGAAATTACACTTTGTGCCCTTGCGAAGACATTAGTGGAGCGTGTGTGGTTTACCGGCATACTAAATGGTTCTAAGCAAAGTTAGCAAAGGGTGACTCAATGTTTGTCATAGTTCGGTGGAGCATGTGTGGTTTACCGGCACATCGAATAGATGACCGTAACGTGTGAGGGCACCATGTAAGTTTGCATGGTTATTCACACCCGCTTTGTGATCCTCGGCATCCCAGTTACAAACAAGAGGGGCATATCGAGATTTAAACATGCCATTGAAAAGTTCAATGAATCTGAAAGGATCTAGGCGTTTTCATAGATTTAAAACTTAAATTTATTTTTCGTTTTTCATGGGAGAGTCAAAGAGTATGGTTGTACTTCAGGTAAAATCCACTATCTAACTCGATTAAGTTCCTATTCGTTGATTGTTAATACATAATGTGATAAGATTGCATTTGAATGTTTTGCAGGATCAATGAAAAGAGAGGAAGCTTGATGAAATAGCAAGATGAATCTAATCACGAAGACATGGATTCAAAGATTAGATTTTGAGCTTAGATAGAGTTGTTAGGAATATTTATTACATAGTTTTTCAGTTGATTTTGCATTGTAAGGACAAATGTTTTCCGCTGCTTTTATAAACAAAATAAATTTTTTGTTTGACATGTCTATTTATTTATTTCCTTGCAATGAAATCGTTATGAAAAATTGGTGTTCGTATATTTACAACAAATGGATGTGATTCTAAATTATTTTGTTTATGGAAATGTCGTAAATTTACCAAATAGGGAAAGTTCCTCATCGCCCAAGTTTCTATTGGATAGAGATTTGGAATCGTACAACAAGAATTGTATGATGAATGAATAAACTTTCACATTTGGAAATTAGACTAATTCGTTGACTAAGTGTCAAGTGAAGGACTAGGAGATCGAGTACACAAGGTTATGTGTTGATCAAGTCCACCGCATGAGTAACAAAGATATCCGTAATGATTTACTAAAAGTTTAGTAAATATGATTATACTTATAAGGTTAAGTGTAATTCTAAATTGATTGAAAAGGTTTAAATCAATAGCAGAACGAATAACAAGAATCAAGTAGGCAGAAAGATAAAAGTTTCTCTATTATAAGAAGAAGGGAGAGTACCTTTTATTATGTTTTATGATAGGTCTTAATGATTAAGAACCATATCTCAATTGATCCTCTAAGTAAGTCTTAGTACAATTGTATGCCTAAGAAGAGGAATCAGGAATTGAAGAAATGGTTAAATCAAGAAGTCAATCATACTTCGTTCTAAAACAAGTCTTAGAGTTAAGATTGTGACATTGAGTGATAAGTATCAAGAAGGTTTATAACATTCATCAAATGTGGAAAGTTGTGATATCTTGGATAAGACAAAGACAAACTAGGACCAATTTATAAAGTGTTTTGATAAAAACTACACTAACTCTTGAATATTTGTTTGTCAAGAAATGTTTATTGACAGGAGAATCTTATATGTCAAGGAGTCAGTGGGAGTCTTAATGGTCTTGAAAGGTTTCAAGAACAAATCAAAATAAACCTTATTGATCATCACTAGCACACGACTTGAGGTTTACAACCTATCGTGTTGACATTATCTTGTTTATATGTCATTCCAATAGAGTTAATTATGCATGCGAGCCCTTCGAGTTCTCATTTGAATGCATAAAAGGCGATGACCTTTATCGATGAATGGTACATTGATGAGATAGGGTGAGTTGCTTAACTACTTGGAAGACATGGTGGGCAACTGTGTTACCATAAGGCAAGAAATCAAGATTAAGAAAGTTCGGTCCATATGAGTTTGAATTTGTCGTAAACCTTGGTTTTGACAAATTCACATGGATATGAACACATAAACCATTAAAATCTAAGTGTCATAAGATTTTTTCCTTCATGAAAATGACTGTGAGAAAATGCTTTCACTAAGAGAGATTTTAAGAAGATAGCAATTGTAAAATTGCATTCTCAAATTTGATTTTGGTTACGGTATCCCTCTCCATGATTTGAATTGTGAGATTTGGTAATTAGTCTTAATTGTTTAGACACACATATGAGCTATCTAAAGGAAAGGTGTATAATCTTAGATAAAGGATTATCAAAACATTAGGTATTAGAAACATGAACTTAAGAAATTCAATAGGTATTGTTTTTCTGAAAGTCAAGTTGTTTTCTGAATACATGTCAAAGCTAGTGGGAGCATAAGTGTTATGTTTATAATAATCATAATGATAGTGGGAGCATAAATGTTGTGATTGTATGATTATTAAGGCAAGTGTTTCAAGTTAGCAATATTAATTATAGAAAGCAAGAGTCATACTTTGCAAAGTTGTAAGAGTTGAATAGTTGTTTTGCTATAATTAAGGAAGAGAATATTATATTTCATTTCAAATCTAAAGGCTTAGGTTGTGGAATGTTAATAATTTAGTGAAGGATACATAATGTGTTCTTAAGTTTCGATTATGATTACGGGATTCGTCTTCATAGTTCGAATTTTGAGAACGTAGCACATAAAATATTATGGCAGAAGATTGATAAAGTATCAAATCTTTATGTAAGACGTTATGCATCGTGTCCCATACGCTTTGGTATAGGATCGATTGCAAATGCTATAATATTTGATCATTCTAAAATTTTCCAAATGTCTAGCGCATTTAGAGGGAAGAAGGACAAGAATCAGTTTTGACTAAGATAATTAAACAACTATCAAAGGACAATCCAAAGTTCGTCGAGGATTGGTCGCTTGTGAGTAGTTGGAAGTATAGTATTGAATGGACCATATCAACATTGTTATGAATAGATAAGATTCTATTAAGAATGAGTTGTCATGTGGAAAATATGGAAACGTGTCCATATTGGGAATTGAATATTAAAAATCTATGTCTAGATTAGAAACTTTTATGCAAAGGATGTTCAAAGGAATGTACTTTGAGTGAGATACATCATATCTAAGGAATTGCATTGTAACAATCTCCAATAGATGACTTTTTAATATCGTTAGCAATAGTCTTTGCGACCTTTGTGCTATGACATTACGAAAGGATCATTGCATAAAATATTAGAATCTAACATATTCGTTAAGTGGCAAGAATTTGATATTCTTTCACTTATGAAAAGGGATTTTGAATTGTGAAATGAGTATGATTGGAAATGTGTTCATTTGATCTATTTCACAAAAGTAAGAACCATAGGTAAACATTGTGTGCATGCTGAGAGCATGGGACAAGTGTTGTAATTCAAGTAAGAAGTTGATTACCCGAAACAACAAATAATGAGTAATCGATATGGTGATAAATAAAAGGTGTTTTATTTATACTCAAAGGTTTGAGGCCATATGGGATTAGTATTATTCTTGTGTTTCACTTTGCATGTTTTGACTTCCTGAATAATTTAATTGGTTAAGAACAGTCAAATTATTCAAACGGGCCACAGTTGTTCATATGTTGGAAGTAGGTATGAATGAAGACTGTCATGAATTGGTGTGTGGATTGTCTAAAATAGTATTAGACATAAGCAAATGGTTGCTGCAATGTTCATGAGTGCTTATGAATATGATTTAAGCATTGGATTAAACCCACGCTCACTTTGATCACTTCATGGATTTTATCACGAGTGATTGGTGAGACGATAACATCTTATATTCTTGAAACCGAGATGTGTGAGTTGTATCTTGCAAATCGGTTGCACGTTGATAATATGTAAACGCACCAGTAACTTGGTGTCATAAAACATATTATTGCATGTAATTCAGTAAGTGAGTGCAAGCAGCATTGAGTCAGAGTTTATCCATTCCTTTTATCCAAAGTAGGATAAAAGCGATATCTTTGGGCCCCTCGATGATTTAGTGATGACAAACGTAAATGCTCAGCCGGGCTAGGGCTAATTTGATTTGTTTAAATTAGTCAGTCATCATAAATCGGAAGTCGAGACATGGTACAGAGAGAATGATTAGAAATCATGTCTTATACGATATCTAGAATGGAGGAATATATGATCCCTTATCTAAAGGACACGCATATCTGATAGGATCAGAGTTGATAGCGGCTTTGGAAAGCTACAATTGCAGATCAGGATCTGAAGTCATACGCAGAATAGTTATTAGACTTATCCAAGTGGGAGACTGTTGGATTAGTGTCTAAGTCCATAACTATTTTGGTATGTACTTGATCCGATGGTGCATGGTCCTTTTGGGTTGCCTTCACCAAATCAACTTGATTGGATGAATTATGGAGAGAAATGATTAATTATGATTTATTAATATATTATGGGAATAATATATTAAAGGAGAAATCATATTGTTTAATTAATATTAGTCAAGAATTAATAAGAATTAAGTTTGTGGCTAAAAGAGATTAATTAAACTTAAGGGACTGGAATTGTAATTATAAGATAATTGCAATTGGGCTATGGATTACCTTGTATTATAAGGTTAGACGAATTCTATGGGGGAACCCATAAGAAATCTTCCAAGGCCTTAAGGAAAGGAGTCCATGGGTTGCTTAGGGCTTAAGCATCCAAATTAGGGTTTCCTTGTTAGATAACCCTAATAGCCTCCCTATATATAGAACCATTAAGCCCCAAAAATGGAAGGAACTGGTTCTCTAGGGTTTTGGATGATTTTGTGCAGCCTCCTTCTCTTCTCCTCTTTATCCTCTTGCTCTTGGTGTTTGTGAACCATTAGAGGAGTGACATTTGTGACTCTAAGGTTTCTAAAGTCATTACAAGAAGGAATTGTGATTGTTATTGCTACATAACAATCAAGGTAATATGTTGAACCCATTATTATGTTAATATCGATTTCCATATGCTAGAATTAGGGTTTATAGTTTTGGATAAATTGCATGTACAATAGAGAAACCTAGATCCAAGCATTAGGGTTTGTATGAGCACATAGGCTGTTCTTTTGATCAAAACCCATCACTAAAAACTCGAAATAGATATCGAGCGATATTTAGCCGACATGAACTAAACGAGAATTAAAAATCTCGACAATAGTAGTACAATGGTAAAAAGACAGACGAAAACGAATATCGGATGAAGAAGTTATGGATTTTTAACGGACTTTTTTCAGTCCCAGCCTGTTAAAAGTATACTATTAAAAATAAAGTAAAATATAGCCGACAAAGTCTAAACGAGAGTTGTAGAGTATTTTCTCACCTACGTGTGGATATAAAGAACGTTAAAAACGAAACTCGTATGCGAAAGTTACGCATTTTAAAAGATTAAAGCACACAAACCAAGGGGGTACGCCCAACGTATGCCATACGGGCCTCGAATAGACCACGTTTCCCCTACACCCCTTTACCCCCGTCCCATCCGAAGTCCGACAGCCAAGGAAGGCGTCATGCATGATGTACGCACTGCGTACGTAGGAACGCCCAGCGTACAAAGAACGCACCACGTACTTTGTAGTACATCCAGCGTATGAGGCGAGGTTCCCCTCCTATATATAGGATGCGAGGGTTCCGACTTCATTTGCTAATTTACACCATTTCTCTCCCATTCTATCACTTTCAAGCCTCTCGAGACTATCCCGACATCCCGGTTTCATATCCAAGCTCTGACGGAAGTTCGAAACCCCGAGATTCCCGAGGAATATACCACTTTCCGGTCGAAGTGATGTCCGAGAAAAGTCTCGTTTTCTTGAAATCATCACACTTTCCAGGTGAGTTCACACCCTTATATTTCACGTTTTTACTATATTTTAGGGGGAGTAATACAAGTGAAACGCAAGAAAAACTTACGATAAAATGCAAATCGTCACATATAGTTTCTAATACTTTATCTACATTTTATGTATAAATGTTAAACAAGTAAAATAACGTTATTACGAATGTTATACTTTACACGCAAAGTTGGTAATACACTAAGGTTTATCATTCAAACAAAACACACTTTTGAAAAACTATAATAGGTATAGTTTACGAGATATGCATGATATTTTACACTTTATAAACACTATGAAAATGGAATACTTACAGTTACAAGAAAAATGGACTTTTCATTTGTAAATCTATTGATACTAACTTTTGTGAGACGTTTGACTTCACGTACTTTCAAGTACGCATTTCAAGTCTTGTATTATAAACCATAGTCTCTTGTAGGGAGAGCGTGATACTTGTGTATAGATCTATACGGGACTGACAATCTCACACCTAAATTGTTAGCTACAGTTAGACTAGCAGGTTTGGGGTGACAAATGTCATAACACTTCAACGCCTGAAGAACGTTGTTACAGGCAGTCTGGGTCGATAGCATGGTTATAAAACTCCCATGGAGTATTAAAACATTTTGATTTACAGCGCTAACAAACACCTTAGTGATTATATATACATATATAAATCTACTTACACTATTTTAGGTATGGAAAATACTTATGCATTTTCAATTTTGGGAACTTTTAAAACCACTATTCATTTATAGAAAATATTGGATTTTCTAGATACAAACTTAGTTACTTTATACAAAAACACATATAATTCTTATATAAAAACGCTTATGAACTCACCAACTTAATTGTTGACACTTTTTCAAAACTACTTGTATTTCTCAGGGATTCAGTAATACATGTAAACGACACCTTTTGGGGAAGGGATGCTAAGGCGTCAATTTCAAACTTATTATATCATCATAATGTAATTTCTTTTGAAACATGTAATATAATAAAAAATGTAACTTTTTAAATTATATTTATGATGATTGTGTTTGCGTTCTATACTATTTACTCAACTATTATGATACTACATGAAGTCATCCACCCCTGAATGTTTCCGCCATTCTGGTTTGGGGGTGTGACAGTTGTCGATGTTATCTGTTAGGCATTTCTGTCAATGCTATCCACTAGACACTAAGTCCATAGCTACCAATGTCCGTTCATAAGGCACTAAGTCCACAACTATCAGAGATTTTAGAGTACATATGGTGAACACGTCATTTAAAAACACCTACAGGTTGCGAGCCTGCTAGCACTCCACTAAACTGTCTAGATTAGTCCATGGTCATCATCTATACTCTACTAGATGATTGGATCAACTTTAAAGTCAATGTTTATCATCATCTTACCCCTCTCAACATCTATATCATCTTTCATCTCTCATCATGAACATCATCTTTCATCTACTCATATTTACCTAATATATTTATAGGTATAGAAATACATATACAATATAAATCAAGTAAAGCATTTATAAATCATTTATCTAGGATAGATATCATGAACACAAATAATAAGCACGTATAACATGTATTAATATTAAATACTTCATATCTATGAATAAGATAAAAGTAACTATGCACTCACTCGTTAAAGTGACGACTCGAAATTCGGACAGCGCTTCGCTTCTAGCAACTGTCTTTTCTATCGACGTAACTTAGTATTATTATCACTAAGTTTTAGTCTAATATTTATTGAGTCTAATTATTAATCTAGATTTATCATTAACTCAAAGTTTATTTCCATGATCTATCAAGTAAGGATCAACCAGGTAGGATCATATCGGAGATAGGGTCCGTTTGGTATACGAAGTATACTGTTTGGAAATCCCACTTTAAACACCTCACTAAATTCAGCCTAGATATCATCCTCGTAAGTAGATCAATCAATATAATGACTTCGAATTACTGATAAATCGTGTTTATAGGTTCATAATAATGATAATGAACTTAAACATAAGTTATACTTAAAGTACGGTAAGAATAACTCAATTACATGGGGGTTTAGCGAGAAACCAGGCTCTGCGCGGACAGAAATTTTGAGCCGAAGCTATTCTTCTCGGGGCCTTTTAGTTCTCCAGGACTCACTACTAAAACCTAGGAGGTGCGAGGGAAAGGAATAGAGGCTTTGGGGTGTTTGGGAGAAAAATGGATGATAAGGTATGAAGAAAAGAGCGAGAAATGAACTCTATTTATAGCTGTTAGCGCTTGAGTACGCGAGGCGTACTCAAGAATTACGTTGGGCTTAATGGGTAAACAGTAGTATGTTGGGTGTCCTTCGAGCTACGCTGGGTGTACTGTGTCTTGGTGTCACGATCTCGTTCTAGGCCATGGGGAAGAAGTAGTGGCCCATATATTGCCACGCGTCACTCCGGGGTTTAATCCAAAAATTAATTATATTTATGTAACTTTCGCATACGAGTTCTGTTTTTGATGTTCTTTATATCCACGCGTAAGTAGCGACGTGATCTATAACTTTCGTTTAGACTCTGTCGGCTAATTTTGATATTATTTTTAAAGTTATATTTTAACAAACTTAGAAGTTAAAGTCCGTTAACTTTGTCATCCGACGTCCGTTTTCGGCTGTCTTTATATCATTGAGCTTCTATTAACGAGATGTTAAATTCCTATTTAGGTTGTGTCGGTTAATAATCGATCCATCTAAAATTCGATTTACTGTATGTATACTGCTACATTGAATCTTAGAAAAATCATGACTTCCTTTAACCAAGTCAGATTTGGACGTTCTCTATATGTATGTTCTTGTTTTAATGTCTATTATGAATTTTGTTTAGATCACTAAGGCTAAAAGGTATTTTGTAAAAATTTACTTTTTATGATACGCGGAGCCGTGTCGGTTTAACCGCAAAACTTCGACGGGTCATAACTTATTCGTTATAAGTCGGATTTCAACGTTATTTAAATGTACGGATTTGGTTAATATTATTTATGCTGAATAATCTTCTATCAAAAAGTTATTTTTCACGGTTATTATCTTTAAATTGACTAGCCCGAATCTACAGACGTTACAAGGTGTAGTAAAGCAACCCTTTGCGACCTCTTCATTTTGCCATTATTTTGCACCTGCTAGTGCATAAAATTAGAGACAATTACAAGCTTCTTCTCCATTATTGGTATCTATATGATGGGACTATCATTGGGGATACAGAGGAGTTGGCTAGAGTGTTTAACATTATTTGGGTGAATGGTCCAAGCTTGGGTATTCAGTTTAATATTAAGAAAACGATGATTTTTTAATGGTAGGAAGCTTTGTGCTGATTTATTCTCAACAAATATAAGGAGACCGTCGTTAGGGGTGAAGCTCCTTGGGGGGGGGGGGGGTTAGTAGAGACGCGATGTTTATTAGCGGGTTGGCCATGAAGAGAGCTGTCAATATTGTTGATTTGATGAGTCTTCTTCCACAACCAAGTGACCCGCAAAGTGAGATCCTTTTGCTTCAATCATGTATATTGAAATACTTTTCTTTGGTTTAAGGACATGTCAACCTGTACACATGGATGAGGCAACTTTGTTCTTTGACAAAGGATTGCGTGGGTCTATCGAGGATATGATGGTTTGTGGAGACCCCTTCTTTTGGAGACATCTCGTGGCGTCTGGCTTCTTTACCTCTTTGTTTTGGTGGTTTGGGTTTGTACTCAACATACAAGGTTTCAACTTATGCATTTGTAGCCTTGCGGACCCAATCTTAGACTTTACAAGAGCACATCTTACATGAAAGTGGTATATATGGTGTGGAATCTGATTACATTTGTGCTTTGACGCGTCTTCGCGATACGATTTTGGGATTTGACTACAATTCTGGGATTCGACTGTAGCGGTTTCACTAATAAGGACACCCCCTAAATTCCAAAAAGCATTGAGATATTCCATTTTAACAAAATCGTCAGAGATATGAAAGTCGACTTGGACATGACTATTGGACATCAAGCAATTTTTGAGCGTCTTCGAGCACCTCATGCTCAAAATTTTCTGCTAACTATTCTTATTGATGGCCTCAACCAACATATGTCTCTTGTGGAATACCATATTATCCTTTAATACAACCTCATGATTCATCTATTCCCGATTGACGAGATATGCCCGGTTTTTCACAAGGCATGTTTGAACACCTTTGGGAACATACGTTTCATCGTAGAGAGATCCCTGACTTTTAATACTGACATGATGTGGTTAGGGATGTTCTCTTTGATGTCTACCAGCCTACTGATATTTATGTGAAGATAGAAGTGCATGTGAACTTTTTGACGGACCCCATGGATGGAAGATCCACACTCAATTTGGCTGACATTTTGGTCTTTGGATGGGTAGGAGAGAAGCACACTTGGGTGGATCTTACTGGGTTCTCCTCTCTCATTGGTTTGAGGAGCAGGGGTTTCACAACGGGACATGCTATTTTGAAAGTCGTTGCGTGCAAAGTAGCAAAGCACGAGAATGCTTGCATTCAAAACCAACATGTGTTTATACATTTTGTATTTGATACCTTTGGTTTTCTTGCACCAGAGGCGATGAAACTCCTTAACAGAGTCCAACGGGTCGTACATACTAATGTTATATTTCGTAGATCCATAACTATTGTTTTCAAAAGAATTTGTTTTGCCATCCAGAAAAAACTAACACAACTTGTTGCTTGTTTACCTTTCATTGATATGTATTGATTTTTTATCCATGTTCATGGATAAATGTATGACAAATTTTTGCTTAAATAATTAAGTTCTAAATTAAATCAAACAATTTTTTTCTTTTCATATTGATTTTTGAATTGTCTATATTTTGGGACTCATTTTGGGCCGCTCGAAACAAGTTAATATTTTCTTAGCACCGGTCCCAATATTCTTCTTTTAACAAATCTTATTTTAACCTATTTCCATCCCGATCTGAAACCAATCTATTTATGCACCTCGAGGTTCAACACCTAGACTATAAAAGTTAAATAAAATGACATTTAAAGAGAAAAACAACTATTTATTGGACAATAACCTCAAAAAAATTGTAGTTTGTCGAGGTGTAAAATCTATTCGTGTAAGTATGACATGAAAACTGGGCCCAAACAGTGTAATATAGGACCCAAATATCAGGACTCGGCCCATTTACGATCACACACCCTTAAAACCCTAAAAAATTTCCAAGGCGTAGGAGCTCCCTGTCGCCTTTACTCCATCGTCGTCTTCACAGCACTAACTCAACAGCAGGTTTCAAAGCTTCCATCTTTTATTAGTCATTTGATCTCGAACATACATACACAATTGTTTAATTGCCACTGTTTCTTTTTTTTTTTTTTAGAATTTAGTACGATAATCCTTGAATCAGGGCATTGTCTGTTCTCTTTCTTTTCTTCTTCTTGTACAATTTAGCACAATAGTCGTTGAATTTGGCGTTTATATAACCTCAAGCTTAACCAAATTTCACTGTTTATAAGGTTTAATTCTCTTCATTTTAGTGTCTCCGATGTACGGTTTACATGCTTCAACATTTATGGTTCAACAATTCAAGTATGCTCCATTTAATCTGCGAAAATTACTGCACACTCATATGTTACCCGAACGCTAATTGATTCTTTAAAGAAGGAAGAAAGTGCCTAATTATCATAGAAATCTATCACAATAGCGATGATCAGGCGAACAAATCGCATCATTAAGTTGAAATCGAATGCCTCGTAACATATACAAATCGATTTAACTCCCAAAAGTAGACAATTAACCATCTTTCTTTTTCTTATTTGAAGAACACAATGGCTGTTCCTAAGCTGGATAAGGAGATTGTCAAGAAGAGAGTCAAGAAATTCAAAAGGCCACACAGTGACTGGAAAATCTGCGTTAAGGTATGTATTTGTAGAATCATCTGATTATACTAAATGCAAAAGAAAGAGATTTTTCTTTCAAATGGTTTCAAAAACTTGTTTTCTGCCTTCAAATTTATAATCTTTTTGTTGCAGGAAAACTGGCGTAGACCCAAGGGTATTGATTCAAGGGTTAGGAGGAAGTTTAAAGGAGTAACTCTTATGCCCAACATTGGTTATGGATCTGATAAAAAAACTCGCCACTATCTTCCAAATGGCTTCAAAAAGTTTGTTGTTCACAATGCAAAAGAATTGGAAGTCCTCATGATGCACAATAGGTATGTTTACTTTGACTAATATGCTTTCCTTTTTGTAATAATCAAATGTGTAAAATACCCTCTTAATAATGTTATATGTAATTATGTTGATTTGATTTAGGACATATTGTGCTGAAATTGCACACAATGTATCTACAAGAAAAAGGAAGGATATAGTGGAAAAAGCAGCACAGTTGGATGTTGTGGTTACTAACAAATTAGCAAGGTTGAGGAGCCAAGAAGACGAGTAAAATTATTGCTTATATACGTTCTTATAAGTTGTGTTGGGTTGGATGTTTTGTGGGATTTTGAGAAATTTAAGAACATGTTTAAATTTGGTTTAAATCTATTGAATCTTGTTTTTTTTTTTTGTTAAAATTTGTCTTAAAGTTATCATTAATGACACTAACACGAAAAAATAAGTCTTGAAAGATGCGATTGATTGTGCGATGGTGAGTTTATGGTCTAGATGAATGTAATGGACAAAGGACAATGTCAATTATGTAAAGTGGCCAAAATAAAAGGGAATTCTAATTAGAAATCAAATTCAAAGAAGAAATGCTTGAAGTTATTAGTTATAATGAAATATAAGAGATAAGAGATATGAAGAATGCACTTCAATGCTTGTGCAAGTAGTTATGATGAAAGTATAATGCTTAAATAGGTAATGTTTGACAATGGTTGGAATTAAGAATGAAATCCTTAAGTAGATGGGTCCATGAAGCAATTTTAAAGTAGCATAAATTGGTATATGAAGTGTGTTGAATGATAAGATTTGCTTCAAAGTTGATGTATTGCTAATATTTTGGTAAAGCACCATGAAATAACTAGAGTTGTACATATACATATTTATGATTGGTTAATGTGTGTGAGACACCTCTAATAATGACAAGGATAGATTATCTGAATAATATGATTTCCTCGCATGTAACAAATTTGAGTTATGTTGGGTTTGTTGCTTGATTTGAAGAAGAGGCAAAAATGAATCAACTTGGTATAGGATATGTGGAATAACACTCCAAACATGAATCAAATTGATAAGTTCGACTCGTTGCGAAGAGTTATATTTAGCCTTAAGAAATTGATTATGAGGAAACATTTTCGCCAATAGTAATAATAAAATCTATTAGGATATTGCTTGCCATAACAACATTTCATGCTTATAAAAAATGACAAATGGATGTAAAAACCGTGTTCTTTAACCTAAATTTGATAGAGATGTGTACAAGGCACAACCATAAGATTTTGTACAGTCCACATATTTAAATAAAATGTGTAAGCTTGAGAAGTTAATTTATGAACTTAAACAAGCATCTGACAGCTGAAATCTTTGCTTCGATGAGAAAGTCAAAGAGTTTGATTTTTCAAGAAACGACTATGAATCATGTGTGTATCTTAGAGCTAGTGGGAGTCTTGTTGTTTCCCTTATTATGTATGTTGATGATATATTACTCATATGAAACAATGACCCAACTTTACAAAGTGTAAAAACTTGGTTTGGGAAATGTTTCCTAATAAAGAATTGGGAGATGCAACATACATACTAGGTATAAAAACCTATAGGGATAGATCTAGGTGACTCACTGGATTGAGCCAACATACATATATAGATAAAAACTAGAAGAAATTCAAGATGCAAGACTCTAAGAAAGGGTTTGTGCCTATGCAACATGGTGTGACATTGAGCATATATTAGTGTCCAAGCTCTAGTGATGAACTAGAGAAAATGAGTCGAGTCTCATATACTTCTGCTATATGATCGATCATGTACACCATGATATATACTAGGCCTAATGTATCGTGTTCCTTGAGTATGACGAGTCGTTATCAAGTCAACCCTGGTGAAAATAATTGGATCGCAGTCAAGAACATTCTTAAGTATCCAAAGAAGATGAATGGTGTGTTTCTTGGTCTATGGTGATATGGAGGAGCTCAGTGTAAAGGCTTATATTGATGATAGTTTCTAGGTCGATAGAGATGATTCTCGATCACAATTTGGATTCGTGTTCTTGATGAATGAGGGGGACCGGTAGCTTGGAGAAGTTCCAACCAAGATAAAGTGGCGGATTCTGCGACAAAGTCTAATTATAATGCAGTTGATGAAGCTGTAAAGGAGGCTATGTAACTGAAGAAGTTCATCACTGATCTCAGTATTGTCCTAGCATTGATGGTTGTGTTGAGATCTTCTGTGATAATGAAGGTGAAGTCACCTTAACTAAAGAACCCATATCGTATAAGCGCTCAAGACATATACTGAGAAAGTACCACTATCTCAAGAGCTTGTTTAAGAAGGAGACACCATAGTGAGCAGAGTATCATCATAAGAGAACCTTGCCTACCCGTTCACCAAACCATTATCACAAACCAAGCATAACTGTCATACCAGATTGATATTCATTAGAGTTGCTAGTGGATTGGTCTGATTGTTTTTGTTTAGTTTTGAATTATTTTGGAACTTATATAATGTAAATTTGTAACGACCCGTTCCCGGTATGTTGATTTATTGGTAATTATAGCGAGTTTTCAAGAGGGACTCGGCGAGTTCTAGCCTGACTCGCCGAGTAGGGTCGCGCCTGAGGGCATGCGTGAGCCGGGGACTTGGCGAGTCCATATCCCTGACTCGGCGAGTCCATCTGTCTGGGTGAAACCCTAAAATCCCCGGGTTGCCCACTATTTATACCACCTTATAGCCCCCATTCTCGCCTCCCTCACCCTGAGAACACAGTGAGAGAACCCTAATTCCCCCTTGAAGAGCTTATATGTGTTTTGGTGCCATTTTGTGAAGGTGTGAAGAAGGAGAAGAAGGAAGAAGCAAGGAGAAGTGTTGTAGTGCAAAGATCCAAGGCCAAATCAGAGTTAATTGAGGTATTTTCGGAGTTCCATCTTGTTATATGCTTTAAACTTCCATTAGAGCTCTCCTAAGAGCTAGTTGATGCTTGTTCCAAGCCTTACCCTTGCATGAACGTCTTATTAAGTCGATATATCTATGGATCTGAATGTTGGGGTGTTGTAGAGCCCAGATCTACTGTCTTTTTGGAGTTATATTGCATGATAACCATAGATCTACCCATTTTATGCATCTTTTAGTCTTATTTCCCTTATTCATGAGGTTGTGCACGTAAAGTTGGAAACTTTACGTGGTAAATCAGCTTATTGGACCCAGATCTATCAATTGTATGTGTTGGATTCAAACAAAATCAAGTAAAAATCAGTTGCATGGCGGCAACTCGGCGAGTCCCGAGTTCTTCAGTTTTATCAGTGTCGAGTGGACGAGGTGAGTTAGAGAGTGGACTCAGCGAGTTGAGGGTGAACTCAGTGATGGAGGGACTCGGCGAGTTGTTCATCAACTCGGCGAGTCCAAGGCAATCTTCTTGGGATCAAGAACAACTCGCCGAGTCTGTTCATACGACTCGGCGAGTCGGATGAAGATTGTCTGAGTTCTTGGATCAAGAGGGTACTCGTCGAGTTGATGCCAGACTCGACGAGTAGCAGTGAGTAAGAGTGAAAAGGAGAGTGGGACTCGGCGAGTTGGGTGGCCCAACTCGGCGAGTCAGCCCAAAAGATAATTGACTTTGACCGAGGGTAAAAGAGTCATTTTACCCCAAGCGCAGTGTTTAGTATTTGATTGAGTGTGTTTATGGACTTGTAGCCGAGGAGATTCAGGAGCAGCCGCCGTTAGCTTTCCGAGCCACACACTCAGCAGCCAGCTTACGAGGTGAGTTTCCTTCCAGTAGGAACGGGTCTAAGGCCACAATGCCGGCCCGTTCAGTTAGCAGTAGTATCCGGATTTAGGTCCGATACAGTAGATAGTATGTTCGATGCCTTCGTGGCTCGAACAGGATTTGTGTGCTATGTTTCATGTGTTAAGTATTATGTGTTTCGGGCCACGGCCCGATGTAGCATGTCGTATATGTGTTATGCTAGTTGATGTGTTATGCTATGCCATGTTCAGTCAGTCAGTTCCGGACTTCGGTCCGATGCAGGGGACAAGGTCCCAGCCAGTTCCGGACTTCGGTCCGATGCAGTTAGTTCCGGACTTCGGTCCGATGCAGGGGACAAGGTCCCAGTCAGTTCCGGACTTTGGTCCGATGCAGTCAGTTCCGAACTTCGGTCCGATGCAGTTAGTTCCGGACTTCGGTCTGATGCATGGGACAAGGTCCCAATCAGTTCCGGACTTCGGTCCGATGCAGTTTCTGGGCTTCGGCCCGATGCAGTGGGCAAGGCCCAATATGTGTTTATATGTTATTGTATGGTATGTGGTAGTTTGGGGGAGCTCACTAAGCTTCGTGCTTACAGTTTCAGTTTGGTTTCAGGTACTTCCGCAAGCAAAGGGAAGAGCTCGGGGTGACAGCATCGCACACACCACAACATAGCTTTTATCCTGGGGATGTCTCTTGATGTTTTGGATTGATGTAGTATGATACAGTTTTCCGCACAATATTTTATTATGCTTTGGGGATACATCGCGTATGTTTTATGTTATGATACTTATATTATGGTTTTGATTATATGGAAAAACGAAAATTTTTGGGTCGTTTCAAGTTGGTATCAGAGCCCTGGTTTGAGGGATTCGGATACACTTCCGGGTGTATCTGAACTCAAACTAAGGGAAATAAAAGATTTTAGTAAAATAAAAATGTTTTACAAAAAAAGAATTTTGAAAGCACTTAGAAAGAAAGAATTGTTTTTAACAAGATAGAGGTGTGTGCATGCGGTCAACCGAGCTCAAGTAAGTACTCCCAAATTACCCATACAAGTTATTTGTTCAGTTTCAGTTTCAGTAGAACAGCATGCTAGTATAGGGCTAAGGATCTAGGAGAATGCCTTATGTGCCTGCTTATGTGTTACAGCTTTATGAGTATTGCATGCTAGAATTGAGTAGACAGCAGTAGGATAGCCTGTTTAGGTTATGCCTGATAGTATGAGCTTAGCATCCTATGCTAGTGCTGTTTCTTGTTATAAGAATAGTTTTGCCTGAGTCTGTTTCCCTTGTCCGAATGCTGCTTGCTTCGTGCTTGGTGGGGCTCGGAGTACTGGGAGTTAGCCATTAGGTGAACACGTCACACCACATGTAATCAGGTTTGAATAATCCCAGAGTGCTGGAACTGGCCCTATTGCGCAGCTCTTGTTTGAGTCCAACCGTTGTAGGGACGGATCTTTTACTTGAAGGATTATCTGATCCTCATCACATGTGATGGTGTCTAGGTGGTGGCTAACTGGCATTATGAGGAGACCTACAGCAGCTGACCAGTCGCGTTGAGCTTGAAGTTTCCCTAGGGCAAGCCTAGGATGAGAGTAGCAGAGAATGGCAGTAGTAGAAGTGACTTGGTGGAGTCAAGGCAGTTCTTGAGGAAAGTACGGATAGATGTGGAAGATAGTAGGGGCCCATACTACTGAAAGCAGAAGATCCGTACTCGAATTAAGGAAGGCCAAGACAAGACCAGGAAGCTAGTAGTAGTATCATGATCCCTTGAGATATTTCAGTGTTCTGATGTTGTTATGATATGTTTCAGAATGGTAGTTTTGCATCCGAGGCCAGCAGCCGGCAGTTCAGATGCCGGAGGGGGATCAGGATCGGGATCAGGCCCGGAGGCCGGGCAGATGAATGAGCAGACTAGGGAGTTCCTTTCTTCTGAGGTTACCCGCATCATACTAGAGCAGACTCCTGTGATCTTCGGTTCGATCAAGGAGGGTATTTTAGAGCTGATGGATGAGAGATTGAGTACTTTCCGTGCTGAGATGGCGGCCGTGATGGGGTCGCGCACACTTACGTTCAGGGAGTTCAGGGCATGCGGGGCTCCAGACTATCATGGGGCGCGGGACCCCATAGCGAGTACTAGATGGTTGGCGGATGTGGCCAACGCTTTCCGAACTAGCAGGTGTCCCGAGGGGGACAAGGTCAGATTGGCGTCCTGTCTTCTGAAGGACAGGGCACGGGATTGGTGGGAGGAGGTCGGACATGCCATCGGGGATGATGCGGCATTGGATGCCATGACCTGGGCTGATTTCTCTACCAGTTTCAGGGCGGAGTTTGCACCGATCATTGAGGTGCAGCAGTTAGCTAGGGAGTTTCAGGACCTTACCCAGACTACAGAGACAGTGGCGGAGATCACCGCCAAGTTCAGGGAGAGGGCCCTTCTTGTTCCTCAGTATGCAGCCGATGAGGAGATGAAGAAGGCCCGTTATCATGAGATGTTGCGGAGTGACATTCGCATGTTTGTGAGCCGGTCCAGTTGTAAAACGCTGGACGACATGATTGCCAGAGCTAGAGAGAGGGAGATTGATCTCGAGATGGAGAAGAAGAGGAAACCGGAGGCGGTTTCGGGTTCAGGCAGTGTGGGCAAAAAGCCCAAGGTTTCAGATCACAGGTCTAGGGGACAGTAGAGCCACGGTCGGTGTGGCAAGTGTGGGAGATTGCACGAGGGGGCGTGCAAGGCAGGGAGTTCCGGCTGCTACAAGTGCGGTCGGACTGGGCATTTGAGTAGGGATTGTACGGCCCCTGCTACTACGGTTACAACATCAGATCTGATTTTCTTTCAGTGCAATCAGAGGGGACATAAAAGGTCCCAGTGTCCTAGTCTAGCTGCAGCAGGGAAGGTGGTTGCACCTGCCCCTGCCACCCTGAGGATTACGGATGGCCGGCAGGGCCGAGCTGATGCGCCGGTGGCGAAGAGCAGGGCATTTCAGATGACAGCAGAGGAGGCGCGAGCGACTCCTGATGTGGTGACGGGTATGAATCTTTCCTTCATCTTTAATTGTTATTATATCGTTTGAATATTACTTGATGATATGTTTTATTTAGGGTCGTTCTCGGTGAACGGCATCCCTGTTTTGGTATTGTTCGATTCGGGGGCTACCCGATCATTTGTATCGCTTGCGCTTAACAAGAGATTTAGCAGAGCTCCCGGGGAGCTGGATTGTCCACTAGAGGTTGAGATAGCAGATGATAGGACCGTGAGGGTCGGCAGAGTACATAGAGGGTGTTCCCTTCAGATATTTGATGAGCAGTTTTCAGTGGACCTGGTTCCTATTCCCCTGCGTGGGAATAAAGTTATTGTGGGCATGGATTGGCTGAGCCCCAATGGGGCGGTGATTGATTGTGAGCTTCAGCTAGTGAGGGTTCGCACTCCCAGTGGGGGAGAGATAGTAATTCAGGGCGAGAGGCCCCAGCAAGGACCGACCTTTTGTTCCGCCGCAAGGGCGAGGCGCTATGTTCAGCAGGGTTGCGCCGGTTTTGTAGCTTACGTCTTGGATGCTCGGGAGAAGGGCAAGACGATGATTGATGATGTTCCTATTGTTCGTGATTACCCGGATGTGTTTCCCGAGGATTTTCCGGGGATACCTCCAGAGAGGCAGGTTGAGTTCAGGATCGACCTAGTTCCTGGTGCGGCTCCGATAGCCAAAGCACCGTATCGACTTGCTCCCCCTGAGATGCAGGAGTTGTCTACACAGCTTCAGGAGCTGTTAGACAAGGGTTTCATTCGGCCGAGCAGTTCGCCTTGGGGAGCGCCGATCTTATTTGTGAGGAAGAAGGATAGGTCGCATCGTATGTGCATTGATTATCGGGAGTTGAACAAAGTAATGGTGAAGAACCGTTACCCACTTCCGAGGATAGATGACTTGTTTGATCAGCTTCAGGGAGCGTCTTGGTTCTCCAAGATCGATCTACGCTCCGGTTATCATCAGATGAGGGTTAGAGATGAGGATGTACAGAAGACTGCTTTCAGGACCCGGTATGGTCATTATGAGTTCGTGGTGATGCCATTTGGGCTCACCAATGCCCCAGCCGCGTTCATGGATCTCATGAACCGCGTGTGCAGACCGATGCTGGATCGGTCGGTGATAATGTTTATAGATGACATCTTGGTGTATTCCAAGACACAGGGGCAACACGAGGAGCACCTACGGGAGGTGATGGAAACTTTGAGGAGGGAGAGACTTTTCGCAAAGTTCTCCAAGTGTGAGTTCTGGTTGCGCGAGGTGCAGTTTCTTGGTCACCTCGTCAACCAGAAGGGTATTTTGGTAGATCCGGCCAAGATTGAGGCCGTGATGCAGTGGGAGGTCCCGAGGTCTCCATCTGAGATTCGGAGCTTCCTGGGGCTGGCAGGGTATTATCGGAGATTTATTCAGGACTTCTCCAAGATAGTAGTGCCGCTCACCCAGCTAACCAAGAAGTCGGTGGTTTTTCGTTGGGAGCCTGAGCAGCAGGCGGCGTTCGAGACTCTCAGGCAGAGATTGTGCGAGGCTCTGATCCTTACCTTGCCAGAAGGAGTAGAGGATTTCGTAGTCTATTGTGATGCATCGATCACAGGTATGGGAGCAGTATTGATGCAGCGAGGCCATGTAGTAGCTTATGCCTCAAGACAGTTGAAGCCTCACGAGGCTAATTATCATACCCACGATTTGGAGCTGGGGGCAGTTGTGTTTGCCCTCAAGATTTGGAGACATTACCTTTATGGGGTCCGCTGTACTATTTACACGGATCACAAGAGTTTGCGATATCTTATGGATCAGCCGAGTTTGAACATGAGACAGAGGAGATGGTTAGACGTGCTGAAGGACTATGACTGTGAGATCCTTTATCATCCAGGGAAGGCTAATGTGGTGGTCGACGCCCTGAGCCGCAAGGTGTCGACGACCCCTATCAGAGATCTGTGTATGAGGATGACAGTGATCACTCCGTTGTTGGAGCGGATCAAGGAGGCTTAGATGGAGGGCCTCAAGGAGGAGAGGCAGAAGTGTGAGAGGATAGTGGGCCGAGTAGCTTCATTTGATTACGACAGTCGGGGTTTGTTGACGCTTCATGGTAGGGTGTGGGTACCGTACTGGGGTGGGGTACGACAAGTATTGATGGACGAGGCTCATAAGTCTCGATTTTCTATCCACCCAGGAGCGACGAAGATGTATCGAGATCTTCGATCTGATTATTGGTGGCCCTGCATGAAGCGAGATGTCGCTTGGTATGTTGAGAAATGTTTGACCTGTCGGAAGGTCAAAGCGGAGCACCAGAGACCTTACGGCAAGATGCAGCCGTTAGACATTCCCGTGTGGAAATGGGAGGATATCACCACGGATTTTGTCACCAAGCTCCCCAGGACCGCACGCGGGGTGGACTCGATATGGGTAGTAGTGGATCGGTTGACGAAGAGTGCCCATTTTATTCCGATTCAGGAGAGTATATCGGCGGAAAATTTAGCCGATATCTATGTGCGAGAGATTGTGGCACGTCATGGAGTGCCGGTATCGGTGGTGTCGGACCGAGATGTTCGTTTCACGTCCAGATTCTGGAAGCGGTTCCACGACGAGATGGGTACTCGTCTCCATTTCAGCACCGCTTTTCATCCTCAGACTGACGGGCAGAGCGAGAGGACGATTCAGACTCTCGAGGACATGCTTAGGGCATGTGTCCTAGATTTTGGGGGCAGTTGGGATGCGTATCTTCCGTTAGCAGAATTCTCGTATAACAACAGTTATCATGCGAGCATTGATCGACCTCCTTTTGAGATGTTATATGGCAGGAAGTGCAGACCCCGATTTGTTGGGGCGAGGTCGGTCAGCGAGTCATCGGGAGCACCGAAGTGGTGCTCAAGACGACGGAATTGATCCAGCAGGTCCGTAGTAGGCTGCAGACTGCGCAGAGTCGGCAGAAGAGCTACGCCGACAGGAGGCGTTCGGACTTGGAGTTCCAGGTGGGAGATATGGTTCTTCTGAAAGTCTCACCTTGGAAAGGTGTCACCAGGTTCCGGAAGAGGGGCAAATTGCGCCCCAGATTTATTGGTCCTTTCAGGGTTTTGGCCCGGGTGGGTCGGGTTGCTTATCGGTTAGATCTCCCTGAGGAGCTTAGTCAGATACACAACACCTTCCACGTGTCGCAGTTGAGGAAGTGTTTGGTGGATGAGACAGCAGTCGTTCCCTTAGAGGACATTCAGGTTGATAGCGGCCTAAATTATATCGAGAAGCCGGTCGCGATTCTAGAACGGAAGACCAAGACCTTGAGGAACAAGGTAATTCAGCTAGTAAAGGTGCAGTGGCAGCACCGGAAGGGGTCTGAATGGACGTGGGAGGCTGAATAGGAAATGAGAGCGCACTACCCGGAGTTATTTGCAGATCCAGCCGTAGCAGACTTCGAGGACGAACTCTGAGACAAGTGGGGGAGAATTGTAACGACCCGTTTCCGGTATGTTGATTTATTGGTAATTATAGCGAGTTTGCAAGAGGGACTCGGCGAGTTCTAGCCTGACTCGCCGAGTAGGGTCGCGCCTGAGGGCACGCGTGAGCCGGGGACTCGGCGAGTCCATATCCCTGACTCGGCGAGTCCATCTATCTGGGTGAAACCCTAAAATCCCCGGGTTGCCCACTATTTATACCACCTTATAGCCCCCATTCTCGCCTCCCTCACCCTGAGAACACAGTGAGAGAACCCTAATTCCCCCTTGAAGAGCTTATATGTGTTTTGGTGCCATTTTGTGAAGGTGTGAAGAAGGAGAAGAAGGAAGAAGCAAGGAGAAGTGTTGTAGTGCAAAGATCCAAGGCCAAATCAGAGTTAATTGAGGTATTTTCGGAGTTCCATCTTGTTATATGCTTTAAACTTCCATTAGAGCTCTCCTAAGAGCTAGTTGATGCTTGTTCCAAGCCTTACCCTTGCATGAACGTCTTATTAAGTCGATATATCTATGGATCTGAATGTTGGGGTGTTGTAGAGCCCAAATCTACTGTCTTTTTGGAGTTATATTGCATGATAACCATAGATCTACCCATTTTATGCATCTTTTAGCCTTATTTCCCTTATTCATGAGGTTGTGCACGTAAAGTTGGAAACTTTACGTGGTAAATCAGCTTATTGGACCCAGATCTATCAATTGTATGTGTTGGATTCAAACAAAATCAAGTAAAAATCAGTTGCATGGCGGCAACTCGGCGAGTCGGAAGAACGACTCGACGAGTTGGGTCGCGAGTCCCGAGTTCTTCAGTTTTATCAGTGTCGAGTGGATGAGGTGAGTTAGAGAGTGGACTCAGCGAGTTGAGGGTGAACTCAGTGATGGAGGGACTCGGGGAGTCCAAGGCAATCTTCTTGGGATCAAGAACAACTCGTCGAGTCTGTTCATATGACTCGGCGAGTCGGATGAAGATTGTCTGAGTTCTTGGATCAAGAGGGTACTCGTCGAGTCGATGCCAGACTCGACGAGTAACAGTGAGTAAGAGTGAAAAGGAGAGTGGGACTCGGCGAGTTGGGTGGCCCAACTCGGCGAGTCAGCCCAAAAGATAATTGACTTTAACCGAGGGTAAAAGAGTCATTTTACCCCAAGCGCAGTGTTTAGTATTTGATTGAGTGTGTTTATGGACTTGTAGCCGAGGAGATTCAGGAGCAGCCGCCGTTAGCTTTCCGAGCCACACACTCAACAGCCAGCTTACGAGGTGAGTTTCCTTCCAGTAGGAACGGGTCTAAGGCCACAATGCCGGCCCGTTCAGTTAGCAGTAGTTTCCGGATTTAGGTCCGATGCAGTAGATAGTATGTTCGATGCCTTCGTGGCTCGAACAGGATTTGTGTGCTATGTTTCATGTGTTAAGTATTATGTGTTTCGGGCTACGACCCGATGTAGCATGTCGTATATGTGTTATGTTAGTTGATGTGTTATGCTATGCCATGTTCAGTCAGTCAGTTCCGAACTTCGGTCCGATGCAGTTAGTTCCGGACTTCGGTCCGATGCAGGGGACAAGGTCGCAGCCAGTTCCGGACTTCGGTCCGATGCAGTTAGTTCCGGACTTCGGTCCGATGCAGGGACAAGGTCCCAGTTAGTTCCGGACTTCGGTCCGATGCAGTCAGTTCCGAACTTCGGTCCAATGCAGTTAGTTCCGGACTTCGGTCTGATGCAGGGGACAAGGTCCCAATCAGTTCCGGACTTCGGTCCGATGCAGTTTCCGGGCTTCGGCCCGATGCAGTGGGCAAGGCCCAATATGTGTTTATATGTTATTGTATGGTATGTGGTAGTTTGGGGGAGCTCACTAAGCTTCGTGCTTACAGTTTCAGTTTGGTTTCAGGTACTTCCGCAAGCAAAAGGAAGAGCTCGGGGTGACAGCATCGCACACACCACAACATAGCTTTTATCCTGGGGATGTCTCTTGATGTTTTGGATTGATGTAGTATGATACAGTTTTCCGCACAATATTTTATTATGCTTTGGGGATACATCGCGTATGTTTTATGTTATGATACTTATATTATGGTTTTGATTATATGGAAAAACGAAAATTTTTGGGTCGTTTCAAAATTATATCTAACATGATGATTATTATGTGGAGACTTAATAATATGCCATATTGCAATCATTTTCATTAATTTATCATTATGCTCCTTTCACATGTTTTAACCAGCTTCCATAATATTAATTTACTCACTCCTCCACACTTGGTCATACTTTTGTAATTAATTAGTGATTTAAGACTGCCATGAAGTATTGTAGAATATCCATGGAGGTGAATATAACAAGGAGATGCGACTAATGCTCATGGGGTACTTAATGAAGATTAAGTATAGGAGTAACCCACATTTAAATATTAATTCATGGAAATTGTCACGAGTAATTCTAAGATGTTAATATATTATATTCTTCAAATAGAGATGCATGTGACTTTTGTTCAACAGTCTGTTGTTTGCTATTCTCCAAAGTAGTTCAACAGTTATGCTTTGGTATTCTTCAACAGTCTATTATGCTTTGGTATTCTCCAACGTTGTTTCAACAGTCTGTTATGTTAATATATCATATTCTTCAAACTATTTACACATTGTTCAAAAAATGATCAGAGTCAAGGTATTCTCAAAACATCAGAGTAATTTGTAAACATTCATTGCAGGATAAATCTTCAGGGGATGTAGTGCAATCAAGTCGGACCATTATGTACATGAAACCATAAACATAAAACTGTAAGCACAAAGCTTAGTGAGTTCCCCAAAGTGCCACACACAACCAAACAATTATATATATTGCATGTTGGGTCCACAACCTCCTAGTAAGATTACCGTGGCCCATAACCTCCTGGTTGGATTGCAATATATATTGCATATTGGGTCCACAACCTCCTGTTGGATTACCCTAACCCACAACCTCTTGGTTGGATTGAAATACATATTGCAACTGGGTCCACAACCTCCTGGTTGGATTATCCTAACCTACAACGTCTCGATTGGATTTCCACTCTAGCCCACAATCTCCCAATGGATTGCCCCAGGTTTGTTGGCTTACATCATAAAGTAGTACAACCTCAACCCAACCACACTATATAACAGATAAACATATAACTAGCAAGTACAAGTAATCATACATATCTACAAATCTAACATATAATTTGTTGGGTTTTGAGCACTTTAACACTCTTATGGTGCACATGTAACCCTAGATGCTTTGGATCTAAGTTTTCTCTAATTATACATACAATTTCAATTTTCCAAAGCATACATCCTAACTAGCATGCCATTGAAGATATACAACATAAAACCAAGTTAGATGAATACCTTTTGATATAGCTAATAGTTATTGGCCTTTAAAAGCTTTAGCACCTCAAATGTGATGCCTCTAATGTGTCACAAACACCGAATGCAAGAGGAGGCTTATGAGAAGTGGCTAGATATCACCAAAATCGGTTATGGTTCTTCACAAGAATGTATGAACCGATTTTAGGGGTTAAAGGGTTGCTTTTATAGTGTGGCAAAGACTAGGGTTACATCCATGCAAACCCTAATTCACCATGACCCTTCATATTTCTTAGGCCCTTTCGGTTTAAACATTCATGGACTATCATATAGGTTTAGCCCATCCTAATCAAACATGGATCATTATCCCATACTATAAGTATTATTGATTTACTTAATCAGTCCCCGTAAATTTAATCATTCTCTTTTGATCACTAAATTAATTCCAAATCAATTCTTGATCAATACTAATTAGATGATACGATTTATCAATTAATATATTATACTTATAATATATTAATAAATCACAAATAACCACTTTCTCAAAAGTCCATCCTATCAAATTGCTCTGGTGACGGCAACCCAAAAGGACCATGCTACTATCGGGTCAAGTACATACAAGTTATAGTTACGGGCTTGGACACATAATCCAACATAATCAACATAGCATCATCCTATACAGTGTTGTAAAACTTGGCTAACTCAGGTGAATACTAAGTCGAATACTCAGAATCAGCCTCTTATCGATGTAAGTTAAGCCAACTCGGTGAAATAACTCGAAAATTGGTCAAAATCTCTAAAAATCATACCAAATCGGTTAAACTCAGCCGAGTACTCAGACCAACTCGGTGAAACTCGAGCAACTCGGTCAAACTTTTCCAACTCGGTCAAACTCAATCAAAGGGCTAAAATTATCATAAAAAGAGAAAAAATCAAGAATTTGAAGATTAATATGTATAATACACTTAATCATTTATTATTTACACACATATGTGATTATTTTACTATTTAACACACACGAAGTGAGACAATTATGTATATTCTAGTTTTTATGTATTGACATGTATCTAATTTTGTTATATACTTCAATCAACTTATGGTTTTAACTTATGATTTTGACATGTATAATTTCCATAAAAATATTTCTACATGAATTACCAAATCCGATTACTCCTGAGTACTTGCTACTCGACAGTCAACCGAGTAAGTACCGAGTAACGAGCTCTACAACCTTGATCCTATATACCAGGATATATAACCTAGTGGGCTGACATTGGTGCCTTCGACCCACGAGTACAGCGAGGAGAAACTCACCTAAAATGAAGAACCCATAACACTGTGACAAGTTTCCCTTCTGCACCGATTCCTCCCACGAGCCCTCTATCACCAAATCATGGAAGAATCTTAGTCAACAACCCAAATCATTCAAGTTTGATCCAAAGTTAAGCTGGTCAAAAAGTCAACAGTCAATGAAAGTCAACAATTTAAACCGCCCCTAATGACATGACCATCTATGGCTCACGTCGTGAGCCACTAAGGGACAAAATAATTGAGGCGCATGATCCTCACGATGTGACATGCAAAGCCTCACGTCGTGAAATCAGTATGAATGACATTTTGATCCATAAACTTCTTAATCAATTAAGCCACTAATCCATCTTTTCCAGAAGGCTTCCTAACACCCCAAGGGTCATAAAAATTGATGCTTTAAGGTCTTGCATGTCCAATACAAGACTTGAGCACAAACTAGGGCATTCATGAAGAAAAAGGGGATCAAATCTCAAGTATGAACTTAAACATCATCCAGACTTTAGAACCATTACATATAATCACCATGGGACTCTAAGGACCTATAAAGTTGCTAACTTTATGGAGTCCTAACACTCTAACTCTTATTGCCATGGATAAACATGCATAAATCCTTAATTCTAGCAACAAGGAATCAAAAATCTTGAATCTTGGTAACTCACAATGGTCCAAAGATGTTGCTAGAGGTTGCAAAAGGAACTTCCAAGTTGAATCTATACTCCAATGGTGTTCTCTTTTTCTTGAAGCCATAAAAACTCCACCAAAAGCTCAAAAATCACAAAGAGAGGCTAGGGTTAGGTTTTTTCTGTGCTTAGGGACGAAGGAGACTATTGAGGAACCTTAAAATGAAGTTTACGGGGTTTAAATACGAAGGAAACCCTAAAAGATCATGGGCTTGGACTGCAGCCCATCTTACATCGTAAGCTCCTATTGCTCACGCCGTGAGCTCAGTCTAAATCAACATTCTCATTTAATCTCTTGTCAAATTGTGACCTTTTTATGGTAATGTCGTAACACTTGGTTTTACCCCAAAACAAAGCCTTTGACCCTTTGAAATCCTAAACCAATCGGTTTTGAAAACCGGGTGTTACACTAAAAAGTAAGGATATATTACTATTATCGTGTCATTGTTTAGAATTCATTATTGTTACACAAAAGCACGGTGAATGCCAAAATGTGCAATATATATAAACTGTAGTCAAGTAACATCTATTCGTGCATGTTCAAAGACTACCAAAAGTTCCATACCTAAACCATTACACCGACAAACACCAAAACTATACAACACTTGTAATTACTAAGCACACTTCCCAAACCTCACATCCCTACCCCTTTCTACTATTTCGTGGGAATAATAATGCCGAAAAAAAGAGCATAAATGACATCGATTACCAAAACGTGTATGACTACAATTTTGTTTTCAGCTGACTCAATTTACTCCTCAAGACAATCAACTTGGCTTCAAAGAGCTCCTCATCCTTCACCATTGCCAAATCCATCTCCTTAAACATTAGTTCTGTACGATCTAACCCCTATGATCCTCCCTTTTGTTAAGGTCACATTTCAATCCAAACATCATATACATATAACGTTCTTTCTCAATAGGATGGTTAATCCATCGAAAGTAACCCTTATAAAATTTAGGGTTAGGGTTTCCAAGATTTCAGAGTTTTGTGTCGATTCTCCAACATTACAAAAATTTAAAATCTTGAACAAGAAATATACCATTGGATTAGGATAATTTTAGAACTTCCTTTCATGGCTAGGGGTTAGGGATGGTGCACGATATTCTTTTCTTTACTTGGACCAATAAATTTCACAACGATATTACAAGGTTTGATTTGTTTTGATTGCTATTATTGAAATTTTGTGTGGATGATGACATTCTTTCTTATCTGAATCGGTGCATCAAAGATATAAGCGTAGACAGAGCTTTTTTAGAGCGAGGCCCCCCTCCCTTCTGATTTTTTTGTAACAAATAGCCCGTTATAATTTTATTTTATATATATTAGACCAAAAAATATAAAATTTTGATAATGCTCTAGCACTCAATGATTTTTATACATATTATATCCCTTCCCCTCCACAAAAAAAATAAAAATAAATAAATAAATAAAATAAAATGTTGGCCTAACGGGCTATTTTGTAATTTACGTTTGCTTTAAATATTTCCCTACTTGAACCACCAGTTCCCCCGCCAAACGCCAAACGCCAAACGCCAAACCGAAAACCGATGATTTGCAGAGCCGTAGCAAAACGTGATCGGAATTTCTTTCTAAAGCTGATCGGAAACGCCGCCACGCAATCCCATCTCCGGCAAACCCATGCCCAAATCATCCTCAACGGCCTACAGTCCGACTTAGCCACCGTCACAAAGCTCATTCAAAAACTCTCCGATCTCGGCGCCATCTCCGATGCAACCCTAATCGGTTCGACATTTCCAAACCCCGATATCTTTCTCTACAATGTTATCATCAGAGAATTCTCTTGTAACAACTGCCATTCAAATTCACTCTCCATCTACCGTCAACTCCGCCAAAACACTGCTCTTAAACCGGATAGTTTTACTTACGCGTTTGTTATCTCCGCCGCATCAAAACTTTTGTGTAGCAAATTAGGATCATCCCTTCATGGTCATGCGATTGTTGGTGGAGCTGGATCTGATTTATTTGTTTCGTCCACCATTGTCAACATGTACTTGAATTTCGGGAAGGTGGGGTATGCCTACAAGGTGTTCGATGGAATTCCTGAACCAGATACTGTGTTGTGTAACACTATGATATCAGGGTCAGTCGACAATGGCTGTCTTGACGAGTCAATATCCATCTTTAAAGACATGATTCTCAGAAGAACTCGGTTTGATTCCACCACTTTCTCATCTGTTCTTAAAGCTGCTACTGAACTTCAGGAGCTAAAACTGGGAATGGCGATTGAGTGTTTATCAATTAAGCTTGGATTCCATTCCCATCTTCATGTTCTTACAGGTTTAATCTCCTTGTATGGAAAATGTCGAGATATCTCAACAGCAAAGCATTTGTTTCATCAGATCAAACACCCAGACATAATCGCTTACAATGCTATGATTTCTGCATTCAGTTGTAATCAAGAAATGGAATACGCCATTAATCTCTTCAAAGAATTATCATCTTCACAACACATAGTCAATTCAAGCACCCTGGTAGGTTTAATTCCTGTCTCTCATCCCTTTCCTCATTCAACACTTACAACCACAATCCATAGTTTTTGCATCAAACACAATTTCCTCTCCCAAACTTCTGTTTCAACAGCACTAATCACTGTTTACACTCGCCTCAATGAGATCAATTCTGCAAGAAAACTATTCGATGAATCCAAACATAAATCATTAGCAGAATGGAACGCTATGATCTCTGGTTATGCCCAAAATGGAGTAACAGATAAAGCAATTTCCCTCTTCAAAGAAATGCAAAACCTCAAAATCCCCCCAAATCCCACAACAATCACCACCACTCTTTCAGCATGTGCTCAAATTGGTGCCCTAACTTTAGGCAAATGGGTTCATGATTTAGCAAACAAATACAACTTCATCTCCAATATTTACGTCTCAACTGCTTTAATTGACATGTATGCCAAATGTGGTAGCATAAAAGAAGCACGCCAAGTGTTCGATAAAATGCATTACAAAAACACAGTCACATGGAATGCCATGATCTCAGGCTATGGTCTACATGGACATGCCCATGAAGCCCTAAATATTTTTAACAAAATGTTAGATTCAAAAATACCCATAACACGTGTCACATTTGTTAACATTCTATACTCTTGTAGTCATGGTGGATTAGTAAAAGAAGGAGAAAACATTTTCCAAACCATGGGTTCAGGTTCGACCCACGGGTTTGACCCGTTACCCGAGCATTACGCGTGCATGGTTGACTTATATGGTAGAGCCGGAGACTTACAAAAGGCTTACGATTTTATAAAAAAAATGCCAATTGAACCGGGTCCCCCAGTGTGGGGTGCACTTCTTAGTGGTTGTAAGACTCATAAGAACATGGATTTAGCAAAAATAGCATCCGATAAATTATTCGAATTAGACCCTGAAAATGTAGGATACCATGTGTTACTTTCCAATATATACACTGCTGACAAGAATTTTAATGAAGCCGCTTCGATTAGAAAAATGGTAAAGAATCGGAACCTTGGAAAGACACCCGGGTGTACTTTAATAGAAATTGATAAAATCCCACATGTGTTTACATCTGGACAGCAATTTCATGAACAAATTGATGGAATTTATAGGATGTTGGAGAAGTTGATGGGGAAGATGAAGGAGGTTGGGTTTTGTACGGATACTGTGACTGCATTGCATGATGTTGAAGAGGAGGAGAAGGAGTTGATGGTGAATGTTCATAGTGAGAAGTTAGCGATTGCTTTTGGAGTTATGAATTTGGAAATGGGTGAGGAAATTAGGATTATTAAAAACCTTAGGGTTTGTTTAGATTGTCATAATTTTACTAAGTTTGTGTCGAAGATTACTGAAAGAGTTATTGTTGTTAGGGATGCGAATCGGTTTCATCATTTTAAAGATGGTGAGTGTTCTTGTGGAGATTATTGGTGATGGTATTGTGTTTAGGGATACTGTTAGAATCTCACATCAGCTAGTTACAGTCTATTCACCTTTATATATGTTGGAGTTTTCTGTGTGTTGTCAAAGATTGTTTTTATTGAAAAATAAAATAAAATCAAACTCATTCATTTTCTCATTTTGGGATGTATTCTTAAGTTATGTTTAGCGTGCTAGATGAAAAACTAGTTGATGGTTGAAAAGCTAGTTGTTAAATAAAAAGTTAGCTGATAAAACATAACATTTGGTAAAATTAGCTGAAAGATATAAATTGACATAAAAGGACATTTAAAAGAATGTGTTTCTATAATTAATTAAAGGGTGTATTTTTTTTTTTTTTTTTTTTTTTTTAAAACTCTTAAAAAGCTAGTGTAAGTAGTTTTTTAAAAAATTAGTTTATAAGCTACTTTTTGGTTTGCAAAACATAACAATTTAAAAAAACTCGAAAAATAAACAAGCTTATCAGTTAGCTGTGACGTGTCATACACAGTTAATGTTAAAATGTTTTTATGTATGTAAAGTTGATTTAACAATTTGTTGCAACGTATTAATAAAATAGAAAACCATTATTGTATTTATTTTGCCCCGATTTGATTTTTTTTTTCCCTTTAACTAAAAGCTAATTACAAAACCAATGATAAACTATGAGAGATTCTTGATTAACTTTTAGAATGGTTTGAAACGTTTTAGAAAATGGAATATAAAAATGACCTAAACAGGAGCTGTGTTATTACCTAGTGACTATCTTTTTCACATTTATCACGAAATAAACATCCACACGCAAAATATGATTTTGTGAAATTCATGTAATTTGTGAAATTACTTATTTGAATAATAATCAGGGTTTTGTAACCACTTTGTGATTTTCCTTTAGTTAAAAATTTTATTTCCATTTCGCAAATTTTGCAAAATCATTTCAATTTTGGGTAGCATAACTTAGAATCTTGGATTGCATTTTGTACAAAAGAAATAAAAGGTCCAACATGTTTGTTTGACATCGTTTATCCATTCTAGGCCTGATAATTCTCGATACGATCTACGCTACGACACACAATAAACGGGTTTGAGTTGAGTCTTTCAACCCATCAACCTGCCAATCAACCAACCTATCAACCTGTTTATTAAACATATCATATATGAGTTTCTCAAAAAATATACCGGTTGATCCGCCAACCCGTTTAGAACCTTAATAAAAAAAATTATATATTTTTTAAATGTATTAAGTATTATACACTATACAGTTTATACTTCATACTAGGATATGATATTTAATACTATTGACCATTTGACGTTTGACATTTGCCATAAATAATCTCAGTATCTCACAAACAAAATTGAATAAGCCCTATCTTGCTCTCCCCTCTGTGATGAACGATAGGATGAACTCACGAAGAACAACTACATGAATGATTGAATCATTATCAAACGACATCAACGCCTGAACGTGAACGATGAACACACAAGGCAATAGGCAATCAATTTGCTGCTATCTAACCCATGGACACACGAACCCAAATCTAACGCACAAACCCGCCAACCTGTGAACCCTTATAAAGAAGTGAGTTGACGGGTTATATATGGGTTTATGTTCCAAATCCGCTAACCTGTGATCTGTATAGTTAAATAGGTCGTGTTAGGGTTGGTATATTTTGACCTGTCAACCCGAGCACGACACGATTGTTGTTTTGGTCAAAAATTACACAAGTACTAATAAACCAAATTGAATGAGAGGTTGTGATGTTTGAATTGTGTAATAGTAAATGGTAAAGAGAATTACACATAGATTTACAAGGAAAGCCCTTGATCATTGCTAGGATTTCAGACACAAAACCTTGGGAGGTGATAATGATCACCTAGCTTGATGATTTTATTAATGAAAAATGGTGATTACACATAATATTTCAGTAAGAACAAGTGAATAAATTCGAATAGTAAGCTCAGAGTAAAATAGTGTGTTGTATGCGAGATATAAGTGCCAATTTATAGTCTAAACTAGCTAACAAGATGTTCGATATTTCCGGGATCCTCTATGACCAGCTTCATGAACGTTATTTGACTTGGTATCTGGGTCTTTAGCATAGTCGAGACGAAGCTCCGTTGAGAATAAGTCTTCTCTTGACTATTTATGCAAATGTGTTAATTAAGAACAAAATATAACTGTTATAAATATTAGTAAATAATAATAACGGTAATAGTCGGGATCCTGAGATAGTTGAGGATTCTGAATATTTGATGAAGGTTGAGGATCCTAAAGGCTTTGAGGATCATGGCCCTAACAATTGCCCCCCAAGTTATTCCTAAAAAATGTAAGAGTTAATTTCGAAAATATTAAAGGAATAACTTAAATTAAAGAGATAAAAGGAGAGAGAAGAGTAATTTTCAGAATTAACCCTCAATGGCTAGGTAATTTTGAAATCCAACGGGTAGATAACTAGCCGTTAACAGTCAAATCAGCCTCAATTCCTTAGTATAAATAGACATGATTAGTTCCTTCATTCTTTACTCGTCTTTCTTTACATGTGCTACTTTTCGAGTACCGATGATTCATTAGAAGGTAACTATTTCTTCAATTTCATTTCTTATTTTATGGTTAGAAAAATGGTCGTTTCTCTCAAAAACATCTTAGCCCTTTTTGACGATGACTTCATCGACCAAAGGATCCTCTCCTACGAGGAGACGTGTTCCTTCGACGATGATGATATTGAGTCTTTAGAACTCAATGGAGCTTTTCCTTTTGAGGCTGTTTTCAGTCCCTTCGATCCTCTCATTCAGCCTGACTTCGTTTCTCTCACCTGGGTGTGCTTTCCTAAGTACTCCTTCTCCTTGGGTTTGAGATACCTTTTCCCCGGGATAGTATCCGAATTCTGCAGGGTGACTGGGATCTTGTACATACAGGCCATGTCGATTGTTTGGAGGATCCTATATTGGATCGACTAGGTAAATCACTCAAAAGGCCTTGATATTAGCCTTTTTGAATTGGCATGCATATATGATCTTACAACCTTTGGGAATTCTTGCTTCCTCCTTAAGGTCAAAACCCGCAGATCTCCTTTAATCTTGAAAACCAAGCACAATGATGGAGCTTGGAAAGAAAGATACCTCTTTGTGAGACGCGACTTTGTTCCTAATGGGGATCTCCTGTCGGATGCCCATGTTAAAAAGGATAGGATTCTTTAATATTAATATAAATATCTTGGAATTCACATCTTCTTATTTTGTTTGCTTCTTTTCAGCTTTCAAGTTCGAAGAGCTCGTTCCCTTTGCTGAGGATTCTGAAGAGAAGATTGAGAAGTTCTTGGCCTTGTCTGAAGCTGAGAGATCCTTCTGATTTGATCAAAACATCTTGTAGGAAAGCTCTTCTTCCATCGACCTCATGTCGACAAGTAAGGATCCTTGGTTCTTTTTCTTTGTGGTGAAGGTTTTAATGATCTTCAGTCATATATTTATATAGGATCTAAAGTCACTCGTTCCTGTGCTTGCTTCACACATGTTGATCTAGACACAACCATGTCGAAGGATCAGCTGACGGTGAAGAAGGAGAAGAGCTCATCCTTTCAGAAATCGACTACTGACTTGACAGCGAAGACATCGGGATCTCGAAAAAGAAAAACTATCGAGTCAGCAAGTCTATCCTTGGAGAGCCTTGGAGTTGAGGAAGCGTTCCTGAAATTGGTCTATTTCTCCCAAGCTGTAAGTATTGGGGTTATTCTTGTTCTATTTTTTATTCTACATTTTGCTGACCTACTATGTCTTTGTTTTAGGTCTCTGATCATATTTCCACCGATCTAAGGACCCGAGCGAAGAGGGCAGAACAAACCCTTCAAAGATAGGAGTGTTGGATTAGTGTTTAAGTCCATAACTGTTTTGGTATGTACTTGACCCGATTATGAGCATGGTCCTTTTGGGTTGCCTTCACCATAGCAATATGTAGGATGATTTAAGGAGAGAAAGGTTTAAATATGATTTATTAATATATTATGAGAATAATATATTAAAGGAGAAATCATATTGTTTAATTAATATTGGTCAAGAATTAATTAAGAATTAATTTTGTGGTTAAAAGAGATTAATTAAACTTAGGGGACTGAAGTTGTAATTATAAGATAATTATAATTGGGCTATGGATCACCTAATAATATATAGGTTGAACGAATTCTATGGGAAGCCCATTAGAAATCGTCCAAGGGATATGTTTAAGGAGTCCATGGGCTGCTTAGGGCCTAAGCAGTCAGATTAGGGTTTCCTAGTTGTAAACCCTAATAGCCTACATGTATAAAAGGGACCCTTAAGCCCCAAAAACGTCAACAACACTTCCATTAGGGTTTCCATCCGTTTTTGGTGCCTCTTTTTCTTCTCTTCTTCATCCAAGTTGCATATGGTGTTTGTGACTCCATTAGAGGTACTACACTTGTGGTACTTGCTTTCAAGAGCTAAGGAAATTCAAGGAACTAGTTGTTATTGCTATATAACAACAAAAGGTATGTATTCTAGCTTTATATATGAATTTCAAAAATTATAGTAGCATGCCAGGTTTCTTTTTGTGTTCATAAAGTTGTATAACTAATAGTGAAAACATAGATCCAATACTAGGGTTGCATGCACACATAGGATTGTTTGTATAAGACCCATCAGTGGTATCAGAGCCATTAGTTTTTGTTTTCAATTAGCTTTTATTCAAATTTGTGAACTTGACATATTAGGGTTTATGGCTAATAAACCCTAATGGCTAGGTAATTTTCGCAATTAGGGTTGCAAAACCCTAGATGACGATTTTTGCTAGGGTTTCCCAAATCCTTTCCTTAGCCTCCAAGATTTTGAAATCTAGGGTTATCCAACCCTTGGATTTTGAAATTACCTCCTTCCCCAAGGTTAGATCCTAAATTTTAGGGATTTGGATAATCCCATATCTTGTAATTATCTTTTAATTGTTAAATATGGTAATTAAAGATCTTGAATTATCCCATCCCTTATTTTCGAGATTTAGAGAGGGATTCAAGGGATTAGGATATCTTAGATGTATAATTGGTAATTATCCTCATGATCTAGATAATCCCTTGTGATTTAATAATTTAAATTAATTGTTTAATTTATGGTAATTATTAAATCAAGAGTTTTAATATTTAAAATTTTAATTTAAATGTATTAAATTCGAAAATTTTAGTGAGATTAAAACCTAATTGTTTTGAAGAGTTTCAAAACTTGCCCTCAAGTTTTGGAATTTAAATTGTTGATTAAAAGTTAATTTTGAAAGTCTAAATTCCAAAACCCTGATTTTGAAAAGTTCAAATTAAACCCTTATGGTTTTATTAAATTAATTAAGTGTATAATTAAAAGATATTTAATAAATCCATAATGATTTTGGTTAATTAAAAGTATAATTTAAACCACCTAGTATTTTAAAAGTGTAAAATACACCCTTATACTATATATAACATTAAAAGTTTAATATTATATATGTATAACTAAAAATTCAGTCTTACCGTTAGTAGGCCTCATTCATGAAGCTAGTCTATAAGGGGTGTTTAAGGAAATTGCCTATAAAATGGCGATTGAATGGGTATCCACTCTTACCCACCGCACTCTTGACTAGTGGAGGGTCGTTAGCCGAACGGGTAGGATAGGACAGAAACCTTCCATTATAAGTATAATGAAGTACAAAGTAACTAAATGCTTTTTCAAATTCCCAAATCATAGTTACTTTAGGCAAAATGTGAAATTGTATGCTAACCCATGGAATTACACTTCGTACCCTTGTCAAACGTTAGTGGAGCGTGTGTGGTTAACCGACACACTAATTTGGGGATGACATTGGTGGCAAAGGGTGGCTCGATGCTTATCATAGATCAATGGAGCGTGTGTGGCTAACCGACACATTGATTAGGTGATAGTAGCATTGGGTGCACCACGTGATTCGTATGGTTATTTACACCTTGTTTGTGATCCTCGGCATCCCAGTCACGGATAGTAGGGCATAATCGAGATTAAACATGCCATTGAAGAGTTCAATGAGTCTCAAAAGATCTAGGAGTTTCAATTCATTTATAACTTAAACTTCTTTTTCGTTTTTCATGGTGGAAATTGGTAAATCGTCATTTACCTACCTTCAAATATTCTGCAACTAGATTACGGCATCCCTCTTCTAGGTTGTAGAGTATTGTGTTGGATCCTAGCTTGATGTTTCATTTGGGTGTTGCATCAAGAATTCTAATCAACTTAACTTGAATTTTCTCCCGTTTTGTAGATGTCTGAATCTTACAATGGTCTTCCCAAATCCTTTGGAACAAGCTTTCCAAATGAAGATGACGTTCCGAGATACGATCAAGGAAATGAGAGTCATGCTTCACTTCCTCCACCTCCTCCAATTATTCTCCCTGACCCACAAGTTCAAAGGCTTGAAAAGTTTAAGCTCACTCAAGCCCTTTTGGCAAGTAAACACGAAGATGGGAAACCTGTGTGTGCGCACGTCTTAGAGATGAAGTCATACATTGATAGGTTAAACATGTTGGGTGTCGAGATTTCAAGTGAGTTGGCTGTTGACTGGGTTCTTCAGTCACTTCCTGAATCATATAGTGAGTTCGTTAGAGAGTACTATATGATGGACCACGACGTGACCCTAATTGATCTCACCTATTTGCTTATAGCTGCTGAATCAGCAATGATTTGGCGTGCTGGTCAAGCAAATTTGTCTAGTGAATCAAACTCCCAAACTTCAATGGACACTGGCAACATTGGAAGTCCAGAAAGAACTAAGTCTGTGATTGTCCGATGTGTTGTGCCAAAGGAGTCTATTTGCTTTTATTGCCAAGAGAAGGGGCATTGGAGACGAAGCTGCCCTAATTACCTGAGAGATCTAAGAGATGGGAGAGTCAAGACGTATGACTCTGCTTCAGGTAAAATCCATTAACTAACTCTTTTAAGTTCCTATTCTAGATTCTTAATACATGATGTGATAATATTACATTTTGATGTGTTGTAGGATCGAAGAAAAGAGAGGAACTTGAGAAAAGAAGTGAGCTGAATCTAATCATGAAGAAATGGATTTCGATCGCATTACTTGAAGAATGGATTCTTGAGCTACAACTTGGAGTTAGAATAGATTGTTAACATAGTTTTTCAGTTGAATTGCATTGTAAGGACAAGTTTTTTCCGCAATAAAATAAATTTTGATTTTGTCTTATTTATTTATCCTTACAATGAAATATATGAAAAATTGATGTTCATGTACTTCTATTATTAGCAAAATGGATTTGATTCTTAATTATGGAAATGTCAAAAGTGTACCAAATAGGGAGACTTTCTCATCGCCCAAGTTTCAATTGGACAGAAACTTGAAATAATGCAATGTGTATTGTATGATGAATGGAAAACTTTCACATTTGGGAAACTTAGACTAATTCTTTGGCAAAGTGTCAGTTGAAGGACTTGGAGATCAAGTACACTAGGTTGTGCGTTGATCAAGTCCACCACAAGAGTGACAAAGATATTCGTCATGATTTACTAAAGTTTAGTAAATGTGATTATACTTATAAGATTAAGTGTAATTCTGAGATAGATTGAAAGAGTTTCAATGAATAGTAGAACGAATAAAGAAGAATCGAGTAGGCAGAAAGATAAAAGTTTCTCTTTTCTAGGAAGAAGGGAGAGTACCTTTTATTGTGTTTTATGATAAGTCTTAAAGATTAAGAACCATGTCTCAATAGATCCTCTAAGTGAGTCTTAGTGCAATTGCATGTCTAAGAAGAGGAATCAAGTATTGTAGAAATGGTTAAATCAAGAAGTCAAGCACACTTCGTTCCAATATCAAGTCTTAAAGTCAAGATTGTGACATTGAGTGAAAAGTTTTAAGTAGGTTTATAACACTCATCAAATATGGAACTTGGAAAAGTTTTCTTATTCTTGTACATTTGAGATTGGTAAGTTGTGATGTCTTGGATAAGACAAAGACCAACTAGGACCAACTTGTGAAGTGTTCTTGTCTTGATAATAACTGCACTGACTCTTGAATATTTGATTGTCAAGAAATGTTTCTTGACAAAGAGAATCATATATGTCAAGAGGTCAGTGGGAGTTTTAATGTTTTGAAAAAGTTTCAAGAACAAATCAAATAAACCTTATCGATCGTCACTAGCGCACGAGTTGAGGTTTACAACCTATCGTGTTGACATTATTTTGATTCTGTGCCAATCCAATCGAGTTAATTATGCATGTGAGTTCTATGAATTCTCATTTGAATGCATAAAAAGCAAGGACCTTGATCAATGAAAGTACATTGATAAGAAAGGGTGAGCTGCTTAACTACTTGGAAGACGTGGTGGGTAGCTGTGCTACCATTAGGCAAGAAATCAAGATTAAGAAAGGTCAGTCCATATGAGTTTGAATTTGTCATAAACTTTGGTTTTAACAAATTCACATGGATAGGAACAAATACACCATTTAAATCTAAGTGTCATAAGATTTCCTCCTTCATGAAAATGATTGTGAGGAAATGCTTTCACTGAGAAAGATTTTAAGAAGATAGTGATTGTAAAATTGCATTCTCGAATTCGATCATGGTTACGGTATCCCTTTCCATAATTTGAATTGTGAGGTTTGGCAATTAGTCTTAATTGTTAAGACACATATATGAACTATCTAAGGCAAAGGTGTATAAGTTCAAGAAGCCTTGATAAAAGATTATCAAAGCACTAAGTATTAGAAACATGGACTTAAGAAATTCAATAGTTATTATCTTTCTGAAAGTTAAGATGTTTATGAATACATGTCGAAGCTAGTGGGAGCATAAGTGTTATGTTTTATAGTAATCATCATGATAGTGGGAGCATAAAAGTTATGATTGTATGATTATTATGGAAAGTATTGCAAGTTAGCAATATTAATTATAGAAAAACAAAGATTCAATTTGCAAAGTTGCATGGGTTGAAAAGTTGTTTTGCTATAATTAAGGGAGAGAATATTATACTCCGTTTCAAAATCTAAAGCTTAGATTAAGAAATTTTAATATTTTCAGTCAAAGGATACATTGTGTGTTCTTAAAACGATTATGATTACGACATCCCTCTTCATAGTTCGAATTATGAGAACATGACACATAAAATATTATGGCAAAAGATTGGTAAAGTATCATATCTTTATGTAAGACATTATGCATCGTGTCCCATACGCTTTGGGTATAGGATCGATTGCAAATGCTATAGTATTTTACCATTCTAAAATTTTCCAAATGTCTAGCGCATTTAGAGGGAAAAAGGGACTAGAATTGGTTTTGACTAAAATAATTAAACAACTATCAAAGGACAATCCAAAGTTCGACGAGAATTGGTCGCTTGTGAGTAGTTGGAAGTATAGTATTGGAAAATATGGAAATGTTTCCATATTGGATGGACCATATCGACATCATTACAAATAGAAAAGATTCTATTAAGAATGGGTTGTCATGAGGAAAATATGGAAGCGTGTTCATATTAGGAAGTAAATATTGAAAATCTTTGTCTAGATTAGAAACTTTTATGCAAAAGGATGTTCAAAGGAATGTACGTTTAGTGAGAGACATCATATCTAAGGAATTGTCTTGTAACAATCTCCGATAGAAGACTTTGTAATATCATTGGCAATAGTGCAGTGACATTATGAAGGGATCGTTGCATAAAGTGTTAAGATCTAGCATATTCTATAAGTAACGAGAATTTGATATTCTTACACTTATGAAAATGGATTTGGAGTTGTGAAATGAGAATGATTGGAAATGTGTTCAATTGATCTATTTCACAAAGCATGGACCATAGGAAACACGGTGTGCATGCTTAGAGCATGGGACAATTGTTGTTGTAATTCAAGCAATGAGTTGATTATCCGAAACATTAAATGATAAATAATGAGTAATCAATATGGTGGATAAATAGAAGGGTTTTATTTACTCTCACAAGTTTGGGGCCATATAGGATTAAGTATTGTTGTTATGTTTCAATTTGCATGTTTTGACTTCCAGAATAACTAGGTTATTCAAACATCCACAGTTGGTCATACGTTGGGAGTAGGTATGAATAAAGACTGTCATGAATCTGTCTGTAGATTGTCTGAAGTGTTTAGACATGGCACAAGTTTGCTGCAGAGTTCGTGAGTGCTTTGATAAGATTAAAGTATTGGATTAAACCCACGCTCACTTGGATCACTTCACGGTTTTATCACGAGTGATTAGTGAGACGATAATATTGTATATTCTTGAAACCGAGACGTGTGAGTTGTTATTTGTTGGTCAGTTACACATTGATAATAAGTAAACGCACCGGTAACTTGGTGTTATAAAACTTATTGTTGTGTGTGATTCGATCAGTAAATGCAAGCGAGCATTTGAGTCGAAGTTTATCCATTCCTTTTACCCAAAGTGGGATAAAAGCGATATATGTGGGCCTCTCGATGATTTAGTGATGACACCTAAGCGCTTGGCCAAGCCGGGACTAAGTTGATGTGTTCAAAATTAGTCTGTTATCAGTCGTCATGAATCGGAAGTCGGGAAATAGTATAGAGAGAATGATTGAAATTCATGTCTTTTGTCTATACGATATCTTGAGAATGGAGGAATATATAATCCCTTATCTAGAGGACACGCTATCTGATAAGATCAGAGTTGATAGCGGCTTTTGAAAGCTACGATTGCTGATCAGGTTCTGAAGTCATACGGAAAATAGTTATTAGACTTATCCAAGTGGGAGACTGTTGGATTAATGTCTAAGTCCATAACTGTTTTGGTATGTACTTGACCCGATTATGAGCATGGTCCTTTTGGGTTGCCTTCACCATAGCAATATGTAGGATGATTTAAGGAGAGAAAGGTTTAAATATGATTTATTAATATATTATGAGAATAATATATTAAAGGAGAAATCATATTGTTTAATTAATATTGGTCAAGAATTAATTAAGAATTAATTTTGTGGTTAAAAGAGATTAATTAAACTTAGGGGACTGAAGTTGTAATTATAAGATAATTATAATTGGGCTATGGATCACCTAATAATATATAGGTTGAACGAATTCTATGGGAAGCCCATTAGAAATCGTCCAAGGGATATGTTTAAGGAGTCCATGGGCTGCTTAGGGCCTAAGCAGTCAGATTAGGGTTTCCTAGTTGTAAACCCTAATAGCCTACATGTATAAAAGGGACCCTTAAGCCCCCAAAACGTGAACAACACTTCCATTAGGGTTTCCAGCTGTTTTTGGTGCCTCTTTTTCTTCTCCTCTTCATCCAAGTTGCATATGGTGTTTGTGACTCCATTAGAGGTACTACACTTGTGGTACTTGCTTTCAAGAGCTAAGGAAATTCAAGGAACTAGTTGTTATTGCTATATAACAACAAAAGGTATGTATTCTAGCTTTATATATGAATTTCGAAAATTATAGTAGCATGCCAGGTTTCTTTTTGTGTTCATAAAGTTGTATAACTAATAGTGAAAACATAGATCCAATACTAGGGTTGCATGCACACATAGGATTGTTTGTATAAGACCCATCAAGGAGAGGATGTGGAAAGTGACCAATGAGGATCTGTTGAGGAGAATGGAGATGCTCAGCAAGGAAAAGGCTGAGAAGGAGGAGGAGCATTTCCATGAGATGGAGCAAGTGATATCTGATGCGAAGTTCAGTACTGTAGTGGCTGTTTGGGAGGCCAAGATCCGTCTCACGGAGGATCTCGAAAATATAGGTTCCTGAGACGTGGAATGTTTGCGTGAGGCAATGGCCAAATTGACTAGCAAGCCTACTACTGCCAACCAGAATCCTGTACTGAGGCTAACCGAAGGAGGGAGAAGAAGGGTACATCCGATGATGACCATGCTAAGGTCTAGGCCTGCAAAAAATTAGCTTAAGTAGTTTTTGTTTTTATTAGTAATGTAAAAACAATTAATCTTTCGGTTGGGTTGGCACGCAACCCTTTTTTGAATGACATGGTAATGTTTTCCTTTCCTATCTCTCTTTTGATTTTTCTGCATGATTGTGATGATATTAGGATCCCGAAAAACTAGTTTCCTGCAAATAATCCTGAAGCAAAATACTCTTAGTGAATTATTTTTAGCGTGCTTGAATTCTGATAACCAAATGGTTTTTGCTTAGGATCCTAGAAATTTTTGGATCCTTAAGCTTTATCTACAGTTTGTTTTTAGAATAAGGATAGATGGAACCTGATTATCTCCAAGTTTTTCTTTAAGCTTCATAAGTTCTTCAACCTTAGAATTTACTGAGGATAAATCTCAACTTCGAAAAGAACTTAGGTTCACTGTTCACTTTGACAATAAGGCTCATCACCAATGAGGATCGATGAGGATCCATAAAGATGAGGATCCTTAATGATAAGGATCCTTAAATATGAGGATCCTTAATCATTAGATCATACAGAGGAATTCCCTTTTTAAGATAACTTGTTTAGGTTATGGAATTCAACAATATTCTTGGGTAATACCATAAATTCGACTAATAACATGTCTAATGATATGTATTGGGGAGGATCCCAATTTGTGTCGTATCTCTTGGGAAGTATCCTTACTTATAAAAATGTTATCATTCGTGTGTATTTTCTAGGGAAAATTCCCAACGTGTGATATCATGAAGATGTTTCTGGGGCAAGATCCCAATTTTGGATAACATGATGATGTTATAAACCTTAAGTATATACTGGGGTAAGAACCCAATTTTGGATAACATGAAAATGCTATAAACCTTAAGGATCTTAACTTATGTTCAAGGATAAGAGGGTTGCCAAGCTACTTTATCGTGAAATGATCCCCTTATCCGTATCCCATAGTTAGATATCGTGAATTCAAGCAAGGTGTATAAACCTTAGTTCGTGTGAAAGAGGTAATTAGCTCTTTAAACCTTAGAGGGGATTAAGTACCCTTAAATGTAGGAGAGATGATCAGTCTCTAGCTTGTGTCTATAATAATTTGAGAATCATACCATTGATATAACTGATTTGTTAAGATGTTCAGATTTTTGCATGTCAAGAGACTTGTGTTTCAGGACCTTCAACCTCGAGGATTCTTATGTTTCAGGATCATAGCTTATGTAAATCATTAGTTGTATGTTGTTCTGCATAGCAAACGTTAGCTAGGGGTGGGCGTTAGTCTAGCTAACGCCCCTACGATGCTTAAGTTAGTAATGTATTTGAGGAGAAAATAAGTAATGATGAAAAGTTTAAGGTAAAGAACATGTGCACCTTGGTTTTGTTGAAGATTAATCGATCTTGTTTACATAGAGTTTGCTTTGAGATGTATAGCATTATAGGATCTTGGCAAAATGCCTCCTTTGAGTGTTGCTAGCCAATATGCTCATTTTCCTTCCTCAACATCTATGAGATATGGTCCTTCCCATTTAGGGGCTAAATTGCCTGCGCTAGGATCCTTGGTGTTTTGGAATGTTTTACTTATACCAAGTCTCCTTTTTGGAATCTTCTAACTTTTATGTTCTTATTGTTAGCCTTGGTGATCCTTTATTGATGAGTAGCAATCCGTATTTTGGCAAGATCTATGAGTTTATAATTAGTGTCAAGATCCTGGGCTAGGATCCTGTCGTTATTATCTTGATCTTGTAGCAAGTATCTTGCCGTCAGGATCATTACTTTGATAGGGATCACCGCTTTTATCCCAAACACTAAAGAGTAGGGGGGCTGACTTGTGGCTACTTTGGAAGTAGTTCGGTCTGCGCATAAGACGAAAGGAAGCTCTTCTGCTCATATTCCTTTCTTCTTATCCAATATTTTCTTCAAGTTGTTTACTATAATTTTATTGTTGGATTCTGATTGACCATTAGCTTGGGGATGAACAAGAGTGGAAGTTATCATTTTCATCCCCCAACTTGTGCAAAAGTCTCTTGTCCTTTTGCTTAAGAATTAGGATCCATTGTCGCATATGATTTCAGCGGGGATCCCGAACCAGGTTAAGATATTATGTTTAATAAACGAGACTACCTCTTTGTCTCTTACCTGAACAAAGGCTTCAGCTTCGATCCACTTTGAGAAATAATCAGTCATCACTAGCATGAAGATTTTTCCTCCTAGGGCTATTGGTAATTTTCCCACTATATCTATTCCCCATTTCATGAATGGCCATGGAAAGATAATAGGATCTAGAGGTTCTGCTGGTTGATGCAGGATGTTGCTATGTCTTTGGTAAGCTTCACACTTTTGAGCATGTAGAAAAGAATCTCTGATCATGGTTGGCCAGTAGTATCATGTTCTTAGTATCTTGGAGTATAAGGATCTGCCCCCAGTGTGATTGCCACAGTCTCCTTCATGTATGTCCTTCAAGACTTTTGCAGCTTCAGGATCTTCCAAGCATTTTAGGTATGGAAATGCCATAGACTTTTTATATAGTTTACCTTGGATTATTATGAATCTTGAGACTCTTGTTCTAAATGATCTTTCACTTTTTTCTTCTGTTGGAATTATGCCATTTTGGAGATACTCCATAATGGGTTCGGTCTATGATTGTGGACTTCTTTTAGGATTCTGTTCGTTGGGGTCCCTTCAAGGAGGGATCTAAGGGTCAAGTTCTTTAATGGCTGCTACGCTTATTGGTTGTCCAGGATCATCAAATTTGTCGGAGAGGGCTTCTTGATGGGTTTTATGTACTATAACACTCCTATGGTGCACATACAACCATAATACATTGGATATAAGTTTTCTCTAATTATACATGCAAATTCATATTATCCAAAGCATATACCCTAGCTAGCATGCAATTGAAGATATACAACATAAAAAACTAGTAAGATGAATGTATCTTTTATGTAGCTTGTATTTCTTGGACTTTCAAGAGCTTAGCACCTTAAGTGTGATGCCTCAAATGGTTCACAAAACACCACCAACAATTAGAGGATAATGAGATAGAGCTTGGAGACCCCAAAAATTGGCTATATCCTTCTTAGAATACACAGAGTGCCGATTTTAGGGTTTAGGGGTTACATTTATAGTTTAGAAGTCCAAGAGTCACTTGTAAACCATAATTCTTACACTTAGGCTTATGATCCAACAATTGATTTGGACTAACACTTAAAGGACTATCTCATAAGCTTAGTCCATCACAAATCAATCATGGATCATTAGACCAAACCAAATGTATCACTGATTTACAGAAACAGTCCCCGTTAATTTAATCAGTCTCTTTTGATCACTAAATTAATTCCAAATTAACTCTTGATCAATACTAATTAAATAAAATGATTTCTCAATTAATATATTATACTTATAATATATTAATAAATCACTAATAATCTGTTTCTCAAATATCCATCCTATCAAATTGTTATGGTGAATGCAACCAAAATGGACCATGCTACTATCGGGTCAGGTACATAACAATTATAGTTATGGGCTTAGACACCTAATCCAACAGTCTCCCACTTGGATAAGTCTAATAACTATAACTACCAATGCAACTTCATAATCCGATTAGCAATCGTAGCTCTCAAAAGCCGTCGTCGAACTCTAATGCATCCATTAAATAAGGAATCATATATTCCTCCATTCTACAAGATATTGTATGAACTGAGACATGGATTATAATCATTCTCTCTGTTCATGTGTTGTTTCCCGATTTCTGATTTATGACGACTGACTAATGGAACAAATCAAATCAGTCCAAACTTGGCCAAGGGTTTAGGATGTCATCACTAAATCATCAAGGGGCCCACATATATCGCTTTTAGCCCTCTTAGGGTAAAAGGAATGGATAAAATTCGACTCATATGATTACTCTATTTACTCATCAAATCACACACAAAGATACATTTTATAACACCAAGTTACTGGTGTGTTTATGTATCATCAATGTGCAACCGACTTGTAAACTACAACTATATGTCTCCGTTTGAAGAACATAAGATGTTATCGTCTAACGATCACTTGTGATAAAATCCATGAAGTGATTCATGTGAGCGTGGGTTTAATCAAATACTCAAATCTTATTTCAGTAGTACTCATGAACAATTTAGAAAACTTGTGCTATGTCTAAATGCTTAGAAAATCTACAGCCGGATTCATGACAGTGTTACCTCACTACTTTGTTCCAAAGGTGTTTGAATAACCTAGTTATCCAGGAAGTAAAACATGCAAAGTGAAACACAAGAATAATCGAATCCAATATGGTCTCAAAACTTTTGAATATAAATAAATCTTGTTATTTAATCACCATATTGATTACACATTATATATTGTATAATGTTTCGACTAATCAACTTAGTACTTAAATTAAAACGATAGTTATCCCATGCTCCAAGAATGCACACTATGTTTACCTATGGTTCTTTCTTTGTGATATAGATCAATTGAACACATTTCCAATGATTCACATTTCACAATTCCAAATCCTTATCATGACTGTAAGAATACCAAGCTATCATGCAATGTACCCTTTTGTAATCTCGAGGCACGAAAGTCACAAAGACTTGGACAATGATATTACAAATCACTCCACTGGAGATTATTATAGGATAATTCCACAGATTCGAAGTCTCATATTCAAAGTACATTCCTTTGAATACCCTTCTTTCATAAAAGTTTTATAATTTACTCATAGATTCTTAATATCCATCTTCCATTATGGAAACTTTTCCATAATTACCATATGACTATCCATACTTAATAGAATCCAATCTATTTAGACTTATATCAACGTGGTCCATTCATTACTATACTTCCAACTATCCACAAGCAACCAATCCTTGGTAAACCTCATATTTTCCTTGACAATTGTTTAATAACTTTAGTCATATCTAGTTCTTGTCCTTTTTCCCTCTTAATGCTCTAGGCATTTGGAAAAATCAGAACTGGTGAATATTATAGCATATGCAATTGATCCTACACCCGAAGCATATGGGATACAATTCATAATGTCTCACATAAAGATATGATACTAGATCAGTCTCTTGATATAATATTTCTATATATAGAATTTCGAATGTTTAAGCATTTCAACATGACATTCACATATATCCATGACTAAGTTCCATTAAAATTTCAATCTAAGCTTTTAGATTTAAAAAGAAGTATTAGTTCCTCTCCCTTAAAACCTACTATTGCGAAACAACTTTTCAAACTCTGCAACTTTGCAAATTAAAACTCGTTTCCTATAGTTAGTATTGCTAACTCGGAACACTTAATGTAATAATTCTTCTCCTACTAGCATAATAATTACAATCTTTCCATCATAACACTTATGCTCCCACTAGCTTTGACATGTACTCATAAATCAGATGGACTTCTTGAAATCAATACTTATTGACTTTCTTACCAAAGTTTAGATTTCTGATACAAGATGCTTCGATAAGACTTTATCTATGGTTCTCAAACTCATACACCTTTCTTTAGATAGCTCATATGTGATTCTAAACTATTTCAGACTATTTTCCATTTCTCACAATTCGAACTATGAATAGGGATGTCGTAATCATAATCGAATTTGAGAATGCAATTAACACAATTGATATTTCTTTAAATCTACTTAGTTAAAATGTTTCCTCAATCATTTTCATGAAGTGGAGAGAAACCTTATGCCACTTAGATTTTATGGTGTATGTGCTCCTATCCATATAGATTTGTCATTTCCAACCACTATCATAAGACAAGGTTTAGGACAAATTAAATCTCATATGGATTGATTCTTCAATCTTAACTTCTAGCCATGTGGTAGCACAAGAGCCTACCATTGATTCCAAGTTATTGAGCAGCTCACCCACTCCGATCAATGTATTTTCACTGATCAAGGCACTTTGCCTTATGCAAACAATTATGAAATCATAAACCTAACATGCATAGTCAGCTTATCTGGAATGGGCATAAAAACAAGAATATGTTAACACGATAGGTTATAAACCTCAAGTCGTGCGCTAGTGATAAATAAGATGTTTATTCTTGATTAGTTCATGAAACTGTTCAGGACTATTAAGACTCCCATTGACCTCTTAACATATAAGATTCTCTGTCAAGAACCATTTCTTGACAACTATATATTCAAGAGTTAGTGTGAGACCTTATCAAGACAACACTTCATGTAATTGGTCTTAGTTGATCTTTGTTTTTTGTCCAAAACATTACAACTTACCAATTTCAAATGTGCAAGAGTAAGAAACAATTCTATGTCACATTCCATGACGTGTTATAAACCTACTTAAGAATGTTACTCATAACTCTAAGACTCGATATTGGAACGAAGTATGACTCACCCTTTTGATTTTAACCACTTTAACAATTCCCCATACCTGTCCTTAGTCATATAAATGCACTAAGGTATCCTTAAAGGATCAAATGTGACATGGTTCCATAATCATTAGGATGATCATAAAGCACGATACTAAAGTGCTCTCCTTTCCTTACAGATTGGAGAAACTTTTATCTTTCTGCCTAATTGATTCTTCTTATTCGTTCTCCTATACTTTGAAACTTTCAAAGTATTAGAATTACACTTAATATTGTAAGTATAACCATATTTTCTTAACTTGTAGTAAATTATGACGAATGGTCTTTATCTTTCTTAAATATCTATCCTATCAAATTGTTATGGTGAATGCAACCAAAATGGACCATGCTACTATCGGGTCAAGTACATACCAATTATAGTTATGGGCTTAGACACCTAATCCAACAGTCTCCCACTTGGATAAGTCTAATAACTATAACTACCAATGCAACTTCATAATCCGATTAGCAATCGTAGCTCTCAAAAGCCGTCGTCGAACTCTAATGCGTCCATTAAATAAGGAATCATATATTCCTCCATTCTACAAGATATTGTATGAACTGAGACATGGATTATAATCATTCTCTCTGTTCATGTGTTCTTCCCCGATTTCTGATTTATGACGACTGACTAATGGAACAAATCAAATCAGTCCAAGCTTGGCCAAGGGCTTAGGGTGTCATCACTAAATCATCAAGGGGCCCACATATATCGCTTTTCGCCCTCTTAGGGTAAAAGGAATGGATAAAATTTGACTCATATGATTGCTCTATTTACTCATCAAATCACACACAAAAATACGTTTTATAACACCAAGTTACTGGTGTGTTTATGTATCATCAATGTGCAACCGACTTGTAAACTAAAACTATATGTCTCCGTTTGAAGAACATAAAATATTATCGTCTGACAATCACTTGTGATAAAATCCATGAAGTGATTCATGTGAGCATGGGTTTAATCAAATACTCAAATCTTATTTCAGGAGTACTCATGAACACTTTAGCAAACTTGTGCTATGTCTAAATGCATAGAAAATCTACAATCGGATTCATGACAGTCTTACCTCATTACTTTCTTCCAAAGATGTTTGAATAACCTAGTTATCCAGGAAGTAAAACATGCAAAGTGAAACACAAGAATAATCGAATCCAATATGGTCTCAAAACTTTTGAATATAAATAAAACTTGTTATTTAATCACCATATTGATTACACATTATATATTGTATAATGTTTCGACTAATCAACTTAGTACTTAAATTAAAACGATAGTTATCCCATGCTCCAAGCATGCACACTATGTTTACCTATGGTTCTTTCTTTGTGATATAGATCAATTGAACATATTTCCAATGATTCACATTTCACAATTCCAAATCCTTATCATGACTGTAAGAATACCAAGTTATCATGCAATGTACCCTTTTGTAATCTCGAGGCACCAAAGTCACAAAGACTTGGACAGTGATATTACAAATCACTCCACTGAAGATTATTATTAGAGGACAATTCCACAGATTCGAAGTCTCATATTCAAAGTACATTCCTTTGAACACCCTTCTTTCATAAAAGTTTTATAATTTACTCATAGATTCTTAATATCCATGTTCCATTATGGAATCTTTTCCATAATTACCATATGACTATCCATTCTTAATAGAATCCAATCTATTTAGAATTATATCAATGTGGTCCATTCATTACTATACTTCCAACTATCCACAAGAAACCAATCCTTAGTAAACCTTATATTTTCCTTGACAGTTGTTTAATAACTTTAGTCATATCTAGTTCTGGTCCTTTTTCCCTCTTAATGCTCTAGGCATTTGGAAAAATCAGAACTGGTGAATATTATAGCATATGCAATTGATCCTATACCCGAAGCATATGGGATACGATTCATAATGTTTCACATAAAGACATGATACTAGATCAGTCTCTTGATATAATATTTCCATATATAGAATTTCAAATGTTTAAGCATTTCAACACGACATTCACATATATCCATGACTACGTTCCATTAAAATTTCAATCTAAGCTTTTATATTTGAAAAGAAGTATTAGTTCCTCTCCCTTAAAACCTACTATTGTGAAACAACTTTTCAAACTCTGCAACTTTGCAAATTAAAACTTGTTTCCTATAGTTAGTATTGCTAACTCGCAACACTTAATGTAATAATTCTTTTCCTACTAGCATAATAATTACAGTCTTTCCATCATAACGCTTATGCTCCCACTAGCTTTGACATGTACCCATAAATCAGATGGACTTCTAGAAATCAATACTTATTGACTTTCTTACCAAAGTTCAGATTTATGATACAAAATGCTTCGATAAGACTTTATCTATGCTTCTCAAACTCGTACACCTTTCTTTAGATAGCTCATATGTGATTCTAAACTATTTCGGACTCTTTTCCATTTCTCACAATTCGAACTATGAATAGGGATGTCGTAATCATAATCGAATTTGAGAATGCAATTAACACAACTGATATTTCTTTAAATCTACTTAATGAAAATGTTTCCTCAATCATTTTCATGAAGTGGAGAGAAACCTTATGCCACTTAGATTTTATGGTGTATGTGCTCCTATCCATATAAATTTGTCATTTCCAACCACTATCATAAGACAAGGTTTATGACAAATTAAATCTCATATGGATTGAACTTCTTCAATCTTAACTTCTAGCCATGTGGTAGCACAAGAGCCTACCATTGATTCCAAGTTATTGAGCAGTCCACCCACTCTGATCAATGTACTTTCACTGATCAAGGCACTTTGCCTTATGCAAAAAATTGAGAAATCATAAAACTAACATGCATAGTCAGCTTATCTGGAATGGGCACAAAAACAAGAATATGTCAACACGATAGGTTATAAACCTCAAGTCGTGCGCTAGTGATAAATAAGAGGTTTATTCTTGATTAGTTCGTGAAACTATTCTGTACTATTAAGACTCCCACTGTCCTCTTTGTTGGAATAGTGTCTAAGGCTATAACTATATTCGGTGGTGCATGGTCCTTTTGGGTTGTCTTCACCATAGTAACTTGAAGGATGATTTGTTAAGAGAGAGTAAATATTATAAGGAATAATATTTAGCTATTTGATTAATATAAGTCATAGATTAATCGGTATTAATTTGGTGACTTAAAGAGATTAATTAAATAAGAGGGTATAAACTGTCAATTGTTTGATAGTTAGACTTTAGACTATAAATCCATTAGGATGGACTTTGGACGGTTTCTAAGAGCTTTAGGATAGCTCAAAATAGTCCATAAGGATATCTATGGAATGGATTTGGATAGCCTTAAGTGAAGATTATCCAATTAGGGTTTAGGGTGAAACCCTTAAGGAGTCTAAAGGTATAAATAGGCCCTTGGGGTGTGGAATTCGTGTACAATCTTTCAGAACCTAAAGAAAGGAACCTCTGGCCGAATTCCATCCCCTCTCCTCTCTCCTAAATCATCTTGCTTGCTATTGGTGTTTGTAAACCATTAGAGGAGTGACAATTGTGACTCTAGAAGCTCCAAGACAAGAAGATCAACAAGGAACTCAAAGGTATGATTCTAGATCTGTATTAATGTTATTGTTTAACCTAATTAGCCATTAGAAGTCTTGGATTCAAAAGCATGTTTGATAGAAAGCCTAGATCCAAGCAATAGGGTTTTGCATGCGCACATAGGAAAGTTCTTATGGCTAAAACCCAACAGTGGTATCAGAGCCTAGATTGGTTTTCTACAAATTATTGCTTGAATAACTGAAACAAACCTGCAAAATTCGATTTTTTGGGTTTTGAGTCACTGACTCGTCGAGTTCCATGGTGGACTCGGCGAGTAGGCCTGACTCGGCGAGTCCCCTTGTGCACTCGGCGAGTCCAAGCGTCAGGAAGGGCCAGATTCGGGATTTCTTTGTGTTTATCTTATCCAAACTTACCATAAACTAATTAGATCAATATGAATCCGTTTTTTTGATAAATATAAGTGTTATCTTGATCTAGTTAAAGGTAATTATCAACTAATTAAATATTTAGTTTCTTTATATGATAATTAATTAATTGTTTTAATTATTTTTGGTAATTATCCTCAAAGAAATCAAAGATAAATCAAATAAAGATAATTAAGATATTAATTGTTAATTGAAATTGTTTGTTATTTGATCCTCCATGTTTTTTAAATGTTTAAAACCTACCCTATAGTTTTGAAATTTAAATTTGTGATTAAAAGCTTTAATTTAGACAACTTAAATTTCAAACCCTAGATTTTGAAAAGTTTAAAATACAACCCTATACTTATATGATGTTATTAGAATAATATATATATGTATAACTAAATGCTAGTCTTACCGCTAGTAGGCCTCATTCACGAAGCCGATCTATAAGGTGGGTATAAGGTTGCGGCCTATAAAATGGCGCTTAATGGGTGTACACTCACACCCACCGCTTGCTTGATTGGTGGAGGGTCGTTAGCCGAACGGGTAGGATAGGGCAACCTCATCCTCTCATTAAAAGTATAATAAGAAATACGAAGTAACTAAATCTTTTTTTAAATTTCCCAATCTTAGTTACTTTAGGAAAAGTGAATTGATGCAATTCCATGAAATTACACTTTGCACCTTGCTAAGATGTTAGTGGAGCGTGTGTGGTTTACCGGCACACTAATTGGTTCTAAGCGAAGGTGGCGAAGGGTGATTCATTGTTTATCATAGTTCGGTGGAGCGTGTGTGGTTTACCGGCACATCGAATAGGTGATCGTAACAATGAAGGCACCATGTAAATTTGCATGGTAATTCACACCCGCTTTGTGATCCTCGGCATCCCAGTCACAAACAAGAGGGGCATATCGAGATTTAAACATGCCATTGAATAGTTCAATGAATCTCATCCGAACCTAGGAATTCTCAAAAACACTTAGGACTAAAAGTTTAAGTTTTGTGATGGAGAATTAGTGAATCGTCATTCACTTACCTTCAATTTATTTGCATGTTGGATTACGGCATCCCTTTTCTAGTATGTAAATGTTATTGTTGGATCCTAGCCCTAATTTTTCTTATTGGGTGATAATTAGGGATTCTTGTTCTAATCTATCTTTGTCCTTTCTATAGATGTCAAACGCAAACAACGCTGCTGCTAGTTCTTTCACGTTGATGAGCCTTTGCCAAAAGGTCACCTTCGATGGAACGAACTTTGGCGAATGGATAAGATACATTCGCACCATTGCTCGCTATGAGGATAAAGAGTATGTCCTCGACGAGAAGCTCGAGAAAATCAACCCCGAAATTGCTACTCCCGCTGAAATCACCGCCTTTGAAACCCATGAGCGAGATGCGACGAAAGTACATTGCATCATGATCGCCACCATGAACTCCGAGTTCCAAAAGTCCTACGAGGACATGTATCCATACGAGATGCATCAAGACTTGTTGGAGAGGTACCACCAAAACGCGAGACAAGAGCGTTACGAGATCTTCACCAACATGATTTCCGCTAAGATGGGTCATGGAGAATCTCTTACCGTGCACTTGCAAAAGATGCAAAGGTATGTCGACCGCCTTCGCAAGTTAAATGTTGACTTCGGCGAAGACTTGGCGATCGACATGGTGCTTCACTCTTTGCCTCCGATGTACAATCAATTTAGGATGACCTACCACATGAACAAAGAGGAGGTCACTCTAAGTAAGCTCCAAGGTCTCTTGAGGGTTGCTGAGAGCAATTTCAAGGACAAGTCTGTTGCACCAACTCCCAATCCGTCTGCTGCTCCTGTCTTGGCAATTGGTCAAGGGAAGGGAAAGAAGAGGAAAGCTTCTTCAAATAACTATCGAAAGGTGAATGCCCGAGATGGTTCCTCTTCTAGTGGGACAAAAGTTGATCCCTCTAAGCCCTGCTCTAACCCGAAGGAGGCAGAGTGCCACCACTGCCACAAGATAGGACATTGGAAGCGAAGCTGCCCGGACTACCTGCAAGCCATCAAGGAAGGAAAGATCAAGCCATCTTTCGCAGGTATATATGCAATAAAATCTAACGATTCTAATCATGCTATTTCTTGGGTTCTTGACACCGGTTGTGGTTATCACATTTGTTCTAATGTGCAGGGACTAAAAAGAAGTAGGGATGTGGAGCAAGGAAGGATCAATCTAATCATGGGGAACAGAAGATCGTCGCCTGTGACCAAGATTGGAGTGTATTCTTTGGTGCTTAAGAATAGTTTAGTTTTAGATTTGAACAATTGTTGCTATTCGCCAGAAATGGCTAGAAACATCATTTCATTTCATGGTTTATATAGACAAGGTTTTAGATTTTCTTTTAATAATGAGAATGGTTCTATTTTGGCTTATCTAAATGGTGTCTTTTATTTTGAAGCTATACCATGTAATGGAATATATGAAATTGTTATGATTGTTGATAACTTAGGAAATGATGTTTTGAATATTGATTCTTCCACTAGTATGGATAAAGCATCCTTGTGGCATTGTCATCTTGGACATGTCAACAAGAAACGCATAGCCCAACTCCAAAAGGATGGAGTGTTGGAGTCATTCGACCTTAGGGAAGATGACACATGCGAGTCTTGTTTACTTGGAAAGATGACTAAGTCACCCTTCACGAGTACTTGTGAAAGGGGTGAGGGACTATTAGACCTAATACATACCGATGTATGTGGACCTTTTAGATCAACCACGAAGGATGGGAACCGCTTCTATGTGACCTTTACCGATGATTATAGTAGATATGGGTATATCTATTTAATCAAGCAAAAGTCAGAAACCTTTGAAAAGTTCAAAGAGTTCAAGAATGAAGTGGAGAATCAATTGGGCAGGAAAATCAAGATGCTTCGATCCGATCCAGGAGGAGAGTACCTAAGTCTTGAATTCCACGATTATCTCAAGGAGTGTGGAATAGTTTCACAATTGACGCCTCCTAGGACACCGCAATTGAATGGTGTGGCAGAAAGGCGTAATCGAACCTTATTGGATATGGTTCGCTCTATGATGAGTCGTGCTTCACTACCTATCTTCTTTTGGGGGTATGCCTTAGAGACTGCTGCCCATATCCTTAACCGAGTCCCTACCAAGAAGGTTGCCAAAACACCTCACGAGATATGGACAGGGAAAGCTCCCTCGTTGGCACATATCAAGGTTTGGGGTTGCGAGGCTTTCGTAAGACGAGATACTCACGACAAGCTTGAACCTCGAAGTGAGCGATGTATTTTCATCGGCTACCCACAAACTTCCTTTGGATATCTCTTCTATAGACCGAAAGATAATGTTATCTTTGTTGCGAGGAGAGGAGTTTTCCGAGAGCGAGAACTCATAAGCCAAGGAGACAGTTGGAGGAAAATCGAACTTGAAGAGATTCAAGAATCGATAGATGAAGGAACCTCTACCGCTGGCGTTCAACCCGAGGAGGAAACTCCGGTTGAACCGATTGACGAATCCTTACCTCTTAGACGTTCCGATAGATTTAGAGTTCAACCCCAGTTTTATGGTTTTCATATTACTACCGAAGGGGACACGTATATTAGTGATGGTACACTAGTAAATCTTGATGAACCTAATAGCTATAAGGAAGCCATGGCAGGCCCGGAGTCTGCGAAATGGAAAGAGGCGATGGATAGCGAGATCCAATCCATGTACGATAACCAAGTTTGGAATTTGGTTGATTACGTGCCCGAACGTAAGACCGTAGGGTGCAAGTGGATCTTCAAGAAGAAGACCGACGTGGATGGGAACGTACACACATACAAAGCGCGATTGGTTGCGAAGGGCTTTACTCAAACTCCCGGAGTTGACTATGATGAGACCTTCTCACCAGTTGCGAAGATTAAATCTATTAGAGTGATGCTAGCAATTGCCGCATTTCATGATTATGAGATTTGGCAAATGGATGTCAAGACCGCTTTCCTTAACGGAAAGTTGGCTGAGGATGTTTACATGGCTCAGCCAGAGGGGTTTGTGGATCCGAAGCATCCGAATAGAGTGTGTAAGCTTGAGAAGTCCATTTATGGACTTAAGCAAGCATCTCGCAGATGGAATCTTTGCTTCGATGAGAAAGTCAAAGAGTTTGGATTTGTACGAAGTGAAGACGAATCTTGTGTATATGTCAAAGCCAGTGGGAGTGTAGTAAGCTTCCTCGTTCTATATGTCGATGACATATTACTCATAGGAAACGACATCCCGACTCTGCAGGAGGTTAAGTCCTGGCTCGGGAAGTGCTTCGCTATGAAGGACCTCGGAGAGGCTTCTTACATTTTGGGAATAAGGATAGTAAGAGAAAGAAGTAAGAGACTAATTGGACTTAGTCAGAATACTTACTTGGAGAAGGTACTAAAACGTTTTAGTATGGAAAACTCAAAGAAGGGAGAACTACCGATACAAGGAAATGCCAAGTTGAGTAAGACTCAAAGTCCGAGTACCGAAGCCGAGATAGCAGAAATGAGCCGAGTACCATACGCTTCCGCAGTTGGATCAATCATGTACGCTATGACTTGTACTCGCCCTGATGTAGCCTTCGCTTTGAGCATGGTTAGCAGATATCAAGGGAACCCTGGCAAAGCACATTGGATTGCGGTGAAGAACATCCTTAAGTACCTTCGGAGAACGAAAGAATGGTTCTTAGTCCTTGGAGGGAGTGATGACTTGAAGGTGCGAGGGTATAGTGACGCCAGCTTTCAAACTGACAGGGACAACTATCGTTCGCAGTCGGGCTGGGTCTTTACCCTAAATGGAGGAGCAGTGACATGGAAAAGTTCCAAGCAGGAAACCGTAGCTGATTCAACGTGCGAATCAGAGTACATCGCAGCGAGCGAAGCGTCGAAGGAGGCAATATGGCTAAAGAACTTCATTGGTGATCTTGGAGTTGTGCCGGCCATAAAGGAGCCCATGGAGATTTTCTGTGATAACGAAGGTGCGGTTGCCTTGACCAAGGAACCGAGGGATCATGGTAGATCTCAACATATCGACAGAAAATATCACTTCATTAGACATCGTGTAGAAGAAGGACAACTCGTAGTGAAGAGGATATCATCAGAAGATAACCCAGCAGATCCGCTTACGAAGGGACTAAGTAGGGTTAAGCACTTACAGCATGCTAGGAGTATTGGGCTGAAGGATGATATTAGCATAGATTAGATTGTATTAGAAACGTATAATAGATAAATGTAATTAACATTTGATGATTAAATAAAGAAGTTTTATTTATGAGTAAAGTTACTATCACATGTTAGTTGTTTAACTATTGTTTCACTTTGCATGTTTTGACTTCCAGAATAATTGAGTTTATTAGGAATAATCGAATTATTCAAATGGTCCACAATCGTTCATATGTTGGGAGTAGATATGAATGAAGATTGTCGTGAATTGGTGTGTAGAGTGTCTAAATGGTGTTAGACATAGCAAGAGTTGCTGCAACGTTCATGAGTGCTTACGAACTGGTTTTGAGCATTGGAATAAACCCGCGCTTGCTGGAATCACTTTATGGAATACGATATAAAAGGTGATCGCAAGACGATAATATCATATGGTCTTAAAACCTAGATATATGGTTTATTATTTGTTATTTGATTGTGCATTGATAATGCGAAAACGCATCAGTAACTTGATGTTATAAAACGTATTGTTGTGTATAGTTGGTTAATGAATAAGTAAATGCATATAAGTCGAAGTTTATCTGTAAATTTTATCCTAAGAGGGTAGAAGAGATATCTTGGCCACTCGATGATTTGATTTGACTTATGTGCCGGGCCTGGTCAGAACTGAATTGATGTGTTCGATTAAGTTCTATGTCAAATAAATCGAAGATCGAGAAATCTAAATGCTAGACTAACCATTCCATAGGATTGTCAGCATGATATCTAACAGAGGACTGTACGATCCCTTATCTAAAGGACAAGATTGATTAGATCAGAGTTGACAACGTCTTTGAGAGCTACGATTGCAAACCGTATTATACTTGTATAGTTACTAGACTTATCCAAGTGGGAGACTGTTGGAATAGTGTCTAAGGCTATAACTATATTCGGTGGTGCATGGTCCTTTTGGGTTGCCTTCACCATAGTAACTTGAAGGATGATTTGTTAAGAGAGAGTAAATATTATAAGGAATAATATTTAGCTATTTGATTAATATAAGTCATAAATTAATCGGTATTAATTTGGTGACTTAAAGAGATTAATTAAATAAGAGGGTATAAACTGTCAATTGTTTGATAGTTAGACTTTAGACTATAAATCCATTAGGATGGACTTTAGACGGTTTCTAAGAGCTTTAGGATAGCTCAAAATAGTCCATAAGGATATCTATGGAATGGATTTGGATAGCCTTAAGTGAAGATTATCCAATTAGGGTTTAGGGTGAAACCCTTAAGGAGTCTAAAGGTATAAATAGGCCCTTGGGGTGTGGAATTCGTGTACAATCTTTCAGAACCTAAAGAAAGGAACCTCTGGCCGAATTCCATCCCCTCTCCTCTCTCCTAAATCATCTTGCTTGCTATTGGTGTTTGTAAACCATTAGAGGAGTGACAATTGTGACTCTAGAAGCTCCAAGACAAGAAGATCAACAAGGAACTCAAAGGTATGATTCTAGATCTGTATTAATGTTATTGTTTAACCTAATTAGCCATTAGAAGTCTTGGATTCAAAAGCATGTTTGATAGAAAGCCTAGATCCAAGCAATAGGGTTTTGCATGCGCACATAGGAAAGTTCTTATGGCTAAAACCCAACACTCTTAACATATAAGATTTTCTGTCAACACTACAAGAAAAAAGGCCTTTTACGACGCGCAAAATACGACGCTCATTGATCTATGTTATGCAAAGGAGAGTGACATTAGAAAAATGTCATCTCTTCAAAAAATTTAAGGATAGAAGACACGCATTATTGCGCGCCCTTAAATTAGTGTCTAAAAAAAAACACGGAGGGCACCTATAATAAAATGTGCGTCGTCTAAGGATGTCGCTTTATAATTTTTAATGGAACGCGCGTTCCATCCTTTAACAGTAGGGGGAAATGAAATTCTGAAAAAATTAAAAATCCTGCCTTCCTTTTTTTTCTCCTTTCCCTCTTGCCCTGGACGCTCCTTCCTTCCCCCTCCCGACATTGACTGCTGCTTACTTCTTCCCTCACTTCTACCTACTGGAACCACCATATCTCCCACTCGATGTTGAAATTGTTAGAAAAAGCCCTAATTATACTCTCAAGTCTAAATACAGAAAAAATAGAAGATGGTGAAGAAGTAGCAGTAGAAAAAGCCCTAATCGGAGGTGGTCCTGTTCTTCATTGTTTCTTCGATGTTGAAATTGTTAGAAAAAGCCCTAATCGGAGGTGGTCCTATTCTTCCTCCCACCACGATTCCCAGCTTTTGTTCGCCGGAACACCGATTCCACCGTGGTTTCTGATCCACGCTGACCAGTCATCCCAGTCTTCAACGATTTTCTGCCATTCAAATCCGGATGGGTTGAAAAGAAAAGGGGCGAACAGCCACGACACGACTAGGAACCACATTGAGATGGTTAGGTGGCTCTGTATTTGGCGCCGCCGTGGAGAATTGTGCGACCGAAATAGTGAAGTTTGGTGCCAAGAGAGAAGGTGAAGAAGACAGCGGAGAGCTGGAGGTTCATGATTATTAGACACACACACACACACACACATAATTGAATTCCATTTCTAGGGCAATAGCAGGCAACATCGACACACTCTAAGATTGCAACCTTCTCACCGTCCGTCTGTCTGGTATGTCTCCTCCCAACGTTGATGGTGGTGTTGCCGTCTCAACTACTCATCTCCTCCACCACCGCCTTCCATTCCATCTTTGTTTGCTCCCAATTCCATCTTCGTTTGCTACGTGTCCATCATAAATGATTTTTCTTTTTGTTTTTTTTCTGGCAGAGGGACGTCAACTCAAGAAGGGGCGTCAAAATTTTGAAATTGGAGATGGAAAATTTCTGCTTTCGTCTACGTCTTCTATGTTCCATTGTCGGATCTAACCACCTCCGTATCCTCAACGATCGCCTGCAATATGGTTGATTTTTTTGATGGTTTGAAGGTTTAGGTTCAATCGATTGTCCTACTCCAGCCATGTCACTTTCTTGGCGGATTCAGTTAGATTCCCTCGACCTTCGAATTTCTGGACCTGTAGATCGATAGGTGCGATGGTTGTTAACACTTGCCACTGTTGAAAGGTTCTATGTCTTTAATGGTCCGGCCTCATACCCGGTCCTCATCTGTTACTCTACCCCTGTATAATCACTAAATCATCATATTCTTTCAATTTTCTCCAATTAAATTCATTAGTATTGTTCTGTTCCATTTCCAAATACCGTTGATACGGTAAAAATCCATGAGGATTTGGAGATAATACTGACATGTTTGTTGTTTTGGCCGCCGCCCACCAGGTGTTTGATTAAATGCCTAGATGACTTATTCTATTATGTTATCATGGTTTTATCTGTATTTTATCATCGCTTCATTTTGTTTTCTTAATAAATTACTTTTACCTATTTCAGAAAAGTCAACCTAGGATGGGCTTCATGGTAAATTAAGAAGATTTGAGGGACCACAGAAGGTTGACGCCTCAACAGGTCTCGCCCATTTTCATTACTCTTTGATTTTAGAATACTTTTGATAAGGTTTGTTCAATTTAATGACCCCATCTGCATCTAGCTTAATTTATGAGATTAATTGTATGATTTAGGAACCCCATTAGTGTGCGAGGAGTACTCCATATTGGAAGCAACTATGTTTGGATTTCGAGTTCATAAGCTTAAGTCTTCATTTTTCCTAATTAAGGGTCTCTCTACTATGTCTATGTGAGGGGTATTCCCTCATCATCTGATTTATGCTTCAGTTAGTATTTTTGTTTTGACATATATGATAATTCTAGACTTTCACCCACATATGTTGATCTGATTTTTTATTTTAAACACCTCTACTTTAAGTTAATTGCATATTTTAATGTTCTGGGTCCGATTACCTTGGTTTTAAAAACCAGAACATTGACTGTAATCCTGCTTTTATTGTTCTGGGTGACACCTTCTGATGTAAAGGATCAAGTTGATTTAGATGTGAAGGAAAACGTTGATTCTTATGTGTTTTGAATAAGTTTCAGATGGGAATGGAATGGTAATGTGAAGGTGGAGGTGAAAGTGGTTGGCCATGCAATGTTTGATACTTCTAAAGTAGAGAATATCATGTATGATTAAATTTTTATATTTGTTTTTCTTGATTAATATTTGTATCTTTGTTATGTACTATTTAGTATGATGGAATCAGAAAACAAATGGAATGGAAATGAAAGAAATTAGTTTTTAGTATATTAAGTTTTCTAATTTTCTAAAGAATAGTTTCTTATTTAGAATTATTTGTATTTTTCTTTTAGGGTTTTCATTTTAGAATCATCAAATTCTACCAAAGGGAAGAGACAGCTTCTTAAGCAATATGAATTTCATTCCCCTAATCAACAATATTTAGCCCGTTAATGGTACTTAATCATCTATCAGGTAGAAGCTTTCAAGATTCAAGTTTTTGATGATTATGTAGTAATTGTAGCATAAGTAACAGTTGTTGAATATCCTTTCTTTCCGAGTATCTTGCTGTACTTTTGTTTTAATATATGCATACCAACTTTGTATCTGTAACTAAGATAGCATTTCTGTTTGGTAAGATAATATAATAATTAATAATTTATTTTGTAAATTTTTCAGGTCAACTTTTTCAGAACTTTTATGCATTAAATGACCGCTTTCTATGCCGATTTTCCTGGTATGAATTACAATGGAATCGGAGTTCGCTATTCCATTCCATTGTATGTTTTGTTTCTACAAAAAATGGAATTCAATTATGTTATGTTCTTTTGGATATAAGTTTGTAACACATGGGATTTATGATTGCAGCAAACAATCTTTCTTTTCTTTCCAGACATGATTAAAGGCATGTTTTTGGCTGTAGTTATTGGACCACCTGTTGTGGTTGCCATCATTTTAATAGTACAGGTATTATTCTATCTCTGAGAAATTTCATTTGCCATGTCATCAAAAGTTGCCAGATGGACTATTATCTTTCATGTTTGAGTTGGTTCTCAACTTGTAGAAGAATAACATAAAATATTTTGGCATCTGAGTGTAAAAAATAATATTTGAACTCATAAGTTCCATAATAATACTTTATTGTGTTACATGTACTTTATTACTTACTCATAATATATAATTCAATCTGATTATTGATTATGTTTGGTGAGATCATGTTCTCTGTTCTTGATGCTGCATCTGATAGGGAACCAAAAGTGAGGACTTTTTTTCCCCCTGACACTTGAAATAACAAGGTAAGGAGAGCATTCTAAACATTCTGGAAACTTTAAAAGAAGAGGGAAATAGGGTCTTGTTCAATGCTTTAGCTGTGTTTGCTCTAAGGGAGATCAACTTATCAAAAGTAAGTTACTGTTTCACCCTTTTATTTAATATTTTTGTGATTGAATGAAAGTCTTAATGAAAGTAATTGACAACCCTTTCTCTGTAAATGATGTTGTGATTGTGGGAGAGGTGTTGTGTTTTTCTCTGTTGCTAGGTAACCTTCTCAACAACAACATTCTACTTAAGCAGGTGAGTAATCAAGATTAAGGGAGACTTGTAATCATGTTTGACATTCCTTTCTAGTAAGAAATAGAGTTGTATGATTATTTGTTAGTTTTATAGGAATGTATAACCCATGTTAGCAATGTATTATTTTTGTTTAACATTTGAATGATTCTTTGTATGACATTACAATTTGTGTAATTTATTTTATTTTTTGAGTATGAAAATTTATTTTATATTATGCAATGGATTGTATTTTTTGTATATGGTATTTTATTTCTATTATGAGAAATTAAATGAAAATTTAATTTAAAAATTAATAAATATATAAATTTATTTTTTTTAAACATTTAAATTTACGATACGCAAAAATGTGTGTCATCTTCATTTATGACATGGACTTTCTTGACAGGGGCTTTCTTGATACGCATTGCGTGTCATTAACACGCGCGTCGTAAGGTTACGACACGCGAATGCGTGTCATCTTCCTTTATGACAGGGCCTTCCTTGATACACATTGCGTGTCGTAAACGCGCATCGTAATTGCGCGTCGTAAATGCGCGTCGTCTCTCTTTATGACAGGGCCTTCCTTGACACGCATTTGCGCGTCGTCTGAGCCTTTTACGACGCGCGATGAGCGTCGTAAAAGGCCTTTTTTCTTGTAGTGCAAGAACTATTTCTTGACAATTATATATTCAAGAGTTAGTGTGAGACCTTATCACGAAAACACTTCATGTAATTGGTCTTAGTTGATCTTTGTTTTTTGTCCAAAACATCACAACTTACCAATTTCAAATGTGCAAGAGTAAGAAACAGTTCTATGTCACATTCCATGATGTGTTATAAACCTACTTAAGATATGTTACTCATAACTCTAAGACTCGATATTGGAACGAAGTATGACTCATCCTTTTGATTTTAACCACTTTAACAATTCCCCATACCTCTCCTTAGTCATATAAATGCACTAAGGTATCCTTAAAGGATCAAATGTGACATGGTTCCATAATCATTAGGATGATCATAAAGCACGATACTAAAGTGCTCTCCTTTCCTTACAGATTGGAGAAACTTTTATCTTTCTGCCTAATTGATTCTTCTTATTCGTTCTCCTATACTTTGAAACTTTCAAAGTATTAGAATTACACTTCATATTGTAAGTATAACCATATTTACTTAACTTTTAGTAAATTATGACGAATGGTCTTTATCATTCTTTGTGGTAGACCTGACCAGTTCACAACAATGTGTACTAGATCTCATAGTCCTTCACTTGACTCACATACTTATGCGAACAAGGAATTAGTCTTAATTTTCCAAAGTACCAAGATTTTCATACTTCATATAATTCAAATCACATGATTCCATGTTTCTGTCCAATTGAAACTTGGGCGATGTGAATCTTCATTTCTTAGAAAATTACGACACTACCACAATCGACATAACTAAGAATCAAACATTTCAACATTGCTATTAAAAAACATATAAACAACATTTTTCACAAATTCCATTGCAAAGATATATAAAATAAGACAAAATAAAAAATTTTCTTTTATTTATAACAATGCGGAAAGCTTGTCATTACAACGAAAATACATATGAAAACTTTGTTTCTAAATATTCCTAAACAATCTATCATAACTCCTAAACAGCAGCTCAAAATTCTGATCATCGAACCATGCAATCGAAATCCACTTCTTCATGATCAGACTCAACATGCTATTTCCTTCTTTCTATTTGATTCTGCAAAACATCAAAATGTAATCTTATCACATCATGTTATTAAGAATCTATAAGTAGGAACTTAACAGAGTTAGATAATTGGACTACCTGGAGTGGAGCCATACATTTTGACTTTACCATCCTTGCGATCTTTTTGGTAGACATGGCAGCAAACGGTTTGACCTTGGCCGATTCTTAGAATGGTACACAGGACAATCACAGACTTAGCCTTTCTATTTACCATTTGGTCAAACGGTTTGACCTTGGCCGATTCTTTTCCATTGGGAAGAGAAGACTTTTCTGGACTTCCAATGTCGCCATTGTCAATATCCATGGAAGTTTGGGAGATTGATCTTTCAATAAAATTTGCTTGACCAGTGCACTAAATCATTGCTGATTCAGCAGCAATTAGCAAATAGGTAAGATCGATAAGGGTCACGTCGTGATCGATCATATAATAGTCTATAACAAACTGATCATATGAATCAGGATGTGATTGAAGAACCAAGTCAACAACCAACTTCCTGGAGAAAATGACACCCAACATTCCCAGCCTGTCAATATGCAACTTCATCTCCAAGACATGAGCACATACAAACTTTTCATCTTCGTGTTTGCTTGCCAATAGGGATTGAGTAACCTTGAATTTTTCAAGTCAACACACACATGGGTCAGGGACGATAATTGGAGGAGGTGGAGGAAGTGAAGTATGATTTCTAGTTCCTTGATTAAAACATGGAACATCATCTTCATGAAGAAAACTTTTTCCATAAGATTCGGGAAGGTCATAGTTGTCAAAACTAGACATCTACAAGGGGAGAAATTCAAGTTAGTTGATTTAATCATTAATATAACATCCAAATGAAATATTAAGTCTAGGACCCAATACAATAATTTACAATTCAGAAGAAGGATGCCGTAATCTAATTGCAAACTATTTGTCGGTAGGTAAATGACGATTTCCCATTTCCACCATGAAAACAAAAATTTTAAACGAATTAGGTTTTAAATGAAACTCCTAGATCTTTTGAGATACCTTGAACTTTTCAATGTCATGTTTAATCTCTATTATGCCCTTCAAGTTTGTGACTGGGATACCGAGGATCACAAACAAGGTGTGAATAACCATGAAAATTAGCTTGGTACTCTTGATGTCATTAATCATCTAATCAATGTGCAATGATCATTGATCAATGATAATTTACGAGAAACCCATTGCCATCCTTCATTAGTCCACATTAGTGTGTTGGTTAACCACACACGCTCCACTAACTGACTAATAAGGTGCAATGTGTAATTTCATGGGTTAGCATCAAATTCATATTTTCCTAAAGTAACTAAGATTGGGAATTTATAAAAGGTTTAGTTACTTTATATTTCATTATATGTAACAGCCGGATTTTTCAGGTATCTTGTATATTTATGTTTTTGGTGATTTGAGAGGGGACTCGGCGAGTTGGAGCTCAGACTCGCTGAGTAGGGACGCGGATCTGGTCGCGGGATCGCGCCTGGACTCGGCGAGTCCAGGATATGGACTCGGCGAGTCAGCGCTGTGTAATGAAACCCTAATTTCTCGGGTTTGAGACCTATTTAAAGGGCCTAATGGCCGTCATTTGTGCTCACCATTCCCTTGAGTGAAACCCTAATCGAGTGTGAGCATTTGGAGCAAAGTAGAAGGCCATTATTGATCTTGGAGGTGTCATTGTTGCAAGGAAGGGGAAGAACTAGCCAAGGGAAAGCAAGTGGAGCCACTTCTGAGAGTTTGGAGTCCAGAGCATCACTATTATGGTAATAATTTCGAGTTATCTTCTTCCTTGTTGATATTTATCTAGATTTAGGGTTTGTTGAACCCTTTTGTGGCAAGATCTAGTGCCCCCTTGGTTCCTTATGAGGTTTGAACCATAGATCTAGACCCTTAGAGGTCCAGAGTGTCCCTTTACCCAAGCTTTTTGGGAATCAATGGAGGCTTTGGATTGGAATCCTTATGCCTTAGGTCAAAACTCCATTTATGAGCCATGGGGTGTGTTATGGGCACCAAGATAGAAGCTTTACGTGATGACTCAGTCTAGGGAGGCCAGATCTATAGATTGTGGAAGCAGATCTAACCTTAGAAGCAAGTTGGAGTGGTTGCATGGCATGGACTCGCCGAGTCTGTTCATCAGACTTGGCGAGTAGTTTGAAGATTGCCTTGGGATTGCTCAGTGAGTGGTCCAATCGAGTCATGGGTAGACTCAGTGAGTCAGGGTGAGTTGGAGAGGGACGACAAGTGGACTGAGTCGAACTGGGACTCGCCGAGTTGTTCTTGAGACTCGGCGAGTTGAGTCGGGGTGGCCCCGCGATTCTTCCAGGTGAAACTCATCGAGTAAGGGGGAATACTCGACGTGTAGGAAGGGAATTTCAGAGGGTTGGTGAAAACCTCTAGACTCGCCGAGTCACCGTAGCGCACTCGCCGAGTCCGGTTAAAGTTGACCATTGACCGTTGACCAAAAGTTGACGTGTGTTGACTTCTTGGGTATAGTCAACCTTAGAAGATATAAAGTGTTAACTAGAGGCATACGTTATTATAGGAGGAGTAGAGCTCGGAGGATCGAGCACGAGGGATATTCAGGATTCGTGAGATACCGAGATACGCGAGGTGAGTCTTCTCACTATACTTTACCTTGAGTAGGTAACCAGAGTTATGTGATAGAGTATTTGTATGCTATGTATGTTATGTGTTGTACTGCATTATTTCTATGTGATTTATGTGGTGCATGTTTATCAGAGTTAGAACCTGAGGGTTCACAGAGTTTGGGTGCACGGACCCACAGAGTTATAGCCTCAAGTGGCTATTATGTGTTAAATGTGGTATTTTGGGGAACTCACTAAGCTTTGTGCTTATAGTGTTTGATGTTATTGTTTCAGGTACTAGTGACGACTGCGGGAAGGCGCCGGCTTGATCCGTACACACACACTCGGAGTTTTTACATTGTGATCTTGGGATTTTGTATTGACCTAAATTGGATAATTAATATGGTTGTTTGATGAATATTAATTGAATTATGTTTTATTAAAATTTGAAAAATTTGTTTTGAAATTTACGGTGTTACAATTTGGTATCAGAGCCTTGGTTTGAGGGATTCGGGTACACCTTCGGGAGTATTTGAACTCAAACTGAGGAATTGGAAGGATATTTTCAAAAGAAAACCTAACTTTTCTAAGAGTAAAAGATTTTCTTGAAAAAGAAACAAATTCCAGGAAGAAACGTGTGTACGATCAGTCAGCGCCCGAACGGTGAATTCCCAAAATACCTTTATATTATGTAATATTGATATTGATATGATGTATCTGCATGTTAGAGTAGGCTAGGTATTGCTAATAAGACTAGAGTGGCCTGATTTGTGATGCCTTAGCCTAGGGAGAGGTGAGTTGCTATGAGATGCTTGAGAATGAGTAGGTAGCAGCGAGGGGCTTATGAGAGATCTATTAGAGAGTGGTCTATGCATGATAGAGTACTTGGGATTTGGGATCCGAAGAGGAAGATTTGGGGTGTGTACTGAGACGTTGTGGACAGTAGTATTGGGCCCGTACTACTGAAAGCACCGGGGCGGTGCACAGTCCAAATAAGAATCTTTAGGATACCAAGAATCAAGGAGGGGTGGATTGTCGAGTGTGAGTATGCTTGAGTGAATTCTAATTTATCACATGTTGTATTTCATAGGTTGATCATGGTGAGGACACGTCATATGCCGGTGGGTGCCGGAGCTAGTGATGAGGAGATTCGACAGATCATTCATGAGGAGGTGGCTGCGGTCATCAGGGCTGAGATACCAGAGATGTTCAGGTCTATTAAGACCACGATGATTGAAACATTTGACGAGCATTACGCCGCTCTTTCTGAGGCTGCTGTTGCAGCGGCTACCGCAGCGATCGCTGCAGCGAGACCCCAGGGAGGTGATGCGTCGCTGTTTCGGGAGTTCAGCAACACCAAACCACCAGAGTTTGATGGGACACAGGATCCGGTGGCAGCTATGAGGTGGATATCTGATATGGAGGGGTGATTCTTCACTTGCTCATCTCCTGAGCATCTGAAGGTTCGATTCGCGCTGAACCAGCTTCGCTTGGGAGCGAAGGACTGGTGGAAGTTTGTGACGGCGCATTTTACGCTTGCTAAGCTTTCGGCGGTGACCTGGGAGAGGTTCACTACCATGTTCCGGGATGAGTACGTTCCCCAGGTGGAGAGGGAGCGTTTGGCACAGGAGTTTCTGACCCTCAAGCAGGGTACTGAGTCAGTTACAACGATCACGAGGATGTTCCATGAGAGGGCGATGTTCTGCCCTGAGCACGTGTCCACTGAGCAGGCACGTATGAGCCGCTACTTGAGCATTTTGAGATGGGATATTCGGGAGTTCGCCGCGAACTCCTCGTATCGGACATTTTCTGAGCTTCAGGCAAATGCTCGGAAGAGGGAGATTGAGCTTGAGACACAGGCCAGGGAGGAGGCGGAGTCTCTGGGGAGGGATCGGCGACCGACACAGTCTTAGCCGGCAGCCAAGCGGGCCAAGCCCGCTGATCCCAAACTCGGGAGCCAGAAGGGCCGCACTTGCAGGAAGTGCAGCAAGGGTCATGATGGAGTCTGTCGAGCAGGATCTTGCTACAAATGTGGCAAGGAGGGGCATATGGCCAAGGACTGCCCCAAGGGGTTTTGCAGTGTGTTTTCACTGCAACCAGATCGGACACCGGAAGATGGAGTGTCCGCTGCTGCGCGGAGCATCTCAGGGATCTGCCCCTGCCGCCATCAGAGCTACAGAGAGTCGGCCCGTGAAGGCCGAGGTGCCGAGAGCTCGAGGGAGAGCCTTTCAGCTGACTGCGGAGGAGGTCCGCGCTGCACCCGATGTTGTGGCTGGTACGTTTCCTTCTATGTATTTATTTTTGGTGTTGAGATATTATGCTTATATTATGTTATGCATAGGTACCTTCCTTGTGAACTCTGTGCCTGGTTTAGTGTTATTTGACTCGGGTGCGAGTCGGTCTTTTGTATCTTTGGCCTTTAGTCAGCATATCAGTGTTAGTTGTGAGGCATTGAGTCGGCCTCTGCGGGTTTCCATAGCTGCCGACAGAGTGATTTGTGCCACGAAGGTCCTCCGGGGATGTGTGTTAGAGATTTTTGGGGTTGAGTTTCCGATTGATCTGGTTCCTATTGCGATGGGTGATGTCTGTGTCATTGTGGGCATGGACTGGTTGAGCCGATTCGGCGCGGTTATCGACTGTGAGCGTCAGCTGGTGACCATACGAGATCCTAGTGGGGGAGTTCTTTCGGTGTACGACGTGGGTACACGTTCTAGATCAGCCTTTTGTTCGGCCGCTAGGGCGAGGCAGTGTTTACAGCAGGGCTGTAAGGGTTTTGTGGCATATGTGATGGATACGCGAGTGATCTCTGAGAGACCGAGTTCAGTGGATGAGGTTCCGGTGGTGTGTGAGTTTACAGATGTTTTTCCCGAAGAATTACCGGGTGTGCCTCCCGTGAGGCAAGTAGAGTTCAGTATTAATTTGGTTCCGGCAGCCGCGCCTATTGCTAAGGTGCCTTATCGTCTTGCACCTCCAGAGATGCAAGAGTTATCCTCGCAGCTTCAGGAGCTGCTGGGGAAGGGGTGTATTCGGCCGAGTAGCTCGCCGTGGGGAGCGCCCATTCTGTTTGTGAAGAAGAAGGACGGCTCGCATCGAATGTGTATTGATTACCGAGAATTGAATAAGCTAACGGTCAAGAACCGTTACCCGTTGCCGAGGATCGACGATTTATTCGATCAGTTACAGGGAGCATCTTGGTTCTCCAAGATCGATTTGAGGTCGGGCTATCATCAGGTGAGAGTGCGGGACGAGGACGTCCAGAAGACAACGTTCAGGATGCGATATGGGCATTATGAGTTTGTCGTGATGCCTTTTGGGCTCAGCAATGCCCCGACTGTGTTCATGGATCTCATGAACAGGGTATGCAGGCCGATGTTGGATCGGTCAGTGATTGTATTCATCGATGATATTCTGGTATATTCGAGATCTAGAGAGCAGGATGAGGAGCATTTGAGGGAAGTTCTTGGGGTTTTGAGATCGGAGAAACTTTATGCAAAGTTTTCCAAGTGCGATTTCTGGTTGCGGGAGGTCCAATTTCTGGGACATCTTGTTAATCAGAAAGGGATATTGGTCGATCCGGCCAAGGTTGAGGCGGTGATGAGTTGGGAGGTGCCAAAGTCACCCTCTGAGATCAGGAGCTTCCTTGGGTTGGCAGGGTACTATCGGAGGTTTATCAAGGATTTTTACAAGATCGCGGTGCCACTCACCAGATTGACCCGGAAGGGTGTTACATTTTTATGGGGTCCCGAGCAGCAGACCTCCTTTGAGACGCTTCGCCAAAGGTTGTGCGAAGCTCCGGTATTAGCTCTTCCAGAAGGGATGGAAGATTTTGTGGTATTTTGTGATGCATCGATTTTAGGGTTGGAAGCGGTACTGATGCAGAAGGGACATGTGATAGCATATGCATCGAGGCAGTTGAAGCCTCATGAGACGAGATATCCCACACATGATCTAGAGTTGGGGGCAGTGGTGTTCGCCCTCAAGATTTGGCGTCACTACTTGTATGGGGTTTTTTGTACGATATACACGGATCACAAGAGCTTGAAGTACTTGATGGATCAGCCTAACCTAAATATGCGGCAGAGGAGGTGGTTAGATGTGGTCAAGGATTATGATTGTGAGATCCTGTACCACCCGGGCAAGGCTAATGTGGTAGCTGACGCGTTGAGCTGTAGGGCGGAGAGTACACCACTGCGAAATGTATGTTTGAGATTGACCATGATAGCTCCAGTTCTGGACGCCATTCGTGGGGCATAGGCCGAGGTTGTGCATCCGGAGATGCAGAAGAGAGAACGGGTTGTTGGTTTGGTTTCAGAGTTCGTTTCGGATAGTCGAGGGCTTATGACTTTTCAGGGCCGGATTTGGGTACCGTTTGTGGGCGGTACGCGTACTACTTTGTTGGAGGAAGCTCATAGATCGAAATTTTCGATCCATCCCGGGGCTACGAAAATGTATTTGGATTTGAGGAAAGAGTATTGGTGGCCCTGTATGAAGAGGGACGTCGCATGGTTTGTCGAGAGGTGTTTGACCTGCCGAAGGGTTAAGGCCGAGCACCAGAGACCGCATGGCAAGTTGCAGCCATTGGAGGTTCCCGAGTGGAAGTGGGAACAGATCACTATGGATTTCATCACCAAATTGCCAAGGACTGCCAGAGGAGTTGATGCAATTTGGGTGATTGTGGATAGGTTGACGAAGAGCGCTCACTTTCTTGCCATCAGTGAAAGTTCTTCGGTGAAGAAATTGGCAGAGGTTTATGTGAGGGAAGTGGTATCTCGGCATGGGGTGCCGATCTCGATTGTTTCGGACCGTGATGTGCGTTTCACTTCCGATTCTGGAAGAAATTTCATGAGGAGTTGGGAACTAAACTGCATTTTAGTACCGCATATCATCCCCAGACAGATGGCCAGAGTAAGCGGACGATTCAGACGCTTGAAGACATGCTTCGAGCATGTGTATTGGATTTCGGGGGTAACTGGGATGCGTATTTACCCTTGGCGGAGTTTTCCTACAATAACAGCCATCATTCGAGCATCGGTATGCCGCCCTTTGAGCTGTTGTATGGTAGGAGGTGTCGGACTCCCATTTGTTGGGGTGAGGTTGGGCAGAGAGTGATGGGCAGTACAGAGATCGTGATTCAGACGACAGAGCAGATACTGTAGGTCAGACAGAGATTATTGACCGCCCAGAGCCGACAAAAGAGTTATGCGGACAGGCGCCGGTCCGAGCTTGAATTTCAGGTCGGCGACTTCGTTCTCCTGAAGGTTTCTCCTTGGAAAGGAGTGATTCGGTTCAGGAAGAGGGGGAAGTTGGGGCCCCGGTTTATAGGTCCATTTCGTGTGATTGCGAGGGTAGGCCGGGTAGCTTATCGGTTGGAGTTGCCAACAGAGTTGGGACAGATCCATGACACTTTTCATGTGTCGCAGTTGAGGAAGTGTATAGCCGATGAATCGGCAGTGGTTCCGTTAGAGGATATTCAGGTGGATGCAAGCCTGAATTATGCCGAGAGACCAATGGCCATCAGAGATCGGAAGATCAAGGTTCTGAGAAATAAGGAGGTACCTATGGTGTTGGTTCAGTGGCAACACTGGAGGGGATCAGAGATGACCTGGGAGCCAGAGCGTATGATGCAGGAGCAGCATCCGGAGCTGTTTTTAGAGCGAGACTTCGAGGGCGAAGTCTAGTCCTAGTGGGGGAGAGTTGTAACAGCCGGATTTTTCAGGTATCTTGTATATTTATGTTTTTGGTGATTTGAGAGGGGACTCGGCGAGTTGGAGCTCAGACTCGCTGAGTAGGGACGCGGATCTGGTCGCGGGATCGCGCCTGGACTCGACGAGTCCAGGATATGGACTCGGCGAGTCAGCGCTGTGTAATGAAACCCTAATTTCTCGGGTTTGAGACCTATTTAAAGGGCCTAATGGCCGTCATTTGTGCTCACCATTCCCTTGAGTGAAACCCTAATCGAGTGTGAGCATTTGGAGCAAAGTAGAAGGCCATTATTGATCTTGGAGGTGTCATTGTTGCAAGGAAGGAGAAGAACTAGCCAAGGGAAAGCAAGTGGAGCCACTTCTGAGAGTTTGGAGTCCAGAGCATCACTATTGTGGTAATAATTTTGAGTTATCTTCTTCGTTGTTGGTGTTTATCTAGATTTAGGGTTTGTTGAACCGTTTTGTGGCAAGATCTAGTGCCCCCTTGGTCCCTTATGAGGTTTGAACCATAGATATGGACCCTTAGAGGTCCAGAGTGTCCCTTTACCCAAGCTTTTTGGGAATCAATGGAGGCTTTGGATTGGAATCCTTATGCCTTAGGTCAAAACTCCATTTATGAGCCATGGGGTGTGTTATGGGCACCAAGATAGAAGCTTTACGTGATGAATCAGTCTAGGGAGGCCAGATCTATAGATTGTGGAAGCAGATCTGACCTTAGAAGCAAGTTGGAGTGGTTGCATGGCATGGACTCGCCGAGTCTGTTCATCAGACTTGGCGAGTAGTTTGAAGATTGCCTTGGGATTGCTCAGTGAGTGGTCCAATCGAGTCATGGGTAGACTCAGTGAGTCAGGGTGAGTTGGAGAGGGACGACAAGTGGACTGAGTCGAACTGGGACTCGCCGAGTTGTTCTTGAGACTCGGCGAGTTGAGTCGGGGTGGCCCCGCGATTCTTCCAGGTGAAACTCGTCGAGTAAGGGGGGAATACTCGACGTGTAGGAAGGGAATTTCAGAGGGTTGGTGAAAACGTCTAGACTCGCCGAGTCACCGTAGCGCACTCGCCGAGTCCGGTCAAAGTTACCCGACTCCATCCCAAAGTGGCATTTGAGTGGATTCAACTTCATATTATTTTCGTCTACAATGTCAAAGGCTTCTTTGAGAATTCTGAGACGATCTTCAGCTTTCATTGAGTTCATTACCATGTCGTCAATATAACCTCCATGGTGTCCCCCAGCTTGTCTTTAAATATATGATTCACCAATCTTTGATATGTTGCACCTGGATTTTTAAGACAAAAGGCATTGCAGTGTAACAATATATACCTATTGGTTTTATAAACACTATATCTTCGTGATCAGATGGTTCCATCTAGATTTGTTGGAATCCTACTGAAGCATCCATGAAGGTTAAGAGTTCGTGGCCAGCCGTTGCATCTATCATAGAGTCAATATGTGGTAGAGGGAAAGGATCTTTAGGAAAATCCTTGTTAAGATCCATGTAGTCTACACACAATCACCATTTGTCATTTTTCTTTTGTACAAAACCACGTTAGCTAGCCATCTTGGGAACTTCACTTCCTTGATTATTCCAGTCTTAAGGAGCTTCCTTACTTCTTCTTAGATGATCTGATTCCTTTCAGGTGAAAAATTCCTTCTCTTTTGGTGTATTGGTCTGAAAGAAGGATCAATATTAAATTTGTGAGTGATAATACTCTTATCTATACTTGTCATATCTTCGCGTTTCCATGTGAATGTCTTGCTTCTGGTTCGGAGGAATTTTAGTAGGTGTTGCTCGATTTGCTTAGGTATCGAGGATCCTTTGAGGACTTTAGCTTCAGGATGCTCGATGCTTAGTGTAACACCGAAAATTTAAAACCAATTTTTCATTTTTATATAAAACATAATTCCATTAATATTCATAAAACAACCATTTAATTGTTCAACAGTACAAAATCCCAAGATCGAAATGTCAAACTCCAAACGTGTGTGTGTACGGATCAAGCCGGCGCCTTCCCGCGGTTGTCACTAGTACCTGAAACAATAACATCAACACTGTAAGCACAAGGCTTAGTGAGTTTCCCAACATACCACATATAGCACATATTAGCCACTCTAGGCTATAACTCTGTGGGTCCGTGCACCCAAACTCTGTGAACCCTCAGGTTCTAACTCTGATAAACATGCACCACATAAATCACATAGAAATCATGCAGTACAACACATAACATATATATAGCACACAAGTAATCTACCACATAGCTCTGGTTACCTACTCAAGGTAAAGTATAGTGAGAAGACTCACCTCACGTGTCTCGGTAAACCGTAACCCTGAAATCACTAAACACTCGATCTGCCGAGCTGAAGTCCCCCCTATAGCACAATACATCTCTAATTAACACTTTCCCAACTAGGGTTGACCACACTATAACAAGACAATCTAGGTCAACGCTGGTCAACGGTCAATTTGACCGGACTCGGTGAGTGCACTATAGCGACTCGGCGAGTCTGAGCGCATACACCAATTTCCCTGGAATCCTCTCTTGACACGTCGAGTATTTCCCTCATCTTGACGAGCTCCACCTGGCACGAGTTGTGGGGCCACCACGACTCAACTCACCGAGTCTCAAGAACAACTCGGCGAGTCCGGTTTGACTCGGTCCACCTGTCCATCCTGACTTCCCCCTTGACCCACTGAGTTCACTCATCCCAACTCGGCGAGGCCACTCGCTGAGTGGTCGTGCAATATTCAAGCTACTCGCCGAGTCTGTTCTTCGGACTCGGCGAGTCCGTGCCATGCACTGACTCAATCTTGCTCTAAAGGCCAGATCCAGTCCATTAATCCATAGATCCAGTCCCTCCAAGCTTATTTAGCACGTAAAGTCACAATCTTGAGGCACATATAACCTCTACATGATCATAAATGATGTTTTTGACTCAAATACTTCAACACAAGGTCAAGGACTCCATTTCCACCCATAAAGCTTGATGAGTGAGGCCCTCTGGACCTCTATGGATCCAGATCCAAGGTCTCAACTCAAAGAGGGAACCAAAGGGGCACCAAATCACCCCATAAATGACCACATTAAACCCTAAATTGCATCAAACTTCATCACATAGAAAATGGTCCGAAATAATACCTCTAGGTTGATGATCCAAGCTCCAAATCCACGAAATAGCAACCTCCTTTGCTTCCTCTTGCTTAGGACCTCCTTCTTCTTGCTAAACAACACACACAAGATCAAGATTGGCTCTCTTTCCTTCAAAAAACGCTCAAGAACTCTAGGGACACTCTCTGGGGGTTGGGTGAGCACAAATGACGGCCATAAGGCCCCTTAAATAGGCCTCAAACCCGGAGGTTTAGGGTTTAATAACACAGTGCAGACTCGCCGAGTCCATACCCTGGACTCGCCGAGTCCAAGCGCGCACCCTCGATCAGTCCCGCGTCCCTACTCGGCGAGTCCGAGCTCCAACTCGCCGAGTCCCTCTCACAATATATAAAAATTCAAACTTACAAGATACCTGGTAAAAATCCGGATGTTACAACTCTCCCCCACTAGAACTGGACTTCGCCCTCGAAGTCCCGCTCTAAAACAACTCCGGATGCTGCTCCCGCATCATACCCTCCGGCTCCCAGGTCATCTCTGATCCCTTCCGATGTTGCCACTGAACCAATACCAGAGGTACCTCCTTGTTCCTCAAAATCTTGATCTTCCGATCCCTAATAGCCACTGGTCTCTCCGCATAATTCAGGCTCGCATCAACCTGGATATCCTCTAGTGGGACCACTGCCGACTCATCGGCTATACATTTTCTCAACTGCGATACATGAAAAGTGTTGTGAATCTGCCCCAACTCTACTGGTAACTCCAGCCGATAGGCTACCCGGCCTACCCTGGCAATCACACGAAACGGGCCAATAAACCGAGGCCCCAATTTGCCCCTTTTCCTGAACCGGATCACTCCTTTCCAAGGAGAAACCTTTAGGAGAACAAAGTCGCCGACCTGAAATTCCAGCTCGGACCGGCATCTATCCGCGTAACTCTTCTGTTGGCTCTGAGCGGTTAGTAACCTCTGCCTGACCAGCTGTATCTGCTCTGTCGTCTGATTCACGATCTCTGTACTGCCCATTACCCTTTGCCCAACCTCTCCCCAACATATGGGAGTCCGACACCTCTTACCATACAACAGCTCAAAGGGCGGCATACCAATGCTCGAATGATAGCTGTTATTGTAGGAAAACTCCGCCAAAGGCAAATGCGTGTCCCAACTACCCCCAAAGTCCAGTACACAAGCTCGAAGCATGTCCTCGAGTGTCTGTATCGTCCGCTCACTCTAACCGTCGGTCTGGGGGTGGTATGCGGTACTAAAATGCAACTTAGTACCCAACTCCTCATGAAATTTCTTCCAAAAACGGGAAGTGAAACGCACATCGCGGTCTGAAACAATCGAGATCGGCACCCCATGCCGAGATACAACCTCCCTTACGTAAATCTCCGCCAACTTCTCTGCTGAAGAAATTTCACTGATGGCAAGAAAGTGAGCGCTCTTTGTCAATCTATCCACAATCACCCAAATTGCATCAACTCCTCTGGCAGTCCTCGGCAATTTGGTGATAAAGTCCATAGTGATCTGTTCCCACTTCCACTCGGGAACCTCCAATGGCTGTAACTTGCCATGCGGTCTCTGGTGTTCGGCCTTTACCCTTCGACAGGTCAAACACCTCTCGACAAACCATGCTACATCCCTCTTCATACAGGGCCACCAATACTCCTTCCTTAGATCCAAATACATCTTCGTGGCCCCAGGGTGGATCAAAAATTTCGATCTATGAGCCTCCTCCATCAATGTGGCACGGGTACCACCCACAAACGGTACCCAGATCCTGCCCTGATAAGTCATAAGGCCTCGACTATCCGATATAAACTCAGAAACCATCCCAACAACCCGCTCTCTCTTCTGCATCTCCGGACGCACGGCCTCTGCCTGAGCCCCACGAATGGCATCCAGAACTGGAGCCATCACGGTCAATCTCAAACATACATCTCGCAGGGGTGTACTCTCCGCCCTGCAACTCAACGCGTCGGCTACCACATTAGCCTTGCCCAGGTGGTACAAGATCTCGCAATCATAATCCTTGACCACGTCTACCCATCTTCTCTGCCGCATATTTAGGTTAGGTTGATCCATCAAGTACTTCAAACTCTTGTGGTCCGTGTAAATCGTACAACGAACCCCATACAAGTAGTGCCGCTAAATCTTGAGGGCGAACACTACTGCCCCCAACTCCAAATCATGTGTGGGGTACCTCGTCTCGTGAGGCTTCAACTGCCTCGATGCATAGGCTATCACATGACCCTTCTGCATCAATACCGCTCCCAATCCTAGGATCGATGCATCACAGAATACCACAAAACCTTCCATACCTTCCGGAAGGGCTAATACTGGAGCTTCACACAACCTCTGGCGAAGCGTCTCAAAGGAGGTCTGCTGCTCGGGACCCCATGCGAATGTCACACCCTTCCGGGTCAATCTGGTGAGTGGAACCGCAATCTTGGAGAAATCCTTAATAAATCTCCGATAATACCCTGCCAACCCGAGGAAACTCCGGATCTCAGAAGGTGACCTCGGCACCTCCCACCTCATCACTGCGTCAACCTTGGCCGGATCGACTAATATCCCCTTCTGGTTAACGAGATGTCCCAGAAACTGGACCTCCCGTAACCAGAAATCGCACTTGGAAAACTTTGCGTAAAGTTTCTCCGCTCTCAAAACCCCAAGCACCTCCCTCAAATGCTCCTCGTGCTGCTCACTAGATCTCGAATATACCAGAATATCATCAATGAAAACAATCACCGACCGATCCAACATCGGCCGACATACCCTGTTCATGAGGTCCATGAACACAGCCGGGGCATTGGTGAGCCCAAAAGGCATCACCACAAACTCATAATGCCCATAACGCGTCCTGAAAGCTGTCTTCTGGACGTCCTCGTCCCGCACTCTCACCTGATGATAGCCCGACCTCAAATCAATCTTGGAGAACCAAGATGCTCCCTGTAGCTGATCGAATAAATCGTCGATCCTCGGCAGCGGGTAACGGTTCTTGACCGTCAGCTTATTCAATTCCCGGTAATCAATACACATGCGATGCGAGCCATCCTTCTTCTTCACAAACAAGATGGGTGCTCCCCACGGCGAGCTACTCGGCCGAATAAACCCCTTCCCCAGCAACTCCTGAAGTTGCGAGGATAACTCCTGCATCTCTGGAGGCGCAAGGCGATACGGCACCTTAGCAATAGGCGCGGCTCCCGGAACCAAATCGATGCCAAACTCCACTTGCTTCATGGGAGGCACACCGGGTAACTCTTCGGGAAATACATCTAGAAACTCCCGCACCACCGGAACTTCCTCCACAGAGCTCGGTCTCTCAGAGATCACTCGCGTATCCATCACATACGCTACATAACCCTTACAGCCCTGCTGTAAACACTGCCTCGCCCTAGCAGCCGAACAAAAGGTTGATCCAGAACGTGTACCCTCGCCGTATACTGAAAGAACTTCCCCACTAGGATCTCGTATAGTCACCAGCTGTCGCTCGCAATCGATAACCGCACCGAATCGGCTCAACCAATCCATGCCCACTATAACACAGACATCACCCATCGCAATCGGAATCAGGTCGATCGGAAACTCAACCCCGAATATCTCCAATACACATCCCCTGAAGACCTCAGTAGCACAAATCACCCTGTCGGCGGCTATGGAAACCCGCAGGGGCCGACTCAATGTCCCCCGACTAACACTGATACGCTGACTAAATGCCAAAGACACAAAAGATCGACTCGTACCCGAGTCAAATAACACTAAAGCAGGTACAGAATTCACAAGGAAGGTACCTATGCATAGCATAATATAAGCATAATATCTCAACACCATAAATAAATAATGAGAAGGAACATACTAGCCACAACGTCAGGTGCAGCGCGGACCTCTTCCGCAGTCAACTGGAAGGCTCTCCCCCGAGCCCTCGGTGCCTCGGCCTTCACGGGCCGACTCTCTGTAGCAGCAGCTCTGATGGCGGCGGGAGCAGACCCCTGGGATGTCCCGCGCAGCAGCGGACACTCCGCCTTCCGGTGTCCAGTCTGGTTGCAGTGGAAGCACACTGCAAATCCCTTGGTGCAATCCTTAGCCATGTGCCCCTCCTTGCCACATTTGTAGCAAGACCCTGCCCGACAGGCGCCATCGTGACCCTTGCCGCACTTCCCACAAGTGCGGCCCTTCTGGCTCCCGGGTCGGGGATCAGCGGGCTTGGCCCGCTTGGCTGCCGGCTGGGACTGTGCCGGCCGCCGATCCCTCCCCATAGACTCCGCCTCCTCCCTGGCCTGAGTCTCAAGCTCAATCTCCCTCTTCCGAGCATTTGCCTGAAGCTCGGCAAATGTCCGGTACGAGGAGTTCGCAGCGAACTCCCGAATATCCCGTCTCAAAATGCTTAGGTAACGGCTCATACGTGCCTGCTCGGTGGACACGTGCTCAGGGCAAAACATCGCCCTCTCCTGAAACATCCTCGTAATCGCTGTAACTGACTCGGTACTCTGCTTGAGGGTCAGAAACTCCTGTGCCAGACGTTCCCTCTCCACCTGAGGAACGTACTCATCTCGGAACATGGAAGTGAACCTCTCCCAGGTCACTGCTGAAACCTCAGTCGGTGTGAAATGCGCAGTCACAAACTTCCACCAGTCCTTCGCTCCCAAGCGAAGCTGGTTCAGCGCGAACCGAACCTTCAAATGCTCAGGGGACGAGCAAGTGAAGAAACATCCTTCCATATCAGATATCCACCTCATAGCTGCCACCGGATCCTGCGTACCATCAAACTCTGGTGGCTTGGTGTTGCTGAACTCCCTAAACAACATCGCATCACCCCCCTGGGGTCTTGCCGCAGCAATCGCTGCGGTAGCTGCTGCAACCGCAGCCTCAGAAAGAGCGGCATAGCGCTCGTCAAACGTCTCAATCAAAGCGGTCTTAATGGACCCGAACATCTCTGGTATCTCAGCTCTGATGACCGCAGCAACCTCCTCATGAATGATCTGTCGAATCTCCTCATCACTAGATCCGGCATCCTCCGGCATGTGTCGTGTCCTCACCATGATCAACCTCTGAAATACAACATGCGATAATTAGAATTCACTCGAACACTCTTACATTCAACAATCCACCCCTCCTTGATTCTTGGCATCCCCAGATTCTTATCTGAACTGTGTACCGCACCGGTGCTTTTAGTAGTACGGGCCCAATACTACTGTCCGCACCGTCTCAGTACACACCCCAAATCATCCTCTTCGGATCCCAGTCCCCAAGTACTCTATTATACTTAAATCTCTCTGAACAGATCTCACACAAGGCCCTAGCTGCTACCTAATTACTCTCAGCGTCTCATAGCAGCTCACCATTCCCTAAGCTAAGGCATCACAAAACAGGCCACTCTAGTCCTATCAGCAATACCTAGTCTACTCTAGCATGCACACACATCACAGTAATAGTTATTTCATAACAAAAGATATTTTGGGAATTCACCGTTCGGGCGCTGACCGATCGCACACACGTTTCTTCCTGGAAAACCCCTTTACTCTCAGAAAATTTTGGTTTTTATTTTGAAAATATCTCTTTATTTTCTCAGTTTGAGTTCAAATACCCCCGAAGGTGTACCCGAATCCCTCAAACCAAGGCTCTGATACCAATTTGTAACACCGAAAATTTAAAACCAATTTTTCATTTTTATATAAAACATAATTCCATTAATATTCATAAAACAACCATTTAATTGTTCAACAGTACAAAATCCCAAGATCGAAATGTCAAACTCCAAACGTGTGTGTGTACGGATCAAGCCGGCGCCTTCCCGCGGTCGTCACTAGTACCTGAAACAATAACATCAACACTGTAAGCACAAGGCTTAGTGAGTTTCCCAACATACCACATATAGCACATATTAGCCACTCTAGGCTATAACTCTGTGGGTCCGTGCACCCAAACTCTGTGAACCCTCAGGTTCTAACTCTGATAAACATGCACCACATAAATCACATAGAAATCATGCAGTACAACACATAACATATATATAGCACACAAGTACTCTACCACATAGCTCTGGTTACCTACTCAAGGTAAAGTATAGTGAGAAGACTCACCTCACGTGTCTCGGTAAACCGTAACCCTAAAATCGCTAAACACTCGATCTGCCGAGCTGAAGTCCCCCCTATAGCACAATACATCTCTAATTAACACTTTCCCAACTAGGGTTGACCACACTATAACAAGACAATCTAGGTCAACGCTGGTCAACGGTCAATTTGACCGGACTCGGCGAGTCTGAGCGCATACACCAATTTCCCTGGAATCCTCTCTTGACACGTCGAGTATTTCCCTCAACTCGACGAGCTCCACCTGGCACGAGTTGTGGGGCCACCACGACTCAACTCGCCGAGTCTCAAGAACAACTCGGCGAGTCCGGTTTGACTCGGTCCACCTGTCCATCCTGACTTCCCCCTTGACCCACTGAGTTCACTCATCCCAACTCGGCGAGGCCACTCGCTGAGTGGTCGTGCAATATTCAAGCTACTCGCCGAGTCTGTTCTTCGGACTCGGCGAGTCCGTGCCATGCACTGACTCAATCTTGCTCTAAAGGCCAGATCCAGTCCATTAATCCATAGATCCAGTCCCTCCAAGCTTATTTAGCACGTAAAGTCACAATCTTGAGGCACATATAACCTCTACATGATCATAAATGATGTTTTTGACTCAAATACTTCAACACAAGGTCAAGGACTCCATTTCCACCCATAAAGCTTGATGAGTGAGGCCCTCTGGACCTCTATGGATCCAGATCCAAGGTCTCAACTCAAAGAGGGAACCAAAGGGGCACCAAATCACCCCATAAATGACCACATTAAACCCTAAATTGCATCAAACTTCATCACATAGAAAATGGTCCGAAATAATACCTCTAGGTTGATGATCCAAGCTCCAAATCCACGAAATAGCAACCTCCTTTGCTTCCTCTTGCTTAGGATCTCCTTCTTCTTGCTAAACAACACACACAAGATCAAGATTGGCTCTCTTTCCTTCACAAAACGCTCAAGAACTCTAGGGACACTCTCTGGGGGTTGGGTGAGCACAAATGACGGCCATAAGGCCCCTTAAATAGGCCTCAAACCCGGAGGTTTAGGGTTTAATAACACAGCGCAGACTCGCTGAGTCCATACCCTGGACTCGCCGAGTCCAAGCGCGCACCCTCGATCAGTCCCGCGTCCCTACTCGGCGAGTCCGAGCTCCAACTCGCCGAGTCCCTCTCACAATATATAAAAATTCAAACTTACAAGATACCTGGTAAAAATCCGGATGTTACACTTAGGGTCACTTCCTTCACATATTGCTCCTTCACTTCTAGAACATGTCATGCTGTAACACTAGTCAAAAGTAGGTCAATAATAATCACATGTGATTATACCAATCATGTAATGTGATTTTGTTAAACTAGTAATGTAGTAAACTCACTATGTATTTCATGATAATTCTAATATAAATATGAACTTTCATACATAATTTATGTTATAAATCAAAGTATACATCCATTCGATTCCAAAAATATAGAGAACATCTAAATCTGACTTCGCATGAAGAAGTTATGATAAACTGAACACTATAAATCTCTATAATAAGAGGAATTTTAAATAGAATTAGAATTAGCTATTTAAGTCTAAAAGAGAGTTGTAGTACTCATAAATACCTACGCGTGCATATAAAGAACGTCAAAAACGGAGTTCGTATGCATAAGTTATGGCATTCCGAAGATTTAGCTTTTAAAAAGCGTAAACTAGCTAATTCACGACATGATTTTTATGACGCTCACAAAACTCTGTCATAATTCGGAATCAAGAAGCTGCGAGAGGATAAGATCCGATTCACGACGTAAGTTTTATGACACTCACGACGTGAGAAGTAATTCTGTCATAAATCGGAATCTAGTAGCTGCGAGAGGATAAGATCCAAAATTCACGACGTGAGGAGTCACATGGCCACCTTTCGAAGCTAGGGACGCAAATGGCAAGTCTACGGAGTGAGTCATGAGACTCACGACGTGAGTTTTATGACACTCACGACGTGAGTGTCATAAAATCTTACTATAAATAGAGGCTTCGCCCCATTCACTTCCTTACACCATTTCCTTTCTTCCTCTCTTACTTGCTGAAGCCCTCTTGCATCCCGATCCCGAAGAACTTGCACGCTGACTGTTTCGCTTAGATATCATAAAAATCACGCTACTAAGGTGAGTTTCACGGCCCCACTTTCTAATATTTCGGGGAAAAACGCATGCTAGTCATTGTATATATGTTATTATTATGTCTATATGATAATATATAGTTATAATAGCTGGGGTGTATAGGGATGAGCATATGGACCGAGGAACCGGCCGGAACCGATACCGGAACCGGAACCCGATGGAACCGGTCGGGCCGGGACCGGGACGTTATTTTTGTGGATTTTTGGAACTGGAAACCGGTAGGAACCGGAACCGATATAACCGGAACCGGTAGAACCGGCAAAAACCGGTAGAACCGGCAAGAACCGGAACCGTATGATGCTATTTTTCAAGGATCGGTTCCAACATTTGAAGACACGACAAGAACCGGTAGGAACCGGGAACCGGTAGAACCGCCGGGCCGGTTCGGTTCTTGATTTTGGCCAAAGCCGGTTCCCGGTTCGGGCCGGTTCCGGACGGTTCGGTCCTTTTGCTCATCCCTAGGGGTGTAGTTGTTCTAAATATAATATTTTGAATATATACAACTATTATCAACTTATCGGTATGTTAATATATTAATGTAGATCTTGAGTTATACTTAGGATTCTATATATATATTTTGTGTGCGATATAGTTCTGAAGTTATAATCGGAAGTTTTATATGTTAAGTTACATAGTATGTTGCAATTAATAGTTTTATGTCAAGATAAAACTAGATATGTTATATGTTGTTATTATTAGTTTTATGTCAAGATAAAACTAGATATGTTATATGTTATTGTTAGTTTTATGTCAAGATAAAACTGGATATGTTGTTATTGTTAGTTTTATGTCAAGATAAAACTATAAACGTTATATGTTGTTATTATTGGTTTTATGTCAAGATAAAACCTGGTTTGAATTCTAATTATAGTTGTTGTACTACCTAAGTATTATAAATATTAGGAGTAATGTTAAAAGCATACTCTAATAACTTAGGGTTTTAGACACGAATATGATTTTACTACTAGAACTAACGGAACTCGACAAGTCTACATGAGCTATTGTATTCATCAACTAAGATTGAAAATCTTAGGGAAAATCCTCTGACCTGTAACCGTTAATCCCGTGTGAGCGAGGAAGTCGTGTATGAATAAGATACGGGTTGACAACCCCACTCGTGGTTGCTAGCTACAACAAAACCGTGTGCGAGTGATGAACTATCCTTTTGTTTGTTTATTGTTCCGACGTTGATGAAACGTGTGGAACCTATCTCAAGATGTGAAACTTGTAGCATCAAGCAGAGGTTTGAAACTAGTCATATAGCCGCGGTTACGGACTCATGGTAGCAAATTGTTAGAAGCATTATACTTTTTCGTTATACAAGTATTAATGTTAAGTATAAGTTTCCCAAACACTTATACTCTAGGTACAAGAAACTGGTAGGTATACTACTTGTATATTAAGTAGATAACTATACCTAACACAAATACTCGTATAGAATTGAAATAGATTTATACGTAGCGGTTTTACTCGTATAGAATTGAAATAAGATTTATATGTAGCAAGTTTCATTTGTACGGAGTTACAAACACTTATATTCATAGTATATGAGACTTATAGGTAAACTACTTATTTGGTAAGTAAACTTTTATACCTAGGATATATATGCTAAACATTGGAGAGTCAAAATGATACTTTCAAAACTATACTTTTGAACTTGAGAAAAAGTGTTATTTTTATATGGAGTCAAAACCTGTGAACTCACCAACTTTATGTTGACGTATTTTAAATTGCATGTGTTTTCAGGAAGTTGATAACTATGATATGAGAAATGACTTTACACTACCCGGTGTTTCCGCGGACGGTCGGGGTGTGACTCATGCCCCCATCCTTATTTGCTACGCTTGATGGGGTTTGGTCGTAGGCTTCATAGATATTTTATAACATTCCTTCGATTCTTGTTGATCTCCCATGATCTTTACTGTTCCCTATGGAGTAGGCATTTTTACACACTGATGATATGTTGATGGCACCGCTTTCATCTCGTGGATCCACGATCTACCTAGTATCACATTATAAGAATATAAAGTGTCAATAACACATAAATTTTGTATAGAGTTTACCCTCTCTGTGTATTGGTAGCTTTATCTCCCCAATAGTGTGCTTCGTTTCCCCACTAAATCCTATGAGGACCGAGGATCTTTTGATTATCTCTGATTCCGGTATTTTCATCCTTTTTAGTGCATCTAGGAGTACAATATTGATCGAGGATCCTCTGTCAACAAGGATCCTTCTGATGAAAAGGTTGGCCATGTACAATGTAATTATGAGTCCGTCATGGTGAGGATCCTGAATCCATTCCTTGTTTGTCTTTTCAAATGTGACTTCCTTATCATTGTTAACCATAATATTTTTTCGTGGTTTATCCTCCTTCTCTATTTTAGAGGCCTTGGCGTGTCTTTTAGCCTATGAATAAGAAGTACCACAAATGTTAGATCTGTAACAGCCGGATTTTTCAGGTATCTTGTATATTTATGTTTTTGGTGATTTGAGGGGACTCGGCGAGTTGGAGCTCAGACTCGCCGAGTAGGGACGCGGATCTGGTCACGGGATCGCGCCTGGACTCGGCGAGTCAGCGTTGTGTAATGAAACCCTAATTTCTCGGGTTTGGGACCTATTTAAAGGGCCTTATGGCCGTCATTTGTGCTCACCAGTCCTTTGGGTGAAACCCTAATCGAGTGTGAGCATTTGGAGCAAAGTAGAAGGCCATTATTGATCTTGGAGGTGCCATTGTTGCAAGGAAGGAGAAGAACTAGCCAAGGGAAAGCAACTGGAGCCACTTCTGAGAGTTTCGAGTCCAAAGCATCACTATTGTGGTAATAACTTCGAGTTATCTTCTTCCTTGTTGATGTTTATTTAGATTTAGGGTTTGTTGAACCCTTTTGTGGCAAGATCTAGTGCCCCTTGGTCCCTTATGTGGTTTAAACCATAGATCTGGACCCTTAGAGCTCCAGAGTGTCCCTTTGGCCAAGCTTTTTGGGAATCAATGGAGGTTTTGGATTGGAATCCTTATGCCTTAGGTCAAAACTCCATTTATGAGCCATGGGGTGTGTTATGGGCACCAAGATAGAAGCTTTACGTGATGAATCAGTCTAGGGAGGCCAGATCTATAGATTGTGGAAGCAGATCTGACCTTAGAAGCAAGTTGGAGTGGTTGCATGGCATGGACTCGCCGAGTCTGTTCATCAGACTCGGCGAGTAGTTTGAAGATTGCCTTGGGATTGCTCAGTGAGTGGTCCAATCGAGTCATGAGTAGACTCAGTGAGTCAGGGTGAGTTGGGGAGGGACGACAAGTGGACTGAGTCGAACTGGGACTCGCCGAGTTGTTCTTGAGACTCGGCGAGTTGAGTCGGGGTGGCCCCGCGATTTTTCCAGGTGAAACTCTTCGAGTGAGGGGGGAATACTCGACGTGTAGGAAGGGAATTTCAGAGGGTTGGTGAAAACGTCTAGACTCGCCGAGTCGCCATAGCGCACTCGCCGAGTCCGGTCAAAGTTGACCATTGACCGTTGACCAAAGTTGACCTGTGTTGACTTCTTGGGGATAGTCAACCTTAGAAGATATAAAGTGTTAACTAGAGGCATATGTTGTTATAGGAGGATTAGAGCTCGGAGGATCGAGCACGAGGGATATCCAGGATTCGTGAGATACCGAGATACGCGAGGTGAGTCTTCTCACTATACTTTACCTTGAGTAGGTAACCAGAGTTATGTGATAGAGTATCTGTATGCTATGTATGTTATGTGTTGTACTGCATTAATTCTATGTGATTTATGTGGTGCATGTTTATCAGAGTTAGAACCTGAGGGTTCACAGAGGTTGGTTGCACGGACCCACAGAGTTATAGCCTTGAGTGGCTATTATGTGTTATATGTGGTATTCTGGGGAACTCACTAAGCTTTGTGCTTACAGTGTTTGATGTTATTGTTTAAGGTACTAGTGACGACCGCGGGAAGGCGCTGGCTTGATCCGTACACACACACTCGGAGCTTTTACATTGTGATCTTGGGATTTTGTATTGACCTGAATTGGATAATTAATATGGTTGTTTTATGAACATTAATTGAATTATGTTTTATGAAAATTTGAAAAATTTGTTTTGAAATTTACGGTGTTACAAGATCTGCCTGAGATAACATTAATTATCTTGGCATTTGGGGTTGGGGATCCTGGTCTCTCTAGGATCTTATAACCATCCTAGTTTTTCTCCTTGGACTTTTCTTTCTTTCTCATAAGGATCTCTTTCAGATCCCCCCTGCTAAGGAGGTAGCCGATTTCATTTCTTAGGGCTATACAATCCCCCGTCATGCGACTGAAATCTTCATGGTAAGCACACCATTTGGACTTGTCTTTCCAACTGGTGGACTTGTTATCCTTCTTTGGCCACCTTGCTTTGTCTCTAAGATCCTGCATAGAAAAGATTAAACCTAAAATATCCATAGAAAAACAATAGTCAACGATCTTAGGGAGCTCTTCTGCCTCTCCTTTATCTTCGAGGGAATTAACCCTGTGATGATTCGGTTTGGAGCAGGGCTTTGATTTGTAGGATCTTGGGGACAATGATTCTGCCTTCCTATTGGGATTCTCGTATTGAACTAAAGAGTTTCTTATCTTCTGGATTTCTTTTTCCTCTTCAAGCCTTATGAACCTCAATGCTCGGCAACTGACTTCGTCCAATCTATTGCATGGGGTCATCACAAGGTCTTCATAGAAGGGTGGATCCTTCCTTAGTCCCATCTTAAAGGCATATACAATAGTTTCCATGTCAATGTTGGGGATGCTTAGAGCTTCCCTGCCAAACCTGTTAACAAAATCCCTAAGTTGTTCCTTAGGATCATGAACCACTCGATAGAGATCACTAGTGATCTTCTCGAAGGTTCTATTGCAAGAAAACTGGTTATTGAAATTATTGACTAAGTGTGAAAATGAAGTAATAGAGTATAGAGGAATGTTTAGCATCAATTAGAGAGCTGATACCATAAGGGTTGAACCAAAGCCTTTGCATAGGCAATCTTTCTTCAAGTGCCCTGGGATGGGAATGATCTCCATCATTTCTTGGTATTGTGCTACGTGCTCTTCAAGATCCGTAGTTCCATAAGGCTTCATGCTAGGAGTTTGGAAGCACTTAGGAACTTCGGTATCGGCTATCATGGGAGCGAATATCGAGATCCTGTGAATTGTTAGAGATGCTTCTGGTATGGGTTAGACTACCCTGGGTACGCTTAATATCATCTGTCTCAACTGTTGAAGTTCCCTAGCCATGTTTTTGGATTTATTCCTGCAACAACATTAGTAGAGTTAGTATTTACAGTATTGTTGTTTAAGAAGTTACTAGAATCAAGGTCTCTAGGAGTATTGAAAGGCTCATTGAGATCATTGATCGTAGATGCTCGATTGTTCATATTTTCCCTCAGGGTGACGCAAAAATAGCAGGAGCTGTGTTGTTCTGGTAATTTCCTAAGGATCCTGCATTATCAAAGTTCAGGCTCCTTCGTTATACAATTGTGGGCGTCATTTTCTGGGATCTCTGAAATTCTGCCTTCATTCTCTCAACATCTCTAAGTAATGTTCTATTCTCCTCTTGCCACTGGGTGATCTGTTGCATCATTTTCCTCATCATAGCGAAGAGTTATGTGGTAGTAACCGAAGCAGTCGGATCCTGGAGTCCTGAAGATCCCAGACTTCCTTGGTCAGTGACCAGAGAGGTGTTTTTCTTGGAAGTGTCGGGTGCTTTCCTCTAACCAGGGGGTCTACTCGGAGCAGGCGGTAGATTTTTGGTTGGAATGGAAGGAACGGAGGATGAAGAAATGATCAGTTGTGTAGACATGATTTGTGGAGGATTTTGAACACCACGGCCCCACGGTGGGTGCCAAATTGTTTTGGTAAAAAATTACAAAAGTACTAATCAACCAAATTGAATGAGAGGCTGTGATGTTCAAATTGTGCAATAGTAAATGGTAAAGAGAATTACACATTGATTTACAAGGAAAGCACTTGATCCTTGCTAGGATCTTTGACACAAAACCTTGGGAGGTGATAATTATCACTTGCCTTGATGATTTTATTAATGAAAAATGGTGATTACATAGAATATTTCAGTAAGAACAAGTGAATAAATTTGAATAGTCAGCTTAGAGTAAAAACAGTGTGTTGTGTGCCAGATACAAGTGTCATATTATAATCTAAACTAGCTAACAAGATGTCCGATATTTCTAGGATCCTCCATGACCAACTTCATGAACGTTATTTGACTTGGTATTCTAGGTCTTTAACATATATGAGATGAAACTCTGTTGAGAATAAGTCTTCTCTTGACTATTTCCGCAGTTGTGTTAATTAAGAACAAAATATAACCGTTATAAATATTAGTAAATAATAATAACGGTAATAGTCGAGATCCTGAGATAGTTGAGGATCCTGAATATTTGATGAGGGTTGAGGATCCTAAAGGCTTTGAGGATCCTGGCCCTAACAATTTCCAGACCTAATCCATTCCCCCTACCCTTTCTCTTCAATTACTTTTCCAACATGTTGCTCTCGGAATACAATAACATGCATGCACTCTTGGGCGTCCTTAGTGTGTTCTTCAAGGTCGTTGATATGTTGTTTTTCCAATGAAACATCATCGGTGGTAATTATTGAATCCAATAAAGGCCTTAGTCGTTTATGTTTATAGGAAGTGTTCAAGGCCATTGTTTTGCAACATCCCAAAAATACTGATAAAAATATTTGTTTTTAAATCATCCAATTCATACATCAAGTGTTCCAAAACCAATCATGATAAAAATGTATTTCAAGATCAGAGTAAAACAATAGTCAACAATGTGGAAAATTATAGGGAACTATTGTGTAGTCAAGTCGATCCCTTCCCTTTATAACTGTAAGTATCTGGAAATGTTAAACAACAAAACCATAAGCATAAAACTTAGTGAGTTCCCCAAAATACCACATACTATAAAATCAGCCCATCCAAACATACAATGGGCCTAATCCAACATATAAATGGGCCCATCCCAACATACCAACATGCCCATCCTAACATGAAAACGGGCCCAACTAAACATACAAACAGGCCCATCCCATATACAAGTGAGCCCATCCCAACATGCCGATGCAAGAGTCACAGAGACATCTAACATCGTACATAGTATAGTGAGAAGACTCATATGTCTCACGAAGTCAGCTAAAAACACAACTTAATGCCACGCAGATGGTGCTACCATACATCTATCAAATCAAATAAGGTCCCTCCTTAGTCTAACCTCTAAACCTTCCCAATTTTGACCAAAAGTCAAACTAGGTCAACGGTCAGCATTTCCATTAACTGACCCTCGCGTTGTGACCAACCCATGATCATGTCGTGGGAAACGAACTCAACCCGGTCCCAAATCAGTCACGATTCAACTCAGTCTTGATCCAAACCATCATCACGTTGTGAGGTATAGGTCATCATATCGTGATGAAATCAGGACAATAAAGGCATCATGTCGTGTAACTGATTTCTTAACATAATGGATTCAACTCTCAATCCATTAAAGCATTTATTCAATCTTTCTAGAAAGCCTCCTAACATCCAACATCACCTAAAGATTGATGCTTTTTAGCCATGCATGCCCATTGTGAGTCTAAGGCCCCAACTAGGCGAAACATGAAGAACTAACACCAAATATCACACGTATGGGTCCAATACACAATAAAATTAGAGATATGAACCATATATCACTCAAAGGACCTCAAGGATCCATAGAATTGCTAACTTTATGGAATCTTACCATTCCAACTATTTGATATTTGAAGAAAATGGGACAAAACCTTAGATCTAGCAACCTATCATAAGAAATTTTAGATGTTGGACACTTACAAGGGTCCAAAAATGCCCAAAATGAAGTCCTAAGCTAGCCAATATGCACATAATGTTGCACAAGCCTTCTTCTTCCTTCAAAAACAACCAAAAGTACCAAAATGAGCTCAACAATGGAGGAAATGGGTTAGGGTTTTCTTCTACAGGTTTGGAGGTGATGGAGGATGAGGGTGGAGGAAACCCTAGCCCCTCACTTTCTTTAAATCGTGCCCAAGTCTGAAATTAGGGTTTGGGATTTGATCAAGTATCACGTCGTGACTCACATAGTTTCACATCGTGACACTTGAATGATCGTTCCCGCGTAAAGCGGCCATGTCACGATGTGACGGTGCTTCCCTCCTATCTTCACTCACCCATAACTCATAATTTGCTTCAAATTCCATACCTCAATGATCTGAATGTTTCAAATCTCCCCCACTTGAATCAGACTTCATCCTCAAAGTCAGCTGTCACAAACAACTCAGGATAATGCTCCCTCATCTCCTCTTTGGGTTACCAAGTCCACTCGAAACCCTTCCGGTGTTGCCATTGCACCTTCACTAGGACTACTACCTTGTTGTGCAAGGTCTTCGTCTTCCTGTCGAGAATAGCGATCAGACTCTCTACATATTTCAGATGTTCATCGACCATAATGTCATCAAAAGGAACCACTACGGTATCATCAGCCAAACACTTATGTAGATGAGAGACATAAAAAAATGTTATGGATCTAACTGAGCTCATCAGGAAGATCCAACCGATACACTACATTGACTACCCAAGCAATAATCCTGAAGGGACCAATATACCTGGGGCCCCAATTTCCCCATTTCTAGAACCGGATAACACCTTTCCAAGGTGACACCTTTAGAAGCACAAAACCTCCAACCTAAAACTTGAGGTCTAAACGTCATCGATTAACATAGCTCTTCTGGCAACTCTGCATGGTCTGTAACCGACTACATACATGTTGTATCTAATCAATGGTCTCAAGTACCACCTCAGTACTCCTCATAATCAATGGTCCCAAGTACTACCTCAGTACTCCTCATACTCAATGCCCGACTTCGCCCCAATAAACGGAGGTCTGGCATTTCCTCCCATAAAGCGTCTCGAAAGGAGGTCGATCAATACTAGCATGGTAACTATTATTATAGGAGAACTTGGCTAATGGAAGATAAGTATCCCATCTTTTGCCAAAATCTAACACACAATCCCTCAACATATCCTCGAGCGTCTGAATAGTCCGTTCACTCTGTCTATCAGTTTGAGGGTGGTATACTGCACTGAAAAGTAACTGAGTGTCCAAAACCTTATGAAACTTCCTCCAGAACCTGGAGGTGAACCGAACATCACGATCAGGAACCACTGAAACAGGTACCCCGTGTTGAATGACTACCTCTTTGATGTAAATGCCAGCCAACGTCTCGACATAAATATTCTCAACGATAGGAATGAAACGAGCACTTGGTCAATCTATCAACAATGACCCAAATAGAATCGACCCATCATTTCGTCCTTGACAACTTTGTAATAAAGTCCATGGTGATCTCTTCTCATTTCCACATAGGAATGGATAATGGATGCAACTTGTTGTGTCTCTGATGTTTGGCCTTTAATTTTCGGCAAGTCATATACCGCTCCACATACCATGCTATTTCCCTCTTCATGCAGGGTCACCAGTAGCTCAATCTCAGGTCTCTATACATCTACGTGTCCCCCAAATGAATTAAGAATTTTGATTTATGAGCTTCAAGCAGGGTCACTAGTAGCCCGAGGAATCCAAATCTCACTTCCATTTATCAGGAGAAGAGTAGAGGTGAACATCCGAAAGAATAACTAACAAATAATTTAACTATTAGGTTTCAGCACCACCCCTAACCGTATGCCTCCACGAAAAACTCCAACCATACGAAGAGCAAAAATCACTAACCGAAGCATTTTGGAAAGTAGGGAAAACAAATAATCTATTAAATTGCACCTTGAAAGGAAGCCCAGAAGACCAAACATCTATCCAGAACTTAGTCTAAGTACCATTACCAATAACTCTATGCATACAAATTTCAGTGATAATATTGGAATCATTTAAGTGATTAATAGACCTAACAACTTTTTTTGCCAAACACCTCTTCCATTTAAAGGTCGAGAAGCTTCCAAAAATCCACCACTGCCACCATAAATGAGTTTAATCAAACAAACCCATGAAACATTAGGATTAGAAAAACCTCTACTTCCACTTGTATAGAAGGCCCAAATAAGGCGAGTCCAAACTACCGACATCAAGACCACCATTAGAACGAGAATTGAGGATAATATCCCAACTAACCCAGTGAAGACGATGTTGCCCGTCTTTGAAACCCCAAAAAAACTGAGACCTAAAGGTCTCAAGAAAGTGACAGACAATAGTAGGAATGTAGAAAAGAGATGGAAAATAGATACCAAGGCTTCCCAAAATAGACTTGGTAGGAGTCAAACGCCCTCCAATAGAAAAAAGCTTCATTTTCCATGACGACAACCTCTTTTTAAAGCGATCCACAATTGCCTTTCAACCCATAACATGCGTCATAGATTCATTAACCGGGATTCCAAGATACGAAAAAGGAAACAAACCCGAATGACAACCAGTAAAAGAAGCTAGATTAGTAACCTCATCGCCACTAACTCTAACCCCATATAAATTAGATTCAAGGTGGTTAATTCTTATAACTGAGATCAAGTAAAAACACCTCAGAATACAAACAAGATTATAAACATTTTCTTCATCCCATTGTCCCAAGAACAACGCATTATTTGCATAAAATAAATGAGAAATATGAATGTCATTAGAATTTAAAGGCACACCACGAAACACTCCATGCGCTACCATATCATCCATAGCAATGTGAAGACCCTCCATTGCAATAATAAAGAGAGGAAAGGATAGATGATCCCCTTGGTGCAAGCCCCTAAACATATGGAACTCTTATGTAGAACTACCATTTTAACAAAACTGAAGATCAAGCATTAGAAAACATAGCCCGAATCCAAGATCTTCACCTTTCTCCAAAAACCATGTATAATAAAATTTTGTCCAAATAATCCCAAGAAACGGAATCATACGCTTTTTCAAAATCATCCTTAAGGATCATTAGTTTCTTCTTTCTTTTCTTAAACCACCGAGTCAATTCATTCACCATAAGAGGACCATCTAAAATCTGTCACCCTTTAAGAAAGGCAAAATGTTCTAAACCAATGACATCTTGAATCATATGAGCAAGCCTATTAGCTAAAAGTTTTGCACTGACCTTGAATCGAATACCAATAAGGCTAATAGGACGATAATCAGAAATTAACATAGGATTAGTGACTTTCAGTATAAGAGTAATGAAAGAGGAATTGCACCCAGTAGGGAAATAAGGTCTAGCAAAAAATTCTTGAACAAAGACTATAACATCATTACCCAACAATCCCCATAAATGTCTAATGAAGTGAAAGTGAACCCATTTGGACCTGGGGCACGATCCAAACAACAATCCCACACCACGTTTTTGATTTCTTCATCTGTAAACATAGAATCGATACAAGATGCTACATCTGGATCAATACTTCTGAATCCGTGACTTCTACGAACCATATGAATACACTGAAACGGTTGAAATTTGGCTGCATAATAATAATTTTTTTTTTACTATAATAGGCTTAACAATCCATTCCCCGTCCAAATAAACACCTCTTATCAACTTATGTCGTCTTCGTTGTTTTAAAAAACCAGGAAAAAAACGAGAGTTCTCATCCCCTCTCTACAAACCAAGTAACTTTTTCTTTGAGCAACGTCCAAGGACTTGATTTTTTTTTTTTTAACTTGGCGATGTCACTTAGGATACCTAACCATTCTGCTATAACATCATCATTGGAAATACCATTATCAATATCCTTATGATCTCCTTCAGCCGCAACTACTGAGAATTTATGATCTCCTTCAGATTGAGACTTGGACGCCAAATGCCCAACTCCTTATTTTGGATTTAAATAATTTCAATTTGTTTTTAAATAAAACATATTTACTCCAACCGGGGTTAACTACAAATTCCAAAGCAGCTCCAATAACATCATCAAAAACCTTCCATATGTAACCAGGAGTTGAAGAATTTAAAAGAGGAAGGGCATAATCACAGATTAGAATGCAACAATATACGGCAGTGGTCCTACCATTTTCTATCTAAGACAACAACTTGCAAGTTTTCAAAATCCTCAAAAAATTCTTCTAAAACCAAAAAACAGTCAAGCTTGCTTAATTTAGCACCCATAGTATCAATTCTCGTAAACCTTTTACCAACCATAGGCACATCAACAACTCCAAGATTATCAATAAGATCATTGAAAGAGTTGGCAGCGATCGGGCAAAAAACTGAGCCAAGTCTTTCAGAAGCTTCCCTAACCACATTAAATAACTTTTCTTTTGCTCGGTGTACATATCAAAAGCCCACCGCACCGAAAACTTTCGGTTTTTACAAATTTATAAACCGCACTATCAGTTTTTGTTTTGGTTTTGATTTATCGGTTTTAAGTTATACAGTGTATTTGGTTTTTTTTTTTCGGTTTAGAATAGTTTTTGCTCACACCTTACTTGATTCTACCATATCTCCAACATAAAAATAAAGCTAACATTGGTTTAGTAATACAATACTTGATTCTATCATATCTCCAACATAAAATAAAACTAAGATTGGTTTAGTACTACAATATACATCAACTATAGACACTAACATCTTTTTCCGTAAAGCCTATTATAATGCATGTATTTCGCTTGGGAAAATCATAAATTATTCCAAAAAAAAAAAAAATCAACTGATTTCCGCATGACAAAAGATGGGCGGATTAAACTCAAGAGTTAATATAAGTCGTATGGTTGTTGCTACTGTGCATTTATCCCACCAACCCCAACTACCATATGTCACATATTTATATCGTATTTATGGGTACTATGCATTTCTCCTGCACCTAAGCTGTTACACTGATGTATTTTTTATATTTTGGTGGACATGATTAGAACGAGGTTAACATATATATTTGTTGGTTGTGGAAAGGAAGATGGTAAAATAAACATTGTCAAATAGACTCAAGAACTGTCAGTCGGGTTTAAATAAAGACTGATCGAGTCGAATTGGATTAGTATATATATATATATATATATATATATATATATATATATATATATATATAATAGCCGTTTACCCGCACCAAACGACGCGTGCAAATAGTTTTTCATAAATTAGTTTCTACACCCAGTTGCTTTACAATTCTAGGCCATGTAACCGAATTGGAGCTATTAGTTTTATTTCGGCGAATATTTTTGTTTCAATGATTTCACTTTGCATGGGAGATTATGTGAACAGTTTATATGCAATGTCGTCATACCCATGCACATAAGTGATAAAAAAATGTTTAACGGAACTGCAACATATGATAATGGAGGTGCTAAAAATATATGAATGTGAAAAACCTACGGACTATACTCATGTGCTAGCTACCAAACCATTTTCTTGTTTCTTTAAGGATTGAAAAACATAACGAGAAAATCTTTTATGTATGTATTTTTAATTATTGGTTTTTTGTTGATCAATTCGATAAAACTAAAAATTTTAAATATTTGAAGAAGAAATCAACAAAATAATGAATGACATAATCATGTCCTAATGAAAAATAGATGCTTCAATTAAGTGAGTCTACCAAAAAAAGTCTAAAGTCAAATCAATCAAAACTACTATGATATTTGAACCACTATGTCCTCTTCGTTGAAAACACTAAGTGTTTTTATTTGATTATTGTTAACCCAAATAAATTTAGTCACTTATTAATATACATTTTCTTACTAATACAACAATTTATAAACGTAATTGTTAAAGATTAATTACTAAGTAAATAAAAAATCATTTCGTGCTATAATTAACCACATTTCATAATTCATTGTTTATGTTAAAATGTAATCGTTCAAAAAAACTGTGTCATCTAAATATATGTTACATTTAGTATATTGGAAATTACAATTCGTTAAAAAATGTCAATTAACCAAAACTAAGTAAACAGACCAACGAGTTAAAGGAGGATGTTGGAAAAAAAAAAACTAATGCTATAAAAAAGGAGCTACAAATAATTTGAAATATACAATTTCACAAGCTCATCGATAATTGTCAATGAGTGCAAATACCTTGAATGCAGAAAAATATCAGTTTGACCATATCTTCGAAAATCTTTAACCTTGGGACCTATGATTTGCAGTTGCGGTAGTCGGTAATTAGTTTTTTGAGATAGTTTTCTTACGCCTATGGGTTTTTTTGGTGTTATATAATATTTTTTTGGGATAATAACTTGAAAAGGTAACGAACTTTCGATGTTTGTCACATTTAGTCACTAAATTTTTTTTCATTATCTATTTGCCATTGAACTATTGAAACTGTTCACATTTTACCCTTATGACCGGCTGTTACCGGTCATAAGGGTAAAATGTGAACAATTTCAATAGTTTAGTGACAAATAGATAACGAAAAAAAATTTAGTGACTAAATGTGAACAAAATCGAAAGTTCGTTTCCCTCTAAAAAGTTCAATGACTAAATGTGAACAAACTTCCTATTGTATTATGTTTTAGCAAAATTATTTATTTTTGTTTAATTGTAGCAACATTTGTTGATGAAGAAATCTATGAAATGAAAAAACAAAATGTAACATCCGGATTTTCAGATATCATAATTTAAGTATTTTTCTTTTGAGTTAAGAAGAGAGACTCGACGAGTTGACGCCTCAACTCGTCGAGTAAGGTCGCGACTGATGACTCGGATTAATGAATGGACTCGATAAGTCGGTGAGGCGACTCGACGATTCCGCGTTGTTGGCAGAAACCCTAAATCTTTGGGCCCGAGCCATATTTAAAGGCACTTATGGCCTTCAATTGCGACTACATTTCCCATAAGTGAGAACCCTAGCGAGCTTGAGTGTGTAGAGTGAGAGGAAGAGCTATCTTGAGCTTTTTGGTGTGATAGATTTGGACCCTTCTAGGTCCAGAGAGCCGAGAATATGAAGCTTTAGTAGAGTAAACCTTGGGGTCGAAGTTAGGAAGCATAACCTAAACCAGCAATGTGATGAAATAAAATGATGAGAGATAGGTGATGATAGAAATGTGATGATAATTAGGTAAATAGATGATGATGAATATGTGATGTAGGATGAAAGGAGATACCATAACCTTAACCAACAATGTGGCGATGTAGTACTCTACCAGAGTATAGATGGCGACCACGGACTATTCTAGACAACCCAGTGGAAACACCAGCAGGCCCATAACCTGTAGGTGATGAATTACGATTTCAGGCGATGTTGTAACTACGTATTCATGCGATGATACTCTAACCCCTTACTATGAATTACGAGTTCACACGATGTTGTAACTACATATTCATGGGATGTCACAAATTTCGCATGCCAAACTAATGGTCATAATTCACATCAGTGAGAATGGTTCATTTTTTTTGTAAACCAAAATCAGATTGGAAATTTTGATTTTTTATTTTGGAAAATGTCAAACCATTGGTTTTTTATTTCGGTTTTGGTTTTTTGTTTTTTTAAAATATATTTTCAGGGTTTTGTTTTTGTTTTTTTTTTATTTCATAGATTTCTTCATCAACAAATGTTGCTACAATTTAACAAAAATAAATAATTTGGTAAAACATAATACAAGAGGAAGTTTGTTCACATTTAGTCATTGAACTTTTTAGAGGGAAATGAACTTTTGATTTTGTTCATATTTAGTCACTAAACTTTTTTTCGTTATCTATTTGCCATTGAACTATTGAAACTGTTTACATTTTACCCTTATGACCGGCAACAGCCGGTCATAAGGGTAAAATGTGAACAGTTTCAATAGTTCAATGGCAAATAGATAACGAAAAAAAGTTTAGTGACTAAATGTGACAAAAATTGAAAGTTCGTTACCCTTTCAAGTCATTATCCCTATTTTTTTTTTTTGAAACTGATTTCCTTCGATAACACGACATTTCAAAAAATACGTTTCAATGAATAGTTTTGTAGTGACGATTTAGGGAAAATGACTTGAGAGGGTAAGTTAATTTTTGAAATGTACATATTTCGTCCTTATTCTTTTTTTTTTTTTTTTTTTTTTTTTTTTTTTTTGTAAATTAAGCCCTTATATTCGATTTTTTTGTAATTGTTCAATCCTTTTGACCTGGTATAGCCGGTATATCGGTCATATAACATTTTGATTTTATTTTCTTGGAATGAATTGAATATGTGTCATCATACGTGGATAAAACGACAATTAGGGCTCATCTAATAAGCCATTTCTCCATTCACTCACTCGATAATCCCTCAAAGTTCTTGATTCACAATTACAATCAACAATGGCAGAAGATGCGGATACGATCGTTGATGTACACTATCAAGGGCTGTTTACACCTACCCCATTGATTTATTTTAATGGAGTAAAAGCCTCGGTACCTCAGAAGGTTGTGAAGAAGATGAACTTCGGTGATTTCATCCCCTTTCTTGAAAAGCTTACTAACGGAAGATGTAGCGATGTGTATTACTGTCCACATGAAGTGAGGTTGTCGGAGGGATTACATGCTATTCAGACGAATGACTGCGATTTTAACGAGTTTCTTGAAGATATGAATGAAAAGAAGAGATTAGATGTGTATGTGGATCATCATCATGAACCTTTGTTTGATTGGATTCAGGAGGAAGAAGCAGAAATTGAAGATGAAGATTTGTTTTCTATTGATGATGTCGACTCCATTTTAGAAGATGGTCTGAAAGCTCAACATGTAGAGGACGATGAAGTTATATCTCTCAAAAGAAATTTCAATGATCCATTCCTCAACAAACTTTGTCTAATACAGAATGATGACTTGGTTGAAGAAGATCATAATGCAATACGACCTATCTACCCAAGACATGATCATACTCAAGAATGGAATCAGATGAAGCCTCGATTAGGTATGACATACTCTACTACTGCTAAACTTAAATACTCTCTTAGTTGCTATGCAGTAGTAAATGGTTATGATCTGTGGTATGAAAAGAATGACAAGACTAGGTTGCTAGTTAGGTGTTGTAAAGGAAAGCATCCCACATGCCCTTTTAGATTGTATGCTTCCTGGATGAAAGAGGAACACACTTTTCAGATTAAGTCTCTTATAACAGAGCACAAGTGTTCTAGGGCATTCAAACTTGGTTCAATTGTAACATATAAGTGGATAGGAAAACAATTTGTGAATGATGTTTTGGAGAGTCCTAAACTAAGTTTGAGGAAAATGAAAGCACTAGTATCTAAGAGATACAACATTAATGTGAGTGTTGGGCAGTGTAGGAATGCAAAAAAGTTAGCATTGTCTGAAGTTGAGGGAAGTTTGAAAGAACATTATGCCAAATTATGGGATTATGCAGCTGAAATCAGAAGGGCTAATCCAGGTTCACATGTTGAGGTGTTCTTGGAGCCACAACCTGATAATACTGTGGTGTTTGATAGGTTTTATGTTAGCTTTAAAGATGTTGTAGATGGGTGGTTAGATGGATGCAGAAAGGTAATTGGGGTTGATGGTTGCTTTCTTAAGGGTGTTTGTAGAGGGGAGCTCCTATCAGTAGTGGGTAGAGATGCTAATAATAACATCTATCCCTTATCTTGGGCAGTAGTCAATGTTGAGAACAAAAGGACATGGAAATGGTTTTTGGACAACCTGATGGAAGACATTGGAGGGGGGAATGGTCATGGCATTACAATCCTCTCAGATGGCCACAAGGTAATCATTCTATTTTGTTCAATTAACTTTAACTGTTTTGGTCATTTAATTAACTAATCATTTTATTGTTTGAATCAGGGATTATTTGAAGCTGTGAAGGAAGGACTTCCTGATGTGGAGCATAGATTATGTGCTAGACATATTCTAGCTAATTTCCACAAAAAATTTAAAGGAGAACAATACTTTAAACCATTTTGGAGGGCTGTGAATGCAATAACTGTACCTAAGTTGGAAGCAGCAATGAATGAGATTAAGTCCTTGGAAAGTAGGGCTTATGACTATCTCATAGAAAGGGATCCAAGGTGTTGGTCAAAGGCGTTTTTTAGAGAGGGTATGGATTGTGATGCAGTAGAGAATGGAGTTTCTGAAAGCTTCAATTTTGCTGTACTTGATGCTAGAAGGAAACCATTGATAACAATGTTGGAGGACATAAGATGTTGGGCAATGCAGAGGTTATGGATGCAGAAGCAAAATGGTTTGAGTTGGGATTTGGACATATGCCCAAGTATCAGAAGGGAAATAGAGGATTTGAAAGAATTGCAAAGGCTAGTAACTATTTCATTATTTATACATAGGTTTTATAATGGTAATTGACTATCTTCTTGTATATTGACAGATTTTGGGTACCTTATGTGAGTGGCTACAAAGAATTTGAAGTGTTCTTAGGAAATGAGAGGTATGCTGTTGATCTGAATCAGAGGGCATGTGGATGCAGAATCTGGCAACTCACAGGCATTCCATGTGTACATGCCATATCAGCAATTTCATCATTGAACCTAGATGTGGAGGCTTTTGTATCCAACTCCTATACTAAAGCCTCTTTCCTTAGTAGCTATGAGTATAACATCCATCCACTCAATGACAGTTCTTAGTGGCCACATGTTGAAGGACTTCATACTATTTTGCCTCCATTAAAGAGGAGGTTACCTGGCAGGCCATGTCAAAAGGAAAAGAGATCAGGCAGAAAGAGAGCTAAGTGGGCACACAAGGCATACTGTGTCAAGGGCAGGCATTCCTCTAAGATGTACCATTTGCCACCAAACTGGCCACAACAAAGCCACATGCCCAAATAAGCCAACTCCAGCTCCAACCACAGCATGTCCCAGTCATTCAACTCCAGATTCAAGCACAGCAGGGCCAAGTCATGTGAAGAAGGCTCCTGTGAAGAAGGTTCTTGTGAAGAAGGGTCCTGTGAAGAGAAGTCCTATGAAGAAGGTTCCTTTGAATGATGCTGGTAGGGTGAGAAAGTTTTCAGAAAGAATCACAGAAATTTGTATTCAAAAAAATGTTAAAGTCAATGATGGAACTGGATGCAGCCAAGACAAACCTGTGACCTTAGAGTAATTAGGTTTGGATGTAGTGGGGTAATGCATGTGACATATATATTTTGATGTAGTGTGGGGTAATCTTTTGAACTTAATTACTATATGACCCCTACTAATTGTTTACTTTTGATGTACTTGTCGAATCTTTTGAACTAAATTACTGTATTACCCCTGCTGGTGGGCTTATCTTTTGTAATTATTAAATGGATTGATGCCTTTTGTCATCCACTTTTATTTGTATTTACATCCAATTCTCTATAAAAGAATATTTCCTGTAATTTTGTCTTGGTTTTACCTCCATTTAACTAAGTTAATTTCATCAACATCTATATATAATAACACTAAACTTTACCATTACATAAACATAAAGTACATCAACAACCATTACATAAACATAAAGTACATCAACATCCATTACATAAACAACAATTACACAACAAGTCTATTACATCAAAATCCCATAAAAACCACCAGAAGCATATCTTCAACCCCAAAACATAACCTTAACAATGACCAACAGAATCAGTATCTGAATCATAACCTTTAACTGTTTCACTTCTTCTCTAACAGATGTCACATCCTCTAAAACTTGTTTAAGATAATCTGCAAAATCTGAAAGACTATCTTCTGCAGTGGCCTTCATATTCTTAGGTTCTTCATCAATCCATTCCCAAAATTTACACTTTTTCCCTGGTTTCTGTAGTAATAAAATCAACAACATAGCAGGAAAGAAGAAGCAAATTGATTCGATTTGACAAATAAAATCAATTTAGGTATTTACCAATGAGTTAGGGCACACTTGGAATTTCTTTCCAGGGTTATCTTTGGTCTTGGAGGTACGAATTCTTGAAGGGAGTTCACAATCACAGAGTACGTTCTTATCTACTCTCTGATTGCTTGAACCTGTGGAGATTCTTGAGCCACTTGACATCTTCTTTCTTCTTCTACGAAATCCCCACTTCTATGTGTTCGACTTTGAAGCTTCCTGAATTTAGATGTTAACATTCGTTTATAAGGAGTGACTAAGCTAATTAATTTTTATGCATTTGTTGTTAGGGCCACGTGTGCTTCCACATCAGCAGAACCGATAGAAGCCGGTCAAAAGGATCTATTGTGTACATATTAATAAAATATAAGAGCTTAATTTACAAAAAAAAAAAAGAAAAAAGAATAAGGATGAAATATGTACATTTCAAAAAGTAACTTACCCTCTCAAGTTATTTTCCCGACGATTTATTTCTTTACAGAAGAATGAGATGATGCGCTTCTTTATGGAATGCGGTGAAGTCTTTATGGTGATTATGGAAATACGTGATATTCCAAATAACACACAAATGAATCATTAAACCAATTAAGTGTGTGATTCAGGAGTTTTCCCACTATTTAAACAAATAAAGCTTGTGCCTATTTGTATCTTTGCAATTCACTAACAATAAAAAAATATTTAAGTTGTTTCTATTGGCATACAATGAAAATCATTTTTTGTTCATATTTTATGTTTATTTGCAAATTTGTCAAATGAATTAAAATGTCATTTGTTTCCTTCATGTTTTATAAGAAAATTATGAAAGTTATCATTAACTAAAATCTATATGTTAAGCCACGTTTTAAAAACTCCTTTGACAAAAATGATAAACAGCTAACATATAAATAGATTAACATATCACAATAAATTGTTAAACGTTTTAAAAACCACAATATCTAACAACTTAGTAAAATATATAGAAAAACTAATGGTATTATCCTTCAAAATTCTAGAAAGGTAAATATGACCATTATTGGATTTATAATTGTCGTATAACAAATAAATTTAGTTTCTTTGTTTTTAATAGCTTATGTGTATATTTTATTTTATAATCTCAGAATAAAAACTTTTTATTTTTATATTGTTTTATTTTTGTTTTTGAAGCTTAATCATTAAATAAGAACACTAATAGATATCACCCTCTGTAGACACATTTCCAAAGAGTCAACAAAAAACTACGAAAGAAAATCGAATGCTAGAACACTACCCTTCCCTTGGGTTGACACTTTTCAATCTAGAATGTTTATGACTTAGACCTAGAATATTGTAGTAGAAAAGATGCATAAAATAACAATGAAAATTGAAAAATATGCATGCGCCACTGCAATGTTTAGAGTCAGGTTGGTAAACTAACTAAATAAAAAAACATACAGATAAATACAACCACCTTTGAGTTCAAGAACCCACATCTATTTATCCGAGTGCGACAAATACAACCACCTTTGAGTTCAAGATTTCCGTTTCAAACCTTCAATCAAACCATAAAACAAATCATTCGATTAACAAAACTACACAATCATGTATACACCCAGAGACACACAAAAATTTACACACTTACAAACATAAATATACACATATATTGTGTTAACCTTTTTGTTTGTTTCTCCTATTAGCTGGTTGTCTTTTGCTAAGGTCTCTTCTGGTGGTTTTATACTACTTTTTTTCTTTTGTGTTTTGACGTTATTTTGCCTTGGTGCTCCTATTCCCTTGGAGTTGCTCTCTTACAGCTTAGAGGTTTGGTCTTTAGATATAATCCCTTGAATACACTTGTTCCTTAACCATCACAAGTTGTATAGAGCTGCAAATAAGGGAACCAGGAACAAAACAATGTTTAAGCACAGAAAAGGAAAAGTTGTCATCTTCACACTAAGAATTCTCTCATCCATTAATCTTTTTATTGTGGATTTGAAAAAGTTGTCCCAACAAGTTTACAAAAAACAAATTCATCATTAAATTTTCCTCCCAATAAAAGACTTTTCACCCACATAAGCACACAAATAGACAAATACATACAATACACACACAAATACTCAGACAGATACACAAACCTACATACATGTATACATATATACATAAATATAACTACTGTTTCATTATCTCAAAAATCATGAGCAACAGTTGATATAAAAACCACTACCACCGTTTCGGCACGAAATGAAAATTAAGAGTGAATATTTATTGTAAAAAATTGAGTGTGCAATCGTGATTCTTACTCTTTTAGTTTGCATTCAAATTCACTTCAGAATCTCAGAGAATACAAGAACATTTGCTATAGCTGCATATATTACAAGAATAGATGTTAATACAATCAAGTTTTAAGTGTGTTGCACTATTGTATAAAATTGAGGCTTTTCAATACTACTTACAACTGAAATTTGTCACACCCCAAACCAGAACGGCAGAATCGTTCGAGGGCGGTCGACTTCATGTAGTATCGTAACAGTTAAATACATAGTAAAGAAAGTAAAACAACCATTATATATATAATTGAAAAGTTACATTGTTGAATGATCCTTGTTTAAAAACAAATTACAATATGGTGACAAAATGAGTTTTAAACTAACGCTTTAGCGTCACTTCTCCAAAAGCTAATGTTTACATGTATTACTGAATCCCTAAGAAATACAAGTAGTTTTGAAAGAGTGTCAACAATTTAGTTGGTGAGTTCATAAGTATTTAATGTCAATGTTTGTATAAATTTGAATGGAATTATTTGTATATGTTTGAATGAAAATGTTTGTAGATGTTCAATGTAAATGTTTGTATATGTTTGAAAACTCCTAGAAAATCCCATATTTCCTACTAGTATAAAAGTAGTCTTCTACCGAGACCCGACTGTTTTGAATGTTTGCTTCTAGAAATCCAAAATTTTTCCATAAGTGTGTGGTAGTTTAAAAGTTCCAAAACTGTAATGCCATAGTGTTTTTCTTTCCTAGAATAGTAGATTTATGTTTGTATAAAATCACTAAGGCATTTGCTAACCCTGCAAATCAACATGTTTTTAATACTCCATGTGAGTTCTATAACCATGCTAATGACCCAGACTGCCTGTAACAACATTCTTCAGACGTTGGAATGTTATGACGTTTGTCACCCCAGACCTGCCGATCTAACTGTAGCTAACAATTTAAGTGCGGGATTTTCGCTCCCGTCTAGATCTATACGCAAGTATCACGCTCTCCCTACAAGAGATTATGGTATATAATACATAACTTTAACTGCATACTTGAAAGTACGTGAAGGTGAATGACTCAAAAAACTTAGTATCAAATAGATTTATGTATGAAGATTTCATTTTTTCTTATATATGAAAGTATTTCCTTGATATAGTACTTATAGTATGTAAAATCTCATGATTTCTTTGTAAACTATACCTATTATAGTTTTTCCAAAAGTGTTTCGTTTGTATGGTAAACCCTAGTGTAGTGTCGACTCTGTATGTAAAGTATAACATTTGTAATAACATTATTAAACATTTATACTCAATATATAAATAAAGTGCTTGATATATAACAACATGTCTTATTCGAAAAGGACAGGGTGTTGTCGTGATATGTTGCATGAGAACGTTTCCGTATGATAGTTATAAATCACATATGATTGATTATATAACAAAAAATATAGCAAAAGATTGATGTTTTTCACACGAGGATAACTGTGTGTTTACTTGTATCCCCCCCCCCCCCCCTAAAAGTGTATAAAAGTATTTAAAAATCATTTGAAAACGTAGTTGTAGGGGTATGAACTCACCTGGTAGTTTGAAGAAGGTGACACAAAAACCGAGCATAACTTCGTCTGGAGAAAGCTGATTTCTCAGGATTCTTGGGAATATCGATAATCTCGGGAGCGTAAAACTTCCTTCCGAACTTGGATATGAAAACCGAGATGTCGGGATGGCTTCGAGGGGTTAAACGCAGAGCAAAAGCATGAGAAAGGGAAGAAATGAACAAATTTGCCCGGAACCCTCGCACCCCTTATATAGGAGGCTGAACCGCCTCGGTGGGCTGGGCGTACGAGGCTACGCAGGGCATTGCGGACGTCATTGCTTATGCACTTCGAATGGGAGGGCTTCTGTCCGATGGGAGAGCCTGTTGGCCAATGGAACGAGGCTCCTATCCTCTGGTACGCGGGGCGTAATCTGATTTTTCCAACTTCTAAGTTACGTAACTTTTGCGTACGAGCTTCGTTTTTCGCGTTCTTTATATCCACGCATAGGTGAGACTGTACTCTATAACTTTCATTTAGTCTCCGTCGGCTAGTTTTGACTTTATTTTTTATAATCTATTTTTAACAGGTCGAGACACGAAACGTCCGTTAAAAATCCATAACTTCTTCATCCGATGTCCGTTTTCGCCAGACTTTTTACCGTTGTGCTACTATTGACGAGATCTTCGATTCTCGTTTAGATTGTTTCGGCCAAAAATCCTTCGATTTCTATTTCGAGTTTTTAGCTGTCTACTGCTATCCCGAAACTTAGAAAAATCATAACTTCCTCATCCGAAGTCGGATTTTGACGTTCTTTTCATGTACGTTCATGGTTTAGTATAATATACGACTTTCGTTTAGATACCTAAGGCTAAAATGTAACACCGTAAAAATTTGAACGATTTTTCACTTTTGTAACCCATAAAATATCATTTGAATCATAAATAAAACATTGTATCAACATTGTATTAGTACAAAACCCAAGATCAAAGTATATATAAAAACTCCGATGTGCGTGTGTACGAATCATGCCGACGCCTTCCCACAATCATCACTGATACCTGAAACACATAACACATAACACTGTAAGCATAATGCTTAGTGAGTTTTCCCCAAAATATCGCTCTAACACATAATAGCCACTCGAGGCTGTAACTCTGTTGACCCTCAGGTCTATGTGTCTCAGTGGGGCCCTCCAGTGCCAACTCTCAATGGGCCCTCTGGCCCTAACTCTGTGGACCCAAAAGTCCTAACTCTGTGGACCTGAAGGTCCTAACTCTGTAACTCTGAATCATACATAGCACATAACACAATAACATGCAATTACACTGGCATATAACTCTAAAATACTCTATCACATAACTCTGTTACCACACTAGGTAAAGTATAATGAAAAGACTCACCTCGGGTATCTCGGTAATCTCTGACTCGGTAACGCTGGTCTAACCTCCGCCTAATCAAAATATATACCCTAATTATTATAACTCTCAAAGGCTAGACTATGTCCTCTTATGATACTCTCAGAAGGGTAAAAGACCATTTTACCCCTCTCATAATTCAAAGGCCCCACAATAGACCATACCCTAAAAGTCAACTCAAAAGTCAACTTTCCGGGTTACGCTGCGCGTACCAGATGTGTACGCTAGGCATACCCGGCTGCCTCTTAGAATCGGGGGACGCTACCTAGTACGCAGCGCGTACTGGGATTACGCTCGGTGTACTCCCAGCTTCAGCACCTTCACTCTTTTAGGTCTTAAACGGTTAAGACCCACGTCCAACTTTTAGATCTGACCATTTCTAATCCTCTTAAACCATAAAGTCGATGACTTTAAGCCTTTGCATGGCTGAATAAGTCACTAGCACCCAAAACATTTCATTCCCTAACCCTAAAAAGCATAGAACTCAAGCATGACCTCCTATCAATGACCAAGATGGGAACTTTATGGATCTAGACCTCAAATACCACTGAAAAGGGACAGATCTCGGACCATGGAGCACCTTACACTCATAAAGTCTCCACCTTTAGGGTTTTTGACCCTAGAAATGGCACATGCAACATCAAACCAAAATGAAGAGGAAAGTTTTGAACTTTATACCTCTAAATGCAGCTCCTTTCTCTGTAGATCTCAGATCCAAACTTGCACTTCAAGCTTTTAGTCTCCACAAGCTCCTTTCTTCCTTCTTCACTAACACACCAAGGCACTATTAGCTCCAAGAACACACACACTCACTAAGGACGATGGAAGGCTTTCTCTTAGGGTTTTACTCACTGATGTGGAGGCTGAGAAATGAGCCTTAGCATCCCTTAAATAGTGCACAACACAAAATTAGGGTTTTGCACCTGGGCCAGGACGCCCTGCGTAACCCTTGGTACGCCCAACGTACCTTGGTGAAGACGCGTTATTTTTAAGTGCTTGAGTACGCGCAACGTACACCTATGGTACGCCCAGCGTACTCACTTGCTCAACAAAAATCCTTTCAAGGGCCAAACATGGCCAAACACAAAGAACAAGGATGAAAGAATAATACCTAAATCTCGGGGTGTTACAATTCTCCCCCACTCGAACTAGACTTCGCCCCCGAAGTCTCATTCCTCGAACAACTCTGGATTTTGCCCCCGCATCTCCGACTCTGACTCCCATGTCATCTCGGATCCCTTCCGATGCTGCCACTGAACCAAAACCATAGACACTTTCTTGTTCCTCAAAACCTTGATCTTCCAATCCCTGATCGCCACCGGTCTCTCAGCATAATTCAGGCTCGCATCCACCTGAACATCCTCCAAGGGCACCACTGCCGACTCATCTGCTATACACTTTCGCAACTGCGACACGTGGAAAGTGTCATGAATCTGACCTAACTCTGCAGGTAGCTCTAAGCGATACGCTACCCTGCCCACCCTCGCGATCACTTTAAACAACCCAATATACCGGGGTCCCAGCTTGCCCCTCTTCCTGAATCGGATCACTCCTTTCCAAGGAGATACCTTTAGAAGCACCAAATCGCCGACCTGAAATTCGAGCTCAGATCATCGCCTATCATCATAACTCTTCTGGAGACTCTGAACGGTCAACAACCTCTGCCTGACCTGTTGGATCTGCTCAGACGTCTGAAGCACTATCTCCATACTACCCATCACACGCTACCCCACTTCTCCCCAACAAATGGGGGTCCGACACCTCCTCCCATACAACAGCTCTCGAATGATGGCTGTTGTTGTAGGAAAACTCCGCTAAGGGTAAGTACGTGTCCCAACTCCCGCGAAGTCCAACACACATGCCATGAGCATATCCTCGAGCGTCTGAATCGTCCGCTCACTCTGTTCGTCAGTCTGGGGGTGGTACGCAGTACTGAAATGCAGTCTAGTACCCAATTCCTCATGGAATTTCTTCCAAAATCTAGAGGTGAAACGCACATCTCGGTCTGAGACAATCAAGATCGGAACTCCATGCCGTGTTACCACTTCCCTCACATACATCTCTGCCAACCTCTCTGCGGAAGAGCTCTCGCTAATAGCGAGGAAATGAGCGCTCTTCGTTAACTGATCTACAATCACCCAAATTGCATCGACGCCCCTCGCAGTCTTTGACAATTTGGTGATAAAGTCCATAGCAATCTGTTCCCACTTCCATTCGGGAATCTCCAACGGATGCAACTTGCCGTGCGGTCTCTGATGCTCGGCCTTAACCCTACGACATGTTAGACACCTCTCCACGAACCATGCAACATCCCTCTTCATACAGGGCCACCAATACTCCCTTTTCAGATCCAAATACATCTTAGTTGCCTCGGGATGGATCGAGAACTTCAATCGATGAGCCTCTTCCATCAAAATGGTACGCGTTCCGCCCACATGCGGTACCCAGGTCTGACCCTGAAACGTCATAAGCCCCCGACCATCGGTGACGAACTCTGATACTTGCCCGACAACCCGCTCTCTCTTCTGGTTTTCTGGCCTAACGGCCTCAGTCTAAGCTCCTCGAATGGTGTCCAACACTGAAGTCATCACCGTCAACCTCATATAAATGTCACGCATCGGAACACTCTCCGCCCTACGACTCAAGGCATCAGCCACCACGTTGGCTTTTCCCAGGTGGTACAGGATCTGGCAATCATAATCCTTTACCACATCCAGCCATCTCCTCTGTTGCATATTTAGGTTGGGTTGATCCATCAAGTACTTCAGGCTCTTGCGAGCCGTGTATATGGTACACTGGACCCCATATAAATAGTGACGCCAGATCTTGAGGGCGAACACTACTGCCCCCAACTCTAAATCATGGGTAGGATACCTCGCCTCATGAGGCTTCAACTGCCTCGATGCATACGCTATCACATGACCCCTCTGCATAAGTACTGCTCCCAACCCTGATATCGATGCGTCACAATATACCACAAAATCCTCCATTCCCTCCGGAAGGGCTAACACCGGGGCTTCACATAATCTCTGGCGAAGTGTCTCGAAGGAGGCCTGCTGCACAGGGCCCCAAGCAGAAACTACACCCTTCCGGGTCAACTTAGTGAGTGGCACATCGATGTTGGAGAAATCCCTGATGAATCTCCGATAATAACCTGCCAGACCTAGAAAACTCTTGATCTCCGTGGGTGACCTCGGCACCTCCCAACTCATCACTTCCTCAATTTTGGCCGGGTCGACCAATATGCCTTTCTGGTTAACGAGATGTCCCAGGAACTGGACCTCTCATAACCAGAAATCACACTTGGAGAACTTGGCATAAAGCCTCTTCAATCTCAAAACCCCTAGGATCTCCCTCAGATGCTCCTCAATGTACTCTCTAGATCTCGAATGCACCAAAATGTCGTCGATGAATACGATCACCGAGCGATCCAACATCGGTGTGCACACCCTGTTCATGAGGTCCATGAACACCGTTGGTGCGTTGGTGAGCCCGAAAGGCATCACCACGAACTCGTAATGCCCGTAACGAGTCCTAAATGTTGTTTTCTGAATATCCTCATCTCGCACCCTCACCTGATGATATCCAGACCTCAAGTCGATCTTGGAAAACCAAGATGCTCCTTGCAACTGATCGAACAAATCGCTAATCCTCGGCAACGGGTAACGGTTCTTGACCGTTAATTTGTTCAACTCCCAGTAGTCAATGCACATCCGGTGTGAACCATCCTTTTTCTTGACAAAAAGGATAGGAGCTCCCCACGGTGAACTACTCGGCCGAATAAATCCCTTTCCCAACAGCTCCTGCAGCTGTGAGGATAACTCCTGCATCTCTGGAGGCGCAAGGCGATAGGGCGCCTTGGCGATAGGCACGGCCCCCGGAACCAAATTGATACTGAACTCCACCTGCCTCATAGGAGGTACGCCCGACAACTCCTCCGGGAACTCACGCACTATCGGAACCTCTCCCACATACCTCAGTCTCTCCGACTCAACCCTCACGTCCATAACATATCCTATGAATCCCTTATATCCCTACTGAAGGCTCTGCCTCGCCCTGGCGGCTGAGCAAAATGCTGAACCGGAATGTGTACCCTCGCCGTACACCGTAAGAACCCCCCACTAGGGTCTCGCATGGTCACCAGCTATCGCTCGCAGTCGATGATCGCTCCAAATCTGCTCAACCAGTCCATGCCCGGGACCAAATCTATCAGAAACTCAACCCCGAAAATCTCGAGTACACAACCACGAATCACCTCGGTGGCATACACCGCTCTCTCATCCGCTATAGAAACTCTCAGAGGTCGACTCATCACCTCTCTACTAATACTGATGTGTCGGCTAAAGGCCAACGATACAAAAGATCGACTCGCACCCAAGTCAAATAACACTAGAGCAGGTACAGAATTCACAAGGAAGGTACCTACGCATAACAATATATAAGCACAATCATCACATAATATAAAAGAATACATGAAAGAGTACATATCGGCCACGACATTGGGTGCTGCGCGGACCTCCTCCGCAATCAACTGGAAGGCTCTCCCGCGTGCCTTCGGTGCTTCAACCTTCGCAGGCTGGACATTCGAAGCTCTCACCACAGCAGGGGCTGATCCCGGAAATGCTCCCTATGCTGACCCTCGCAACTATGGACACTCTGCCTTCCGGTGTCCAGTCTGGTTGCAATGAAAACAGACTGAAAAACCCTTGGGGAAATCCTTGGCCATGTGCCCCTCCTTGCCACACTTGTAGCAAGACCCTGCTCTACATATCCCATCGTGACTCTTGTCTCACTTGCCACAAGTGCAGGCCTTCTGGTTCCCAGATCTCGAATCAGTGGGTTTGGCCCGCTTGGCTGCTGGCTGATACTGAGCCGGCCGTGTAACACCGGAAATATAAAGCCAAAATTTTTTTTTTTCTATAAAACATAATTTCGTTAATATTCATAAAAACAACCATTTTACTTGTTCCCCATAAAAACAACCATTTTAATAGTTCAACATAACAGTACAAAATCCCAAGATCAACATGTAAAAACTCCAATCGTGTGTGTACGGATCAAGCCGGCGCCTTCCCGCGGTCGTCACTAGCACCTGAAACAAATAACATCAACACTGTAAGCACAAAGCTTAGTGAGTTCCCCAAAATACCACATATAACACATATTAGCCACTCGAGGCTATAACTCTGTGGGTCCGTGCACCCAAACTCCTTGAACCCTCAGGTTCTAACTCTGAATAACATGCACTACATAAATCACATAGAAATCATGCAGTACAACACATAACATACATAGCATACAATTACTCAATCACATAACTCTGGTTACCTACTCAAGGTAAAGTATAGAGAGGAGACTCACCTCGATGTCTCGGAAGATATCTGACTCGGAAGAAGTGTGATCTAGCCTCCGCCTAATCACATAAAACTCTCATAAATACAACTGTACTCAACCCTAAAAGTCAACAAGGTCAACGGTCAAACTTTGACCCGACTCGTCGAGTGCACTAGGGCGACTCGGCGAGTCTACACGTGTCCACTGACTCTCTTAGATCCTCTCTTGGCACGTCGAGTACTCCCCTTGATCCGACGAGTTCCACCTAGCATGAATCGTGGGGCCACCCCGACTCAACTCGCCGAGTCTCAGAATAACTCGGCGAGTTCCAACTTGAACTTAGACCCCTGACTCTCCCTGACTCACCGAGTCATTTCCCCCAACTCGGCAAGTCCACTCACTGAGTGATTAACGGGCCACCTTCATACTACTCGCCGAGTCCGTTCTTCGGACTCGGCGAGTCCATGCCATGCACGAACTCAAAACAACTTCTGAGGTCAGATCTGTTCCATACAATCATAGATCTGGCCTCCCCAAGCATGATAATCACGTAAAGTTGGGACCTTGACACACATATAACATCTAAAAGGTCCAAAATGGTGCTTTAGCCCCAAAAATGACATTCCAAGCTCAAGACTCCCAAAATGACTCATAAAGCTCCATGGGTTAAGGTCTCTGGACCTCTTTGGGTCCAGATCCAAAACACAACTCGAGAAGGGACCAACTACTCCACTTAATCAACCTCTAAAAGGGTTAGAAAACCCTAACACTAAGAATAAACACCAAAAGTGAAGAAGGTCCGAGAATAATACCTCAATACAGCCTCTATGAGCTCAAAGACCACAAAAATCGCACCTCCTTCAGCCTCCTCTTGCCTTGAACACTTCCTTCTTGCAACAACACCCACAAAAGTTCAAGATTGGCCTCTCCTTCCTCACAAACGCTCTAGATCTCTTTAGGGTTTCTCTCTGGGGGTTGGGTGAGCACAAAAGTCGGCCATAAGGCCCTTTAAATAGGCCTCAAACCCGGAGATTTAGGGTTTCATTACACAGCGCAGACTCGCCGAGTCCTTACCCTGGACTCGCCGAGTCCAAGCGCGCACCAGTCGATCAATTCCGCGTCCCTACTCGGCGAGTCTGAGCTCCAACTCGCCGAGTCCCTCTCACATAACAACAAAATTTAAACTTGCAAGATACCTGGTAAAAATCCGGATGTTACAACTCTCCCCCACTAGAACTGGACTTCGCCCCCGAAGTCCCACTCTAAAACAGCTCCGGATGCTGCTCCCGCATCATACTCTCCGGCTCCCAGGTCATCTCTGATCCCTTCCGATGTTGCCACTGAACCAACACCAGAGGTACCTCCTTGTTCCTCAAAACCTTGATCTTCCGATCCCTAATAGCCACTGGTCTCTCCGCATAATTCAGGCTCGCATCGACCTGGATATCCTCAAGTGGAACCACTGCCGACTCATCGGCTATACATTTCCTCAACTGCGACACATGAAACGTGTTGTGAATCTGCCCCAACTCTGCTGGCAACTCCAGCCGATAGGCTACCCGGCCTACCCTGGCAATCACACGAAACGGGCCTATAAACCGGGGCCCCAATTTGCCCCTCTTCCTGAACCGAATCACTCCCTTCCAAGGGGAGACCTTCAGGAGAACAAAGTCACCGACCTGAAATTCCAGCTCGGACCGGCGTCTATCCGCGTAACTCTTCTGTCGGCTCTGAGCGGTCAATAACCTCTGCCTGACCAGCTGTATCTGCTCTGTCGTCTGATTCACGATCTCTGTACTTCCCATTACTCTTTGCCCAACCTCTCCCCAACATATGGGAGTCCGACACCTCCTACCATACAGCAGCTCAAAAGGTGGCATACCGATGCTCGAATGATAGCTGTTGTTGTAGGAAAACTCCGCCAGAGGCAAATACGTGTCCCAACTACCCCCAAAGTCCAGAACACAGGCCCGAAGCATGTCCTCGAGTGTCTGTATCGTCCGCTCACTCTGACCGTCGGTCTGGGGGTGGTATGCCGTACTAAAATGCAGCTTAGTACCCAACTCCTCATGAAATTTCTTCCAAAAACGGGAAGTGAACCGCACATCGCGGTCTGAAACAATCGAGATCGGCACCCCATGCCGAAATACAACCTCCCTCACGTAAATCTCTGCCAACTTCTCCGCCGAAGAACTCTCACTGATGGCAAGAAAGTGAGCGCTCTTGGTCAATCTATCCACGATCACCCAGATTGCATCAAATCCTCTGGCAGTCCTCGGCAATTTGGTGATAAAGTCCATAGTGATCTGTTCCCACTTCCACTCGGGAACCTCCAATGGCTGCAACTTGCCATGCAGTCTCTGGTGTTCGGCCTTTACCCTTCGACAGGTCAAACACCTTTCGACAAACCACGCTACATCCCTCTTCATACAGGGCCACCAATACTCCTTCCTTAGGTCCAAATACATCTTCGTGGCCCCGGGGTGGATCGAAAATTTCGATTTATGAGCCTCCTCCATCAATGTAGCACGTGTACCGCCCACAAACGGTACCCAGATCCTGCCCTGATAAGTCATAAGACCTCGACTATCCGATACAAACTCAGAAACCAATCCAACAACCCGCTCTCTCTTCTGCATCTCCGGATGCACGGCCTCGGCCTGAGCCCCACGAATGGCATCCAGAACTGGAGCTATCACGGTCAATCTCATACATACATCTCGCAGGGGAGTACTCTCCGCCCTGCGACTCAATGCGTCGGCTACCACATTTGCCTTGCCCGGGTGGTACAAGATCTCACAATCATAATCCTTGACCACGTCTAACCATCTCCTCTGCCGCATATTTAGGTTAGGCTGATCCATCAAGTACTTCAAACTCTTATGGTCCGTGTAAATCGTACAACGAACCCCATACAAGTAGTGCCGCCAAATCTTGAGGGCGAACACCACTGCCCCCAACTCCAAATCGTGTGTGGGGTACCTTGTCTCGTGAGGCTTCAACTGCCTCGAAGCATAAGCTATCACATGACCCTTCTGCATCAATACCGCTCCCAATCCTAGGATCGATGCATCACAGAATACCACAAAACCTTCCATTCCTTCCGGAAGGGCTAATACTGGAGCTTCACACAACCTCTGGCGAAGCGTCTCAAAGGAAGTCTGCTGCTCAGGACCCCATGCAAATGCCACACCCTTCCGGGTCAATCTGGTGAGTGGAACCGCAATCTTGGAGAAATACCTAATAAATCTCCGATAATACCCTGCCAACCCGAGAAAACTTCGGATCTCAGAAGGTGACCTCGGCACCTCCCACCTCATCACTGCGTCAACCTTGGCCGGATCGACCAATATCCCCTTCTGGTTAACGAGATGTCCCAGAAACTGGACCTCCCGTAACCAGAAATCGCATTTGGAGAACTCTGCGTAAAGCTTCTCCGCTCTCAAAACCCCAAGCACCTCCCTCAGATGCTCCTCGTGCTGCTCTCTGGATCTAGAATATACCAGAATATCATCAATGAAAACAATCACCGACCGATCCAACATCGGCCGACATACCCTGTTCATGAGGTCCATGAACACGGCTGGGGCATTGGTGAGCCCAAAAGGCATCACCACAAACTCATAATGCCCATAACGCGTCCTGAATGCTGTCTTCTGGACGTCCTCGTCCCGCACTCTCACCTGATGATAGCCCGACCTCAAATCTATCTTGGAAAACCAAGATGCTCCCTGAAGCTGATCGAATAAATCGTCGATCCTCGGTAGCGGGTAACGATTCTTGACCGTCAACTTATTCAATTCCCGGTAATCGATACACATGCGATGCGAGCCATCCTTCTTTTTCACAAACAGGATGGGTGCTCCCCACGGCGAGCTACTCGGCCGAATAAACCCCTTCCCCAGCAACTCCTGAAGTTGCGAGGATAACTCCTGCATCTCTGGAGGCGCAAGGCGATACGGCACCTTAGCAATAGGCGCAGCTCCAGGAACCAAATCGATGCCAAACTCTACTTGCCTCACGGGAGGCACACCTGGTAACTCTTCGGGAAATACATCTGGAAACTCCCGCACCACCGGAACTTCATCCACAGAGCTCGGTCTCTCCGAAATCACTCGCGTATCCATCACATACGCTACATAACCCTTACAGCCCTGCTGTAAACACTGCCTCGCTCTAGCAGCCGAGCAAAAGGCTGATCCAGAACGTGTACCCTCGCCGTATACTGAAAGAACTCCCCCACTAGGATCTCGTATAGTCACCAGCTGTCGCTCGCAATCGATAACCGCACCGAATCGGCTCAACCAATCCATGCCCACTATAACACAAACATCACCCATCGCGATCGGAATTAGGTCGATCGGAAACTCGACCCCGAATATCTCCAATACACATCCCCGGAAGACCTCTGTAGCACAAATCACCCTGTCGGCGGCTATGGAAACCCGCAGAGGCCGACTCAATACTCCACGACTAACACTGATACGCTGACTAAATGCCAAGGATACAAAAGATCGACTCGCACCCGAGTCAAATAACACTAAAGCGGGTACAGAATTCACAAGGAAGGTACCTAAGCATAGCATGATATAAGCATAATATCTCAACACCGAAAATAAATAATGAAAAGGAAACATACCAGCCACAACGTCGGGTGCAGCGCGGACCTCTTCCGCAGTCAGCTGGAAGGCTCTCCCCCGAGCCCTCGGTGCCTCGACCTTCACGGGCCGACTCTCTGTAGTAGCAGCTCTGATGGCGGCGGGAGCAGTCCCCTGAGATGCCCCGCGCAGCAGCGGACGCTCCGCCTTCCGGTGTCCGGTCTGATTGCAGTGGAAGCACACTGCAAATCCCTTGGGGCAGTCCTTAGCCATGTGCCCCTCCTTGCCACATTTGTAGCAAGACCCTGCCCGACAGGCGCCATCGTGACCCTTGCCGCACTTCCCACAAGTGCGGCCCCTCTGACTCCCGGGTCTGGGATCAGCGGGCTTGGCCCGCTTGGCTGCCGGCTGGGACTGTGCCGGTCGCCGATCCCTCCCCATAGACTCCGCCTCCTCCCTGGCCTGAGTCTCAAGCTCAATCTCCCTCTTCCGAGCGTTTTCCTGAAGCTCGGCAAATGTCCAGTACGAGGAGTTCGCAGCGAACTCCCGAATATCCCGCCTCAAAATGCTCAGATAACGGCTCATACGTGCCTGCTCGGTGGACACGTGCTCAGGGCAAAACATCGCCCTCTCCTGGAACATCCTCGTAATCGCTGTAACCGACTCGGTACCCTGCTTGAGGGTCAGAAACTCCTGCGCCAGACGTTCCCTCTCCACCTGAGGAACATACTCATCCCGGAACATGGAAGTGAACCTCTCCCAGGTCACTGCCGAAAGCTCAGTCGGTGTGAAATGTGCAGACACAAACTTCCACCAGTCCTTCGCTCCCAAGCGAAGCTGGTTTAGTGCGAACCGAACCTTCAAATGCTCAGGGGACGAGCAAGTGAAGAAGCATCCCTCCATATCAGATATCCATCTCATAGCTGCCACCGGGTCCTGCGTACCATCAAACTCTGGTGGCTTGGTGTTGCTGAACTCCCTGAATAACGTCGCATCACCTCCCTGGGGTCTCGCCGCAGCAATCGCTGCAGTAGCTGCTGCGACCGCAGCCTCAGAAAGAGCGGCATAGCGCTCGTCAAATGTCTCGATCAAAGCGGTCTTAATAGACCCGAACATCTCCGGTATCTCAGCTCTGATGACCGCAGCCACCTCCTCGTGAATGATCTGCCGAATGTCCTCATCACTAGACCCGGCATCCTCCGGCATGTGTCGCGTCCTCACCATGATCAACCTCTGAAATACAACATGCGATAATTAGAATTCACTCGAATACTCTTACATTCAACAATCCACCCCTCCTTGACTCTTGGCATCCCCAGATTCTTATTTGGGTCTGTGTACCGCACCGGTGCTTTGAGTAGTACGGGCCCAATACTACTGTTTGCACCGTCTCAGTACACATCCCCAAATCGTCCTCTTCGGATCCCAGTCCCCAAGTACTCTATAATACGTAAATCGCTCTGGAACAAATCTCACACAAAGCCCTAGCTGCTACCTAATTACTCTCAGCATCTCATAGCAGCTCACCATACCCTAAGCTAAGGCATCACAAAACAGGCCACTCTAGTCCTATCAGCAATACCTAGCCCGCTCTAGCATGCAAACACATCATAGTAATAATTATTTCATAACGAAGGATATTTTAGGAATTCACCGTTCGGGCGCTGACTGATCGTACACACGTTTCTCCCTGGAAAACCCTTTACTCTTAGAAAATTTTGGTTTCCATTTTTTTTTGAAATGTCTCTTAATTTCTCAGTTTGAGTTCAAATACTCCCGAAGGTGTACCTGAATCCCTCAAACCAAGGCTCTGATACCAATTTGTAACACCGGAAATATAAAGCCAAAATTTTTTTTTTTCTATAAAACATAATTTCGTTAATATTCATAAAAACAACCATTTTACTTGTTCCCCATAAAAACAACCATTTTAATAGTTCAACATAACAGTACAAAATCCCAAGATCAACATGTAAAAACTCCAATCGTGTGTGTACGGATCAAGCCGGCGCCTTCCCGCGGTCGTCACTAGCACCTGAAACAAATAACATCAACACTGTAAGCACAAAGCTTAGTGAGTTCCCCAAAATACCACATATAACACATATTAGCCACTCGAGGCTATAACTCTGTGGGTCCGTGCACCCAAACTCCTTGAACCCTCAGGTTCTAACTCTGAATAACATGCACTACATAAATCACATAGAAATCATGCAGTACAACACATAACATACATAGCATACAATTACTCAATCACATAACTCTGGTTACCTACTCAAGGTAAAGTATAGAGAGGAGACTCACCTCGATGTCTCGGAAGATATCTGACTCGGAAGAAGTGTGATCTAGCCTCCGCCTAATCACATAAAACTCTCATAAATACAACTGTACTCAACCCTAAAAGTCAACAAGGTCAACGGTCAAACTTTGACCCGACTCGTCGAGTGCACTAGGGCGACTCGGCGAGTCTACACGTGTCCACTGACTCTCTTAGATCCTCTCTTGGCACGTCGAGTACTCCCCTTGATCCGACGAGTTCCACCTAGCATGAATCGTGGGGCCACCCCGACTCAACTCGCCGAGTCTCAGAATAACTCGGCGAGTTCCAACTTGAACTTAGACCCCTGACTCTCCCTGACTCACCGAGTCATTTCCCCCAACTCGGCAAGTCCACTCACTGAGTGATTAACGGGCCACCTTCATACTACTCGCCGAGTCCGTTCTTCGGACTCGGCGAGTCCATGCCATGCACGAACTCAAAACAACTTCTGAGGTCAGATCTGTTCCATACAATCATAGATCTGGCCTCCCCAAGCATGATAATCACGTAAAGTTGGGACCTTGACACACATATAACATCTAAAAGGTCCAAAATGGTGCTTTAGCCCCAAAAATGACATTCCAAGCTCAAGACTCCCAAAATGACTCATAAAGCTCCATGGGTTAAGGTCTCTGGACCTCTTTGGGTCCAGATCCAAAACACAACTCGAGAAGGGACCAACTACTCCACTTAATCAACCTCTAAAAGGGTTAGAAAACCCTAACACTAAGAATAAACACCAAAAGTGAAGAAGGTCCGAGAATAATACCTCAATACAGCCTCTATGAGCTCAAAGACCACAAAAATCGCACCTCCTTCAGCCTCCTCTTGCCTTGAACACTTCCTTCTTGCAACAACACCCACAAAAGTTCAAGATTGGCCTCTCCTTCCTCACAAACGCTCTAGATCTCTTTAGGGTTTCTCTCTGGGGGTTGGGTGAGCACAAAAGTCGGCCATAAGGCCCTTTAAATAGGCCTCAAACCCGGAGATTTAGGGTTTCATTACACAGCGCAGACTCGCCGAGTCCTTACCCTGGACTCGCCGAGTCCAAGCGCGCACCAGTCGATCAATTCCGCGTCCCTACTCGGCGAGTCTGAGCTCCAACTCGCCGAGTCCCTCTCACATAACAACAAAATTTAAACTTGCAAGATACCTGGTAAAAATCCGGATGTTACAGGCCGCCGATCCCTTCCCTGAGACTCAGCCTCCTCCCTGGCTTGGGTCTCTAGCTCTATCTCCTTCTTCCGGGCATTTGCCTGAAGCTCGGTAAATGTTCGGTACGTCGAGTTCACCACGAACTCACGTATATCCCTCCTCATAATGCTCAAATATCGGCTCATACATGCCTACTCGGAGGACACGTGCTATGGGCAGAACATCGCCCGCTCATGGAACATCCTCGTAATCACCGTAACAGACTCAGTACCCTGCTTGAGGGTCAGAAACTCCTGGGCCAAACACTCCCTCTCCACCTGGGGAACGTACTCATCTCGGAACATAGTGTTGAACCTCTCCCAGGTCACCGCAACAAGTTTGGCAGACGTAAAATGCGCAGTCACAAACTTCCACCAGTCCTTTGCTCCCAAGCGAAGCTGGTTCAGCGCGAACCAGACTCTCAGGTGCTCTGGAGATGAGCAAGTAAAGAAACACCCCTCTATGTCTGAAATCCATCTCATCGCCGCGATCGGGTCCTGGGTCCCGTCAAACTCCAATGGTTTTGTGTTGCTGAACTCTAGGAACAACAACGCATCACCACCTTGCGGCCTAGTCGCAGCTATAGCTGCAGTGGCCGCAGCAACAGCAGCCTCAGAAAGAGCAGCGTATCTCTCATTAAATGTCTCCATCAGAGTAGTCTTGATAGACCTGAACATCTCTGGTATCTTTGCCCTGATGGCCGCAGCCACCTCCTCTTGGATGATCCTACGGATCTCCTCATCACCCAAACTACCGATCACAGGTGTGTGGCACGTCCCAACCATGGCCTCCCTCTAAAATACAACATAAGAATATTAGAGACCCTTTTCGAGTATAATCAAACTCGATAACTCCATTCTACTCGTCCCTTGGTGCCCAAAGGATTCTTACCTGGACTGCGTTCCAACCCAGTATCTTCAGTAGTACGGGCCTAATACTACGGTCCATACTGCATTGGCATTCATACCAAGTCCTCCTCCTTGAGCCTCAAATCCCAAGTACTCTACTCTCTCTATTATGTACCTGGGTGTAAGACCATGTGGGCGAGCACATGACTTTCCAGTTAAAGACCATGGGAGGAGCCCATGGCACTTAGGTATAAGACCATGTGGAGGAGCCCATGGCATCCTGGAGTAAGATCTTGGGAGGAGCCCATGGAATCCTTATTTTTTGTATGCATGGTTTCTGTGATGTGTAGATTTTATGGCTAATATGATATGTGTTACATGGATTGTATGTGTGGTATGCTCTGGGGAACTCACTAAGCATTAACTTACAATTTGTGGATTTGTTTCAGGTACTTCTGAGCCCAAGGGCAAAGGCAAGGCTTGATGACAAGACGTGCACTCTCTTAAACATTTTACGGGACACTCTGATGTTTTGAAATAAAATTGTACCTAATATGAGTTTTGAAAACAATTGTATTTGGTTTTCATGGTTTATGGAAATGTATTTTGGCTAATCAAAAATGAAAACTTTTCTTTTGAAAAATTGGGTCGTTATAGGTTGGCTGATGTTACCAACGCATTCCGCACCATTAGATGTCTTGAGGGGGACAAGGTTCGACTTGCATCCTATCTTCAGAAAGACAGGGTACGTGGCTGATGGCTGGATATGCCATTGGTGATGATTCGACTCTTGATGCTATAACCTGGAGTGACTTTTCATCTATGTTCAGGGCCAATTTTGAACCTGTGATAGAGGTGCATCAGCTTACTAGGGAGTTCCAGGATCTCCAGCAAACAACTGAGACGGTGGTAGAGATCACCGCTATGTTTAGGGGGGGGGCCCTTCTCGTTTTGTAGTACGTGGTGGACGAGGAGATGAAAAAGGGTCGATATCATGAGATGTTTCGGAGTGATATCCGCCAGTTTGTGAGCCACTCCAGTTGCAAGATGCTGGAGAACGTGATTGCTAGGGCTCGAGAGAGGGAGTTGATTTAGAGATGGAGAGGAAAAGGAAACCATAGGGGGTTCACTCAGGGAGTGCATGAAAGAATCCCAAGGTAGATACTTGAGGGAATAGCCAGCAGGGTCGAGGCCGACATGGCAAGTGTGGTAAGACACATGATGGGGTATGAAGGGCAGGTAGTTTGGACTGCTTCAAGTGCGTTCGGACTGGACATTTATGCAGGGATTGTATGACTACTACCACCACCACCACAATATCAGACCTAATTTTCTTACAGTGCAATCAGAGGGGACACAAGCGGTCCCAGTGCCCGAGTTTAGTAGTAGCAGGGCAGGTGGCAGCACCCGCTCTTGCTACATTGAGGATTACAGACGACCATCGGGTCCGGCGTGAGGCACCTGTGACGAAGAGCAAGGACTTCCAGTTGACAGCAGAGGAGGCACGAGCAGATCCTGACATGGTGACAGGTATGTATCTTCTCTTTATTTCTATATTTATATTGATTGTTGCTTATGTTTATGTGTTTTGTTATAGGATCGTTCTTAGTGATCGGTATATCAGTTTTGGTACTGTTTGATTCATATGCCACCTGATATTTTGTGTTGCTCGCGCTCAACAAGCGATTCACAGGGGCTCCTGGAGAGTTGGATTGCCCACTTGACGTCGAGATAGCAGACGATAGGACCGTTCGGGTCGCGAGAGTTCACCGAGGATGTACACTACAGTTATTTGATCAGCAGTTTTATGTGGATCTAGTCCTTATTCCCCTACGAGGGAATACGGTGATAGTTGGTGTGGACTGGTTTAGCCCCAATGGGGCAGTGATCAACTGCGATAAACAATTAGTGAGGGTTCAGACTCCTAGTGGGTGAGGGTTAGTGATTCAGGGAGAGAGGTCGCAGGGTGGATTGACTCTATGCTCAGCAGCGAGAGCAAGGCGCTACCTTTAATAGGGTTGCGCGGGTTATGTCGCATTTGTCATGGATACCCGTGATAAGGGTAAGGCAACAGTCGATGACGTACCAGTAGTACGAGAGTACTCGGATGTATTCCTAGAGGATTTGCCTGGGATACCTCCATAGAGATAGGTTGAGTTTAGGATTGACATACTCCCTGGTACGGCTCTGATAGCCAAGGCACCATATCGATTGGCTCCTCCCGAGATGTAGGAGTTTTCTACATAGCTGCAGGAGCTGCTAGACAAGGGATTTATCAGACCGAGCAGTTCTCCATGGGGTGGCTCGATCCTGTTTGTGAAGAAGAAGGACGAGACACATTGCATGTGTATAGACTACCAGGAGTTGAATAAGGTAATGATGAAGAACCGTTATCCCCTCCTGAGGATTGATGATTTGTTTGACCAGCTACAGGGAACATCTTGTGACCAGGTTATCACCATATGTGAGTCAGAGGTGATGACGTGCAGAAGAAATCTTTTAGGATCGCTATGGTCACTATGAGTTTGTGGTGGTGCCGTTTGGGCTCACCAATGCTCCAGACGCGTTCATGGACCTCATGAACTGTGTGTGCAAACCGATGTTAGATCGGTCTGTGATAGTATGCATCGATGATATCTTGGTCTATTCCAAGACTTAGGACCAACACGAGGATCACCTGAGGGAGGTGTTGGAGACACTGTGGAGGGAGAGACTTTTCGCAAAGTTCTCCAAGTGTGAGTTCTGGTTGCGCGAGGTGCAATTTATTGGGCACCTTGTCAACCAGAAGGGTATTCTGGTTGATCCGAACAAGATTGAGGTCGTGATGCAGTGGGAGATTCCGAGGTTTCAACTGACATTCGGAGTTTCCTGGGTCTAGCGGGTTATTACCGGAGATTTATTGAGGACTTCTCCAAGATCTTTGTTCCTTTGACCCGACTGATCAAGAAGTCGATGACCTTCTACTGAGGCCTAAGCAGCAGGCAGCCTTCGAGACTCTCAGAAAGCGGTTATGTGAGGCACCGATCCTAACTTTTCCAAAGGGTGTCGATGACTTCGTGGTTTACTATGACGCTTCGATTATGGGCATTGATATGGTATTGATGCAGCGGGGTCACGTGATAGCTTACACTTCGAGGCAATGGAAGCCTAACTAGGCTTACTATCCGACACACGATTTAGAACTAAGGGTTGTGGTTTTCACCCTCAAGATTTGGCGGCATTACCTCTATAGGTTTCGTGGTACCATTTACACGGACCATAAGAGTTTAAGGTACCTCATGGATTAGCTGAATCTGAACATGAGGGAGCTTCGGTGGTTAGATGTGGTGAAGGACTACGAATGTGAGATCCTTTACCACCCTGAGCAAGGCCAATGTGGTGGCCGATACCCTGAGCCGCAAGGCGGTAGTGGCACTGATTCGATACATCTACCTGAGGATGACAGTGATTACTCCATTATTGGAGCAGATCAGAGAGGTACAGGTTAAGGGCCCGAAGGAGGAGCGCTGGAAGTGCGAGCGGATCATAGGCCAGGTGGCCTCATTTGATTATGACAACCTTGGGTTGTTGACCCTGCATGGGAGGGTCTGGGTTCCGTACTGGGGTAGGGTACGATAGGTTCTAATGGATGAGGCCCATAAGTCCATGTTCTCCATCCATCTCGAGGAGACGAAGATGTAAAAAGATCTTCGTCCTGATTACAGGTGACCCCCGCATGAAGTAGGATATAGCTTGGTACGTTGAGAAATTCTTGAACTGCAGGAAGTTCAAGGAAGAGTACCAGAGGCCCTATGGCAAGATGCAGCCGTTAGACATTTCCGTATGGAAGTGGGAAGATATCACTATAGACTTCATCACTAAGCTTCCTAGGACCGCACGTGGAGTAAATTTGATATGGGTCATCATGGATCAATTGACCAAGAGTACTTATTTTATCCCGATCGATGAGATCATATCAGTCAAGAAGTTGGCAGAAATTTACGTGCGTGTGATAGTGGCACGACATGGAGTGTCTGTCTCGATGGTGTTAGACCGAGATGTCCATTTCACTTTTAGATTTTGGAAGTTGTTTCACGACGAGATGGGTACTCGTCTCCACTTCAGCACGACTTTCCAACTCCAGATGGATAGACAGAGCGAGAGGATGATTCAGACTCTCGAGTACATGCTACGTGCATATGTTTTGGATTTCGGTGGCAGTTCGGATATGTATCTTCCGTTAGCGGAATTTTCATATAACAACAGTTACCATGCTAGCATAGACCGACCTCCCTTTGATATGCTCTACGGAAGGAAGTGTAGGACCTAATCTGTTGGGTCGAGGTCGTTCAGAGAGTCATGGGGAGTACTGAGGTAGTACTCAAGACTACATAGTTGATCCAGCTGGTCCGGAGCAAGCTTCCGACTACTTAGAGTCGCCAGAAAAGCTATGCCAACAAGCGGCATTCCGACTTGGAGTTTCAGGTGGGCGATATGGTCCTCCTAAAGGTTTCACCTTGGAAAGGTGTCATCCGATTCCGAAAGCAGGGAAAGTTGGGCCCCAAGTATATCGGCCCTTTCAGGGTTATATCCCGGGTGGGTAAGGTGGCGTACCGATTGGATCTTCCATCGGAGCTCAGCCAGATCCATAGCATTTTCCACGTTTCCCAGCTATGGAAGTGCTTGGTGGATGACTCAGCGGTTGTGCCTCTAGAGGACATTTAGGTTGATGACAGCCTGAAGTACATCGAGAGACCACTAGCTATTCTCGATAAGAAGACGAATGAGCTACAAAACAAGAGGATTGAGCTGGTGAAGGTGCAGTGGCAACACCGCAAGGGTTCAAAGTGGACTTGGGAGCCCAAGGAAGATATGAGGGAGCACTACCCGGAGTTGTTTCCAGATGAATCAGACTTCGAGGACGAAGTCTAAGTTAAGTGGGGGAGTATTGTAACACCTGATTCCTGGTACGCATTCAATTATAATTTATTTATTTTTGTAGAGCCACTCGATGAGTTGGGAGCCCCAGACTCGTCGAGTAGATATGAGATTGGACACGATGTTTTAAGCAATCTACTCGACGAGTTGAGAGCCCTCAAATCGGCGAGTAGGTCTGCCAGAGTGAAACCCTAATTTCGGGGTTTTGCACCATATTTAAACATTTTAATCCCAAAATTATGGCCTCATTTCCAGCCTCCAAGTCCCAAACCCTAATCCATGAAATGCTAGAGCTATTTATGAGTGTGTGAGCCATTCTTGAGTAATCTTTGTGTGTTCTTGAAGCTTAAAGAAGAAGAATGAGCTAGAAGGTTCAAGGAGAAGATAGTAGATCTAGAGACTTGCTTCCACCCTCCTCATTTTCTGGTAATCAAGTCTCTAACTTGGCTATTAGCTCATTAGATCTCCTTAGTTCCATTTTGTGAGAGCTTTGGTCCAAGAATCCTGATCTTTGTGACATGGACGTCCCAAGTGGCTTACCTTTCAGATATGAGATCAAGAAGGGGTTTCATGGCATAAAGGTGCAAAGTTTATGACCATGGAAGCCCCATGCAAGCTTAAAGACGTTATTATGGCCTTTTAAGCCCCAAAAGGCCATGCATGGAAGTAAAGTCTGGGACTTTATGTGTTCATTTGGTGTCTAGGACCTAGATCTCGATTTTCATGCTTTAGGTTGGAGTAATAAGGCTTTTGGACAAAGATCTATGTCCTAAGGAACTAGGGTTTTATCTAAACCCATTAAGAAGGATTATTGGCGGGTAGAGTTGGAAATTTACCCTTAAAAGGGAATTTCCAGTGTGTAGATGAAGTATGAACCTTGGACATAGAGAGTAGAGGCTTAATATGTTAAGATGGCCCAAACAGAAAAAGGAACTCATCGAGTCTATAAAGGAACTCGACGAGTTGAGTCGTGTTGTCCCGGTTCAGCTTAAGATAGAACTCGACGAGTCTGTGAAGGGACTCAAAGAGTTGATTTTCCAAATCGCGACTATGAGCATCTAGGGAACTCGACGAGACAAGGGGATGACTAGACGAGTTGGATCGCAATTTGATGATTTTTGAGTTATAGAGTTCGGCAAGTTGATTGGTCAACTCGGCGAGTTGGGTTAACTTAGAATGTTCACTTTGACCAGGGGTAAAATGGTCATTTTACCCTTAGAAAAATTCTCAGTTTTTTTATTAAGTGATTTATGTGAATGATAGACGGGGAGTCGTTGGAGCAGCAATCGGAGATTCCTCACACGAGATTTCATCAACTAGCTTACGAGGTGAGTTTCCTTCAGTAGGAATGGGTCTAAGGCACCAATGTCGGCCCGTGTAGAGTAGCTAAGTGTAGGCTGGACCCGTATCTTAGAATGATTTATGTTTAGTAGCTAAGTGTGGGCTAGGCCCGTATCTTAAACTTGTTATGATTAATAGCTAAGTGTGGGTTGGGCCCGTATCTTAGTGTTATATGAGTATCTTATTGAACTGGTAGATTATAGTTATATTTGTTGTCTGTATGATACTTGTATGTATGTTTAGTTAGTGGGGTGTGTGCGGGGGCCCGTATCTCCCAGATAGCGGAGTGTGGGCGAGGCTCGTACCTCCTAGCCAGCTGAGTGTGGGTGAGGCCCGTATCAAAGACACATCCATTAGAAAATATTGGCGAAGTGTTCATGGCAAGAAGAACAATAATAAATGATATAGAAACCATCATGATCTTTGTTGCGAGTTGACAAAACATATTTGAACGGTTAACCATATTGATTTGAACTTGATGCCGTTGATAATTTGGAAGACCAATTTTTTGATGAAAACTCCTTTAAATGTTACTAGTTATGAATATTTTAGTTATATATTTATGTTTTTAAGTTTTAAGCTTTTGATTTTTGGAGTTGTTATGGATTAATTTTTTGTTATGTAATTTTTATTTTGATTTAATGAAAAATTAGTTTTAAAAACTTAATTGTTAAAAAAAGAATTATGATTAATTAGTTCTACCTTAATATAATAGTGTAGATGGTTTTTGACAAAACTAAAAAATTATGATATGACAACCCACAAGCTAAAGATTAAATTGCACTTTAGAGCATTTTCAATGGAAGGTTATTTTTAAAGCGTATTACTATTTGTTTTTTTAATAACCACCTATATCATTGAAGTAAACAATTTTTTTTGTATTTATTTTTTATTTTAACCACTTAATATATATTAAATAGTAAATATAATATCTTATATAGTCAATATAATATCATAAAATGTACATTGAACCCTACCATTTTAACCATGTTTCATTTTATAACTATTATTTAATATTTTTATTATTTTTATTGTACTTTTATAACTAAAACATAATAATTTTTTATATTTTAGATATATAAATAAAGACTTGACATGACTTTATTTTATATTTTCATATTAGGATGTGATTTGTGTTTAAAAATGATTAATAAATGAAATGTTTTATAAAACATTTTAGATGGATATAAACTTAATCATCCAAGAAATCATTTATTTAAAAGTCAAAAGTTAATAGTACAATGAGATAACAATAACTCATACCATAGGTAATTAAAAATACTTTTATCCCGTCTCAGGGTCGGTCATGAAAAATGAAATATTCTTAAATACTTAGGACGAACAAGGAAAAAAAGGCCCTTATCTTTATTATAATTTTGTATTTCTAAATAAAAATATATAATAAAAAAAATTTGACCCTATGCAGCTGTCCACTTTACCCCCTCTAAACCCCATGTCCCGTCTTATAATTACATGAAAAGTAGAGGGTACTTTCCAGATTAGGATAATGTGGGTGCGCGATCCTCAAAATAAATAGTTAATGATTGTTTGAAAAGTATTTTGGTAGCTTGCCCGAACAATTTTTTATATAAAAAAAGGAAAAAGAAAGCTATTCAAGCAAATATATGATCATAGAAAACTAAAAGTATAAAATTGAAACAAAGAACAAGGAAAGGTGACAAGTATATGCTCCGCCGTTCAAAAAAAAAAAAAAAAAAAAAAAAAAAAAAAAAAAAAAAAGTTGACAAGTATATGACATGATATGGGAAAAGAACGAAATAAGAAACCAACGTATTTAACAGTGACCCATCTAATCGTTCCATTTTTTGCGCCTCCGTGGGACCACCCTGCTACACCAACAACCGCTGCATCCACCGTCGGATTGCCCCTATTAACGTCACAACTCCCACACAAGAAATTCCGAAACATGTTTATGTAAAATACAATATTTATATAAAGTTTTAATTTACACGATCCTTATTCGATACTAGTAATTTTATACCGTATAATAAAAACATTAGTGGTGTGACATGAGGCCATTGTGTTGTATTTTTTTTCTGATACAACATGACAAACTTTTATATAACACGAAAACGATACAACTAACACGAAAACAAACAAATTAAAAAACAATAAAAATGATAATATGATATAACAATTAATTTATTTATTTAATATTTAATCATATATAACATAACAAACACAACAAACAAATGCTAAATCATGTCAATTTCGTGTTGAATTTTGAATACGAAAATGACACGATACAATATCGTGTTTTTTACAGTTGATATGAATACGAATTTGAATTTCAATTTCATCTCAATTCTGTTTCATGTTGTGTATTTTTGTCGTTTCTTGTCATCCATTGTTACTCCTAAAAAAATCATATAACAATAAGAGATTTTAAAATCTTTTTGTGTAATAATTTGCTGAAAAAATTTATTTATTATTATGAGTTTTTTGGTCAAACATACTTTTTCAAAGTAATTGTATAGTTAAAGGCTCTTGAAAAAATGTATTTTTTTCTTATATTTTATATATCTTAGTTTATTATACAAAATATTTTAGAGCAAATGTCATATTAACCCATTAAACTTGTCATTTTTTATTTAAAAGGTCACTCAATTGTTTTTTGTTACATAATGGTAATAAAGTCATGTATGACTGTTTTAAAATGTCCTTTAACATTTTACATTATGTTAGCGGTGATGTGGACTTACACGTAGGATACCACAGTCCAATTGGAGGCTTACGTGTCATGAACTGTACAACCCTTGGGGAGCAAGGGTAATTACCTAGCCTGTGGTCCCCTTATATAAGATCGTATTCCCCTTTTAGGTTAAACATAGTCACTTTCTTAACCTTACAGATCTTCACTTGTATACCCTTTATCTTCCTTCCCCCCTTTATAAATTCCATCACTGCCAACGATCATGGATTCAACAGATAACTTTTTGTACGAAGGACTCCACACGTCAGACTTAGACATACCCAATGATAACGAGCTGTTAGCTATGGAGATGCAGGTCGAAATCGAAAACATGAGAAATGACTTCATCGCGGAGCTCGCCGAAGTTAAGCAGCAGATAGCAGTGATGCAGAAGAGGTTCACTGTCAGTATGTGGATTTTGATTGTTGGAGTGGGTGATGTTTTAAGCTGGGTTTATCGATCCTCGAAGTACTATGGGTTCATGGACCACCGAAATCGTTTTGTGGATGTCGTATTAGATACTAACGTTAGTTGGGTTTTTCTTGATTTCGGTGGTAATGGTGTTAGTGGGTTTAGTATATGTACTGTTGGTTAGTTTACGTGTTTATGATGAATTAATTTGGGGGGTTTTATTGATTTCATATGGTTAGCCATGTAATGGTGTTTTAGGGGGTATCGATTAGCCGATTACCCTGATTATTGTTCACGAACCAATTAGTGTACCCAGAAAATGGTTTGTATTGTTAATGAAAATTTTTCATATTATATTTTGGGCCCTAATTTTTCGATATTTGTCAAAACAATGCTAATTTAGTTCATGTGTTGAAAAATGGTTTGTAATGTTAATGAAAAATGGTTTGTAATGTTAATGAATGTTTTATGTTCATTTTAAAAGATAGTTCATGTGTTGAAAGTACAATGCTAATTTAGTTGAATTCTTAGGTGCACAATTGACAACATGAAAACAAATACATTTAATCCAACTCATGACAACATGAAAACAAACACATCTATTATAAAAGTACATGGTCTAATTTCTTGAAATTGTTTTTGAAGCATACACATTCACATCTTAACAAACAATGACAACATGAAAACAGACACATCTAATCCAACTCCATTGGTGTGGTTGAAGTATTACTTTCTCCATTTTTGCCTTGCACCTTTTTTTCTAAGTTTTTCTTTATTATCATCTTTGATTTTTTCCTTATTTTGATTGTAAGCTTTGGTTCACCCTTCCCCACTTTAACAACACTTCTATCTTCATCCTTTGCCTTTTCCTTTTTAACACCACTTGCTCCATCATCCTATCCCTTGCCCTTGGTAGCACCATTTCCTCCATCATCTTTTATCTTACTCTTTTTCACACCACTTCCACTTGCATCTTCACCCACCTTTCTTTTTACCTTTAATTTTGGGGTCTTTCAACTGTATCACATGTTGACTTGTTGTTCCCTACCTTCTTACAAACACTACATGCAATCTTTTTTCCTGCCTTTGACACTTTGTGTGATCCACTGATCTCTATAATGTCCTTTTTCTTCTTGATAGTGGGTCTCCCTAGCATTTTCCTTTTAAGTGGTGGCAATGGTGGTATGTAGTTTGTTGGAGACCATATTGCAGTCCCATTCATGCTTCTTATGGAGTATGTATATGTATTCATGTATATAGCATCACGATACAAAGGATCCACAAAGGCCTCCACATTCCTGTTTACATAACATATGGCTACAACTGAATGAACACAACCATATCCATTCAGCTTCCATACCCTACATGTACATGTTTTTTCTCTAAATCAACACCATATGACTCTCTTAAGTTTCTTGTCTCAGAGGTATTCAACCCATTAGGCAACACTTGCCAATACCTACAACATACACATAGTTAGTATGGAAAAACATCATTAATATATAATAGTGTCACAAATTGAACAAACCTTTGGTGGATTTTAAATTCATTTATGGCAAGTCTTATGTTTGGACATACATCATACCAACCCTATCTAATACCATTTAATCTCAAATTACACATCCTCTTCATCACATAAAGTCTTATATCCTCCAACATAGTGATGATGGGCTTCTTCCTTGCATCTAAGAGCATATTGTTGAAGCTTCGGATAAGCCATTCTCAACATCATCACTTCCTCTTCCTTCCTGAAAGAATGCTCTAGACCACGAGTTTGGATTCCTTCCCATAAGATGCACATATGCAGCAGGGCTCAACAGCTGAATCTCTTTCATTGCAGCATTGAAAAGTGGCTCAGTTGATGCCTTACTTACCTTCCAAAATAACTTCTCATAATGAGCACCAGGATATTTCTTCTTGCATTTGAACAAAACATGTCTGGAACATTGCCTATGTTCTATGTCTAGGAATAACTCCTTCACTGCCTCAATTAACCCCTGTGAAATGATATCATATGGACAGTTAGTACATGATCGTATTTAGTAATGCATAGTTCATATAACTTTACCTTATGTTGATCTGACATCAATGTATTACCAAACCCGGATTCAAGATGCGGGTCTTCTTTCAAATTTTCTAGAAACCATTTCCAGTTGTCCTTATTTTCCACAGCTACCACAACCCAAGCTATTGGGTATATATGGATGTTTCTATGCCTCCCAACAGCACATAACAGCTAACCACTACACATTCCTTTTAAAAAAACAACCATCCAAGTTTATAATCCCTCTACATCCACTTCTCCAACCCTGTTTTAATGCATCAAAACACACACACACACACACACACACATATATATATATATATATATATATATATATATATCCTGTTGAAGTAGCTTTTCCCATCTGGTATAGAGTTTACAAACATCTTAACTATTGACCCTGGATTAGACCTTCTAATCTCCTCAGCATAGGATCACAACTTTGCATAATTTTCTATTATGGTACCTTCAACTAGAGCCACTGCATGTTGTCTTCCTCTTCTACACCGTCCCTTACTAACCTCAATGCCAAATTTATTTTTCACTTCATCTTTTAGCATTCTCCCATTGAGTTTCTTATTTTCAAGAACTTCCCTTGTGAAATGACTACCAATCTGACTGTAATTAACTATTTACCCTAACTTAAAATTCTTGGCACAATTATGCTCATTAATAAGGGACTTGATTTGGAATGACTGCTCATCACGCATCCATGAAGCCCATAGCCTAAATGTGCATTCACCATCACAACACTTAACCAATAATCTTTTACTCTCATTTTTTCATAATACAATTGAAACCCATTGGCTACAACATAATTACAAAACATGAATTTCAATTGTTTAGGATTGGTAAACCTCATAAATAGAATTGGCAACTGCTTCTTCCAAGGTATGTCTTCGTTGAACCTTGGTTGACCTTTCATATCTGGGACATTGTCATCTTCAACATCCTTTGGGCTTTCAACTTCTGGTGCATCCTCATTTGCATTTTCTTGACTGATTCCATCATACGTTACTCCTTCCATGTTGCTCTTTTGTGGACTCATGAACAGGGTTAGGTCAATCCCATTTTCCATTTCCATTAACATGTTAGACATAACAAAACAATTGTCTTCACTGTTTGTTTCTTTACTTACTTCCTCAAAAAAATGTCTGCAGATGAGTACCAAAATGGTTCATATACACATGCAGTTGTACTTCACACCTATACGCAACGTCTATGAACTCGTGATATTCAAGTTCATTAGAAATCAATGTTAAACCTGCTGGGATTTCTGAATTCGGCTGATAATAGTAAACTTTCTCACATTTCTCTTATGTGAATCGTTCAAGAGAACCGATAAAGTCCTTGTGAGTCATACCAGCAAAATCGATATCGTCAAATACATGATGAATATCATCTGAGCAGCAAAAAGGTTTGTTGATGAATATACCTTGGAAATAAAGTTTGATTGAGATGAACTCAACCAACGATAAGAATTTTGGTGGAAAGGGGAAACAAGGGTTTTTCAGGAGTAGCAAAGAGTTCAACAGAAGTGGAGATGGAAATACCCAACACCAGCTTATTTAAAAGATTACAATCAAAAGGTAACATGTGTGTCCATTATATTTAATGACATGGCAACGTCATTTTGTTTCGTGGCACCAAGTTTACCTCTTATACCGATAACAGGTAAGATAATGACATTTTAAAACGGTCATACATGACTTTATTACCATTATGTAACAAAAAAACAATTGAGCGACCTTTTAAACCAAAAATGACAAGTTTAATGGGCTAATATGACATTTGCACTATATTTTATTTATTTTAGTTTATTATACATTAAATTGCATGCATGAGTTTTATAGTTTAGGGCAATCTGTATGTTTTGTTCATATATATTTTTAGTTTGAAGGGTCTTTTGAATTTGTTACAATTTTCATCCCTATTCCCTATCAAGTCCAAAATGATTGTATGCCCTTTCTGATTTTTAAAGCCTTTTTTATTTGTTTTAAACTTATGTTAATATGAATTAATATAGGGCATAACCTACACATCTTCCATGTGACCATCCTATTTATATAAACACATGTCTCTATCTCTCATGTCTCTTTCAAACTACGTTGTCTAAGAACAGACCAATTCACCCCATATAGACCAATTCATCCCATGCAATCCACATCCCAATAATAGTTGTTGGAAATATGATTTAACCACCATATGTTGCCCATGCTTACCCCATTACCCATCCTTTTACAAACATGTATGAAACCTGCACCCTTATGTATTTCCAACGAGGACAAAATTATGAAGAACTTTAGGCTCTAAAAGAAACCTACAATATCCAACATATTTCTTTCTACTTCATTTTCAATTAGGACTTCAAGTTCCATTCATTTTTTTTTGATAACGGTCATATTTCAGACTTTGAAACGATAGCATTAGATTCAAGAAGTTACATGTTGATTTTTCTTTAGTTTGTTGGTTGGTATATCTATATGTGTTGAGTTATAAGGATCTTTCAGCCACAAAGGCACAAACAGAGCGGAAGTGATAATAATCAAAATTGGTAACTCATGATTGAATAGTCATATCTATTGATCAGCCAATCAGTGTTAGTGTAGCATAAAATTCAACTAAAGAGATAGGAAAAGGAATCATACAATCGTAGCATTTGATTTCTTCTTTCTCGCTAATTGAACGGATGTAATAGAACCCAAGTATGATTCCTCTTATGCGATCGCACCCAAGGAAGCCAGAACAAGAACTTCACACTTTTGGAATCAAAATACCAAAACAGAATCTGATATGTTCTTGAGGTTTGTTGCGGAAACAATAGGATGCGTCACACGCTTTGGAATTTTTAGGGTTTTGAGATAAGAGAAGGGGTGCTAGATATTAGCTAGGTTTTTCACTTGGAAGAATCATCCTATTTCGTCCAACAACCCCCTATTTATAGGGTGAGATTAGGTTCCTTATTAGATACTTATCTTATTATCTAGTATATATCTATAAGGCAAGTAGTTATCTAAAAGATTTGACTTTCAAATCTTTTCACTTAAGCCTTTAATAATCTACAAGTTTCCATTAATTAATTAACAAACTAGATCCCTATATTTTTTTTGTACATTAATTGCTCATTATTGTCCTTTTGTGTAACCCAAAATTACCATGCCATTAATAATAAAATTACAATTATTATGACTTTGGGCATTATTTCCATATGATCCAACATATGGGTGAGATAAGTTTTGTATTTATTGCTCAAATAATAGGAATTTATGCTTAACTAGGATTGGTTTTGGAGGATGAGATATGGAATGGAGGGCCAATGGATATTCGGAATGCAGGGTCACCGATGAAAAAAAAAGCGATAGTGACTCACTACCGGTTCCTACCTCTTGAAGGCAGATGAAATTCAAAACCCAGAAAAATGATACACCACCATCTTTAAGAATATCAAATTCTAAACCAGAAAATGATGATCCACAACTGACCGCCTCAACTCAAATTCAAAATATATTAAATTCAATACCAAAAAATAACAATTCATCATTGTCTGCCTCTCGTACGTCTTTTTTTCCCGCTCATACCTACTCCCTTACCTCCATCTATCTCCATTATCACCTTTCTGGTTCCCCCGTTAAACCCATCGACATCTTTTCTCTTTAACTCTTTACTTTTCCCAATCTGTAGCCATTTCTTTCTCCATCTTATTGCAAAATCTACTCTCCACCATCTGCAATTTCATCTGCTAACTAATTAAATCATTAGAAACTCAACCAAGGTTAATGATGTTTGTAACCTTAGTCACTCACCAACTATTCCTAGTGGCAGATTTATGTAGTAGCCAGGGGTAGACATGTTACCCCTTCAAAAAATCTCAAGTAGTATTAAAAGTTTTGAAAAAAAAAGTTATAAAATAAGGTGCTACTCAGCTACCCTTGGTCCATACTTTCACTACTGTGTGAGTTTTCATTTCCCACCTTTATTTTAAAAACTACATATCCATTCTTTTTTCTTAACTCATCATGTAATCACATATGTGAGATCTATCGGCCTCCCTATATATCATTTTCTAATTTGCTTTCATCCCTATTTAATATAAATTGTTTTGTTGACTTTTTATTTGTATATTGTTGCTAATATATAATTATACCAAAGATAATACGTAAAATATTAAGTGTTATATAAACCACTTCACTAATGTCAAACGATTTTCTTAAAACTTATTCAAAATTTGTTATTCTTTTAAAATTGGATTTGTTTGATATATTTTCAAATTCATTACCAATAAAATATATTAAGTTTATAACACCTGTTTTCCATAATAGACCAGTTGAAGACCTTAAGGGGTTAAACATAAGGGTTTTGAGGAGAACCTTACGCCACAACATGGTGAATGGATGACCACAACATGGCATGGGATGTATTGGGAGAGTGTCCTGATGGACACCACGATGTGCCAAGAAGGGTGCCACAACGTAGTGGCTGTTGCAGCCCAAGTCCATAATTTTTAAGGTTTCTCCCATATTTAAGTATCTTAATTCTTGGATTAGGTCATCTCCATCAACTTCCATCTCTTCATTTCTAAACCCTAGCCTCCACTCCATGATTACGAGCTTGGTGGCTTGATCTTGAAGTTGTTTTCTTGATTTGTTGAAGCTTGTGAAGAAAGGAACTTCTTCTTGGTGCGAGGAAGCAAATAGCAAGTCTAGATCCATCATATTCATCAGTTTTCTGGACCCTTGGATGTATAAAGCTTTCACCTTGACCTTGTTCATTTGAGATTCATGTTTATGGTCTTTTTGGTTGATTTTGGTCCCTTCATGGATACTCTTGGAGTTTTGGGAACTCCATAACTCATTGTGACACTCTAGTGGTCATGAACTTCTTATTAAGTGAGAAAAAGGTCTTAGTTTGAGTGTTCTTAATCCCATGCACAAGTTTTGGTCATTTTAAGGACTTAATGGACTTAGGGTTGTAGATCTTGCTTTGGGATGAGGTATTCACGGATAAAGTTGGAAACTTTATTTATTAAGTCATTGTAAAAGGATTACTTCTGCAGTTTTAGGCTTAAATATGTAAGTATTAAGCTCTTAATAAAGAAATTAGAGATCTGCTAGCAACCACGATGTGGCCAAGGAGGACCCACGACGTAGTGGAGTTCTGATTTGTGATTGTGTTGTCCTAACATGCCATGACGTGACAAGAAGGGCCTACAATGTGACGATGTCCTACATGTCGTCTATTTTGTCTTGTCATGCCCATGACGTGGCTAAGAGGTCTCTACGTCATGGTAACTATTGAATTAGTTGACCATTGACTTTTGACCAATTTGTATTTGGGTTAAAGTTATAAGATATGGGTTGTTGATTATGGATTCATCTCTTTTGGTTTTAGTCAGTTTGCGGGATTAATTAGTGCAAGGTGTAAGAGTGTTGTTGTGCTTCTTCGTCTCTTCAGTTTAGGTGAGTTTCTTACTATTCCATGTATCCCATTATATATCCTTTGCATGGGAGGATAGGGGTACTTTTGGGTACGAGTATGGTAGTCGACTAGGATATCTCTTTGTTATGCTCATGCAATGTAGGACACTTGGTGTCATGGTAGGCTAGACTGATAGAGTTGTATCTGAGGATTATATGATACTGCTAGGTGTCATAATTGGTTAGGGTAATGATAGTATTGACTGTTTGTTGAATGATTTCCCTAAGGGATTATATGCAGTCAAGTTAGATAGCCTGAGAACTCTTGGTCTAATGCCCGAGTGCATGGTTCTTTTTTGATTTATTGCTTTTGGGTGGATCATCTTTTCAAATGTTTATCTAATATCAACTATGTATGGCTTTTGCATTGTATGGAAGACCTATATTTTCCCTCTCATAATTATACATAATACCAGAATGTAGCTCTTGGAAATGGAGTTTGGGTTAGGCCTGTTTATTCCTTGGGCAGGGCCAGTTATGAATGGTTAAGTTGGACCCATTATGTATGGTTGGGATGGGCCAATTATGTATGGTTTTTTGGGGCCCATTATGTATGTTTGGGTGGGGCTCGTTATTTGAGTTGTGTTGGACCCGTATACTCTTGGGTTGGGCCCGTAGCGTATGATATATGTATGTAGTTAGGAGATTTATTGCTTGATGCTAGAGTCGAGGATTGTACCTGGATGCATTGTATGTATGGTGGAATTATGTAGTATACTGGGAAACTCACTAACCTTTATGATTATAGTTGTGGATTAAGCATTTTGCAGATCGTTCGTGAGAAGAGCTCAGCGAGACTGCACACACGCATCGGAGATATTCATTTATGTTGTTTTGTAAACTTAACTCTGACAATGTATGGTTTCAATCAAGCAAATGTTACTCAATATTTTTTCGAAACAAAGGTTTAATTAGTTAATCTATATTATGAACAAAAATCTCTATAATTTTTGGGACGTTACAAAGTTATACCATATTTATATAGAGGATCGTCTATGTTTACAATTCGCCTAATCGAGCACATTAATTAAAGATGGGGCACAAACATGTTTAATAAACAACTTCAATCTACTTCATATGGATCAACTTGATTTTTTTGAACGACATTTATAATAGGTTATGGATCAACTTAAATTTATGTCATAGCGATTTATATTTACCTTAATATTGTGTAACTTAATCTTAAATATTGATCCAACATTCAAAACCAGAAATTTTCTGGTTTCACCATTGAATTTAAGAGGTCCATCTTTAGATCTTATGCGGAAGAAAATGTGCTACCCCTAAACTTTTTTATTGGATCCGCGACTGCCTATTCCTACTTCTACCCTATACTCATGAACCAAATCAAAGCTTATGATGATCTTGAAGCCATATTCATAAACAACATTTGGAAGGTTGATTTATAAACAACTATTGAATTTTGAATTTGGACGTGTTCAACGCAATTTCATTATCATGTTACTTGCTTAACATGTTTTCAGAAACCAATATTCTACAAGGGTTGGATCTATTACCATGTTCTGTTAGTATGTTAGCATATGGGATTTAGGCCGCATGTCCTTAGGGTTTAGATTTAGGTTTAGGCCAATGACCCTTTATGTAACTTTACGTATATGAGGTTTAACCCTAACTATTAAACAAACAATCTATTATCTATCATAATACCATGGCTCTAGGTTAAAACCCTAATGTTGACCATAACCTGAAGCCGTCAACCTCAATGTTTGACAACCTTATGTAGTAGCAGACCTTACCTCTTGTGAAACTAAGCAAGGGCTTAGTACCCCTACTTAACCCAAATCCCAATTAGTGTTTCTCCAAACCGCACACCCCACATATTGATAGAAATCATTAAAACCAAGAGACTGTTCTTCTTCTAATTTTCCTTCTCGACTTCTCATTCTTTGATTCTCTATTCTCAGCAGAAGCAAGAAGCAACCTCTAACAATCTACAAAATCGATTGGATATTGATTGATTCCTGAATCTTGATAAGTTGATTCTTGATTCTTCCTCTTCCTATGAAATGGTAAAACATATGTTATTCTTTTGACTCTGATAATCTGATTAGTTAATTCTTGATTCTTCTTATGTTTGATAACTGATATTTTCTTTTTCTTCCTTTAATAGCCAAGCAACTATTCTTCTTCTTCCTTTGATAATCTGTCAATTTGATTCTCCATTACTCTATTAGGCTTATGTTTGATATGTTATATGTATAATAGTTTTCGGACCATCCATTATCTGAATATTTGAATATGATTATCAAATTAACTATTAGGGTTCATGTTTGATTTGTTATATGTGTAAAAGTTTTTGACCAAAAAATTGAGCATAGACTTTGGTGGATCAATTGTTAATTTTTTTCATTTATGAATTATGATGTGGTTCTGATTTTTGTGGATGTTCCAGTAGTCTAGTTTGAAATTTAACTGTGTAGTACATTACCACTGAATCAAGTTTAAAACAAATTTTGTTGGAAGTTGGAACGAATTTGAGTTTTCTCAAGGTCAAGGCTCTAAGGAACTCAATTTCTCAAGGCTGTTAAGAAATAACTGTGACAACTAACAAGTAAGCAAATCATGTATTTCCATTAATCTATAAATTATAATCTATTACTTCCGGTTTATTGTTTGTTCATTTGTCGTTGTCTTGGTGATAGTTATTATTAATCAAATAATCAATAACGATGTCTAAGAGAAAATACGAATTAGGGCTTTAAAAAAAGAAAAGAAAATGTAACAAGAAGCTTTTATAGAATCATAGAAAAGGTCAGTTTTTAAATATTTTAACTACCAACAAAAATATTGATAATAAAAATTTTATTAAAGAATTTGCATCTAAAAGTGTTAGAAAAATTAACTTAATGTCCTAAATATATTCACAAAAACATATACATAATAATAAATAAATTAAACTCTGCAATTTATAAACTTGTTAGTTTATTATTGTCTATCCTAAGAATGGAAAAAAGATCAAGGTTTATAACATTAAGTATAGTAAATTCCAAAGAATCCTAAATTTTTGGTTCACTTCGAGTCCCGAACTATTTGAACCACCCCTACATAAACACAAAAATTCTTCCTCACCGTTGCTGTATCTAGTTCCAACCATTAAATTTGTTGCCACCACCGCTACATCAAAATCTAGTCGCCGCCTGCAGATCTTATGGTCGTCGCCTCTACCAGTGATGCGTCCAGTTCTTTGTCGGCCTCCCCTTTCTGCATTTTATCTCTATCTATGTTTAATTGTAATGACCCAAAAATCAAGGGTAAAAAATTCATTTTTAAATATAGCTAAAGCATTGATACCATTTATTTCAAATGTTTCAAATCATCATTAAGTAAAATATTTACCAGAGTTTATCCCAAAATCATTCATTCGGAAATCATAGGTGCGTGCACTGTGCTCAATCCAAGCCCTTATTTTCCAAATCTATGATACCTGAAACCATAAACAAAACAGTAAGCATGAAGCTTAGTGAGTTTCCCAGAGCATACCCCATACAATCCAAATAACCAAATAATCGATATCAGCTATAATAGCTACATAAACCATATCAATCACATATCCATATCAATCACATAGCCATGTATCTAAACATACATGGATGTCGTGGGCTCATCCCCAAGGTCTTACTCTAGGATGTCATGGGATCCCCACATGGTCTTACACTTAAGTGTCATGGGCTCTCCCATGGTCTTTAATAGGAAAGCCATGGGCTCTCTACATGCTCTTATATCTCGGTGCCATGAGCTCTCTACATGGTCTTTAGCAGGAAAGCCATGGGCTCTCCACATGGTCTTACATCCAGGTGCCATGGGCTCTCCAATGGTCTTCCATGCAAGTACCACAAAGACAACTAGCATAACAGATACCCCATAGTCAACTAGCATACCACATAATCACTAGCATACTCTCTATCACATAACCAACTAACATGTCATATAGCATAACTTCAACTAATGTATCACATATCATATAATGGGCCGACATTGGTGCCTTCGACCAATTGGTATGGTTAGTAGACTCACCTCGCACTACTGAAGTCCCGCGGATAAACTCTAGCTGCTGGTTGACAGGTTCCCGAACTGTCAATCATCAAAATGACACCCAATTAATAATCATGTTCCAATGCATAACCATAACTCCATACATGGGGTAAAAGACTACTTTACCCTAACTTAGCTTTATTTTGTCTAAGGCCCAATCCATAGGCCCAAAAGTCAAACCATGAACCAAAGCCCAACATATGGCCTAATTTTCCAAATTGGGCCCAAACCTCTACATGGACTTATTTTAAGGCCCATCCAAATTATTATAGTCCAGACTCTTGGTATTCCTAAGGCCCAATATCACATAATCATAAAGCCCCAATTATGGCCCATTTATGGCCCAATTTTCCAAATTGGGCCCAAGTATCTCACATAGGCCTCACCTTAAAGCCCATCAATAGTCAAATCACCAAATCCTAATAGGAAGGCCCAAATCAAGGCCCAAGTGAAATTAGGTTTTTCTCATGAAATGAAAATTAGGGTTAAGTGTTCCTACTTAACCCATTAAGGACTTAATCCATTGAGGACTTAATCCATTAAGTCCAATATTGCTTTAGGTTAATTTGCACATGATTATTAATTATTATTTTAAGTTTAATACATAATTCCCATGCGGTCTTGATAAATCCCAAAATTAGGGTTTCATGGTATTAGGGTTTTCCAAACCCTAATTAGGGTTTCCCAAACCCTAATTAGGGTTTCCAACCCAAATACTAGCCCATTGATCAAATGGTTGGGCTTTTGAGTCAATTAGGGCCTCATTAGGCCCATTAGTGTTTCTTTGGGCCCACTAGGGTTTCATTGGGCCCGTTTTGTTGAAACATCCCCAAACGAGTCAAAACGCAAATGAAGCACACTGCCACCCAACACGACGGTTGGTGGCGGCAGCCACCACCTCACGGTGGTGGTTATAGTTTTCTTTATTATTTCGGGCATCATTTACAGTTTACAACTTAATAACATACACACACACACACACTAATATAAACATACACACGTACACACATAGCCACCCTTATGTTGGTACACGGTGGCAGCCACCACCTCACGGTGGTGGTGGCCTTTTTCTTGGTTTTCCAACCAAGCAGAACATATACATAATATGGCATGCGAAATGGACCCTACCAGCCACCTGGTGGCTCGCAGAGATGGAAATGACAACACAAGCGGCAACAACGGCGGTGCAACAGTGTTAATAGCGACAATCACCATGGCCATCCGCCATGGTGGTTCTTCTTAGTTGCCTGCCAACAAACACAACAACACACTAGATCTGGAAGCGACCTCCCGCCAGGTGGTGCACAATGAGCGGCAGCAACAACAACCTTGATAGCCGGAGGCGGATAATACAACTGTGAAAGAAGGCGGCAGTCAGACAGAAGGCAACGGCTGGAGTAGGTGCTGGAACCGTAGCAACGAAACATCGGGACAAACAGTCGTTGCTCGTCGTTGCCAACAACAGAAAAACAACAACATTTAGGCCATCATCCTAAGATAGCAGCTACAGTGGCGCTAATCGACTTATTTCTCTTTGTCTCCACCTGAATGATGTGCTCCCACGCCGGTCTTCAATTCTATTGGTGAAAAGGGCTGCTTGATGGTGCAAGGTGGTCGGAGGACGGATGGGTCAATGGTGGCAGCGGCGCCAGAGACAAGGAAGGGGGTGGCGGCTACAGTACTCGATTAGGGTTAGGGTTATGGAGGGATCAATGGGTTATATACCAACCTCCTACAAACTTATTTCCATAATGGCAAAAATGGTCCCTCCCTCTAGAAATCATTTCAAAATAAATCCCATATTTACCCTTTTAACCCTGCTTCCTGAAACCTTTTACAAATCAAGTCCAAAATGTTACCAATCAGCCATTGCCTCCATAAATCCTTACATAATAAGTCCGAATAATACCAAACACCCCCTGAATTCTAAAATCCTTTGCGAAACAGTTCCGAAATTACACTTTAACCCCCGGATAATTTAATTTATACCGTCGGCTCCCCAAAACCAACAATCCACTAAATAATATAGATTTAGGGCGACTATTCGTTCATCAGTTTTTATCTATTTATTTAACAAATAAACAAAATCTTACAACTCTCCCCCACTTAAATTAGATTTCATCCTCAAAATCATTCCTTACCATCCCTTACACGCTTGAAAACTTGGGCGACATGGTCATAATCCTAGGCACACCCTAGCCTTCCCAGGGTAACCGTGACCAACCCTCTCAAGGTTTTAGAACCCAAAGGTGAACGAATTTCCTGAAACAAGATCACATCTACTTCGTCCGAATTCCGCAGTCTCGAGAGGGTCTGTCTCCCTGACAGACCACTCGCATTGAATCATTGCCGAATTCATTACACTTATCTCGCAACTGGCTATGCAACTTCTGATAACCTGGGGTTCCTACTAGAAAATAGAGTCATAGACCAAATTTCCCTACAGTACATTTATATCTAACCAAAGCTCAGATAATCCCTCGAAATAACGGACATATAACCGATTGGTGAGCCAAAGCACACTCAACAGTCCCACTCGACCTCTGAAGGATACCTCACTCGACAATACTCACCCTAACTTAACCGCTAGTCATGGCTCATCTAATCCTTCTGATCCATCCGATCATGATAGACTGACAATCTGTCGTTGTTGAATCCAATGCAAAAGGTGAAAGCTACCAGAATAACTGTAGTCTTACATCACACCCGGTCTCCTTCGACCTACCGATTCCTGTTCAACTATGTTGTGACCTACTCACGACCTTGTGAACTAGCCCACACTGGCCTAAGTCATCCGAACGAATCTGCGAATGTCACAACTACCCTGCAGTCTGTCTGCATCTCTTACACTATCTTGCCATTGTGAATGTTACGGCTCCCCTGTAGTCTTACAACACTTTCCACATTATCTGACTACTAGTGAATGTTATGGCTCCGCCGTAGTCTTACAAAAATTTCACCCTACTGACCATGAGTGAATGCTACGGCTCCCTCGTAGTCTTACAACAATTCCATACTAATTGACCATTAGTCAATACTACGGCTCCCATGTAGTCTTACAACATTTTCATCCTGACTAACCATTAGTGAATGCTACGGCTCCCCTGTAGTCTTACAACACTTACATACCAACTGACCATTAGTGAATGCTACGACTCCCCCATAGTCTTACAACACTTTCATCCTAACACAACCGTAGTCCAGTACCTTACCCCTAATCTATCGATTCATGCATGCAGAGACAAAAAAACCACTCGAATTATCACTCGAACTAAACTTGATTCATGACTGGAGCCCCAACCTGCCTCCCCAAATACTGTTATCAAGCCCCTAAGAAGATGGGGTTCACATGTTGTGGAGTTTTACCAAACTCCAAACATGCACAACCCTCAACCTAAATAGCCACTTGGGTCGCCATTTTCCCTCGATGAGGATGAGAAGCCCATCCCAGTATCATACCTGTCCCTATCCTGAATACCTGCGCCATTCTCCCCCAGTTAGATTCAACTAAGTCTTCGCACTACATGATATTTGAAGGATTCCCGATCCTTCTTACTCTGTAATAACCAACTGCTGACAACCTGTTTCTTGTCCGTGCGAGTCTTCTATTACGGGCCCAAATCGCCAAGGACCACACAACTCCTAAAGATCAGACAAACAGTTCCCTAATCCCAGCGAGACTAATTATCTCAGAGGCCTTGAAATGATGCCCCACCTATATCTTGAGGTTCGAATAACCGATGTCCAGGCCAAGACTTAGCAGTAACCTACTTTCCCTAATGCTTCCAAAATCCGACTCGATCATAATGGCCGAGTCACCAATCCTATCTGTAGGCCTTCCATATCATGTCCCTGAATCGATCTCGACTCTAGACCCAGATAACATTGAAAACTCCAAACTAGCAAAGAGGGAAACAACTTTTCACTAACCGCCTTGTAACTCACGGTGTGCAAATGACATATGACAAATGTTTGAATGTATAGTCCAAACATAAACAGGGCAACACACCCAGAGATACACTTACTAAAACCCACGAAACGAAAACCCCCTCGTGTAGTTTCCCGCAAGTAGCGCACTAAATCCGACCATGTTGGCTTCTCACAACTGACTCGAACCCTTGGGTCTGTTTCTGGGACCCTTAAATGTATGTACTTGATCGGATCCCCTCTTCCCAATGTGCTCCAAATCAATCCCTGCTCTTGAGCTCTAGAAATCATATCATTCAGGGTCTCGCACCCTGGCACACTCACCAACTCAATCGTCAATGGTTGTACTGCAATAGTTGGAGCAAGCTCTTCTCTAACCGGACTACTAACTATCCCCAAGACATAGTCTCCAATCCCGAAAGTATAATAGAACAAAAAATCAATATGTGCCGTCTGATACGAGAGATCCATGACGATCTCAAAATCCTGACAATCCTTCCACTATCTGGTTCACCAGCGGAGTCGGGACCAAACCTTGGTTCTCCCTCATGTGTGCTAATCATCATCTAGCAAAGAAGCTATCCCCACTAACATAACATAACCAAGAATTCCCCTTCCTATAAGCTTCTTAGATTCTCCAAGACTCTCACTGATACAAGTATGGATCTTGTGCTTTCAGTAGTACGGGCCCATACAACCTTCCACACATATCCATACTTTCCTCATTAATCATCATGAACCCTCTAAGTCACTTATCCCACTGATGCACCAAATATCTGCCAAACAGAAACACAACATCCACTGAAGCACCTAATAGGCTCCCCATAGGCTCCCAACCTCGTTGAACCGCTCCACTAACTCACTGGAGCATATCCTAGGATTTCCTAGGTTCCCAACCTCACCTTGCCATCAGCTGCTGAGGAACTCCCCATGATGCCATCCATCCACCTCCTCGAGATCGTTATATCCACTTAGTAGCTGACTCTCATCACTCAAGAGTTCCACAAAGCACAAAGCAAGCAGCATCCGTGCAGTAGCATTCCGATCCACAGAACTGCCATAGAACATTTGTAACAACATAAATTTTCAAACAAAATTTTCATTTTAAATTCATATAATTCTTGTAACACATTTCACAAAAATCTCATTGATTTAATTTACAAAACACAACACCATAATTGTTTGATCCGTACTCCAGGATCCTCAAAACATAACTACTACTCTGGTGTGTACAATCAAGCCGGTGCCTTCCCGCGATCCAAAGAAAACCTGAAACACATATCACATAACACAGTAAGCACGAAGCTTAGTGAGTTCCCCAGAATACCACATACAACACATTAGCACCTCGAAGCTATAAACTCTGTAAGACCCTCCGGTCTATGTGTCTCAGTGGGACCCTCCAATCCCATAGCTCGTTGGGCCCTATGGTCCGATCTAAGTAAGGACCCTCCGGTCTCACAGCTCGTTGGACCCTCTAGTCTGGTCTAAGTGAGGACTCTCCGGTCTCACAGCTTGTTGGACCCTCCGGTCCGGTCTCAGTAACACATATATAGCATACATAGATCAGATAGATAAATGCATAACTCAAGTAAGCACATACGACCCTCTAGTCATACATAAATACCACTCTAGGTAAAGTATAATGAGAAGACTTACCTCGGATGATGAACAACCCCTAAAAACGATGCTGCTGCGCACCAGCCTCTATCTCTGAGCCAAACCCACAATTCACCCAATTAGGAACTAAGTCCATACTCTCACTCATTAGATATAAAGGTAGCCCACTAACTAGCCCATCAATAATCTAAACCCATTTGGCCCACCAAGGCCCAATAATAAATGGACTCTCCCGAGGCCCAAATTCTCAAATCTAAATTGTAAGCCCACCCAAGGTCCCACAGCACATATATATATATATATATATATATATATATATATACACACACACACACACACATATTCCTCTGGTCCAAAACCCTATTGCAACTAGTCTAAACTCCAGGCCTAACACTCAAGGCCCAAAATGAGACTTAGCCTAAAAGTCCACAGTGAGGTTACGTGGGGCATACCTCCCTTGATACGCTCAGCGTACTCACGAATTCAGATTGGCCATCGGGGACACTTGGTCAGTACGTAGGGTGTACTGGAATTACGCTCAGCGTACGTCTAAGATTGTTATCTCCACTTCCTTGGTCTTAATCCGTTAAGACCATAACTATACTCTTATATCTGGTCTCCATAAAGGCTCATACACAATAAAGCTCAAGACTTTAAGCCTTTGCATGGTAGATTAGGTCCCAAACACAAAAAAATCTTACTCTTTACTCAAAAAAATGGTCATATCTTATGCATGAGGTGGTTCCAACGTCCAAGGCCTCATTTTTATGAATCCTCTCCACTAGAAACACTTGAAGGGATATATATTAGGCATGAAGTTCGAAAACTCATAAAGCTTCAAGATTTGGGACCAAAAACCCTAAAATGGACCCAAAAAAAAACTATCACAACAATAAGCAAGTTTCAAACTTGATACCTCTGGAAGATGCACCAACAAGAGAAGAACATTAATCTAAAAGCTAGATGCTCAAGCTATTCTCTTTCAAAGCTCCTTCTTCTTCAAAAGCCAAAGATAAAAAGTAATCACCCCACTAGATCACATGAGAAAGCCACCAAGATTCAAACTTTATGCTTTCTGGAGCTAGATCAACCTGATTAGGGCTTGGATCCACAAGCTCCAAGCCAAGCAATGCTTCCTCAAGGAACTCCTTCTTCCACAATATGCACCAAAAACTCACTAAATCACCAAAATGCTCAAGAATCACTCAAATGGAGGCTTAGGGTCGATTTCTAGGGTTTAGAGGGTTGGAGGTTGAAGATATTAGGCTTAGGTTATGAGATAAGGAGCTTAAATAGGGTCCAAGACCCTAAAATAGGGTTCAAGTCTGATTAGCGTACGCCCAACGTACTCCGAAGAACATGTGCGACCACCCTTGGTTAGTACGCCCAACGTACTCCAAAGTACGCCCAGCGTACATCCTTCTTCACTAGTACGCCCAGCGTACTCGGCTAAGCCTAAAACCACAAAACTTCTGAAGGCCATAACTTCTTCATTATAAATCCGTTTATGATGATCCTTATATCCACGAAACGGGAATGAGAAGCCCTACACTTATATCAACCTTATTCCTCCTAAAGCCCACTCGAAATCAGATCTAAAATTCATGAAAATCCCGAACCAGCGCCTTTAGCAATACATTTGGGCTCTAAAGCACAAACCGAATTCTTTTATCACACAGCCTACCTTACCCACATCCGAAAAGGGCCTAAACTTTCTCTTACTCGGATTAAGGCCCATAGGCCTTAAATCACAAAACTATCCAGAACACGATGATACTACATTCCGCCCACATATCGCAACTCGTGTTATCCACATCCATCCATCCTCACTGTCGGCTGCCTTATGCATACAAATTATACACAAACATGATCCAATAGACCGTTGAATAATCGACTTTACTCTAGGACCACAACCAGACATGAAATAGGAAATAAGGCCAAATTAGGCCAACTGTATACGATTTTAAAAAGCATACACGTAGCGGTTACTAGTACCAGTAATCATTCTCATTCTAGCATGGCATCAAATATTTCCAAGGCTACAAGCACCATATATCAGGCCAACCTATTGCTGACTACTTAACACTAGCATGCAAGTATACCAACTCATACAACATATACATGCATCTCCCTTAGCCCTATCTTGCATGAAATTCACAAATTCATAAACCAAGTCATAATAGACAACATATGTGGGTATCCTGGGAAACTTACTTGAGCTCGGATGATTGCATACAGCACATACTTTCTTGTCTTATAAATTCTTTACTTAAAACATTTTTCTTTTGAAAACTTTATAGATCCTCAGTTTGAGTTTAGGCACACCCGAAAGCATGTCCGAATCCCTCAAACCAAGGCTTTGATACAAACTTGTAACAACCCAAAAATCAAGGGAAAATATTTCATTTTTAAGTATAGCTATAGCATTGATACCATTTATTTCAAACATTTCAAACCATCATTAAGTAAAATATTTATCAGATTTTTTTCCAAAATCATTCATTGCAGAAATCATAGGTGTGTTCATTGCGATTAATCCAAGCCCTTTTTTTCCAAATCGATGATACCTGAAACCATAAACAAAGCAGTAAGCACGAAGCTTAGTGAGTTCCCCAAAGCATACCCGACACAATCCACATAACCACATAATCCATATCAGCTATAACAGCTACATAAACCATATCAATCACATATCTATATCAATCACATAGCCATGCATATAAACATATATGGATGTTGTGGGCTCATACCTAGGGTCTTACTCCAGGATGACATGGGCTCCCCACATGGTCTTACACCTAAGTACCATGGGCTCTCCCATGGTCTTTAACAGGAAACATATTGGCTTCCCAAATGGTCTTATATCCCGGTGCCATGAGCTCTCCACTTGGTCTTTAGTAGGAAAGCCATGTGCTCTCCACATGGTCTTACATCTAGGTGCCATGGGCTCTCCCATGGTCTTCCATGCAAGTACCACAATGACAACTAGCATAACACATACCACATAGTCAACTAGCATACCACATAATCACTAGTATACTCCCTATCACATAACCAGCTAACATGCCACATAGCATAACATCAGCTAATGTTTCACATATCATATAATGGGCCGGCATTGGTGCCTTCGACCCATTGGTATGGTGAGAAGACTCACCTCGCACTGCTGAAGTCCCACGGATAAACTCTAGCTGCCGGTTGGCAGGTTCCAGAACTGTCAATCATCAAAACGACACCTAATTAATAATCAGGTTCCAATGCATAACCACAACTCCATACAGCTTTATTTAGTCCAATGCCCAATCCATAGGCCAAAAGTCAAACCATGGACAAAAGCCCAACATATGGCCCAATTTGGACTCTACATGGACTTATTTTAACGTCCATCCAAATTTTCCAATCTAGATTATTAGTATTCCCATGGCCCAATATCACATAATAAAAAAAGGCCCAATTATGGCCCATCTATGGCCCAATTTTCCAAATTGGGCCCAAGTCTCTCACATAGGCCTCACCTTAAAGCCCATCAATAGTCCAATCACTAAAGCCCAATAGGAAGGCCCAACTCAAGTCCCAAGTGAAATTAGGTTTTTCTCATGAAATGAAAATTAGGGTTAAGTGTTCCTACTAAACCCATTAAGTACTTAATCCATTAAGTCCAATATTGCTTTAGGTTAATTTGCACATGATTATTAATTATTATTTTAAGCTTAATACATAATTCCCATGCGGTCTTGATAAATCCCAAAATTAGGGTTTCATGGTATTAGGGTTTTCCAAACCCTAATTAGGGTTTCCAACCCAAATACTAGCGTACTAATCAAATCTTTGGGGTTTTAGGTCAATTAGGGATTCATTGTGCCCATTAGGGTTTCTTTGGGCCCACTAGGGTTTCATTGGGCCCATTTTGTCCAAACATCCCCAAACGAGTCAAAACACAAACGAAGCACACCGCCACCTAACAAGGCGGTTGGTGGCGACAGGTCGCGGCAGCCACTACCTCACGATGGTGGTTATGGTTTTCCATTATTATTTCGGGCACCATTTACAGTTTAAAACTTAATAACACACACACACACACTAATATAAACGTACACACACACATAACCACCCTTATGGTGGCCGATGGTGGTACCCGGTGGCAGCCACGACCTCACGGTGGTGGTGGCCTTTTCTTGGTTTTTTAACCAAGCAGAACACACACACACAATATGGTTGGTGAAATGGACCCTGCCACCCACCTGGTGGCTCGCAGCGACAACAATGATTACACAAGCGGCAACAACGACAGCACAACGGTGTTAATAGTGACAGCCAGCATGGCCAGCCGCCATGGTGGTTCTTCTCAGTTTCCTGCCAACAAAGACAGCAACACACTAGATTTGGAAACGACCTCCCTCCAGGTGGCACACAACAAGCGGCAACAACAACAACCTTGGTAGCTGGCAGAGGATAATATAACAGTGAAAGAAGGTGGCAGTCGGATGGAAGGCGACAACTGGAGTAGGCGTCAGAGCCGCATATTTTTGGCTGGGTTGCTACATTTTTGGCCATTAAACTTCCATTACTCTCCAATCCCAGATCTCTCCAGACCCTTCTCCCTTAACTCGGTCGCTACATTTTTGGCTTCTCTAACGGTTGTCTTCAAAGTAGTTGCCATTTTAACCATTTGGGTTGAAGTCCGCTGACAATACGTTAGCAAAAATGTCTATAATTGAGATTTCAGTAGGCTCCAAGTAGAAGTTTGAGACAAGAATATTAAGATAGGGAAATTTTTTATTTACGATAGATGTTTAAATCCTCCTTGTCACCCCGAAAGGTTACATGCTAGTTCTAATATCGTAGTCGAACGTATAGAAAATTGAACACATAAAGTTTCCAAATCTGGTCGGCAACAGACCATAGATCCGAACAAATAATAGCATATAAGGCATTCTTATTGCTATAACATAAAACATTTAGCACATAAAAAGCATATTAGGCATTTTTCCTAAAATAAGCTAGTGCTCGTGTCTAAAATATAGTGGACACTCGTCTCACAATCATCGCTTAGCATTCTAAGTTTAAGTCTATTAATCCTACAAATTCGTATTTTGCTTAAACTACTGCTCTGATACCAACCGTGACATCCCCATTTTCACGGACAAAAAAGTCTGATTTTGTTTATGTTTGTTTAAAAATCAGAGTAACATTTTAAGAAAAGTGTTGCAGAATTTTTTTCCCAAAATAAAATATGATAAAGATTTATCAAAACATTTCCGAAGAAATATATTTCATTATATTAAAACATCGGGATGTCATGTTTGATACAGATCAAAAGCATAAACAATACATTATAAGTCTTACAACATTTATTTATATCTTCTGGCCTATAATCCATAATCCATCATCAAGTCATCTGTAACACCGTAAATTTCAAGACAAATTTTTCATTTAAAATAATCATTTTACTCTTAGAAGCACTTGTTTAAAATATTATTCATAGTCGATTTACAAAACATAACTCCATTTTCACTTGCATAGAAAACCAGGATCCTCCAAAATATGACTATTTCTCTGGTGTGTACAATCAAGCCGGTGCCGTCCCGTGATACTGAAAGAAACCTGAAAAACATCAAACAAAACACTGTAAGCACGAAGCTTAGTGCGTTCCCCAAAATACCACACATAACACATATTAGCCACTTGAGGCTATAACTCTGTGGGTCCGTGCACCCAAACTCTGTGAACCCTCAGGTTCTAACTCTGGGAACCTTCCGGTTCCAACTCTATAAACATGCACAGCATAAATCACATAGAAATAATGCAGTACAACACATCACGTACATATAGCATACAAATAATCTAATCACATAACTCTGGTTACCTACTCAAGGTAAAGTATAGTGAGAAGAAGACTCACCTGGCAAGCAGAAAGCAGATATCCCCACACTTGAATCTCGAACTCGCCACCGCCTAACACGTAAGGCAAATACTCTCATGAATATAACTCTCGAGACTAGAATAAATCCTCTCATAACACCCTCTTATGGGTAAAAGACTATTTTACCTTTCTCTTGGCCCAAAGGCCACATCGCTGACCAAACCCTAAAAGTCAACGGCCAACCCTTGGTCGAAATCAAAGTCCTCAGTCTAGGTCAACCCTTGACTGACCCTACTCGCCGAGTCAACCCTGTGACTCGTCGAGTTCCCATAATTAGAATTTCACTCAATCTGCGACCTAACTCGCCGAGTCACCCCGAGACTCGCCGAGTCACCCCGAGACTCGCCGAGTCCAACAACTCTGAGTCCACTCGCACATGACTCACCGAGTCATCCCTCGACTCACCGATTCTCAACTCAACCAGAGAATATTTGGGACTCTTCGACAAGACTCGCCGAGTCCAAATGGACTCGTCGAGTCCAAGGCTATCTTCAACCTACTCGCCGAGTTGTTCTTCCAACTCGTCGAGTTCCAGGCCATCTTCAAGCAACTCGTTAAGTCGCCCCATGTGACTCGTCGAGTACCACCGGTCTGAATCCATACAGAAGCGTCTCAGGGCATGCAATTGATCCAAAACATAGATCTAGTCTCCTACCACTCATCCATCACGTAAGTGGCAAACTTTACGTGAATCCAAAGAGATCTAAGCCGTTTGCACATTGGGGCTAGGGTTTGGGACATGTAAGCTTCACTAAACACTCCAATATAGGGACTTTCATGCTCTCTGATTCTTCTCCCTTCCAGATCTGAGGTAGCAACCTCAGATCTAACCTCTAGACTTCCCATTTCATCCATAGATAATTTCTCACAAACCCCAAAATGAAGAAACAACATAACAACAGGTCAATAACGAGATATTACCTCTAAGTGATGCCCCAACTGCAATGAAATTCGAATCCAAGAAAATCCCCTTGCTCCAAGCCTTCAATCTTCCCAAAATTCCTTCAACCATTACTTCTCCAAGCTCCAATCCACTCAACAATGGTGCTTCTCCGTGATTTAGGGTTTTCTGGGGCTCAAGGGGTGATAAAGAGGCTGGGAGGAAAACATAATGATCATTATATAAGGCTCAACCCCAAGAATTAGGGTTTTCTCCACTCAGCGCCTACTCGCCGAGTCCAATACTCTGACTCGCCGAGTCGGCCACTTAACACGCGACCAAGTCGCGACTCTACTCGCCGAGTCCACACATGGACTCACCGAGTCGCTCTTTCCCAAGTTACTCCTTTAGCCCTTCAACTCTACTCTTGATATTTCGGGATGTTACAATTCTCCCCCACTTAAATTAGGCTTCGCCCTCGAAGCCTACAGCAACTCAACTCCAGAATTACTCCCACAACGTGCCACCTGGCCTTAATCGGACCAGATCTCACAAGGCATACCCATCGAAACTCGAACACACTTTCCCTTTCCTTACGGTGTCCTGACCATTGTCTCGAACCGGGCACCGGATGCACCCTCTGATGACCACACACATCGATCCGAGAATTACCCATGAAGTATCACTGCCCCAAATCTCAACAATCACTCGACCCATAAGGGTTAGAAGACATGAACCATCGGATCCCCGATTCGAATCCCTCTCTATCCAATCCGTGACGACGGAAAGACCCACTCTTAAATCCCAGAGCAACTCCCATGAGTCCTCTTCTTGCAATCACACACCCATGCCGCACCAACCTTCGCACTCTCGGGTTAGGTAAACCCGTCACACTGATGACGTCTCTAACATCCCCAGGAGAAACCACCACTACGCACACAACCCTTGATCAGAATCAAGTTGGGAGTCCCAGACTCCATCCCTACATCCATCCTGAGACTCTTGGCTCTACACCCGCGGAATCCTTCCGCGTCCTCAGCAGACATCCCATCATGATGTCATTCCATACCACTGTCACAAACACAATGTTCGACCATCATACTCCAAATCATCCATTCTCACTACAACTTCCACTTCCGCGAATCGACACTTTCCTCAGCAAATGAGGGTCCGACACTTCCTCCCATACAACAGCACAAAGGGTGGCATACCAATGCACTAATGATGGCTATTGAAATAGGATAACTCAACCAAGGATAAATACGTGCCGCAACACCCTCCGAAATCTAATACACATGCCCGAAGCATGTCTTTGAGCGTCTGAATCGTTCACTCCCTCTGAGGTGTCCTCCGACATCATCAGGATAAGCTCTAGCTCATCACATATCCCTCTTCGAGACTGGGCACCAGGTCAGCTTTTGACTCCACAGCTGAGCCTCCAAAGGTCACCCAAATCATGATCCAAATATCCCACTAACTTCCTCCCCGTGACCACTATCCCGGCCCCGTGACACGCAAGTCACGAAATTCTCTTTTCCTTATGCAAGAAAGTACAATCCAACCGAGGATCGTCTCCACTCTGATCTCTGGTTTCTGCTGCGCATATCCCTTGCCATCTCACCACATTCCCCGACAGAGACGGGGACCCCAGTCTCACCCCCGGTCCAACATCCAGGCTCCAAAAACTCAATATTAGGGCTACTCAAGCCCAAAACTCTTCCACATCATACACTGATCGGAGAACATTCCATCATCACACTCTCTTGCCATCTAGTGAGCACTACGGCTCCCCGCGGTATCACAACACCCTCTGACTAGTGAGTACTACGGCTCCCCGCAGTATCACAACACCCTCTGACTAGTGAGTACTACGGCTCTCCGCAGTATCACAACACCCTCTGACTAGTGAGTACTACGGCTCTCCGCAGTATCACAACACCCTCTGACTAGTGAGTACTACGGCTCCCCGCAGTATCACAACACCCTCTGACTCCACTAGCTCGTGCTCCACAGACTATCATAGGCGGCTACCCATACTCATCTCGAATATTCATCACAGAATCTGGAGGCAATCGTCATAACAGATGCCCACCCTTGCGAAGATCCACTCTCCCAAGTAATCTCCCTGGATGCCCATACTCGAAGGGCTATCACTAGTTCCATAGATACCTGATATACCACAAGTCGTCTCAACTCAAGATTCACGAATAACTTCGAAATAAAGATATCAATACCCGGATACCTCGGAACACCCCCACCGAACATCACAAGATCCTGCCACAACCACAGATCTCCTGCCCCAAGCACCATATAGATGCAATAATACATTCCCTCTGAACCCCATAACTAGATCTTCATTTTTCCCAAGTTGCAACTTCGGTGTAATCAATTTCTCAATTGCAATACGAAGAAACGCTAACGCTACGAAATACGCTGATAATTCTCCGAAACCCTTTTTCCCGCCGCTCAAAATCCAAACAAGGATACGCATACCGACCCGGGAGTTGGCTGCCCAATCATTCTTTATCTACTTGCCCCAACACCGACCAATACCAGATTCCTGACTAATAAACACCTGTCGTGGAGACATTCATCCTTTTCAAACAAGTACTTCCCGCATTAACTCACTCTGACCCCTTTCCTCGATCACCGACATCTCTGGTCTCATGATTTCTTACCGCATATCTATATACTCCACTTATACCTGCTCTTGACAAATCTCTGCTTTCTTACATACGGCACCCGGTTCTCCCCCACTTAGGGTTTGAACCATTACCAAATAGCACGCAACTAACCCATAACTATATTCTCCAGCAAAATCGCACCTGCCCCCGGAAAGTGCTACACAATGCCAAATAATCCCCCCTTAAGGAAATGAATCGACCTCATATACTCTGAACCTCTGGTGAACTCCTCAAGAACTTCTCGTCACGTCTGCCTCTAGCCGTTCCAAATCTCGTACCAATTTAGTACCAAACAACTCAACTGCTCGATAACATCCCTGGCTCATAGACTGAACCATAAAACCATCATACCCCTCACCTCAACTCATTAACCAACGCTCCAACACCGGGATCATCCCAAGAACAGGAACCCACTCCCAAATTCAACACCCCATGGATAGAAAACTCTCTGCACCGCTAAACTCGACTGAACTCCCCACTGATACCACTACCATACATCCGACTATACTCAATTAGGTGTAGCATGGCCCTCGACTATCTCAGTCCAAACTGACTATCTGCTCATGATAAATCACTGCCTCGCGGCACACATGTTACCTAATACTCTGGGGGGAAATCATCATCAATGACGACCTGTAGGGTTTACCCCTAAACCCAAAACCAAAACATCATGTTTCTCATATTCTCACACTTACATAATCAGTACCCCCCCGAATAGGAGGTGACATCTCCTTTATCGACTGATCGCTCAACTCAGATCGAAATTCTCCCTTCCACTGACTCCTTACTAGAATACTCTGAGGGACTCTCGATCTCCCTCTCTAAAGGATGCCTCTTCGAACTTACTCGTGACTGAATAACTGGAGAACCACAAACATCATTCACTACGAACCATGGTACTCCTTCCACGACATCTCTTCTCAATATGCCCCAGTGTATGGTACCCTAACCATGACATCACTCCCCAATCCACTCCGATGTATGGTACCCGGACCATAACATCACTCCTCAATCTGCTCTGATGTATGGTACCCGAACCATAACATCACTCCTCAATCCGCCCTGATGTATGGTACCCGAACCATAACATCACTCCTCGATCCGTCCTGATGTATGGTACCCGAACCATAACATCACTCCTCGATCCGCTCCGATGTATGGTACGCAAACCATGACATCGCTCCTCAATCTGCTCTGATGTATGGTACCCGAACCATAACATCACTCCTCAATCTGCCCTGATGTATGGTACCCGAACCATAACATCACTCCTTGATCCACTCCGATGTATGGTACGCAAACCATAACATCGCTCCTCAATCTGTTCTGATGTATGGTACCCGAACCATAACATCACTCCTCAATCTGCCCTGATGTATGGTACCCGAACCATAACATCACTCCTCGATCCGCTCCGATGTATGGTACTCAAACCATAACATCACTCCTCAATCTGCTCTTTAGAACCTTCATAATACTCTCTGTATCAAGTATGGGTCCTCTGCTTTCAGTAGTACGGGCCCATACTACCTGCCACATCTACCCATACTTTCCACACGGACCATCCCAGAGCTTCTAAATAGCTGCTCGACCTGCTCTTTCACCAATCCCATTGCGCGTGCTCGCTCCCCAGCGAAATTCTCTATTCTACAAGCGCACTCATCTGGATAGGGTTATTCCCTAGGCTCTTCCGTCGTCCTCCCACTTCTTTGCTATCAGCTGCTGAAGAGCTCCTAATGATGCCAGCCATCTACCTCCTGAATATCGTCATATTCACTTGGTAGCTGACTCCCATCATCGAGAGTTCCACAAAGCACAAAGCAAGCAGCATTCGAGCATCGAAGGATACATAGGACTCCCTCTCTGTGATAACTCCACCTTCTCAGCTCATCCTCGAAAGTACCACCGAACTCTGTAACTCTACCCCTCATGGGTTCTAACTGGATACTCTCACTCATCACATACTCAAAACATAACACATATAACAACGAGTCCTAGGCTAAGGCATCACAAATCAGGCCACTCTAGTCCTAACATATGAAATACCTAGCCTATCTCTAGCATGCAATAATATCTCATAAAGTGCATCATACATATCTCATAACACAAAAATAAGGGTATTTTGGGAAATCACCGTTCGGGCTCTGGCTGATTGTACACACTGCTCCTTCTTGCTTTCTCTTTGAACTCTTATTCACTTTTAGAAAATTATTTCTTTAAAAACTTTTCTTACTTCCTCAGTTTGAGTCCAGATTTACCCGAAGGCGCATCCGAATCCCGCAAACCTAGGCTCTGATACCAACTTGTAACACCGTAAATTTCAAGACAAATTTTTCATTTAAAATAATCATTTTACTCTTAGAAGCACTTGTTTAAAATCTTATTCATAGTCGATTTACAAAACATAACTCCATTTTCACTTGCATAGAAAACCAGGATCCTCCAAAATATGACTCTTTCTCTGGTGTGTACAATCAAGCCGGTGCCGTCCCGTGATACTGAAAGAAACCTGAAAAACATCAAACAAAACACTGTAAGCACGAAGCTTAGTGAGTTCCCCAAAATACCACACATAACACATATTAGCCACTCGAGGTTATAACTCTGTGGGTCCGTGCACCCAAACTCTGTGAACCCTCAGGTTCTAACTCTGGGAACCTTCCGGTTCCAACTCTATAAACATGCACAGCATAAATCACATAGAAATAATGCAGTACAACACATCACGTACATATAGCATACAAATACTCTAATCACATAACTCTGGTTACCTACTCAAGGTAAAGTATAGTGAGAAGACTCACCTGGCAAGCAGAAAGCAGATATCCCCACACTTGAATCTCGAACTCGCCACCGCCTAACACGTAAGGCAAATACTCTCATGAATATAACTCTCGAGACTAGAATAAATCCTCTCATAACACCCTCTTATGGGTAAAAGACTATTTTACCTTTCTCTTGGCCCAAAGGCCACATCGCTGACCAAACCCTAAAAGTCAACGGCCAACCCTTGGTCGAAATCAAAGTCCTCAGTCTAGGTCAACCCCTGACTGACCCTACTCGCCGAGTCAACCCTGTGACTCGTCGAGTTCCCATAATTAGAATTTCACTCAATCTGCGACCTAACTCGCCGAGTCACCCCGAGACTCGCCGAGTCCAACAACTCTGAGTCCACTCGCACACGACTCACCGAGTCATCCCTCGACTCACCGATTCTCGACTCAACCAGAGAATATTTGGGACTCTTCGACAAGACTCGCCGAGTCCAAGGCTATCTTCAACCTACTCGCCGAGTTGTTCTTCCAACTCGTCGAGTTCCAGGCCATCTTCAAGCAACTCGTCGAGTCGCCCCATGTGACTCGTCGAGTACCACCGGTCTGAATCCATACAGAAGCGTCTCAGGCCATGCAATTGATCCAAAACATAGATCTAGTCTCCTACCACTCATCCATCACGTAAAGTGGCAAACTTTACGTGAATCCAAAGAGATCTAAGCCGTTTGCACATTGGGGCTAGGGTTTGGGACATGTAAGCTTCACTAAACACTCCAACACAGGGACTTTCATGCTCTCTGATTCTTCTCCCTTCCAGATCTGAGGTAGCAACCTCAGATCTAACCTCTAGACTTCCCATTTCATCCATAGACAATTTCTCACAAACCTCAAAATGAAGAAACAACATAACAACAGGTCAATAACGAGATATTACCTCTAAGTGATGCCCCAACTGCAATGAAATTCGAATCCAAGCAAATCCCCTTGCTCCAAGCCTTCAATCTTCCCAAAATTCCTTCAACCATTACTTCTCCAAGCTCCAATCCACTCAACAATGGTGCTTCTCCGTGATTTAGGGTTTTCTGGGGCTCAAGGGGTGATAAAGAGGCTGGGAGGAAAACATAATGATCATTATATAAGGCTCAACCCCAAGAATTAGGGTTTTCTCCACTCAACGCCTACTCGCCGAGTCCAATACTCTGACTCGCCAAGTCGGCCACTTAACACGCGACCAAGTCGCGACTCTACTCGCCGAGTCCACACATGGACTCGCCGAGTCGCTCTTTCCCAAGTTACTCCTTTAGCCCTTCAACTTTACTCTTGATATTTCGGGATGTTACATCATCTAACTATGCTCTTGTGCCACTACCTGTAATACAAGAAACTGAGTGGGTCAGGCTTAGGAGCCTGGTGGGCACATAGAGTTTTCAACCCCCAATAAATAGTTTATTAGTTTTATCACATCAATCAACCCAATTACTCATTCTTGTTATCCTCACTTTACGTCCCTAAAACACCTATCATAAGGCACCTAGCCTAAGGATCATCATCGGGATGGATACTACTACTAAGGGGGTTCCTCAGCAAAAGGATTTCGTAAGGGAACCATGAGGGGGATGGAGTATACCGGTGAACACATCGTTCACAAACACCCACAGGTTGCGAGCTTGCTAGCTTTCCACTGGACCGTCTAGAATAGTCCGTGGTCGTCATTTATACTCCGTTATATGACTGGGTCATCGTAAATATTGAGGCGTCTCATCATTTTATCGCACATCGTCTATCTCATCTACCCATGTTTTACCCCAATATTTTTGTAAATATAAAATACATATACCATTTAAATCATTTAAAACTTGTATAAAAATGTTCATCCAACATAAATATCAAGTAAACAGATAATATGCACACATAACACGTAATTTATATAAAATACTTCATATCTATGTGTAAGATAAAAGTAATTATGCACTCACTTTTTAAAGTGATGATTATAAACTCGGGCAGCGCTTCGCTTTTAACAAAATAATTTCATTCAACGAAACCTAGTATAATTACCACTAGATTTTAGTCTAATATTTACCGTGACTAATTATTAGTCTTAGTATTATTATTATTATTATTATTATTATTATTATTATTATTATTATTATTATATAAGCATTTAAACAATATTTTCCAACCACTATGTACAGACAGGTGCCAGACATAAAACATCGGAGGGTAGGACCATTTTAGCATATAGCACTTCTGAAATCCAACAACTCTATGTTACCCTTTAAACAAGATTCACCGTACCGCAAGTAGTTAAAAAGATATTATAACAACATTTATATAAATCATAATAATAGCCCAAATATTTATTATAAGTTCATAATAACAATACTAATTTTAAATGTAAACTATATTTAAAATGAGATAACCATAACTTACTTACAATGGTGTTTTAGTTAGGAGTCGGGCTCTGCAGGGTCAGAACTTCATCGTCGAATCTTTCTAAGAAAGATTTTTGCAATGCTTCAGCGCTCACCTTACTATAATAAAAACTACAGAAAGAGAAGTCGAATAGCGAGGGATCAAAATGCTCGGGGGATAAGTAAAGAAAGACTCTTGAATCAAGAGAATGATTCAAGAAATATGAGAGGCTAGAGACTCTTATTTATAGTAATTGGATACCCTCTATATTTACTTAAATGACTAAACACCCCTTTATAATACTATTTTAAATAGATTTGGTAATATTTGTACCAAACTAATGTCGAAAGTACTTAACACTAGTCTTATCACAACCGCATTGTCAATACATTTCTAATGATATATATATATATATATATATATATATATATATACACACACACACACACACACACACACACACACACATATATATATATATATATATATATACACACACACACACACACATATGGTTTATACTTTATTTTAATACGTAAATGTGCTATTAAAAATTATAACTCGTTCATACGAACTCCGTTTTAACTTTCTTTATATCCAGACGTAGCTATCGACGAGATCTACAACTATCATTTAGACCCCATCGGCTAGTTATGAATATATATTTTGTCCCTATTTTTATAAAATTAAATGATTTTGCTAAAATCATAATTCTATCGTACGGACTTCGTTTTTGACATTCTTTTTCTCAAAATTTCTATTTTAAGGAGTACTATGATTTTCATTTTGGTCGCATTAGCTAAAAGTCAACTGTTCTTTTCGTAGCTTTTTACGTCACACAATCATTGTGCGCGAATGATTTTTATATTTTATAAAAATCATATCTAATTCATACGAAGTTAGATTTTTACAAAATTTATTTTTTCGGGATCGGGAAGACGTGTACTTTCTAAGTATTTAATAATATATATATATATATATATATATATATATATATATATATATATATATATGTTTTGGCGTATTTATTTTTACGATTTACAAACGATTCGACTGATGTTTCCTATTTTATTATATTATAATAATCTTGAAACACATAATATTCATATAATTCTTCTTTATTACGTCAAATAGGTTATAATTGTTAACCATAACTATTACATAATCACATTAATGCTTAACACATCATCCCATCCCATTGAGGAATATAAATAAACCCCCACCCCCGCCCCCAATAGGGACTGGGGATCCCAACGGGAAATCAAAGATTTTTTTTCTTATTAATATGAAAATTTTTACATAAAGGAAAACTCTAAATTTTATTTTTATCAACATAAGTTTAAAGCTTTTACAAAATATAAAAATATCCATAGATTGCATAAAAAATATAAAGAAATTTTCTACCAAATTCAAATAAATACTCAAAAAACTAAATAGAAAAAATTATCAGAGAGATAAATTTAAACGAAATAGGAAAACAAAATTTGTGTACGAGTTTAATTTAGATAAAAGAAAAAATATATAATTTCAACTAAATAATTACTAATAAGTTAAGTTACGGTGGATTAAATTTATGTATTATAAATTGTTACAAGTATATGTTTTATATTATTTTTGTATATTAATATATATCGGGGACGATCTAGGGTCGGAGATTAGGAGTATCCCGATCCCCATCCACATCCCCGATCAACTTGGGGATTACCCAGTCACAATGGATGCGGGTTTCAGGTTCGTTATTCGGTATGACGTTTTTTTACCATCCCTACAAGAGTACAATAAAATAAAAAGATATAATGTAATTTTAATTCTTATAAATTACACATTATCAAATATTATCACTGATTCACGGACTCTCATTTCTCTTTGATTTCATGTCGATGGAGGACACCGCTAAACCTCCACCACAGTCGTCACTCTCCTTACCATGGAGAACACGCATTGCTGTCTCCGTTCTCTCCACCGTCACCGACGCAGCTTGCCGGAAAAACGGCACTGTCAACCGTCGTCTTCTTAGCTTCGTCGACTTCCGGAATCCGCCAACGGCAAAATCAATCAACGGCGTAGCGTCACACGACGTAGTTGTAGACGAGGCTCGTAACCTCTGGTTCCGAGTCTACGTACCTACACAGCACGCCGGTGAAGATCTCCCGGTGATCGTGTTCTTTCACGGAGGCGGATTCGTCTTCCTAGCCCCCGATGTCCTGGTATACGATGCCGTTTGCCGTCGGTTCGCGAGAAAAGTGCCGGCAGTCGTTGTTTCTGTGAACTATCGCCTTGCGCCTGAGCATCGGTTTCCGGCGCAACACGATGATTGTTTCGATGTGCTTAAGTTTCTGGATGATGAAGAGAATAGGTCAAAATCGTTGCCGGAAAATGCGAATCTGTTGCGTTGCTTTCTCGCTGGAGATAGCGCCGGTGGAAACCTATCTCATCATGTTGCTCAAAGAGCCTGTGAATTCAACTTCCAGCGACTCAAGGTATATTACTCGTTACTTTACCAGATTCATTACTCTGTCATTATTTACAATCAAATAGCTCCGATTCCAAATTTAGAAATGATTATAAACAATTTCATAAACATCTGTTGTGAATCGAGTGAGCAATTATTAATCATCTGATAAAAATCGATTAACAGATCGATCGTTGTTTTCCCCATGATCTAATCCAATGAACCACTCATTTATTTGACTCTGACATTAAAGAAATTCTGGTGTTTACCATTGACGTCTGCATCAATCTTCTCACCAACCACTACCAACTTTAAATTTAATTCAAATTACTACAGCCACAACGTGTCGTTCACTATCTACATCACACTCATCTTAAAAGTTTCTGCAACCATATTAATTATTGGTTATAACGAAAACTTGCACCACCAGGTAATCGGAGTAGTATCAATTCAACCGTTCTTCGGCGGAGAAGAGCGGACGGATTCCGAGATCCGCCTTGAGGGAACACCAATAGTCTCAATAAAACGAACAGACTGGATATGGAATGCATTTCTACCACAAGGGGAAGGGTTCAACCGGGACCACCCAATCATCAACGTTAGCGGTCCAAACGCGGTGGAGATATCAAAACTAGACTTTCCGGCGACGATGGTGGTGGTGGCGGGGTTCGACGCGTTACATGACTGGCAAAAAAGGTACTATGAGTGGCTGAAAAAGTCAGGGAAAGAAGTGTATTTGTTTGAGTATCCAAACATGTGCCATGCTTTCTATATCTTCCCGGAATTGCCTGAATCTGGACAACTTATTGGGCAGGTGAAAGACTTCATTCACAAGGTATCGAGTAATGTTGTTGCTACTTTGTAGACAACATAGTACGTTGGTCCATTATTCCTTTTATTACGTATGCATTGTTAGTTGTACCAAACTCATATTATATTGTACTTTTTGTGGGGTTTTAACCTTCATGATCTATGGCCTAATGGTCCATATGTGGCTATGCAATAGTACAATCTTTAAATACTCGTTAGTAGTTAGTGAGGTGTTTGCGAACATAACAAAAATCCAACATGTCTTTTGAGGCTATGGGCCTCAACGAAAAAAAAGAAATTCAAATTAAGTTTCTTAGTGATCAACATATCACCTCCATTACTTTTAATTTGGGTTCAATTGTGACTTATAGGTGGACACCTTAACATTTTATTGGTGACATGAAAGAAAGATCCAAACTTGGTTTAAGGAAGATGTAAGAACAAGAGTTTTTGATACTGTAGCATACTGAAGTTTGATCAAGTTACATATTTAATCACTCAAGTTTTTTTTGTGCACAATTAATCACTAAAGTCATAATTTACATGTCAATTACACCATTTTGTTCCATGATACCGGAAGAATCGGTAAATTTATTGACGTGGCATGTTAATTTTGAAAACACAATAAAAAATTATGAAGGCCACGTACACTTCCTTTTCTTTCCAGTGGCAGTGTCTCGTTCTCCCCTCCTACGAACCTAAACCTCCTCTCGTTCTCCCCTCCTACGGACCTAAACCTCCCTGCAAAGTCTCTTTTCTAATACCCATTCTTCCACTGTGAGTGAGATAGAGAGAAAGAGTTAGAGGGAGACGGAGAAATTGAGTGAGACTGAAGCATGTTACTGAGTCACAGCGATAGTGAAACGTAGTGGTTGCCGCCACCTGATTAGTTTGTAGATGGAAGAGGAAACGATGTCAATGGGTCGACCCAAGTGACCCACTATAGCAGTCAATAAAATCCATCTGAGTGACCACACTCCGCCTATGAATCATACAACGAAACCCATAATCAAGCAATCCATATGAACATCACCAACTACAAAACACAATAAATGAAGTTGTTTGATTGAAATCTGTTACAGGTTGAAGACTACCAAACACAACATCATCAACTGCAAAACCCAACAAATGAACATACATGGTTTAATTAAAGGGAAATGTTGCATAGACATGAAGATACCTAAAAATGGAAGCACTCTCTATTGCAATCTATGATCAGAAAAAACTGAAGATTGATACTTTGACCCTATGAAGAGCATCGACTGAACCTTGTTCCTACAATTATCCTTCTATACAAAAAATCAAAGCATTAACCACCTAATTTCTATAAACGATTTGACTAAATGCAATAAAAACGATGTCTGGGAATGGAAACAAGAAATCTATCAGAAATTAGAAATCAATTGGCCTACAAATATGAAATTCATAACTTAAATGGCAGATCAAATTAACACAGAATCCCTATTAGGTTGTAGAAACATGTAGATAAGTGTCGTCGTCGGCTAAAGAAGCAGCACCAAAGAGGAAGAAAAGGTTTGTTTCATGTGTGCGTGTTTAGAGTAAGGTGCAGTTCAGAGTTTCCACAACTATGATTTCTCTAGGAGGGTATATCACGGCCTTCAATGGAAGCCATGATTTTTAAGGTTCATTAGAACATCATGAGAAGGAGGTGGAAGCCATGGTTTTTTAGGTTTCATAAGAAAAGGAGAATGATGTGCGAAGAAGAAGAACCACATGCGTGTGAAAGAGGCAGAACAATCTAGGGTTTTTTTTTTTTTTTTTTTTTTTTTTTTTTTTTTCAATTGTAAATAAAATAAAAGGAATTAGAATATCAATGTCTATATGAGGTAGACTACTTATTGCCACATCACTATGCCAACTAAGCCTGATTAACTTGGTAACCGACTAATTTTAGGTTCAATCACCTAATTAACAGGTGAAATGCAATGTAAATGATCTATTGTGCACAAAAATTACTTGAGTGACTAAATGTGTAAACTCATTAAACTTCCTTGTGCTACAATTTCAAACACCCTAAGAACAAATATCAAACAAGAATATTTATGCAAATTAAAAAAAAAATGAAACAAAGTAATGTAGAGATGAGAAGTTAATATTGATGAATTTTTAGGTTACAAACAAGAATATTTAAGTAACGGAATCATAATCAAATTATGGGTACGTGTAACCTAAAAGTCTATGGTTTTTTCTCAAGTTAGAGCAATATACTTATAAAACAAACTTCTAACCTATGTAAATCGAGAATTATAAAGTTAGAACATACTTTTTGCAGAAATCAAATAATGCAAACAACTCTCTTGAAATCTTCCCTGGAAAGCAAGCATGAAGAGTGTAGATGTTTCTAATGGTTCATACTCAAACCTTAGAAACCCTAGGATCGAAATATAAGAGAGAGGAGGGAGAGGAAAATTGATTTCTCTATGTGTATGTGTAGGTTTTAGTTTTGCTAGGGTTATGGACCCTATTTATAGTCGTAGGAAACTCTAATTTGGATAATAAAATAATAGTATTTTAAATCAACTCAAATTAGTTTCCTTATCAGCTTCAAGAGGCTTCCAGAGCCCTTCCGGTTCCTCCTCAAAATCGTCCAAAGTATAGGAGGTTCTAGAATTGTCTTCCTTGTTAAATTATTGAACAATTACAACCGAGAAAATGTTATATTACCCAAATGAACTTGTCATGTTTGTTTTAAAAGGTCATCAATTTATTTTTTTGGTACAAAAAGGGGAATGAAGTCAGAATTGACTTGCTAAAAAGGTACGTTGACTTGTAATTGCCGATTTCCATATGGCTTTGCCTTATTTTTCTTTCAACCGATTCCGGTTTCTCCTCATCCCCTTCCTTGTTCTCTTTCTCTTCTCCATTAACACTTTGGTGCCAAAGACTATGAATGATTCTGAGGTCTTCATCGGTGTTTATGAACAAAAGGATAAAAAAACATCATCTTAATTACTATTGTTCATTGTTATCACCAAGATCACCGAATAGTGATGAAGCAACAATACTCTCATTGGTCAATTTTAAATTGCTTCATCCTTATGGGCTCCCTGATACACACCTTATTGAAGCCCCCTCCCCCAAATCCTCACCTTAATCCCCTTGATTTCATTAACTCAATCTCAGACCTCTACAAGAGAATGATACATTCTTCTTATGAATCTGAAAGTTGTGGTCAATATTTAGAACAATATGGACTATTTTGCGCAATTGGTGTTCCGAAGCTTCTTCGAATAAGTTTGTAGTTGGCTCAGGAACATGTCGTCGACATACATTCGAAGGTTGTACTCTCTATGTGGCTACGATATGAGCAGACAGAAGACAAGCTTGTGAGAATTTCCAACATGGATTGTATCAGTAAAGTTTTCAAATGCCCAAAATCTGCTTTAATTGATATCAAGTAGGAATATCATATGTAATCTTGAACTAAAGCAAAGCTATTCATCCACTTGTTATGTGGTTTGATTTTGATTCTTTTGGGGGTTTTTGTTGTTTGGTGGGTTCTTGCTATATTTTTTTCAATTATGTTTTTGTAGTTGATCTCAAGTCTTTATTTTGTTTTCTAGTAGATTAGCCTTGATAATGTCGCTTTGATTGTGATTCTATGAACGAGTATTATAAAATTTAGTTTGTTGGGAATTGCTTAGACTTAATTCTACTGGATTTGGATGGATGTTTGCTTTTTTTTAAGGGCTCATATAACTATAATTCATAATTATTTTTGGTTTTGAGAAGAAAGACGTCACAAAATTTTGTTGTGAAAGGGTAACCAGGTAGGAACAAAGGTGCTACAGTGGAGCTGATTAGGTGCATACATGTTACTGGTTTACCTGATACCAAGTTAAATAAGGAACTTTTAAAAACATTAAACTCGAACTTCATTACATTTAAAAAAAACTTGAGTGACATTTTAAAACAAATTATATAAGTTTGTTGTGCTAATATGATATTTTTCCATTACAATTTAACCCTTGTACATTTAATTAAATGTAATTAACCTAAAATTAATTTCCAATTAATTCTTAATTAATTATTAACTAGTTCTAGTTAATATATTAATCATATAATTGATGGATTAATGTATCTAAGCCCATAACTAAATTGCTATGCCATGTAATTAGAAGCAAATTTTTTTGTGTTGCCCTTATAATTGGTAACTGAATTGAATAATATTTTGAGACAGAGGTTGATTTATTAATTTATTATGTGACTGATAAATTGTAATAAAAGATTTATTAATATTTTATGTGGTTAATATATTAATTTGAAACAATATTAATTAATTAAGAATTGATCAGAATTAATTTAGATTTAATTATGGGTTAATTAGAATTAATTAAAGGTGTAATGACTAGACTGTAATTGTTCAATAGTTAAGGAAAAGTGAATTCCAGAACCTTCCACTAGGTGGACGGTTTTGATGATGCTAAAAAGGCATCTGTAATATTCTTTCTAAGATAAGGAAACTGAATAACCACCCATATTTGATATAATATTATTTTATTTAGGATTAGTGTTTCTAGGTTATCTTATCAGTATAAATAGGACCCATTTGGTGCCTTGATTTCGTGCACTTACCTCTCTTTTAGAAGAGCAGAAATGATTAACCTCTCTTCCTTCTCTTCTTATGTGTTTTTGTTTATAGGGTTTGGGTACAAATCATTAGAGGCACTAAACTTTTGGTGCTAGCTCCTCAAGTCTACAAGGAAAGAATCAATTAACTTGTTTGCTATAACAATATTAAGGTATGTAATTATACTTTGTGATTTTTGAAATTACTATGGTTTATCATAGTTTTGTTATTCAAAGTATGTTGCCTTAATGTGAAGACATAGATCCTTTTAGGTTGTATGTCCCCTTCTTAATTGTTAAGTGATTTTCTGCATTGAACACTTTTTTGTAATCTAAGAAAACCATCAGTTTTAACATCCATTTTCCATAGTTCATAAACATGAAAGGCAACTATGGCAAGAATCACCCTAATCGATTTGATCCTATCAATTGGCGAAAAGTTCTCATCATATTCAATCCTTTAGATTTAAGTAAAGCCCTTTGCAACCAGTATGGCCTTGAACATTTATACATTACCATTGATGTCGATCTTCTTCTTGAAGATCCATTTGCAACCTACTATCTTCTGATTGGGTGTATAATCAACCAAGGTCTATACTTGGTTATCGTACATGGATTAAATCTCACTATCCATTGTCTCTTTCCATTTAGCAAGGTAAAGGCTTACGATCACTTCCTCGTAGTTAGATGGCTCATCTAGATTTACCAATATATTATCACTAATAAACATGCCCCTATCTGTAGTTATATGGAAACCATAAAACATGAGTGACATACTAACTCTACCAGACCGACGAAGAAGTAAGGAATTGTCAATAAGATCAATAGGTATTTTGTCATCGGGTTGAGTGCAAGTGGCGTCTAAGGTTTTCTCATTGGATGGCTCTTGAATTTATTGAAAATTAATCGTACTTACACCGTCCTCTTTGTATAGTGACCCAGATTATGATGACATGTGCGGAATAGTAAATATCAAGTGAATCACACAAACATGAAGAACACAAGGAGTAATAAACATGTTTAAGCTCCATTAGAACAGTAAGAGTACAAATGGGTATTGTTATTTCTCTTACTAAGTAGACTCTCCAAAATGGGTCTTACACTAAAAGGGAGCCACTCACTTCCTATTTATAGGAAAGGCTAAACCCATTACACATCACAAGAGGGTAAGCCACATCGAAGGTAAACTGTGCACCCTAACATTCTCCCCCTTAGAGTTAGGATTGGATGCCCTAGGTTCAATTTTCAAACGAGCTCGCGCGATCAAGACCAACTCCCCCTAGAAGTAACACCGGTCTTCAAATCCACAAAATGAATCCTGAGAAGCTTCGAATACCTATTTCTACATTCTCCCCTTTTTATAATCAACAAATGATTATAAAACCCACAATGGATGAGAAGTGCTCGAGGAATAAACTTGACCAAACTCCCCCTTGATGTGTGAAAAAAATGCAATCGTGAAAATCTTGCATGAAAAACAATCATGAAAAGTAGATAAAATTTTCCAAATTTTGACTTTTGGGTGAGAGTTGCATGAAATTCAAAAACTGGGTATAAACTGTCAATTTTGCAAATTCTGTAGGGACCTATTGCGCTAAATCAACTTCAAATGCAAAAGTTTACCCCAAATACAAAATTGGCATAAAGTTTCAATTCACATCTACTGTAGGGACTAGATTCAAAATATTTCCATTTCTCATAATTTTACCCCAATGTAGAAACTGGGTAAAATCTTTTAAATTTCTGAACCTTCAGGTATTCGAAATGAAACTTTTCATTCTTCTCAATAAAGTATCCCCATATTGAATGTGGGTAGAATTTGTCAATTTGTTGAAAGTGTGAGGACTCAAATCAAAATACTTTTTCTTCCCCAATTCTCTTTTCAGATACGTGACCAAAGGACGTCACAAGTCGAATTTGCAATGCACAAGTCGAACTACCCCATTGAACTCATAGTATAAATTATGTTTGAATCTAAAGTGTTTGACCCTAAGCGATGCTTGTTCGACCAAACTTTAATCAACAAACACTCTACACATCGAAATCTACTCCTTCATACATATGAATTTGACTCTCAGTCAATTTAGTCAATTCGACCCTAAGCAATACTTGTTCAATTATCAAACCCAAAACAATTTCGAATTCTGTTTTCTGATCCAATTCAATCCCAATATGAACGAAAGGAACATAAGTCGAATTCAATGTCAAGCTAAAGCCTTTCACCATTGAAATCGATTTCACCACACAAATGAATTCAACCCCAAATAATTCTAATACACATTGAAATCGACTGCACTCGACTCGAACGAGTATAGACCAACACCATACACGTCGAACTCCTCCTTTCGTTTTGATCCCAAATTAATTATCTCTTGATCCTATCTCTTCTTTCGAATCATTTCAAAGCAAGAATTATTCGGTCTTAAGCAGTTCGACTCCTAATACAAGCAACATATTTCAACTCCAATTACTTGTCATTCGAACATGAACCCAAAATACTTTCTCAGATGCGAACTCGATTTGAACTTAACTTTTATCAGTTGAAATCATGGAGCACACATCGAACTACTCCAACACGATACCACACAAAGGCGATTTCGACCCCAAGCAACACGTTATTCGACTTTTTAAACAAAAACACGTTCGACACTTATCATTTGCAATTAGCCACTTCCCATCGACCATTCCAACCAATTCGACATCAAAGTCGATTCCAATCACACATTTGATTTCAAATAATCCTCTTATCGACCAATTTGACTTTTAATCCATTGAATAGATTTTGGAAAATCTGATTTTGACTTTTTGTGTTTGACTTTTTGATTTCAATAGTCAACAAACACAAAAATCATGATTCTCACATATGTTTTTAGATCAAATAGAGATTATTCAATTGTTCTTCATTATCTTCAACTGTTCTTGATTGTTCATCATTCTTCACAAACGATTATCAACTAAGATTTTCGCGAGATAGATGCAATTTTAAGAATCTATTCACAAATCAAAACATTGAATAGATTCCAATATCATGAGAACAATAAATGATGTATAATGAATTCCTATTAGGTAAAAAAAATAAATGACTCGATATCATGAACAAGAATGAGATCGAAAGTTTAAGTTAACTGGATTTCAATTAGGAATCAATTTTGGTCAAAAAGATATGTCGATAAACAGTAACCACACATGATTGGACTTTCATATGAACAGTAACGAATAATGTGATTGGGATCAAAAGAATACAGATCGATGAACATTAACATGATAACAAAATTGGACTCACAAAGCTAATCATGTGAATTGGATTTGATTTTTGTGATAGAATTTTATTCCAATGAACAATTATAGTCAAGAATTGAATAAAAAAATAAGAAAATCGGATTGGAGTGGGTTTGATCAATGAAAAATTTTATTGGATCATAACAATTGGGTTTTGAATTTTTTTTTTTGATCCAATGAGTCAAAATGATCAAAAAATCAATAACTCATGGTGGTCATGGTGGCAGGACCTAACATTCATAAATCATGGCTGAGATTATGAGAAATCGACTTATACAAACATATCATGTACAACTTTAGAGTGAATCGAACCAAAAATTAAAGCACGACCTAATCTCCAGTGTGACATCCCCAATTTCACAGCTAGAAAAGACCGATTTTATTTATGCTTTATGAAAATCAGAGTACCTCTTTTAATAAAAATGTTGCGGAATTTATTCCCGGAAAAACACGATAAATACGTTATCAAAGCATTTCCAAAGAAACGTATTTTATTAATTTTAAAACATTTGGGATGTCATCGTCAATACAGAAACATAAGCATAAACAGAACTTACATTCATTTCACTAGTGATCTATATCTCCTTAATCTCTCAGTGTACATCAACTTTGTATCGATACCTATGATACAATTAAACTGAATGGATCAGGCTTGGGAGCCTGGTGAGCATATAGGGTTTTTACCCCACAATAAATAAATTTATTATGCTTAAAAATCAAACAATCAACCCAATTACCCAATCCCCATTATCTTATTCATTTCTTAAGGATTTACCCTAAAAATCAACTATCACTCATTACAAGCACTAACAACATCGATCCCCACATACTGATCCTATATAGTGATCTTACTAGATCTAGCCTAAAGGATCGATATGAACAACCAACTAACGAAACTGCTTCGGAAATTCCCTAGCAGCAAACGAGGATCGAAGAAGACATCAAATGAATGGAATAAGTTTAACCAAGAACCTTTGTTCGTAAAAGAAAGAACCACCAGATAATTAAGTCAGTGGTAATTATTAATGCTTTGGCTGTGTTCTGAATATCGTGAGGTATATAACCCCCAGACGCACCCTATCCAACATCGAGAATGGAAACACTGACTAATGCCTAGGCTGTGGTCTAAATATCATGAGGTATATAACCCACAGACTCACTCCTATCCGGCATCGAGAATGGAAACACTGACTCATGAATCTCGTCCGATCACTTCATAAAAGAAACAAAGACTCCAAATCTCTTCAAAATAAAGGTATAGGGAAAATACTAATAAAGTAATCCCGTACGCTCCCGTACCTCGACACGTAATAGTGTCAAAAAGAAGAACTAACGGATGAACACATAGTTCAAAAACACCTAATGAACATATAGTTCAAGAACACCTTATGAACATATAGTTCAAACATACCTACCGATTAGAAGTCTGCTAACGTTCCACTGGACTATCTAAAATAGTTTGTGGCCATTGTCTATACTCTGCTAGATGACTAGATCATCTTAAACATCGATACCTCTCATCACCTTTTATTTCATCACACATCATCTAATTCATCTAGATAAAAATACATATACAGTTTAAAACTTGTATAAACCATCTATTCAACAGTCACCTTAATTAAACAATTAATATAATTACACATAGCACGTATTTTAAAGAAAATACTTTATATATATGTGTAAGGTGAAAGTGACTATACACTCACCTTAGTAGTGGGAGTAGATAGAATCTAAAAACGGTCAATGGCTCGTGATCGTCTGGCTTGGGAAGGGAAAATGGCCTTCGGAAACGAGAGAGAATGAAAGAAATGGTGTACTAAGCCTAGGGATCGAAATGGCTATTTATAGTAAGATTTTATGACACTCACATCGTGAGTGTCATAAGGATCACGTCGTGAGTCTCATGATTCACTCCGTAGACTTGCCATTTGCGTCCTAGCTTCGGATGGTGGCCATGACACCTCACGTCGTGAGGATCTTATCCTCTCACAGCTTCTAGATTCCAAATTATGAAAGAATGTCGTGAGCGTCATAAAACTCACGTCGTGAATTAGCTAGTTTAGGGTTTTTTTTAAAAGCTAAATCTTCGGAATGCCATAACTTTTGCATACGAACTCCGTTTTTGACGTTATTTATATTCACACGTAGGTGGAGACGTATTCTACAACTTTCATTTAGATACCTAATGCTAAAAAGTCCTCTATCTTAAATTCACTATTTACGTCTCCCAGTGTCGTGCCGGTTTTGCCGAAAAACTTCGATAGGCCATAATTTCTTCGTTATAACTCGGATTTCGGTGTTCTTTATATGTACGGAACCCTTGAGACATATTATACAACTTTTTTAGGATTATTTACTATAAATAATCTTTTGTCGAAAAGTCGTTTTCGACCCCTATTATCTCTTAATTGACTAGCCCGGATCTACGGGCATTACAATTATCTCTCCCTTAGGATGATTACGTCCCGAAATCATCAACGAAATAGGTCTCACATGATGAGTCCATGCGTTATCTCTTCATCCCAGGTAATAATCGTAACTGATGTTCCTTCGAACGAGTATCTAACTCTAAGACTTCTTGACTACAGGCAGTGCCCGATCTTGGACCTGATCTCTATCTCATGTTAGACATCCAATCATGACCTTTATGTCACGATCTCAATCTTTGTTGGAAACTCCTTCTATAACAAACTTGAGATAAGTTTCTTCCTTCGATTATCATAATAGACCGATATGTCATGTTCTAATGACCTCTCATCGTATGATGTATTGCTTGGACTCAGGTCTTTTAGAGTCAAATTCCAAAACAGACTATACCTTCCTTCATGTTCTAATCACATCTTAAAAGGTAGCATTTCTAGCTACTAGCAACCTTCGCAATACCTCTACTGATCACTTCGATTATCTTTTACTTTAATCCTATAACTTAAGTCGGATGTTACATAGAACTTGGTTCTCTGAATCACGTAACATACTCATCATAGTCGGACTCAATTTGATATGAACAATTGGGTTGGAATAACAACAATCTTCTTAGTCATTACCGAAACGATGGTAACGACATGCTTGAATAAAACGGACTCAAACATTGGCTTCTTAGTAACCTTGTGATTTTCCCTGATCCAAGCGTGAGTCATGTGTTTCCGGTAGTATATGCATCTACTACCTTTCACACCTACTCATACTTGTCCCAAGTATTGTCTCGCAGTCCCCAAGTCCTAAAATCACAAAACAATTTAACACATACGAGTGTGTCCAAATAATCATAAAAAATTCCCTAGACTCTACTAGGAATTCTTCCATGCGTATCTTCAATCACCAATTCTGCTTCAACTCGGTTGGTGATGGAAATTCCAGATGATAGGAAAACTTTAGGATTTACACTAATCGCTCTATCATCCCGCCAATCAAATGTGTACATTCAGGTGTACTGTACTTCTCTAAATGTACTGCTATTTTATCAGACGTATTCTAATAGCAAGATACCTCTCTTATGATATTTTCCGATAGGTAAGCCATCTCATTTCCTCTATTTTCTGAATTTATCATGGTTTGCATCACTTGCTGAACTTCTGCCATTGTGATAGGTTCGGGTGCAGACGCAATGACCGATGCATGACCCTTCAAATTCTTAGGCTCAGGTTGTCATCTTGCTCGGATATTTCCTAGTATGTCTTCACCATGGCATTTTGTACACCCAAGCAGACGTTCGGTGTACCGAGGCGAGAATTTTAAGATAGGAAAGAGTTTATTTACAATAGACGTATAGATCTCCTTGTCACACCGAAAATTTATATGCCAGTTCTAATACCGTAATTAAACGTTTATAAATCTGAACACATAAAATTTCCAGATCCAGTCGGCAACAGACCATAGATCCGAACAAATAATAGCATATACAACATTTTTATAGCTATAAGATAAAACATTTAGCACATAAAACATTTTTGGCATCTTTCCAAAAAAAAAAAAAAAAAAAACTAATGCTTGTGTCTAAAATATAGCAGACACTCATCTCACAATCATCGCTTAGCATTCTAAGTTTAAGTCTAGAAATTTCCTACAAATTCCTAGTTCTCTTAAACTAATGCTCTGATACCAACTGTTACATCCCCAATTTCACGGCAAGAAAAGACCGATTTTGTTTATGCTTTATGAAAATCAGAGTATCTTTTTTAATAAAAATGTTGCGAAATTTAATCCCAGAAAAACACGATAAATACGTTATCAAAGAATTTCCGAAGAAACGTATTTTATTCATTTTAAAACATTTGGTATGTCATCGTCAATACAGAAACATAAGCATAAACAGAACTTACATTCATTTCACTAGTGATCTATATCTCCTTAATTTCTCTGTGTAAAGCAACTTTGTATCGATACTTGTGATACAATTAAACTGAGTGGGTCAGGATTGGGAGCCTGGTGAGCATATGGGGTTTTTACCCCACAATAAATAAATTTATTATGCTTAATCATCAAACAATCAACCCAATTACCCAATCCTCATTATCTTATTCATTTCTTAAGGATTTACCCTAAAAATCAACTATCACTCATTACTAAGGATTCATCCTAAGGAATAGGCACCAAGTCCATCGCTGCTCAAGGTTTATATTACAAGCACTAACAACGTCGATCCCCACATACTGATCCTATACAGTGATGTTACTAGATCTAGCCTAAAGGATCGATATGAACAACCAACTAACAAAACCGCTTCGGAAATTCCCTAGCAGCAAACGAGGATCAAAGAAGACATCAAATGAATGGAATAAGTTTAACCACGAACCTTTGTTCGTAAAAGAAAGAACCACCCTATCCAGCATCGAGAATGGAAACACTGACTAATGCCTAGGCTGTGGTCTGAATATCATGAGGTGTATAACCCAAAGACTCACTCCTATCCGACATCGAGAATGGAAACACTGACTCATGAATCTCGTCCGATCACTTCATAAAAGAAACAAAGACTCCAAATCTCTTCAAAATAAAGGTAGAGGGAAAATACTAATAAAGTACTCCCGTACGCTCCCGTACCTCGACACGTAATAGTGTCAAAAAGAAGAACTAACAGATGAACACATAGTTCAAAAACACCTAATGAACATATAGTTCAAGAACACCTTATGAACATATAGTTCAAACATACCTACCGATTACAAGTCTGCTAACGTTCCACTGGACTATCTAAAATAGTCTGTGGCCATTGTCTATACTCTGCTAGATGACTAGATCATCTTAAACATCGATACCTCTCATCACCTTTTATTTCATCACACATCATCTAATTCATCTACCCATGTTTTACCCAACATATTTGTAGATAAAAATACATATACAGTTTAAAACTTGTATAAAACATCTATTCAACAGTCACCTTAATTAAACAATTAATATAATTACACATAGTACGTATTTTAAAGAAAATACTTCATATATATGTGTAAGGTGAAAGTGACTATACACTCACCTTAGTAGCGGGAGTAGATAGAATCTAAAATCGGTTAACGGCTCGTGATCATCGGGCTCAGGAAGGGAAAATGGCCTTCGGAAACGAGAGAGAATGAAAGAAATGGTGTACTAAGCCTTGGGGTCGAAATGACTATTTATAGTAAGATTTTATGACACTCACGTCGTGAGTGTCATAAGGCTCACGTCGTGAGTCTCATAATTCACTCCGTAGACTTGCCATTTGCGTCCCTAGCTTCGGATGGTGGCCATGACACCTCACGTCGTGAGTGTCGTAAAGCTCACGTCGTGAATTGGATCTTATCCTCTCGCAGCTTCTAGACTCCGAATTATGACAGAGTGTCGTGAGCGTCATAAAACTCACGTCGTGAATTAGCTAGTTTAGGGTTTTTTTAAAAGCTAAATCTTCGGAATGCCATAACTTTTGCATACGAACTTCGTTTTTGACGTTCTTTATATCCACACATAGGTGGAGATGTATTATACAACTTTAATTTAGATCCCTAAAGCTAAAAAGTCATCTATCTTAAATTCACTATTTACGTCTCCCAGTGTCGTGCCGGTTTTGCCGAAAAACTTCGACGGGCCATAACTTCTTCGTTATAACTCGGATTTCGGCGTTATTTATATGTACGGAACCCTTGAGAAATATTCTAAAACTTGGTTAAGATTATTTATTATAAATGATCTACGAGCCTTACATTCAGTAAGCTGTCTCTGACCATCATCTGATATTGCGTTGAGCCCTAATCAAGTTAGAGAATTAAAGGTCAACACAAAGTAGTAAAATGAATCTGAAATTGATCCTAGGTTGTAAATGGTGTAACTTATGTGACCTGTTTCACAAAAATTGGAATTCTTACCTGGTTTGACTTCATTTTTATCTTAAATCCAACTCTGTTTCCTTCAATTGACTGGACCGAAGGCCAGAAACAACGTTGGATGAATATGAATGATCAAAGTGGGTAGAATAAAGAGTAATTAGGATGTTACCTTTTAGTAAAGAAAATAAAAAAAATAAAAGAGATTAGAAATTGAAGGTAACATTCAAGAGTAATTCTTCTTGTTCATTAGCTTCTTGGGCGTCTTCCCTTTGAATTAGTAGAATCCTTGCATTCGGGAACTTGCAAACTAAATTTAACAGATTGTTCCTTGAGAGGGGCAGCGAGAACCCCTGTGGGTTCGATTTAGTTCCAAATCTTGAAAAGTTGCTCATAACACCAAACCACCAAACCATTGAAAAAAGGCAACGACGGGTGGAATAAGTAGGTTTTTCGTCTCACCATCCTTATCACAATGAGGAAAACCCTAGAAATCGATTTTGAACACTCAAAATAAGCGCGAAAACCCCTACAAATCAATGAGAACTGTCATTTTCTGATGCTTATTTAAAGAAGAACTGATTAAAGGAGAACTAATAAGAACGGTATTGTAACATCCGGATTTTTACCAGGTATAATGAAAGTTTAATTATGTTATTTTGTAAGAGGGACTCGGCGAGTCGGGGCTCAGACTCGCCGAGTAGAGACGCGGGATTGAGCGAAGGTGCGCGCTTGGACTCGGCGAGTCCAAGGTATGGACTCGGCGAGTCTGCGCTGTGTAGTGAAACCCTAAATCTCCGGGTTTGTGGCCTATTTAAAGGGCCTTATGGCCGTCATTTGCGCTCATCCAACCCCCAGAGTGTGTCCCTAGAGTTCTTGAGCGTTTGGTGAAGGATTGAGAGCAAATCTTGACCTTGTGAGTGTTGTTTAGCAAGAAGAAGGAGGCTCTAGGCAAGAGGAAGCAAAGGAGGTTGATATTTCGTGGATTTGGAGCTTGGATCATCACTCTAGAGGTATTATTTTCGGACCATTTCCTGTTTGGTGAAACTTGATGCAAGTTAGGGCTTAATATGATCATTTATGGGGTGATTTGGTGCCCTTTTGTCCCCTCTTTGAGTTGAGACCATGGATCTGGATCCATAGAGGTCCAGAGGGCCTCACTCATCAAGCTTTATGGGTGAAAATGGAGTCCTTGGCCTTGTGTTGAAGTAATAGAGTCAAAATCATCATTTGTGATCATGTAGAGGTTATTTATGCATCAAGATTGTGACTTTACATGCTAAATAAGCATGGGGGGACTGGATCTATGGATTAGTGGACTGGATCTGGCCTTTAGAGCAAGATTGAGTCAGTGCATGGCACGGACTCGCCGAGTCCGAAGAACAGACTCGGCGAGTAGCATGAATGTTGCGCGACCACTCAGCGAGTGGTCTCGCCGAGTTGGGAAAGGTGAACTCAGTGGGTCAAGGGAGAGTCAGGATGGACAGGTGGACCGAGTCAAACTGGACTCGCCGAGTTGTTCTTGAGACTCGGCGAGTTGAGTCGTGGTGGCCCCACAACTCGTGCCAGGTGGAGCTTGTCGAGTTGGGGGAAATACTCGACGTGTCGAGGGAGGATTCCAGGGAAATTGGTGCATGCGCACGGACTCGCCGAGTCGCCATAGTGCACTCGTCGAGTCCGGTCAGAGTTGACCGTTGACCAGCGTTGACCAAAAGTGATTTGTTATAGTGTGATCAACCCTAGTTGGGAGAGTGTTAATTAGAGATGTATTGTGCTATAGGGGGACTACAGCTCGGCGGATCGAGTGTTTAGTGATTTCAGGGTTACGAGTTACCGAGACACACGAGGTGAGTCTCCTCACTATACTTTACCTTGAGTAGGTAACCAGAGTTATGTATTAGAGTATTTGCATGCTATGTATGTTATGTGTTGTACTGCATGACTTATATGTGATTTATGTGGTGCATGTTTATCAGAGCTAGAACCTGAGGGTTCACAGAGTTTGGGTGCACGGACCCACAGAGTTATAGCCTCGAGTGGCTAATATGTGTTTTATGTGGTATTTTGGGGAACTCACTAAGCTTTGTGCTTACAGTGTTGATGTTATTTGTTTCAGGTGTTAGTGACGACCGCGGGAAGGCGCCGGCTTGATCCGTACACACACGTTTGAAGTTTTACATGTTGATCTTGGGATTTTGTACTGTTTTATTGAACAAGTAAAATGGGTGTTTTTATGAATATTAGTGGAATTATGTTTTATATAAAAATCGAAAATTTTGTTTGAAAAATCAGTGTTACAAGTATAATCGATAAAGGTAGTGATTTGGAGGAGTGTAGGGAGTGTGGAAGGAACTAAAAAATGTAGAAAGAGAACAGACCAGAAATGTAACATCCGGATTTTTACCAGGTATAATGTAAGTTTAATTATGTTATTTTGTAAGAGGGACTCGGCGAGTCGGGGCTCAGACTCGCCGAGTAGAGACGCGGGATTGAGCGAAGGTGCGCGCTTGGACTCGGCGAGTCTGCGCTGTGTTATGGAACCCTAAATCCCCGGGTTTGTGGCCTATTTAAGGGGCCTTATGGCCGTCATTTGCGCTCATCCAACCCCCAGAGTGTGTCCTTAGAGTTCTTGAGCGTTTGGTGAAGGATTGAGAGCAAATCTTGACCTTGTGAGTGTTGTTTAGCAAGAAGAAGGAGGCTCTAGGCAAGAGGAAGCAAAGGAGGTTGCTATTTCGTGGAATTGGAGCTTGGATCATCACTCTAGAGGTATTATTTTCGGACCATTTCCTGTTTGGTGAAACTTGATACAAGTTAGGGCTTAATATGATCATTTATGGGGTGATTTGGTGCCCTTTTGTTCCCTCTTTGAGTTGAGACCATGGATCTGGATCCATAGAGGTCCAGAGGGCCTCACTCATCAAGCTTTATGGGTGAAAATGGAGTCCTTGGCCTTGTGTTGAAGTAATAGAGTCAAAAACATCATTTGCGATCATGTAGAGGTTATTTATGCCTCAAGATTGTGACTTTACGTGCTAAATAAGCATGGGGGGACTGGATCTATGGATTAGTGGACTGGATCTGGCCTTTAGAGCAAGATTGGGTCAGTGCATGGCTCCGACTCGCCGAGTCCGAAGAATAGACTCGGCGAGTAGCTTGAATGCTGCACGACCACTCAGCGAGTGGCCTCGCCGAGTTGGGATGAGTGAACTCAGTGGGTCAAGGGGGGAGTTAGGATGGACAGGTGGACCGAGTCAAACCGGACTCGCCGAGTCGTTCTTGAGACTCGGCGAGTTGAGTCGTGGTGGCCCCACAACTCGCGCCAGGTGGAGCTCGTCGAGTTGGGAGGGGATGCTTGACGTGTCAAGAGAGGGTTTCAGGGAAATTGGTGATTGCGCTCAGACTCGCCGAGTCGCTATAGTGCACTCGCCGAGTCCGGTCAAGTTGACCGTTGACCAGCGTTGACCTAGATTGTCCTGTTATGGTATGGTCAACCCTAGTTGAGAAAGTGTTAATTAGAGATATATTGTGCTATAGGGGGACTTCAGCTCGGCGGATCGAGTGTTTAGTGATTTCAGGGTTACGGTTTACCGAGACACACGAGGTGAGTCTTCTCACTATACTTTACCTTGAGTAGGTAACCAGAGTTATGTGTTAGAGTATTTGTATGCTATGTATGCTATGTGTTGTACTGCATTACTTTATGTGTTTGATGCTGTGCATGTTTACAGAGCTAGAACCGGAAGGTTCACAGAGTTAGAACCTGAGGGTTCACAGAGTTTGGGTGCACGGACCCACAGAGTTATAGCCTCGAGTGGCTAATATGTGTTATATGTAGTATTTTGGGAACTCACTAAGCCTTGTGCTTACAGTGTTGATGTTATTTGTTTCAGGTACCAGTGACGACCGTGGGAAGGCGCCGGCTTGATCCGTACACACACGTTTGGAGCTTGACATTTTGATCTTGGGATTTTGTAATATATTGTTGAACAATTAAAAAGGGGTTGTTTCTATGAATATTGATGGAATTATGCTTTTATAAAAATCGAAAATTTTGTTTGAAAAATTCAGTGTTACAAGAAACATAACCCAAAAAGAAAGAGGAAGAATGAACATATTAGTAGGAAAGAAAGGTTCAAGAAGTAGCATCAGATTAGAAGAAGAATAACACTAATGCTAATGTGATTGGGCCACAAAGCGGTGAAGCAAACATGTGTTGAAAGAAATTGGAGAAAATGGCAGAAACTGCCCAGAAGAGGAAAAGGTAAGAAGAAAGCCAAAAGAAAACACATCACCATAAATGAAGGACTATTTCTGCCAAAAGACCACCCAATTCACTATTCCTAAGGATGGTCATTCTTATATATATATATATATATATATATATATATATATATATATATATATATATATATATATATATATATATATATATATATATATATATATAAGAATTTATGTTCATGGATTTTTGGCAACCTAGTTTTATCTAGCTTTTGTTATATTGGCCTACTTGTTAAGGAAAATTCATGAACTTATTATCATTATTTATATGAACCTTGTATTCAAACCTTCAAGGAATGTTACTGATGTGTTGTTATTGTTGTAACTTGTTATGTTTATTCAATTTTCTTGTGATGCATGAACTAAGTTGCACAACTCGACATATTCTTCTTCCTCGGTCGTTGGTGTGACACTTATTCATGAAGTTGCTCATTTTTGGAGATTAAAGTCGGGTCATCCATTCCAAACTTTGAAGGGGGGGGGGGTGTTAGGTTGAAAAACTCTTCATTGGATAATGACTTGGCTTACCCTTTGTGATATGAGTTTTTTAGGGTAGAGCTTGCTTATATATACTTGTATAGTTTTCATATATAAGTTTGAGAGAGTTTCCATTGTATACATTTGTAGAGTAATTCTAGAGAGAGAGAGAGAGAGAAAGAGAGAGTAATATAGTAAGCAAACACATGTTTCTATAAATTTTTTACTTTCTCAAATATATATACAAATTTATTCTTAAACTTTAGATCGGGTCTTATCGATTACGCATTGATTCTTCAATTCAGTATTTGTCATCTTCATTGGGATCCTACAATAAAGTTTTAGCCAAAGATGTAACGCCTATGTTTCTGGGCTTGTCATTAATGTTGATATAATAGTCTAGGTTAACCTTTGTAACTCGTTTTGAAATAATAGAAGTGTATTATTTGAGTATTATGTGTTTTGTGCTTAACTATGTGACTTAAATAAATTAAGGATAAAAATAAGCGCCAAAATGAAATGTTAGATAAAGCCGATATCTATGGATAACGTTGTATTAGTTGAAACGAGGTTTTCGAATATATAAAAAATGCCGAAATCCGAGTTATAACGAAGAAGTTACGACATGTCGAAGTTTCGTGACAGAACCGGCACGACACGGAATGACGTAAAATACGAATTTAAGATGGAGAGATATCTAGCCTTAGTAATCTAAACGAAATTCGTAGAATATGTTAAACCGAGAGCGCTCATAAAAAGAACACCGAAATCTAACTTTGTATGAGGAAGTTATGATTTTTCTGAAGTTTCGACTTAGCAGTATGCAGTCTGAATCCTCGATTTGAGATCGAGTGATTTTTAGCCGAAACAATCTAAACGAGAATCGAAGATCTCGTTAATAGTAGTGAAACGATAAAAAGATAGGCAAAAACGGACGTCAGATGAAGAAGTTATGAATTTATAATGAAGTTTTTCTTTCCCGGCCTATTAAAAATAATATAAAATTAATATATTTATAATATATTAAAAATAAAGTCAAAATCAGCCAATGGAGTCTAAACGAGAGTTGTAGAGCGTATTCTCACCTTCGCGTCAATATAAAGAACGTCGAAAACGGAGTTCGTATGCGAAAGTTATGAATTTCTAAGGTTCGGGGTGCGAAACCCCAAAACTGTCAGCCACCACAACGTGGTAAAAGTACCACGACATGGCAGGAGCTCTGGAGTCTGTCAGACCCACTTGCAATGACGCATGCAGTGACGACCCAAACACCACGACGTGGTAAACCGTACCACGACGTGGCAAAGGTAAAATTTTCCCTATAAATAGATTTGATGGGTCAGCCGAGTTTGGTTGCTCAAATTCTCTCCTCTCACTCATATTACCTCGATTTACGTGCAAAGAAGTACCCTCGAAGCCCCGGTATCATCCCGAGACCCGAAACAAGTCCCGAAGCTCGAAGATCCCACGAAGAAAAGAGTTTACGAGTCGAAGCTCTATCTGTAAGAAGCTCGATGAGAGAAGTGAACCCAGTTTCACTGAAGAATACTACTATTAGAGCCGTAGTGCTGTCCTATCATCTTCTGATCATGTAAGTGTGTAGTTACCTTCTTCTAATGCATAATTATGAAGTATTTTATACAAAATACATGTTATGTGTATATTTTGTTGTTATATGTGTGAATGTATATTCACTTTCTTCTATCTCATAGATATGATTTATTCTCTATGAAATACGTGTTATGTGTATGTGTCTCATCTGTTGATTGGAATATGTATTGAATGAGAATGCTATACAGGTTTTAAACTATGTATAAAAATATATATTTTTATCTACTAATATGTTGGTTAGAACATGGGTAGATAGTTGATGTGTGATAAACAAATGAGAGGCCTCGATGTTGTTGTTGTTGTTGATCTAGTTATTCAGCGGAGTATGGATAACGACCACAGACTCTTTCTAGACAATCATGTGGAACGCTAGCCGGTTCATAACCTATAGGTGTTGTGAACGATGTGTTCACCGGTGTACTCTATCCCCCTTATGGTTGCCTTTAGGACATCTACTGTTGAGTAAACCCCTTTGCAGTAATGTTCGTCCAGATGAAAATCCTAGATTAGGTCCCTTGCAATTGATGTTGTGTTAGGGACGTAAAGTGAGGATAACGAGAATGGGTAATCGGGTTATTGTTGGTTGGTGAAATTAAATATAATTATTTATTGCGGGTTGAAAACCCTATATGCTCCCCAGGCTCCCAAGCCTGACCCACTCAATTTATTTGTATTACAGGTAGTGGTGCGAGGGCATAAGATGGATGATTTGTCAAGTTATTTTTGGATTATAGACCTGTTGTTTTATATAACTGTTGTAAGGTCTGTAATGTAATGTTTATGCATTTGGTCTGTTTATCGGAACATGACATCCCGAGTTTTGTTATACAATGAAAATACATTTCTTTAAGAAATGCTTTGGTAAATCTTATTTTTATTATATTTCATTTTGGGAACAAATTCCGCAACTCTTTTAATCAAATGATTGCTGTGAAATATTTTTAAAAGCATAAATTAAACCGGTATTTTCTGGTCGTGATTTTGGGGATGTTACAAAATACACATAATTGATTATGAAAAAACGTACGCTCGTATGGTTAATGCAATTACATTATATAATTTAAGAAGTATGACAACACATGCAAAATTAGAGATACATCTAATAGATGTAGTTACCATCTATTTATATAGTTCACATAAGAATGATATTTATATGAAACTTTCAAAATTATTTAAGGTTCCAGAAACACAAACTTCTAATTCTTGAGAAGTATATTCTATAAAGATAAATAAATTTTTGTATGGATTAATCTAGCCTAATGTGGTTCAATTTCTTAAGTATATTCTTGTTGAAAGAAAGTTATAAAAGTGATCTTACAAGATCACGTGTATTCATAAAAAGATTCTAATCAAAATTTGTCATAATTACTATGTAGATGATTTGAATATTATTGGAAGTCCTAAAGAGTTGAAAATGCTACTTCTTGTTTCAAAGGAAAATTCGAATGATCTTAATAAAACAAAATTATATTTGGGTTTTCAAATTGAATACATAAAAAATTGATTTTTGATTCATCAATCAAATTATCTAGAAAACTTGTTTAAAAAGTTTTATATAAATAATTCACGTCCATCGAGTAACCTCATGGTGGTAAGTCACCTGCATGCCAAAAAAATGTTTTTGCCATTGTGAATATTCTCAACAAACGAACAAACCAAAGGTAGTTAAAACAATTTACTAATAAAAAAGTTTTATTTTATCAATAATATTTTAAGCAAAACAAATTGTAAAGGTTCTCACTTTAGCAAATGTAGAAAAAAAAATCTAAAATACAAAAAATTAAAGTATGCTTATAATACATAGAAACCACGTTGTTTGAAATTTATAATTATTTAAAATAATAATTTTTTTATACCCAATATATGTTTTTATGTTTGCAAGTTGCAATATATATATATATATATATATATATATATATATATATATATATATATATATATATATATATATATATATATATATATATATATATATATATGGAAAAGTGAATATAACCTTAAGGGTATATAAGCTTAGGTACCCAAACTCTCTATACTACGTCGTTTTGTATTATATAATACATTATAATGTCCAATGTTCTTATAATTTAACTTCTAAATTGATTTACTTCCATAATTTTTATAAATTACACATTTATCTCCTTCTTACTTAATTTTCATTTTCAACTACAATAAATATAATCTAATAGTTGTTCTACAAAAAGATGTAACAATAATAGTGAAATTTCGAAAATTTTGAAATTAAATCAAGTTAGGGTTGAAGTTTAAGAACATTATAATGAATATATCAAACAAAATGACGTATTATGGTGTGTTTGGGTACCTAAGCTTATATACTCTTAAGGGTATATTCACTTTTCCCATATATATATATATATATATATATATATATATATATATATATATATATATATATATATATATATATATATATATATATATATATATATATATATAATAAACCGTTTATTATAAACGGCATATACTTTATTATCATTATATGTCAATTGAGTCATACATCTATAAACCTCTCACCTATTCTCCAAAGCTTGTGCTTATTTATCACACTAAATCCTCTTTGATATCTTGTCAAATGTCAATGGAGGCAACCACCAAACCACCACAATCGTCACTCTCCTTACCATGGAAAACACGCATTCATCTTTCCTTTTTCTCCATCGTCACGGACGCATGTTGCCGGAAAAATTGCACTGTCAACCGTCGTCTTCTTAACCTACTCGACTTCCGGATTCCACCAACCTCAGAACCAGTCAAAGGCATAGCATCACACGACGTGGTTGTAGATGAGACTCGTAACCTCTGGTTCCGTGTTTACGCACCTACACAACACGCCGGTGAAGATCTCCCGGTGATCGTGTTCTTTCACGGAGGAGGATTCGCCTTTCTGTCCCCTGATGTCATGCCATACGATGCTGTGTGTCATCGATTCGCGAGAACAGTTCCGGCCATTGTTGTGTCTGTAAACTACCGGCTTACGCCTGAGCATCGGTATCCGGCGCAACATGATGACTGCTTCGACGTGCTTAAGTTTCTTGATGATGAAGAGAACAAGTCTAAATCGTTGCCGGAAAATGCGAATCTGTTACGTTGCTTTCTTGTTGGAGATAGCGCCGGTGGAAACTTAGCTCATCATGTTGCTCAAAGAGCTTGTGAATTCAACTTCCGACGACTCAAGGTATATTAATCATTAATGACTAGAGCCATAATGTTTCTGTAATCATAATTATTGATGTAAGAAAAACTTGCACAATGTTTGAAGGTGATCGGAGTTGTAGCAATTCAACCATTCTTTGGCGGCGAGGAGGGGACGGATTCCGAGACCCGACTCGATGGAACACCGATAATTTCCAAAAAGCGAACAGATTGGTTTTGGAAGGCGTTTTTGCCAGTAGGAGAAGGGTTCAATCGAGACCACCCAATCAGCAACGTTAGCGGCCCAAACGCGGTGGACATATCAAAACTAGACTTTCCGGCGACTATGGTGGTGGTGGCGGGATTCGACGCCTTATATGACTGGCAAAAAAGGTACTATGAGTGGCTAAAAAAGTCAGGGAAAGAAGTGTATTTGTTCGAATATCCAAACATGTGTCATGCTTTCTATCTGTATCCTGAATTGCCTGAATCTGGACAAGTTCTTGCTCAAGTGAAAGATTTCGTTCACACGGTGTCGAGTAATGTTGCTACTTTTGTAACAAATTAAAACCTTGGTTAATAATTTCTTTTATTACGTATGCATTATGCAATATTTGTTGTACCAAACTCGTATTATATGAAATGATTTTGGGCCGGTGGTTCGTTGGTTGGTCTACCGATTTTAAATGAGTTTTTCCAAATTAAAATGTTTAATTTATTTGTTTTTTCATAATTTTTTTGTGAGTTTTGAGAATATGATAGTTTATAAAATGATTGAAAGTATTTAACTGTGACTTATGACCGATTATTGATTATTTTTTGTGGAACATATAAGACTAGAGGGAGTGGTAACACTTCTAACACTTTGTCACATCACATTTTTGGGTTCCATATCATTTTTCTTTCTTAGCATCTCATTCTTAGTATGTGGTAGGGAGTGGTAACATTCATAATATTTTTTTTTTCAAATTTAGTTAAATATTATAACCATCAAACCATTTATAAGATTTCAAATGCAATGGGATGGAGAGGACCTTCAATCTATATCATTTAAAAGTGTTGAGAATGATTTTGTCAATTAGACATTTTACCAAACACTTGGTGGGCATATTGACATATATAGCATCTCTTGTCCATCTTCATTTTTATTCACTCCAAGATGATCAAAACCAGAAAAGAGTTTGTCTAGTGCCCTTTGCCACTTTCGTTTTAGTTTTCCATCTCCAAATTGAAGAGTATAATACTGTTCAGTCATTGGGTGAAAGAAGAAACTGAAATCACCAATTCCATTTCCCAATTTCAGTGATCCCATCTATGTTTCTGTTTTTCATCTTAAAAATGAAGAACATTGAAAGATTTAACAATTGGATCCTTGGAGTAAAAAACAAAAACTTAATTAGCAATTGGAGTCATCGGAGGAGGTAGAAACGCTGTGTTGATGAAGAAGGCAACAACAATTCATACCTGAAAAAATGGCGAATCTAGGGCTCCAGGCTTTCTCCAATCACAGCCAAGCTCCCGTTTCTCTCTCCCCTTGCTACCTCTGTAGTGTCTTCTCCATGGCGAGTCCCCTAGCGAGTGCTAGGGGGCGGTGTTCAGTGTCCATAACGAGCCTTAGCGAGGGTGTATGGCGAGTCCACTCCTCTTAGCCTAAGGTCTTATAGAGTACTTTCCATCCTTGGGGGAAGTAGAAACATCCTATAGACGTTGTGTAATAAGATTAAGGGATCATACCCAACCTATTCAAAATATCATGATGTTGAATAGCGCCATGTTAGTTTCGTTATAAATTCACTACCAAACCAATAACATTTGTAAATGATTACCATTTCACATCATTTTTCATTTTCCTTTTAGTTTTTTTTGACCTTATTAGATTAAATTAAAAAATAATTATTAAACAAAAATAAAAACATAAATATTAAATAAAAATATTTTACATTAATTAATAAAACAAAAATTTAAAATCTAAATTACTTAAAAAACATAAACATTTAAAACCTAAATTACTAAAAAAAACATAGAAACTATTACTCATCATCGTTGTCGTCCGCATTGCCATCGACACCGTTTTTGTCATCCATGTTCTAATCCTCGTCGTCGTCATTGCCATCGTGTTGTTGGAATTGTCTTTGACATATACGCTCAGTCAAATCACAACGAAGATTGTGATGTGTTTCACTGTTTTGTATTTCCGAAAGTCTTGTGAAGTATGTCGGGCTTCCAACTTGGATTACTGGAGGTAGATTAAGTATATCGTCCGGAGTATACATACAAATAGCCCTACACTCTTCTTCTATTATCATTTTATGTAAAATAACAAAAGCAGTCAATACCTTCGTCAATTTTGCCTTATCCTATGACCGTGTCGGATGTTTGATAATGTGTCACTTTTGTTTGAGGACCCCAAACGCCCTTTCCACATCCTTCATTGCCGATTCTTGTGCAAACTTCAACAATTTTCGTTTTCATCGCCCGGAAATGAGTATGACTTGACAAATGTAGTGTAGTTTGGATATATATCCCATCACCAAGGTAATACCCATAGTTATATTGATGTTCATTTACAACGAACGACATGTTTGGTGCTTTACCCTGCAAAATATCGTCAAATATCGGAGATGCTCCAAACATATTCAGGTTATTGTTTGACCCCGCCATACTAAAAAATGCATGCCAAAATCATAGGTCATGTGAAACAACGGCCTCTAGTATAATAGTAAGCACACCATGATCACCTCGTGTGAATTGACCTCGCCATGCATTGGGACAATTTTGTCACTCTCAATGTGTACAATCAATGCTGCTAAGCATTCCTGGAAAGCCATGTTTAGCTTCATGTGCGGCATACAACTTTTCAACATCATTTCTAGTTGGATGTCGCAAGTATATGTTACTATAAAGCTCTAAAACATACTCATAAAAAGATAAGCACATTCTCGACCAGTCCTCTCAGGCATTTTCAAATACTCATTTGACGTGTCTACAGCTATGCTGTATGCCAATTGTCTAAGAGCTATTGTGAATTTTTGTATTGTACTAAAACCACGTTTACCTCTAGTATGCGATCTCAATTGGAAAACTCATAATTGTTTTCCAAATCTCTAGCTATACATAAAAATAAATTTCTACTAATACGCAATCGTTCTTTAAATTTTAATAGGTCGTACAAACTATCAGGGACAAAGTAATCACGTACCAAAAGTTCATGTGCTGCGATACGATCCTGATTTATCGAAATTCTATGTTTCTTCTCAACATTTGAACTTTCGCCTCTTTGTCGCACCCTTTCGTGTGCCGCAGACAACAACGTGTGCAACACCAAGTCATCATCAGAGTCATCATCATCATCGGGTGAAGAAGAAATCGAACCAGTAAAATTATTCATATTTATGTTTAAAAGTGTGTTTGTTTAAATTTAGAGTGTATGTATATATATATATATATATATATATATATATATATATATATATATATATATATTTTTTTTACTACTTTATAATGCATACATAATTGTGGAGTCCATCACTTTTAAGATCAAAGTCTTAAAAAAAAGGAAAAGAAATATGAGCCATTCAATTAATTTTGAATGATATAGATTAAAAAATTAGTGATCCATGTGAATGAGTATTAATCAATCAAAGTTAACAAATAAAAACCTTTATATGCGTAACATTCATAAAAATCATGTCAATTTAAAACTTTTTAAATCATTCAAAAACCAACAATTATTATAAATTTGTTTTCAAAATAGTTCTATCCCAGAATATCCCAGAAACAAAGTCATAAAATGCGAGGAGGTGAATGATCACGCCTTCGCCTTGTCGCGAACATCCGAAGTACCTGAAACAAAATCCAAAACTATAAGTCCGAAGCTTTGTGAGTTCCCCCAAAATACCGATACATACCAAATAGCACATATACAAATAACAACATGTAATGGCTCCACAACTCTATAGATTGGATTACCCTTGATCCCACAGTGTGAGTCTGGCTTGCCTTTCGGACCCCCAACTCACATCTGGCTTGCCCCCGAGCCCACAACATAATTCTGGATTGCTCTCGAGTCCATAGCTTATGACTGGCTTTCTCCATCAGTCCTTAGACTGGAATACAAAAGATTAGCCCATAGTACGAGTCTTATTGCCTTGCCTGGCCCTCAAATCGTATCTGGAATGCTTAGGAGTCCTCATTATGAGTCTGGCATGCCTTGCCCGACCCTCAGCTTATATCTGGCATACTCCAGGGTTTGTTGGCTACCGCACGGAGTAGTACAACCTCAACCCATCCAACACAACATGTCGACATATAACAACTAAAGAAATATGCAGATAACCAAACAATAATGTAAGTAGTCCTACAGATCTACCAAACTGACATAGCAACTAGCATGCATAACTATCTCATACTCAACATATCATCAACTACTAGGATATCAGATCCAATGGGTCGGCCTTGGTGCCTTCGATCCCTAAGTATAGTGAGGACAACTAACCTCGCAAGTAGCTCTTGGATGATAAATGTCAAACTCCCCAAATACAGCTCCAAACTCAATCAGCTACATTCACCAATGATCCAGTTTCATAAATCCCCAAATTACTAAAATACCCCCAAAAGTCAAACCGATCATCCCTTGGTTAAGGTCAAAGTCAACGGTCAAGGTCAATAGTCCATGTTGACCCAACTCGTTGAGTGTAGCTCACTGACTCATTGAGTCCTTCCAGAACTCGAGAAATCATGAAAACCCTAGTTGACTCACCGAGTTTCCATACAACTCGTCGTGTCCATGCAGTGTCCAAAATTCGAGAAAACCCTAACTAACTAATCGAGTCCTCTTACTGACCCACCGAGTGCATGCAGAACCCAACAACGACCAATCTACATTTGACTCGTTGAGTTGACCATGCAACTCGTCGAGTCCCTTCAGTCCATTTTTCATTCAGACATTTTTAAGCTACCATAAAGCTCCAAATTTCAGATCTAGCCTCCTAGGGCATGGTTTCCACGTAAAGTTGCAAACTTTACGTGCATGCAAGGTCTTGAATGCCAAAGCCAAGCTAAGGGAGAGGTTTAAACCAAAGAGAAGGGCCCAAAGCTTGATAAATTCAACAATTTTATAACTGTAAGGACTTAGAGGATTCGACATCTAAAGTTACAACTTCAGATCATGCCCAATACCCGAAATGGTCCACTAATATGCTAAAAATGTCCTTAAACTGAAGAATAAGGAGATCTAACACTAGAGTGATCAAGGTAACAATTTGTTACCTTCAAATAGAAGCCAAAGCGATGTAGATGATGGATTTACAAGCTCTTTCCAATTCCAAGCTTCTCAACCTTCAAACTTCTTCAATAAATGCACCAAAAACACTCTTTTAGCCTCATAAGCACAAGGAAGTAGTAAAGAGCGGAAATGGTTTCCTACTCTGGGTACTGAGGTGATAAGGGAGGCCAAGGGAGGCGGGTTAAGTCCTTTAAATAAGGTGCAAACTTTAAAAATTAGGGTTTTCCCATTCAACTCCTACTCATCGAGTTAGGGTCCTCCAACTCGTCGATTAGACCTCATAAAATCACGCGGCCTGGTCCGCTTCTACACGACGAGTTGGGGCATCCAACTCGTCGAGTAGGTCCAATAATGTGACTAATGAGCTTTAAATTTTATTCCTGGGAGTTGGGGTGTTACAATTCTCCCCCACTTGAACTGGACTTCATCCTCGAAGTCTGTTGCAGTAAATAACTCAGGGTAATCCTCCCGCATCTTTGCCTCCGGCTCCCAAGTCCACTCGGATCCCCTCCGATGCTGCCACTGTACCTTTAATAAAGGTACTTCCTTGTTCCGTAGAACCATCACTTTCCTCTCAAGAATGGCCATTGGCCTCTTCACGTAATTTAGGTGCTCGTCGACCTATATATCGTCTAATGAATCACTTCCTCCTCATCTATATGCACTTTTGCAACTGTGAGACATGGAAAGTGTTGTGGACCTGACTAAACTCCTCCGGGAGATCCAGTCTATACGCCACCTTGCCAACCCTAGCAATGATCCTGAATGGCCCAATATATCGGGGACCCAATTTCCCCCTCTTCCAAAAGCAAATCACACCCTTCCAAGGTAAGACCTTCAATCATACCATGTCTCCCACCTGGAACTCCATCTCAGATCGACGTCTATCGGCATAACTCTTCTGCTGACTCTGAGCGGTCTGCTGCCGCTATCTGATCTGCTGAATCCTCTCGGTAGTCTACAGAACTACCTCTATCCGTCCCATCACCCTGTGACCAATCTCAACCCAACAGACTGGGGTGCGACATCTCTGTCCATACAACAGCTCATATGGTGGAGCACCAATACTGCAATGAATGTTGTTGTTGTACGAGAACTCTATAAGGGGTAGGTAGGAGTCCCAGCTCCTACCAAAGTCAATAAAGTAGGTTCTCAGCATATCCTCAAGAGTCTGTATGGTCCGCTCACTCTGTCCATCTGTCTGTGGATGGTAAGTCGTACTGAAGTGTAGCCGCGAGCCTAGTTCCTCGTGGAACTTCTACCAGAAATGGGAGGTGAACCGAACATTGCGGTCTGAGACAATAGAGACCGACACCCCATGGTGAGCAACGATCTCGTGGATATACAATTCGGTCAGCTTCTCGGCCGATGAACTTTTTCGTATCTCTAAGAAGTGGGCACTCTTAGTCAATCGATCCACGATGACCCATATAACATCATATCCCTTCTCCGTCCTCAATAGCTTGGTGATAAAATCCATCATGATTTGCTCCCATTTCCACATGGGAATCTCTAGAGCCTGCAGTTGACTGTGCGGCCTCTGATGCTCGGCCTTGATCATCCGGCAGGTTAAGCACCTCTCCACAAACCATGCAATCTCCCTCTTCATGCATGGCCACTGTTAGACGTGTCAAACCCAACAAATAAAGGGGTACGATATACTCCAAAATAATCCCACTATATTGCACTAGAAGGTAGTACAAGGCAAGCAGGGTCGATCCACAGAGACACAGGACAATTGGTCTATACCTCTTTGCACAAGGTACTATAGTCACCAATAGTAAAAAGAGAGGGGGGGTTTAGAATGTAATGATTAAACAAATAATTAAAAACATAAGCAATCAATTAAGTGCGTGAATTAAGTTCAGAATTTGTGAGGACTCCAATCCCATGTATGACAATTTAGCAATGTGACTCCAAGATGACACAATATTCGTTCAATTCTATCTAAGTTGGTACTTGAAAGTGCTAATAAGCTCTAACACTTCCCATTCACCATATTAATTAACCAAAACAAGCTCTTTGATTAATCCTAACCTTATTAACCTAATCTAAACAAGCTCTTAGGATTAGATTATAAGATTGCATGAAGCTTTAAGTGAATGTTCCCAACAACACCCAATACTCCTCATAAGCTCGGGAGTGTAAAAGTGTATGAATAAGATTTACACTAAATTCATTCAATAGAGATCAATTTAATGCTTGTTACTTGTTCAATTTCACAAAACAATTACGGATTTTGTAAAAGAGATAACTTGAATGACCTAACCCTAATTCAAATGGCCAATAAGAATCATAATTAGAATCAAACATTCGATTGAAGCAAAATCAAATTCATTAAATAGAAATTAAGAACAAATATCATGTCATATGAATGAAGTCACTACCAAGAAATCAAAACATGAAATTGGAGAAATTAGGGTTCTAGCCACACATGGCTGGAACAAGATCACAAGTCTAAAAGATGAAATTAAGTGTAATTACAACTTACAAAAACAAGAATTAATGTTTCCAAATGGTTAACGGACAATCCTTTGCAAAAAGCTTCGAATTTCCTCCTCCAATGGTGCTCTGGTATGTTCTTGTTATGTCCAAATAACCCTCAACCCGTAATATGAAAGATAGGAAAAACTGCCAAAAGTTGGTTTTTTTGGGTCGAACACGGCCCGTGTTAAAATAGGCTAAACTGACACGGGTCGTGTTCCGTAACACGCCCCGTGTTGATTTACACTAAACTGACATGGGTCGTGTTCAGCATGGTCAACAGCTCCCATTTTGGTCAAACACGCCCCGTGCCCACTTTTCAGTGTAAATTCAACACGCCCCGTGTACCTCTCTGACTCCAATTCCAAACTTGATTTTTCCAACTTTTTAGTTCTTCGCCGGATCGTCCCGAAATCTTCACCAATGCTTCCCGACAATTCCCAAAGCGCGTTCCAACCTCCGGTTTACCTGAAAAAGATATAAAAGTGTGCAAATAAGGTTGTTCTAGAGACTAAAATGAATATGATAAAATGCAAGGAAAAGGAAGAACAATTGTGCTAAATATATGCATAAAATAGGACTAAAAGGTGTGCAAAAAGGTGCACAAATAGCACCTAACAAATTTCCCCAAGCTTAGACCTTTCTTGTCCTCAAGAAAGAACAAGAACTGGACAACATGACGATTTCTAGATGGCAAAAAGAAAAAGTTAGAACGAAAAGGGGATGAAGGATCCTAAAGGTTAAGAATGAATGCATGCAATGCAATGCCATGAAAATATGTTCAAAATGCACCTGAGAAACAAAATGAAGCAAAAGAAAAGAAAATTAAGAACAAACACAAAATATGTACTTTTGTAACTAAATAAAGGTACGATCAGACTTTACATCAATAGGGCTTCGATCATTGATACCTTGGCAACCATCCTGTTTCCTTCCACATATCACAGACTCTCAATGTGAGGAAGACCCGAAACGGTGTAACCCAATAATCCAACCAAAGTTTTATTTAATCTTTATACCTTACTAAGCTTTATGGGCGAAAATAACATAGTCCGGATTTCATGTCCTTAAGACTAAATGGCCAAGAATCAGAATCGACGCCTCCTTAAGAACCTGTCACGGCGAATCAGCTTTCGCTGAAACAGTGAGCCCACCCGAAGGGGCTCAGCTCCTATGCTTTAACTTTTTCGAGAGCCACAAGTATCATATCACACAGTTCTTCATTCGCCATGTTTGACTTGAGTTGGCTTTTGATTTGATTGAGCTTTGATTTGTACTTCGTTTTGAATTTGGATTCTTCAATCTTCATCTTTGGAATTTCTTTGGAATTTCTTTAGATTTCTTCGTTTTGGTATTTGAAATTCTGATTAGGGTACTGGATATGACCGTTGTACCCTTCCTTCATTCTTGACTGTGTGGGTCTGATACATAAGCTCTCTGTTACTGCGGGGGTAACGCGTGTCAACAAATAGGTCCGTGTTCTGTGGGTTCAGAGTTGCCGATAAAGATTCTTTTTAAACATTCAAAAGCAAATCATCCTAAAGCTGTTATTACCGCCCAAAAAACGTTTCAATATAATTTTTTTTATTATTTGAGGGTAGGGTCTCGAATTACGATATTTGGGTCCCCTAGTTATGACAGCTGATTCTATGCTTCCGGTAACAATCCGGTTGCTTCGGTATTTTTCATTTCATGGAGCAATTGTATGTAAAGAGTGTCATCATCTCGTACACTTTCTTTTTTAATCAAATTTGAAAATAAGAAAATTTGAAAATAAGAAAATGCATGTATGAGAATGAGTGAACCTAAAATACAAGTCTACCCCTCCCCAAGCTTAAAGATAAGCATCGTCCCCGATGCTTGGAGAGGGTGGAACAACCTAAAACGGAGGTGGAGGAGGAGGATAGTAGCTGGGGTTTCGGGTCCAAGCCTAGAAGTCCTCCTCATGTTTGCGTTGACGCTCTTGATCCCGAGCGTACTGGGTGGTGAAGGTGGAAAAATTATGGGTTAGGCTGGTAATATCCTGCTGATAGGTGTCGAGGCGGGTATGGATTGATTGGAATTCGTCCATATATTGTTGATGATAAGGCGGGGGTGCAGCAAAATGGGATGAGCTGCCACCACCGGTGGGAGAAGCATGGTGAGGCTCCTCCTCTTCTTCATCATCATCACCTTCTTCCTCGTTTTCTTCGCTTTGCTCATCGACCTCGGTGGAATAAGAGTGGGGGAAGATGTATGGAATGATTTGCCAATCAGTCATATGAATGGGATTTCGGAAATCAAGAATGCCTTTATTTTCTGGTGTGATGAGGAGCTTGGGATCATGATTTTGACCCACGGTCCAGTGGTGTGTACCATCGCCTGCCGAGCGGAAGAGTCGCATGGACTCAAGGACAGTGGTGGTGAGATAAGGCTCACCCGGCAGTGGCTGGTGGGGACCGGGGTATGGGGCTCGGATGTGGGCGCTCTTGGCGAGCATGCTGACAATACCCCCGCAAACAATCTTTCCTGATCGGGATGCGCTAAGGCGGATGAGCTTGTGGCACAGAAACCGACCATAATGAGGAATGAGGTTATTCTCGGGATGGGTCATTGCATAACGGATTTTAAGTTCCAGCGCGCTAATGGTGCTTCGCTCCTCTCTAGGGGCGACGAGCGAAGTAATGATTCTGTGAGCTACCTTAATCACAGGATGGATAAGTGATGAGGCTTTAGCAGCGCTAGAGACATATGGATGTAATTGGGTGAGCTAGGTCCACCAAGTCATGTCATAGTATCCTTGGATTGGATCAGTGGGGCCAAATGTGTTTTCCGTTGGGGCCCCCACAATGGCATTGATTTGATCCAAGGAGATCTCATAGTCCTGATTCATTAGACGGAAGTAGAGGATCCCATGATCTAAATAAACTGAGGATAGAAACTCAGCAGTTGGGACTTTATAGCTCAATTCATGGACCCTCAACAAGCCGTGCCACCCTATGTTGCGAAACAGGGTTTTGACTTGATTGTAAACATGAAACTCTTTCAAAGTTGGAACATGCGCGAATTTTTGGATGGCATGACCTCGTTTAAGGAATGACTCAAGTTTGCCCTGTTGAACTGGGCCAAGACATACGACACCAAAATGAGATGGGTCGGCTGGGGGTGTTAGGGACCTAGATGGAGGTGAGGGAGATCTGGATGGAGGTGATGGAGATCTAGGCTTCCGACGGCGGGCGGATGATTTGGTTTGTCTTGGTCTTTTGGAAGATGTAGCTTCCATAGTCAAGTTTGGGACAGATTAAAAGTCAACGGGTCAAAATGTCAAAAAGTCAACTGTTGACGGGTCCAGTCAACTTTGAACTTGGCCACCAAAATTTCGCGCGAAATTTGGTTTTCAACGATTTCCAACTAAGAATCAAGTCAAAATAGACCACACTTTCAAGTATTTGACTCAAGAACACAAAATTCAAAGGTTAGGAGTTGGAAAGAATTTACCGAATCGTGTGTTGGATCGTGTTGTTCTTGATGGAAAAGATTTTCTTTAACCTCCCCAAGCTTGCCCCTTTCAAGATTGAGACACTAAAACACCAAAATCAAGTGAGAATTTTCGGATCTAGGGTTTGTCAAAACCCCCAAATCCACCATTAAAATGCAAGAAAATGGTGTTTAAGATGGAGAAGATGAAGTGTAGATGATGAAAATCAAACCTTTTTATAGATGAAAGTCAAAATCTTGAAGAAATTGAAAGGTATTTGATGAAAATCGGACCTAAGGTTTTTGTTGGGAGAGAGGGGCTGTTAGGAAGTGAAAGTGGGGATAAATGAGGTCAAGTCCCGATTTTTTTCTTTAAAAAGGGCCTGAACTGCTACGCGAACACGACCCGTGTCTCCCCAGGCAAAATTGACACACCCCGTGTTGGGGGGTTTATGCTGAGATGTAGTCGAACACGACCCGTGTTGCTCTCTGGAAGATTTTGGGACTTTTTTTTCATTAACACGATCCGTGTTCCATTAAGGCTAAAATGGGACACGACCCGTGTTGCTCTCTGGAAGATTTTGGGACTTTTTTTCATTAACACGACCCGTGTTCCATTAAGGCTAAAATGGGACACGACCCGTGTTGGTCCCTAGATGCTAATCCCCACTTTTTGAATTTGAAAATTTCCCTCTCTCGGAAATGAAGTACTTTTCCACCCCAAGGTCCGTTCTTTTGGTTTGAAAACAATGACAAAACACATTTGGAACACTAAAAAAAATAAGAATGCAAAGAATGAAATGTTTTAGCGAAAAATGACGAAAATACCCCCGGGTTGCCTCCCGGTTAGCTGCCCTTGTTTTAGGTCGTTGGCTCGACTTTGTCCCCCAGGCGTGATTCATTCTTGGTATGTGGGGTTCTCCAACTCTTCTACCTCTTCATTCTTCACCTCAAATCCATCATAAAACGGCTTCAACCTGTGACCATTGACTTTGAATGTTTTACCCGTTTGCTTGCTCGTGACTTCCACTGCACCATGGTCAAACACCCTTGTGACTACGAAAGGACCGACCCATCTTGATCTTAACTTTCCTGAAATTAGCTTGAATCTCGAGTGATAAAGCAACACCTTTTGTCCTTGTATAAAGGTCTTTCGGGAGATTCCTCTGTCATGATATGCTTTTGTTTTCTCCTTATAGATCATGCTACTTTCGTATGCATCATTCCGAATCTCTTCTAGCTCTTGGATATCCAGTTTCCTTTTATTTCCCACCTCATCTTCAGTCAGGTTGAATTTCTTTACCGCCCAAAAAGCTTTATGCTCAAGCTCAACTGGGAGATGACATGCTTTACCAAACACAAGCCGATATGGGGACATACCAATGGGAGTTTTAAAAGTAGTACGGTATGCCCATAAGGCATCATCTAGCCTTAAGCTACAGTCTTTGCGGTTTGGGTTGACTGTTTTCTCCAAGATACTTTTGATTTGTCTGTTGGAGACTTCTGCTTGTCCATTGGTTTGGGGATGGTAAGCCGTTGAGACTTTGTGTGTCACTCCATATCTCTTCAAAACAACTTCTAGCATCCGATTGCAAAAATGGGTCCCGCGGTCACTTATGAGCGCCTTTGGTGTGCCAAACCGTGAGAAAATCTGTACCTTAAGGAAATCAACCACAACTTTTGAATCATTAGTACGGGTGGCCTTAGCCTCCACCCATTTGGACACATAGTCCACTGCTAAAAAAATATAAGAGCAACCAAAAGATGATGGAAATGGTCCCATAAAGTCAATGCCCCATACATCAAAAATTTCACATACTAGAATAGGGGTAAGGGGCATTTGATTTCTAGAGCTTAAGGACCCGGATTTTTGGCATCTTTCATAATGTGCACAAAGTACATAGGAATCATGGAAAATAGAAGGCCAAAAGAATCCGCTATCTAAAACTTTCCTAGCTGTCCTTTGGGGTCCAAAGTGACCACCATAAGCATAGGAATGACAAAAATTAAGGATAGATTGTACCTCTTTTTGCTCAACACACCTGCGAATTACTTGGTCCGCACAGTACTTCCAAAGGTAAGGTTCATCCCATATGTATCGTTTGGCTTCTTTTTTGATTTTATCTCTTTGCCAACGGGATGAATCTGGGGGAAATTGACTTGTGACCAAGTAGTTGACGATATCTACATACCATGGTGCCTCTTTGGCTGCAAATAGATTCTCATCCGGAAATGTGTCACAGATGGGTTTACCATCTTCGGGTGATACGATGCGACTTAGATGATCCGCAACCAGATTTTCCTTTCCACTCTTGTCTTTGATCTCAATATCGAACTCTTGCAAAATCAGCATCCACCGTATTAACCTCGACTTTGAGTCTTTCTTTGTAAGCAAGTGCTTTATGGCTGCATGGTCCGAATATATGATCACTTTAGTTCCAAGGAGGTATTGTCGAAACTTCTCCAAAGCAAAGACAATAGCAAGCAACTCTTTCTCTGTTGTGGTGTAGTTGCCTTGTGCCCTATCAAGGGTCTTTGATGCATAGTAGATGACATGATGTGCTCGGTCAACCTTTTGTCCCAAAACTGCCCCAACCGCGGTATTGCTAGCATCGCACATGATTTCGAATGGAAGATCCCAATTTGGCGGTTGAATAATGGGGGCGGATGTCAACAAATCTTTCAAAAGGTCAAATGCCTTTTTGCATTCATCACCAAACTCAAAATCAGCCTCCTTTTGTAGAAGTTGACACATCGGTACCGTAATCTTGGAAAAATCCTTTATAAACCGCCGATAAAAACCTGCATGGCCAAGAAAAGAACGTACTTCCCGAACATTTGTCGGGTATGGTAAGCTCTTAATAATATCTGTTTTGGCCTTGTCAACTTCTAAACCTTTCTGGGACACCACATGTCCAAGTATCAAGCCCTTGTCGACCATAAAATGGCATTTTTCATAATTAAGGACTAAGTTTGTATCAATGCACCTTTGTAAGATTTTGGTGAGATTTTGCAAACATTCATTAAAAGAGTTTCCATAAACAGTAAAATCGTCCATGAAAACCTCTATGATATTTTCGACATATTCTGAAAATATGCTCACCATACATCTTTGGAAGGTTGCGGGTGCATTGCACAAACCAAAGGGCATGCGTCTATACGCAAAGGTGCCGAAGGGACATGTGAATGTGGTTTTCTCTTGGTCTTCTGGGGCAACCGGAATTTGATGAAAACCAGAGAAACCATCAAGGCAGCAGTAATGGGATTTCCCGGCCAAATCGTTCTAACATCTGATCAACGAATGGCAAAGCGAAGTGGTCTTTGCGGGTGGAAGCATTCAGCTTTCTATAATCGATACAAACTCTCCACCCGTTTTGCACACGGGTGGGTACCAATTCCCCTTCGGAGTTTTTGACAACGGTAACTCCAGCTTTTTTCGGGACTACTTGCACAGGACTCACCCACTTACTATCAGAAATAGGATAGATTACACCTGCATCCAAGAGCTTCATGATCTCCTTTTTGACCACCTCCATCATAGGTGGATTCAACCTCCTCTGTGCTTCACGGGTTGGCTTGAAGTCCTCTTCCATCAGTATTTTGTGCATGCATAATGATGGGCTCAACCCTTTTATATCCGCAATAGTCCAACCAATAACCTCCTTGTATTTCTTCAAAATTCCAACTAACTCTTTTTCTTCTTCTCGTGCCAGCTTAGTCGAAATTATCACCGGTAGTGTCTCTTCCTCTCCAAGATAGACATACTTGAGATGGTCGGGAAGAGCCTTCAACTCAAGAGTCGGCGGCTGTACTATGGATGGGAGAAGTTTCGGATTAGAACTTTTTAGCTTCATGCGGGGTGGTTCAACTCTCATGGGTTGTGCTTTCTCCAAGGAATCAATTACTTCGATCAATTCGTCTTCCAATGTGTACTTGTCAGCCAACTCTTTAATCCCTGTCTCATCAAAGTGTTTGCTCAAGATGGTGGTTAGCACATCTTGGCTTGACATCTCAAAGCAATCATTAGTACATGAATCAATAACATCTATGAAGTTTAAAGAATGAATATCGCTAGGATAACGCATAGCTTCAAAAATATTAAAGTTAATTACCTCACCATCGAATTCCATTGACAAAGTACCATTGGCTACATCTATTTTTTTTTTTGCGGTACTCATAAAGGGTCTCCCCAAAAGGATGGAGCTCGATTGTGGGGTGTTTTCATCACCCATGTCTAAAACATAAAAATCAGCGGGAAAAACGAGCTCATTAACTTGCACTAACACGTCCTCCAATACACCTTTCGGATGTACCAAAGACCGATCAGCAAGTTGAATGATAACTCCGGTTTTTTATAAAGGTCCAATTCCCATTGTCTTATAACTTGAATAATGTAAAACATTAATTGATGCTCCAAGATCAAGCATGGCACGTGGTACAAAAAGGTTACCCATTTTGCAAGGAACCGTGAAAACACCCGGATCCTTGCATTTTTTTGGTAGCCGCTTTTGTAACACGGCTGAGACATTTTCACCAACCTTCACGGTTTGATTTCCTTTAAGCTTTTTCTTAGATGTGCAAAGTTCCTTAAGGAACTTAGCATATCTAGGAATCTGTGTAATGGCATCTAGAAGAGGGATATTGATTTCAACCTTTCGAAACATGGCCATGATTTCGTCATCTTCCCTTTCTCTTTTGGTGCTTGCCAGCCTTGAAGGAAATGGAGCTGGTGTGACTTTCACTTCAGATTCTATTAGCTTCTTGGACTTTGGATTACTCTTCTTTTCCTCTTCTTTGATAGCTTCTTCCACCTCAATCTCCTTCTCTTCTTCTTCTTCTTCCGGCATCTTTGGATTTTCATAGCTTTTCCCACCTCTTAATGTAATTGCACACGCATTGTGTTTTGGGTTCTTCTCCGTTTGAGAGGGTAGCTTGCCTTGCGAATCCATCTTACTCACGGACTGAGCAAGTTGTGATACTTGTTGCTCCAAGCTTCTTATGCTCGCCTTGGTTTCTTGTTGAAAGCTTTGAGTACTTGTGGCAGGGCTTTTTACTATGTCTTCTAGGGACATATTTGAAGAACTCGCTTGGGGAGGGGGTTGTTGTGGATGCCTTGGTTGGAAATTTTGAGGTTGGAATGGTGGTCGTGGTTGATTTTGAGGAAATGGTGGTCTTGGTTGATATTGATGCGATTGATTGTGCTGATAGTTCCCTTGTTGATTGCCTCCCCACCCTTGATTATTGTTCCATCACTGATCACCTCTTGGTTGCTCATAACCTCTTTGATTTGCCCCCGAATAGCCTCCCATGACTTTTGCTTCTTCATAATCTTCCTCTTGGAGTTGTGGGCACATATCAGTCTTTGGCCAACATCATGACTACTTTCGTGAGCTTGGACAATTGAGCTTCAATCTGAGGAGTTTGTACTTCTTTTACACCTCGGGGTGCATCCGTGTACCATTCTTCATCATGGCTTGAATGTTTGGAATCTTCAGCCATGTTCTTGATTAGATTTTGGATCTCAGTTCGGGTTTTATCGGGCAAAGATCCACCACTAGAGGCGTTAAGAAGCCTTCTTTCCATTGGAGTCATTCCTTCAATGAAATATTGAAGGAGCTGGTACTCAGTGATCCCGTGCTTTGGACAACGAGCACAAAGTTTCTTGAATCTTTCCCGCCGTAGGGCTGAAGCTTTCATTTCGGGAAAATATTTGTCCAAAAACAATCTCGCAAGATCTACCCAAGTAGTTATCGTCCCCGGTGGAAGGTCATAAAGCCAATCTTTGGCCGTGTCTTGCACCGCAAAGGGGAATGCCCTAAGCTTGATTTGGTCCTCCGTGACATTGTGTGGTTTCATACCCACACATACTACATGGAACTCGGTGAGGAACTTGTGAGGATCTTCGTTCTCCAATCCTCTAAAAGTTGGGAGTAAATGGATAAGCCCGGATTTTAGTTCCAAGTTAGCGGCGGCTGGGTATGTGATGCAAAGAGGTTGTTGAGTCACCTCTTGTCTTGACCATTGACGAAGAGTTTGTTCGGGTGGTAGGTTTGGAGGACCTTGATTCCCTCCGGGGTTATGTGCCATGGCTTGAGAATTGGTTGTTGTTTTTGAAGGTGAACTGTTTAGGATATTATTAATAGGTGAAGAGGGTGGAGTGGTTTTTATGGGTGAGGTTGTTTGTGGTGAGAGTGATGGGATTTCTGTTTCTGATGTGGATACACTTGAGAGGGGTATGTCTTCCCAAATGTTGATGACCGGGGGATTGGTTGATGAAGAAGTACCGGAAACTGGTTGCCTCTTACGAAGCTTGGCTTGCTTCCTTAACTTCTTTGCAGTCTTCTCTATCTCTGAATCAATTGGCAATGGCGTACCTGTACGAAAAGATCTAGGCATAAACAATTAGTAACACCGTGTCCCCGGCAACGGCGCCAATTTTTTAGGCGTGTCAAACCCAACAAATAAAGGGGTACGATATACTCCAAAATAATCCCACTATATTGCACTAGAAGGTAGTACAAGGCAAGCAGGGTCGATCCACAGAGACACAGGACAATTGGTCTATACCTCTTTGCACAAGGTACTATAGTCACCAATAGTAAAAAGAGATGGGGGGTTTAGAATGTAATGATTAAACAAATAATTAAAAACATAAGCAATCAATTAAGTGCGTGAATTAAGTTCAGAATTTGTGAGGACTCCAATCCCATGTATGACAATTTAGCAATGTGACTCCAAGATGACACAATATTCGTTCAATTCTATCTAAGTTGGTACTTGAAAGTGCTAATAAGCTCTAACACTTCCCATTCACCATATTAATTAACCAAAACAAGCTCTTTGATTAATCCTAACCTTATTAACCTAATCTAAACAAGCTCTTAGGATTAGATTATAAGATTGCATGAAGCTTTAAGTGAATGTTCCCAACAACACCCAATACTCCTCATAAGCTCGGGAGTGTAAAAGTGTATGAATAAGATTTACACTAAATTCATTCAATAGAGATCAATTTAATGCTTGTTACTTGTTCAATTTCACAAAACAATTACGGATTTTGTAAAAGAGATAACTTGAATGACCTAACCCTAATTCAAATGGCCAATAAGAATCATAATTAGAATCAAACATTCGATTGAAGCAAAATCAAATTCATTAAATAGAAATTAAGAACAAATATCATGTCATATGAATGAAGTCACTACCAAGAAATCAAAACATGAAATTGGAGAAATTAGGGTTCTAGCCACACATGGCTGGAACAAGATCACAAGTCTAAAAGATGAAATTAAGTGTAATTACAACTTACAAAAACAAGAATTAATGTTTCCAAATGGTTAACGGACAATCCTTTGCAAAAAGCTTCGAATTTCCTCCTCCAATGGTGCTCTGGTATGTTCTTGTTATGTCCAAATAACCCTCAACCCGTAATATGAAAGATAGGAAAAACTGCCAAAAGTTGGTTTTTTTGGGTCGAACACGGCCCGTGTTAAAATAGAGAATCAAGACTTTTGAGCCTCCTCCAAAACAATCTATCTGACCACACCAGACATCGGAACCCATACCCGACCGCAACGGGTAAAAAATCCCCAGTTATCCTGTACAAACCGGGTGTTCTCACCCATAATCCTCTTAAGCTTCCAATTCTCCTGTCACATACCCTCAGCCTGAGCTTCCCTAATCAAGCTCACAAGTGGAGAATCCATTGATATCCTCATACATGTCAACGGAGTTAGGGGTGTTGAACGGGTAATTTTTTCGGGTTTCGGGTAATTCGGGTTTTTCATGTTAGAAAAATTACCCGTTACCCTACCCAAACTAAATTCGGGTAATTCGGGTTTGGGTAATTCGGGTATCGGGTCGGGTTTGGGTAATTCGGGTATTACCCGAAATATATAATTTTTTTTTGAATTTCATCTGAAAATAAATTTAATAAAATAAATATGTCGTGCTTTATTAGTATTGTTTATATAAACAAACGAGATATAAACGAAGTTACTCAAGCTTTGAACATTGAGATTTTTTAGTCAATAAATCATGAGATATCAAGTAATTTTTTAACAACTTAATCTAATCTAATAAGATGTTAAAAAAACAAATACCTAAAGATCTTAATTTAAAAGTTTAAAATGTTTAAGATAAATGTAGCCATAAGTTTTGCCATGTTCTGAAGTTTAGTCAAGATAATGAGTTTGTTAGTTGCAATAAAAACTATAATCAAGAAAACAGTTAAGTTTTAAAGAACGTGATGATATTTAAAAATTACTTTTAATATTGTTAGTGTCGTATTGTCATAATAAATATATTTATGTTTTACAATAATGATATAGTTTAAGCGTGATCAAATATCTACTATATCGTACAAGCTCTACAAAAAAAAAAGGATTTTTTAAAATAATTTGGGTAATTCGGGTAATTCGGGTATACCCGAAACCCAAAAAATGTACTCTTTACCCTACCCGAAAAAAAATCGGGTAACCCGATTACCCGGAAAAATTTACCCGTTACCCGATTTACCCGATACTGGAAAAAATCGGGTGGTTAATTCGGGTAACGGGTATTTTCGACAGGGCTAAACGGAGTAGAAGATCCAGCTGACTTGTGGCTCAGAGAGTCCACAACCACGTTCGCTTTACCAGGGTGGTAATCAAATCATCCACATAGACTAAAACATAAAGTGTGGATGAAGGAGTACTATGAATAAATAGTGATGTCTCAGATTGACAAGCTCGAAAACCATGTTAGACTAGGTAATTTTTGAGCTTTGTAAACCAAGCTCTTGGTGCATGTTTAAGGCCATAAAGAGCCATATTCAACCGACATACATGATGAGGGTGATTTCGGTCTTCAAAGCCCCCGGGTTACTTCATATACACCACTTCAGATAGATCACCATTAAGAAAAGCGTTATTGATGTTAAGTTGTCGAATTTGCCAGCCTTGGGATAGAGCAATCGAAAGTACCAGTCTGATTGTTGTTGGTTTAATAACTGGACTAAAAGTATCAGTGTAGTCAACTCCTTCTTCTTAAGTGAAACCTTGAGCAATGAGTCACACTTTGTATCAGTCAATTGTACCATCTGATCGTTTCTTGACCCTGTATATCCACTTAGAACCAACAACATTGGCATTAGTAGGACAAGTAACAAGTGACCACGTGTTATTTTTCATGAGAGCATCATATTCTGCTAGCATCACATCTTGCCTACATTTGTGCTTAATTGTCTGTGTAAAAAGGCAAGGTTCGATAGTAGAGCTAACAGAAAGATCGACATTGAATAACTTAGATTTGAGAGAGTTTGTGTGTGCTAGTGTTACCATCGGGTGTTGATTGTTTTCATCTGGTCGAAAAATAGATGTATTGACGGAGATTATGTTGGATTAGGTGTCTAAGCCCATAACTATAATTGGTATGTACTTGAATTGATAGCAACACAGTCCTTTTAGGTTGCCCTCAAACCAAGCAACTAGACAAGGAAATTATGAAAGGAAAGATATTGATTTATTATAAGATTAATAAATTAATATAGATAATTTATTAATATGTTAAAAGATTAATATATTAATTAGAAATCATCATGTTTAATTAACAGTTAGCCATAAATTAATTAGAATTAATTTTGGGGTTAATCAAGTGCGGGGATTAGTTTGTAATTATCTAATCGTTGAGTGGAAGGTTCCAGAACCTCTTTGGAAGGGGACGGACAAAATCTATAGGGGAAACCCTAATGATTTCGTCCAAGGGGCTTGGATAAGGCCTTTAGATAATCTTAGGCCCTCAAGCAAAGGAACATGAGGGTTTTCCCAAAACCCTAGATCCCTCAACTATATAAGGAGCCACTTGGCTCCCAAAATTGGCACTCCTTCTATTGAAGAAACCCTAGGCTGATTTTTGCATACCCTAGCCTCTCTACTCACAAGTTTCCTTCTTGCTAGCTCTTGGGTATAATTCCATTAGAGGCATTACAATTGTGGTGCTAGGCTTCCAAGAAGATCAAGATCAAAGGATTACCAATTGTTGCTATAACAATTAAAAGGTATATAACTCTAAAACCCTAGTTGGTTAATTTCAAAAATGGCCTCTCTCCTTAGGGTTCTTGCTTTGCAATTCAAAGTTATATGTTCAATAGTTAAAACATAGATCCAAAGTAGGCTGCATGTGAACTTAGGAATTGTTATTCTAGTTTATTTGTTTTACTAAAACCTATCAGTGGTATCAGAGCCATGTTTTTTGTTTTAAATCGAATAACTATAATACTTGAATTGGAAATTAGGGTTTATAGCTATTAAATCGTAAAAGGCCATGTTTTCTTTTTTAGGGTTTTTGGTTCAAAGGGTTTTTCGAAAAAACCCTAGCCTCCATGAACCCTAATCGAAATTAGGGTTAGGGTTTTGGAAAACCCTAGACTCCTCCCTTGAATTTCTAAATTTACTTCTTATTTTAGGGTTTTATCTTATTTTGGATAATTATTGCTTTACTATATAATTATTGCCTAATTGGATAATTGAGAAAACTAAAGAAATAATCCTTTACCCTAATTTTCGAAATCTAGAGGGATAAGGATTAGGATTAAATTAATTGTTTAATTTGATTAGATAATCCATACAAGATTTAATAAATTAATTAAAAGTTAATTAATAGATAATGATTAAATCTAGTTCTATGGTTTATTTAAAATTTAAAATGAATAGTTTAATTTTTTGAAATTTATATAAACCTTAAAGTTTTGAAAAGTTTAAAACACACCTTATATATGTATTATAATTAAAAGTTAAATATTATATATGTATAAGAATATGGTCAGTCGAATCGCTAGTATGCCTTATTCACGGAGCTATTCTCTAAAGGGGGTATAAGGAAACTACTTATAAAATGGTAGTTGAATGGGTGTCCACTCTCACCCACCGCTTCCTTGATTAGTGGGGGGTCGTTAGTAGAACGGATTTGATAGGACAATTACATTTCATTAAAAGTATAATGTTATTAATAAATTACTAAAACATTATTTTACAAAAATCCCAACTCTAGTTGCTTTAGGAAAAATATCAAAAGTATGCTAATCCATGAAATTGCACATTATGCTTTATTGGTCATTAGTGGAGCGTGTGTGGTTTACCAACACACTAATAGACACTAATAAAGTAGTAATGGGTATCTCATAATTATCATTTTGATGGAGTGTGTGTGGTTTACCAGCACATCAACAGTTAATGATAAGGACAATGAGGTTACCAAACACATTTGCATTGTTATTCACATCTTGTTTGTGATCCTCGGTATCCCGGTCACAAATAGAAGAGCATAATCCGAGATCAAAACATGTCTTTGAATAGTTTCAATGTATCTCAAAAGAATTAGGAATTTCACTTCATTTGTTTCGTCTTTTCGTGGAATTAGTGAATCGTCATTCACTTACCTTTATGAAATTTACACTTGGATCTCGACTTCCCATTTCTAAGTTGTGAATGATCATAGTTGGATCCTAACCTTGATAGTGTATTTGTGGGTTACTACATTAAGGTGTCTTGAAATCTAACTAAAACTATCTTTCTTTTCAGATGTCTACTCCTGGAAACACTTCTGATTCATCCTCCTCCAAACACAACTTCTCTTTACTCAACATTTGTTGCAAATTCGTTATGGATGGCTCTTACTATAGCGAACGATTGGATGCGTAAAATCAAGATGACACTTCGATTTGAGGACAAAGAATATGTACTTGAGAAGGAGCTCAAAGAGCTTGGTAAATCCAAAGCCACTCCAAAAGAATATGTTACCTACAAGAAGCACTATGATGATGATACCATATAGATCAAATGTATTGAATTGAACGGTATGTATCCAATCGTGTTTTAGATACAAGAGATATATAAGTTTAAATACAGAGGAAAATACAATTAAAGTGGAGATATATCTTTTATATATCTGCTATGACTATTTGACTAAAAGACTAAAGCAAAAACAATGTACACGTTTAATTTAATGCTATTACGATCAATATCCTGATAGGAACATGTGTACGATGAGCTCTCCAACCAAGGAGATAAGTAAATGATAGAAAAGATAATAAAAAAAATGGAAGATAAAATATTTAAAAAGATAGCAGATTGTGACTGCCATTATGAAAAAAAAATTAAAAAAAAAAAAAAAAGTTAAGCAATAGAAACATGTTAAGTCCTCTTTTAATATATAAAGAGAATAAAATTTAAAAAATTGATCAATAGAAACATGTTAAGTCCTCTTTTAATATATATAAAGAATGGTGGTAGTAGGGATGATAATTACAAAGACATGTAATTAACTAAAAGGAAGGTAATAGGAAGCAGGACATGAAATAACAAAAATACCTTGAAGGACACATGTTTAGGTTAACGGGTCCAAATAACTGGAAGTTAAATACATAGACCAAATAGACCAATTTTTTAGTTTATTCTTTCTTTTGTAAACAACTAACCTGTCTTTGTTTTTTTCAATAGGCAGAATTATATAGAATAGATAAAAACAAAATACGTTGTTGTCGAGCATGGAGAATATTTTCAATAAACGACGGTATATAATGCTACAAACAATTCACGAACCAAAAGAGTTGTATTTTATAATAATATTATAAGCAAAAGTAGAGTTCTAAAGGTTCTCATCTTAGCAAAGGTAGACAAAAACGAAAGATTCTACAGTGATCCAAAACTGAAATATGTAAAATAGTACGTAGAAACCACCTTGTTTGAACTTATTTAAATTAATAATCTCTCTAAATTATGTACGTACCCAACATATGTTTTTATGTTTGCAAATTGCAATATATAATAGAAGGCATATACTTTATTATCATTTATTTTCATCTCATTTGCATCATACATCTATTATAAAACCTTTCACCTATTCCTCAAAAGGTTGTACACATTTATCACACTAAATTCTCTTTGATTTCTTGTCAATGGTGGCAACAACCAAACCTCCACAACCGTCACTCTCCTTACCATGGAAAACACGCATTCATATTTCCCTTTTCTCCGCCGTCACCGAAGCATGTTCCCGGAAAAACGGCACTGTCAACCGTGGTCTTCTTAAGTACTTACTCGACTTCCGAACTCCGCCAACCTCAAAATCAGTCAACGGCGTAGCATCACACGACGTGGTTGTAGACGAGACTCGTAACCTCTGGTTCCGTGTCTACGTACCTACACAACACGCCGGTGAAGATCTCCCGGTGATCGTGTTCTTTCACGGAGGTGGATTCGCTTTCCTCTCCCCTGATGTCGAAATGTACGATGTGGTGTGCCGCCGCTTCGCGAGGAAAGTACCGGCCATTGTTGTGTCTGTGAACTACCGCCTTTCGCCGGAGCATCGGTATCCGGCCCAACATGATGATTGCTTCGATGTGCTGACGTTCCTTGATGATGAAGAGAATAGGTCTAAATGTTTGCCGGAAAATGCGAATATGTTGCGCTGCTTTATTGCCGGAGATAGCGCCGGTGGAAACTTAGCTCATCATGTTGCTCAACGAGCCTGTGAATTCAACTTCCGACGACTCAAGGTATATAGTACTGACATTGTATATTGACATTAATGACTAGAGCTAAAACAAGTGTCTTTAACAGTTTCTGTAATCATAATTATTGATAAGAACAACTTGCATTGCATGTTTTGAAGGTGATCGGAGTTGTAGCAATTCAACCATTCTTTGGTGGCGAGGAGCGGACGGATTCCGAGACCCGACTCGACGGAACACCGATTGTTTCCAAAAGGCGAACAGATTGGTTTTGGAAGGTGTTTTTGCCGAAAGGAGAAGGGTTCAATCGGGACCACCCAATCAGCAACGTTAGCGGCCCAAACGCGGTGGACATATCAAAAGTAGATTTTCCGGCGACCATGGTGGTGGTGGCGGGATTTGACCCTTTGTATGACTGGCAAAAAAGGTACTATAAGTGGCTGAAAGAGTCGGGGAAAGAAGTGTGCTTGTTTGAATATCCAAACATGTGTCATGCTTTCTATCTCTTTCCGGAATTGGCTGAATCTGAACACCTTTTTGGCCAAGTGAAAGATTTCATTGAAAAGGTATCGAGCAATGTTGCTACTTTGTAGACAAATTAGTTGTGCCAAACTCGTATCATGTTGTATAATATTTGGCTCGGTGGTTTATAAGTGATTCTACAAATAAATAAATAAAAGTCTGGGATTTTTGAGAATGTGGTAGTTTATAAAATGGTTGAAACGATTTAATTCGGACGTATCACCAATTGCCAACGTATCTAAATGGCCGACTATTTTTTAAGGTTTAGCGACTACATGCATATCAATAAAGTTACTCGCCCCCTCAAGTCGGAATCGGAAAAAAAAACGTAGCCAATATGCTGTTTTCGTAAAATTGATTTGATTAGCCTGACCATTATTTAAGTAAATAGAAACAAATCGGTCTACCTCGTTTAATAAAACTTACCTAGTTTACAAAACTGATTTATTTAAATCGGTTTAAAAAAACAAACTAATTTAGGTTGTTTTCATTAATTTTGTTTAAAAATATTACCCAATCATGTATAATTCGAGCCCGATGCAATCAGAAAACCTTAAATTAAGATCATCCGTTATACCTACCATTAACCATTATAGTGGTGAGTGTCACATCAACACTACATTTCATATCACTAACCATGAGATACTTATCATTAAACATACCACTCCATCTCATTTTTTTAATTAAATTTAAATAAAAAATATATAAAAAATCATATAATTTTTTTAAATACTAATTTTCATTAATTTAAAATATCAAATTACATTAATTATAAACTACATTAATTAAAATAAAAAATAAAAATAACGTTAAAAATAAAAATCACATTAATTAAAAAAATAACATTAAGAATTAGAAAGCTAAAAATACCAAACTTCTAATTTGTGTGTTTAAGCAAGGTTATTCCATTTTGGAGAATTCTTCAACTTTTATCAAGTTTTGACATGTCTAAAACGTTGATGGTTTGTGTTTTCATATTGCACCATTGTCACATTAAACGAATCGATATCGGTTTCATGTACGTTGTTTATAACAAAGTTATAAATTCCATTAAACTCGGAACATTTGGCCCTCATATCGCACCACTTCGAGCATATTTTATCAACATTTCGAATTGCATAACCCATTAAACCATGGAAAACACTTTCAACATTTCTCTAAAAAGAACTGAAAGTTTGACCAACGTCTTATTCCGAAACTGTCACACATGTGTGTGTGATTTCTCTTCTTCCTCTTCTGATAATTTCTTATTTTTGGGAGACATGGTTTTTAAAGGATCAAACAACAAAAATGTATGATGACTAAAGGAAGAATAAATGTATGAAAAATAAGAAGATGAGTGGTAGTATTTATAGGTAATTATTGAAGGAATTGAATAATATCCTTTAGGAAGGAGGAAAAAAAGGTCAAACGAGATTTAATGCAAGAAATGGATTCATTGGTCGTTTGTAATCGTTTCCAGAGCACGAAGGGCCACTACCACGACCCACCACGAACCACTGCGGTGGTGTGCACGACCGTGGTTCGTGGCCACCTATACCACGACCTACTTTGTGACATCCCCAAAATCTCGGCCAGAAAAGACCGATTTCATTTATGCTTTTTAAAATAATTTTCAGAGTAAATCCTTTTAATTTTAAAAGAGATGCGGAATTTGTTCCCAAAAACAAAACATGATCAAATAGATATTTATCAAAACATTTCATAAAGAAATATAATTTCATTTCATAATCAAAAGTCGGGATGTCATGTTTCGATACAGATCATAAAGCATAAACGATAGCATTACAAGTCATTCAACAAATATATACATATACAGACTTGTAAACAAAACAACTTGATGTTCGCCCATCTTAAGCTCTTGCGCCACTTCCTGTAAAATAAATCAACTGAGTGGGTCAGGCTTGGGAGCCTGGTGAGCATATAGGGTTTTCAACCCACAATAATTATATTTAATTTCAACAATCAACAATAAACCCGATTACCCATTCCCGTTATCCTCACCTTACGTTCCTAAAAATAACGTCTATTATAAGGAACCTATTTCAGGATTTTTCATCGGGACGGACATCACTGCAGAGGGGCTTCCTCAACAATAAGTGTCCTAAAGGCAACCATGTGGGGGATAGAGTACACCGGTGAACACGTCGTTCACAACACCTACAGGTAATGAGCCTGCTAGTGTTCCACAGGACAGTCTAGAATAGTCCGTGGTCGTCATCCATACTCTGCTGAATGACTAGAATAACACCAATAACACCGAGGCCTCTCATCTGTTTATCACACACCAATTATCTACCCATGTTCTACCCAACATATAGTAGATAAAAATATACGTTTTTATACATAGTTTAAAAACCTGTATAACATCCTTTAAGCAATTCATATTCCACATAACAGATGAGGCATACACACATAACACGTATTTCATAGAGAATACATCATATCTATAAGATAGAAGAGAGTGAATATACACTCACACATATAACAACCAAATATATACACATAACACGTATTTTATAGAAAATACTTCATAATATTGCGTTGGAATGAAAATAACTACACACTCACTTGATCAAAAGATGATCGGGCAGCACTACGGCTTGCAGAAGAGGTGTTTCTCCGTAGATCTGGAAGATCTTCACAAAACCGAGCTCCTCGCGGGCAGCGTTTCGGCTCGGGAATATTACCGGGGCTTTAGGGTATAAACGGCACGCAAAACGAGGCAAAACTTAGAGAGAGGGAAGAGTTTGAACAAGAGAAAATGGCTGAATTCGAGTTCTATTTATAGGCTGCTGGGTCTGGGATTACGTGGGGCGTACTCAAATTACGCGGGGCGTACTCAGTACGCGGGGCGTACTCGGGTTACGCGGGGCGTACTTTGACGTCACTGCGTGCGTCGACTGGTGGCACTCGAGTATTGGTCAGACAAGTTGCATCCGACTGAGTACGCGGGGCGTAATTGACTTGTCAAACTTCTAAATTGCGTAACTTTCGCATACGAGCTCCGTTTTCGACGTTCTTTATATCCACGCGAAGGTCAGACCATACTCTACAACTTTCATTTAGACTCCGTTGGCTAATTTTGACTTTTATTTTTATTATTTATTTTTAGAAGGCCGGGACAGAAAAACTTCGTTATAAATTCATAACTTCTTCGTCTGACGTCCGTTCTCGCCTAACTTTTCATCGTTTCGCTACTAACAACAAGATCTTCGATTCTCATTTAGATTGTTTCGGCTAAAAACCGCTCGATCTCAAATCGAGTATTCGGGCTGTATACTGCTAAGTCGAAACTTCATAAAATCATAACTTCCTCATACGAAGTCAGATTTGGGCGTTCCTTTTATGCACGCTCTCGGTTTAAAGAAATCTACGACTTTTGTTTAGATTGCTAAGGCTAAATATCGCTCTATCTTAAATTCATATTTTACGTCACTCGGCGTCGTGTCGGTTCTGTCGCGAAACTTCGACAGGTCATAACTTCTTCGTTATAACTCGGATTTTGGCATTCCTTATATCCCCGGAATCCTTGTTTCGACCACTACAACTTTATGCAAAGATGTTGGGCTTATCTCACACTTAAATTTTGACGCTTATTTTATTCTTAATTTATTAAATTATAAAATTAAGAAAATACACACATAAATCACATAATTCAAATAATTCACAAATAATACATTCTTATTATTTCAAGTTGAGTTACAAGGTTAACCTAGACTATTACATTGCTAAAAATGGAAATCCTAGAAACACGGGCGTTACATACTTATATGCATATGTCTACAAATTGTGGATGTGTTGAGGCAATACAGCTGTGTGTTGACGGCCAAGATACCCGAGTGGTCCAGCTTTAAGCTATAGGCCCAAGGAGGGAACTCCAACTTTATGTTTTAGGCCAATGGGATGGTGTTTTAACATTATATTGAATGCCCATGTGGCGGTCCAGCCTTGTGTTGTAGGCCTTGTGTGTGGATTCATAGTATGTGTATTACGGTGTGGGTGTGGGGTATTTTGGGGAACTCACTAAGCTTTGGCTTACAGTTGTTGATCTAAATATTTCAGGTACTTTTGGAATCGAGGCAAAGTAAAGGAATGATTGTACACAATATCCTGGAAATTTTATGATTTGAGAGATGTTATGAGATCATACTCTGATTGATCAAGTATTGTGAGACAATTGTTTTGTGGTGTTGACTTTTATAAAAATGACTACTAATTCTCTTTTAAAAATTGAAAACTGTTTCCATGGTTTTTGGGACATTACATGAATGAGCATATTCCAAACATAACTAATGGGGAGGATATAAGAAGGATTGTATTGCAAACAAACATATGCCTAGTCGACATCATAGGTTAGGTATTCAAGAAACATCACATGAACACCAAACAAGGGGTATGTGACATCCCCAATTTCACGGTCATTTTAAAATTTTTATTTATGCTTATTTAAAAATCAGAGTATCCATTTTAAAGAGTAATATTGCGGAATTTGTTCCCAGAAAAACATGATAAGCATTTCCGAAGAAATGTATTTTATTTATATTAAAATGTTGGGATGTCATCATGAATACAAAAATATAAGCATAAACAAACTTTCCATTCATTTACACTAATTATTTACATCTCCTTTAATCTCTCAGTGTAATGTGTCTTTGTATCGATACCTGTGATACAAATAAATAGAGTAGGTCAGGTTAGGAAACCTGGTGAGTATATAAGGTTTTCAACCCACAATAATATTGTTATTATGTTTAATCATCAAACAATTAACCCAACTTTCATCCCCGTTATCTTCTTTATTCTTAATGATCTCCCCTAAGAATCATGTATTCTTCATTCATTTATTCCTAAGGATTGTCCTAAGAAATATGCACGAAGTCCATCGCTATTAGGATCTATTCAACAGGCACTAAGTCCATAGTTGTTGATGTCATCTGTTAGGCACTAAGTGCATAGCTGCCAATATCCATCTATAGGGCACTAAATCCATAGCTACTAACATTCACTTATAGGGCACTAAGTTAATAGTTGTTAGGGTTTTTAGAGTACATATGGTGACCACGTAGTTCAAAAAAAAACTACAGGTTGCAAGTCTGCTAGCGTTCCACTGGATTATCTAGAATAGTCTGTGGTCGTCATCTATACTCTGCTAGATGATTGGATTATCGCTTGGGTCAAGGCTTCTCATCATCTTTCACCTCTCATCGTCTATATCATCTTTTATCTCTCATCTTTCATCTACCCATCTTTACCCAATATATTTATAGGTATAAAAATACATATACAGTTTAAATCAAGTAAAACGTGTATAATTTGTTCATCTAGTAGGGATATCAAGAACACAGATAATATGAATACATAACATGTAATTTATATTAAATACTTCATATCTATGTGTAAGATGAAACTGACTATGTATAACGCCTGCAGATTTGGGCTAGTCAATTTAGAGACAATAAGTGTCAAAAATGACTTTTTGATAAAGATTATTCAGAATAAGTAATCTTAATTAAGTTATAATATACGCCACAAGGGTTCCATACATATAAAGAACACTTAAATTTGAGTTATAATGAAAAAGTTATAACCTGTCGAAGTCTTGTAACAAAATCGGCATGACTCTGCGTAACGTAAAAAGTAAATTTTTGATAAATTACTTTTTAGGCTTAGAAATCTAAACAAAATTCATAGTATATGTTAAACCGAGAACATACATAAAAAGAACGCCAAAATCTGACTTCGTATGAGGAAGTTATGATTTTTCTAAGATTTGTCATAGCAATGCACAACCTGAAATTCGAATTTTAGATCGAACGATTTTTAGCTAACACAACCTAAAAAGGAGTCGAATATCTCGTTAATAGGAACTCAACGATAAAAAGACAGAAAAAAACAGATGTCAGATGTCAAAGTTATGAATTTTTAACGGACTTTACCTGTCCAGGCATGTTAAAATAAAACTTTAAAAATAAAATCAAAATTAGCCGACGGGGTCTACATGAAAGTCGTAGAGTATGTTGCCACCTACGTGTGGATATAAATAACATTGAAATAGGAGCTCGTATGCCAAAGTTACAGAATTTAGAAGTCGAAAGTGAGCTGTTGGGAGGAGGGTGATGTGGCACAATCTTGACCTTTCCTTGCTCCCCACGGGCTTGCTTCGGATTGCAACATGCGCCCCCTCGTATTCACAATGTAGCCCTTATGCACACAACATACTGGGAATGCACAACGTACCTCCGAGCAACATGTGCCCCCTCGTATTCACAATGTAGCCCTTGCTTCGGATCTTCACTCATTTTCCTCACACCTTAACCCTTCTCTTTCTCTCTCTCTCTAACTTCTCTCTAAACCTCTCCCAACCCTTACTACTTACCAAGTGCTAAGAGGCGAGTCCCGGAGCACTAGAAGACTCTGAGAAAAAGAGCTTCCGGCTCGGAAGTTCTGCCCCCGTAGAGCCCCATTCCTAGCCAAACCTCATAGTAAGTGAATTATGCTTACCCTACTCTAAGTATAGCTTACGTTTAAGTTCAATATTGGTATTATGAACTTATAAAAAAACAAATATATTAGAAAATATAAAATACAAAGTGTTATTATTATATATTTTAACTACTCGTAGTACGGAGAATTTTGTTTGAAGGGTCGCATAAGGTTGTTGGATTTCAGAAGTGCTATAATGCCAAAAGGGTCCTGCCCTCTGGTGTTTCATGTCTGACCCCTATTTGTACACAGTGGTTGAAAAGTATTGTTTAACACTTATAAAGCAATATCGCTCATAAATAGTTGCGATAAATATTAGACTAAAATCTAGTGGTAATGATACTAGATTTCGTAATAGAATTGTTAGAAGCGAAGCGCTGCCCGAGTTTGGAATCATCACTGTAACTTGTTAGTGCATAGTTACTTTCATCTTACACATAGATATGGAGTACTCTTATATATATATATATATATATATATATATATATATATATATATATATATATATTAAAGATGACCATATTTATGAATAGTGAAGTTCTGTGTTTTTTTTTTTCAAGAATAGCTCATGGATGTGTTGTTTCTGTTTTGCTTTTGTACCTCGGCATTTTATGCAAATATTTACATTCTTTTATACACGTGTTGGTCGTCGTTTAGGTTTATCCGCTTCCGGATCCTTCCCACCGCGTCCTTATCCAATATCTTCCGATTCCAGCTCCATCCCCTATCCTTTTTGATTTCTTCAAAATTTCATATGAGCATCAGACACCTTACCTCCATGGTAACCGCCCCATCACCGTTACCTCTCCCAATCACATACGCTTGCTTCCACCGCTTTCTATTTGTTTCAGTCTTTTGGAGACGACCAGTCTCCAGTTCCAACGCATCTCACCGATTATGTTCCCCTCGTCTTCTCCCATCTCTCTCTCTCTCTCTCTCTCTCTCTCTCACCCTAAATCCGCATAGTGATCCATTTTCTCTTGTATTCACCATCACCTACTTTCGCTAATATCCACCTCCGACCTCTCATGAATGCAAATGGCAAATATCTTCTTCGATTTCCCGATTCCGTCCCTTTAAGTCACCGTCTTAGAAGCCGAACCTGACGGTTGATCTATTGGAAGCCGAACCCGATGGTTGATGTTGGTGAAATGCAAGAGGTTTCTAATTAGAGGTGAGTTGGTGGGTGTGAACGGAAGTCACCGGTCCGCAGCGGAGGCTGTGGTGGTGGTCGTCTACCGTCTGCAAATATGATTCAGATATGAGCGACGTTCCCAAAACCCTAGATGATTGTAATCACTGGATACTACCATCACCAAACACCTATTTCCCCCATCTATCAAAGTCATTCCCTTTAAATTCATTCTCTCTTTACTTCCTGCACTCTTTTGAAGATTCTTCGATATGAGGTGGATACGTTGCCTCTGTAGGTCCAAATTATGATTGGTCCCTGTTCCCATTGGTGCACAAGTTTGTTTCATGCTAACCCAAACACTTGTGTGTATGTGATCTGTTGTTTGCTTGTTTTATTACACCATTTTCTTGAAGATTTCTGGAAGTGTATGCACATTACTGTATGTTTAATATGCAGATTGTACAAATGACAACATTTGGTGATTCATCAGGCAATCACCATCGGACCCCATCATCAACTAGATCCTTCCCCAACTTCCATTAACAATCTAACCACCGATAGTATCTGATAAGTTCTATTTTAGTTGATCTGTATAAGATTCTTTTTACGCTTTCAGCTCTTACTGGATAAATCTATGTCATGAGTGTTTGAATTCAAATTTGTGAGTCCGATGTCAAATATATATTGAATTAATGCATCTTTTATATCTTTCGACTCATGATGTGTGTTTATAGGGTTTCAATTTACCGATTGTGCATTGTTATTTCTCATACTTATCTGTAATCTGTGTCATGAATTTGATCAAGCAGGTACTGTTCTTTCTAATTTAAAAGAATTTGAACTTATACTGCGAAATTATAGTGCCTCTGAGTGTATTGTCTGCTAATCAACAACATATCATGGTATAAACAATTTAAAATCTGAGTAATTTAAAAAGTTTGTGTATGATTCAGTGGCTTTGATGATAGTCAATTGAGTTAGGATGAACAACTTGCAAGAGCATCCCGAGAGAGTCTGAAGTTGAGTTACCTCATAGAAAGCATCGGTTTGATTTCTTTAGAATGATTTGATCTATCAAGTTCACTTGTTTCTATTTTATGTTCACGAGAAGGTATTTGCAGGTTGTTCTACCATGATAATAGAGACGACGCCAGTCCGTTGCTTGCTTTACAATCAATGGTACAATCTTTTTTTATCCCCATTTTTCCCTTACATTGTTTTATACATTATATTGCATTAAATTGGACTCTTTAACTGTATTTTGAGTTTCGGGTGTCAAGATTCTTTCTTTTAGGATGTGTCCCAAACAAAAAGGTGAATTCCTGCTAAGCAAACCCAAATTAAAACACCTCAACAAATATTGAAATCGGTTTGCTGATGCCGAAGCAGGTATTTGTGTGGATAATTAGGTCCTTTAAATTTGAATTTGTAATTTATAGAGCTTCATATAGTGATTTTGATACTTTTCATTATGTATTGATTTTGGATTATGTTTGTGTCTTTCACTTCTCAAGAATTTATGCTTATGGCACCATATTTGTTCTTATGTCGACTTTTTTTGGGTTGTTTGTATCTCAGATTGTAATTGACTTGATTTCATGGTCACTGAGCTTAGGATTGCAGTTTGTTGATAGGGCAATACAAGTATTGGAACAATTTGGAATGGTATTATAACTTTAATTACATGTTGAAACATTTCCCACCAACCGTTTGTTAAAAGTTTTTACTGAATTCTCATATTTTTTATGTGGTCACTAACTAATACCGATCATCCATTTGTTTATGAGATTTGCTCAAATAAACAAATCAAAGAATGAAACATTGGTTTTTGTTTTTGAATGAAATGTACACTTCAACACTCTATGGGAAATACTCTTCAACATTAAGGGCGAATCTGTCCAACAAATACTCTTCAAACATTGGTTTTACATTGCAAGGTATGGAACTATAGATAGCTGATATTTGTATTTATTTAAATATTCACCGTCAATTTAATTTCTTTTAGTTGGGTTAATCAGACTGTAGGAAATGAAGCCTTTTAGAATGGTAAACATACAAAAGCATTAGATCATTATAGTTTAGATCATTATAGTGCTGCAATATCAAAGAGTATAGAATAACACTCATTTGCAGTTGTTTGTTTCTGTAATCATGTTACTGCAAACCAATATTTGGGTGAAGTGATTGATGCAATTGGAGATTGCAGTATACTATAGGTTTTGACACAAGTTACCCAAAAGTACAAATTTCTCATTAATTTAATTTTTATATATATAATAATGTAAAAAGTTCATAAAGTTTATTGTTATTTTGGTTTTTGATATGGCCAGGCTCTTTCGAGAAGGGTTACTTTACTTTAAATGATTTGAACGGCCACATAATTGACGAAACTCACATAAGTTTGGTAGTAATGGGAGTGTGAAAGATCTAAGAAGAGATCGATGCCGCGTTTTGAGTTTATAATAAAAAGGGGAAGATGAAAATTCATTAGACCTTTACCCCATTCTGTAAGTTTGTATTCTTTATTAAATTAAATTAAAGCTTTCGTTATTTTTATGTCTTATTATTATTCTATTTGCACGTAGAGGATTGGACCTTAAGATGAAGAATCAGATGTTAAAAAGGCGTATCAAATTGCATCTTTAACACATCATCTAGATACAAGTCAACCAATAATAGAAAGCTCATTTCCTTAAGGTACATTTTTTTTAAAAAAACAAATATATAAAAAAAAGATTTTTTACATCCTATTGTGAAAATGAATATGTAAAAAATAGGAAATTATTTTTTTTTCAAAAAGTCATTCTTAAATACAGGAAAATATTAGAATACAAGTAAGTTGAGTCCCGGAGAAAAAGGAAAAGCCAATTTCCTGCTAAGCAAACTCAATTTAAAAAACCTCAACAAATGTTGAAATCAGCCGGCTGATGCCGCAGCAGGTATGTGTGTGGATAATTAGGTCCTATAAAATTGAATTTATAATTTTTAGACCTTCATATAGTGATTTTGATAAATTTCATTACGTGTTTTGGATTTTGTTTCGGTGTTTCTTTACTAACCAGCTTCTCAAGATAGGTAACTACTCATATTCCAGGGTGTTTTTGATACCATTAAATTAACAATGTTAAATTTAACTTGGGTCTTTTTTTTATCAGCTATGTTTATCCACCGTATGCAAGTTTCGTATGAGAAAATTGAAGGGGAAGGAGAAAACCAAGAGAATAAAGAAGGGTATTATGGTCATATGTCATCAATCTTCAACAATGGTGAAAGTTTCTTTGGCCGTGATCCGATCTTGACATGTTTCGTGAACAATAAATAATTGGGCTATTAATCTCTTTTTTCTTCTTGAATTCTGAAAATAAAAAATCCAAGTTTCAAAAAATAGATATGGGGATTCCATTAAAAGATGTTCATGTTATCTTGATTTCTGGTAAATTCCATTAAAAGCTCCTATTTATACCTTACACCTCCATTTTCATGTCTTAATAAGCATTTTTTCTGCAGACACATGAGCTAAGAGTTGGGCAAGAAACTGCAAAGAAAATAATTGGATTCATAGAGGTATTTATATCCATTTTATCTAGAGCTAAATACAAGAAATATCATTGAATTCCATTTACTTTTTATCAACTTATCTTACTTTCATTTAATGTTAATTTTTTAATTTTGTTTGCAAGCAGTTGTTTCAATAGGAAAGCAAGAAGGTATAAAAGGGTATTGGAAGGGTAACCTTGGTAACCTTGCTCAGGTGCTTTACATTATTTGAGGAAATGAAAGGAAAAACATAAATGAGGGAAAATTTGTAAAATTTAATACTTAATGGGAAAACACTCATATATAAGTTAATTGATTTAGTTATGTCTTATAATTTTTCAGGTGCTACGCATCGTCCCCTATAGTGCAGTTCAATTATTTGCTTATGAGTCTTACAAGGTATGCAAAAAATAATTCTTGGAAAAAGGTGATTTGACCACTTTGCCCTTTAAATTGATGTTGGTTTTGCATAAATTTTATAGGGGGAAAGATGGTGGGCTTTCTGTTATTGGGAGATTAACTGCAGGTGCTTCTGCTAGAATGACTTCCACTTTACGGTAATTTGGGTGTATGAGTAAATTACACGAATTCTAGTTGTGATTTGATTATTTATTGCCATTGCATCAGATTTGTTTCACTTTAAACTCTTATTTCAATTTGGATTCAAAACTCCTATCGTATCCTAATCTCTAACCATTCGTTTCACAGCTTGGTGACATAGGTTTTTGTTTTTTTGTCATGATTGATGTTGGGTGTGTTAATGATTTTCATTTACAAGTGTTGTTTGCAAATGCAGCTGTTTCCAGAAAAGGAAAGGTGACTTCACTATGCAGAATTAGTAGAATCAGGACATTACACGCTTCAGGTTGAAGAAAATGGGAAACACATGGTTTCTTTTTTGTCTGACACTCCTGAGCCGATTTTAAACACAGGTTTGGACTTAAATAAGAGGTCTGGGAATGCTGCTAAAGGTTGGTCTAATGTTGTCAACAAGGAGACTGTATCATTTTCTTCATATATATATATATATATATATATATATATATATATATATATATATATATATATATATATATATATGCATGTGTGTGTTCATGTGTGTGCGCGCGTGCGTGTGCTATGAGACCGACTCATTTATATAGAATTTGGAACATGTATAAATAAATTCGACCTATATGTGTTATTTTCAAAATGTTGTTTTATTGTTTTTTTTAAAAAAAAATCATATCTATTGTTGAGATTACAATTGAATTTATTAGTTTTCTGCAATTTTAGACTGAAAATTTTGTGTAGACCATTGCGAAGCTGGTTAGCCACAGTCCAAAGGCAGGGTGCTGCTATGTGGGGGTGGTGTCACCACATTCAACCACCTATTATGCAATGGTCATCCACATGTTGGTTATGGTTTAGATTTTCTCTAGAGATAAGTGAAAGAAATAGCAATGTACTTACATATATATCTTTGTAATAGGATCTTACTTTCATTTTATCCTATTTTAACATTATACTTTCATAGGATGTTTGGGATTTCATTTTCCTTTTGTTTTTTTTTTCCTATGAATTGATAGTGATGTTTGTGACAAGAATTTCTGTGTTTTACCGCTCTTTGTTGACTAAATTCCATTTTTGGTTTGTATTACAGTTGCTTCTGGAATTTTGACGCAAACTTGAATGAATTGTGGAAATTGTTGTTGCTGAAATTGTTGCTGATTTTTTTTATCATCCTCTAGGTATTAGGATGGAACTCATTTGGTGATTTTTTTTATTAGCCTAACAGGTTAAGTATGAATGAAGGTGAAAAAAATGTGACAGTAGTTGGAAATAGGAATGAGTTGTCTTATTCAAAAAGTTAGAGAAGGATAAAGTGGAGCAAGGATAAAGTTAGAGAGGGTTAAAAAGAATGAGTTGTCTTATTCATTCTGTTGATTTTTATGATGTTGTCATCGCTACACCTATCACACAAAATTCCCAACAAACTATACATTAATAGCATAAATAATTGATTATGTTAGAATCAAAAGAGCTACAACACAAAAACATTCATATTTATCTATTTATTTATGTATTTATTTACATTATTTATTTTCAAAGTAGTTCAACAAATACAATCCAGATACAAAAACAAAACCGAAACAACAACTAAACGATAATGAGGGACCATTTCCGCCAAAAAGGACACGGGTGCACTATTGCAAAAGGTGGTAGGCTCTCCAGTTCCATCCCATCAACCAAAGGATAAACCCATGAAGTATATATTTCGATAAATAGCTTATCCGACAACAAAAAATAAATTATCCATGACGATACAATATTACTGTCCCATTACAATACTCAAACTATAAACAAATAGTTGATCAAATAACATATACAAAGAACAAACAACGGAAAAAAAAATTCGCATCCGGCCCCCGCAACGCGGGGGTTCCCCACCTAGTTTAATATAAATTACGTGTTATGTGTGCATATTATTTGTGTTCTTGATATCTATGTTGGAGGAACAAAATATACATGTTTTATTTTATTTAAACTATACATGTATTTTATACCTATAAAAATATTGGGTAAAGATGGGTTGATGAATGATGAGAAATGAAAGATGAAATAGATGAACATTGGCAGCTATGAACTTAGTGCCTGATAGATAAACCTTGGCAGCTATCGACTTAGTGCCAAATAAATAAACCCTGACAGCTATGGACTTAGTGCCAAATAGATAAACCTCGACCATTATGGACTTAGTGCCTTACAAATGAACATTGGCAGCTATGGACTTAGTGTATTACAAATGAACGTTGGTAGCTATGGATTTAGTGTTGTATAAATGGATATTGGTTGCTATGGACTTAGTACATGTTGGATGAACTCTGACAGCGATGGACTTCGTGCATATTCCTTAGGACAATCATTAGGAATGAATAAATGATGGATAGATGATTCTTAGGGTAGATCCTTAAGAATAAAGAAGATAATAGGGATGGGAAGTTGGGTTAATTGTTTGATGATGAAACATAATAGCTTTATTATTGTGGGTTGAAAACCCTATGTACTCACTAGGTTTCCCAACCTGACCCACTCAGTTTATTTGTATCACAGGTGTCGATACGAAGCCACATTACAATGAGATATTAAAGGAGATGTAAATCACTAGTGTAAATGAATTTAAGGTCTGTTTATGCTTATGTTTTTGTATTGATGATGACATCACAATGTTTTAATACAAACAAAATACATTTCTTCGAAAATGATTTGATAATATATCTATCATGTTTTTTGGGAACAAATTCCACAATATTATTTTTTTTAAAATGAATACTCTGATTTTCAAATAAGCATAAATAAAAATTTTAAAATGACCGTGAATTTGGGGATGTCACAATTGGTATTAGATCATTAGTTTAAGGGAACTAGGAGTAAGAATTTATTTCTAGACTTAAACTTAGAATGCTAAGCGATGATTGTGAGGAGTGTGGCTATTACATTTTAAGTAGTGCACCTAAATTGATACAAGCACTAGCTTACTTTAGGATTAGATACCTAAATTGCTTTTATGTGCTAAATGATTTATGTTATAGCCTTATATGCTTTGTGATGCTATTATTTGATCGGATCCATGATCTATTGTCGACCGGATCTGAAAATTTTATGTGTTCAAATTTCTAAACGTTTAATGACGATGTTAGAACTGGCATGTAACTTTTTGGAGCAATAAGGAAGATTACACATCTAAACCTTCTTTATCTTAAATTTCTTGTCTTGAAGAAATATTACAGTGTATGCAACGTCATGATAAGGACTCATACCTGACTGAGCAAATAGAGGAAATAAGAAAGTTGTCGATAGTGAATGATACCTATCGGAAGATACTGTAAGAGAGGTATCTTGCCTTTAGAATGTGTCTAATAAATAATATGTCTAGTATGGGATAAGTACACTTTCAATTGGCAAAAAGAATGAAATTTTGGTATAATCCATGAAGTTATCCCATCGTCTGGCATTTCCACCACCAACCGAGTTGAAGCAGAGTTGATGATTGAAGATACGCATGGAAGAAGTCCTAGTAGAGTCTAGGAAATTTTTTATGATTATTTGGACACATTCGTAATTGTTAAATCGTTTTGTGATTTTAGGAAATAAGAAGTTGGAGAACTTCGAGACAATACTTGGGATGAGTATGTATAGGTGTGAATGGTAGTAGAGGCATATACTGCTAGAAGCACATAACTCACAATTGGATCAGAGAAAGTTGCAAGGTTAACAAGGCACTAGTAATTGATCCCGTTTTGTTCCTGTTTGTCGTTACCGTCATTTCGGTAATGACTAAGAAGATAATTATTATTCTGACCCTAGTGGTTATATCAAATCGAGTCCGACTAAGATGAGTATGTTAAATGTATCACAGAACCAAGTTCGATGTAGCATCTGACTTAAGCCAGAAGATTCAAATGAAATATAATCAATCAAACCATAAATATATCATGTAATTGAACCTTGACATGCATAAAATAAATGCATAGCTTGTAGTCTCACATTTAAAAAATAGATATGTTGATAGATTCGTATGATACTTTTAGCGAAAGTTCAATTTTTGACGATAAAAAAATTGGTTAATATTGTTTATATAAAATAATCAACAAACATACTTTATTACATTAAAAGATAATAAACATTTTTTTCATGCTATATATATATATATATATATATATATATATATATATATATATATATATATATATATATATTCTATGGAAAACAAAAACCCTAAAAAAAGCGCTAATTTTTTGGGAGAATTTCATATATGCCCTTCTTAAATATCAAAATATCATATTTACCCAACATAATTTCTAAATTTCATATTTACCCTTCATAAACTTTCTAAATATCATATATGTCCTTTTTAAACATCAAAATACCATATATGCCCTTCTTAAATATCAAAATATCGTACATGCATTTTTTAAACATCAAAATATCAATAATAATATCTACAATATCCTCCATCTACAAAATGATAATAATCAACAACAACAAAAACTAAACAATCAAAATATACATTCCATAGAAAGGATTAAAGATAAATCTTTTTGTCTGTCAAGTGGTCGACATTCCAACAATTTACAAGTTCACATTCCATTATCATAGATAAGATTGTTAAATTTATTAATTATTATAATAATTCTAAGGTATAAAAATGATTATAAAATATTAAAAACATTATAAAAATGATTTGGGCAAATATGATATTTTGAAGGTTTATGAAGGGTAAATATGATATTGAGAAATTAAATTTGGTAAATATGATATTTTGAAGTTTAAAAGGGACATATATGAAATTCTCCCCTTTTTTTGAATGGGGTAATAGATAAAACAAAAAAAAAAAAAAAGATCCTAGCAAGCAGTTAGGGCTAAAACGAGACAATTATATCGAAATGTTCAAAATAGGATTTTGGAGCCATAAAATTCTAAGAAATACGAAATTTATGTTTCTGGTGAGCAACCCAATTAAAAGAAAAGGCAACAATATCATCAAATAATTAATCTTGTTTAGCTTTCGTATAATCAAACACACATATGTTTCTGAAATTCCAAATAGTCCAGCAGGTTGTGCTAAAATTAGCCTCCAACACCAATTTTTTTACTAGACGACAAGTGCATCACATCCAAGAAAGACTTGAAACCTCCAACTGATATCAACAAAGTGCTATCAATATCATACCATTGGCTCAGTTTCCGAATCAAAGTTTTTGCTACCCTACACTCCACAAATAAATGATCAACTGTCTCAACTTGATCTCTACATATAGGACAAAGAGAGTTCAGAATATTAACCCCTCTAAGCATCAAGTTATCTCTAGTAGGAAGCTGATTCAAAGAAAGTCTCTAACTAAAAATATTTACTTTAATAGGGAGTACTTTATTCCACCTTGTTTCCTCCACACCATGAGATAAAGACAAATTATCAATTACAACCCTTGTATCTTTAACAGTAAAGTCAACATTATTAGCAATATCCTATACCCAAACATCCTTATTGCTAGTAAGGTAACATTATCCAAATCTTTAACAAAGCTGAGTGGTGGACGGACTGAGCTCGACCACTCAGATCAGATCTCTATCTCCATTTCCAATCCCCGGCTTCACGTCTATCTGCAATAAGACAGTTAACACTAAAATCAAGAGATGCCAATAATTTACTTCTAAAGCATCATTAGCAACCAAACATCCTTCCAAAAAAATGTATTTCTACCATCACCAATAGATTTCTTCAGAGAAGATAACGGGATAATTTGTCTATAATGAAGATTCATTGAATCTACAATAGAAGAGCAAACACCTTTAACTGGTAAACATTTACGAAGATCGAACCCTACAATGTGACCATTTATAGATCTAATAACTTGAACCCATAATGCATATGGGTTTTTGACCATCTTCCATATCCATTTTAACAACGACGCTTCATTAAAAGCCCTCAAGCTTCCCACTCCTAACCCTCCATTAATTTTAGAAGCTAAATTCATCTTCCATTTAACCCATGAAATACATGTTTCATCTTGATCTGCCCCCTAAAAGAATTTAGCTCTAGAAGATTTGAGAACCTCAGCAACTTTAATCGGCATCTTTATCTGCCCCATAAAAGAATTTAGCTCTAGAAGATTCGAGAACCTCAACAACTTTAATCGATATCTTAAAGATCAAAAAATAATAAATACCCAAAGAGCCCAACACCAAGCGAATAAAAGTATAGCTCCCTCCAACTGAAAGCATTTTAGATTTCCACCCATTAAATTTTGATCTAAATCTTTTGAAAATAGGCTCCTAACTTTCCATACACGACATATTTAGATCAACTAGAACACCAAGATACTTACATGGGAAAAAAAACCAGCCTCACACATTGCCATTATTGCAAAACCGTAAACCTCCAAATCAATGACACTGACCCTAAAAATCTTTGATTTATGAACATTGATTTGAAGACTTGAAATTTTTTAAGATAAGAACAAGATTTTTAACATTTTGTCTTGTCGAATCACCTATAAAGATGACGTCATCTACATATAGTAGATAAGAAATTGGAATCTAACTGGCACCAAATTTTATAGGTTTAAACAACTCCGAGTTAAATCACATTAGACATAGCGACATTTAGGGCCTCCATGATAAGAAGAAAAAGAAAATGAGATAATAGATCTCCTTGTCTAAGACCTCTCTCCAAGTGAAATTTCACCATAGTGTTTCCATTAACCAAAACCGAAGACTTTGAGGAAACAAGACAAGCTTTGATCCAAGAAATCCAGTTAACACTGAATAAAATACATCACCTTGATAAGAAAATCTCATGACACAGAATCATAAGCTTTTTCAAAATCTATCTTACAAATCATGGTTTTCTTTTTCACCTTCTTGAACCAAGAAACCACTTTGTTTAATAACAAAGGCCCATCCATGATTTGTCTACCTTTTATAAAGGCGGATTGTTGAACACTAACCACTGAGGCCACAACCAAAGCTAGATGATTAGCAAGAGTTATAGGTATAATCTTATAAATAACACCAATAAGACTAATAGGTCTACAATCTTTCACCAACAGCGAATCCTTCACCTTAGGAATCAAAGTGAAAGCAGAAGAATTACATCCCGGAGAAATGTATTTTTCAAAAAATCCCTCATGAAGATGAAGATATCATCCTTTAATAGATCACAAAAAAGTTTAACAAAAAAAAATAACCTATCAAGACCTGGGGCTTTATCATCTATGCAATCCCATACAACATGCTTTATTTCATCTTCAGAAAACGGTCTGTCAAGGCCATCTTTTTTATTTTCATATTATACATACATATATATACATATATATATATATATATATATATATATATATATATACATACATATATATACATACATACATATATATATATATATATATATATATATATAGTATAACACCTGTAGTTTGAGGAGTAACTTTGGGTGTAAATCACCTTTTGGGGATTACACAGAACGTGTTGGACGCACCAACATGGCGTGTCAAGATAAGAAAAGACGTGGGTCTCATTGAGAGCAAAACGACGTGCTACCTCCTGGAACACGACGTGCTGGTCGCTGGAAACGAAACCCGAAACCCTAATCTTCCGGGTTTGCTCCCTATTTAAAGGAATGAGATGGCTAGGGTTTCTTCACCCTCATCCCCCATCAGCCCTCAAGCCCTGAAGGAAACCCTAATCATCGTCCCCTCGCATTTGTGAGGTAGTGTGGTGTTTTTGGATCCAAAGAAGGAAGAGATTGGTAGAAGGAAGGCAAGATCCAGTAAGCAAGTCCCTCATCTTTTAGCTTGGCTCTCTTCTGGACCTTTGTAAGTGTTCAAGATCTGATTTTTATCATTTCATGTTGCTAGATCTTGGTTTTTCTCCCTTTAGATTCTTATTCGTGAGAGTAGGAACAGTTAGTGTTGGGTTATGAGCATTCTAACACTCCTAAGTGTACATGCAACCCTAAATATCTTGGATCTATGTTTTCTCTATTATACATGCAAATATGAACATCCAAGGTATTATCCTAATCTAGCATACAAAATAATGGATATAACAAGATAGAATACATACCTCTTTGATAGTGCTTGTCTTCATGAAGCTTGAGTGCTTAGTGCCCCAAGTGTGACACCTCAAATGGTTCACACAACACCATAAGCACTTGGAATAACTTAGAGAGAAATTAGAACACTTCATGAAATCGTGTAGCCCTCATACATACACATAGTGTAACGATTTCTTGAGCCATGGGTTTCTTTTATATGGTGGCTATTAGGGTTACACCATGTAACTCATGACTTTACCCATTCCTTATGCTCCATGGATTTTAACCTCCATGGAATATCCATGGGTCACCCCATGGACTTAGTCCAACATAAGGAATCTTGGATCACAAGCCCACATATATAAGAATGAATGATTTACACAATCAACCCATATATTTAATTAGTCTTCTTTTGATCACTTAATTAATTATAGATTAATTCTTGATCAATACTAATTAAATAATCTCATTATTCTTATTATTAATATACTAGAACTTATAATATATTAATAACCGTAAGTGTCTTATTTCTCTCATTATAGTCTATCCAAGTGCATGATGCCATGCAACCCAAATGGACCATGCCGGGTCGGGTCAAGTCTTACCAATTATAGTTATGGACTTAGACATTAATCCAACAGTCTCCCACTTGGATAAGTCTAAAACTATTATTGCGTATGACTTCAGAAACCAACTAGCAATCGTAGCTCTCAAAAGCTTCTGTCGAACTCTAACCTTGTAGATGAACTCTGATCTTTATCAACGACTTGTCCATTAGATAAGGGATCATATATTCCTCCATTCTAGATATCATATGGACTGAGACATGGATTATAATCATTCTCTCTGTCCATTAGTTGTTTCCCGATTTCCGATTTATGACGACTGACTAATTGAACAAATCAAATCAGTCCTGGCCCGGCCGAGCACTTCCATTTGTCATCATCAAATCATCGAGGGGCCCACAGATATCGCTTTTATCCCGAAGGTAAAAGAAATGGATAAACTTCGACTCATATGGCTTGTTCTACTACTTATTGAATCATACACAAAGACACATTTTATAACATCGAGTTACCAATGCGTTTCGTGTAATCAATGTACTATCAACTCATAGTAACAACTCATATCTCTAGGTTTGAAGAATATAAGATATTATCGTCTCATGATCACTCGTGATAAAACCCATGAAGTGATTCCAATGAGCGCGGGTTGAATCCAATACTCAGAACTTATGAGCACTCATGAGTGTTGTAGCCCTTTGTCCAACAACTTAGACCTCTACAAGCCAACCCATGACAGTCTTAATTCATATCTACTTCCAACATATGACCGACTGTGGATGGTTTGAATAACTTAGTCATTCCGGAAGAATAACCTAGCTTATTCGGGAAGTCAAAACATGCAAAGTGAAACACAATAATAATTGAATCCAATATGGTCTCAGAACTTATGAATATAAATAAAACACCTTTTATTTATCACCATATGATTACACATTATTTATTGTATACTGTTTCAGCTATCAACATTATTCTTGAATTTAAAACAATAGTTGTCCCATGCTCTAAGCATGTACACTATGTTTTCTAAACACTAGTCATGCCATACACCAAGTATGCATACTATGTTTGTCTATGATCTCTACTTTGTGAACTAGATCAATTGAACATAATCTTCAATGATTCTCTTTTCACACTCCCAAATCCTTACTGCAAATGCAAGAATTCCAAATTCATGTCATTTACTGAAATCTGTTAGATTCTAAACTTATATGCATTGATCCTCTTGTAATGATTATGCACAAAGTCAGAAAGACTTAACAACAATCATTACAGAGCATTCCAAAGGAGATCAAGTCCTTGGAACCATCCTTCTTGCATTAAGTTTCCTTAATCTTACACAGATTGAAAATTCTAACTTTGAAACATTTCCAGATTCCATTTCGACTATCACTTCTGAACAAGAGTTGCCTCCTTACAGATTATGTCAATATGGTCCTTCCAGAATTATTACTATACTTCTAACTGTCCTTGAGCAACCAATCTTTGGTAAACCTTAGATTGTCCTCGACAATTGTTTAATCCTTTTAGTCATATCCAGTTCTAAACCTTTTCCCTTCTTAATGCCCTAGGCATTTGGAAAATTTTAGAACGGATGAATATATAGCACATGTAATCGATTGTAACGTCCGAAAAACACAACCAAGTTAAAATTTTCAAAACAACCCAATTTTCATTAAAATGTTTACAAAAAGGTTTTCCATACAATTCATTTAAGTATTCCCAGAATCATGTTGTTACGAAATCATGAGGAGCGGTATGATCGCGCCTTCGCCTTGCCACAGTCTCCTGAAGAACCTGAAAAAACATTAAACCACAACTGTAAGCCTGAAAGCTTAGTGAGATACCCCCAAGATACCAACCACGTATACGCCCTTCCAGGCTACGACCTTCCAGTCCAAAACATATAAATCATACATAACATAACAGAACATAGTACAATCATGCATATCGGGTCTATCGTGACTGGTCCGCCGTATCGGGCCTTCAGTCCATCGGATCCATCCTCCGGGTCTAATCATGTCCTTCGAGTCTACAGTGGGGTTGGTCCGCCCGCATCGGGCCTTCAACCCACCTGGTCCACTCTCTGAGTCTACAGTGTGACTGGTCCGCCCGCATCGGGCCTACAGTCGGCCTGGTCCACTCTCCGAGCCTCGGCACGTCTGGTCCGCCCACGTGGGGCCTACAGCCTATCCGGACCGCTCACTGGGCCTTCGGAACAACCGGTCCGCCCTGGGTATCTTGGCCTACAGCACAAAGCAGGACCCGCCTCAACCCATCTCTAGTCCAGACAACCGTGTGCACAAAACATACATTCATATAATAGTCATAATCAACAAACCGAGTAAACAGATCACATAGCATATCATTACCCTAACCGGGCTGCCGACCTAGCCGGTCACTAGCATAGCATCACTATGCATATCGAGTTACTGACCCTAACAGGGTCCCCCTAGCATGCACCATCCTAACTACCAGGATGCAGACACAACCAACAACAACATGATAACCGTAACTGAATCTCAATACAATAAAGGGCCGACCTTGGTGCCTTAGACCCTGTTGATATAGTGAGGATAACTCACCTCGAAACTGATGGTTGAAAAGATAAGATCCCGCTGCTCCAAACTCTGACACAACTCCTCCACTGAACATCAAACAACAACCCAATAAATTCCCATAATTACCGAAATACCCCTGGAAGACAACTGATCAACCCTGGACAAGTCAAAGTCAACCCCTGACTGACCCTACTCGCCGAGTCAACCCGATGACTCGCCGAGTCCATAAAATTCTGAGTCCACCCGCACCCAACTCACCGAGTCATCCCTTGACTCACCGATTCATCGACTCAACCAGAAATATTGGGACTCCCTTGACAAGACTCGCCGAGTCCAAATGGACTCGTCGAGTTCAAGGCCATCTTCAACCTACTCGCCGAGTTGTTCTTCCAAATCGTCGAGTCCCAGGCCATCTTCAAGCAACTCGTCGAGTCTACCCATGTGACTCGTCGAGTACCTCCGTTCTGAATCCATCCAGAAGCATCTCAGGCCATGCAATTAATCCAAAACATAGATCCAACCTCCTATAATCCATCCATCACGTAAAGTGGCAAACTTTACGTGAGTCTAACGAGATCTAAGCCATTTTCACCTTAGAACCAAGGTTTGGGACATGGTAGCTTCATTAACAACACAAGGATTGGGGCTTTAATGCTCTTAATGTCTTCTCCACTCCAGATCTGAGGTAGCAACCTCAGATCCATCCTCCAATATCAAAGTATCACACAACCAAGCACCCCACACAACCCAAAATGATGGAATTAGAAATGCACAGCCTAAGGACGAAGATATTACCTCCAAAAGATGCCTCAATAGCAGCCAAACTCGAATCCAAGCAAAGCCCTTTGATCCAAGCCACTTCTCCTTCAAGATCTCTTCAATCAACACCTCTCCAAGCTCTAATTTGCTCCACAAATGATCTCTCCACGAATTTAGGGCTTCTGGAACTCAAGGGGGGAATAAGGGAGGCTGTGGAGTGGTGTAAGGCTCTTTATATAGGGCTCAACCCCGGAAATTAGGGTTTTCTTCATACAGCACCTACTCGCCGAGTCCACCCCATGGACTCGCCGAGTAGGCCACTTGACACGCGACCATGACCGCGACCTGACTCGCCGAGTCATCCACGGACTCACCGAGTCACCCTCTGAAACTTACACTTTCAGCCCTTCCACTCTACTCTTGCGATTCCGGGATGTTACATCGATCCTATATCCGAAGCATATGGGACACGATTCATGATGTCTCACATAAAGACTAAACCAGTCTTTTGCTATAACATTTCCATTTCAATTCGCCAAGTTCTCATAATTCAGATTATGAAAAGGGATGCCGTAATCATAATCGAATTTAAGAACGCAAATAATGGACCCATATATAGAATTTCCTTATGTTGAGCCATTCCAACATGAAATTCATATATATCCTTGACTAAATGATTAAAACCTCACGATCTAAGCTTATAGATTTGAGATGAAGTATAATTTCCTCTCCCTTAATTATAGCAAAACAACTTTTTCCCAATTGAAACCTTTTGTTTTCTATAATTAACATTGCTAACTTGCGATCTTTATCATAATTATCATGCTCCCACTAACATGATGATTATTAGCATAACACTTATGCTCCCACTAGCTTTGACATGTACTCAGAAAGCTCGACTTCTAGAAATCAATACTTTATTGACTTTCTGACCAAAGTTCAGATTTCTGATACTAGATTGTTTTGATAAGACTTTATCAAAAACATACACCTTCCTTAGATAGCTTATGGGTGTGTCAAAACAATTTTAAGAACTATGAAAAGGGATGCCGTAATCATAGTCTTGATCGTTTTGACCTTTGCCATTTCTCACAAGTTCAAGTTAGTGTGCCGGTAAACCACACACGCTCCACTAACGACTTTGAGATCACAATTGCTATCTAGCTAAAATCTACTTAGTGGAAGTGTTTCCTCACCATCATTTTCATGAATCGGAGAGAAACCTTATGACACTTAGATTTAATGGTGTATGTGTTCTTATCCATGTGAATTGTCAAAATCATAGTCACAAGACAAGGATAATGACAAATCCAAACTCATATGGACTGAACTCAATCTTAATTTCTTGCCACCTGGCAGCTTAAGGGCCTGCAATTGCTTCCAAGTTGTTGTGCAACACATTGAGAACTCTAAGAACTCATATGCAAAGCCAACTTTAACTAGAATGGGTACAGAATATGTTAACACGATAGGTTATAAACCTCAAGTCGTGTGCTAGTGAAGAACTTCAGGTTTCATTCTTGATTAGTTCTTGAGAATTTCAAGACCTTTAAGACTCCCACTGTCCTCTTGACCTATAAGACTCCCTTGTCAAACATGCAAGAGATCGTACGGATTCTAATCAAGACAAACACTTCACACAATTGGCCTTAGTTGGTCTTTGTTTTATCCAAAACATCACAACTTACCAATTTCAAATGTACAAGAGTAGAAACTTTTACTCTTACATTTGTCAAGTGTTTTAAACCTTCTTTAAGACATGTCACTCAAATTACAATCTTGGAGTATGACTCTAAGACTTGTATTGGAACGAAGTATGACTCATCTTCTTGATTTAACCATTTCAACAATTCAAGATCCCTTCTTCTTAGTCATAAGAATGCACTAAGACTTCCTTAGAGAACTAATTTTGATATGGTTTCTTAATCATTAAGATGATCACAAAACTGATACTAAAGTACTCTCCCATCTTTTCAGATTTGAGAAACTTTTATCCTTTTTCCTAATTTGATTCTTCTTATTCACTCTGCCTTACATTGGAACCTTTTCCAATGTCTCAGAGTTACACTTAAGCATGTAAGTATAATCATATTTACTGAGCTTTAGTAAACTATGACGAATAGTCTTATTAATCTTTTGTGGTGGACTTAATCAGTGCACATGACTATGTACTCGATCCCTTAGTCCATTACTTGACTCACACATCCATGTGAATAAGTAATTAGTCTTAATTTTTCCAATACTTGAAAGTTCTCATTCATCATGCTATACAACTCGCATGATTCCAAGTCCCGGTCCAATTGGGACTTTGGATGATGAGAATCTTTCCTTATTTGGTAAATTTAGACATTACCACAAATGAAAGAATCAATTTCATATTTCCACTCTTGCTATTAATGGAATCATATAAGCAACAATTTTTCCTCAAATGCCATTGTAAGGATATTTTTAAAATAAATAAAATCAAAATTTTCTTTTTATTTTAAAACTATGCGGAAAAACTTATCCTTACAATCCATATGAAAACTTGTTGTTATCTATTCCTTAGCAATATCTCATAACTCCTAAGAAGTAGCTCAAGAATCCGATCTTCAAACTACGCGATAGAAATCCATCTACGCGATCAGATTCAGCATATCCTTTCTTTAAGTTCCTTTACTTTTCTTTGATTCTTAAAACATTACCATGTGACCCAGTCACATCATGTATCAGGAATCTCAGAATAGAAACTTAACAGAGTTAGATAGTGGACTTTACCTGAAGTAGAGTCAAACTTTTTGACTTTAACATCCTTAGGTAAATTTGGCAGCTTCGCAACCAATGCCCCTTCCTTTTGGCAATATAAGCATATGGACCCTTTGATAATGGTACACGGGACTATCACAGGCTTAGCTTTTCTCTTTACCATTTGTTCAACCGAGTTGACTATGGCCGATCCCTTTCCATTGGGAAGAGAATGCTTTTTCTGTATTTCCAGTGTCACCATTGTCAATGTCCATAAAGTTTCAGGAAGTTGATCTTAACAATAGATAAGATCATTAAGGGTCTTGTCATAGTCTATTTCATAGGTGTCCCAAAGGAACTCACTATGTGACTTAGAAAGTGATTAAACCACCAACTTTCTCAAGACTTTGACACCCAACTCTCCCGGCTTGTCAATATGTGACTACATCTCCAAGATGTGACCACACCAAGACCTTGCCTTGCCAATAGGGCTAGAGTGACTTTAAACTTTTAAAGAACTTGTGGGGTAGGGAGAATAATTTGGAGGAGGTGAAAGAAGTATGAAATCCATGGGACATCATCTTCATTTAGGAAAGCTTGTTTCAAGAGATTTGGGAAGATCATAAATGTCTAAACCAGACATGTTATGGGAGATATTCAAGATAGTTGATCTTAAAGTCCTTAATATGACACCCAATATGAAATATTAAGGCTAGGACCCAACAAACTATTTTATAACTTAGAAGAGGTATGCCGTAATCCAAGCTATAAAACAATTTGAAGGTAGGTGAATGACGATTCACCAATTTCCACCAAGATAAACGAAATGTATTATTAGGTTTTAATTGGATTTGAAACTCCTAGATCTTTTGAGATTCATTGAACTGTTCAATGGCATGTTTCAATCTCGAGTGTGCCCTTCAGGTTTTGTGACTGGGATGCCGAGGATCACAAAACAAGGTGTGAAGTAACCATGCAAATTACTGGGTACCCTTAAGTGTTTATCCCTCAATCGATGTGCCGGTTAACCACACACGCTCCATCGATACTATGATAAACATTAAGTTACCCTTTGCCTACCTTGTTAAATACGAGTTAGTGTGCCGGTTAACCACACACGCTCCACTAACCAACTTAAACAAAGTGCAAAGTGTAATTTCATGGATTAGCACCTTCTTCACATTTTTCTAAGTAACTAAGATTGAGAATTATTAAGAGTTTAGTTACTTAGTATTTATCATTAATACTTTTAATGAAGGGAGAATTATAGTCCTGTCAAACCCGTTCGGCTAACGACCCTCCACCAGTCAAGCAAGCGGTGGGTGAGAGTGGACACCCATTAAGTTGCCATTTTATAGGCAACAACCTTATACCCACCTTATAGACCGGCTTCGTGAATGAGGCGTACTAGCGGTAAGACCGACTTTACTCTTATACATATATATATTATTAACTTATAATATTATAAAGTATAAGGGTTGAATTTTAACTTTTAAAATTCTAAGGGCTAACTTGGAATTAAAGTATTCATAAGAGAAAACTTTACAAATTCCAAAACTTGAGGGCAAGTTTTGAAACTATTCAAAACTAATTAATTCCATAACTCATGTATTTAAAGTAGTTTTAATCCAAAAACTCTTCAAGTTCCATAACTTGTGGATAAATTATGGAAGACTTTAAACTAATAAAGAATTAACTTTTCTTTATTTTATAACTTATGGAATTAATTAAGGTTACATTATATATATATATATATATATATATATATATATATATATATATATATATATATATATATATTATTTAATGAAGAGACTCTTGGTCAGGACAAATTATGGAGTCATAACTCCAATTAATTAGAACTAGACTCTTCATTTTTGTAACCTTTGCCAATTTTATGAGTTTTATGAGACTTAAATGTGACTTTTCATATAACTTGAGGACAAGTTACAAAAACACATTTTAGAATCAACTCTTAGATTAAGATGGATTAAAAACAACTTTTTCACTCAACTTTTTTATTAATCTAAGCAACTCATAAGAACAAGATAATTCAAATCAAACTTTTTTCATGTAATTAGTCTAACCTTTAAACTAATACAAAACATGAATCTATTGACAATTATCTTTGAAAATGGATTAGCATGAACATTATCACATTAAAAACAAGTTTATAAGTTCAAAAACAACTTAGGGTAATGTTCCTAGTCCATTTCTAGCCAAAAACCTCGAAGATATGCTGTCTGGGGTCCAACTCGTCGAGTGCATGAACACAACTCGGCGAGTTGGATGCATTTTGCCTTGGACTCGTCGAGTCCCTTCATGGACTCGGCGAGTCAGCTGGGCTGACAGCATCAAAACTCGATTTTTCAGCTTCTATTGCAGGTATAACAAGAAAACAAGCCTAGGCTCTGATACCACTGTTGGGTTATGAGCATTCTAACACTCCTAAGTGTACATGCAACCCTAAATACCTTGGATCTATGTTTTCTCTATTATACATGCAAATATGAACATCCAAGGTATTATCCTAATCTAGCATACAAAATAATGGATATAACAAGATAGAATACATACCTCTTTGATAGTGCTTGTCTTCATGAAGCTTGAGTGCTTAGTGCCCCAAGTGTGACACCTCAAATGGTTCACACAACACCATAAGCACTTGGAATAACTTAGAGAGAAATTAGAACACTTCATGAAATCGTGTAGCCCTCATACATACACATAGTGTAACGATTTCTTGAGCCATGGGTTTCTTTTATATGGTGGCTATTAGGGTTACACCATGTAACTCATGACTTTACCCATTCCTTATGCTCCATGGATTTTAACCTCCATGGAGTATCCATGGGTCACCCCATGGACTTAGTCCAACATAAGGAATCTTGGATCACAAGCCCACATATATAAGAATGAATGATTTACACAATCAACCCATATATTTAATTAGTCTTCTTTTGATCACTTAATTAATTCTAGATTAATTCTTGATCAATACTAATTAAATAATCTCATTATTCTTATTATTAATATACTAGAACTTATAATATATTAATAACCGTAAGTGTCTTATTTCTCTCATTATAGTCTATCCAAGTGCATGATGCCATGCAACCCAAATGGACCATGTCGGGTCGGGTCAAGTCTTACCAATTATAGTTATGGACTTAGACATTAATCCAACAGTTAGATCTCATAAAGTTTGCAACTTTATGAATCCCCAGGTCAAGGTGATCTTGTAGAGTATTGGATCTAGCTTATAGTTGATTTTTGATGTCATGCATTGAGATTAGTACACAATCCTCATTATTGACCTAATATGGGTTCAAGACATGCATTGGACATGCATGTCTATGAAGCACTGACCTTTGGGATGGTTTTGGTGCTAGAATCTCTTCTAGAAAGTACTGGGCATCAACTTTATGGATTGAGTGCTTATTGGTTAAGTCCTTGCATCTTTTTCCTCCATCATATCATTTTGGTCCAGATCTGAGCTTTGGATCTCTGGGAATCGAAGGAAACAACTTAATAAATTAAGCTATTGGAAATTTGACAAACATGATTCGTTGGCTGGGGTTTTCCCGACTGTTTGGATGTGGAAGGAGCACGACGTGTTTGCAAGGCAACACAGCATGTTGGAGTCAACATGGACTGTTGAGTTTGACCAAGTTTGACCTTGAAGGGTATTTTGGGTATTTTTGTATTTTGGGATTTTGATGGTTATTGGTCATTTGGATGGGTAGGTATTGGTTGGAGCTGAGATTCAGAATCGGGACCTCATCAACTATAGATCAGATCGAGAGGTGAGTTTTCCTCACTGTACTTACGGGTCGAAGGCATCAATGTCGGCCCATTGGATTGGTATCTCGTTATGCATGTTGTTATACTATTATGATATGTTAGATCGATATCCTAGTAGATAGGATGCTATTATGTTGGTATAATCTGTTAGATCGGTATCCTGGTAAATAGGATGTTATTATACTATTATGATCTATTAGATCGGTATCCTGGTAGATAGGATGTTGTTATGCTGTTATGATCTGTTAGATTGGTATCCTGGTAGATATGATGTTGTTATGTTGTTATGATGTGTTAGATCGGTATATTGGTATATAGGATGTTGTTATGCTGTTTTGATATGTTAGATCGGTATCCTTGTAGATAGGATGATGTTATGCTTAGTAATCTGTAAGATCTATCGGTTTGTTATTGGCTAATTAACTGCATGATTATTTGTTATATATATATATATGTGTGTGTGTGTGTGTGTGAGAGAGAGAGAGAGAGAGACGACGACGGTATGAGTGGTTGGGTTGAAGCAGACCTGCTTTGTGCTAAAGGCCAAGAGACCCAGTGTGACCCAGATTGACTGAAGGCCAGTGAGGCGTACCAGTCATGACGAAGGCCCAGAGAATGATCCAGATAGTTTGAGGCCCGACGAGGCGATCTAGTCATGCTGAAGGTTCTGTGAGTGGCCCAGATAATCTGAAGGCCCGGTGAGGCGGTCCAGTCATGTTGAAGGCTTTGTATGCATGTTTTTTGTTGTATATGCTATTTATTGTGTGTTGGTACTTTGGGGGAACTTACTAAGTTTGATGCTTACAATTTTGGTTTATGGTTTCAGGTACTTTAGTGGACCGTGGCAAAAGGTGAAGGTGTGACCGTACACATCCTCGTGTTTTTGTAACTTATGATTTCTGGGAAACTCTAATAATAAAAATGTTTTGAAAACTATGTTGTAAATGATTCCAATTTTGAATAATGTTTAAGAAACAATGGTTTTTGTAAATACCTCTTTAGTGAATGAGTTTTTTTTGAAAAGTTAAAATTTGTTGAAATTTTTTGGATGTTACACAGTGTATTCATTTAAACATCTCAGTCAAGGTTGTCAAAATCGTGATCTTGATTTTAGGATCGTACGATCGTAGCTATATATATATATATATATATATATATATATATATATATGTGTGTGTGTGTGTGTATGTGTGTGTGTATGTGTGTGCGACATGGGGGTATGAGTGGTTGGGTTGAAGCGGACCTGCTTTGTGCTGAAGGCCAACATACCCAAGGTGACCTAGATAGACTGAAGGCTAGTGAGGCGAACTAGTCATAACGAAGGCCTAGAGAATGATCCAGATAGTTTGAGGCGGTCCAATCATGTTGAAGGTTCTGTGAGTGGTCCAGATAATCTGAAGGCCCGGTGAGACGGTCCAGTCATGTTGAAGGTTCTGTATGCATGTTGTTTGTTGTATATGCTATCTATTGTGTGTTGGTACTTTGGGGGAACTTACTAAGTTTGATGCTTATAATTTTGGTTTATGGTTTCAGGTATTTCAGTGGACCGTGCCAACGTGAAGGCGTGACCATACACATCCTCATGTTTTTGTAACTTATGATTTATGGGAAACTCTAATAATAAAAATGTTTTGAAAACTATGTTGTAAATGATTCATATTTTGAATAATGTTTAAGAACCAGTGGTTTTTGTAAATACCTCTTTAGTGAATGGGTTTTTTTTTTTTGAAAAGTTAAAATTTGTTGAAATTTTTGGGATGTTACACATAGTGTATTCATTTAAACATCTCAAGCAAGGTTGTCAAAATCGTGATCTTGATTTTAGGATCGTACGATCGTAGCTATAAAAAATGAACCAGATTGTATACAAATTGTATTTAGGGTATGATCGTTGGTAAAATCGTAGGATCGTAGAATAAGGATCCGATCCTATCCGAACCTACATTAATTTGATTTTTTAAAAAAACATTAATTTATAACTTTATGTATTTTAACCTTTACCAGTTTATCGTTTATCATTTTGTGTCGTGAGTTGTGACTAATGTTTTAAAGTTTTTATGGCTTTTGAACAAAAAACTGAATGTTTAATATATTTTTCATGTTTAAGATTAGAAGTTATAATTATGTTTTACTTTGTGGGATCTTAGGATCCTAGTCCCGATCTTGCAAACCCATAAAAGTTCCTATGTATGATCCCGATCTTGATAACATTGATCTTAGTATACATACACCACGAGTGACGTGGCATGAAGGCCACATCATTCATACCAGCCCCTAGTTGGTATGGAGCAATGTTCATTTCTTGGTGTGGCCATGTCAATATGAGAAGAAGAGTAAGTTTTCCAAGGGAAAAAAAGCATGACAAGAAGGGTTAAAAAAATTAACTTAAACTTTTTAACCACTTTACTTATAAGTACTACCATTTCACTTAATTTTTTTATGCTAGTATTTTCTCTCACTACTACACACCAAGATAAAGATATATATATATATATATATATATATATATATATATATATATATATATATATATATATATATATATATATATATATATATATACCAACTTACCAACTTACTCTCCCATCATAGCACAATACCACAATACTCCACCAATGAAGTGAAACCAAAATCTTGATGGTCCATTTTCCTTAAGACACTACCACCCACTCAATTTCCGAGTTTAGATTCACCACAAATGTGGCTTTTTGAACTTGCTATAAAGCTCCCATATCTCACGAAACAATATTTTTCAACAACCTATCCGATAATAATTTTTTCCAACAACCAACATTGGAATCTCATAATGTAGTATCTAAAACACAATTTGGTGAACCAAGACCATCAAAGAAAAAAAAGGGTAAAACAAAAACTAGTCAAATAGCCCTAACGACTTGGGAGGAAAAAAAAGAAACCATTTTAACTAAGGCTTGGATTTTGGTTTCCCGAGACCTAGTCAAAGTAAATGCTCAAATGGGATATATCTTTTAGGAATCTATTCTAAACATCTTCCATGAAATATAGACAAATGAGTTTATATGAATACTGACAAGATTTTGTCAAAATGGCGCGATATAAACATAAAAATAACTAAATTCGACGAAATTTACAACAATCTCAAGAACCCACATAAAACTAGGAGCACGACTTCTAAGTATCTACAACGGTGCTTGTGCAATACCAAGAATCTCAACGAACTCATAAACCTTTTCCCCACACCAATGCTTGGTATGATTTGAGGAAAGTTCCAAAATGCCACTTCCAGTTCGAAAGAGCGATCAAAACTTCCAAATGACATTGTTATACACAACAATCAGATGGGAGGAAAATTGTTGACTTCGACGATGAGCCGGAGAACCTTAAAGAAGAAAAACCTATGCGTTGTAGGAAGGAATAAAACAAAGACAACGGCTTCAAGGTCGGGATTGGGTCAATGAAATTCAAAAACAAAAAATATGGATTTTTGGAGATAAATATAACCTTTATCTCCAACTTCAAGAGCGCAAAGTCGAGATCATAGAGGAAGTCAAACAAGATATTAAAATACACAGCTTCAACAACAAACATTAAGCGATATGAATTTTTCTATTCGATCACTTTTCACTAGCATTAGTGAGTAATGGGATAGCGTATGATTTGTGTTGTAGAGATGACGAGGGGCTATTTCGAAGGCCATGATTTCGAGATATTTCTATCGGTTAAAAGAAGCATACCCATAAATATAGGATAGTAATTATTTTTTTCTATGTTCGGTTATTTTTGTGTTTCGCAAAAATAGCTGGAAACAGTTAGCAGTTAGTAGGAAGTTGGTAGCTGGTAGTAGCTAGCATTTTGTTAAAAGCTACGTGAGATATCTTTTACATATAGAGCATTTTGTTTAAACTAAATAGTAAACTTGTAGGGACAAACGATGTTTTTTGTTCAAAACAGAGTATTTGATAGAAGCTAGAAGCTCCCAAACGCTCTATGTCAAACATGCCCTTAATCATTATGTAATTTTGTTTTCTTTAACATTGAACTAGGAGGAAAGCGTGGGCTTCGCCCCAGGACGTTTTTTGTTTTTTTTATGCAAAAATATAAAAATTTTGACAGTACAGACTAAAAGTGTCAAAGTAGCTAAAAAATTATGGCAAAAACTAAAGGCAATAAAGGTTACTATTGCTAAGCTCAATAAGCTTTAATATATATATATATATATATATATATATATATATATATATATATATATATATATGTGTCTTTTTATTAAAATATAATATTTTTTATTACCATATTTTTTTAATTGATAATTGAATATGATAATTAAATTGAAAGTGGTTTGGTTTGGATGAGACGATGATACCAACACTATGATGCTACTCTTTTAGACCATCCATAATGATGAGTACCATCCATAATGATGAGTCTATGTGTCATTCAATGAATGAAATTTTATTTTTGTGAGACGTTATCTTGGTATTTGATAAATTTTAAGTTTAACGGTCATTAAACTCTTCAATGAGATTTTTTTTTTAAAATTTTTAAATATTTACTATAAATTACATTTTATAATATTCTATTAAACTTTGTAGAGTTTAGTATATTGTAAGAAGAAAAAAATAATAAAATTATATGTATTATAGAAAAATGATATAAAAATCTACTAAACTTTATATGAAATTAAATGCATTCTTGTTCAAAACAAGTAGCATTCTAATGAACCATTCCCCTGGGGGAAAGCTTGTGGGTTCATGTGGCCATGGCCACTAGCCGCAATGCAATCTACGTCTCTTGTGTCTCTTTCCCATTCTCATATTTAGCATTTACCATTGTTGGGTGGTTTAAGTTCCGACAAAAGTGGACTAAACATAAAGGATACTACCGAAGGCCCTGGGGCCTCATGTAGTTATATACTGCTAAAAATATTCTCATTTTAAACACCACAATAAAATACTATATTTTTTCAAAATTAAACACCGATAGTTGTGATCGATTTCGAAATAAAAACGTATAACTTCTCCAACAGCAACTATCATTTGTCAATGGAAGCCACCACTCAATCTCCACAGCCATCACTCTCCTTACCATGGAAAACACGTATTGCTCTTTCCCTCCACTTCACTGTCACTAACGCATTTCTCCGAAAAAACGGCACCATCAACCGTCGTCTTCTTAACTTAATCGACTTCCGGAATCCACCGACATTACAACCAATCAACGGCGTAGCGTCACACGACGTCGTTGTAGATAAAGCTCGTAATCTCTGGTTCCGAGTCTACGTACCTACAGAACTCGCCGGTGAAGAACTCCCTGTGATTATGTATTTTCATGGAGGCGGATTTGTCTTCCTCTCCCCCGATGCTCTTCCTTACGACACCATGTGCCGTCGGTTAGCGACAAAAGTACCAGCCGTTATTGTTTCTGTAAACTACCGGCTTGCGCCTGAGCATCGGTATCCATCACAACATGATGATTGCTTCGATGTGCTTAAGTTTCTCGATGATGAAGAAAACAAGTCTAAATCGCTGCCGGAAAATGCTAATCTGTTGCGTTGCTTTATTGTTGGAGATAGCGCCGGTGGGAATATAGCTCATCATGTTGCTCAACGAGCCTGTGAATTCAACTTCCAACGATTTAAGGTATATTAATCAATTATCGATGTACTATACTGTCATTATTTGCAATTTCATCAAGCGATCTTCTGTTGATCGTTGTTTTTCCCTTTTTTCTTGAAGGTGATCGGAGTTGTAGCGATTCAACCGTTCTTTGGCGGCGAGGAGCGAACGGATTCCGAGATCCGCCTAGCCGGAACGCCACTAGTTTCCATAGAGAGAAACGATTGGGTTTGGAAGGCATTTTTGCCAGAAGGGGAAGGGTTCAATCGGGACCACCCAATCATCAACGTTAGCGGCCCAAAGGCGGTGAACATATCGGAAATAAAATTGCCGCCGGTCATGCTGGTGGTTGGCGGTTGCGATGCCCTACAGGACTGGCAAAAAAGGTATTATGAGTGGCTGAAAAAGTCAGGGAAAGAAGTGTATTTGTTTGAGTACCCAAACATGTGCCATGCTTTCTATATCTCCCCAGAATTGTCTGAATCTGTACAGCTTATTACCCAAGTGAAAGACTTCATTCAAACCATATCGAGTAATGTTGCCACTAAATTCACAAATTGAAACTTTAGTTAATAATTCGTTTTATTACATATGCATAAATAGTTGTAACAAGATGGGCATTATATTGTACTATTTGAGCATTCAATCTTTATAATGATATGTGGGGTTTTTTTTTCTTCCAACAAAAATGTTAAATTATTGTGTTTATGGTTTTGGTGTTTTAGAAAATAGACAAAGTTACATAAAAAGTCCATATGATATCATAAATTCAGTCATTGCTAATTTTTTTTAGCAAATATTTTCCCTATAATTATAAAAACATGTATGAATAGTTGTTTTTGGCTTTTTGCTAACAACGTTAGTTTTGGTCAATAGGTATGAGAGTAATTTCGTCTTTTCAAATTGTACGGATTGAGTTTGTCATCATGAATAACCCATTTGACAATTTATGTAGTTTTGTCAATATTTTATGTTTATGAGGTTGTGATTTTCCATATTTTTAGGTCAATGTAACTCATTACTTTGAACTTTATAAAATTATATAAACTACACGGGTAAACATGGAAATTTAGAAAATAAAATGATAGAAAATAACATTTTATAAAGTTTAAAATGAAAGAGTCCACGTAACATTTTAAAAAGTAAATTATGGAAAAGCTTTAAACTCAATAACATCAAATATAGTCAAAACTACATAAATGGTCCTTATGGTTTACTGATGATCACAAACTTAGTCCATTCAATCTAAAAAGACAAAATTACCCTCATACTAACTGACCAAAACTAACAATGTTAACAAAAAGAACTATTCATGCATGTTTTGGAAACTACAGGGACCATGTTTGTCAAAAAAAAAATAGTAAGAACCGAGTTTATGATTTTTGGTAAAATACAGGGACCACTATATAATTTTGTCTAGAAAATTTGATAATTCCTAGGGGGTGTTTGGCTTAGCTTTTTAGAGGGTAAAAGTTCTTTTTGGAAAAGTTACAAAAAATTGATTTTGCTTCTATCCAAAATCTAAAAGTTGCTTTTAAAAATATTTTACCAAACATCTTTTAGCTTTACTCTTTTCCTAAAAGGACTTTTGACATATAAAAAAACTAAACCAAACACCCCCTAATCACGCAAATTTATTAAATTGTGAGTATTCCTTGTGGCACATGCAAGATAGCAAGTATTTGGATTACCTAAAGATGACAATAAAATTGATTTGGTATGTCAAATCATTTTATAGATCAAACTACAATTTTGGTCTAGTTGTTTTCGCACAACCGATTGGTATGGAAATCTGCCAAAAAAACCGGTTTACGTTTTTTTCATAAAATTGACATTGTTTTCACATAACTTATTTGGTATACCAATTGGAATGTCTAGATTGATGTCGAAAATATACACTCAAACATGTTTTAATCTTATAATTTTCATTATCACATAACAAATTATTCACTACCACGGGTTAAAATCCGTCTCTAATTCGTGTGTGAATCATTTTGCGATGGATTAGTAATTTGAAAAGAAATCAGTCATGTATTGTATGGTGGTTAAACTTTAGCAACCGACTCTTCTACTGCAACGATGGATATCTCTGTTGCCGGAAAATTTGGGTTTAACCATTTTCTTGTAGTGGAGTTTTTCAAATTTTAAACACAAATTATGGAAATGGATTACCGAGTATCCATATGTGTTCTCATTCGAAATACATTATGTTTTTTATGTTATACAGGCAAAACAAACTTAAAAGAATTAAAAAAAAATCATTTTTAAAGTGAGGTAGTTTGATGAATAGGAAAAAAGGTATGTTGGGTTTATGTTATCTCCTATAAGGGAGAATGAAAAAAGAAGTTGATACATAAGTAAAAACGGCTTCTTAATGTTGTAAGAATTATAACATCAAGACGTACTCTCTAGTGCACATGGAGTGCAAATATAAACTCAAATGGCTTCAATTCATTGAATTGTTAAGTGTGGATTCGTCCTACGGACACGAATGTGCCACTGGTAGACCATAAATGACTTACATTTTCTAAACTTTTCGAAAACTATGTTATGAATCAAACTTCATCAGAATCTCCATATTGTATGGCTAATTATATGACTCTATGAAATATTAATATACTTTTAATTCAATCAAGATGGTGAAGAGGATATTGAGGTCATGCTGCTTGAAAACAAATAAAAATTTCAGTTGTGTGAACTGTTGATGATGATGTATGTTAAACCGTTATCGGACACGATTTAAGCAAATACTATTTTCACTGTTTGGTTGTACTAAAGGATAGCACACGAAGGAAGAGTAGAATCCTAAAAAACACAGTCTAATGGTTAATGCCTCTTTGCGTAAGGCACATACTAGTCATTAAAACAGAAATATATATATATATATATATATATATATATATATATATATATATATATATATATATATATAAGGGATTAAAAATTACAGTGAAATAAACTAAATGAAATCAGTAATAAAAATGAATTTAGTTATGCTGCGACTTTCCTATTTATGCACTCAACCCACATTTGGTTATTTGGAATGCGTTATATCTAAGCTGGTACTGAGAAAAACTAATAGACTCTAATATAATATCATTTACGTAGTTAAATTAACTAAAACAAACTCTTCAGTTAACCCTAACTTTTTACTGTAACGTCTGATTCCTGGTATGTATTTAATTCAAATTTATTCATTTTGTATAAAAACTCAACGAGTTGGAGGCCCCAAACTCGTCGAGTAGGAATGGAGTTGGACGCGGGTTGTGAAGTCTACTCGGCGATTTGAGAGCCTCAACTCTACGAGTAGGACTTATGGAATGAAACCCTAATTTTTGAGGTTTGCACCCTATTTAAACATGTTAACCTCCATAGACTAGCCTCATTTACAGCCTCTAAGTCCTAGACCCTAAATCTCGAAACCCTAATGCCTTGTGTGAGTTTGTGATCCATCCTTGAGATAGTTATGTGTGTTTAAAGCTTATGGAAGAAGAAGAAGCTTGAGGACTCAAGAAGGAGTTTGTAGATCCAGAAACTTCACCCCATCCTCGTCACTTTTTGGTAAGTAAGTCTCAAACATTCCAAATGATTTCTTAGATCTCTTTCTTAACACTTTTATGGGGTTTTTTGGTCCAAATATTTTGATCCTTGGGAAATGGATGTCCTAAGTGAATACGCTTTTAGATCTAGGGTTTTGAAGGGCTTTCATGGCATAAAGGTGCAAACTTTATGGCCATAGAAGCCCCATGCAACCTTTAGATTACCATTTTTGCCTTTTAAGATCCAAAGAGCCATGCATGAAGAGAAAGTTGAAGGCTTTACGTGTTCATCTAGTCTCTAAGGTCGAGATGTCTATTTGTACACCCTATCTTGAAGTATTGATGGCTTTCAGATCAAGATCTAGAAATTTTAGAGTTAGGGTTTGAGCTAAATATCTTGGAGAAGGGTATTAACGGGTAAAGCTGGAAACTTTACCCTTCGAAGGATATTTCCAGTCTATATCTGAAGTATGGAGCCTAGATCTGAAGATTAGTGACTTAATCCATTAAGAAAGCTAAGAAGACTGAACAACTCGACGAGTTCATAGAGGCACTCAACAAGTTAGGTCGAAGTGTCTCGATTATGTAAAAGAAGTACTCGACGAGCTGAGTGGGAAAGTCTTAATTTTGTTAATAGGACGAACTCGACGAGTTGGATCGCGATTACAAGGTTTTATGATTTATGGGACTCGGTGAGTTAAGTCAACCCAGAATGTTGACTTTGACCTTGACCTTGACCAAAGTTGAACCTTAAGGGGGTATGAGTATGAAAGGGTAATTAAAGGAGATCTTATATGTATAAAAGTTTGAGTGAGATTGATTTCAAAGTCGAGGACAATTCAGTTACTCTACAGCATCGAGGTGAGTTACCTTCCAGTAGAAGTGGGTCGAAGGCACCAATTTCGTCCCACTAGTAATTGACTATGGTTGAGATGATTGTCTTTGTGATATTTTTTTTCGACCCACTATTAGTTGAGTGTGATTGAGATGATTGTCTTTGTGATAATTTTTTTGGTATGCCACTATGTGTTATGCTCTATTTGCTAGTATGCTATGATATTATATGATAGTGGTAAGAGGGGTAGGTTAGACCCTGTAGCCAGTTGAGATAAATCGGAGGGTAGGTCAGGCACCCAAATATGTTTGACATTATTTTTATACTATGTGTTATGTGGTAGGGGTAAGGGTGAAATAGTCCCCGTATCTGGTTGAGATAAACTGGAGGATAGGTCGGACACCTAGATATGTTTGGCAGGCAATGGCAGAACGTTATAGGGGCCTAAGGGGGCCATGAACTCCCCGCTTTTTGGCATACTAATGGACAAATTCATTAAGAAAATACATGTCAATAAATTATATCATTACTTTTATGTTGAATATCATTTCAACTTTCAAGTAAAGATAAAAGAAAAAAAAGATATATCTCACACAATCAAAATGACAGGGGAAAAGAAAATTGGGAGAACTATAAATTATTTGAAAATTAAATCCATTATCCAAAAATAAACAAGATTTAAAAATTTTCAAAATATCAAAACTAAAAACCTACTTTCACAATGTAAGCGGTTTAAAGTCTCTCAAAAATTGATGTGGTTACCCTACTGTATCACACGTCGGCCATCTGTACATAGCTGGTGTCATTCTTCTCCCTATCACTCGTTGGTTGTCTCTTTGTTTGCTCTCTGGTCTCAACCTCTCGATGAGTTGCTGGAACCATACTGAGGATCTCCTCTCGACATTTAGATCACTTGCATCCGCCAAGACAACATTTCCTCCGCTCTCTCAAAGTTAGTTGCTCTCTCTGTTTCCAGTGGCGGAGCTTGAACAATTAATTAGGGGGGGGGGGGGGGGGCGAAAGTAATATAAACTAAAATTAATTTTTTTACATAAAAAAAAAAAACAAATTTCTTTCAACAAATAAACACCAAAAAAATATAGAAATCTGCAATAACATAATGACTCATTGAAACCAAAATAACAGTGTCTAAAATCAAAGTAACAGTGTAAAACCAAATAACAAATAACAGTGTCTAAAAATTCTTCAAAATCAAAAATGAAAACAATACTTAATGTCCTAATATAAAATTTGTAACAAAGTAACAATAAACAATCAACATTGAATTGATTATTGATTTGATTCTCAAAGGCCAAATCACAACAAGTCAACAAACAAGAGCATTTGGATTTTGGTAGTCCTAATTTCTAATCCGAGAAATTGAGACTTGAGAGAGCAGGAGCATATATATATATATATATATATATATATATATATATATATATATATATATATATATATATATATATATATAATTATAGCCTACAAGAGAAATGACGTAAATTTCAAGTAACTGGGGGTCTTGGTAGTGTATGAACATACCTGATTGTTGAATTGATTATTGAATATTGATTCCCAAATCACAACTAAACTACAGGACTACAGCCTACAGGAATTGGAGAACCGCTGAATCGGAAGCGAAGAAAGAATGACCTAACATACCTGATTTGAGTGATTTCGGTGATACTGTGACAACTTATTCCCGATGAATGGTGACTGTCGATTGGCAATTTGGCGAGATGGTGAGAGGCGAGACCAGGCCACACGCGTCAAGACTCCAACGATGAGCGACCAGCGAGGCAGTGAGCGACGATGGGGATTGGGGCAGAAGATACGATCGATTCCACTTTGTGCTTCACTCGTTTGGTTTGGATTTTGGAAATCAGACTATAGACTATGGAGAAATATGGAGGGGCCACTGCCCAAATTTGAAACTAGCAGGCCTATACTAAATATTTTGAAGTCATATTTGCTATTTATGATCCAAATATCAGGGGGGCCACAGCCCCTCCTGGCCCTACATATACTCTGCCACTGTCTGATTCCCTTTTGAGTCTTTTGCTTGATTGTCTCTAATGAGTTCTACCTTTTTTTTTTTTTTTTACTTTGATTGAAACTGTTTTAATAAAATATAATTTTACATCACCTATATGTATTATTTAATTATGAAATGTAGAATACCATGTACTCTTATTGTTTTTTTACTGTGATCCTAACTTTTGTGTCACTTCATTGTCTCACCATTAACTATTATTATATTGGTTTTATTATTTTGTATTGTGGAAACTAGAAAGTTAAAAACATAAGAAATTTTCAAGTCAAAATAATAAGTATTATTTTGTGTAGTAGAAAAAGAAGAAATTGTCAAAGTAATAAGTATGTAGTTAATAGTTAATTTGTTATGTTATTTTAATTTGTAATTTCTTGTTAAGATAGTTGTTTGTAAGAATTATTTGTAAATGATTGGTTATTTTTTTTATTTACAATGTATATACGTTTAGTTACTTAAATTGTTTATATGTTTGTTTGTTTCTCAATCAATGAGTTCAAATTTGATGACCAACATAATAATATTTGATAGTAATTGTATTGTTTAGATTTTTTTATGTCTTTGGATCAAATCAAATATATGTATAAAGTTGTGTTTTACACTTTGGTTTTGGCCCCCTAGTTGTGGTGGTCGTATTCCACCCCTGCTGGCAGGATAGGTCGAGCGCCCATATATGCTTGACAAGGTAGGGCAGGCATCCAGATATGTTGACAGGGTAGGCCGGACACCCATATTTGCTTGGCAGTATGTGATTATGTGGTATGATGGGGGAACTCACTAAGCTTTGTGCTTACGGTGAGATCTTTGGGAGTTACATTTTGATATTGTTTTACCATGAGATGATTGCAGCGTATCATACCATAATTTCCGCACATGAGATCTTTGGGAGTTACATTTTGATATTGTTTTACCATGACATGTTTTGACTATTGATACATTGGTTTGATATGAGTTGATACTACGTATGTTTTCAGACAAATGGTTTTATATTTGTTAAATTAAAAATGATATTTTTGGTCTTGAATTTTGGGATGTTAACATTTACTGTCTAATTAAACAAGCATTTAATTAAGATCAGAAAAGTTAGATTAAGATCTGTGTAAAATTCCAAGAAATACCATATATTTCTCACAACCTCAGAAGCATAAATGTATGAAATTTCAGTTTATATATCAGAGTTAAATCCTTTACATGGAACCAATCTGATACTTGTTACTTATTATCAATTGACAAGAATATTTACAAATTCTATTAACTGATTAAATGGAATGATTAAACCCTAACTAAGTGATCAGGCTAACAAGAAATAAAAATCAAACATTCATTAAGTTCAAAACTGAAACAACTAGATAGAAGCACACAATGAAAACCAAATCTGGTAACTGATCATATGAAAAGTACTAGTCTTTTAAAGAACTGAAAACTAAGGTTTAGCTAGGGATGTCAAAAACCCCTATGGGACCCCGCTCCTGTGGGACCCCGATCCCGTACGGGACTAAATTTAAAAAAAAAAAAAAAAAAAAAAAACCTCGGAGCGGGAGCGGGAGCGGGGGCGGAATTAAACTCCGCTTATTTTTGGGACCGGGGTCGGGAGTTAGTATTTCCGTCCCGTACTCCCACGGGGGGCCGCATTGTATATTTATGTAAAAAATATATATTTAATATAAAATACATATACAAAATATATTTTATAATTTTAGGTGTAGGTTAGGTTTTACTTTCCCGTTTCCAATTAATAGATATTGAAGAGGTAGTGAATTGATCATATATTTTTGGATATGTAAGTATTTCATATTTGTAATATTGGATTAGTCATATTTTATATTTTTAATATTGTTGGAATTGTCGTTTTGTAATGTTGAATTCGTAATGTTGGATTTTTAATTTTTTAGTTTCTAAAAGATTATGTTTTAAAATTTTAAAGTTATTAAAAATAAGCTTTTTAGCCTAAACCAAAGTAGTTGTTCAGCAAAACAAACGGATTTTAAGCCTATAAACTGGGGGAACCGGGACGGGACCACGGGCGATGGAGGGAACCGGTGGCGGGACCGGGGGCTATGTAAATGGGGGAGCCGGGGGGGGGGGGGGACGGGGAGCGGGGGCAACAACTGATTTCGGGGGCGGGAGCGAGGGCAGCTATTTCCACTCCCGTTTGGTCCCGTTGACATCCCTAGGTTTAACCAGACATGGCTAAAATATGATAAAAACTAGTAAAGAGATACATTTAACTACGAAATCTTACTAAACTAAACCTAGAACACGATGCACACTCTTTAGATATCAAGAAATCATTGAAATCAATCGCCTCAGAAATCATCTTTTTCGTTGTCTGGAGCTTCAGGAATCAGCTAACCTTTAATCTGATCAAAGAGGGGTCATATATATATATATATATATATATATATATATATATATATATATATATATATATATATATATATATATATATATATATATATATATATACACTACATTATAAAGTAAATCTTACTATTTCTAAAAATGGATTCAATATAATAATAATAATTTTTTTAAGACGTTCAAGTCATTAAGCTAATAGTACAAGTAACCATTAATAAAATAATAATATTTTTAAGTTGTACAAATATATAAGCTTAAAGTATAATTATCTCTTATTAAAATAATAATTAATAGTTAAACTAACTATATTTTGAAATCTTATCCATGGAGATTTTAAAGCCACCAATAAAAAATCAAAACCATCCATTCAAATACACTTTTCAAAACTATTTTCCCGTTTATTTTAGATTAAATTATAGAAATGACCCTTGAGTTTTGATCTGATTAAAGTTTTGATCCCAAAGTTAAAAAGTTAATAAGTTTTGGTCCCTAAGTTAAAAAATTAATAGGTTGTATCCTTGTGGTTATATATATATAACAATTTTGGTCCTTTGGGATAAAAAGACTAACTTAATCTTTCTTTTTTTTTCATTTTCTTTTAACAATTTATTATTATTATTATTATTATTATTATTATTATTATTATTATTATTATTATTATTATTATTTAAGATTAAAAGCAAGAATATATTGGTTGTTTTATACTTTATTTTTATTTAGTTTCTTATTTAAAAGCATCTTGTATAAAAAATATATTAACCAAAAAATAATATAAGTAATAATAATAATTATTTTTATTATTTGGTACACTGACCGACTTGTATAAAAATTATTTTTATTTAGTTTCTTATTTGGTACAGTGATCGATTGACCAATGTGGTAACTATTTTTTTGGAATATGTTCTCTAATAACAAACTAATCTTTTGCCGCCGCTTTGCGCGGGCCAATTGCTAGTATATATATATATATATATATATATATATATATATATATATATATATATATATATATATATATATATATATATATATATATATATATATACATACAATCAGAGTCTTATAGAACAAGAAAAAGGAAATTCCAATCGAAAAGTTTACACTCTGATCGAATTTTGCATTTTTTTTTTTATTTTTTAGGACTTTCTGAAATTGTGAAATGTTTATTCGATCGAATTTGTAAAAATTCGATCTCATTTTTGCATTTTCTGATTTATTCACAAACACTAAAGTTGTCCAAAATTTTATTTAATTTTCGTAGCATTTTTAAACTTATCAGTCAGACTTACTAGTCATTAGATATAGTCAAAATACTGATAGGGAGTCAAAGCTGCCAGTAACATTCTTTAGGCTTTAGAATGTAGCTATCAATTTTCGTACGATCAATTCAATCGAATTTTTCTTGACCAAAATAGCTTTTAAGCATTTTTTATAATCCTTCATAAGTTCCAAGCTCCGGTTAACTCCAATTCTCCATTAAACTCATTTAATTAAGTGCTTGAACTTTCACTTGGGTATCAGATATGATAATTCGTATGTCACACCCCCAAACCGGAACGACGGAAACGTTCGGGGGCAGAGGATGTCATGTATAGTATCACAACAATTGTATAATAGGAATCAAAGAAACACAACCATTACATTGATAAAGTAAAGTATTTACATCTGTTCGATACATGGCTTGTATGACATCAAAAGTGTATAGCAAAGGTATAAAAGACGTGACTCTATAAAGCTCCGTCTTCGCAAAACCTGTGGGTGTACCTGCTTATTGGTTTCCTGAGAATACAAGTAGCTTTGAAAGTGTATCAACATTTAAGTTGGTGAGTTCATAAGCATGTTTGTAGTTGAAATCTATCACTAGTTTCTTGAAAAATGTAAGTATGTTTTCCCAGAAAATCCTATATTTTCTGTTTTAAATGTGTTGTAGTCTTAATACCCTAAGACCAAAGTGTTTGAATGTTATTGAACTCTGAGATAGTATAAGGTAGTTTTAATTCACATAAAACCATGAAAAGTATGTTATCTCTGAATTGGAGTAGTTTTATGTATTTGTAGTTGTGTAAAAACTGTGTAATTGTAAGTATCTGGATTCACCGGTTGTACTTGTAAAATGTTGTATTATAGTTTTATAATAAAACTATGTGAAGTTGTTTACTTATTCATATACTAATCTTATTATTCAATACCAAATTGTGAGTTATTATAACCATACTTGATGACCTAGGATAGTCTGAAACGACGTTCTTCAGGCGTCATAATCGATATGACATTTGTCACCTCAGGCCTGTCAGCCTAACTGTGCAAACAACTTAGGTGCGGGATCATCAGTCCCGTATAGATCTATACATAAATTCAAACTCTCCCTCCAGGAGACTCTGGTTATATTTCCAAGGCTTTACTGGTACTTAGGTAAGTACTTGAAGTGTGTCTCACAAAGCTATATTGACGGTTACGTGTAGAATAATTGAAAATCCTTTCTAATGAATAACTTTTCCTATGTTTCATAAATTATACCCAAAATAGTTTATATGTTGGTTTGTATTGTATCTATGTATTTAGTAATAATGATATCGATGTTCCATAAACTATACCCAAAATAGTTTATATGTTCGTTTGTATTGTATCTCTGTATTTAGTAATAATGATATCGATGTTCCATAAACTATACCCAAAACAGTTTATATGTTCGTTTGTATTGTATCTCTGTATTTAGTAATAATGATATCGATGTTCCATAAACCATACCCAAAACAGTTTATATGTTCGTTTGTATTGTATCTCTGTATTTAGTAATAATGATATCGATGTTCCATAAACTATACCTATTATTGTTTATAAGTATGTTCTTATATCGTTTCATGAATTCGTAGAATAGTAAAGATGTTCCATAAACTATACCTATTATAGTTTATAAGTGGGTTCCGCTTGCAATGTAATTATTCTGAAAATTTTCCTTTGCTCAAAGTGCTACAAAGTATTAAAGATTTGTACTCATATATATAGGACACACACACACACACACACACACATATATATATATATATATATATATATATATATATATATATATATGTTTTGGTAAAATCAATGGTTGAAGCTGGCTGAAACAGTCTAAAGTAATTTGAAAACGTTTGAAATCATTTGAATGTTTACACGAATTTAATTGTATTTTGCTTGTATTCTCCCCCCCCCCCCCCCCCCACCTTAAAACTTGGAAAAATATTGAAAACGTAGGGGTATGAACTTACCTCGTATATGCGTTCGTGTTTGAATTGCGATCTATAATAATGATCCTCGGACTAGCGTACATGCGAATAACATTATCCTAAAATAATTATATTCAACGTCGTAATTAAATTAATAAGATATTAATTTAAATGATGGATCAAATAATGATTTAAATAATAATTAGAGTGTTAGACAACACTTTAATTATGTAAGGAATACTTCAAATTTATTTGGAATTATTTGAAGTGTTGAAAGGGGTTTTCGGTTGGACAAATGGGTTTTCGGTGGAGGCTAGCGTGTCTTCGGTTGGATCTTGATAAATGCTTAAAGATTTAAATATTTGGATGAATGTTCTTAGTGTTCTTGGTGTTCTAGGTGTAAATAAGAAGATCTGGGTAGAAAACTATTGAATGTAAGCTGTTTACAGATGATAGTTGAGAGCAATTTGGAAGTAGTTCACGGTTGGAAAAGTGAGAAATGAATTGAGTTTACTACCAAAACACTTATATGTAGAAAGGGGTTTTGGCCTAAAAGGGCCTTGGCTTTGGGTTTTCGGTCCTTAATGGACCTTGAATTTGTGTTTTCGGTCATACCAAGATCGGAAACTCCTTTAATTTGCTAAAAGTGGCCGAAAACTACCTTGATTCTAGAACTCTAGGCTGTTAACTCCTTTGGTATGACTTTCCTTGGCCGAAAACTATTTTGGTTGGATACTTTGGACCTAAATCTCAAATTTGGGGGTTTATTTTATGATTTAAACCTTAGTCTATCACTTATGTTAAGTTATAATATCATAATTCAACTTACGACTTAAGCTATATTTAGTTATTAGCTTATAAACATGACCTTAAGGCAATAGAGGATATGTATACACAAGGACTGAAATGTAATTTGAGAGTCTTACTGAATTGAGAATGATGGGTTGTTACATCTACCTGTATTTTCTTTTACTGTGTGGATCAGATATTAGGGCTCTCTGTTAACGTGAATGTAACGCGTGACAAAAAATATGTCAATATTCTATTGGTCCAGATTTGTCAAGCAAGGTTCTTTTTAATCATTCCAAAGCGAATGATTTTGAATTGTTATTATCGCCCACACAGTGTTTCGAGACACCATTCTTTTTTGTTTTTAGAACTGATGTCCCAGATCACAGTGTTTTGAGACTCCTAGTTATGAGAACTATTACTAAACTTACCACTATTGATATGATCGCTTCATACTTTCATTTTCCATTTATATAGAGCTATCGAATGCAAGAATGTAATCATATCATGTAACTTTTTTTTTTTGATTTTTTTTGCAAAAAATAAACACTAAAATAACTAGAAATAAAATGTTTTTGGGTTTTTTTTTTGGGAAACTCACTAAGTGTTAGCTTACAATTGTGGATTTCAATGTTTCAGGTACTTCAAAGGATCGGGGAAAGACGAATGTGTGATCGTGCACATCATTCCATGGATTGTGATATTTTGAGAGATTTGTTGATACTTTGATTTTTTGATATTTTGGAAAACAATGTTTATTTTACTTGAGGTTTTATGAAAATGGTTTTGAAAATCAAAAAAATTTTCTATGAGTTTTGGGACGTTACATGACGTCACGTAAGCATCATCACGTGGTGACATGGTCACAAGAGATAGGAGTCTTTTTTAAGTGTCATGACGTGACGCTATGTTAGTCACGACGTGAAACCTGATCAGGGGCAAACCGAAACTTGGACTTGGACCCTATTTAAAGGAAGTGAGGGTCTAAGTTTTCCTTCACCCTTAGCCTCCATTACCTCCTAAACCCTCTTGAAGAAACACTAATACCCATCCTCTATTTTTTAGCTCACCTTGATGTTTTTGGTTGTTTTTGAAGGAAAAAGAAGGCCTTGATAGTGTCGTGAGCGTATTGGCAAGCTTTGGGACTTCATTTGGGCATCTTTGGACCTTTGTAAGTGTTCAAGACCCAAACTTTATTGCTCTAGGTTGCTAAATGTAAGATTTTCTCCCTTTATCTTCAAGTTTGAGCAAGTTGAAATGGTGGGATTCCATAAATTTGGCAGCTATATGGATCCTTGAGGTCCTTTGTATATCATATGGTTCAGATCTAGAATTTTCTATTGTATTGAATCTATGCATGATACCTTTGGTGATGTTTCTCCATTTTGACCTAGTTTGAGCTTTAGACTCTAGACATGCATGGATAAAAAAACATCAATCTTTAGGATGTATTGGACCTTAGGAACCCTTCTGGAAGGAATGAATGAATGGCTTAATGATTGGAGGGCTGAATCCATTAAGTTGTGGTGAACCCAGTTTCACGACGTGACATATTCCTTGTCAAGGCGTGATAACTGGGGATTTACTAATTATTTTGGACGGATTCTATCACGACGTGATAGTAGCTTGGATTGAGATTGAGCTGACTTAGTTGGATTGTGATCGATTTTTAGAATCAAGTCATGTGGGTTTCTCACAACGTGATCATGGACTGGTCACGACATGAGGGTCAGCGATGGTGATGCTGACAATTTACTTTGACCTTGACCATTGACTTGTTAACCTAGGTTGACTTTTGGTCAAATTGCTAGTTCTAGATTATAGAATGAGGTTGGGCCTTGATTGATTCGATTGGTGTGTTGTAGCACCGATTTCATTGCATTGAGTTGTGGTTTATCTGACTTCGTGAGACAGGTGAGTCTTCTCACTATAGTATGTAGGTTGCTAGATTGTCTTTGTGACTCTTTCATGAAATATCGTGGTTCGATCACAACACCCGTATGAAAATTGTGGTTGGATCACAACACATGTATGAATGATTGTGGTTAGATCACAACACTTGTATGAAAGACTATGGTTGGATCATAGCACTTGTTTCTCTTTGTTAATTGCATGGAAGAACATGGTTGGATCATGTCAGAAAGGTTACAACTAGACTATAATTTAGGAGTAACTGTAAGACTTTAGTCGTGCTTACGGTTTTGTGGTTTAAACATTTTCAAATACGTCGAGTTCTAAAGGGAAGTGCTCGACTCGACTGCACAACATCCCCTGATGATTTCCACACTGGTGATTGTTATTTTACTCTAATTATTGTGATACATTTTACTATGCCTGATTTTGGGAACAAATATTGTGTGAATTTGATGATTATAAATGAAAATTTTTATGAGTATATTTAGGATGCTACACTTAGCCTTACATCTGTTGCGACTATAATAATGATAGTCTAGAATCCTTAACAATCTCAATATCTACATCAAGATCAATCAAATAAGGATTAATTAGGTAAGATCATATTGAATGTAGGGTTTGTTTGGTATAAAGAGTATACTGTTTGTAAATCCCACTTTAAGCTCGTCATATAATCTAGCCAAGACATCATTCCCGTAAATAGATCAATTAGTATTTTGACTTGGAATCACTGATAAATATTATTTATAGATTCTCTAACAATGGCTATGAATATAAATATAAGTTACACATGAAGTATATTAAGTGCATCTTAACTTTAGTGAAAGCCGGAAATTGTACGGACAGAACTCTGAAACCGAGAGATCTATTTCTCAGGGCTCTCAAACACTCCAGAGCCTTGCTAAAGTAGTTGGGAACTAGGGTGTAACACCCATTACTAGAATGGATCATGTGAGCGCTTGGAGGAATCAGAGATCTGGTTTTTAGGAAAAACTAGGTGCCATGACGTGGTGATTGCAGCACCACAATGTGGAGTATCTTATGCATGATCGTGTGTTTAGTTGGTTGCCACTGTGTGGCAAGGAAGGCCATAACGTGGCAACCTAAGCCCATGATTTTTGGGGTTTTCTCCATATTTAAGCACCTAATCTCAAGGATTAGGGGCATCCTTTTCAGCCTCCAACCCTTTCAAATGAAACCCTAGCCTCCTTGGAGTGAATCTTGTTGTATTAGTGGCGATTCTTGAAGTTTGAAGCTTTAGATTGCATTTTCGGAGGATGGAGTGTTATGCTTGCTAGTTGGAAAAATGCATCACTTCAGATCGTGCACCTCATGCATCTTGTGGAGCTTTAGAAGGTATAAAGCTTCCACCCTTTTGGTTCTCTTTTCATAGATATAATATTTCTATCCTTTATTGATTCGTATTAAAGTTTGGGTTGGTTTGAAGAGATAAATTTTCCAACTTTATAGCTCATCTTGGTCCCTTGGTCAATATGTCTTTTGGATCTGAAGTTTGATTGTGTTTTGAGATCCATGTATAAGTTTTTGGTCTTTTTGCACCATGTTGGAATAGAAGTAAGAAGTTCTTATGGAAGTTATGGATTTGTGGCTTTGGTTATTAATAGCTTAAAGGTTGAGTCCATGATTTAAGTTGTCATTAAGGATCTTGGTTTAGGGATCTAGACTCATTAGGATGTCTTAATGGGTAAAGTTTGAAACTTTATCCATCAAGGCCTTGGGAGGGACTAGATATAAGCTTTGGAGCTCTTGAGGTTGAAGGAAAATAGTTTAAAGCATTAAGCTATTGAGACCCAGTTCCACGAAGTGGCGACTGGGGATGTCCGACTATTTTGGCGTTTTTCTCCCATGACGTTCTTCTTAGCAACTATGATTTCAGAATAAATTTTTTTGAACAAATAGTTGTATCTTTACTAAAAATGGACGTTATATTATTTTAAAAGTGTAAAATTTAGCCCTAGTTATTGGGATGTTACATAGGGAGTATAAGGGCTAGGGGTGCGCAAGGATTCCAGAGGATTTGGGTGAGAATTGGTAACACAAATAGGATGCGGCATGCCTCCTGGGCACGTCATGCCTATAAGTCGACATTCCTATTTCCTTCGTGTGCCATGTATCCGAAAACTGGTGGCATGGGTCGCGTTTGCTTGTTATTGCGCACCGCGCACAGTATTGGCGCATGCGAAACATTAATTTTTTTTCAAAAGATCGTATGTTTCTCATACAAGCTCTATTTTTATGTTCTTTATATCTAAACATAGCTATCGCCGAATACTACAACCTTCATTTAGATTCATTCGGCTAGTTCTTAATTTATTTTTAAAGCTATATGTTTAAAGACTTAGACTTTTAAGTCCGTGCAAAAACCATAACTCTCTCATACGATATTCGTTCTCAACTGGCTTTATATCGATGGACTCCTAATCACGAGATCTTCAAATCTCGTTCAGATTGTTTTTCCTAACAATTAAACGATTTTAATTTTGATTTATATTCTAACACAGCTGCACTGAAACTTCGAAAAATCATAACTTCCTCATATGAAGTTAGATTTGGATGTTTTTTATATGACGAAATTTGCTTTTATGATTACTATGACTTTCATTTAAATTACTTAGGTTAATAAGAAACCTAGCTCCGATTCACTTTTTATGATGCATATCGTTGTGTCAATTTGATCGCGAAACTTCAAAGAAGCATAACTTCTTCATACAAAGCAATATTTAAGTTCTCCTTATATCTATGATATAATCATTACGACTTCAACATCTTTAGCTAAGATTATTTATTATATATTAAATGGTTAGTCTGAATTTGCGAGCGTTACATTGTATTACGAGAGATTCAATCTAAGAATCAACTTCAGTGGTCATGGAAGTCAATTACAAGCATAGGTGGTTCTCAAGCGTTCTCTTGCACATTTAAGTTTAAGATTGTATCACCTAACCCTATGATTTATTTAATTTACTAGTCACAATCTCCAAATCGTGTTGGAAAATTATGATCGAAGCTAATAAAATCAGAATGGTCATCTAAATTTACTAAGTCAGTAGTAGATTATAAAAAAAAAAAAAAATTAACACATAAAGTTTTCGATCAAACAAACATAACAAATTAAATTAAACTAAATGTTCGAATAATGGAATCAAACCAAGTCATTAGGTTACATCTAATCTAGTCTAGTGAAGACATATGGGTTTTACCTAATAATTATTTGGTAAAAATAGAAAAACATCAAAAAGGATTTACTAAACACGATCATTAAGCAAAATGATTTGTAGTCCTAATGCTCATACCTTTTAATTCATCAAGTCTTCGCTCCAAAATGCTTCTCCAACCTTGAAATCGAACCAAAAGGGTTTTTGGACGAAAATAATTCATAGGGATGTTTTAAAAGTTCGCCTTAAAGCTTTACAACAATTATGGTATAAAAATCGAGTATTAAAGGGATTCAACGAATCTGCTTCGTGAGGTCGAAAATTCTGCATTTGAGTCTATTCCATTAGCAGGGCGCGGCTCGGTCAGTTTCTTGAAACTCTTCGTTTTTTCATCCTTATCAGCTCAAATTAGCTTCAATCTCAAAACCACAAATTTTCCTATTATTATCCAATTCAAAGAGTTTTTAGTATCTTTTATCCTTAAATATCATATTTATATCTAAATATACTAAGATAATGACCTAAACATATAAATACACGACAAGAGTGACAATAATAATGAAGAATTACCTACTTGATTTCTGCTGCTAGGAACATAATTAAAATCTCTTGTTTTGAGTGTATGATACACACCATCAAGCGTAATTTCTAGAACTCGATCGATTTTCACCTACTCCTTTTCCACTGGTTCATTTTTATGTGTCAATCGAATTCTAACTATCAATCGAGTTACAAGGACCTTTTGACAAGCTTTCTGAACACCATCGATAATAGATAGTGTTAAAATAAGAGAAATTAACTTATTAAGGTAATTATCTTTTCAATTTGGTCACATGTGAGTAACTTTTTTTTTTTTCTACACATTTAGGTAATGAACTTGTTAGAAGTGTTCACATGTGACCATTATGACCGGCTGTAGCATGTTACATCTAGTGATAATGGTCATATGTGAACACTTTCAACAAATTTGTTACCTAGATATTTACAAAAAAAAATTATCCAAATATGAACAAAATGGAAAGGTAACTACCCTGATTAGTTAATTTTTATTTTTATAAAGATAGTCGATTATAATGTTTGTAATATTAATATATTCAGTTGAATATCCTTAAAACAATATTTATAACCATTTAAATTGATCACGATATGTTGAGAGCCATTTTTTGTAGCAGAATTATCAAATAGGTATATATATATATATATATATATATATATATATATATATATATATATATATATATATATATATATATATATATATTCAAATGAAAACAATAAATAAGGTGAGAACATTACTTTTATGTTATTATTCTGCTATGAATTAACTATATAATGTATAGTAGTGATTATAATATGAATATTAAACATATAAGTTATCATTTGAACCATCGTTTGCGTTTGCGTGTGTGTGTGTGTATGTGTGTGTATATATATATATATATATATATATATATATATATATATATATATATATATATATATATATATATATGAAACAAGAGCAATGCTATCGATGTAGATAAAAGTTACTTCTATTTTTTATTTTTTGTAGTTTAAATTCGTATAATACGTGGAGCAAACTTCATTGAAGATGGTGTTATTCTTCATGTTATTGGTCTCCATCTCTGTTACTTTTAGTTTCTAGTAAAAATTTTAATTGTTATATTCAATATTTTAAACAATAAAATTCTATTAAACGACGATTTGTTTTTTTCCATATAAAATTTTAGAGTTTTTTTTTTTTAACCAAAATAGTGTATTTTAAAAAGATATTTACCAAAATTGTATGGTTTTAAAAATATTTACCACTTAGGTTAAATTTTATATGAAATCAAAATTAGAAGGTAGAATAAATTTTTTTTTTTGATTTATCATGGTAATTACCTTTTCGTTTTATTTATATTTGGATAAATTTTTTTATATATCCTGATAACGAATTTGTTAAAATTGTTCAATGTAAAAACTTCAAAAAAGTTCATTAGTAAGATGTATACAAAAAAAAATTAATCCGACGTGAACAAAACAAAAAAAATAATTACTTTAGTAAGTCAATTTTAACGGACACTAAGAACATCTATTATGGACTCTATCACTCTCGTCAATTACATACCTCAGCAACATATTTTAGTTCAAAAGGTTGGAAAAATAAACGTATCTTATGATCTGTTAAACTTATTTGTCACCAAATCATCCAATCGAAAAATGTTAATTCCCGAATGAAAGTATATAATATAATTTAGAGTAAATTACACAAATGGTCCCTATAGTTTGGGGTAATTCGCATGTTTGGTCCCTAACAAATTTTTTTAATTCGGAAGGTTCTTACTGTTTGTTTTTGTTGTGTGTTTGATCCCTAACTTACCTAAAAAGATTATTTTACCCTTGATTTTTAATTTATTTAAATAAACACACCCCAACCTTACTTTACCTTAACTTACGTACCCCACCTTATTTAAATAAATTAAAAAAGCAAGGACAAAATAGTATTTTTAGGTAAGACAGAAACCAATCGCGTAACAAAAACAAATTCTAAGAACCTTTCGAATTAAAAAAATAAATTAGGGACCAAACATGTAACTTACCCCAAACCATAGGGACCAATCGTGTAATTTACTCTATAATTTACCATTGTATTGTTACATATTTGGTAATATCATTGTTTATTTCCCATCACCCCACGCAACACAAAAAAAAAAAAAAAAAAAAAAAAACCCCTTGACATCTTGTTGGAATAATCCATATGATCAATAAAAGTGTAAATTAACATATACGGTTTCTTGAAGGATTGAAGAGATAGGAGCTTGTATATAAGAAAATATATACCCCTTTCACAACAAAATGTGTTGCTAACAATGATTATACTACAAGATCAAAATACAAATCAGTACACCTTATAAGATAAAATACAAATCAGTACACCTAAAGGGTATATAAACTTAGGTACTCAAACTCATCATACTACGTTGTTTTGTATTAAATATATACATTGTAATTCTCTAATGTTCTTGTAATTCAACTTATAACTTGATTTACTTACAAAATTTTTATAAATTTCACATTTATCTTCCTCTTACATTATTTTCATTTTCAACTATAATATATATATATATATATATATAGTATAATAGGTGTTCGGCAAAAAGATGTGATGTAAGAGGAAGATAACAGTGAAATTTTATAAATCTTGAAAGTAAATCAAGTCACGTGTTGTAATAAAAGAGTATTATAATGAATATATCAAACAAAACGACGTATTATCAATGAGTTTGGGTACTAAGCTTATATACCCTTAAGGGTATATTAACTTTTCTCTCTCTCTCTCTCTCTCTCTCTCTCTCTCTCTCTCTCTCTTTCTATATATATATATATATATATATATATATATATATATATATACTTATAAAATTTTTTTTTTTTCACCACATTCATTTAAAACTCCCATGTATTTTTTCCTTTCACCACATTTATTTGAAACTTCCATGGCTTTTCAATTTCTTTCTAATAATATTTATATTATTTGGTTAATTATGTTAAATAAATATCAAACTTAAAGTGTAATCACATATAAAATAAATTTCAATATTAAAATAATATATTTACTTCTACTTATAAAGTTATGTTTTTTAACTTTTAGCATATTATACTTAATTTATTAATTTTAATATATTGTTGGATGTAAAACCATTATAATTTTAAAGATACAATTTTAGAACAATTTGTATAAAATATTTAAATTATTAACTTAAATATAACATTACAATGTCAACTGAAATATAAATTTTTGTTTAACTTAAACAACGGAAATAATATTTTGTAAATAGTTAAAAGTGATGAATTATAGTGTGTTTCTAATAGTAATTATACGTTAGTTAATAAGGTAGAATAAATATCAAACCTAAAGTGTAATCATAATAAAATTTTAATTTTATTTTAAAATATTATTAGAAAGAAATTGAAAAGTCATGGAAGTTTCAAAAGAATGTGGTGAAAGGAAAAAATAGATGGGAGTTTTAAATGATTGTGTTGAAAGAAAAAATGCTTCTTTACAAGTATATATATATATATATATATATATATATATATATATATATATATATATATATATATATATATATATATATATATATAGAGAGAGAGAGAGAGAGAGAGAGAGAGAGAAAAGCGAATATACCCTTAAGGGTATATAAGCTTAGGTACCCAAAATCATTGATAATACGTCGTTTTGTTCGATATATTCATTATAATACTCTTTAATTAGAACACATGACTTGATTTACTTTCAAGCTTTAAGAAATTTCACTATTATCTTCCTATTACATCACATCTTTTTACCGAACACCTATTAAACTATATATATTATAGTTGAAAATGAAAATAATGTAAGAGGAAGATAAATGATACTTATGAAGTTATTTAAACGAATGAGATTATGAAATTATAATATATATATATATATATATATATATATATATATATATATATATATATATATATATATAATTCAAAATAATCAATATATTATATCAATTCAGTATACATATTATTATATCTGTTTTAAGAACAACGTTATTGTTATATTAAAAAAAAAAAACATATATTTGTAAGAACTTCAACTATATAGGTGTATCTACGCAACGCGCGGATTTGTCTAGTATATATATATTTCGCGTATGATTACGAAATAAACTTAGAGTCGACCCAAAGCCACGAATTTATAATAGATAATTTTAATTCTTATAAATTACATATTTGATCAAATACTATCACATACGGATACCCGCCATTTCCCTTTGATTTCAGGCTCAATGGAAGCAACCAGTAAACCTCCACAGCCGTCACTCTCCTTACCATGGAAAACACGCATTACTCTTTCCATTCTCTCTGCTGTCACCGACGCATCTTGCCGGAAAAACGGCACTATCAACCGTCGTATTCTCTCCTTAATCGACTTCCGGAGCCCACCAACGTCAAAATCAATCAACGGCGTAGCGTCACACGATGTCGTTGTAGATGAGACTCGTAAGCTTTGGTTCCGAGTCTATGTACCTACACAACACGAAGGTGACGATCTCCCAGTGATCGTGTTCTTTCACGGAGGCGGATTTGTCTTCCTCTCCCCCGATGCTTTTATTTACGATGCCGTGTGCCGACGCTTCGCGAGAAAAGTCCCGGCCGTCGTAGTTTCTGTGAACTATCGCCTTGCGCCTGAGCATCGGTATCCGGCCCAACATGATGACTGTTTCGATGTGCTGAAGTTTCTTGATGATGAAGAGAATAGGTCTAAATCTTTGCCGGAAAATGCGAATCTGTTGCGTTGCTTTCTTGCTGGAGATAGCGCCGGTGGAAACTTAGCTCATCATGTTGCCCAACGAGCATGTGAATTCAACTTCCGACAGCTGAAGGTACTTTAATTGTTATTATAGAATTCTGGCGTTGTCATTGACGTCGGAACAAGTGTCCTTTACTGTAAATGTCCTTTACTGTAAATGTTGTTAAACGCTTGTTATCATGTTTTCAGGTTGCCGGAGTGGTAGTAATTCAACCATTCTTTGGCGGCGAGGAGCGAACGGATTCTGAGACTCGCCTCGCCGGAACACCAGTAGTTTCAGTTAAACGAACAGATTGGATGTGGAAGGCATTTTTGCCAGAAGGGGAAGGGTTCAACCGGGACCACCCAATCATCAACGTTAGCGGCCCACAGGCGGTGGACATATCGGAAATAAAATTGCCGCCGGTCATGTTGGTAGTCGGCGGGTTCGATGCCCTAAATGACTGGCAAAAAGGGTACTATGAGTGGCTGAAAAAGTCAGGGAAAGAAGTGTATTTGTTTGAGTATCCAAACATGTGCCATGCATTCTATATCTTCCCGGAATTGCCTGAATCTGGACAACTTATTGCCCAAGTGAAAGACATTATTGAAAAGATATCGAGTAATGTTGCCACTAAATTCACAAATTAAAACCTTGTTCAATAATTCGTTTTATTAGATATGTATAAATGATTGAACCAAAAGCATCTTACATTGTACGAATCAAATAAGAAAGCCGGAGTTGGTTGTTTTGGTAAAATATGATTATATGAATCAAATAAGAAAGTTGGTCTTTTGTTGTTTATGTGATATTGAACTTGTCTGCCAAATCGTTATTTGAATCAGACAAGAAAACTGGTGTTAGTTGTTTTCGTAAATTGATCAAGTTTTCGAACGAATATACGAATCAAACAAGAAAATTGGTATAGGTTGCTATTGAAAATGACACTTAACATGTGTTAACATGATTTTGTTGCACCTAATATCACAATATGTATTGCAATTATAACTTTAATATCGTTTAAGTCAGATTATTAATTAAATGAATGATAATTCGAACAAACTTCATTCGCATATTCAAATTTTCTCACTATTTTTTTTTTAAATGGCATGCCTCGTATCTCAAATGGCACTACTAGAAAAAATGCTTTTAATGACTCTCGTAAATGTATATACATGACAGACAAATGTCTGTCATTGTAAGCCTTGTCATAAATGAAAATGAAAGACATTTGACCAGTCATAAAATTTACGACAGACGATTTATGACCTACAATAACGACAGACATACACAACATGTACTTCCAACATATATTTCCAAATCACAATACGACAAACATTGTACGTCATGAATTTTAACATAGTTTTACAACCATATGTCATGATATTAAACTTTATATATATATATATATATATATATATATATATATATATATATATATATATATATATATATATATATATATATATATATATATATATATATATATATATATATATATATATATATATAGGGTTAGGATTAAATATGAATTTCATATATTGTGTGAATGTGTGACCAAATGTGGAACGTCCAATTGAAACGATCTATGGCTTGAGACTCAGTGGCATGATCGTAAATAAATATAGGACTTTAATAATCAGTTTTTTGAAACTAAACCCAAAATAAGAAACATGCGTTATTTATTTCCTAATTTGGTGGGAATTTAATTAAATACTTAATTACATTATAATTTAAAATTTCAACATAGATTATTATCGTTAATTAAATTAATTATATTAAAAAGCGTAGGGTCATTTTAATTAGAAAAGACTCCATTGAATATTTTTTTTATAATTAAGTATTCTTGAAGAATACATATCCATTCAAGAGATTCTTTTGAGAATTGAACATTTTTATAAAATAAGACCGCATGTATTATAAATAATAACAATTTGTACCAAATAATAATTATTCGGAATACAAAATTGTCATATTCTTTTGAGAATCATATAAAACTTAATATAAATCAGAATATAGTTTTTTGATATATTCTGAAAAATTATTAATGCATTCTAAAATAATGGGGTTTAAGAGATTCTATTGAGAATGAAACATTCTTGAAGAATGCATGTCAATTAATTATAATAATTTTAAATCAAAATTTGCAATTTAATAAATCTGGTGCACCATTAAATCGAGAAGAAGAATTAAGTGATTCTTGAAGAACCAAATGATTTTTATAGAATCACTGTTATTTTTTATTCTTAGTAGAAGTAAAATGATTCTTAAAGAATAAAGTGATTGTTAAATAAATGTACGCATGTGAAAACTTATGTGAATGTATAACCATAATACATATGTGATTCTCAAGGAATTAGTTGATTGTTATGCATGTGTACGAAAATTATACATAAAAAAAGCTATAAACTCAACTTTCTGGATTTCAATGATTATGTTATATTAATTAAGAGTTTTATTCTTCTAGAATGATTTAAAAATTAGGTTTATAAATTCTTTAAGTGTATATTTGCGTACCAAGACAATCAATTGAAAATATACATACGACCTAATATGAACGACATTCTTTAAGAATATAAGAGGTTTTTCTCCTACGATTAATAAAAGCATTTACAATGACTTTGTGGTTATTACTATAACTGATCGTGTATATGCTGAAAAAATGAAACGGTTGACATATTCAAACGAAAATCTTATTCATTCCAAATAGATAACATATTTAATAATGGAAAATAAATGTCATATGCAAAAATGCCAAAATTACTCCTTTATATTGATTGGATCATAATTGGTCACACATTCACACAATATTTGTTGGTCACACATGATCCCAACTCTCTCTCTCTCTCTCCCTCTCTCTCTCTCTCTCTATATATATATATATATATATATATATATATATATATATATATATATATATATATATATATATATATATATATATATATATATATATATATATTCTAAATTTGTAACCAAAACGCATACATATATTCAACATACTAGGTGAAGTTGCGCATCATGACCTATATAGTTGAAATCTTTATAAATATATGTTTTTCTAAATATAACAAAAATATTGTCGTTAAATTTGATATAATAACTTGTATACTAAATTGATATAATATATTGACTATTTTGAATTATATGATAATATATACATCTATTATAACTGCATAATCTCAATCGTTTGAATGACTTCTACCTGCGAGTTACCCATTAAAAAAATTAAATATAATAGTTATTTATAGCCGTTGTTATTGTTAATTTTTTTTTTTAATTTATTTGTTTAACGTTTTAGATTCTATCATCATAATTATTAAAACATCAAACATTGCTTTTGATTTTAAAGGTAACAATATAATCATTTATATAGAGTTTTTTTAACTATTGTTATTATAAGTTATTTTAACCTATTGATTTGAAAACTTTTAACGATTATGAAAATATCTTTATGAAATATTTTAGTTAAATTGAGATTACAATTTAGTTTTTGCATTTAGCACTACATTTAATCACTTTTAGCTATTCACAAAATATTCATTAGGTTTTTTAAGTGGAACTGAAATTTATATTTAAATTGACAATATAATGCTGTATTAAATTAACAATTTAAGTATTTTGTTCAAACTGTTTAGAAGTTGTAGCTTTAAATTGATAATGGTTTACATACAATAACATATTAAATTTAATAAATTATGTATAATATGTTAAAAGTTAAAGTCATAGCTTTATAAGTAGAAGTAAATATATTATTTTAATATTGAAATTTAGTTTATTTATAGTTACACTTTAGGTTTGATATTTATTTAACCTTATTAACCAAATTATAATCATCATTAGAAAGACAATTTATCACTTTTAATTATTTACAAAATATTTTTTTGGATGTTTAAGTTAAACTAAAGTTTATATTTTAAGTTGACCATGTAATATGATATTTAAATTAATAATTTAAGTATTTTATACAAATTGTTCAAAATTTATAGCTTTTAAAATGATAATGGTTTACATCCAATAGTATATTAAAATTAATAAATTAAGTATAATATGTTAAAAGTTAAAAAACATAACTTTATATGTAGAAGTAAAGATATTTTTTAAAATTGAAATTTAGTTTATATAAGATTACACTTTAGGTTTGATATTTATTTAACCTTATTAACCAACTTATAATCATTATTAGAAAGAAATTGAAAAATCAGTGGAGTTTCAAATGAATGTGGTGAAAGGAAAAATGCATGAGAGTTTCAAATGAATACGGTGAAAGGAAAAAAAATGCTTCCTTTATAATATAGTATGATATGATATGATATGATATTATAGATTATATATAACAGTGTTTATATTTAAACTACAATCACCAACCTTCAAAGTGTTTACAAGCCCAACGGATCTCCTACACTAAGAGTTGTAGGAGCAACTAAATAATGATTTTAAATGTAAATATTTATATAAATAAGTCCACAAAATTCATGAATTAGGGTTCCAGGACGATAAATAAACGTACCTGCATTAAACACTCGGATTTAGTTTATATTCATAGAAGATTAGGAAAGTAGAGAAACCGATTAACTAAGTTAGGAGGATTGAAGATTTTACCTCCTGCATAGAGTCTAAGAGAATACGATGTGACAACGATGCTTGCAACGCAGGTGACAATGATGATGAAACGATGATGGGGATTGAAGCTTTTACTTGTGAAAGATTTTTATAGGACAAAGATAGTGAATTGTGAAGGGTTTTTTTTGGGAGTGAGAGATATAAGCTGGCAGAATCTATGGGAATGAAAAATTGGAACACAAATCTAGACAGAATACCCAATTTATTGGTGCGGTTTCTTTAAAAAACCATGATTTAATGGTGTGTTTTCAAAAAATTCGAACCAAAAGTTGTGTTTTAATGGTGCGGTTTTGGTCTATTGCACCAATAAACGTATTTATAATTCCTTTTAATGTGGTTATATGGAAACCAAACCAACAAGTGTGGTTTTTTGTTTATTGATGTGATACTTATTTAGTGATACCGTTTTGTAACTGAACTGTGTGACAACCCAACGTTAAATCCGTTATATAATTCCGTTTCCGCTAATGGAATATGTCATTTATAAAAGTTTTGTAATTTGGAGTTGTAAAATAAATGAATATTTAATTATTTATTTATATTTCATGTGATTATCTTTTAGTAAAAATAAATATAACTCGTTAATGTTAGTTCCATTTAGCGAAATAAAGTTATATTATTTTTCAACCACTTAACCCGGGTAAAAAGTTTAAACCCCTTTAAACTTTAGCATCGGGTAGTCGTGTACCGGGTGCCATACCCGAGGCATATATAAGGAAGGTGAACACCTCTTTGAACTCTTTTACCACTCAAACACTCTCTCTCTCTCTCACACACACTACTTTCTCTCTCTAGCTCGTTTTCGGCTCCAAAACCGCAATTTCCGGCTCCCAAACATAAGATTTTCCTCCCTAACTTGTTCTAAACATGCATCATTGTTATAATAGCTCAAAAATAGTATGAATGGGACATGAACAAGGAGTTTACGGCCTAAGAAGCTCCTTAGGCCGTAAACACCCAAAATGTGCCAAAAAGTCCCAAATTTCCTTCTTTTAAGCTTGGATACTAGTTAGGGATTTTACCTAGGAGTGTTTGAGCATCAAAACCATAACTTTTAGGGCATTAGAGAGGGTTTATGGCCCAAGCACATGCTTAGGCCGTAAACACCCTTTTTCCATGTAAAAAGGCCCCAGACACTCTTCCAAATCATTTTAGGCTTGAGATATGATTTAAGGGAATTCCAATCCGAGTTTTGGGCATTAAAACTTCATGATTTGTGGAGTAACTTAGAGTTTACGACCCAAGCATAAGCTTAGACCGTAAACTGCCCCAAACCTCACCAAATGAGGGTTTAAACCCCCTAATTAGCCCTAGACCTTCACTAGAAAATTAAAGGGATTGATATAAGGGCCTTAGCATCAAAATTGGGGAGTGAACAAGAGTTCACGGCCAAGCCATGAGGCTTATGGCCGTAAACTCCCAAGGAGTGGCCTTTGGGCCGTAAACTCCAAGGGAGTAAACTCTTGGACTCCCTAGTACCCTCTTTTTGGTCTTTTACAATCCCCGAGAACCACTTATAACCCATAAGACTTCAAATCGATTTTAGGATATGTAAATGTTTTAATAAAAAGTATAAGTGACTAATTACTTGTAAAACATATATCTCATATGTTAATAGGGTCTTAAAAGGTGTACAAGTCCTTAATTGAAACCAAACGCTCAACCGACACTTCCACCCGATTTACTCAATTTCAGGTGAGTTCATACCCCTTAATGAACCTTTCTAATGTTTTCATATGTTTTAGGGGGGGATACAAGTCAATTATACATTTTTATGGAAGTGAATCACATGTGATTTACTACCCGTAGTTCAAATCACATGTGATTTATCACTATGCTTTATAAAAGAACTTTACGTTTTCAAAACTACTTTGGATAAATAAACTATTTTCTAAATGCTTTCTTTGGTCAATATTTTTATTAAATTACTTTTCTTATAAAATGTATCTACATTAATATATTTATATAAGTAAGACTTGAAGGACTTAGGACCGATAGCTCGCCTTATTTCCTGTTCTTGTTTGATTGTGGGCTTAGGGTATTTGTTATCCGTCCGACTGTCGTTGATTTCTTAATTATATATCATGTATATTGGTTTTAGGTACGAGCATTTTCATCTCATTCGATGCCTATATTACTTAATTGCCAAGAACCATACACATTAAGTTAACTATAATAGGTATAGTTAAGGCCACTACTACTCGTTACCGCTACTACTATACATACTATAATTCATACTATTACGAAATGATACACGAATAAGAGAACACACTATGAACTACATAAAAGACTACTACACTATATTACAAGAGAAAGCACTAATTCGGAAGATAACACACTAACTCTCTACAAGATACTCTACGCGCTACCTACTGTGACCAGAGCTTTCCGGAAGGAAGGCGACACTACATGTATAGATCTATATGGGGCAGACACTATTATATCCCGACTGTTAACCTCAGTCCGAGCCGAACAGGCCCAGGGATGGCACTACTTCACTACACTATGTATAACCGGGAAGGTCATGGGATCCTCTATTGTTTACACTATTGGTGTCACATAAAAGGAATACACGGTATCCACACTAAAATACTAAGACTAAAGTCTAAGTTAATATCCCGAAGTAAATAAGTATCTATTACTAATGGGAGTTTGCACCATTAATACTGACAACATGCATAACTTTTCCTCTATCTACACTACATACTGGAGATTTTAGTACCACACTTTTACAACAAACGGTTTTCAATGATAAAACTTACATGCAACTTAGAGTTTTTCACTTGCGATGTATTTTCTAGAAAATATAGGATTTTCTAGGGTTTTCTACTACTTATAAATGTAAATTGCAGTTTTTCACACTATAAGTTTTAACGCATTTTATACAAAATTTACACTAAATTCTTATGAACTCACCAGCTTTATGCTGATACTTGTTTTCAAAATAACTTGTATCCTCAGATCAAAGATAGACAGGTACAGGTGCAACATTTTGGAGAAGATGGAGCATACAAGATCCATCTTTTGTTTTTGTATTACTTTTGGTGTCTATTGAAAGTTTACAGAACACACTTGTAATTAAACTCACTATGTAATGAAATGGTTGTATGTTTCTTGTTTTTACTATTATGCAATTGTGATGATACTGTACATGACGTCCTCCACCTCGAAACGTATTCCGCCGTTATCGGTTTTGGGGTGTAACAAACTGCATAATAATTGAAACATAAATTTTCATTACATACTTCGGTTAAGATAACCTCACAAGTTGTGATTTAGCTAATTGAAAGTACATTGGCATTTCTTACATTGCCCTAAAAATGGTTGAATGCGAGAAATGGCAACGTGTTTTTCTTGATTTTTTTTTTTTTTGCATTTACTTCCAAAGAACGAAAAAAATTTCCTACCCCCTTTAACAACCACTGTAAAATTCATCTCTTATGTCATGTGCCTGACATCAATATTTTCAATGATTGAAAAACAGAATATTAATTCAAATATCACAAGAAAAGTTATCCAGAAAAAGATATGTTGAGTAACCTGCATAAGTTCAAAAGACTACATCAGTGGTTTTAGTAACGTCATCATTATTTTCATTCATACTCATCTGAAATAACAAAATATTAAATCAAAAGTTCAGAACAATTAAGTTCAAAACATTTTGTACATTATGTAATAAAATAGACACTCGGATTGTACATTTTGTGACTAAGCAACATTTGCAAGAATTCATCCCAATTATCTATCATCAAGACCACCTTAAAATAGCCTAATGTGTTTGCTTCATAAGATTTGGATGTAACTCATTTGCTTCATTCATGACCGATATTGAAACATGTACAAGATATTTTCAAGAAATAAAAAAAACTTCAAAGAAAGTAATGGCATGTGTACCTTCTTCTTTGATGGTTTTTTATGGGATTTATAGGTTCCAAAAATTATATTTTGGCGGAAAAACCTAAACCCTAAGTTTTCATGCAACCTAAAGGATCTATGTTTTCACTATTGAATGCAATAATCAATTGAACATCAAGAACCCTACAAGAACCCTAATATTTTTGAAAATAACATAAGGGTTTAGAAAAACATACCTCTTGATTATGCTAGTAGATAATCAAAACAAAATCCTTCTTGTAATCACTTGGAAGCTAGCACCAGAATTCTTGTGCTTTCGATGGTTCACACACAATTGTAGCAACAAGGAGCTTAAGAGAGAGGATAGATGATATGAAAATTTCAGGTGTGCCTTGGAAAAGAGGAGTAGCCAAAATTGGATCCAATGGGGTCCTTTTATAGTTGAATTAGGAAACCCTATATAACCCTAATTTGAATATTATATTAATATCTCAAATTTGGTAATTATCTACTTCCTAATTGTAACATCGCAAAAATTAGAAGGTAAAAATTCCATTTTTTAATTCAACTATAAACACCATTTAGCATTTCCAATCATTCAAAGGTATATCAAAGTAAAACAGTTGTTAGAGTACAATCCCAAAATCATAAAGTTACAGAAACATGGGTGGATATGGTGCAGTCATGCTGGACCCTTCCCTTTTGTACCAGAAGTACCTGAAACCATAAACAATAAGCCATAAGCACAAAGCTTAGTGAGTTCCTAAAATACCACATACCATACATACAATAGAGAATGCTATGTGTCAACTATAGTATTGCCATTATGTCATGAGCCGTAACATGGTATTTCATTCCCAGGACTGGGGCCAAAACTCTAGGTCTTACTGACAAGTGCCAAGAGCCACCTCCTGCTCTTCCATGCAAGTGTCACAAAGACAACTAACATAATGTCTATATGCATACATCTATCCACCTATCTGCGAGGGTATGATCCCTAGTCTTGCATATAGTTTGTCGGGAGCCACCTTCGGGTCTTTCATGCAAATGCCAAGGGCCACTCCCTCGTCTTCTTATATAACATAAGCCAATGGGCCGACATTGGTGCCCTCAAAACATAGTATAGTAAGGAGACTCACCTGAATCATAAATCCGACCTCAACTAACTGTTCTCCTACCAAAGTATAGTATAGAAAGGGGGTCATGTGACCCTTACGTCGTGAGACCCCCAAGTCTCACGTTGTGAGAACAGTCTGAAGCAAAAAGTCCATCTTTTAAGTCCTTAATCCATTAATCCTTGCACTCCAAGTTTCGAGAAGGTCTTATAACTTCTTAATACACTAGAAAGTCGATGCTTTTAAGACATATATGCCCAATACATGTCTAGATCTCATTTAGGTCAAAAGTTGAAGAAAAAGGCATCCAACTTTCATGCAAGGTTCCAAAACTCAAACATTCTCTAGATCTGAACTCCAAGACATCCCTAAGGCCCTCGTAACCCATAAAGCTGCCAACTTTATGGTTTCTATTCATTCAAACATGCACATCCAGGAAGAAAAGTTGGATAAAACGTAGATGTATCCTTATATAACCATAAAGATAGGAGCTTCAACACTTATAATGGTCCAGAAGCAAAGGAAAGTGATGATGATGATGATTCCTTGCAAGCCACAACACAATACCTTCTTCTTCTTCTTCTTCTTCTTCTTCTTTTTCTACTTCTTCTTCTTCTTCTTCTTCTTCTTCTTCTTCTTCTTCTCCTTCTTCTTCTTCTTTTTCTTCTTCTTTTCTTCTTCCACACCACGAAAGGCTCTAAAACACCAAATATCAAGCAAGGATGGGAACTATGGTTTTTTCTGATGTGAAAGACGGTTTTAAGATGATAAGAAACCCTAAATGAGGTTAGAGATGATTAAATACGAAGGAAACCCTAAAAGATCATGGGCTTGTGCTGCAACAGCTCTCATGTCATGAGCTTTTATTACTCACGTCGTGAGCTTTGTCTTGGGAAAAGGTCTTCATGCAACCCATCTCACGTCATGAGCCTCTATGTCTCACGTCATGAGCCTCTATGTCTCACGTCATGAGGCTCTTTTTCTCCAAAACTTAAACTTTCGACTCCTTGAAACCCCAATTCAATTTGTCCAGGAAAATGGGTGTTACAAATCCCCCCACTTGAATTAGATTTCCTCCTCGAAATCACTCCTTACTATCTTTCAGCCACGCCAGACAACTTGAACAATTCTTCCACAACCCCGGTAGGTACTGAGGAAACAACTCAAGCTCACAACAACATTTCAAAACTGCAACCGAACCCAGCTTTAGCAAGGCACTCAAATCCATATGACGAATGGATACTTACCTTACTAGCGCTAAACAAAGGAGAATAACCATTACTACTCTGCCCGAAATCCGAAATCCGAAATCCTAAAACCTTGTCTGACTCCCCGACTGACAGCCTACTATGAGTCGCTGCCAATACAACTCCACTTTGTATTCAAACTGGTCATAAAACTTCCAACAATTGATTATCTTGTTGTTTCCACTGGGAAAAAGAATCACTGACCATTCCTTGCTGCCAAAAACTTTCCACTTTATAGAAGGCTTAGATAATCCTTCCAGTAAAGGACTCATCTTTACGATGGTTGGACTCAAACAAGAGCTACACAATAGGGTCAAATCAATTACTCTAAGATTATTTAACCCTTGCAGCAAGTGACTTAACATGTTCACTTAATAACAAGGCAACTCCCAACATGAGTCCCAATCACTAGCATCTCATATGTTGGATTAATGTCTAAGTCCATAACTATAATTGGTAAGACTTGACCCGACCCGACATGGTCCATTTGGGTTGCATGGCATCATGCACTTGGATAGACTATAATGAGAGAAATAACACTTTATGTTGATTAATATATTATAAGTTCTAATATATTAATAGGATTATTTAATTAGTATTGATCAAGAATTAATCTAGAATTAATTAAGTGATCAAAAGTGTAACATCCGAAAAATACAACCAATTTAAAATTTTCAAAACAACCTGATTTTCATTAAAATATTTACAAAAAGGTTTTCAATACAAGTCATTAGAGTATTCCCAGAATCACATTGCTACAAAATCATGAGGAGCGGTACGATCGCGCCTTCGCCTTGCCACAGTCTCCTGAAGAACCTGAAAAACATTAAACCACAACTGTAAGCCCGAAAGCTTAGTGAGATACCCCCAAAATACCAACCACGTATACGCCCTTCCAGGCTACGACCTTCCGGTCCAAAACATATAAAACATACATAACATAACAGAACATAGAACAACCATGCATATCGGGTCTACCGTGTGACTGGTCCGCCGTATCGGGCCTTCAGTCCAACGGATCCATCCTCCGGGTCTAGTCATGTCCTTCGAGTCTACAGTGGGGTTGGTCCGCCCGCATCGGGCCTTCAACCCACCTGGTCCACTCTCTGAGTCTACAGTGTGACTGGTCCGCCCGCATCGGGCCTTCAGTCGGCCTGGTCCACTCTCCGAGCCTCAGCACGTCTGGTCCGCCCTCGTGGGGCCTACAGCCTATCCGGACCGCTCGATGGGCCTTCGGAACAACCGGTCCGCCCTGGGTATCTTGGCCTACAGCACAAAGCAGGACCCGCCTCAACCCATCTCCAGTCCAAACAACCATGTGCACAAAACATACATTCATATAACAGTCATAGTCAACAAACCGAGCAAGCAGATCACATAGCATATCATTACCCTAACCGGGTTACCGACCTAACCGGTCACTAGCATAGCATCACTCTGTATATCGGGAAAACCGACCTTAACAAGGCCTCCTAGCATGTACCATCCTAGCTACCAGGATGCAGACACATCAAACAATAACATAATAACCATAACCGAATCTCAATACAATAAAGGGCCGGCCTTGGTGCCTTAGACCCTGTTGATATAGTGAGGATAACTCACCTCGAAACTGCCGGCTGAAAAGATAAGATCCCGCTGCTCCGAACTCTGGCACGAACTCCTCCACTAAACATCAAAACATACAACTCAATAAATACCCTTAATTACCAAAATACCCCTGGAAGACAACTGGTCAACCTTGGACGAGTCAAAGTCAACCCCTGACTGACCCTACTCGCCGAGTCATCCCGATGACTCGCCGAGTCCTCATGCTCAGAACTTCCCTCAATTAGCGACCCAACTCGCCGAGTCACCCCAAGACTCGTCGAGTCCAACAACTCTGAGTCCACTCGCACCCAACTCACCGAGTCATCCCTTGACTCACCGATTCATCGACTCAACCAGAAATATTGGGACTTCCTCGACAAGACTCGCCGAGTCCAAATGGACTCGTTGAGTCCAAGGCCATCTTCAACCTACTCGCCGAGTTGTTCTTCCAACTCGTCGAGTCCCAGGCCATCTTCAAGCAACTCGTCGAGTACCACCGTTCTGAATCCATACAGAAGCATCTCAGGCCATGCAATTAATCCAAAACATAGATCCAACCTCCTACAATCCATCCATCACGTAAAGTGGCAAACTTTACGTGAATCTAACGAGATCTAAGCCATATTCACCTTAAAACCAAGGTTTGGGACATGGTGGCTTCACTAAGCACTCAAACACAGGAACTTTAATGCACTCTAGGCCTTCAATATTCCAGATCTGAGGTAGCAACCTCAGATCTATCCTCCAAACTCCAAAACATTCCAAGACATACTCCCCACAAACCCCAAAATGATGAAACTAGGAATGCATAGCCTAAGGACGAAGATATTACCTCCAAAAGATGCCTCAATAGCAGCCAAACTCGAATCCAAGCAAAGCCCTTTGATCCAAGCCACTTCTCCTTCAAGATCTCTTCAAACAACACCTCTCCAAGCTCTAATTTGCTCCACAAATGATCTCTCCACGAATTTAGGGTTTATGGAACTCAAGGGGGGGAATAAGGGAGGCTGTGGAGGGGTATAATGCTCTTTATATAGGGCTCAACCCCGGAAATTAGGGTTTTCTCCATACAGCACCTACTCGCCGAGTCCATCCTAGGGACTCGCCGAGTAGGCCACTTGACACGCGACCATGACCGCGACCTGACTCGCCGAGTCAGCCATGGACTCGCCGAGTCATCCTCTAAAACTTATACTTTTAGCCCTTCAACTCTACTCTTGCGATTCCGGGATGTTACAATTCTCCCCCACTTAAATTAGGCTTCGTCCTCGAGGCCTTCGGCATCTCATCTTCAAATTACTTCCCACGACGCACCACTTGACCTTGACCGAACCAAGTCCCTCAAGGTACAACCATAGAACTAGAAGCTCACTTTCTCCTTCCATACGCTGTCCCCACTACCTACTCAAACCGGGCACCAACTGTACCCTCCGATAACCACACTCAACAACCGAGAATTACCCATGATGCCTTACTGCTCCAATTCTCATCCTTCACTTGACTCATATGGCTATAATGCCTCGAACCATCGGATCCCCGATCCGAATTCCACTCTATCCATCCCACGACGACCGAAAGACCCATTCTTCCATTTCAGAGCAACTCCCCCGAGTTCTCCCCACGCAATCACACACACATGCTGATCTAGCTCTAGCACCCTCAGGTTTGGAAAAACTGATACACTGATGATATCCTCGAACATCCTTCCAGGATGAACCGCTAAAACATAGCCAAAACCCTGATCAGAATCTCACTGAGAGTCCGAGACTCTTTCTCCGTATCCCTTCCGAATCCCTTTCCCTGGCTCTACGTCGCGGTATTCCCTCCGCGCCCAGAGCAACATATCAAGTCGAATGAGCTTTTATTCCACCGCCGCAACACACTACTCAAAGACCATCGACGGACCACTCCAATCATAACTCTACACTGCCGCTTTCACTTCCGTGAATTTGCACTCCCTTTTCGGAATTCCATTCCTCCCTCTTTCCTTATCAAGGAAACCACTCGTCCACCCAGTCACCATGACAGGCACCATGGTGCTCATCCCACGCTACATTACCTCTTTAAAGCGTACCCAACATCCATGCATCACCACTACTCTGACTCTCATCACAGGGACTCTCAAGCCCATGCACTACCTTTACTGCTCAAGATTGCTACCCGGGGCCAGACCTCCCAATGTAATCACACTGCAACATACGCAACCCATAACCTCAATCCGATCCAACAATAATCGCAGAGTCTTCAGCATGACTGGACCGCCTCCCCAGGCCTTCAGCCAATCTGGACCACTCTCAGAACCTTCAGCCAATCTGACTGGACCGTTCTCCGAGCCTTCGGTCTGACTGGTACGCCTACCGGTCTACAGTCTATCCGGACCGCTCAACTAGCATTCATCACTCCGAACCATCCCTTCGGGAAATCCTCCCGTGCATACCGTTCTAGCCCTCTAGGGGTTCCGAACTCTATCTCCATCATACATGCTCGATCCCGGCCTGCTCCCATGCCTTCCTCAATCAACTGCTCTAGGTCTGTATTCCGCCCCGCACGCCTGTTACTCACTCATACGAGCCTGCTCTCGACTGATAGAAATACCGCTGAATTCCCCAAGCAGCTAAACAACCTCTCAGGCCCAACGATCATCCGGAGAATTTCCAATTCTCCCCCACTTAAGACACTGTCAGTTAGTCACCGGTTGCCATCACTGATCTTCCCAAGCAACCTTGCAGGAATCAACACATGCACTCAAAATGTTTTCGCCAGCGCCAACAACCTTCATACAAATCACGTTCCCACGTTGCACAACCCGCTCGAAAGGAACCCAATCCTCAACTATCCATTCCTCAGACTACAGAATCTAACTGGCCTTCAAACCAACGCCACATCCGCCACCAATCCTTACAAAGATAATCAACGATATCTCGACGTACTAATCCATAACCATAACGATCCTTCAGGGAACAAAAGATACTAAAACGAAATCTCGATCACAACTCGCCAAACCCTCAAGGAACAACGGGTACCACACGAAAACCAGAAACGCAATTCCATAACCAACCAACGAAACCAACAGATAACAATACTCCATAACAATCATAAATAATCAAAACATCAGAACGAAACATACCCGCAACAACAAGCTGAAAAAAAAAACACGACCCTAAGCCCTTGGGGGCTCCGCTCCACCCTGATCTCCACCTGTGATCCTCAACGTAGCCGGTGCTGGAGCCTGCACCGGTCCTGCAGCAAGCCATGGACAGTTGACCTTCAAATGTCCAACCTGATGACAATGATAGCATATCGTCAGATCCCGAACCGGCACTGACTGCCGACAATCCCTCGCATAGTGTCCCTCCTTTCCGCACTTGCGGCATGCTCCACCGGACCGACAAACCCCGGCATGACCCCTTCCACACTTTCCACAGACGTGGCCACCCTGATCTCCCATCCTGGAATCAACGGTCTTAGACCGTTTCGTCGCCGGCTGCGACTGAACCGGAGCTTGCCTCAGCTCACGCATCTGCAACTCAATCTCTAACTCACGCCGCCTGGCGGCCTCCTGCAACTCCAGCAAAGTCTCGCACCTCTGTGCAGACACAAACTGTCTGATGTCTCTCTTTAGCATACTCAGATATCGGGACATCTGAGCCTGCTCCGAAGCGAACTCAGGGCAAAACATCGCCCTCTCAGTAAACATCCTGGTGATTTCCGTCACCGATTCCGAATCCTGTTTCAGCTCCAAGAACTCCTGAGCCAACCTCTCCCTCTCGACCTGCGGAACATAACGAGTGCTGAACATCTCTCTGAACCGATCCCATGAAATCGCAGCCCTCTGCGCATCCGAGTACGACCCCGTGGTCAATCTCCACCAATCCTTTGCTCCGAGCCTCAACAGGTTCAAAGCACACCTCACCCTCTGATCAGCAGGGCATGAACATGTGAAGAAACATCCCTCCACATCTGATAATCGTCTCATAGCAACGATCGGACCCTGAACTCCATCAAAAGTGGGAGGCTTCGTATTATCGAAGTCCCGATACTGAAAACCTCTATTGGCTCCTCCCCCTGCCGCTGCTACTGCTGCGGTAGCCGCCGCGGCAGCCGTCTCCGTGAGAGCTGCATAGCGCTCATCAAAATACTCCACCATGGCGGTCTTGATCGACCCAAACAACTCTGGCTGCTCAGCCCGAAACAATGCAGCAACCTCATCATGCAAGATCTCACGAATCCTCGCATCCAACTCATGCGTACTCATCTGGCTGACAACCTCGGGTTGTACAGACCCACCCGGAACTCCCTCTCCGACTCCTGATCCTGACTCGGATCCACTCCCAGCGTGCCCTGAAATCTCCATACTGAAAATAAAACACCAAATCTCAGACATATTCCACTATCCCGGGAACCAGCTCTCATCCCAACCCTAGAGGTCATGGTTTCCCTGATACGCGTATGAGTCCGTGCTTTCAGTAGTACGGGCCCATACTACCTTCCACACCAACCCATATTTGTATGAAGTACTCCCACAACACCCTAGCGACACACATAACAACGCTCTATCCTCACAACTAGAGGAACACTAGAAATCTCTCACAAGGAACCCTAGGCTAGCAGGCATCATAAATCAGGCAACTTATCAATAAATCCTGAAGATCCCTAGCCTAGCTCTAGCATGCTATTCTATTAAAGCTCAATAAAACAATTGACATGTATGGTATTTTGGGGTTACTTACTGGCTCCGGCTGATCGTACCTCCGCGTCCTCCTTTACTTATTTTGAAAACCATTTTAAATTCTCTTTTTGAAAAATCTCCTCGATTTGAGACTGGAGTTACACAAGTGTTCCTCCAATTCACTCAAACCAAGGCTCTGATACCAACTTGTAACATCCGAAAAATACAACCAATTTAAATTTTTCAAAACAACCTGATTTTCATTAAAATATTTACAAAAGGGTTTTCAATACAAGTCATTAGAGTATTCCCAGAATCACATTGCTACAAAATCATGAGGAGCGGTACGATCGCGCCTTCGCCTTGCCACAGTCTCCTGAAGAACCTGAAAAACATTAAACCACAACTGTAAGCCCGAAAGCTTAGTGAGATACCCCCAAAATACCAACCACGTATACGCCCTTCCAGGCTACGACCTTCCGGTCCAAAACATATAAAACATACATAACATAACAGAACATAGAACAACCATGCATATCGAGTCTACCGTGTGACTGGTCCGCCGTATCGGGCCTTCAGTCCAACGGATCCATCCTCCGGGTCTAGTCATGTCCTTCGAGTCTACAGTGGGGTTGGTCCGCCCGCATCGGGCCTTCAACCCACCTGGTCCAGTCTCTGAGTCTACAGTGTGACTGGTCCGCCCGCATCGGGCCTTCAGTCGGCCTGGTCCACTCTCCGAGCCTCGGCACGTCTGGTCCGCCCTCGTGGGGCCTACAGCCTATCCGGACCGCTCGATGGGCCTTCGGAACAACCGGTCCGCCCTGGGTATCTTGGCCTACAGCACAAAGCAGGGCCCGCCTCAACCCATCTCTAGTCCAAACAACCATGTGCACAAAACATACATTCATATAACAGTCATAGTCAACAAACCGAGCAAGCAGATCACATAGCATATCATTACCCTAACCGGGTTACCGACCTAACCGGTCACTAGCATAGCATCACTCTGTATATCGGGAAAACCAACCTTAACAAGGCCTCCTAGCATGTACCATCCTAGCTACCAGGATGCAGACACATCAAACAATAACATAATAACCATAACCGAATCTCAATACAATAAAGGGCCGGCCTTGGTGCCTTAGACCCTGTTGATATAGTGAGGATAACTCACCTCGAAACTTCCGGCTGAAAAGATAAGATCCCGCTGCTCCGAACTCTGGCACGAACTCCTCCACTAAACATCAAAACATACAACTCAATAAATACCCTTAATTACCAAAATACCCCTGGAAGACAACTGGTCAACCTTGGACGGGTCAAAGTCAACCCCTGACTGACCCTACTCGCCGAGTCATCCCGATGACTCGCCGAGTCCTCATGCTCAGAACTTCCCTCAATTAGCGACCCAATTCACCGAGTCACCCCAAGACTCGTCGAGTCCAACAACTCTGAGTCCACTCGCACCCAACTCACGGAGTCATCCCTTGACTCACCGATTCATTGACTCAACCAGAAATATTGGGACTTCCTCGACAAGACTCGCCGAGTCCAAATGGACTCGTCGAGTCCAAGGCCATCTTCAACCTACTCGCCGAGTTGTTCTTCCAACTCGTCGAGTCCCAGGCCATCTTCAAGCAACTCGTCGAGTCCACCCATGTGACTCGTCGAGTACCACCGTTCTGAATCCATACAGAAGCATCTCAGGACATGCAATTAATCCAAAACATAGATCCAACCTCCTACAATTCATCCATCACGTAAAGTGGCAAACTTTACGTGAATCTAACGAGATCTAAGTCATATTCACCTTAAAACCAAGGTTTGGGACATGGTGGCTTCACTAAGCACTCAAACACAGGAACTTTAATGCACTCTAGGCCTTCAATATTCCAGATCTAAGATAGCAACCTCAGATCTATCCTCCAAACTCCAAAACATTCCAAGACATACTCCCCACAAACCCCAAAATGATGAAACTAGGAATGCACAGCCTAAGGACGAAGATATTACCTCCAAAAGATGCCTCAATAGCAGCCAAACTCGAATCCAAGCAAAGCCCTTTGATCCAAGCCACTTCTCCTTCAAGATCTCTTCAAACAACACCTCTCCAAGCTCTAATTTGCTCCACAAATGATCTCTCCACGAATTTAGGGTTTCTGGAACTCAAGGGGGGGAATAAGGGAGGCTGTGGAGGGGTATAATGCTCTTTATATAGGGCTCAACCCCGGAAATTAGGGTTTTCTCCATACAGCACCTACTCGCCGAGTCCATCCTAGGGACTCGCCGAGTAGGCCACTTGACACGTGACCATGACCGCGACCTGACTCGCCGAGTCAGCCATGGACTCGCCGAGTCATCCTCTAAAACTTATACTTTTAGCCCTTCAACTCTACTCTTGCGATTCCGGGATGTTACAAAAAGAAGCCTAATTAAATATATGGGTTGATTGTGTAAATCATCCATACTTGTATAGTGGGCTAATGCTCCATGGATAATCAAGTTGGGCTAAAACCCATAGGATGGTCCATGGATGCTCCATGGTGTATTTGAACCCATGGATCCAAGGAAATGGAAGGTCATGACAGTTAGGGTTTACCCTGATTGTAACACACTATATAAGCATCATATTATTCACCAAAATCGGCACTAGTGTATGTAAAAGAAGGGCTAGCAGATTTCATGTGTCTTGGATTTCTCTCAAGTTATTCCAAGTGTATTTGGTGGTGTGTGAACCATTTGAGGTGTCACACTTGAGGCACTAGGCACTCAAGCTTCATGAAGACTTTCTACATCAAAGAGGTATGTATTCTATCTTGTTATATTCAATGTTATTATGCTAGTTAGGATGAATACCTTTGAAAATTCATATTTGCATGTATAATAGAGAAAACATAGATCCATGGTATTTAGGGTTGCATGTACACTTAGGAGTGTTAGAATGCTCAAAACCCAACAGTAGTATCAGAGCCTAGGCTTTCTTTCTCTTATACTTGATGCAAATAGATTTTTCGAAGCCAATAAACTGTCAGAGCCTAAAACTCGACTAGTTCATGTATTAGAGCATGAACTCGACGAGTTCAGCCTCCAGACAGCGTATCTTCGTGGTTTTTGGCTGGAATTGGACTAGGAACATTACCATAAGCTATTTTTGAACTTATAAACTTGTTTTTGATGTGGTAATGTTAATCCTAATCCAATTTTAAAGATAATTGTCAATAGATTCATGTTTTGAATTAGTTTACTGATTAGGCTAATTACATGGAAAAGTTTGATTTGAATTATCTTGTTCTTATGAGTTGCTTAGATTAATAGGAAGTTATGTGAAATTGTTGTGTTCAATCCAAATTAATCTAAGAGTTGATTCTAAAATGTGTTTTTGTAACTTGTCCTCAAGTTATATGAAAAGTCACATTTAAGTTTCATAAAACTCATAAAAGTTGGCAATGGTTACAAAAAATGAAGAGTCTTGTCCTCAAGTTATGGAGGTTCAAGAGTCACTTCATTAAATGATATAATATGTAACCTTAATTAATTCCATAAGTTACAAAATAAAGAAAAAGTTACATTCTTTAATAATTTAAAGTCTTCCATAACTTGTCCTCAAGTTATGGAACTTGAAGAGTTTTTGGATTAAAACTACTTTAAACACTTAAGTTATGGAATTAATTAGTTTTGAATAGTTTCAAAACTTGCCCTCAAGTTTTGGAATTTGAAAAGTTTTCTCTTATGAATACTATAATTCCAAGTTAGCCCTCAAAATTTTAAAAGTTAAAATTCAACCCTTATACTTTATAATATTATAAGTTAATAGTATATATATGTATAAGAGTAAAGTCAGTCTTACCGTTAGTAGGCCTCATTCATGAAGCCAGTCTATAATGGGGGTATAAGGTTACTGCATATAAAATGGAAGTTTAATGGGTGTCCACTCTCACCCACCGCTTCCTTGACTGGTGGAGGGTCGTTAGCCGAACGGGTAGGACAATGACTATAATTCTCCCTTCATTAAAAGTATTAATGATAAATACTAAGTAACTAAACCTTTTATAACTACCCAATCTTAGTTACTTAGGAAAATGTGAATAAGGTGTTAATCCATGAAATTACACTTTGCACCTTGTTTAAGTCGGTTGGTGGAGCGTATGTGGTTAACAGACACACTAAATCATATTTAACAAGGTAGGCAAAGGGTAACTTAATGTTTATCATAGTATCGATGGAGCGTGTGTGGTTAACCAGCACATCGATTGAGGGGTGAACACTTAAGGGTACCAAGTAATTTGCATGGTTACTTCACACCTTGTTTTGTGATCCTCGGCATCCCAGTCACAAAACCTAAAGGGAACACTCGAGATTGAAACATGCCATTGAACAATTCAATGAATCTCAAAAGATCTAGGAGTTTCAAATCTAATTAGAACCTAATAATACATTTCGTTTATCTTGGTGGAAATTGGTGAATCGTCATTCACCTACCTTCAAATATTTTATAGCTTGGATTACGGCATCCCTCTTCTAAGTTATAAAATAGTTTGTAGGGTCCTAGCCTTAATATTTCATATTGGGTGTCATATTAAGGACTTTAGATCAACTATCTTGAAGATTAGATTCTTTAGCTACTTCTTAGGAGTAATGATAAATTGCTTAGGAATAGATAACAACAAGTTTTCATATACATTTGCATTGTAAGGATTAGTTTTTCCGCAAAGTTTTTAAAATAAAAGTAAATTTTTATTTTATTTATTTTAAAATATCCTTACAATGGCATCTGTGGAAATTTTTGTTGCTTATAAGATTACATTAAGAGCAAGAGTGGAAATATGAATTTGATTCTTTCATTTGTGGGAGTGTCTAAATTACCAAATAAGGAAAGATTCTCATCACCAAAGTTTCACTTGGATAGAAACTTGGAATCATGCAAGTTGTATAGCATGATGAATGAGAACTTTCAAGTATTGGAAAATTAAGACTAATTACTTGTTCACATGGATGTGTGAGTCATGTAAAGGCCTACGGGATCGAGTACACATTCTTGTGCACTGGCTAAGTCCACCACAAAAGATAGATAAGACTATTCATCATAATTTACTATAGCTCAGTAATATGGTTATACTACAAGCTTAAGTGTAATTCTGAGACATTGGAAAATGTTTCAATGTATGCAGAGCGAATAAGAAGAATCAACATAGGCAGAAGGATAAAAGTTTCTCAAATCTGAAAAGATGGAAGAGTACTTTAGTATCAGTTTTTGTGATCATCTTAATGGTTAAGAAACCATATCAAAATTAGCTCTCTAAGGAAATCTTAGTGCATTCTTATGACTAAGAAGAGGAACTTGCATTGTTGAAATGGTTAAATCAAGAAGATGAGTCATATTTCGTTCCAATACAAGACTTATAGTCATACTTCAAGATTGTAACTTGAGTGACATGTCTTAAAGAAGGTTTAAAACACTTATCAAATATAAGAGTAAAAGTTTTCTACTCTTTTACATTTGAAATTGCTAGGTTGTGATGTTTTGGATAAAACAAACACCAACTAAGGCCAATTGTGTGAAGTGTTAGTCTTGATTAGAATCTACACTATCTCTTGAATATCTGACAAGGAAGTCTTATATGTCAAGAGGACAGTGGGAGTCTTGAAAGTGTCAAGAACTAATCAAGAATAAAACATGAAGTTCTTCACTAGCACACGACTTGAGGTTTATAACCTATCGTGTTGACATATTCTGTGGCCATTCCAATTAAATTTGGTTTGCGTATGAGTTCTTAGAGTTCTCAATTGGGTGCACAACAACTTGGAAGCAATGGCAGGCCCTTGGGCTGCCAGGTGGCAAGAAATTAAGATTGAGGTCAGTCCATATGAGTTTGGATTTGTCATTGTCCTTGTCTTGTGACTATGGTTTTGACAATTCACATGGATAAGAACACATACACCATTAAATCTAAGTGTCATAAGGTTTCTCTCCGATTCATGAAAATGATGGTGAGGAAACAATTTCACTAAGTAGATTTTAGCTAGATAGCAATTGTGATACTTGCATTCTCAAATTCGTTAGTGGAACGTGTGTGGTTAACCGGCACACTAACATGGACTTGTGAGAAGTGGCAAAATGATCTAAACAATTGAGACTATGATTACGACATCCCTTTTCATAGTTCTGAAATTGTCTAGACACACCTGTGAGCTATCTATGATAAGGTGTATGATTATGATAAAGTTTTCTCAAAGCAATCTAGTATCAGAAATCTAAAATTTGGTAACAAGTTCAATAAAGTATTGATTTCTAGAAGTCTAGCTAAAATCTAGATAGATGTTAAAGCTAGTGGGAACATAAGTGTTATGCTAATAATCATCATGTTAGTGGGAGCATGATAATTATGATAAGTATTGCAAGTTAACAATGTTAATTATAGAAAACAAAAGGTTTTAATTGGGAAAAAGTTGTTTTGCTATAATTAAGGGAGAGGAAATTATACTTCATCTCAAATCTAAAAAGCTTAGATTGAGGTTTTAATCATTTAGTCAAGGATATATATATATATATATATATATATATATATATATATATATATATATATGAATTTCATGTTGGAATGGCTCAACATAAGGAAATTATGTGCATGGGTCCGTTATTTGCGTTCTAAAATTCGATTATGATTACGGCATCCCTTTTCATAATCTGAAATATGAGAACTTGGCAAATAGAAATGGAAATGTTATAGCAAATGACTGGTTTAGTCTTTATGTGATACATCATGAATCGTGTTCCATATGCTTCGGATATAGGATCGATTACATGTGTTATATTCATCATTTCTAAAATTTTCCAAATGCCTGGGGCATTAAGAAGGGAAAAGGTCTAGAATTGGATATGACTAAAAGGATTAATCAATTATCGATGACAATCTAAGGTTTACCAAAGATTGGTTTCTCAAGGAGAGTTGAAAGTATAGTGATAATTCTGGAAGGACCATATTGACATAATCTGTAATTAGGCGACTCTTGTTCAGAAGTGATAGTCAAAATGGAATATGGAAATGTTTCAAAGTTAGAAATTATTCAATCTGTGTAAGATTAGGAAACTTAGTGCAAGAACGATGTTTCCAAGGAGTTGATATCCTTTGGAATGCTCTGTAATGGTTGTTGTCAAGTCTTTCTGAATTTATGCATAATCATTACAAGAGGATCAATGCATATAAGTTTAGAATCTAACAGATTTTGGTAAATGGCATGAATTTGGAATTCTTGCATTTGTAGTAAGGATTTGGGACTGTGAATAGAGGATCATTGGAATTATGTTCAACTGATCTAATTCACAAAGTAAAGATCATAGACAAACATAATATGCATACTTGGTGTGTGGCATGACTAGTGTTTAGAAAACATAGTGTACATGCTCGGAGCATGGGACAACTAGTGTTTTAATTCAAGAATAACGTTGATAGCTGAAACAGTATACAATGAATAATTTGTAATCATATGGTGATAAATAAAAGGTGTTTTATTTATGTTCATAGGTTTTGATACCATATTAGATTAAATTATTCTTGTGTTTTATTTTGCATGTATTGACTTCCAAAATAATTAGGTTGTTCTTCCGGAATGACTAAGTTATTCAAACCATCCACAACCGGTCATATGTTGGAAGTAGATATGAATCAAGATTGTCATGGGTTGGCTTGTAGAGGTGTAAGATGTTGGACAAAGGGCTATAACACTCATAAGTGCTCATAAGTTCTGAGTATTGGATTCAACCAGCGCTCATTGGAATCCCTTCATGGATTTTATCACGAGTGATCATGAGACGATAATATCTTATATTCTTCAAACCTAGAGATGTGAGTTGTTACTATGAGTTGGTTGTAGATTGATTGCACGAAGACGCATTCGGTAACTCGGTATTATAAAACCTGTCTTTGTGTATGATTCAACAAGTAGTAGAACAAGCCATATGAGTCGAAGTTTATCCATTCCTTTTACCTTCGGGATAAGAGCGATATTTGTGGGCCCCTTGATGATTTGATGATGATAAATGGAAGTGCTCGGCCGGGCCAGGATTGATTTGATTTGTTCAATTCGTCAGTCGTCATAAATCGAAAATCGGGAAACAACAAATGGACAAAGAGAATGATTATAATCCATGTCTCAGTCCATATGATATCTAGAATGGAGGAATATATGATCCCTTATCTAATGGACAAATCATGGACAAAGGTAAGAGTTCATCTACAAGGTCAGAGTTCAACAGAAGCTTTTAAGAGCTACGATTGCTAGTCGGTTCTTGAAGTCATACACAATAATAGTTTTAGACTCATCCAAGTGGGAGACTGTTGGATTAATGTCTAAGTCCATAACTATAATTGGTAAGACTTGACCCGATCCGGCATGGTCCATTTGGGTTGCATGGCATCATGCACTTGGATAGACTATAATGAGAGAAATAACACTTTAGTTTGATTAATATATTATAAGTTCTAATATATTAATAGGATTATTTAATTAGTATTGATCAAGAATTAATCTAGAATTAATTAAGTGATCAAAAGAAGACTAATTAAATCATCCATACTTGTATAGTGGGCTAATGCTCCATGGATAATCAAGTTGGGCTAAAATCCATAGGATGGTCCATGGATGCTCCATGGTATATTTGAACCCATGGATCCAAGGAAATGGAAGGCCATGACAATTAAGGTTTACCCTAATTGTAACACACTATATAAGCATCATATTATTCACCAAAATCGGCACTAGTGTATGTAAAAGAAGGGCTATCTGATTTCATGAGTCTTGGATTTCTCTCAATTTATTCCAAGTGTATTTGGTGTTGTGTGAACCATTTGAGGTGTCACACTTGAGGCACTAGGCACTCAAGCTTCATGAAGACTTTCTACATCAAAGAGGTATGTATTCTATCTTGTTATATTCAATGTTATTATGCTAGTTAGGATGAATACCTTTGAAAGTTCATATTTGCATGTATAATAGAGAAAACATAGATCCAAGGTATTTAGGGTTGCCTGTACACTTAGGAGTGTTGGAATGCTCAAAACCCAATATCATGTTCATCTTGTTACTCGATAACTACATTCCTGATGCAGTCGAGACCTCCTTGGTCTCATACTTGCCTTCCGATTTAACTAATACACCAGATTTCTAACCTTTTAATAAGGTTGATAGCCTCACACATTCGCACCACACGAATCCTGATTGAGTGTTAATATGTCAAAAGTTGTCCTAGCTTTCTTGCCATAATGGCTCTAATTGCCCTCCCGATCCAACCGAACATAACCAACCATCAAACCTGATGCAACAAAATGCACTTCGCTATAAGTAAATGCTACATTACCAACTATAGTCTTATATCACAACCGGCCTCATACGACCCACAACCTTTCTTAATTCCCTGAATGTTGTGGCCTTCCTACAGTCTTATGACCTGTCCTAACATAGTCTGATCCCTCCTAGAGGAGCTACAGGTTAATCATAGACTTACCATGCTGTCATAGCTACTCTAGAACCAGATGAATGCTATGGGCTACCCCAGAGTCTTACAACGCTACAATACTATCTTCCAACCTAGTGAATGCTACGACCACCCCTATACTTTTACAACACTTCTATACTATCCACCAATCTAGTGAACGGTATGGCCACCCTGCAGTCTTACAACACCTCTACCATTACTTTCCATTATGGTGAATGTTACAGGCACCCCGTAGTCTTACAACACTTCTACCAGTACTTTTCATTCTAGTAAATTCTACGGCCACCCCGCAGTCTTACAACAATTATAACACTACTTTCCATTATAGTGAATGCTACGGCTACCCCACAGCTTTACAACACTTCCATACTACCATGGTCATCGTCCATGGTCATGCCACTCATCTACCATTCTAACAATAATCATCCTGAGTCGAACCCGCATCTGACTATACCCCAACTAGATGTTTGCATTATGCTTCAAACCCCAAAGCCCTCATCAGACAAGAACATGCATAAAGGGTCTAACACAACCCTCGACCTAGATCCATCCACTTACCCGCCATGCGTTACAACTGATGTGTTATGAAACCCAAATATCAATTCTTATTCAATCCTTTAGACCAAATGATTCTCCCCCACTTGGATCCGATTGCGCTCTTCTAATCCTTACTGAAACATTCCATTACTAGCCAATATTTGGTGGATTTCTAATCCATCTCACAACCTTACTATTCAAACTATCGACAATGTGGACCTACAAGAACAAGCATTCCATTACTAGCCAATCTTTGCATTCACAGGTGCTCTAAAATCAGATGAATCCTTACTGAAATCTCATTGAGCTATACCATCTCAAATACTTTATGTTGACCTCACTACAGGTCCTTGGTGACTTACCGGATGACGAAGAACAACACCTCGAATATCGCAATGGATACCCAACCGATTCCACAACCTACTCTCACTTAAAGCAGTTCCCATGCGAACTTGTATCTGACCTTAATACAAACGTTTGAACTTGAAAACTACCAATCTTACACCCATGATCAACCCATTCTATAGCCCTGAAACCACGAGGAACCCCTACACATTCAATATCTGAACCCAACATGCCCACCTCGCGAATTTCTTGAATTTTTGTTAAACTACCAATGATCGAATCGATCACTGATCTTTTCTCACTTTAAGCTTATTCCGATGATGGCCGATGCCTCCCACATCGAAATCCAAATTTGGCTAAACCAAACATCCCTTAAACATGGCTCTCGGCATGTAAAATGGTATATGAAGATTCTCAAGATGAAATGTCTAGACCATCATGAAGAAAACAATAAGCAGAGACTTACATAGACCCCACATAGCATCTCATACATACAGTGATAAACACAATTAGTAAGAGCAAGAAGGAAAGGAATAAAATACATACTTGCATCATCAACTGATGGAAATCGGATCCCCTCGACATGTGACAAAAATGCTCGACTACTCACCTTAGGAACCTACACTCAGCCCTCGTGACCATCGGTAATCCACAAACTGGCTGGAGCAGGTTCCCTCACCACTCCTTTCACAAACTTCGGATAGTCAACATTCTTGTGGCCCAGTTGGTTGCAGTGGAAACATAACAGGCTCGTCCCCTGGGGACAATCTCTGCTGACATTATCAACCCTACCACACTTGTAGCAATCCATATCCCTAGATCGGCAAACCATATCGTGCTGCACTGACCCAACCCTGCTGCCCCTCAACCGCTGATCCGAAGTCATGGATCTCTTTGCAGAACCTCCATCTGCATGCACTTGCTCTGGCTTCCTCATCTTCAGGTGCTCCAAATCAATCTCCCATTCTGGAGCTCTAGCAATCATATCATTTAAGTTCTTGCATCCTGAAATACTCACAAACTCCCTAATGTCATCCCTTATCCGCTGCATACTGCGGAACCAGCAAATCCCTCTCCCGAAACTTGGCAGTAATATATGCCATAGTCTCAATGGTCTAGCGTAGGTACTGAAACTCCCTCACCAACTGCTACACCTCAATAGATGGTGCAAACTCTGCCGTAAACTGAGTCACAAACTCATCCCAAGTCATCATCTCCAGGGCTTTGCCTCGCAAACCGAAGTCTACCTCCTCCCACCAATCTCGAGATCTATCTTTCAAAAGATAGGAAGCAAATCTAACCTTTGACTCCTCAGGGCAAAAACTGACCCGAAAAGCATTCACCATATCAACTAACCATCTCCTACTAGCAATGGGTTCCTTCTCCCCAAAGAACTAGAGAGCTCCACAAGTAAGAAACTCACGGAAGGAAAGAGTGCAAGCTCCCACAATAGCCATAATCTCAGTACGGAACGCGCCCAGACGCTCATCCAAAATCTCTATAATCCCTTCCTTGACCATACCGAAGATCATAGGAGTCTGCTCCAAAATACCACGAGTGATCTCCGACAAGATAAACTCCTGCATCCGCTCACCAATCGGCTCAACACCTGTACCTGAGCCTGAACCAGAACCTAAATCTCCCCCATGTGTGCTTATCATCATTCTTAAAAACAATCATACAAATGATCAGAACATACCCAAGAATCCTCATCCAACATGCTTCCTAGACTCTTTATGACTCTCCTTGATTCAAGTATGGATCCTGTGGTTTCAGTAGTACGGGTCCAATACTACCTTCCTCACCTATCCATACCTTCCTCAAGAATCATCCCAAATCCTCTAGGTCACCTTCTCAAACTGGTACTCCTAATACTCGCTAAATAACGTATTCGAACCCACTACTGAACTTCCTAGGCTCTCATAGGTTCCTCATCCTCACCCTGCCATCAGCTGCTGAAGGACTCCTACTAACGTCAGCTAACTACTTCATGAATACAATCACATGCAACAAAGCTTAGACTATTTAACCTTTGCATCATGCATAGGTTAAATAGGGTCAAATCAAGAGTTGTGCAATAGGGTCAAATCCGTCACTCTTAGATTATTTAACCTTTGCATCATGCAACTTAACATAATCATGAAATAATTATCTCACATCAGTATGAGTCCCACAAAGCACAAAGCAAGCAACATTTGGGCATCGGAAAGTCAAACCAACATACCAACTAATCAAACAATTCTATCCGATCTTCTAAGATCCATATTAGCATGCAATTCTAAAGCTCAAACAGCAAGGATACAAACGTATCTCTCCTAATCATTATATCCTGAGATGATCCTTAGCCGTAATCTAGCATGAAAATCTCATAAAACTAATGTAACAAACATGTATCGGTATTCTGGGAATCACGTACTCGAGCTCAACTGATTGCATGCACCACCCTTTTCTTTTAAAAGATAATCCTTTATTAAAACATTTGTTTTATGAAATGTTTTTTACCAAACCCTCAATTTGAGTTCAAACACACCCTAGAGTATGTCCGAATACCTCAAACCAAGGCTCTGATACCAACTTGTAATGTCCAAAAAATTGGAAGGTAAAATTTTCATTTTTAATTCAACCATAAACACCATTTAGCATTTCCAATCATTTAAATGTATATCAAAGTAAAACATTTTTCAGAATACAACCTAAAATCATAAAGTTATGAAAACATGGGTGGATGCGGTGTAGTCATATCGGGCACTTCCTTTTTCTATCAAAAGTACCTGAAACCGTAAACAATAAGCTATAAGCACAAAGCTTAGTGAGTTCCCTAAAATACCACATACCATACATACAATAGAGAGTTCTATGTGCCAACCATAGTATTGCCATTATGCCATGAGCTGCATCACGGTTTTTCCTTGCCAAGCTTAGGGCCAAGACCTTAGGTGTTACAGATAAGTGCCAAGAGCCACCTCCTAGTCTTCCATGCAAGTATCACAAAGATAAGTGCCAAGAGCCACTTCCTGGTCTTCAACAACACAAGAATTTGGATCGTTATTACAATATAACAATCAAGATATGAATCATCTAAACCTTATTGTGTATTTTGATTATATACTAGCATTCTATGGTTTTCTATTTCTTTTTCAAGTTGTATGTTCAATTAGAGAAAGCATTGATCAAAATTTTTAGGGTTGCATGCACACATAGGATTACATGTTTTGCATAATACCCATCAGTGGTATCAGAGAGTAGGTTTCGTTTTCTATTGGATTGATACAATGGTTGAACTTGAACAAGAAGGAGCAAACATAATTGTCTTTCTATTCCGCAAACACGACATGGTGTTCTTCCACCAAAGCGTGTTGGCTTGCGAAATCGTCTAACACGGTGAGGTGATTGTTTACCACTGTGTGTTGGACTGTCAAAATCTCAAATTTTGGTTTTAAAGATATCTTGTGAATTGATTGGGATAATTACCTTTAATAATATTTTTTAATTATATAAAACTGAATATTTTTAAAATGTAATTTGATCTCCTTATCTAGAATTCATGACTGTTTTTATTTTTTAAATTAATTAATTAAATATTAATTTTGGAAATTTTAAAATATAACCTAGTATTTTTGGTAAAGTTTTAAAATAGACCTATATACTATATGTAACATTAAAATTTCAATATCACTATATATATATATATATATATATATATATATATATATATATATATATATATATATATATATATATAAATAAAAGACAAGTTAGTTCAATAGCTCGTACGCCTCATTCACGAAGCTGATCTATAAGGGAAGTTTAAGGAAGCGACCTATAAAATGACCGTAATTAGGTATCCACTCTTACCTACCGCTCCCTTGATTTGTGAAAGGTCGTTAGCCAAATGGGTTTGATAGGACAACCTAAACCTCATTAATAAGTATAATGAGTTATGAAGTAACTAAACATGTTTTTTTAATAAAAATTCCGAATCTTAGTTACTTTAGGAAGAAATGTGAAATTGTATGCTAACCCATGAGTGGTGGTGGTGGAAACCATCGCTCAGCGATGGTGGAAACTTAGCTCATCATGTTGCTCAAAGAGCCTGTGAATTCAACTTCCGACGACTTAAGGTATACTAATCATAAATTTTTATTTATGATTAGTTAGTGGAGCATGTGTGGTTAACCATCATACTCATTGGGATAGATAAAGAGTAGCAATGGGCGTCTCGTAAACTATCATTGATTAATGGAGCATGTGTGGCTAACCGGCACACTAAAATGAGATGATAAATGGCATCAAGTGTATCAAGTTAATTTTCATGATTATTCGCCTCTTGTTTGTGATCCTCGGTATCCCAGTTACAAATGGAAGAGCATAATTGTGATTAAACATGCAATTGAAAAGTTCAATTATTCTTAAAAGATCTAGGAATTTCATGTAAAAACTAAATTCGTTTAAATTTCGTTTTTTGATGGTGAAATTGGTAAATCATCATTTACCTACCTTTATGTAATTTACAATTAGATTAAGACATCCCTTTTTCTAAGTTGTAAATTATTTAGTTGGATGCTAGCCTTGATATTTCATTTTGGGTGTTATATTGGGGATTGTTCTTATCTAACAAAAACTTTCTTTTCTACTATTTCAGATTCCTACTCCAACTGATGCTTTTGGTTCCTCCTCCTCCTCCTCCAACAACAACAACAGCTTCTCTCTCGTGGACATCTACTTGAAGGTGCAATTGGATGGAACCAACTACAACGATTGGATGCGCAACATCAAAATGGATCTTTGCTTCAAAGACAAGGAATATATCCTTGAAAAATATTTGGATGAAATTAACAAAATGAAGTCCCCTCCTGGAGAAATGGTCGCCTACAGAAAACACTATAATGATTCCATAAAAGTTGCATGCATCATGGTGGCAAAAATGACTCCATAACTGCAAAGGCACTATGAGGATTACTGGCCGTACGAGATGAACAATAACCTTATGGAGAAATAGCATAAGCGAGTTCATCAAGAAAAGTATGAGGTGGTAAAGTTTCTCATTTCTAGCAAGATGAGGGATGGAGAGTCTGTGAGGAACCATATTTCGACAATGCAATGATACGTGGATAGGATAATCAAGTTCAATTTGAATTTTGACGAAGAGTTGACAATCGACATAGTGTTGAGCTCTCTGTCAAGTTGTTGTGATCAGTTCATATTTGTAACATCCCAATTTTCAAGAATGAATTTTAAGTTTTATATGTATTTTCCCAGGGTAACTCAACGAGTTGGGAGCCGCCAACTCATCGTGTTGAGTTGTAATGGTCGCATACTTTTCAAGACCTACTTGACGAGTTGGAAGGCTAAAACTCGACGAGTTGAAGGGTGAATATGATAACCCTAAGTTTTGGGTTTGCACCCTATTTAAAGGGCTTAAGTCTCATTGTAGGCCTCCCTTATCACCTCCTTGCCCATAGAAAACCATAATTCGTGCTTTTTCTCTCATTGTGCATGTGTGTGTGTGTGTGAGAGAGAGAGAGAGAGAGCTTGGAGAGTAAGTTTTGGTGCTATTTTGGAAGGAACAAGAAGTTTGAAGAAGTTGGCTGAAGGGAGAGGTTGTAGATCCGGTGTTTAATTTATTGTTGCAAGCATTTTGAGGTATAAAGTTGATACCTTGGTTATTTATTTGCTAGATCTCTTAATTTGAGAGTTTATGGTCATTATTAGCTTATATTGGAGTCATTCTTGGATTTGAGCATGTCATGTATCTATGACTTCAGATCTGGACGTTTCATGGCCTCTTTTGGCATAAAATTGCCATATTTATCAAGGCTTGGCCCTCCTCCATGCCCTAAACCGCTTATTAAGCGATGTTTGAGTGTTTTAGCCCTTTAATGCCATGCATGGACGTAAAGTTAGCAAGTTTATGTGGTATCTTAGTCGTAAGGGACTAGATTTGTAGTTTAGAGCATTAGACTCGCTTGAGAGGTGGCTGAATGAGTTAAGACAAAGAAAACCTGACAAGTTGCTCTGCCAACTTAGTGAGTTGACCTGGGGTTTCCTTGATCTTATGGACACTGTATGAACTCGACGAGTTGTATTGACGACTCAGCGAGTTGCCTCGAGCTTTTCACGATTTTCTAAGACATGAAGGAAATCGAGAGTCAGAAGATGCACTCGACGAGTTAGGTCAACATGGACTATTGACCTTCACTGTTGACTTTGACTTTGACCATTGTTCACCAAGTTTGACTTTTGAGGGTATACTGGAATTTTAATGAAGTAGTCATTGGTGATTGTAGACAGTTGAGTTGGAGCTGTGAGTTGGGATTGATCTTACTGGTTCAGCATTACTTGTGAGGTGAGTTTTCCTCACTATACTTAGGGGTCGAAGGCACCAAGGCCAGCCCATTGGATTGATATCCTAGTAGTTATTGATATGATGAGTATGAGTTGGAGATGCATGCTAGTTTGATATGCTAGTCTGGTAGATCGGTAGGACTACCTGTGATACTATCTAGTTATTTGTATGTGTATTTATTTGTTACATGTCGATATATTGGGGGGGGGGGGGGCTGGGTTGAGGTTGTACTGCTCAGTGCTATAGCCAACGAACCATGGAGTATGCCACATATGAGCTGAGGGCTAGGGAGGGCATGCCAGACTCATACTAAGGACTCATGAGCATTCCAGATACGATCTCAAGGTTGGGCAGGGCATATCAGGCTTATACTGTGCACTAATCTTTTGTATTCCAGTCCAAGGACTGAGGGAGCAAGCCATACATAAGTTGTGGGCCCAAAGGGAAAGCTAGACTTATGTTGCGGGATCGGGAGTAATCCAGACATGATTTGTGGGCCCAATAGGAAAGCCAGACTCATGTTGTGGGCTCGAGGTAATCCAGTCTGTAAAGATTTGGACCCATTACATGTTGTTATTATGTGTACTATTTTTTATGTATCGGTATTTTGAGGGAACTCACTAAGCATCAGGCTTACAGTTGTGGATTTTGTTTCAAGTACTTCGGATGATCGTTTGAAGGCGAAGGCTTGATCATACACCTCCTCGTTTTTCATGTTGTGATTTCTGGGACTGTGATATTGGATTATTTTGAAAACAATTTGTAAACAATGGATGGTTTTGGAATGTTTGAAAATTTTAAATTTTTCTTGAATTTTATGGATGTTACAAGTTGGTATCAGAACCTTGGTTTGAGTGAATTGGAGGAACACTCGTGTGAATCCAGTATCAAACTAAGGAAAAGATGTTTAAAATTATTTTCAAATGGTTTTCAAAATACTAAAGGAGGATGCGAAGTGTACGATCAGCCCGAGCCAGTAAGTAGACCTCAAAATACCATGTTATTTTTGATATTGTGATACGTTAGAACAATATGCTAGTGATAGAATAGGGATCCTCAGGAATCGTATGGTAGAATTGCCTGATCTTTGATGTCTTATCTTGTGTGGAGTACCTCATTCATTATTGTGTGATTCTTTCTTGTGTGAATTAGTTATTAAATGAATACATTAAGTCACATACTACATGGGTTAAACGGTCTTAGGTTAGGGGATTTGGTCTTGTTATGCAGCTCTCGTCTGATTCGAACCGTTGTGGGATTGAATCTTTTATTCTAGGGTTGCTTAAGTTATGTTGTATGTGATGGTGTTCATGCAATAGCTATCTGGCACCAATGGAGGGTTATGTGGCAGTTAGTGGTAGGATGGATTATGTGGGGTCGGTCGGCCAGTTATGAGATATTTAGCCCATATGAAGGAGTGAAGATTGAGCGTTTGACTATGTTTATGAGTAGTGTTAGAGCGTTGTGATGATCTCTGAGACAAATACGGGTAGGTGTAGAAGGTAGTATGGGCCCGTACTACTAAAAGCACAGGACCCATATGCATAGTAGAGAAGTCACAACCCCTAGGGCTTTGTTGGGAGTTAGCTCCCCTGGTATTTTATGCGCTTCATCTCATACCTACTTAGTTTATGTTCAGTATCGTGATGGAGAGATGATTGAAGACGGGATCCAGATCAAGATTGGGAGCTAGTGGCCAGGATAGGCCGGTGTTGTCCGTTGAGCAGATACGGGAGATGATTTCCGTGGAGATTTCTCAGATTTTGCAAGAAGGATTGTTTGTGGATCGGGTCACTTCCAGGGTAATTGCCAAACTCAAGAAGCAAATTGCAGCCTTGCAGACTACGAGAGGTGTTTCTATTGAGATGACCACTGGGGGAGTGTTGGATGTGGGGACACAACTAGGAAAGAGGAGGATGGATTTTTCAGAAGAAGACAAGGAGTTTGAGGTTGCTGACTGGTGAACTGGAAGTCAGGAGAATCATGAGGTGTGTGGAAAGTGTGGGGGCACTCACGTATATGTTTGTCACAAGTTCAGGTTTTTCAAGTGTAAAGAAAGAGTGCATGTGCAATGAGATTGTAAGAAGGATCATATATACTTTCACTGTCATCAGCCAAGTTATTTCAGGTCCAGCTGTCCTATTTTGGGGGCGGAGGGAATTTAGGTTCCACCGACATCGTTCCTTAGGAGGTCAAGGTCAAGCCGTAAGGTATCTCTGGTACGTAATTGACCCCCCCTATTATGTAATAATCTTATGAAGAAATTATCCTTGATCGGTATTTGTTTTTTGCTTTGGAATCTTGTTGGGTATGGGTAAGTAGTAATTTTGGGTTAGTTCTCTGCTTTGCCTGATCTATGTATCATGAATCTTCATGTACCTTCCGTATGGGTCGTTAGGTCATTGGGAATGTTAGGGGAATTTTATTATCATCAAGGGATTGTAGATAGATGGGGTTAAAAGATTCATTTGAGGATGAGAAGTTAGAGTAAATATTTGCCAGTTTAGGGTAAGGTTATGGTTTTAGTCACCAACATAAAGGACTTAAGGAGGTGGTTGTTGTGGTTAGCAACAATATGTCAGCACCAGGGTGTGCATGTGGATTGATATGGCATGAGTAACTTAGAAATGCGAGCAAGGGCCCACATTCTTGGCAATAGGAAAGCTAGGAATTGGATTCTAATTGGGTTGCAAGCAAGGAAGGTATGTTTGGATCAAAAATATATAGTTAATCATGCTCTATAAGCAGTTACAAATTGGAAATTCAGAGGTCTTCGGCTGGAATTCGGGTTTCTCATGGGGTTTGTTTGATCCGTATCTGGAGGATTATTTTGCGTATGTTATTCATTCCATGGTTAAGTATGGTAATACATGGTTGGATCGGTTTGGTTATGTTTTGGTTTCACCACTAGTGGGTGATGGTTAGTGTCTTAAGTGTGGGAGAATTGGGAATTCTCAGGTTGAGCGTCAGCCATTGAATGTTTTTCCAGTTGCTATTCAGACTGCTATTTTCAGATTTATTGGGCAAGTGTGCGTCAGTGAACCTTTCTAGAAGTGGGAATGTTTAGTCCCAGGTGGACTCATGGTTCTTTGGTTTAGGTGCCAAGATGCTCTAGACCATCGTTCGTTGAGTTCATCTTTTAGCAGGAATCCTCTGAAGGATCCAAGAGATGACGGTTAAGAGCAAGGGATGCGTCACCTACCCTCCTGTGCAGCGTGTTAATGTTCCCTCAGTATTTAGAGTATGTTTACCCTCGATGGTGGAGTAGAATTCTAATTTTTATTGGACTCAAGTTTTGACAACCGTCGGTATCGCCCTGGAAGTCTTCACGAGCTAGTTTTGTGTTGATAGAATCTGTCCAGTCTCAATAAATTATGGGATCTTGTTGCAATCCATCATGAGGTTGGGGGTTCCCTAAGCATGTGCATGGTGGTAATTTCTTTGTGTGTATCTGTGTGATGTTTAAGGTGGCATTGGGGTTAGTTCTACTTATGTGCATGGTTGGGTTGGGGTTATAGTCTGCGGATTGGATCAAGAGTTTGACCATCACCTTATTTTCGGGTCGTGTACTACCACGACTTCATAAGGTTTTGCTTGGATAACAACTTATTCTATAAGTGAATCATGTGTGGCAGGGTTTCAACATTGTTGTACTTTCTCGGTGTTGTGAGGAACGTTGATTAGGTCCCTTAAAGGCAATGGAATGAGGTGAGTATCTTTAGGCCTAGGGTGTTGGGCAAGCGAGGTAATGCCAACAAGGTCAGTGTAAGGTCGAGAGCATTCCAATCATCAGATGTGGGCCAGGGATGGCATTCCAGACTCATGTTCTGGGCCTAATGGACAGGATTATTCGTTTCTCTTGTTTGGGATACTATTAGTATTGATGCATTGATGGGGAATCGGAAGACCCACAAATATGTTGGTTTGATTAAGGGAGCAGTAAGGGTTGTGGGGAGTATCAGTCAGGTATCAGAAGGCCTCTATGGGATGTATGCATTATATTTATGGTTGTTTGCAAGCTGTTGTTGGGGTTCGATGTTGGAAATTGCTTATGAGGCCACAATTCATAGAGCTCTTTATGATGTCCCGTGTGGGTGTTCAAGTGGGGGTACACCTGAGCCGATGGGAATGGATGTAATGTGGAAATTTTTGGTTGATCATCTAGCTCATCGAATCAGTGATTGGTAATTGTATAGTAGAGAGACAAGGATTATTGAGGTATTAGTACATCATATGGTCGGGTTCTTGGAGAAGTGCGCAGTCGATATGTTTTGAGGATCATTTCTACATGTTACTAGTAGTGTCTCCAGTCAGGGGTTGGTATAGATTTATAACTAGATGCTCATCAGTTTTAGGGAAGGATTTACGAGAAGATATTTGAGACACCATTTCGGAGTGGGCTCCTGGTGGAAACTCTCATTGGGGATCGCGAGTATATCCGTTCAAGGTCTGTAGTCTGGAAGTCTATGCAATAAGTGGAGGATCTTTTGGTTGAGGGGGCGAGTCACGAGTTCCAGGGAAAAAGTGTAATGTCATCATGATGTTGTAATCGGAGGTTTGGTTGGGTTAGAATGTCCCTATCTTCTAGGTTCTGGGAACCCGGTGGCTGGATCAAGTGTGGGACTGGTAGTTTCAGCGGCGGGGATAAAATCTTTGCATCCAGTTTTAGTGAGAGGTTGCGATGAATCAAAAGAGTTTGGGTGGAATGCAATGGTAGATCCTTGGATCTCAAGTTGTGAGTTTAGAACCGAGTTAGATCTTTCTCCTAGTATTTATCATGTTGCTTTGTGGTAATCGCATGCAGGATTGTATACTATGAGCAATTAGTAGGCGACATGGAGCGGTATGATTTTTGTTTTGTCAGTATTATGTGCATACTTGATCCTGATTGTCTAGTTGATGACATATTGTGTTTGGATGGGTTAAGGCCCGGTACGGGCCGATGGTAAGTCGTAGGCACGGAGGCTCAGGAGGAGCGGTAGGGTTGAGGTGTTAGGCCAACAAACCCTGGGTCTTCCAAACCAATGGTTGATTGGACCCGACATGATGGCATTCTAGGTTGAGGCTGATCAGGCCAGGTACGAGTGTTTGTGCTTATGAGCTAACAGTGATGTGCATCTTGGCTCGGGAGTTAAAGGAGGCATTGAATTGTCGCAATAGCATGTGATATGTGATTACGTTTTCTGGTGGGAACCTTAAATTATCAGAAGTTGGATACTCAGTTTAAGGGATAAGGGGAATGAAATTAGCAATGGTTTAGTATGAGCGGTCTGTCAGGGAGTGACACTGGTTTTGAGATTCCCGACTTTAGATTTTAGAAGAAGTGGGACTGGTCGCTACATGGAATTATGGATTAGGTTTCTCCGAGGTGGAAATTTTCTGCTAGGTTTGATTGACTTGGGAAGGTCGTTATGAGTTCAAGTTGTGGAGGTCCCCCTCAGGATGCCGGGATGCCAAGGATCGTAAGGATGATTTTGAGGACGAAATCGAATTTAAGTGGGGGAGAGTTGTAACATTCCAATTTTCAAGAATGAATTTTAAGCTTTATATGTATTTTCCTAGGGCAACTCGGCGAGTTGGGAGGCACAACTCGTCGTGTTGAGTTTTAATGGCCACGTAATTCTCAAGACCCACTCGATGAGTTGGAAGGCCCTAACTCGACGAGTTGAAGGCTGATTATGAGACTCTAATTTTTAGGGTTTGCACCCTATTTAAAGGCCTTAAATTTCATTTTTGGCCTCCCTCATCACCTCCTTGCCCATAGAAAACCCTAGTTGGAAGGCCCTAACTCGAGAGTGAGTTTTGGTGCTCTTTTGGAAGGACCAAGAAGCTTGAAGAAGTTGGCTGAAGGGAGAGGTTGTAGATCTGGTGTTTACTCTGTTGTGGCAAGCATTTTGAGTTAAAGAGTTATAACCTTCGTTATTTATTTGCTATATCTCTTAATTTGAGAGTTTATGTATCTATGACTTCAGATCTGGACGTTTCATGGCCTCTTTTGGCATAAAGTTGCCATCTTTATCAAGTCTTGGCCCTCCTCCATGCCCTAAACCCCTTATTAATCAATGTTTGAGTGTTTTAGCCCTTTGATTCCATGCATGGACGTAAAGTTAGCAACTTTATGTGGTATCTTAGTCCTAGGGGACCAGATATGTAGTTTGGAGTATTAGACTCGCTTGAGAGGTGGTTGAATGAGTTAAGACAAGGAAGACTCGACAAGTTTCTCTGCCAACTCAGCGAGTTAGCCCAATGTTTCCTCGATCTATGGACACTGTATGAAGTCGACGAGTTGTCTTGATGACTCGGCGAGTTGCCTTGAGCTTTTCACGATTTTCTTAGTCATGAAGGAACTCGAGAGTCAGAAGATGCACTCGATGAATTGGGTCAACATGGACTATTGACCTTGACTGTTGACTTTGACTTTGACCATTGTTGACCAAGTTTGACTTTTGAGGGTATTATGGGATTTTAATGCAGTCATTGGTGATTGTAGGTAGTTGAGTTGGAGCTATGAGTTGGGATTGATATTACCGGTTCAACACTACTTGTGAAGTAAGTTTTCCTTATTATACTTAGGGGTTGAAGGTACCAAGGCCAGCCCATTGGATTGATATCCTAGTAGTTATTGATATGTTGAGTATGAGTTAGAGATACATGCTAGTTTGATATGCTATTCCAGTAGACATGTAGGACTACCTGTGATACTATCTGATTATCTGTATGTGTGTTTATCTGTTACATGTCGACATGTTGTTGTTGGGTTTTGAGCATTCTAACACTCATAAGTGTACATGCAACCCTAAATACCTTGGATCTATGTTTTCTCTATTATACATGCAAATATGAACTTTCCAAGGTATTCATCCTAACTAGCAAAATAACATTGATTCATATGGATATCTCAAGTTAGAATTACATACCTCTTTGATGTAGAATGTCTTCATGAAGCTTGAGTGCCTAGTGCCCCAAGTGTGACACCTCAAATGGTTCACACAACACCACATGCACATGGAATGACTTGAGAGAAATGGAACACTCCTTGAAATCGTCTAGCCCTCATATTCACACACTAGTGCACGATTTCTTAAGCCATGGAATTCTTTTATATAGTGGCTATTAGGGTTACACCATGTAACTCATAACTTTACACATTCCTTATGATCCATGGATTATCCATGGGTCACCCCATGGACTTAGTCCAACATAAGGAATCTTGGATCACAAGCCCACATATATAAGAATGAATAATTTACACAATCAAACCATATATTTAATTAGTCTCCTTTTGATCACTTAATTAATTCCAAACTAATTCTTGATCAATACTAATTAAATAACCTTATTAATATATTAGAACTTATAACATATTAACCAACCTTAAGTGTTATTTCTCTCATTATAGTCTATCCAAATGCATGATGCCATGCAACCCAAATGGACCATGCCGGGTCGGTTCAAGTCTTACCAATTATAGTTATGGACTTAGACATTAATCCAACAGTCTCCCACTTGAATAAGTCTAAAACTATTATTTCGTATGACTTCAAGAACCGAATGGCAATCGTAGCTCTCAAAAGCTTATGTCTAACTCTGACCTTGTTGATAAACTCTGACCTTTGTTAATGACTTGTCCATTAGATAAGGGATCATATATTCCTCCATTCTAGATATCATACGGACTGAGACATGGATTATAAATCATTCTCTCTGTCCATTTGTTGTTTCTCGATTTCCAATTCATGATGACTGACTGATTGAACAAATCAAATCAGTCCCCGCTTGGTCAAGCACTCACATGTATCATCATTAAATCATCGAGGGGCCCACACATATCGCTTTTATCCTGAAGGTAAAAGGAATGGATAAACTTCAACTCACATGGCTTGTTCTACTACTTTTTGAATCATATACAAAGGCACGTTTTATAACATCGAGTTACCAAATGCGTTTTCATGCAATCAATGTACAACCAACTCATAGTTACAACTCATATCTCTAGGTTTGAAGAATATAAGATATTATCATCTCATGACCACTTGTAATAAAATCCATGAAGTGATTCCAATGACTGCAGGTTGAATCCAATACTCAGAACTTATGAGCACTCATGAGTGTTGTAGCAAAACTTTGTCCACCAACTTGGACCTCTATAAGCCAACCCATGATAGTCTTGATTCATACCTACTTCCAACATATGACCGACTGTGGATGGTTTGAATAACTTAGTCATTCCGGAAGAATAACCTAGTTTATTATGGAAGTCAAAACATGCAAAATGAAACACAAGAATAATTGAATCTAATATGGTATCAAAACCTATGAACATAAATAAAACACCTTTTATTTATCACCATATGATTACACATTATTCATTGCATACTGTTTCAGCTATCAACTTTATTCTTGAATTAAAACAATAGTTGTCCCATGCTCTGAGCATGTACACTATGTTTTTCTAAACAATAGTGTTGCCATACACCAAGTATGCACTCTATGTTTGTCTATGATCCTTACTTTGTGAAATAAAGCAATTGACCAAACTTTCAATGATTCTAATTTCACACTCCCGAGTTCTTATGGCAAATGCAGGAATTCCAAATTCATGCCATTTTACCGAAATCTGTTAGATTCTAAACTTATATGCAATTATTCTCTTGTAATGATTATGCACAAAGTCACAAAGACTTGAAAACAAACATTACAGAGCATTCCAAAGGAGATCAACTCCTTGGAAACATCCTTCTTGCATTATGTTTCCTAATCTTACACAGATTTATTGAACAACTTCCACCAATGAAATCATTTCCACATTCCCCTTTTGACTATCACTTCTGAACAAGAGCTGCCTCTTTTCAAAATATGTCAATATGGTCCTTCCAACAATTAATACTACACTTCCGATTGTCCCTGAGCAACCAATCTTTGGTAAACCTTAGATTGTCCTCGACAATTGCTTAATCATTTTAGTCATATCCAGTTCTAGACCTTTTCCCTTCTTAATGCCCGAGGCATTTGGAAAATTTTAGAAAGGATGAATATATCACATGTAATCGATCCTATATCCAAAGCATATGGACACGATTCATGATGTCTCACATAAAGACTAAACCAGTCTTTTTCTATAATATTTCCATTTCTATTTGCCAAGTTCTCATAATTCAGATTATGAAAAGGGATGCTGTAATCATAATAGAATTTTAGAACGCAAATAATGTACCCATATATAGAATTTCCTTATGAAATTCATATATATTCTTGACTAAATTTGATTAAAATCTCAATCTAAGCTTTTAGAATTGAAATGAAGTATAATTTCCTCTCCCTTAATTATAGCAAAACAACTTTTTCAACCCCTGCAACCTCAAGAATTGAAACTTTTGTTTTCTATAATTAACTTGCTAACTTGAAATACTTATCATAATTATCATGCTCCCACTAACATGATGATTATTAGCATAACACTTATGCTCCCACTAGCTTTAACATGTACTCAAAAATCAGTTGAACTTCTAGAAAAAAAAAAACAATACTTTATTGACTTTCTTACCAAAGTTCAGATTTCTGATACTAGATTGCTTTGATAAGACTTTATCAATATCATACACCTTATCTTAGATAGCTCACATATGTGTCTAAACAATTTTTAAGAACTATGAAAAAGGATTTCATAATCATAGTCTCGATTTTTTAGACCTTTGCCACTTCTCACAAGTCCATGTTAGTGTGCCGGTTAACCACACACGCTCCACTAATGACTTTGAGAATGCAAATATCACAATTGTTATCTTGCTAAAATCTACTTAGTGAAAGTGTTTCCTCACCATCATTTTTATGAATCAAAGATAAACGTTATGACACTTCGATTTAATGGTGTATGTGTTCTTATCCATGTAAATTGTCAAAACCATAGTCACAATACAGGGATAATGACAAATCCAAACTCATATGGACTGAACTCAATCATAATTTCTTGTCATTTGGCAGCTCAAGGGCCTACCATTACTTCCAAGTTGTTGTGCAACCAATGGAGAGCTCTAAGAGCTTATATGCAAAGCCAAATTTAATTGGAATGGGCACAGAATATGTCAACACGATAGGTTATAAACCTCAAGTTGTGTGCTAGTGAAGAACTTCAGGTTTCATTCTTGATTAGTTTTTAAGACTTTCAAGACCTTTAAAACTCCCACTATCCTCTTGACATATAATACTCCCTTGTCAAATATCCAAGAGATAGTGTGGATTCTAATCAAGACAAACACTTCACACAATTGGTCTTAGTTGGTCTTTATTTTGTCCAAAAAATCACAACTTACCAATTTCAAATGTACAAGAGTAGAAAACCTTTTACTCTTACATTTGACTAGTGTTAATAAACCTTCTTTAAGATGTGTCACTCAAGTTACAATCTTGGAGTATAACTCTAAGAATTGTTTTGGAATGAAGTATGACTCATCTTCTTGATTTGACCACTTCAACAATTCATAACTCCTCTTCTTAACTACCAGAATGCACTTATAGGATGAATTGCGATAAGGTCTCTTAATCATTAAGATGATCATATGATATGATACTAAAGTACTCTCCCATCATTTCAGATTTGAGAAACTTTTATCCTTCTGCCTAATTTGATTCTTCTTACTCGCTCTGCCATACATTGAAACCTTTTCCAATGTCTCAGAATTACACTTGAGCTTGTAAGTATAACCATATTTACTGAGCTTTAATAGATCATGACGAATAGTCTTAACGATTATTTGTGGTGGGCTTGATCAGTGCACGAGAATGTGTACTCGATCCCTTAGTCGTTCACTTGACTCACATATACATGTGAACAAGGAACTAGTCTTAATTTTCCAAAGTTGAAAGTTCTCATTCATCATACTGTACAACTTGTATGATTCCAAGTTTCTATTTCTATCCAACTAAAAACTTGGGTGATGATAAGCTTTCCTTATTGGTAAATTAAGACACTACCACAAATGAAAGAATCAAATTCATATTTACACTCTTGCTATTAATGGAATCATATAAGCAACAATTTTTTTTCCTCAAATGCCATTGTAAGGATATTTTAAAATAAATAAAATCATCATTTTCCCTTTTATTTTAAAAATTTTGCGGAAAAACTATCCTTACAATGCAAAAGAGCATGAAAACTTTGTTGTTATCTATTCCTAAGCAATATATCATAACTCATAAGAAGTAGCTTGTAACAACGTAATTTTTCAAAACAAATTTTCATTTCTTAAAACATAATTTCATCCAAATCAAACCATAAAAATCCAATGTATCATAATCATAATACAAAACATGTCAAATCCCAAGATCAAATAAATCCAAATCCGCCTGCATGTGTATGTGTGTACGAGTCATGTCAGCGCCTTCCCACAGTCCTCACTAGTACCCAAAACACATTACACAACAATTGTAAGCATAAATTCTTAGTGACTTCCCCAATATACCACTTGCACACATACGCCCTTCCGGGCCATGACCTTCTGGTCCATGTGTCTTAGGGGACTTCCGTCCCGACCCGGTAAACCTTCCGGTCCCACCCGTGTCAACCTTCTGGTCCATAACTCCCTGACCTTCCGGTCTACATCATAATGCCTTCCAGCCAATAACATAATGCCTTTCGGCCCAAATCAAGCATAGCATACATATCGCATACAAAACAGGCAACTTAACATACAGTACATATATCTTATAGCATACCAGACCTTCCGGTCACACATAGGTAACCTTCCAAGTACAGTATAGTGAGAAGACTCACCTCGTATGATGTCTAAGTCTCACGTGCTTGATATTTCTGAATCTCGTAACCTCGACCTAGCCTCACCTAATCACATCAAATAATCATTCTAAATCATTAACGGCTCTCAAGGCTATACTATATTCCTTTTAAAATTCCACAGAAGGGTAAAAGACCATTTTACCCCTCCCTGACCCAAAAGTCCACATGTTGACTAAAACCCTAAAAGTCAAAAAAAGTCAATAGTAAGCGGTACGCGGGGCGTACCAGCTCCTGTACGCCGGGCATACTCTTGTCTTCCAGAAACGAGGTACGCAACCCCTTACACAGCGCGTTCTGGGATTACACCTAGCGTAATGCCCAGTTTCTTTGATCAGCACATTCAGGTCTTAAACGGTTAAGACTTGCATCCAAACTTCATATCTGACCCCTCTAATATGTCTTAAACCATAAAGTTGGAACCTTTAAGCCTCTGCATGGTTGTAAAGGTCACTTTGTGCTCAAAACACCTTTCCTCTTTCCATAATAAGACTATAACTCATGCATGCCACAAGATCCACGTCCAAGACTTGATTTTTATGACTCCTCAACACATTTTACACTAGAAAAGGTTAGATCTAAGCTTATGGAGACTCTTTTCACATAAAGTCTCCAACTTTGAACCAAAAACCCTAAAAATGGTCCGACAAGCAAAACTTATGAAGAACAAGGAAAGCTTTGAGCTTTTTACCTCAGGATGGATCTCTAACCACTGTAGAACTCGAATCTACACTTGTTCTTCAACTTCTAGCTCCAACAATGGCTCCCTCTTCTCCTTCTTCACCTTGAAAAGACAACTTCAAGCTCAAAAACTCACACACAAGCTAAAGCACGAATCTCAGCTCTCCAAGGGTTCTGACAAGGGTGTATGGTGGCTAGGGAAAGGGACTACATGTTCATTTTATAGTGCAAGGCCACAAATTAGGGTTTTACATCTGGGCCGGTTACGCCTGGCGTAACCTTGGGTACGCCCAGCGTACCCGGATGAACATCTGGGCTAGTTACGCCCAGCGTACCAAATCATCTTTTCAACTTCAAGGGACTAAAATGCCAACTCTCCAAAATAGAAGGGTCGTAAAGCTAACCTGGATTTCGGGCTGTTACATAGCTCAAGAATCCGATCTTCAAGCTATGCGATACAAATCCATCTACGCGATCAGATTCAGCATATTCTTTCTTTAAGTTTCTTCACTTTTCTTTAATTCTTACAAACATCAACATGTGACGCAGTCACATCATGTATCAAGAATCTCAGTATAGAAACTTAGAAGAGTTAGATAGTGGATTTTACCTTAAGTAGGGTCAAACTTATTAACTTTAACATCCTTAGGTAAAATTGGCAGCTTTGCAATCAATGCCCCTTCCTTTAGCAATTTAAACATATAGACCCTTTGGTAATGGTATCGGTACTATCACAAACTTTGCTTTTCTCTTTACCATTTGGTCCACCGAGTTGAATATGGCCGATCCCTTTACATTGGGAAGAGAATGCTTTTTCTGGATTTCCATTGTCATCATTGTCAATGTCCATAAAGTTTTAGGAAGTTGATCTTAGCAAATAGATAAGATCATTAAGGGTCTTGTCATAGTCTGTTTCATAGGAGTCCCAAAGGAATTCACTATGTGACTTAGAAAGTGATTGAACCACCAACTTTCTCAAGACTTTGACACCCAACTCTCCCGACTTGTCAGTATGTGACTTCATCTCCAAGATGTGAGCACACCTAGACCTTGCCTTGCCAATAAGGCTTGAGTGACCTTGAACTTGTGGGTTAGGGAGAATAACTGGAGGAGGTGGAGGAAGTAACGTTCCAAGAGATTTGGGAGGATCATAGATGTCTGAACTAGACATCTTTTGGGAGATATTCAAGATAGTTATCTAAAGTCCTTAATATAAGACCCAATATGAAATATTAAGGCTAGGACCCAGCAAACTATTTTATAACTTAGAAGAGGGATGCCGTAATCCAAGTTATAAAATATTTGAAGGTAGGTAAATGACGATTCACCAATTTCCACCAAGATAAACGAAATGTATTATTAGGTTTTAATTGGTTTTGAAACTCCTAGATTTTTTTTGAGATTCATTGAACTATTCAATGGTATGTTTCAATCACGAGTGTGCCCTTTAGGTTTTGTGACTGGGATGCCGAGGATCACAAAACAAGGTGTGAAGTATTTAGTCACAAAACAAGGTGTGACTTGCTACCCTTAATATTTACCCCATAATCGATGTGTCGGTTAACCACACACACTCCACCGATACTATGATAAATATTTAGTTACCCTTTTCCTACCTTGTTAAGTCCAAGTTAGTGTGCCGGTTAACCACACACGCTCCACTAGATACTTAAGCAAAGTGCAAAGTGTAATTTCATGGGTTAGCACCTTATTCATATTTTCCTAAGTAACTAAGATTGGGTATTACTAATAGTTTAGTTACTTAGTATTTATCATTAATACTTTTAATGAAGGGAGAATTATAGTCCTTGTCTTACTCGATCGGCTAACGACCCTCCACTGGTCAAGGAAGCGGTGGGTGAGAGTGGACACCTATTAAACTGCCATTTTATAGGCAGTAACCTTTTACCCCCCTTATAGACCGACTTCGTGAATGAGGCCTACTAACGGTAAGACTGACTTTACTCTTATACATATATATAAATAATATTAACTTATAATGTTATAAATTATAAGGGTTGAATTTTAACTTTTAAAATTCTAAGGGCTAACTTGGAATTAAAGTATTCATAAGAAAACTTTAGAAATTCCAAAACTTGAGGGCAAGTTTTGAAACTATTCAAAACTAATTAATTCCATAACTTATGTGTTTAAAGTAGTTTTAATTAAAAAAACCCTTCAAGTTCCATAACTTGAGGACAAGTTATGGAAGACTTTAAACTGTTAAAAGAATGTGAGTCTTCCTTATTCATAACTTATGGAAATCCTTATGAGTTTTATGGATCTTAAATGTGACTTTTCATATAACTTGAGGAAAAATTACAAAAACACATTTTAGAACCAACTCTTAGATTAATTTGGATTGAAAAAAATAATTACATATAACTTTCCTATTAATCTAAGCAACTCATAAGAACAAGATAATTCAAATCAAACTTTTTCATGTAATTAGTCTGATCCTTAAACTAATACAAAACATGAATCTATTGACAGTTATCTTTGAAATTGAATTAGCATGAACATTACCAGATCAAAAACAACTTTATAAGTCCAAAAACATCTTAGGGTAATGTTCCTAGTCCAATTCCAGCCAAAAAACTCGAAAGTATATTTGTATGGGGCTCCTACTCGTCGAGTGTATGACCTTATTCAACGAGTAGGATGATTTTCTTCATGGACTCGGCGAGTTCATCAGTGGACTCAGCGAGTCCAGTGCCCAGAAAGCCAGAAAATCGATTTTTTCAGCATTTTTCAGCAATTTGCATCAAGTATAATTGAAAACAAGCCTAAGCTCTGATACCACTATTAGCTGTTGGGTTTTAAGCATTCTAGCACTCCTAAGTGTACATGCAACCCTAAATACCTTGGATCTATGTTTTCTCTATTATACATGCAAATATGAACTTTCCAAGGTATTCATCCTAACTAGCAAAATAACATTGATTCTTCTGTTGCGAGCTTGGGAGTAATCCAGACATGAGTTGTGGGCCCGATAGGCAAGCCAGACTCATGCTATGTACTCTAGGTTAATCCAATCTGTAAAGCTTTGGACCCATTAGATGTTGTTACTATGTGTACTATTTTTTATGTATTGGTATTTTGGGGAACTCACTAAGCTTCAGGATTACAGTTGTGGATTTTGTTTCAGGTACTTCGGATGAATGTGGGAATGCGAAGGCTTGATCGTGCACCTCCTCATTTTTCATGTTGTGATTTCTCGGAAAACTGTGATATTGGATTATTTTGAAAACAATTGTAAATAATGGATGGTTTTGGAATGTTTGAAAAGTTTAAATTTTTCTTGAACTTTATGGATGTTACAATATTGACCCATCATTTGAACAACAACAATGTAACTACTTTGTCACAATTTCACAACCTCCTTCGAACAACTGAAGCGGGAATGAATGAAAAAAGTGTTGCTTCATCTCCTACAAGCATGCCTGTTCTAGCCAAACGGTAAGGGAAAGGAAAGAAGAGAAAAGGTCGTCCCAAACAAAACCGGAAGGGAAAGTCTCAAGTTGGGTCGTCAAGTACAGGACCCAAAGGAAAATCCAGTTCTGATGCTCCACCTTGTCTCTGACCCTAAGGAGGTTACTTGCTTCTATTGCAATGACAAGGAGCATTGGAAACGAAGCTGCCCGAAATACTTGTAGGATATCAAGGATGGAAAGGTGAAGCCAACATCGGCAGGTATGTAAACTATCTTATCTAATAACTCATCATATTCTCATTTGTCGGTCCTTGGTATAGGATGTAGGTTTCACATATGTTCTGATTTGCATAGACTAAGAAGAAGTGAGGATGTGGTGCATCGAAGGACGAACTTGATCCTGGGGAATAGGCAGTCTTCATCTGTTACCAATATTGGAGTTTATAGCTTAGTGCTTAGTAGTGAGTTAGGTTTAGATTTAATAAATTGTTTCTACTCGTTAGAGATGACATGAAACATCAATTCATTTCATGCCTTCTTTAAACAAGGTTTTAGATATTCTTTTGATGATAATAATGGTTCTATTTCTGCTTATAAAAATGGTGTGTTTTATTTTGAAGCTTTACCTTGTGATGGTGTGTATGAAACTGTGACGAATATAGACAATTTAGGAAATAGTGTTTTGCATATTGATGCGTCTAATGGTATACACAAAGCCTGCTTGTGGCATTGTCGTCTTGGACATGTCAACAAGAAATGCATGGCCCAACTCCAAAAAGATGGAATCATTTGACTTGAGGTCAGATGACACATGTGAGTGTTGTTTAATGGGAAAGATGACAAAATCACCTTTCATTGGTTCTTGTGAAAGAGGTGAAAGATTGTTGGATCTCATACACACAGATGTGTGTGGGCCCTTCAGATCCACCACAAGGGATGGAAGTCGATTATATGTGACTTTTACCGATGATTATAGCAGGTATGGCTATATCTACTTAATCAAGCATAAGTCAAAAAGCTTTGAAAAGTTTAAAGTGTTCAAACAAGAAGTCGAGAATCAGTTGGGCAGGAAAATAAAGATGCTTAAATCTGATAAAGGCGGTAAGTATCTTAGTATCAAGTTCCATGACTACCTTAAGGAACGTGGAATAGTTTCACAATTGTCTCCTCCTAGGACACCACAACTTAATGGTGTAACTGAGAGGCGTAATCGAACCTTGTTGGACATGGTTCATTCCATGATGAGTCGAGCTTCACTTCCAATTTCATTCTAAGGGTATGCCTTGGAGACTGCACCCACATTCTTAATCTTGTCCCAATAAAGAAAGTTGCCAAAACACCTCAGAAGATGTGGATAGGGAAGGTTCCCTCATTGGCACGTATCAAAGTTTGGGGTTGTGAAGCTTTCGTTAGACGAGAGACTCACGACAAGCTTGAACCTCAAAGTGAGAGATATATTTCCATCGGCTACCCACAAAAGTCCTTTGGATATTTGTTCTATAGACCAAGTGAGAACATGGTCTTTGTAGCACGAAGGTGAGTCTTTCGCGAGAGAGAGCTTATATGCAAAGAGGATAGTGGGAGTACTATTGATCTTGAAGAAATTCAAGAGTCAAGCAATGAAGGAACTTCTGATAATACTAGGGCTCAACCTGAGGAAGAAATTCCAGTTGAACCAATTGAAGAATTATTGCCTCTTAAGCGTTCCACTAAAGTTAGAATACAACCAGAGTTATATGCATTCCATATTACTACAGAAGGTGATACGTTTATCAGTGATAGTACACTGGTAAATTTGGATGACCCAGCTAAATACAAGGAAGCTATGGCAGGCCCTGAGTCAGCCATGTGGAAAGAGGCAATAGACAGCGAGATCAATTCTATGTATGACAATCAAGTTTGGAATTTGATTGACAATGTACCAAGTCGTAAGACAGTTGGGTGCAAATGGATCTTCAAGAAGAAGACCGACATGTAGAAAGGTACACACCTTCAAGGCTCGACCAGTTGCGAAAGACTTTACTCAAACCCCAAGGGATTACTATGACGAGACTTTCTCACCAGTGACCAAGATAAAATCTATTAGGGTAATGCTAGCCATAGCTACATTTCATGACTATGAAACTGGGCAGATGGATGTCTAAACTGTTTTACTTAATGGGAAGTTGGCTGAGGATGTTTACATGAGTCATTCGGAGGGTTTTGTAGATGCAAAGTAACCTAATAGAGTGTGTAAGATTGAGATATCAATCTATGGATTGAAACAAGATTCTCGATGACGAAATCTTTGCTTTGACGAGAAGGTCAAAGTGTTTGGTTTCTCTAGAAGTGAAGATGAATCTTTTGTATACATCAAAGCTGGTGGGAGTATAGTAACCTTCCAGGTATTGTATGTTGATGACATACTTCTTATAGGAAACAACATTCCAACTTTGCGAGATGTTAAGTCTTGGCATGGAAAGTATTACGCCATGAAGGATCTGGGAGAGGCTATATATTCTAGGGATAACGATTTTGAAAGACAGGTGTAAAAAGTTAATTGGACTTAGTCAAAGTACGTATTAGGAAAAGGTACTAATGCATTTTAGTATGGAAAATTCCAAGAAAGTAGAACTGCCTATACAGAGTAATACCAAACCGAGTAAGACTTAGAGCCCGAGTAATGATGCAGATATAGCATAAATGAGTAGAGTTCCATATGTTTCCGCTGTTGGATCTATCATGTATGCTATCACATGTACTCGCCCTGATGTGGTTTTTCTTTGAGGATGGTAAGTTGTTATTAGGGAAATCCAGGTAGAGCTCATTGGATAGTAGTTAAGAATATTCTTAAGTATCTGTGAAGAACTAAGAACTGGGTCATTGTGCTTGGTGGAAGTGATAACCTAAGAGTAAATGGGTATAGTGATGCCAACTTTCAGCCAGACAGAGACAACTTCCGTTCTCAATCAGGTTTGGTGTTTACTTTTAATGGAGAAGCAGTAGTGTCACAACTGGAAATTTCCAAGTCTAGAAACCAAACCAAAAGAGTCCCATACATGTAACAGTTGTATCTATGCTAATATTATATCATGGTAATGTAATGTTTTTGAGTATTATGTTACTCTAAAACTCCTATGAGCCATGAAAATTAAGGTAATATTGAACTTACATCAAATATGATCACATAAACAAACATATTAAAGATCTTACACATCTAGACCATAAACACTTCCCTAGGAAGCACCTTGACTGCGAACTACACCTTGTGGAATGGTTTTGGCCATGAACAACTTCCAAGGAAGCATTATGGCTGTAAACCACCTTAAGACTTCAAGCATGGACCATGGACACTTTCTTAGGCCACCTTTAGGCCGTAAACCACCTTGAGTAGATCCGATTTGGCTGTAAAACCATTAGGGGGATTCCTTTTGAGCGTAAACTCTTGTTCAAGGTCCATTTGGACCGTGAACCCTTCCCCATTTCAAGGATGTTTACGGATTATGAGTAAATGGCTAATTCCAAGGTATATCTCAGTAATTCATTCATTACCCAATAGTAATCACAGTAAACATCCTATCAACTTCCTTATCCCATAAAAAGGGGCTGTAAACCCCATTTCCCCATTTCACAATTCATTTTGCATTCTGTAAACTTTGTGAACTCTCCCAAGAAAGCTCAAGACTTAATCCTAGAAACCATTTTCTTCACAATCCTCCCTAGCCTTTGGTAAGTAATTCATGCCTTGAAATCGTTCATACATTTATTTAATGTGAATCTTCTACTGACACATAAATTATGTGCTCATAACCTTATGCTAGAAATCCCTCAAGAAGTTCATCCAACATTTCAAGTGTTCTAGGCTCCCATTTCTCACCTCATTCCTTCAACTACACATTCTCCTACCCAAGGTGAGCTTCATACCCTTCTTTTTGATGTTTTTCATGACTTTGGGGGAGAATACAAGTCAAAGTTTTGTTTAAATCATGATATACTTGCTTGTTATACATGTATGCAAATTCATATATTTGTTAAATCTATGAAAACTCCATATAAAATACTCCTAGAATTTGAAATTTTGTGCAAAATTCAAGTGTTAGAACCATAATCTACAAATGATGTATAGAATCAAGAAGTAGTATGTTACAATATATGATTTACAAATTTTTATGACAAAAACCCTAAGGATTTCTTCAAAATTTGCTTAAAACAAATTGTTGGACAAAATATTTGGAAGTGGTTAGAAAATGGAAATAAGGATATTTTTGGGGGCCCACTTCGGCCATATATGTATACAAGGACTATTTTGAATTACGAGATAAATTTGGGATATTATTGAACATCTCAATTTCTAAAGGACCAAAAATGAAATTTTGGATAAACAAGGGCCTTTTTGAATATTTTTATAAATATAAGTCTAAAATGAACATTTTAGAAGAAAGAGAGCATTTTCAACAATTCACCAAGTTTGGAACCACTTATGACACCTTTTGGCAAATTTGGATCTTATTTGATACTTACTAAAAAGAAGGGTCATTTTTGCCAATACCGATAATATTGGATCATTTTTGATAATTATGATTCCAAGTGGATTATCCTCAATAAACGAAAACGATAGATCTAGTCAACAAGCACAACTATTGTTATTAATTAAAAAACGGATTTCATCGTATTTGCAAAAAAAAACCTGTTAGTATTCTAGTCAGACGCATCTCCAATGTACCTATATATATATATATATATATATATATATATATATATATATATATATATATATATATATATATATATATATATTAGTGTACGTTTTAAAGGCCTGTAATGAGTTATAACCAGAGTCTCCTAGAGCAAGAGCAATAATTTGTGTATAGATCTATAAGGGGTTGACACCCCGCACCTTCGTTCTTCGCTACAGCTAGACCGGCTAGTCTAGGATGACAAATATCTTTAAACAAACGCGGGCACCTGAGAAACACCAAGACAGGCCTCCGTCATATTAGTATGGTTATAACGGCTCACTTAGAATATAACAGTGAATTGTTTAGAAATAAACATAAGTTACACCTTTCGACTGTAACAACAATTGTTTAGATACTTTAAACGAAGCTTTTACCACAAGGGTTTTAGTACTACCATTTTATATATCAGAAAATATAGGATTTTCTGGGGAAAATGATTGTATACGACTTCGAAAACGATAAACTAATACACACAAGCAACTATACCTTATTGAAAACGAGACTTACAACTATTTTGACAAGAAAATATTGGATTTTCTGTTTTTTTCCAACTATCACATATTTTTATACAAAATGCTTATCACCAACATATTTTATGTTGACGATTTTCAAACGACATGTATTCTCAAGAAATCAGTAAGCAGGTTTGTGGACCGCGGATGCCGAATTATTTTGATGTAGTTTGGAATTTATTCACCATTGTTTCTTTTGTGTAATTCAAAAAAAAATAAACATGATGTAAAATAATGTAAGTTTGATATATTGATGTATGATGTTTGGATTTGCTATGTTTCAATTATATTCAATTGTTATGATACTGCACAATAAAGTCACCCGCCTCCGGACGTTTCCGTCGTCTGGTCCGGGGGTGTGACAAGTAACTTGGAAAAGTTCCATATGGGAGAGAGTGGCTGATTATACCTGTGAATCAGAGTACATAGCAGTGAGCGAAGCATCAAAGGAGGAAATTTGGATAAAGAACTTCATTGGAGATCTTAGAATTGTTCCATCCATCAAGGAGCCAATGGATTTTTTTTTATAATGAAGGGGCGGTTGCCTTAACAAAGGAACCAAGAGATCATGGCAAATCAAGGAATATCGACAGAAAAAAAACCATTTCATTAGACATAGAGTAAAAGCGGGTCATCTCGTCCTGAAGAGGGTTTCATCAGAAGAGAACCCAGTAGATTCCCTCACAAAGGGTCGGAATAAGGTAAAACATATTCAACATGCTAGGAGTATTGGTTTGAAGGATGATATTAGTTTTAGTAGATGGATAGGTAGTTAGAAGCTTGTAATGAAATAAATGTAATTGACTTTTTGGAACGTCCCAAAAATAAAACACAAAAATTTCATATTTAATTTAGTAAAACCAGTATTTGCATAACATCATCGATACTAGCCAAACAAAATAATGCGTCAAACATCATAACAATCAAAATAAAACACAAAAAGCAGAACGAGGTGGTGTGTGTGCTCTGCAATCATCCCGAGCCCTTCCCCTTGGAACTGGAAGTACCTGAAACATAAACTGAAAATCGTAATCACAAAGATTAATGAGTTCCCAAAGATTCTGCATACCAAACATATAACACATAACGGGACCCGCCCAAAGTGTATAATGGGCCTCGCCCAGAGAGTATAACGGGCCCCAACCTAACTCCTATAATAGGCCCTGCCCATTAAGTATAATGGGCCCCGCGCTAGCTCGTATAACGGGCACCCCCACATACAATTCATACTACATAACAAGTAATAGCATACAGAGTAACCATCAGGCCCTGACCAGTAAGCTTACAAGAACATACACATACTAGTGTCACACATATAATGAGTATTCTAACATAACAGATCATGGGTTGGCATTGGTGCCTGCGACCCACTAAACATGGTGAGGAAAGTCACCTCGGATTGTTGAATCACATTGATAATCCTTGTCTGTTGGTCCGACAAATCCCCAAGCTATCAATATCAAATAACACCCAATTAACAATTGGAGTCAAATCTATATCCTTCGATCCATACTTAGGGTAAAAAGACCATTTTACTCCTTACCTTGTTTGGTCCAAGACTAAGGCCCCAACTTTCAATCGAAAAGGCCAAAAAACAAATTATCCATCCAAAGCCCACACATGGCCCAATTTTCCAAATTGGGCCCTAAATACCTACATGCGCCTTACCCTAAGGCCCATTATTTTTTTCCTACTCCAAACTCTTACATTCAGGTGGCCCAACAAGGCCCCAAGCCACTAAGCCCAAAGAATAGCTCAAATCCGAAGCCTAAACGTGCGAAGTCCACCAAATTCAGTACGGGGGAGTACCCAGCAAGTACGCGCAACATACTCGCTTGAGGGCTTATACGCTAAGTGTACCTACTTGTACTCCCAAAGTGCTCACCTATTCAACCAAAACTCGATTTCAATCCTTAATCTTTTAAGACATAGCTCCAAAACACAAATCTAACTTCCTTGAGCTGGAATATCGCATAAAGTTGCTAACTTTACATTCATGCAAGGCTAAATGAAGTTCTTAAGCTTGAAAGGGACTTAATAAGCGACTGAAAGCATGCATGTAACCAAAAAGCCCACAAAGCTTGCACCTTTATGCTAAAGGAGTCCAATACAACTCGGATCTAGAAGAACAAGCCCTAAAAACGACTTAACTCTTCCATCAACCCAATAAGGGACCAAAAGCATACCAAAACAAAATATGAAGAGATCTAAACATTTACAAGCCAAGATGTAAACTTGATACCTCAGAAAGCTTGCACACAAGATGATGATTCTGGATTCAAAACCTTTTCACCAAGCAAGGTAACTTCAAGCTTCTCTACTTCCTTCACAAATGAAAAAATGGACACCAAAGTCTTCTTAATAGCTCAAGAACACCACAAAGAGGCTTAAGGGTCGATTTAGGGTTTTTATGGCAATAGAGGCTGGTAAAGAGGCCATCCATAATAACAAGGGCCAACATGCAAATTTTCATAATAACAAGGGAAAAATATGAAACATACCAGTATTCACGTGTTTCAATTCTCCCCCACTTGAATTAGATTTTATCCTTGAAGTCCTTTGCACCGAACATCTCCGGATAATGCTCCCTCATCTCATCCTCAAGTTCCCAAGTCCACTTCGAACCGTTGTGGTGCTGCCATTGCACCTTCACCAACCCGACAACCTTGTTCCTCAAGGTTTTTGTCTTCTGGTCCAGAATCGGTGCCAGTATATCAATATAATTCAGGCGTTCATCCACCTGAATATCCTCCAAAGGTACCACTAAGGAATAATCCACTAAGCATTTCCACATTTAAGAGATCTGAAACGTGCTATGAATCTGACTGAGCTAGGATGGAAGATATAAATGATATGCAACTCGCCCCACCGAGCCAAAACCCTGAAGGTACCAATATACCTGGCGCCCAGCTTGCCCCGCTTCCTGAACTAGATGACTCCTTTCTAAGGTGACACCTTCAGGAGAACCATATCTCCCACCTGAAACTCTAATCTAACCGGCATCTGTCAGCATAACTCTTCTGTAGACTCTGAGCTATCTAGAGCCTGCTCCGAACCTGTTGAATCAGCTTAGTGGTCATGAGTACCACCTTGGTACTCCTCATAACCCACTAATCGACTTCGACCCAACAAATCAGGGTCTAGCACTTCCTCCCATAGAGCATCTCAAAAGGAGTTTGATTGATGCTTGCATGATAACTATTGTTATACGAAAATTCTGCTAATGGAAGATACATATCCCAACTCCCACCGAAATCCAGAACACACGACCGTAACATATCCTCGACGGTCTGAGTAGTCTGCTCACTCTGACCATTGTTCTGCGAATGAAATGTTGTGCAAAAATGGAGACGAGTACCAACTCACCATGGAACCTCTTCCAAAACCTGGAAGTGAACAAGACATCTCTATCGGAAACCACTGATATTGACACCCTATGAAGTGCCACAACCACCCGGATATAAACCTCATTCAACTTCTCTGTGGAAATACTCTCCTGAATCGAAATGAAATTTGTGCTCTTGGTCAAACGATCCATACAGGAATCTCCAACGGCTTCATCTTACCATGAGGATGCTGATGCTCGGCCTTGACTTTCCTGCAAGTCAAGGGCCGCTCCACATACCATGCAATATCATGCTTCATGCAGGGCCACTAATAATCAGGACGAAGATCCCTATACATCTTCGTCGCCCCGGGATGAATTGAGGACCTAGACTTATGGGCCTCCTCCATCTGAATCCGACATACACCGCCCCTATACGGAACCCAAACTCGTCGGTGCAAACTCAACAATCCACGAATATCATAATCGAAGGAAGCCACCTGACCCACAATACACTCGCTCTTTTGGTGCTCTTCCTTCATAGCATCAATCTAAGCCTCATGAATCTGCTCTTTTGGTGCTCTTCCTTCATAGCCTCAAACATATATCTTTGAACAGAGCCGCGGACACCTTGCGGCTGAGAGCATCGGCCACTACATTGGCCTTCCCCGGGTGATAAAGGATTTCACAATCATAATCCTTCACCACATCCAACCATTGATGTTGCCTCATATTTAGGTTCGACTGATCCATCAAGTACCTCAGGCTCTTGTAATCTATGTAAATAGTACAATGAACCCCATAGAGGTAATGCCGCCAAATCTTGAGGGCGAAAACCATTGCCTCCAACTCCAAATCATGCGTCGGATAATTCGGATCATGAGGCTTTAGCTGTCTCAAGGTGTACGCAATCACGTGACCCATCTACATCAACACTGTCCCAATCATGAGATTGAAGCTTCACAATAAACCACAAAATCATTAACACCCTCTGGCAGGGTCAAAATTGGAACCTCACACAACCACTGCCTCAAAGTCTTTAAAGTTGCCTGTTGCTCGGGCCCCCAACAAAATGTAACCATCTTCTTTGTCAGTCGAGTCAAAGGAACAACTATCTTGGAGAAATCTTGGATGAATCTCCGATAATAACCTGCCACACCAAGAAAAATTTGAATCTCAGATGGAGACCTCGGAACCTCCCACTGCATCACGGCCTCAACCTTGGCCAGATCGACCAGAATACCATTATGGTTGACATGGTGCCCCAGAAACAACACCTCGCACAACCAAAACTCACAGTTGGAGAACTTTGTGAAAAGTCTCTCCCTCCTCAACATCTCTAGAACCTCCCTCAAGTACTACTCGTGCTGCTCTTGAGTCTTGGAATAAACTAAGATATTATCAATGAATACTATCACAGACCTATCCGACATTGGTCTGCACACGCAGTTCATGAGACCCATAAACACGGCTAGATCATTGGTGAGAACAAAAGGCATCACTACAAACTCATAATGACCATAACGATTTCGGAAAGCGGTCTTCTGCACATCCTCATCCCTGACTCGCATTTCATGATAACCCGATCACAAATCAATCTTGTAGAGCCAAGATGCACCCTAAAGCTGGTCAAAAATATCATCAATCCTAGGGAGTGGATAATGGTTCTTCACCGTTACCTTATCCAGATCCCGCTAGTCGATACACATACGGTGAAACCCATCCTTATTCTTCACAAATAGAATCGGTACTCTCCAAGGCGAACTGCTCGGTCGAATAAATCCTTTGTCTAACAACTTATCCAGCTATGTAGACAGTTGTTGTATCTCGGGAGGAGCCAATCGATACGGTGCTTTGGCTATCGGAGCCACACCTAGAACCAGATCAATCCTAAACTCAACCTGCCTATCTGGGGGCACCCCAGTGAAATCCTCGGGGAATACATCCGAATAATCCCACACAATTGGTAAATCATCCACGGTAACCTTACCCTTATCTCGGTTATCCATAAAATAGGCGGCATAATTAGAACAAATCTACTGAAGATAGTGTCTGGCCCTCGTTGCTGAACACAAAATCAACCTTCGCTGAGATCTCACCCCATGAACTACTATCTCTCCTCCACGAGGGGTCTGAACTCGAACCAACTGCTGCTCACAGTCAATCACTACCCTATTAGGGCTCAACCAATCTAATCCCTTGATAACCTTGTTCCCACGCAGAGGAATGGGAACCAAATCAACCGGATACTGCTCACTGAATAACTGGAGAGTACAACCCCGATGAACCCTCTTAACACGAACGAACCTATCATATGCAATCTTGACATATAGAGGACAATCCATCTCCCTCGTAGCTCCAACAAATATCTTGCTCAGCACAAGTGATACAAACAATCGGGTAACCCCACATCAAAAAATACCAATGCATAAATACCATTCACAAGGAACGATCCTAAAATAAACCACATAAACATAAGCAAACAATTCAATGTAAACAAAGAGATAATGAGAAGATGCATACCCGTCACCACATTAGGAGCTGCATGCACCACCTCGGCCATCAACTGGAAATCCCTGCTCTTCACCATAGGCCTGTCTACCTGGCCCTAGCGGTCATCAGTAATCCTTAGAGTTGTAGGAGCGGGTACTGACACCAATCCTGCTGCAGCCAATCTTTGACAGTGGGCCTTCGTGTGGTCCCTCTGATTGCAATGGAAGCAAATCAAATCAGATACCAAGGTGGTGATGGTGGTAGCAGCGCAATCCCTGCTAATATGACCAGTCCGACCGCACTTGAAGCAGCCATAACCACCCATCATGCACGTCCCCTCGTGTGACCTGCTATACTTTCCGCAGCAGTCTGGGCCCTGATGGCCCTTCCCTCTCGTATCAACAACCTTGAGCCTATTTCCCAAAACCCTAATACTTGAACCTCATCCGGCTTCCTCTTATTCTCCATCTCAAGATCAATCTCTATCTCTATCTCTCTCTCTCTCTCTCTCTCTCTCTCTCTCTCTCTCTCTCTTAGCATTCGCTATCATATCCTCCAGCGTCTTACAGTTGGATCGGCTCACAAACTACCGAATGTCACTCCTTAACATCCCATGGTACCGGTCCTTCTTCATCTCCTCGTCCGCCACATATTGCGGAACCAGAAGTACCCTCTCCTGTCTCCGTAGTCTGGCTGACATCCTGAAACTCTCACGCCAACTATTGCACCTCAATCACCGATACAAAATCAGCTTGGAACCTGGTCGATAAATCATCCTATGTCATCACATCAACAACACCATCACCTAATGAACATCCTACCTCCTCCCACAAGTCTTGTGGCCTATCTTTCAAAAGGCAGGAAGCTAGTCTTACCCTGTCCCCCTCAGGGCAACGTCTGGTGCGGAAGGCGTTAGGTACATCTGCTAACCACCTCCTGCTTGTTATCGGGTCCTTTGCCCCATGATAATCCGGAGCTCCACATGCCCGGAGATCCCTGAAGGTCAAATAATGCCCCCCAACCAAGGCCACCATCTCTGTACGAAAGGCACTTAACCACTCATCCAGAATCTATAGAATGCCCTCCTTGACCATGCCAAAGATCAAAAGAGTATTCTCAAGGATATTGCATGTGATATTAGACGAGATGAACTCCCTCGTCTGGTCATCTAGCTGCTCAACTCCAGATCCTAAGCCCGAGCCCTCTCCAACACCAGAACTGCCACCATGTCTGCCTTGCAATGTCACCATACTGAAAATAGACCAGACATCCCATCAGAATGCAAGCTCCCTAGTTTCAGTGCAACCCTCCTTGAATCGAGTACAGATCCTTTGTTTCCTGTAGTACAAGCCCATACTACCTTCCACAGCTATCCAAAATTTCCTCAAGGATTGCCTTGACTCCACTAAGTCATTCTATATCCATACATTTACCCTTCTCAGATAAGGCTCCTAATATTAGATCTCATCCTAGGTTTTCCTAGGGCAAACTCCACACCACTGTCTGCCATCAGCTGCAGAAGGAACCCCCGCTAACTCCCTCTAACTAGATCACGAATACAATTACATATTAAAGAAACCAGATAATTCTTCGAATGAGAGGTCTCACACTAGAACAGTTGGACTCAGAAAAGAGTTACGTAATAGAGTTAAAATCTAACCTTCTAAAATTAGTTAGTTCTCATAATATGTAACTTAGCATATTCGTTAACTAGTTAGCTAAATCTAGTTAGAACTCCTATAAAGAGCAAAGCAATCAATATTCGGGCATCAAGTAACTAGAATCAAGAATCACTTAATCATGACACCCTATCATTAACTGAACAATACTAGCATGCAAGTTGAGGCTCATCTTCTTCACAACCTCTGAAACCTTAACCCTAGCCTCCAACATTCGGGCATCAAGTAACCGAGTGGTAAAGGATCTTGCATTCATAATCCTTAATTACGTCCAGCCACCTGTGATGCCCATCTTCCTCACAACCTTAGAAACCTTAACCCTAGCCTCCATTGAAGTTGTGAGATAATATTTGGTGCTTTTTGGTGATTTTTAAAGAAGAATGAAGCTCTTGGCGTGGTGGTTAATTAGCAAGCATCATTTCGTCAGCTAGCATATCTCCTGGACCTTAGTGAGTGTCCACGGTTCAACCTTTTGCTTACAATGTTACTAGATCTCTTGTTTTTGTCCCATTTTTCCATGTTTTGACATATTTAAGTAATGAGGTCTCATATAGTTTGCAACTTTAGGACTCTTCAGGTCAAATAGAGCATTTTATGTCTTGGATCTGAACTAAAATCAAGTTTTGATGTCATGCAAGGAGGTTTTGGTCATTAAATCATATTTTTGACCTAAAATGGAAAAGGAACGCATTGGACATACAAGTCCATAAAGCCACAATTTTTAAGGTCCTTTATGAGTATGAAAAATTTCTAAAAACATTGGAAGTACAACTCTAAGGATTGGGTGCTTAATGATAGACTTGATGCACTAAGTTACCATTAGTGGTTAGAGTTGGGACTTTGGCTTATCGAGGTGTTTGAGGGATAAATTTAAAACTTTACCCATTGAGACCATGGGGAGGACATGATCAAAACTTTGGAGCTTTTGTGGCGGAAGGAAAATGACTAAGTGGTTTAAGCTGCCCAGACTCATCAGCACGATGTGGTTTAGGCTGCCACGGTGTAGCGACTGGGTCGAGACCTACCTATTTTGTTTGTTTGTGACCATAACATAGCCAAGGAGGCCACGATGTGGTGAATAACTGGGTTGACTTTTGATACGATGACTTTGACCAAGTCGGCTTAAGGATATTTTGGGTATTTTGAGTTGTGGACTAAGTTTTGGTTACCGTTTGTTGTGAATGTGATCGGTAGAGTTCGCATTTAGAGCAATGTATTGACCATCTATCTTTTCAGACTAAGAAGTGAGTTTTCCTCACTGTACTTGTGGATCGAAGCCACCAAGGTCGGCCTACTGGATTTTGTATCTGGTATATAGGATGTTGTTATGCTATAGTGATATGTTTGATCTATATCCTGATATATAGGATGTTGCTATGTTGTAGTGATCTGTTAGATCTATATCGTGGTATATAGGATGTTTCTATGTTGTAATGATATGTTAGATCTGCATCCTGGTATATAGGATATTGCTATGTGGTAGTGTTTTGTAGATTTGTATGACTACATGTACTTGTCTATTGATTGTTATGGTATATGTTGATGTGATATTGTCGGACGGGTTGAGGCAGTCCTGCTTTGTGCTGAAGGCCAAGATACCCAGGGCAGTCTGGATAGACTGAAGGCATGTAAGGCAGTCCAGTCAGGCCAAATGTAACATCCGTAAAATTCATGAAAAATTAAAACTTTTAAAACAAGCCCAAAATCACAATTGTTTACAAAATAGTTCTCAAAACATGTTTAATATCAGAGTTTTCCTAAAAACATAAATCAAAACACGAGAAGGTGCACGATCACCCCTTCGCCTTCCCACGATCATCTGAGGTACCTGAAACATAACCCAAAACTGTAAGCCTAAAGCTTAATAAGTTTCCCCAAGATACCAACATATAAACAGATAGCAAATACAATAACAACATATTATGGGTCCAATCAACCATCCAATTGGAATACCCTAAGCCCCTCAACCGTTAGGTTGGAATGCTAACATACTATAGGTCTGATTAACCATCGGGTTGGAATACCCCAGACCCCTCAACCATCGGGTTGGAATGCCAATGTACTATGGTTCCAGTAATCCTTGGGATGGAATACCCTCGGGCCCATTCAACCATTAGGTTGTATGCCCCGGCATATTAGCTTACACATAAAGCAGTGAAACATCAGCCATCGACAAAACATGTGCACATACAACAGATAATCATATAACATTCTACAGTTAGTCAAACATATCTACAGATCATTAAGCATAGCATCATCCTATATACCGGGATACTGATCTAATATGTCACTACAATACAATAGCATGCATAATAGGGTATCAATCTAATGGGCTGACACTAGTGCCTTCGACCTGTAACATCATGAGTTCAGGAGTGCAAGTTCAGGGTCCAAAGTGTAAATGTGGAAGGGCAACTCGGCGAGTTCACGGGTGGAATCGGCGAGTAGGGTCGCGACTCTAGTCGCGTGTTAAATGGCCTACTCGGCGAGTCGGAGGCTAGACTCGGCGAGTAGGGGCTGAGTGCAGAAAACCCTAATTTCAGAGGATGAACCCTATATAAAGGACATTATACCCTCTCCCCAACCTCTTTACCCTCTCTTGAAGTCTAGAAAACCCTAAGACGCGATTGTGAGGGATTTGAGTGCATTTGAACCTTGGAGAAGAGATTTTTGGAGAATATCTTGGAGAGATAGGAGGCTTGGAGCAAGGGCTTTGCTAAGATTCAGATTTCTCTTCTGTTGGGGCTTCCTTTTGAGGTATTACTTCGTTTTTTTTTTGGGTTGTTATTCATCTAGATTCATCATCTTGGAATGTGTGGAAAGTTTAGCTTGTGGTATTTCGAGTTTGAAGGTTAGATCTAAGGTTGCTACCTCAGATCTGGAATGGGGAAGGTCTAGAGTGCATTAAAGTCCCTGTTCTTGAGTGTTTGGTGAAGTCATCTTGTCCCAAACCTTAGACCTAGAGTGTAGGATCAACTGCATGGCCTGGAAGGCTTCTGTATGGGTTAATAGCTAGTGTTACTCGGCAAGTCACAAGGGTGTACTCGGCGAGTTGCTGGAAGGTGGGCAGGAACTCGACGAGTTGGAAGAACAACTCGGCAAGTTGTTGAAGATAGCCTTGGACTCGGCGAGTCTGGTCTTGAGGTCTTATCCTTTCCTGGTTAAGCTAAGAATCGGCGAGTCAAGGGATGACTCAGTGAGTTGAGATGAGACTTTTCAGTGTTGGGGGACTCGGCGAGTCAGCAGGCTGAGTCGACGAGTAAATTCAGCCAGAAGGTTGACTTTAACTTTAACTTTGACCAAAAGTTGACCAGTTGACTTCTAAGGGCATTTTGGTATTTTGTGGTATTTATTGGGTTTAGTCTTTCGGCTTTATCAGGGGTGGAGTCCGTGTCGGAGGTTGCAGCAGCGTGATCTTATCTTTTCAGTCAACAATTGCAGGGTGAGTTATCCTCACTATATCAACAGGGTCTAAGGCACCAAGGCCGACTCTTTATCGGATTGAAATCTGGGTATCGTTGTTATGTTTTTGCCTTGTTATGTTTGCATCCGGGTATTAGGATGGTATATGCTACTGTCCTATTAGGTTTCTATACTGTTTAGAGTATGTTATGATACGTGATCCGCTAGATCAGCTTGATTGAATGTGAATTGTTATATGATTGTATATTTATGTGCACATGGTTGTTTGACTGGGGACGGGTTGAGGCGGGACCTGCTTTGTGCTGTAGGCCAACATACCTAGGGCGGACCGGTTATTTCAAAGGCCCAGCGAGTGGTCCGGATAGGCTGTAGGCCCCACGAGGGCGGACCAGACGTGCTAAGGCTCGGAGAGTAGACCAGGCCGACTGAAGGCCTGATGCGGGCAGACCAGTCATACTGTAGACTCAGAGAGTGGACCAGGTGGGTTGAAGGCCCGGTGCGGGCGGACCAACCACACTGCAGACTCAAGGGACATCACTAGACTCGGAGGGTGGACCAGGTGGACTGAAGGCCCAATGCGGCGGACCAGTCACACAGTACACCCGATATGCATGGCTGTTCTGTGACTTGTTATGATATAACATGTTATGTGTGTACGGTATATGTGCTTGGTATTTTGGGGGTATCTCACTAAGCTTTCGGGCTTACAGTGGTGGTTTAATGTTTTTCAGGTTCTTCAGGATATCGTGGCGAGGCAAAGGCGTGATCGTACCGCTCATCGTGTTTATGTTTTATGTTGTGGTTCTGGGAATACTCTGATAATAAATGTATTGAAAAACCTTTTTGTAAAAACTTAAAGAAATTGGGATGTTTTGAAAAGTTCAAAATTTGTTGAAATTCTTGGTTGTTACAAGTTGGTATCAGAGCATTGGTTTGAGTGAATTGGAGGAACAGTCGTGTGAATCCAGTCTCAAATCAGGGAGAGTTTTTAAAAGACAATTTAAAATGGTTTTCAAAATAAGTAAAAGGAGGACGTGGAGGTACGATCAGTCGGAGCCAGTAAGTAACCCCAAAATACCATGCATGATATTTGTTTTTGAGCTTTGATAGAACAGCATGCTAGTACTAGGCCAGGGAACTTCAGGATTTCATGATAATGTTGCCTGTTTTATGATGCCTGCTAGCCTAGGGTTTCCCTCTGTATGAGATTTCCATTGTTCCTCTAGGAGTGAGGATTGAGCGCTTGTTATGTATATTTGTCACTAGGGTGTTGTGGCAGTACTTCATACAAATATGGGTAGGTGTTGAAGGTAGTATGGGCCCGTACTACTGAAAGCACAGGACCCATATGCGTATCAGGGAAACCATGACCTCTAGGGTTGAGTTGGGAGTTGGTTCTCAGGTTAGTGGGAAGTATCTGAGATTTTGTGGTGTTTTTCAGTGTGGTGGTTACGAGGCATGCTGGGAGCGGATCAAGGTCAGGATCGGGAGCAGGAGAGGGAGGTCAGGGCGGGTCGGTACCGCCCGAGGTTATTGGTCAGATGAGCACAGGCGAGTTGGATGCTAGGATTTGTGAGATCCTGCATGATGAGGTTGTTGCATTGTTTCGGGTCGAGCTGCCGGAACTGTTTGGGTCGATCAAGACCGCCATGGTTGAGTATTTTGATGAGCACTATACGGCTATCATAGAGATGGCTGCCGCGGCAGCTACAACGGCTGTAGCAGCGGCAGGGGGAGGAGCTGGTAGAGGTTTACAGTATCGGGACTTCGATAATACGACGCCCCCTACCTTTGATGGAGGCCAGGACCCGATTGTTGCTATGAGATGGTTGTCAGAGGTGTAAGGGTGTTTCTTCACGTGTTCATGCCCTGCTGATCAGAGGGTGAGGTGTGCTCTGAACCTGTTGAGGCTTGGGGCGAAGGGTTGGTGGAGACTGACCACGGGGTCATATTCGGATGCTCAAAGGGTTGCGGTTTCATGGGATCAATTCCGAGAGATGTTCAGCATCCGATATGTTCCATGGGCTGAGAGGGAGAGATTGGCTCAGGAGTTCCTTGAGCTGAAGCAAGATTCGAAGTCGGTGATGGAGATCACCAGGATGTTCACTGAGAGGGCGATGTTTTGACCCGAGTTTGCTTTGGAGCAGGCTCAGATGTCCCGATATCTGAGTATGCTCAAGAGGGATATCAGGCAGTTTGTGTCTACGCAGAAGTGCGAGACCTTGTTAGAGTTGTAGGAGGCCGCCAGGCGGCGTGAGTTGGAGATTGAGTTGCAGTTACGAGAGCAGAGACAGGCTCCGGTGCAGTCGCAGCCGGCGCAGAAACGGTCTAAGACCGTCGATTCTAGATTGGGAGATCAGAACAGCCACACTTGTGGGAAGTGTGGGAAGGGTCACACCAGAGTTTGTAGGTCCGGTGGTGCATGTCGCAAGTGCTGAAAGGAGGGGCACTATGCGAGGGATTGTCGGCAGGCAGTCCCAGGTCGGGATTTGAGGATCTGTTATCATTGTCATCAGGTTGGTCACTTGAGGGTCAACTGTCCACAGCTTGCTGCGGGACCGATGCAGGCTCCAACACCAGCCACATTGAGGATCACGGGTAGAGGTTAGGGTGGAGCGGAGCCCCTAAGAGCTCAGGGTCGGGCCTTCCAGCTTACAGTGAAGGAGGTCAGGGCAGTGTCAGATGCAACTGTGGGTATGTTTCTTCTTGATGTCCTATTATTTTATGATTATTGTGGAGTATTGTTTATCTGCTAGTCTTGTTGTGTGGTTTTTGGTATTGTATTCATTAATTTTTGAGGGTTATGGCATGGTTATGGGTTTAGTGTTGGGAATTTCATTGGTTATCATTCATGAGGGTTAATAGTGGGAATCGGGTGTTTGGTCTGAATATCGGGTAGCATCTATAGTCTGAGGATTGGTTAGCTGAAGATCGAGTTTCTTTCGAGCCCGGGATGATCAGTGTTGATATGTGATTTCTGAAGGTTGCTCGTGTCAGTGGAAATCAGTTCGCGTGTAAGTGTTTGTGTCGTGAAGGGTTGTTGAGGGAGGTCGGTAATGGCGATCGGTGGTTGATAGTCAGCGCTCTAAGTGGGGGAGAATTGGAGAATTCTCTGGAAGATCGGTGAGCATGGGAGTTTGTTTAGCTGTGTGGGACTCAGCAGTGTTTCTGTCAGCCAAAAGCGTAGGCTGGTATGAGTAAGTGGCAGGCGTGCGGGGCGAGATACAGACCAAGGGTGATTGATTGTGGAAGGCCTGGGATCGGGCCGGGACTGAGTATATGGGATGGAGGTAGAGTTCGGAACCCCTAGAGGGCTAGAACAGTATGCATGGGAGGAGTTTCCCGAAGGAGTAACTCGGAATGTTGATTGTTAGTTGAGCGGTCCGGATAGACTGAAGGTCGGTCGGCGTACCAGTCAGGCTGAAGGCTCGGAGAACGGTCCAGCCAGACTGAAGGCCCTGGAGGGCGGTCTAGTTCTGCTGAAGGTTCTGAGAATGGTCTAGTTCGGCTGAAGGCCTGGTAAGATGGTCCAGTCATGCTGAAGACTCTACATGTGTTGTTAGATCGGTGCGAGGAAATGGATTGAGTATGTCACGATATGTTAGCGTTAGAAGGTCTGGCCCCAGATATTGATCACGATTAGTGGAGGTAGTGCATGGACTCGAGAGTCCCTGTGAGCAGATTCATAGAATGTGTGGTGCATGGGATAGCGGTTATGCCATAAGGAAATGGTGTAATATTGGGTGAGCACCGTGGCACTTGCGGTAGTGTCAAGGCAGCCAAGTGGATCTCCTTGGTAAGGAAAAAGGAAAGGAATGTAGCTTCGAGAGGGAATGTAAGTCACGAAAGTGAAATCAGTAGTTCGAAGTTATGATTGGAATGTTTCATTTATGGTTATTGTGCAGTGTGTGCGGCGGTAGTATGGAATCACATCCGGTTTGGATTTGGAGCGAGCGAAGTATCATGGAGTAGTACTCCGTGGATAAGTGTGGTTATCAGAGGATGAGGCCGGTGGCCGGCTTGAAGCGGTGGTCAGGACACTGCAAGAGGGAAAGTTGGGTTTTGGGTTTCGATGGCTGTGTTTTGAGGAATCTAATATGGTTAATGCCAGGAGGTGCATAGCGAGAGTAGTTCTGGAGTTGTGGCCGTAGGCTTTGAGGATGAAGCCTAATTTAAGTGGGGGAGAATTGTAACATTCCGAGTTCAGGAGTGCAAGTTCAGGGTCCAAAGTGTAAATGTGGAAGGGCAACTCGGTGAGTCCATGGGTGGACTCGGCGAGTAGGGTCGCAACTCTAGTCGCGTGTTAAATGGCCTACTCGGCGAGTCGGAGGCCGGACTCGGCGAGTAGGCGCTGAGTTGAGAAAACCCTAATTTCGGAGGATGAACCCTATATAAAGGACATTATACCCTCTCCCCAGCCTCTTTACCCTCTCTTGAAGTCCATAAAACCCTAAGACGCGATTGTGAGGGATTTGAGTGCATTTAAACCTTGGAGAAGAGATTTTTGGAGAAGATCTTGGAGAGCTAGGAGGCTTGGAGCAAGGGCTTTGCTAAAGATTCAGATTTCTCTTCTGTTGGGGCTTCCTTTTGAGGTATTACTTCATTTTTCTGGGTTGTTATTCATCTAGATTCATCATCTTGGAATGTGTGGAAAGTTTAGCTTGTGGTATTTCAAGTTTGAAGCTTAGATCTAAGGTTACTACCTCAGATCTGGAATGGGGAAGGTCTAGAGTGCAATAAAGTCCCTGTTCTTGAGTGTTTGGTGAAGTCATCTTGTCCCAAACCCTAGCCCTAGAGTGTAAAATGCCTAGATCTCTTTGGATTCACGTAAAGTTTGCCACTTTACGTGATGGATGGGTTGTAGAAGGGTAGATCTCCGTTTTGGATCAACTGCATGGCCTAGAAGGCTTCTGTATGGGTTAAGAGATAGTGGTACTCGGCGAGTCACAAGGGTGTACTCGACGAGTTGCTTGAAGGTGGGCAGGAACTCGACAAGTTGGAAGAACAACTCGGCGAGTTGGTTGAAGATAGCCTTGGACTCGGCGAGTCTGTTCTTGGACTCGGCGAGTCTGGTCTTGAGGTCTTAGCCTTTACTAGTTAAGCTAAGAATCAGAGAGTCAAGGGATGACTCAGTGAGTTGAGATGAGACTTTTCAGTGTTGGGGGACTCGGCGAGTCAACGGGCTGACTCGGCGAGTAGAGTCAGCCGGAAGGTTGACTATGATTTTGACTTTGACCAAAAGTTGACCAGTTGACTTCTAAGGGCATTTTGGTATTTTGTGGTATTTATTGGGTTTAGTCTTTCGGCTTTATCAGGGGTGGAGTCTGTGTCGGAGGTTAGAGTAGCGTGATCTTATCTTTTAAGTCAGCAGTTGCAGGGTGAGTTATCCTCACTGTATCAACAGGGTCTAAGGTACCAAGGTCGGCCCTTTATCGGATTGAAATCTGGGTATCGTTGTTATGTTGTTGCCTTGTTATGTTTGCATCCGGGTATTAGGATGGTATATGCTACTGACCTATTAGGTCGGTATCCTGTTTAGAGAACATTATGATACGTGATCCGCTAGATCGACTTGATTGAATGTGAATTGTTATATGATTGTATATTATGTGCACATGGTTGTTTGACTAGGGACGGGTTGAGGCGAGACATGCTTTGTGCTGTAGGCCAACATACCCAGGGCGGACCGATAATTCCGAAGGCCCAGCGAGCGGTCCGGATAGGCTGTAGGCCCCATGAGGGAGGACCAGACGTGCCGAGGCTCGGAGAGTGGACCAGGCAGACTAAAGACCCGATGCGGGCGGACCAGTCATACTGTAGACTCAGAGAGTGGACCAGGTGGGTTGAAGGCCCGGTGCGGGCGAACCAACCACACTGCAAACTCAAGGGACATGACTAGACTCAGAGGGTGGACCAGGTGGACTGAAGGCCCGATGCGGCGGACCAGTCACACAGTAGACCCGATATGCGTGGCTGTTCTGTGACTTGTTATGATATAGCATGTTATGTGTGTACGATATATGTGGTTGGTATTTTAGGGGTATCTCACTAAGCTTTCGGGCTTACAATGGTGTTTTAATGTTTTTCAGGTTCTTCAGGAGACCGTGGCAATGCAAAGGCGTGATCGTACTGCTCCTCATGTTTAGGTTTTATGTTGTAGTTTTGGGAATACTCTGATAATAAATGTATTGAATAACCTTTTTGTAAAAACTTAAAGAAATTGGGATACTTTAAAAAGTTCAAAATTTGTTGAAATTCTTGGTTGTTACACGACCCGTAAGTACATTGAGGAAATGTCACCTCGCAAACTGAACAAAACTGATGAGGTCTGACTCTAAATATCAACTTTATGTCTTTACCACTCAAGTCCATACTTCATATCTACGATCCAAATGAACCCTAGAGTCATAAAGTTTCCAACTTTATGACTTTACAAGACCACAAAGTTCTTAACACAAGGTCTTAATCCATTAATACCTTCTACATAATGCATGAAGCAATTCTAGCAATTGGGACCTCATTTTTATGGCTTACGACCCTTCCTAGGGTCTAATGGACAGATCAATATGACAAGAACAAACCATGCACAAGATGGGACATTTGGGATAAGAAAAGCAAAATAAAACACCCGAAAACAAGATCTAACAACCAAAACATCAAGGTATGGACTTTATACCTTCTGGAGCTTCTCAATGAGTTGAAGATCCAAGATCCACAAGCTTGCTTCCACTTCAAGTATCCTCAATGCAACTTCTTCTTCCTCCAACACACCAAGAACACACTCTTGAGATTAATACACACACTTAGAGGGCTAGTGTTTGCAAAAACATCACAAAGGAAGTGGAGGCCAAAAAGGTGAGGGAAGGTTAGACATAATTTTGCTTAAATACCACTTAAACCCTAAAAATTGGGGTTTTCCTCCTAAAGCTAGTACGCCCCACATACATAAGTGTATGCCCATCGTACTAGGGCACACCCTAGTACGCTCAGCATACACACATGTACGCATGGCATACCTCTCCTTCCATATTTACAAAATTGCCACTAGGGCTTGAAGGCATAACTTATTGGACTTAAGGACCAAAATGACATGAAATATAATTATAGGCATAAATCTAGAAGTACCTAAATATTAGCATGTTGCAATTCTCCCCCACTTGAACTAGACATCTTCCTCGAAGTCTGCTATGTCAAACAACTCGGGATAATGCTCCCGCATATCAGCCTCTGGCTCTCAGGACCACTCGGAGGCTCTCCGAAGTTACCATTGTACCTTTACCAAAGGTATTTCCTTATTACGCAAGACCTTAATCTTTCTTTCCAAAATAGCTATCAGCTTCTAAACATAGTTCAAGCGCTCATCGACCTGAATATCATCCAAGGAAACCATTGTATCCTCATCCAAAATGCACTTTTGCAGCTGTGAAACATGGAAAGTGTTGTGAATCTAACTATGTTCGTCTGGAAGATCTAATCTGTAGGAAACCTTTCAAACTCTGGAAATCACTCGAAAAGGCTCATTATACCGAGGACCCAACTTCCCCCTCTTATCGCCGACCTAAAACTTCAACTCGTATCACCACCGGTCGGCATAGCTCTTATGCTGACTCTGAGCAGTTTGCAGTCTATGCCTGATATGTTGAATGAGCTATGTGGTTTGAAGGACCAATTATGTCTGTCCCATAAACCTGTGACCAACCTTGCCCTAACAAACCGGGGTACAACATCTCCGCCCATACAAGAGCTCGAAAGGAGGAGCATCAATACTGGAGTGGTAGTTGTTGTTGTAATAAAACTCAACAAGAAGCATGTAGGAGTCCCAACTCCCACCGAAATTGGTAATACAGGCCTGCAACATATCCTCAAGGGTCTGTAATGTCCGCTCACTCTGGATGTCGGTCTGCAGATGATAAGTAGTGCTGAAGTGCAATCTCGTGCCCAGTTCTTCATGGAGCTTATGCCAAAAACGATAGGTGAATCAAATATCACGATTTAAAACAATGGTGACCAAAACCCCATGGCGAGCAACGATCTTGCAAACATACACATTGGCCAACTTCTCGGTTGAAGAACTCTCCCGAATCACTAAAAAGTGAGCACTCTTAGTCAATCAATCCATAATGACACATTCGCATCAAAACCCTTTGCCGTCTTCAGCAATTTGGTGATAAAATCCATCGAAATCTTCACCCACTTCTATATGGGAACCTTCATAGGTTGCAGCTTGCCATGCAGCCTCTGATGCTTAGCCTTGACCATCCTGCAAGTCAAGCATCTCTCCATATACCAGACAATCTCCCTCTTCATACATGACCACCAATAGCTCAACCTCAAATCTCGATACATCTTGGTGGCCCCTGGATGAATGGAAAAACGAGACTTGTGAGCCTCCTCCAATACAATCTTCCTGATCCCACCAAAAACTGGAACCCAAACCTGACCACACCAGGTTAATAACCCATGACTATCCATGACAAATATGTCAATTTCCCTTCTAATCCTCTCTTTCTTATAGTTCTCTTTCAAAACTCCCTTGGCCTAAGCCTCCCTGATCAATCCTAAAACTGGAGAATCAACTAATATCCTCATACACGTCACCCTATCTGAAGACCCAACAGACTTACGAATCAAAGCATTTGCCACTACATTAGCTTTACCTAGATGGTAAATGATCTCCCAATCATAATCCTTGACTACGTCCAGCCACCTATGATGCCTCATGTTCAGGTTCGGCTGATCCATAATATGCCTTACACTCTTGTGATATGTGTAGATAATACAACAGACCCCATAAAGATAGTGCCTCTAAATATTGAGGGCAAAAACCACCTGCCCCCAACTCCAGTTCATGAGTGGGATATTGTGTCTCGTGCGGATTCAACTGTCGTGAAGCATAAGCAATCACCCGTCCTCTCTTCATGAGAACCGAACCTAAACCAATGATGGAAGCATCACAGAATACCACGAAATCCTCAACTTCCTCTAGGAGGGTCAATATCGGGGTGTCACATAACTTCTACCAAAGAATATCAAACGTCGTCTGCTGCTCTGGGCACCACTGGAAATCCACCCCTTCCTCGTCAGAAGAGTAAGGGATACTACAATCATAGAAAAATCTTAAATGAATATGCTATAGTACCCTGCCAAACCAAGAAACTGCTTATATCTTAGGGAGATTTCGGAACCTCCCACTGCATCACAGCCTCGATCGGCTGGATCGACCAAAATGCCATCCTAGTTAAGGAGGTGACCAAGGAACTGGACCTCTCGTAACCAAAATTCGCACTTCGAGAACTTGGCATAAAGCGGTTCTTGCCTCAAAACCCCCTGAAGCTCGCAAAAATGCTCCTCATGCTGCTCCCTGGTCTTGGAATACACCAATATATAATCAATGAACACAATAACGGAATGATTGATCATCAGCCTGCAAACCCGATTCATCAAATCTATAAACACTACAAGTGTATTGGTGAGCCCAAATGGCATCACCACAAACTCATAATGTCCATAACGAGTCTGCAATATGGTCGTCTCCACGCCCTCCTCCCTCACTCTGACCTGATGTTACCGAGGCCTCAGATCTATCTTGGAGAACCAAGATGCACCCTGCAATTGATCAAAGAGTTCGCCAATCCGCATAAGGGAATAACGGTTCTTCACTGTTAACTTGTTAAACTCCCGGTAATCAATGCACATTCATTGTGAACCATCCTTCTTCTTGATGAATAGTATCAGTTCTCCCCACAGAGAATTGCTCGGTCTAATGAAATGCTTGCCTAAAATCCCCTGTATCTGAGATGACAACTCCAACATATCAGACGGTGCCAAGCGGTACGACGCCTTGGCAATCAGGGCCTCACCTGGGACAAGGTCAATCCTAAACTTGACCTGTCTCTCGGGAAGCTTACTGGAAAAATCCTTTAGGAAACATCATCAAACTCCTTGACCACTGGGATCTCTGAAACTAAAATCTGGTCCCCAGCCTTAGTGTATACTACATAAGCCAAATAACCTACACACCCATGCTGAATATATTAACGAGCTCTGGCTGCCGAACAAAACCCTGAACCGACCCCGGTGCCCTCTTCATAAATAATCAGTTCTCCCCTACTTAGGGTTCGAACTATCACTCGCTGTCCCTCACAATCAATCATGACACCAAACATACTCATCCAGTCCATACCCATAATCACACAGACATCCCTCATGGTAATACAGATCAAATTGATTGGATAAGGCACTCCGAATATGTCAAGCACACATCCCTAAAACACCACAGACGCAAAAACCCCCATGTTTGTTGATGATAAAACCCGCAACAGACACTCTAACTCCCTAATAGGCATATCAAAATTCCTATTGAAAGATTCTGATACAAAAGTCTGACTCGCACCCAAGTCAAACAACACAAGAGCAAGCAAAGAGTTCACTAGGAATGTACCTAACAAAGGCACACACACACATACACAAATCATCTGGAGCTACTCTAGCCTCCTCAACAGTGAGCTGGAAAGCGTGACCTCGAGCCCTTGAGGGCTCCACCCTGCCCTAGCCTCCTCAACAGTGAGCTGCAAAGCATAACCTAGCCTCCTCAACAGAATGATGGATAAAAACATACTAGTCACAACATCTGGAGCTACTCTAGCCTCCTCAATAGTGAGCTGGAAAGCGTAACCTTGAGCCCTTGGGGGCTCCACCCTGCCCTAACTCCCATCAGTGATCCTCAAAGTAGCCGACGTTGGAGCCTTCACTAGCCTGGCAACAAGAAATGGACATTGAGCCTTTGTATGGCCCACCCGATCATAATCATAACAAAGTATGATGCCTGAAGATGGAGCCTTCTGTCGGCAGTCCCTCGCAATGTGACCTTGTTTGCCACATTTATGGCATCCCGAAGAAGATAAACAAGCTTCGTCATGCACCTTACATCACCTCCCACAAGTGTGGCCCCTCTAACTTCCCAACCTAGAATCAACGATCCTGAACCGCTTCGGTGCAGGCTGCGATTGTGCTGGGGCCCATCACTTCCCCCTCGTCAGCAACTTAATCTCAGTCTCACGCCGCTTGGTGGCCTTCTAAAAATCCAACAAAGAACCATAGCGTTGGGTGGAAACAAACTTCCAGATCTCTATCTTGAGTATGCTCAAGTAATGGGTAATTTGAGCATGCTCAGAAGCGGAAAACTCAGGACAAAACATGGCCCTCTATGTGAACATCTTGGTGATCTCCATCACCGACTTCGTCCCCTGTCTCAAATCAAGGTACTCTCGGGCCAAACTCACACGCTCCACCAATGGAACATATCTAGAGAGGAACATCTCCAAGAACTGCTCCCAAGACACGGAAGCTCTCTGATTAGAAGAAAACAAACTAGTACAAGTCTCCATCAATCTTTCGCTCCATACCTCAGAAGGTTTAGAGCGCACTTGAACTTCTGGTCAGCTGGGCAAGAGCAGGTGAAAAAGCATCCCTCAACATCAGACAACCACCTCATAGATATGATCAAGTCTAAAACTCCATCAAAAGATGGCGGATTCATATTGTCAAAGTCTCGATACTGAAAAACCCAACCAGTACCAATCCCTACAGCCGCAACAACTGCAGAGGCTGAAGCAGCAGCAATCTCAACAATGGTCACGTATCTGTAATCAAAGAACTCCATCATCGCGGTCTTAATAGACCCAAAAATCTCTAGTATCTTCCACTGGACAATAGTCACAACCTCTTTATGGATATTCTCTCTAATACTGTCCTCAGTCACTGTTGGCCCACCCTAACTGCTAGCTCCTAATCCCGATCTGAATCCAGCCTCAAATCGTGTCATCATCACCATACTAAACTAAACCAAAAATATATCATATAACTCGCATATCATATAAGGGAACCAACTCCCACAAAGCCTTAAGGTTTGTGACTTCCCTAGTACACATACGAGTCCTGTGCTTTCAGTAGTATGGGCCCATACTACCTTCCACACCTTCCCGTATTTGTCTCAGAATCATCACGACAACCCTAACAATACACACTAGCATACTTTTTCACTCAATCGTCACTCCCTAGAGGAAGGCTAAACATCACGATACTGGTCGGCTAACTCTACACAACTCATCCATGAAATTTCCACCAACCTTGCGACACTCGAGTATGCTAATCATACATAACACTGGACCATATAGACAATCAAATATATGATCATACCCTAAGCCCTTCATCAAAGAAGAACATGAAATAAGGCCAAACCAAACATTCTCATGCTATAGAATCTTAGTTATATATAACCATGACGCATACACTAAGCAACTACAGTAATGATGTCAATTCCATTGAAGAAGAACCCTAGGCTATCAGGCATCATATAATCAGGCAATTCTACTATACAAATTTCTAAAGATCCCTAGCCTATCTCTAGCATGTTATTCTAACATATCACAATATCAAATAATAGTGTGGTATTTTGGCGTCAACTTAATGGCTCGGGCTTGTGGTACACATTGCATCCTCCTTGATTATTTGAAAACCATTTGAACAATGTTTTAAAATCCTTTTCCCCTTAGTTTGAGACTGAATTCACATGAGTGTTCCTCCAATTAACAACTTGTAACATCTATAAAATTCATGAAAAATTAAAACATTTAAAACAAGCCCAAAATCATAATTGTTTACAAAATAGTTCTAAAAACATGTTTAATATCAGAGTATTTCCAAAATCGTAAATCAAAACACGAGGAGGTGCATGATCATGCCTTCGCCTTCCCGCGATCATCTGAGGTACCTGAAACATAACCCAAAATTGTAAGCTCAAAGTTTAGTGAGTTCCCTAAGATACTAACACATAAATAGATAACAAATACGATAATAGCATACTATGGGTCCAATCAACCATCGGGTTGGAATACCTCAAGCCCCTCAACCATCGGGTTGGAATGTTGACATACTATGGGTCCGATCAACCTTTAGCTTGGAATACCCCAGGCCCCTCAACCATCGATCGGAATGCCAATGTACTATGGGTCCAATCATCCTCGGAATGGAATACCCTTGGGCCCATTCAACCATCGGGTTGGTCTGCCCTAACCTGTTGGCTTACGTACAAATAAGTGAAGCCTCAGCCACCGACTAAACATGTGCACATATAATAGATAATCATATAAAAATTTACAACCAGTCAAATATATCTAAAGATCACTAAGCATAGCATCATCCTATATATCAGGATACCGATCTAACGGATCACTACAATACAATAGCATGTATAATAGAATATCAATCCAATAGGCCAGTATTGGTGCCTTCGACCCATAAGTACAGTGAGGAAAACTCACCCCGCATTGTGAACAGAACTAACGAGGCCCGACTCTGAATCTCAGCTCTCTAACCGATACCTATTTCCACAAAGTGACCAAATCCATCAAAATCCCAAAATATCCTCAAGGTCAAACTTGGTCAAAGTCAAGGTCAAGGTCAACTGGTCAACCCACTAAATCGAACGAGTCAATCCAACTTAGTCAACTCAACAAGGATGGCCCATGCGAGTACGCGGGGCGTACTGTAGAGGTACACTTAGAGTATGTGAAGCCTCGTAGAAGACCACCATCGGGGTGGTTGAGCGAGTACATTGGGTGTACTTCCATGTACGCGGGACGTACCCTCGCATCCCTCAAACTCTATTAAGTGCTTAATGACTTAAGCACTCAAGTCCGTACTTCATATCTACTATCCAGATGCACCCTAGAGTCATAAAGTTTCCAACTTTATGACTTTACAATCCCACAAAGTGCTTAACCTAAGGTCTTAATCCATTAAGACCTTCTACAAGATGCATGAAGCAATTCTATCAATTAGGACCTCATTTTTATGGCTTACGACCCTTCCTAGGGTTAGAAAGGACAACTCAATATGACAAGAACAAACCATGCACAAGATGGGAGATTTGGGACAAGAAAAGCCACATAAAACACCCAAAACTGGATCTAACAACTAAGACATCAAGGTATGGACTTTATACCTTCTGGAGCTTCTTAAGGAGATAAAGATCCTAGATCCATAAGCTTTCTTCCACTTCAAGGCTCTTCAATGCAACTTCTTCCTCCTTCAACACATGAAGAATGCACTCTTGAGCTCAAAATACACACTAAGAAGGATAGGGTTTGCAAAAACATCTCAAAGGAAGTGGAGGCTGAATAGGTGATCCATAATGTTGCTTAAATACCACCCAAACCCTAAAAATTTGGGTTATCCTCTTGAAGCTAGTATCCCCACGTACATAAGTGTACGCCCAGCATACTAGGGTGCGCCCTAGTATGCTTAGCATATACACATGTACGTATGGCGTACTCCTCCTGCCTAATTTACAAAATTACCACTAGGGCTTCAAAGCATAACTTCTTGGACTTAGGGACCAAAATGACATGAAATAAAATTACTGTGATGAATTTAAAAGTACCTAAACATCAGGATGTTACACGAATGGCCCAGAGAGTGTTCTAGATAGGTTGTGGGCATGGTGCAGTGGTCCAGTCATGTTGGAGGCTCTGAGAGTAGTCCATATAGTCTGTAGGTCCAGTGCGGCGGGCTAGTTATGATGAATGCTTATGTATGCATGATGTTATTAGTATGGTTGTGTGTGGTACTTTGGGGAAATCACTAAGCTTTGGCTTACCATTTGAATTTATTGTTTCTGGTACTTTAGATGATCGGGGAAAAGTGAAGGCATGATCGTGCACATCCTTCAGATTTTATGTTACTGGATTTTGGGATACTCTTATTTATGATTATTACTTTTGAAACAATGTTTCATAAACAATTATGGTCTTTGGGATGGTTTTGAAAAATGAATATTTTACTCTGATTTTTGGGATGTTACAGACATGGTGGCGAGATTTCTCACAACTTTTTTTTATCGTGAAGCTGCCACGAACAGTTTATGGTTGCCCACGACATGGAAGCCGGCTAAGGTTGACTTTAACCATTGATCGTTGAGTTTTGACCAGGTAGAATTTTTGGTCAACTTGAGGGTTTTAGGTTGTAGATTAAGGTTTATCCTCTAATTGATGTATAGGTGTTTCGTAGTACCATTCTTTACTTCTGTGTGAGCTGTGGTATTTGTCTACTCGTTTGTGAAGTGAGTTTTCTCACTATACTTTGTATTGTTGTATATATCCTTTGTATGTTAGGATGTTAATATGTTGTAATGATCTATTATATCGGTAGATCTGCTATGATTACTTGTGTTTTCATGTTACTGTTATTTGTATATGTCGACATATTATGGTTGGGTTGAGGCGGTCTAATTATGTGTTGTAGAATGAGAGACCCAGACGGTCAAGCTTATATAGAAGGCCCAAGGGGATTGGCCCAACTTGGATGGTGTAGGTTCCAAATAGCAGCCCAGCCTCATGTCATAGGACTTGTATGCATGCATTCTATATGGATTGTTGTGTGAGGTATTTTGGGGAGACGAAGGTGTAATGGTGCATATCATCTATTGGTCATTATGTTTTGAGAGATGTTATCATTTTGATACTCTGATTTTATGTCATGTGGTGAAAAAGTGATTTTGATGACTTATGGTTTTATGGAAAACGACTGTTAATTCCTTTAAAATAAAAAATTTTACTATGGTTTTTGGGATGTTCCATTTTAATTATGGATTTAGATTTTGATTGTAGTTTGATTATGATTTTCATGCAACCATACCTTGGGTTGGGTTGACATATGAAAGATCCATATTTTATATAGTTTTTGATAGAAAATAGAAATAATTTAGCAAAATTGATAATGATGAGAAAGTTAAGAAAGCTTTAGAATGTTTGAGAAAGTTTAAGAATGTTTGAGAACATTGAGAATGATTAGAAATATTGAGAAAAGATAATGAGTTAGAGAACCATTAGAACAGTTGAAAGGACATGACTTGGGTTTGGAATCAATGTTCCATTTAATTTTGAGTTATACACACTTTTTGCTTATCTTTTGAGATTATATGAGTTTTGCTATAAATAATATTGTCTTTTGTCTATTGATATGTTCTTTTTCGAGAATATGAATGATGAATTTTGCTGGTTTGATGAGATATGAATTATTACATTCATATATAAACTAGTGTTCATTTTTATATTATTCATATAATGTCTAACCCTAGGATATGTACTCACTAGGCTTTCTAAACTTAACTAACTAAGTTATATGTTTTTCAAGTTAGAAGTGGTTGATTAGAACCATTGAAGACTTAGAAGCTTTGGATAATTTTAGAAGATTTTTGTTTTGTATTAATGATGTTTATTTAAATTATTATCTCTAATTTGATTGATACACTCTTCAAAAACAGAGTATTCTATATTTCTTAGACCTTGGGACCGATTTCAACACTTCTACTGTAACACCCATAAAAATGAAGCCAGTTTTAAACATTAAAATGCATTCCAAATTCAATAGTTATTACAAAACACGTTTTCAAATGTATTATATCAGAGTATCCCAGAAACAAAATTATCAAAACGAGGAGCGGTATGATCACGCCTTCGCCTTGACATGATCCCCTGATGTACTTGAAACAATAAACTGAAATTGTAAGCCCAAAAGCTTAGCGAGTTCCCCCAAAATACCGATACCCATACAATCCACGTGACAATGTCAGCAATATCATAACATAACAAACTGAACATCATGTAATGGGTCCACAACTTTACAGACTGGATTACCCTCTGGGCCCACAGTGTGAGTCTGGATTGCCTTGCGGGCCCATAGCTCACATATGGCTTGCCATCGAGCCCACAGTACGAGTCTCCCTTAGCCCGTAACTGGAATGATCTCGGGTTTGTTGGTTACCGCACGAAGCAGTCCCACCTCAACCCATCCCACATAACATATCAACATATAGCATAACCACTGAGCATGCAGATAATCATATAACAACACAGGTAGTCCTACAGATCTACCTAACTGGCATAACCACTAGCATGCAAAAAAGTGACTTCATACTCAACATACTAACACTGCTAGAATAACATATCCCATGGGACGGCCTTGGTGCCTTAGACCCCTTAGTATAGGGAGGTTACTCACCTCGTAAAAGTCGACTCGGTAGATAAACTCCAACTCTCGGATCGTTGCCACAAAGTCCACCACCTATTATCATAATAGAACCATACTCATAAGTTCCCAACCTTCCAAGGTATCCCATAAGTCAACTAGTCAACCCCTGGTCAAAGTCAACAGTTAACAGTCAAGGTCAACAGTTCATGTTGACCCTAACTCGTTGAGTATCCTCGACTACTCTCCACTCGCCGAGTCACCAGAGTGACTCGTTAAGTTCCTAAGGCTCACGATCGAAGCTCTAAGGCCACTCGTCGAGTTTTCCTTCTTGCAACTCGACAAGTTCACACGCATCCATCAATTGGGAAACCTTAACCGACTCACCGAGTTGTTCATCCAACTCGTCGAGTCTACGACAATCTTCATCGGACTCGCCAAGTTGTTCATCCACCTCTTCAGGTTCATGTCCATCTTCATATGACTCGCGGAGTTGACCATGCGACTCGTCGAGTTCCTTCAGTCCTTTAGCCATACAGACACTTTTTAAGCCATGCCAAGGCTCCAACTTGCAGATCCAACTTCCTTAGGCATGCTTATCACGTAAAGTTTCAAACTTTACGTGCATGCAAGGCTTTTAAGACCCTAAAATGGAAAAACAAAGCTTGCAATGAAGTCATGCGCTTGGGGGAACGCTCATACTATGCAAACCTGATGACTTTATGAATCTAGAGGCCAAGGGGAGTCCAGATCTGAAGTTACAACTTTAGATCTTGGCTTAAGCATAAGAAACCTTTCTTAAAACTCATGCAAAAGAGGGTTTAGGTGAAAATGAGCCAAGGAACACGGTCTAGTACCTTCAAGGGAGTGCTTACTGATGCAGATCTTGAATCCCACGAACTCTTGCTTCAACTAGCTTGTGTTTCCCCAAGTGTTTCCTTCACCAAAATCCTTCCTCCAAGCTTAAACTCTCCAAAAGAATGCACACACTCGAATTATGGTTAAAGAGAGACAAGAGGCTGTAAAGGGGAGGCTAAGGGAGGCCAATGATCATTTAAATAGGGTGCAATGCCCCGAAATTTGGGGTTTCGTTTGCCAGCTCCTACTCGTCGAGTCTATTCTTGGACTCGGCGAGTAGGTCACTAAAACGCATGGACCATTCTGCTACTACTCGACGAGTAGGGGGACCAACTCATCGAGTAGACCCAAAGACCAAAAAGGATTCATACATAATCAATACCTGAGAATCGGGGCGTTACATCTACTCTAAGAAAGTATTTTAAAATCTATTTTGGAGCTTTTTTACAATTTGAACTCTAAAAATATTTTAAAATGATTATAATAAAGTCTATTAAGAACCTACAATCCAAAGATTGTTCATCAAACTTTTTATTCACTACACAGGATGATTAAAATCTTGATGATCTCAAAGAAAGTTTGATGTGGCTCAAGAGGGTTTTCCTTTGAGTATGACTGCTCAAGATAAAATGCATTAAGTTAGAGACTCAATTGCCGATATATTATGGAAAAGGTATATACAACGCTGTGAGACATTTCCAAAAGTAGTGAAAATTGAAACATACGTTCATTTTCATCTTCATTCTTATATTAAAATTTTGTTTCATTTTATGTTAAATATGTTAAATGATATATTATTGCAATAAGAAAATTAAACAATAAAAACTATAAAAAATATATATTATTTTAATTTTCTAAAATAACAATAAGAAATCAATCAGTGTTAACCAATCATATTTTATAAATTATCTATTAAAAATAAAAAATGAAGAGAACCGCTTTTTCTGAAAACATTTCCCATAATACTTCAAAAAGTTTTTCACAATGGAACTAACCTTAGACCATGTTTATTGGTGATTTCCAATTGCCACGCTGGCTCTTTGGTTGCAAAATAATAATAACTAGAAAGTTTCCTCCCGCGTTGCGGGGGGCGAGTGGTGTTGCTTTTGCGTCAAAGTAAAGTACATTGCCTAAGTTGTTAAAGTACGTTGCCATTGTAGGAGATTTGTCCATTTACAAACATGTAAATGTTAAAATAAGAAAATACAATCCAACAATTTGATAGAATTTTCACTGGACAATGTGTTAATAAGAAAAGATATCAAAGTATTATAGTATGCTATAAAGAAAAAGAATAAAAAAAATGTACATTGCTAAATTGAATCTATCTCCAAAAACCCAACAACAACAATCAATTTTTCTGATATGGAAAAAAAGTGTAGAAAAAAAAGCACAAAATTACCGACCTCAGACCGGAACCTCAACGAAGATGATGGAGAAGACGGAAAATCAAGGACTGGAATGACAATTTGAATACAATTTAGGCGAAGCAGGGGAGACGAAACGGTGCTTTGAACAGGGGTCACTCCCACAGTGCAGCTGCACAAACAATAATGATTCATATATTTTTATATTCAGATATTAATTATACAAATAGATTACTTTATATTGAATGCATGATAATATATAGAGCTTCATTAATTTCAAAGCTTAATACCCAGGAAAATAACAGCAAACAGAATAAGAAGAAATAACATGAATAAAAAAGAAACATAGACACATTAATTGAAAATTGTAACAGAATGAGTAAACTCTCACAATCATATAACAGCAATTGAAAAATGGCTGAGCATATCTTTCATGTGTTCCTGTCCATCCAAAAAAAAAAAAAAAACAAAACAAAACGTGACAATAACCACATTATGCATGGAAAAGACCTTGTATTTTTTTTTCCAATGTAACCTTTGTCATTTTTTTTCCAAAAAAAACTTGTAAAATGTGGTTTTTTTTCAAGAAAAAAGTAAAAAAGCTGACGGCTTGTCTTTTCCGGAAAAAAAATACACAAAGTTGAGGGCTTGTCTCGAAAGAATGAAAAAATACAATGTCTTTTAAAATAAATAAATTGTGAAAAGATGAAGAAAAGTGCATGTTTTAGATGATAAGGGCAAAATCGTCCACCTGATAAATTTTGAACAATCTTTTTGAGTAGCATCTGGTCTAGGTTTAGAAAGTCCTTGAGGAATATAGGCTTCATAGATTGATTTTGCAGATGGGGAATATGACTTATGAAGATAATTAACTTTTCGGTATGTTCACATCTGGGTAACTATCTTTTTTTTGTACACATTTAGGTAACAAACTTGTTGGAAATGTTCACATATAACAATTATGACCTGCTATAGCAGGTTAAATCCTAGATGTAAACGTTTTCAACAAGTTCGTTACCTAGATGTGTACAAAAAAATAGTTACCTAAATATGAACAAAAAGAAAAGTAAAAAATAAATTACACGAATGGTCCCTATGGTTTAGAGTAATTTGTGTTTTTGGTCCCTAACTTATTTTTTTTAAACTTGGATGGTCCTTATTGTTTATTTTTGTTGCACGTTTGGTTCCTGTCTTACCTAATGAGACTATTGTGCCTTATTAATTTATTTTTAATTAATTTTTTTATTTATCTATTTATTTTTTGTATATTTAAAAAAATTAATAGACCACCCTACTGTTTATTTTTTAATTAATTTATTTTTTTAACTCGGAAGGGTTCTACTGTTTATTTTTGTTACGCGTTTGGTTCATGTCTTACCTAAAAAGACTATTTTGCCCTTATTAATTGTTTTTAATTAATTTTCTTATTTATATATTTATTTTTTATATATTTAAAAAAATTAATATACCCCACATATCTATATCTCCTCACCGTAATCCTGAAACCACATTTGAAAATTTTAATTTGAGTCTTACCGGTCACCTTCTCATCTCTTATCCTCCCCAACTTCTATTTCTTTTCCATCTTTAGTAACATCGACGTCTTCACCATTCTTCTTTTTTTGGTACTTCAACTCTAGCGAACCAACACCATAACCTACAGTCTCTTCATCATTAGTGGGTTGTGGCATTGATTCGACAGAGTTAAAGGACCGAAAAAAGAAGTGACGATGAAGACGTCGATATCACTAAAAATGGAAAATAAATAGAAGCTGAGAAGGATGAGAGACAGGATGGTGAGGAGATACATATATGTGGGGTCTACTATTTTTTCTTAAATACATAAAGTATAAGTACATAAACAAGAAAATTATTTAAAAAAATAAATTAATAAGGGCACAATAGTCTTTTTAGGTAAGACATAGATCAAGCTCGTAACAAAATTAAACAATAGGGACCATCCGAGTTAAAAAAATAAATTAATTAAAAAATAAATAGTAGGGATCATCCGAGGAGATACAAATATGTGTGGTCTATTAAATTTTTTTTAAATATGTAAAAAATAAATACATAAATAAGAAAATTAATTAAAAAATAAATTAATAATGGCACAATAGTCTTTTTAGGTAAGACAGGGACCAAACGCGCAACAAAAATAAATAGTAGGAACCATCCAAGTTAAAAAAATAAGTTAAGGACCAAAAATACAAATTCCCCCAAACTACAGGGACCATTCGTGTAATTTAATTTTTACTTTTGGTTTTTTTCATATTTGGGTAACTATTTTTTTTTACACATCTAGGTAACGAACTTGTTGAAAGCGTTTACATCTAGGATTTAACCTGCTATAGCAGGTCATAATGGTTATATGTGAACACTTCCAACAAGTTTGTTACCCAAATGTGTACAAAAAAAAGATAGTTACCCTGAACATACCGAAAAGTTAATTACCTTCATAAGTCATATTCCCCTTTGCAGATGCATTTTCTCCAATTTCAGTCATGGCATCAATTTCAGCATCACTCAATGAATTTAATGTCGTTGGTAAAACCTCCCAAATTCAGATTATTATTATTATTAAAATTCTGTTTAAAAGGAACAGTATACTGCCTTAGGAGTTGGCAGAACTGCTCCCTGTTTATTATGTCAATTACATTTTGGTCCCTTAATGTTCATTTCTGTCAAATGAGAACAGTATTCTGGATCATGTTTGGCAAATTTCGTCCCTGTACTTACATTCCATATGGGTCCCTATATTTTCATTTATTTACCACTTTAATAAATTTTGGGTCTTTTTTACTGCATTCGTTAGCTTCTTTTTCTTCTTTGTCATTGCTAAAGATAAGGATATTTAATGTTTTTTTTATTGGGGTTCTAATTTCGTGTCAAATGTCACCAGATTCCACGTGCGTTCTTCCTGTTCTTTTGCTTTTCAATTGTGGATCTTTCTTTCTTTTTCTCTCTCTGTTTCACTCATGGTCGTCATCTGCTTTCGTTTCTCCGCTTCACTCTTGATTCCTCCATCCCCGTTTATTTCCTTCTTCTTTTGCTGCTCATTTCCATTGATATCCATGTCGAGGATGTGATAATATTGTTCTACATCTAACTTCTCCGAGCATCGGGTTCCGGCGAAGGGGGAAATACAACCCGTAACTTGGCGGGGCAGCACAAATGGTATTGCAGCCATGGCGGTGTTTGATATCCTTTCTCCGGTTCCAAACTTGCAGATCTGAGCCTCTTATCCAAATTTTCTTCGTCTAAACAACTCCACTCAGATAAGACGATGCAATTTCAGAAGATGGTTTTTAACGGTGGTTGCCCTCTTGAAATCGAAGTCCAATTTTGACTTTTTTAGTCAAACATTGTTCATCGAAACCGATGAATCTTCATAGAAATGAACACTCCTTCGGAGCATCTCGAATATCAAACCTTTTCTGAAATCTGTTTTTCTTTTAGTATTTTGGTTAGAAAAAATTGATTTACATGTTCTTGATTACAAGGTATTTGGGAATACTGTATTTATCTTTACTATTGGTTTTACTTTGTGCTGTTGGAATTTAATTTGATGTTTCATATGCACTGAATGTTGCAGGTGATGATCATACACCATACATAAAGCCAAGATGTGCATTTTTTAACCAAAAATGTTGAGCCGACTAACTGTCAACTTTTTTTTTTTTCAACAGCCAAACCATCTATGCTTAATCAGGTAGGTACATACAAACGACACTTTATTTCTTTGATTAGTTATGAGGATGCTTCCATTTTGCTATTGCTTATCTGTTATATAGGGATTTATAATCATCACCTGTAGACATTCACAAGATTGTATTTGATTACATATGATTTTCTTCTGCAAGTTGTTGTATCTTTTTTATTCTCACTGTGAGTTGTGTTGCTATTGACAAAGATTGCATATGGATTGAGTTTTTTTGAAGCATTCAGCACAACATTCTGGTATGTCACTCACTATGTACAATTGGATTAAAGGTCTTCTATATGTAAATAATTCAACATAAAAGTTTTAAATTATTAATATTTTAGTTGAACCAATGATCCAAAATCAAGAACTCCAACCATTAACTTTGTATTAGGTAATTAAAAACACATATGAAGAAAATGATGGGTAATGTGTTGTTGTTTAATAGTAGGACTTGACGTGAAACTTTTGATGAAACCCAAAATTTAATATATCTTTAACCTGTAACCAAAATCAACCTGTGCAAGCTAACTTTTTTTTTTAGTTTTATGAATTATATTTATCCGTTTTTATATAATTGATGTATATAATAACCCTTTGTTTAAGAAGATGAAAGGGTTCGACATTTGATTGATTCTGGTTATGTTTCTCATTTTTTTTTTAACAATTTAGGTTTAAATTAAGCAACAAACCAAATATCATGCTTAATTTTGGTATAATTTATTTATTTTCTAACGTCATTTTCTTTTAAAGATAAATTAGCTTATTAATCTTCTCAACTATTTTAATGAGTAAATAATTATTCTTTCTGAAAGGTGTTTTAGACATTTGACTAATAATTATATTTTGCAGGCTATCTGAAAGTATGTTGAGAAAGAGCAGAAAGGCTAAAAATTAACGATGGTATTACTTTTTACCATTATTTATAATTGATTCTATTAATAAATTTCAGTTTACTAACATTTTTTTTATTGTAGGATTTAGATTTTTCATTATAATGTATCGTTATGCTTCAAAAAGAAGTTTCAGAGATTGTATCAGGTCGTTATGCTTCATATATTGAGCCTACGAATGAGAATATCCCAATTCACAGGTCCACAATTCCATTCAATTAGCTTAATTCGATCTGATATGCAAACCATGGGCCTTTTCTGAAATGTTTTGTTTGTTGGGGTGGTTACCAATTCTATATTCCAAGGCAATTCCTTTCCTTTTCAGTTTTTTTTCTTTTATGTTGCATTGCTATGTACTCATTCATCCTATCACTTTTGTAATTACTCTTAAAAGTTTTCTTGGTTACTGGATGTAAGAAGACTGTTGATAGGATATTGAATTAGGGTTCTCTCTTATGTTGTAATTGCAACATCATCTCCATTCTGTTACACCAATTTCCTAAATGTTTTGTTCTATACTGTTCTGTGTAACATTAAAAATGTGTCAAATTTGAATAACAAAAAGGTACCAGTGCATTTGCCCTTGGATAATTAACGTTGACATTCCGTGGAAAATCTTTCTAGTTATCATTAAAATTTGGTTCAACAATGTATTTATTTATTTATTTATTTGGGGAGGGGTAACCTTGGAAATATGAGCACCAAGACATCATAATCTAATAAATCAACCATTAAAATAACTGTTAATATTCAAGAAGGTAAATATACATGAATAAGATTCAAAATCTTAAGTCAATGGAACAAAAGTTGCAATGTATTTTGAAGGTGGGAAACAGACTTGTTTCTTGATCTCTTCTGTGTGAAAAAGACATCAATGCCCTCCTCATCATACTAACGAACACGTAAGATTACTTGAATGCCTTTGAACTTCTTAAATTTATTTTACATTCATAACACCTTCTAGATATAACAACTGTACATTTTATGGTGTAGTAATCCAACTTTCCCCAAAAGGTAGCATTCAGTATAAACTTCATTGTATCTTATATATAATAACACATAGCAAGTAAGGACATTAACAGATAATTCCATGCTTAAGAGCAATCTACAAAAGGGGCAAAATCTAGAAATAGATAATGATTTTCTTCCAATTAATGGAGGAATTGGAATTCCTTAGTTTATCATATTATACTACAATTTTTGGACAATTCAATTGATAACAGGGCATATAAAATCAAAAAGTTGAATATGAATCATACCAGAAGGTGTTTTCCCAAGTGCAGACGAACGGTGAGTCATCCTTTTGCCTACAGACCAGAATCACCAAACTGAACTTTCAATTCTCTAACCATGCAGCTCTACACCACACCGAAATCCAGAAAAAGCTCAAAAGCAACATCAGATTTTTAATAAAATGAATTACTTACTTGTTTTCCATCGGGGATGAATTGGTTGCTTGCCAGGATTACGAACTAACCATATCCTTTCGATTTATGCCCTCAGTTGTTCGACTTCTTTCAGCCAAATGTCATAAGCCTCATTTTCTTGCCCTGAATCACAGTAATAACACAAAAAGACGAACATAAGACAAGGTTTAATGAGGAAGTGTGGAGTTTGGATAGGCTACCTGCAGCAATAGAAGAAGAGGACTTCAATTTATAGTAGATACACAGATGAAATATGCAACCCACCAAATCAACACATATCCGATCAATCGCTGCTGGAAGTAGGCGGAAAAAGAAAGGAATCTTTCAATATGGTCGGCGGAATTACATACCGAGTTACGATTCGAGTTTTGATTTTTAGTGATTCTCTTCCTGGTCTTCATCATATCCCTCTAGAAGGCAAGTGAAATACAAATGAAGCCTCCAGAATCCATCAACAGAGGAGAAAGTGTAGATAGGGCGCATGGAAGTACCCGAAACGACGTGCTTTAACTTAGCAAAGAGAGTGTTGATTAGCGAGTGAAGTGAAGAAGTCGATAGCAAACAGTGGCAACCTCTAACGTTCGACTATTAAACGGATGAGGCGGTGGAGCGGTGAGCGGTCGAGGCGGTGACCATGGTCGACGGTAACCCGCTGAACACCCGACTGAGGCGGTGGTTTGGAGGCAGGTAGGGAATGGGAGGAACTGATAAGCGAGGCGGTAAGAATGATCTGGAAGATCGAGGCAGTGTTTTTTTTAATGGAGAAAATGTCATAAATCGAAAAACAAGCAACTTAAGTAGGAGGACCGTTTCTGCCATATGGGACACAAACAAAAATACATTATTAGATTAACAAATTGAAACACAAAGGAAAATAGGAGTGAAAATGTAATTCAAAGGACCAAAAGTGGGCAAAAGATGTCATGTTGATTGTTACTTTTGTTCACAATTATATATATATATATATATATATATATATATATATATATATATATATATATATATATATATATATATATATATATATAATTCGCCGTAAATAAAGAAAAGGTTGCCACCCAAACTCATCACACTTCAAGATCACAACCCACAATAGCCACATGCCACCCTAGGAATGGTTGAATTTTATTTTCTTTTTCTTATTAGTTTTGTTAATTATTTATTAAAAAAGCTATATATTAAAAGTTATAAAAATTATATCAAAATTAATGATTTTTAATTACCTAAAAATAAAATATGATATATATATATATATATATATATATATATATATATATATATATATATATATATATATATATATATATATATATATATATATATATATTCCTTCTTTTAAGTTGTTGATAAATGGTAAAAAGTTAAGATTAGTTGGTGATGATTGTATCGATAGAAAAGTAAAAAGTTATCATTTTAATGTAAGATTGGGTGATGACCTTTCTATCGACAAACATAGTCATGTCATAAAATAAGTTACTACTATATCATAAAAAGAAATAATAATAATAAATATATAACTAGTTAATTAATTAATTTACAATCACATTAAATGGTCACACACCCATAGGCCAAAGATAGAAAGCATGGGCCCGGAGTCACAAATTTAAAATATCTATTTCCAATTCTTATAAACAACACATTTGTTGAAGTACTCACATATTTCCCTTTGATTTCATGTTAATGGAGACCACCGTTAAACCTCCACAGTCGTCACTCTCCTTACCATGGAAAGCACGCATTACTCTTTCCGTCCTCTCCACTGTCATTGACGCAGCTTGCCGGAAAAACGGCACAATCAACCGTCCTATTCTCACCTTAATCCACATCCGGATCCCATCATTATCAAAATCAATCAATGGCGTCGCATCACACGATGTCATTGTTGATAAGACTCGTAACCTTTGGTTCCGAGTCTACACACCTACACAACACGCCGGTGAAGATCTCCCAGTGATCGTGTACTTTCACGGAGGCGGATTTATCATGCTCTCCCCCGATGTTTTCCCTTACGACGGCATGTGCCGCCGCATCGCGAGAAAACTACCAGCTGTTGTTGTTTCTGTGAACTACCGCCTTGCGCCGGAGCATCGGTATCCGGCCCAACATGATGATTGCTTCGATGTGCTGAAGTTTCTTGATGATGAAGAGAACAGGTCTAAATGTTTGCCGGAAAATGCGAATCTATTGCGTTGTTTTCTCGCTGGAGATAGCGCCGGTGGAAACTTAGCTCATCACGTTGCTCAACGAGCCTGTGAATTCAACTTCCGACGACTCATGGTATATTGATCAAAGTTTTCTAAACTAAACTGATCTTTTTCATAGACACCTGTTTTTAATATCTTGAGCAAATATCTGAACTATTCAATAGCATAAACAATATATATTTCAGTGAACGGATTCCGAGACCCTCATTATAATATCTTCTACATTCATTATAATTGGTAAATGCTTTTATATCCTTGTTATCATGTTTGCAGGTCACCGGAGTTGTAGCAATTCAACCATTCTTTGGCGGCGAGGAGCGAACGGACTCTGAGGCTCGCCTCGCCGGACACCAATAGTTTCAGTTAAACGAACAGATTGGATGTGGAAGGCATTTTTGCCAGAAGGTGAAGGGTTCAACCGGGACCACCCAATCATCAACGTTAGCGGCCCACAGGCGGTGGACATATCGGACATAAAACTGCCGCCGGTCATGTTGGTGGTCGGCGGGTTCGATGTCCTACAGGACTGGCAAAAAAGATACTATGAGTGGCTGAAAAAGTCCGGGAAAGAAGTTTATTTGGTAGAGTACCCAAATGTGTGTCATGCTTTCTATATCATTCCGGAATTGCCTGAATCTGGACAACTTATTGCCCAAATGAAAGACTTCATTCACAAGGTATCGAGTAATGTTGCCCCCAAATGGACAAATTATAACTTTTGTTAATAAGTCGATTCATTACATACGAATAAAAAGTTGTACCAAAAGCATATTATATTGTAGAATTTGACTTTGGTTCATCCTTTTTTTTTTGGGAATAATTATTTGGATTCGACTAAAATGTCAGTTATGTTGTTTTCGTAATAATGATATGATGCGGAGTACCATTATCTTAAGACCATTGGGTGTGGGTACTTTATGGCTTGTTATTGCCGACGTGTCTGCACTTCATGGGGGAACACCACCCCTCTAATAGTTATGTCTTATGTGATACTTCCACTACAAGAAAAGTCCTTATTAGTGACTATTTTTAAGTGACGACCTAAAATTTGGTCACTGAAAGCATCTATTAGTCACTACAAATTAAGTGGTCACTAAATTTTGGTAATCCTATAAATTTAATGACGAATTATATGTGGTGGTCACTAACTCAGTCACTAAAATGCAAAAAAAATTAACTGTTTTTGCTTCATATCATAACAACTATTTAGTGACTAAAAATAATGGTCACTATGTTTACTATATAGTGATTAAGAACAATGATCAATATGTTAGAAATTTAGAGACAAAAAAGTGGTCACTATATTGAAGGTTTAGTGACCAAAAATAGTGGTCACTAAGTAAATGTAATGTGGAAAAACAATTAATGACCACTCAATAGTGGTCACTGATGAATTACAAGAAAAAAACAATTAGTGACCAGTAAGTAGTGGTCACTGATTATATATTTGAAAAAAAAAAACACATTATAAAAAGTACTAGTTGTATTTATATTTTGACTAAATAAGGAGACCACCGCAGTACCAAAACGTCAATAACATATATTGTATGTCACAATCTAAAAAAAAAAAAACAAAATTGGTATTCTTGCAATAAATAGATTCTAGATTAATTGGTAAATGAAGTTACAATTAAAATGAGAATCAAAATAACACTATCGTAAATTTATGATAAAATTGCTAAGGCTTCTCAAAACCATGATATGGAACTTCAAAATCAGGTCCAAAATTGAATCCTCAAAATATATATAATAAAAAAATTGTATGCTGGAAATTGTTAATATAATTTGGTATTAGAAAAAACTAACCTTAGATTTAGCATTCCTTTTCTTCAATGTGATTCCTTTAGCTTTTGGTTTATCAGATTCAACATTCTTTCCCAGTAATTTGAGTAAATTACAGTTTTATCCCGTGTGTATATCACTTTTTTTTTAATATGGTAGTCCTAGGTAACATCCTATTCGTTAAAATACATGAAAATGACCATTTTGCCCTTCTCCATTTTTGTCATCTCCTTTTCTTTCCCTACAAACAAAACTTGAGTTTGTGCATCTTGGGTTTGAAGAGGATAGGGGCAAAATGGTCCATTCTACATGAAATGTTCATATTATTCCAATTAAATTTTTGTATAATTTTTACCTGATAACGAGTAGTAACCTTCTCACAAGCATCCACATACATATGAACCTAAGAATCATATCTCCAGTAAGTTACTAATAATATAATCAATAACATAACAGTTTAAAAAAAAAGTTAAATGCTAAAAATAGCAACGTATTTCCATTGATTTATTTATCAATTTGAGCAATGTCATCAAAATACAAATACAATTTTCTTTCATTTATTTTTGTGTATAAATTATAACAGTAGCATCCTGCTTTCCTTTCTTTCTAATACAACACTGTATTTTCATTTTTTTCTCATAATGCTTTGAAAATTTTACACAATTACAACATTCTACTTTGAATGTTTTTATAGAAATAAACTGAAGTAGAGTTGTAAAATAAATAAACAAAATAAAAAAAGTATGTTACTATTTCTTGCATTATTTTGTAGTGACAAACCTTTCTAAATGATTAAGAAAACTTTCAGATTCTACCTTAGACTAATTGGAGGAGGAAATTCGTGTAATTAAAGAAGAGCAACTACAATTTCAAGAAGAGCAGATCAAATATCGAGAGGAGCAAAATAAGAAAATGGAATTTATGATGAGTGAGCTTTCACGTTTATCTCAATTGCATTGATCAATTGAACTTACTTTTCTTATTAAATGAACTTCACCCGGTTGATCTTTATATTTTGTTGTTTGAAATATTAGATAAAATGTATGGATTTTTTTAAAAATTAACATTTAATTTTCATATTATAAATGTGAAGATTTATTTGGTTTTTGTTGTATTGTAAAAATTTATAGGATTGTTTTTTCTTTTATCTAATTGGATATTGTTATATTTCATATTAAAAATGAAATTTAATATTTCAATAATTTCTTAATTATTGACTCCTTTTTGTGTCTCATAGGATAAATCAGTGATGACTTGGTATGGTCACTAATCGGATTAAACAGTGACCACCTACTATGGTCACTAATCGGATTAAACAGTGATCACTTTCTATGGTCACCAATCATATTAAATAGTGACCATTTTCTCTGATCACAAATCGGATTAAACAGTGACGACTTTTATTGGTCACTAAGTAGATAAAATAGTGACAACTTTAGTTGATTAGTGACAGCATTTAGTGACGAAGTGGATCGTCACAGATTTAGTGACGAGTATATTTTAGTCATTGTTTAGTGACCATATTTATATTTGGTCACTAAATCGGTTTTATGACAGACCTATAGTGACGAAAAGTGACGACCGGAATTTTCGTCACTAAATCATTTAGTGACTATGCATTCTATTGTTAGTGACCATATCGTTTTGGTTACTAATTGACATTTTTTTTGTAGTGTTCATTACTTCGTGGTGGTGGTAATGAAATGCAACGAGTGTTATCTTTTTGTTTCTCTTTTTTATTTTGTCACATAACTACGTTTTTAGCCTTGGAACACCACCCTGAAAAGACGGTTTTATGCCTATGTGGACTTCTAATTGGTTTTTTTTCTTTGCACATACCGTGCAGCCTAAGATGCTAAGACCGTATGTGTCATCATTTCATTCACTTTACTTCATTCTTTTCTTTTTAAAATAAAAATAATTGATTTTGATAATTTATAACTTTTTGTTAAATGAATAATAAACATCAAAGTTATTTAAAACTAAAACAACTTCATCAATTAAAAATTACATAAAAAGATACACTAAAATAAGCAAGACTATTAAAAATAATAATAATAATAATAATAATAATAATAATAATAATAATAATAATAATAAAATAGACGAATTGTGCAAATATCATGTACAATTGTTGGATATTGTTGATAGTTGATTTGCCCAAATATTGTTGCCTGTAAATAAAAGTAATATCTTTGTAGAACTTGTACACACACTCCGGTATAGTATGTTTAAACATCCTAAAATACACATCTCATTTGTATGTGCTCATGTCGTATGCTAACTAACGAATTCGACCATGCATTTTTTAATTAGAAATAAACATTTTTTGCATCTCCCATCCAACTTCCATTTGAAATATAAAAAACGACATTCTAAATCCCCAACAATACGTAAGAATAGCTTCTTTCTCATCCGGAACCGTTGTGGAAACTTTTCAGCATACACTGCATCATCTGCAAAGTAGTCTTCTATATGACGATTGTGTCCGACTTCGCAATTGCTACACAACAAAGGTTTTCTTGTTTTAGTTCGTGGACGTGAAGTTTGGCCTCGTCGGTTTCGAAAGTATACAACAGTTTTCGCCATAACGGAACCAACAAACAATACCTCCTCTTGAGCCATTGAATCCGATGATAAAGATGATAACATTGAGTTTTAGTGTTTTTTAGAGAATATGTAGAAATGGGTTAAAAACAATGTTGGGTTGGATTGATATTTATAGTGGAGGAAAGAAATAATATATATATATATATATATATATATATATATATATATATATATATATATATATATATATATATATATATATATATATAGACACACACATTTGAAAATTTTAAACATATTATTGTTGCCAACAACAACAAAAAAAAAAAAAAAAAAAAAAAAAAAAAAAAAAAAAAATCAGTCAATAGGAAGAGGAGAAAGGGTGCGACAACCGGTTCCTTCACATCCTCCCTACACCACCATTCCCATATCGCCGATGCGGTGTTTCAGTGAGCGGGAAAGCTTCCCTTGGCTCCATCTCGCTGCACTTTGTTGGGTCTAAGGTTGTCCCGTATGGGGGTGTTCTTACATGTCAAAGCCAACGTGGCACACTTTTCCACGTGTGAACAGTTGTCCAAAGGAATGTAATCATGTTGAGGAGTGAAGCTATTCATGGATGATTATGGAAGCTATGATTGGTTGTAACCAATTGATTGGCTCTGTTCCTCGCACCTCTATTTCTCCTTCTAGTCTTTTTTTTCTTTCTTTGTTTCCATCTCCTTCTCCCCTTTTTTGTCGAGTTCTTTCTGGTCCTTCTTAGTCAACGCATGCAAGGCAGAGAGTGAGGGGGGGGGGGGGGGGAGGAGGAGGTTTTAGGTTTTGCTGTGTCAAAGAAAATATAAGGGACGACTGATAAACCCACTCAGAGATAAAAACCTCATTCCTAAATTTTGGTTTTCCGCACAAAAACCCCTAAGTCTCTATAGTGTTTGGTCAAGGTATAAAAATTTCTCAAAATATTAGAAATCTTTGTTGGAATTCGACGAGTTGGGGAGCTCCAACTCGTTGTGTTGAGATCATTGAGGTCGCAGGTTTTAATGACCCAACTCGACGAGTCGGGGTGTCCCAACTCGACGAGTTGGTAGCTAGGATAAAACCCTAATTTTAGGGTGTTACAACTTATTTAAAGGACCTAAACCCCCTTGGCTGGCCTCCTTACCAGCCTCCCTTTGTCTAGAAAACCCTAAGTTTATATATCCTTGCAAGCTTGAGTGTGTGAGTTATGGTAAGCTTGGAGAATTGATTTTAGTGATTCTTTGGAAAGAGCTTGGAAGTTGGAAGCATCTAGCTTGGAAGAAGGAGTATAGATCAAGAATCTCTTCACCAATAGCAGTCTTCTTGAGGTATAAAGTCGTGATCTTGCCTTGTATTTAAGAAATTGTTTCTATTATAGGGTTTGTGTAAAGCGGATATTTGGAGTCTCGACCTAGTCAGCTACCGTTCAGTATTGAGGTGACTCTTCTCACAACACTCATGGGTCGAAGGCACCAGGTCCGACCCATTACTGATTATGAAATGTTTTGTATGGGAATATGTGAATATTTGTTAGTGGAATTATATGTGGACTTATGTACACACCATGGGGGGATCCCATAGCACTTGGCAAGACCATGGGATGAGCCCATGGCATGGGGATATGAGACCATGGGGGTAGCCTATGGCATCCCACTGAAGACCATGGAGAGAGTCCATGGTAAACTTATATATATATATATATATATATATATATATATATATATATATATATATATATATATATGTATATGTATGAGCATGCAATTACATGATTATATGATTCGTGTGATTGGGAAACTCACTAAGCTTGTGCTTACAGTTTTATTGAATGTTTTAGGTGTTTCTATTGATAAGGGTAGGGCCCCGGCTTGACGGTGTGGCATGCATTCTCCAGTGTTTGATTGTTTTCACATTTAGCTTTTGTACTCTGAATTCTAAAATAATATGGATATGTAATGGGATTTTTTATACTTCTTATGGATGATGTTTATGAAATTAAATGTTTAAATTTTTTCTAAAAATTGGGGCGTTACAACTTAAAAATTGGGGCGTTACAACTTGGTATCAGAGCCTTGGTTTGAGATATTTAGGCACACTTCGGGGTGTGTCAGAACTCAAACTAAGGAAATAGTAACAATTGCTTTTCAAAAAGAAACCAACATTAAATTTCTAGAAAACAATTTTGTAAGAAAAAGGGGAGAATGCATTGCACGTAATCAACCGAGCTCATGTAAGTATTCCCAATGGTTTAGGGTGGAAACTTTATTTGATAGTCTACGTGATTCTTTTTGTGTATAACTTTTATGCATAGGGCAACCTGCTATGAGTAATCTGGGTTTCTGGTTTGGTGACGGTTGAGAATCCTAGAGTAGTCTAGGATCCGAGTTAGTGCTGCATTTATGAGTTACGATTTTTGATTGGATGATCTATGGATTTTAGGTATGGCCTTAGGGAAGGTACAGGTAGGTGTAGAAGGTAGTATTGGACCCGTACTACTGAAAGCACATGACTTGTACCCGAAGCAATGACATACCTGATAGTTCTTAGAAGTCCGGTGAGGAGGAATTTCTTTCAAAATCCTTATCTTGGTTACTTGTGATATTTTCTGTTAGTGATGGTGATGATCACACGAGGTTCAGGTTCAGGATCAGGATCAGGTTCAGGTTCGGGTGCAGAGCCCATTGATGATAGGTTGCATGATCTTATCGCAACCGAGGTTACTCGTGGCATCCTTGATGCTACCCCGATGATTTTCGGTATAGTCAAGGAAGACATCATGGAGATCATGGAGGAGAGGCTCGAGTCCTTCTGAGCCGAGATTTTTGTAGGCTTGATCAGGGCCCCAGCTCCCTCGTTTAGGGAGTTCAAGGCGTATGGAGCGCCTAAGTTCTTCGGGGTCAAGGATCCCATCACTAGCCGACGTGGGATGGCAGACATGGAGAATGACCAGTACAAGATTTTTTGCCTCGAGGAGGAAAATGTGGGTTTCACATCTTGTATGTTGAGGGATTGAGCACGAGACTGGTCAGAGGAGGTGACCCGTGAGGTGGGATCAGCTGGGGTAGCTGAGATGAATTGGGAGGAGTGTGTGAGGAGGTTTGATCAGGAGTTTGCACCATCTATTGAGGTGCAGCGTTTGGTGAGAAAGTTCCAGGATCTACAGCAGACTACCAAGACTACGACGGAGATCACCGCCAAGTTTCGGGACGACACTTTTGGTTCCGCAGGATGTTGCGGATGAGGAGATGAAGAAGACTAGGTATCATTCCATACTGAGAGATGATATTCGGGAGTTTGTGAGTTTTTCAGGGTGCAAGACCCTGAATGAGATGGTGGAGAAGGCTCGGGAGTAGGAGATTAAGTTAGAGCTCCGCACAAAGCGGAAGCCGGAGCAGGTTTAGGCGGCAGTGGGTTAGGCCAAGAAGCCTAAGACTTATGATCCTCCCAATAGGGTCATGGCCGGTGTGCTAAGTGCGATAAGCCGCTCAATGGGGCCTGTCGAGCAGCAGGCTCAGTATGTTATGCTTGTAGCCAGCCGGGCCATATAAGTAGGGATTACCCCATGAAGGGCTTGATTTGTTTTCACTGCAACCAGACCAGTCATAAAAAGGCCGATTGTTCGAGGTTGGTTAGAGGAGGAGGAGGATCATTGGTGGCGCCTGCACCCGCTACAATGAGGATTATAGATGGTCGCCCGATCAAGGCGGAGGCTCTTGCGGTAAAGAGTCATGCATTTCAGCTGACCATTGAGGAGGCACGAGCAGAACCAGACGTCGTTACTGGTATGTGAACTATCTTTGCCTTGTTTATTTTATTGTAATGCTTATGTTATGATGATCTTGTATAGGGACCTTCTTGGTCAATGGTTTGTCAGCTCATGTTGTTTTTTATTCGGGGGCTACCCGATCATTCATATCTCTGGCTCTTAGCAAGAAGTTTAGGGATGCTCCGGGGACCTTGGGTTCCCCACTTGAGGTGGAGATTGTGGATGACCGCACCGTGAGTATAGAGGGGGTATTTCGGAGGAGCATTCTGAATGTGTTTGGGGAGAGTTTTTTTTATCAATTTGGTACCAATTCCTTTGAGGGGATTGAAAGTGATCGTTGGGATGAATTGGTTAGTGCCCAATGGGGTCATGATAGACTGCGAGCATCAGTTAGTGAGAGTTCGAACCCCAAGTGGTGGAGAATTGATTATTCATTAAGAGAGAGCCTCGCTTGGGCCAGCTCTCAACTCGGCTGTGAGGGCTAAGAGGCTTCTTCAGTAGGTTTGTTCTGGGTTCTTGGCTTATTTTTCAGACACAAGGATTGAGGCCATGCCAGAGTTGAGCAGTTTTCCGATTGTGCGAGATTTTCCCAACGTATTTACTGAGGACTTGCCAGGGGTGCCTCTGGAGAGGCAAGTGGAGTTTTGTATTGATTTAGTGCTTGGTGCGGCTCCGATAGCCAAGGAAACATATCATCTAGCTCTGTATGAGATGCAGGAGTTGTCTACGCAGCTTCAGGAGCTGTTGGACTGAGGTTTTATTCATCCGAGCAGTTCCCCGTAAGAAGCACCGATCCTATTCATGAAAAAGAAGGATGGGTCGCACATGATGTGTATTGATTATCAGGAGCTGAACAAGCTAACAGTGAAGAACCATTATCCTCTTCCAAGGATTGATGATTTGTTTGAATAGCTTCAGGGTGCATCTTAGTTTTCCAAGATTGATCTTCTGTCGGGGTATCACCAGATGAGGATTAAGGATGAGGATATACCGAAGACGACCTTCAGGACTCGTTATGGTTACTATGAGTTTGTGGTGATGCCATTTGGGCTCACCAATGCTCCAGCGACATTCATGGATCTCATGAATCAAGTTTGTAGACCGGTGTTGGACCGGTCTGTGATCATCTTCATTGATGATATCTTGGTCTATTCTAAGACCAAGGAGCAACATGAGCAACATTTAAGGGAGGTGTTGGAGACCTTGAGGATGGAGGAAATGTACACCAAATTCTCTAAATGTGATTTTTGGTTGTTTGAGGTGCAGTTTTTGGGGCACATCATCAATCAAGAGGGTATTTTGGTTGATCCAGCCATTATTGAGGCGGTGATGCGTTGGGAGGTTCCGAAGAACGCATATGAAATCCGGAGTTTCTTGTGTCTTACAGGGTACTATCAGAGATTTATTCAAGATTTCTCTAAGGTTGTTGTACCTTTGACCCGGTTGACCAAGAAAATCGTGACCTTTCGAGAGGGTCCAAATCAGCAGTCGGCATTCAAGACCTTGAGGCAGAAATTATGTGATGCCTCGATTCTAGCACTACTCAAGGGATTGGATGACTTTGTGGTGTATTGCGACATTTCTATTTCTAGGTTAGGATTTGTATTGCTACAGAGGGGGCATGTGATCGCTTATGCATCGAAGTAGCTGAAGCCTCACGAGGAGAATTACCCCAATCATGATTTAGAGTTTGGGGTAGTAGTCTTTGCCCTCAAATTTTGGAGGCATTATCTCTATGGGGTATAGTGTACCATCTTCACCGATCATAAGAGTTTGAAATATTTGATGGATCAACAGAATTTGAATATGCATCGTAGGTGATGGTTAGATGTGATGAAAGATTATGACTGTGAGATTTTGTACCATCCTGTGAAAGCCAATGTGGTAGCTGATGCTTTGAGCTGTAAGATAGAAAGCGCCCCAATTCGAGCTGTTTGCTTGAGGATGACGGTGATTTCACCTTTATTGGATATGATTAAGGAATCACAATTGTAGGATTTAAAAATAGAGAACTGGAAGATCGAGCATATTCGGGGACAAATTCTGTTATTTGTTCAAGATGGTCGAGGGTTATTGACTTAGTGTGGCAGAGTTTGGGTTCTGACATCCAGGGGTGTGAGGCAAAGAATCTTGGAGGAAGCGCACAAGTTCAAAATTTCTATCTATGTGGGAGCCACAAAGATGTATCGAGACCGGAGATTGAGTTATTGGTAACCCTGCATGAAGCAAGATGTTGCATGGTTTGTCGAACAGTGATTGACCTGCAGGAAGGTCAAGGCCGAACATCAGAGGCCTCACGGCAAGATGCAGCCGCTACCTATTCCCATGTGGAAATGGGAAAAGGTCACTATGGATTTTATCATGAAGCTACCTAAGACGGCGCGAGGTGTGGATTCCATTTGGGTTATTGTGTACAGGTTAACCAAGAGTGTGCATTTTATTCCCATTTCCGAGAGTATCTCCATCGAGAGATTAGCAGACATTTATGTGCGGGAGGTAATGGCCAGGCACAGGGTGCCGGTATCTGTGGTCTTGGACAGTAATGTTCATTTTACCTCTAGATTCAGGATGAAGTTTTATGAGGAGTTGAGTACTCAATTTCATTTCAGCACTGCTTACCACCCCAGACCGACAGTCAGATTGAACGGACGATTCAGACGCTCGAGGATATGCTTAGGTCACGTGTATTGGATTTTGAAGGGATTTGGGATACTTACCTTCCACTAGCAGAGTTTTCATACGATAATAGTTATCATGCTAGTATTGACTGACCCCCATTTGTGGCGCTTTATAGTCAGAGGTGTAGGACTCCAGTTTGTTGGGAGGGGAGGGAGGTTGGGAATCAAGTTATGGGAAGCATCAAGGTGGTGCTTAAGACGATCGAGTTGATCCACCAGGTTCGCGACCAGCTTTAGACAACGCAGATCAGACTAGAGAGCTATGCGGATAGATGCAGGTCGGACCTGGAGTTTCAAGTCGGGGACATGGTGCTCCTAAAGGTGTCATCCTGGAAGGGTGTTATCCGGTTCAAGAAGTTGGGCAAGTTTGGCCCCCAGTTATATTGGTCTGTTTCGAATTATCGCTCGGGTGGTCAAGGTTGTGTATCAGTTGGACTTGCCTAAGGAACTTGGGCAGATCCACAATACATTTCACGTTTCACAGCTGCGGAAGTGTGTGGCTGACGAGTCGATGGTTGTATCAATAGATGATATTCATATTGATGAGATCCTGAATTATGTGGAAAAGCCCATTGTAATTCTAGATAGAAATGAAATCCCATCGGAACAAGGAATTGAAGTTAGTAAAGGTACAACGACAGCACCGAAGAGGCTCAAAATGGACTTGGGAGCCATATGATGAGATGAGGAAGCACTATCCAGACCTTTTTGGATCAGCACACTTCAAGGACGAAGTCTAGTTCAAGTGGGGGAGATTTGTAGCATTTGGTCCAGGTAAAAAACATTTCTCAAAATATTAGAAATATTTATTGGAACTCGACGAGTTGGGGAGCTCCAACTCGTCATGTTGAGATCATTATGGCTGCGGGTTTTAATCATCCAACTCGACGAGTCGGGGTGTCCCAACTCAACGACTTTGCGGCTGGGATGAAACCCTAATTTTAGGGTGGTGCAGCCTATTTAAAGGACCTAAAACCCCTTGGCTAGCCTCCTTACCAGCCTCCCTTTGTCCAAATGACCCTAAATTCGTATATCCTTGCAAGCTTATGTGTGTGAGTTGTGGTGAGCTTGGAGAATTGATTTTGGTGATTCTTTGGAAGGAGCTTGGAAGTTAGAAGCATCTGGCTTGGAAGAAGGAGTATACATCCAGTGTCTCTTCACTAATAGCAGTCTTCTTGAGGTGTAAAGTCGTCATCTTGCCTTGTATTCATCTAGATCTCTTTCTTTGAAGTTTTAGCATGATTTTGGGATTTTGGTTAGGTTTTCCAAGATGTTGAGGTTTTTAGGGGTTAATAAGTTAGATCTGACCCCTTCATGACTCCTCTTGACTTAAAGTTGCGAACTTTATTGGTTTCTAAGTTCCATTCATGGAATAAGCCCCTCATTAAGTCCATATTAAGCCCTAGAGTGTGTTTTAGCTTGCACGGACGTAAAGTTAGAAACTTTACATGATTTTCCAACCTTTGGACACCAGATCTGAGTTTTGGGACTATGTTGTGAAAGTATAATGGCTTAATGGATTAACAATGTCGAAGTTTTACGGCAAAACCGGCACGGCACCGCGTAACATAAAAAGTGATTTTTTGATAAATTACTTTTTAGCCTTAGCTATCTAAATGAAAGTCGTAGTATACGTTAAACTGAGAACATGCTTAAAAAGAACGTCCAAATCTGACTTCGTATGAGGAAGTTATGATTTTTCTTAGATTTAGCATAGCAGTGTACAACTCGGAATTCGAGTTTTAGATTGATCGATTTTAGCTGGCACAAACTAAATTAAAATTGAATATCTCATTAATAGGAGCTCAACGATAAAAATACAGTCAAAAACAGAGTTCGTATGTAAAAGTTATGAATTTTACATGGTCGTTAACAGTGTAATCTTCTCATATTGTTAAATTTAAATTGGTCAAGAATTAGCCGACAGAGTCTAAACAAAATTTGTAGAGGAAATCTCCACCTACGCGTGGGTAGAAAGAACGTCGAAAATGAAGCTCATATGCGAAAGTTACGAAATTTAGAAGTCGGAATGGTGTTGTTGCGAAAGGGGTGACGTGGCTTAATCTGGACCATTTCATTCTCCCCAAGCCTTGCCACCAGAGGGTGACATATGGCACCAACTCGATGAGTTGGAGGCCAAAACTCGACGAGTAGGTCCAAAATTCAACATATAAGTACCATGCGAGAGTGCATTTATTTTTCACACCAAAACCCTTTCACTTCTCTCTCTAACTTCTCTCGAAGCATACCAAAACCCTCCCAAAGCCCTAGTAACTTCAAGGCGCTAGAGGAAAGCCTCGGAGCGCCCGAAGGCTTTGAGAAAAAGAGCTTTTCGGCTCGGAAGTTCTGCCCCGCAAAGCCCGGTTCTTTGCTAAACCCATTGTAATTTGAGTTATGCTTATCGTATGTTAAGTATAACTTCTGTTTAAGTTCATTATCGTTATTATGGATATATAAACAAGATTTGTCAGTGATTCCAAGTCATTAAGGCTTTCGAATACAACCTAATTGGGAAGAAATTTTCATAATGAAAATTTTCATTAAGACTTTTGAAAATACACATTGAGTCAATGGAGGCTTGGGTCGACATGCTGCAACATGCTTCTAGGGACAACCTAACTAGTTCAAAGTTTTTAGAAAGAATACCTGACCCTAGAACTACAAGCATGATTCCTGAAAATCTTCATTATAATCTGCACAAACTAATTTGAAACAAACTACAAACAACAAAAATCTTTTTGGATTTTATATTTTCGAAACTAAAGAAGAAAATATTTTTGTGATTTTTTATTTTTTGAAAAGAAAAATAAACAAAAAAAATATTTTTGATATTTTTTATTTTTCAAAAATAAAAACAAAAAAAATATTTTTGGAATTTTTGGTTTTTAGAAAATAAAAACAAACAAAAAATATTTTTGGTATTTTTGATTTTTCGAAAATAAAGAACAAAGAACGAAAATATTTTTGTGGTTTTCAAAATTTTTGAAAAGAAATAACAAAGAAATTTCGAAAATTGAAATGTACCAAACTTGCGAAAGTTTTTCATTCTAGATGTCGAAAGCGAAGCATGTCGATGCACTGAATGTGAACAGTAACCTTTGAATGATTAACCATTACCTCTGAATTGACACTTTTCCTCATCACCATCTTTTCATTCTTTCGTTATTAGTCCTGGAACAAAACTTGTTTCGATCATTCCCAAACTTTTAAAATTCTAACAAATGACGTTCCATCCAAGGGTTTTGTAAAGATATCAGTTAGCGGATCATTTGTCTTTACAAAATGAATTTCGACATTTTCATCTTCCACATGATCTTTAATAAAATGATAACGAAGTGCGATGTGTTTTCTTTTCGAATGTTGTATTGGATTATGAGAAATGTGTATTGCACTTTGTGAATCACAATACAATGAAATCTTTTTCATATTTATTGCATAATCACGCAATTGACTTTGGATCCATATTATTTGAGAAGTGCAAGCAGCAGCTTCAACATACTCTACTTCAGCAGTTGAAATTGCAACACATGTTTGCTTTTTCGATTGCCAACTAACAAGCTTCCCATCTAATAATTGGCATCTGCCACTTGTACTTTTTCGATCAAGACTGCAACCTCCCAAATCTGAATCTAATAATGCTTTAATGAAAAAGCCTGATTTCGAAGGATACCACAATCCTAACGAAATTGTTCCTTTTTATAATGGAAAATATTTTTCACAGTAGTTAAGTGAGGTTCTCTGGGATTTGCTTGATACCTAGCACCATTACAAACAGAAAACATGATATCAGGTCGACTTGCAGTAAGATAAAGCAACGAACCTATCATGCTCCTGTATAAAGTAAGATCAGCAACAGGTTTATCTAATGAACTTGTAAGCCTTGTTCCAACTGCCATTGGTACTCTTAACTTTGTGCTATTCGTCAATCCAAACTTTTCAAGCAAATTCTTGGTATATTTTTCTTGATTGATAAAGATTCCTTCTCTGCTTTGATGAATATTTAACCCCAGAAAATTGTTAATTTTTCCCAGCATATTCATGTCAAACTGACTTTTCATTAAACTTTCAAATTCACTAGACAAAGTAGGGTTAGTAGAGCCAAAAATAATATTATCAACATAAATTTGAACATGCATTAGATGATACCCAGCTTTCTTTCAAAACAACATGGGTTCAACTGATCCTTGTTGAAATTTTGATTGTTTTAAGAAATTGGTAAGAGTTGCATACCATGCTCGTGGTGCTTGTTTTAACCCATAAACAACTTTATCTAAGATATAACAATGATCAGGATATTCTTCATTAAAAAAACCTAGAGGTTGTTCAACGTAAACTTTTTCTTCAAGTTCACCGTTGAGAAAAGCACATTTGACATTCATTTGATATACATAAAAATCCTTGTGAGTTGCATAGGCTAAAAATATTCGAACAGCCTTGAGTCTTGCGACAGGGGCAAAGGTTTCTTTATAATCAATACCTTCTTGTTGCGAATAACTGTTAACTACAAGCCTAGATTTATTTCGAAAAATATTTCCATCTTTGTCGGTTTTATTTTTAAAAATCCATTTTAAACCAACAATGGAAACATCTTCAGGTTTAGGAATTAATCTCCAAACCTTGTTTCTTTCGCATTCAGCTAGTTCAGATTGCATAACAACAATCCAATCTGAGTGTTCCATTGCAACCTTAAGTGTCTTAGGCTCTATTTTCGAAATAAAAACACTAAACATGCAAAACTCCTGATAAGCATTAAGTACCTCATTCTTTGCACGAATTTGAGCTCTTGTCAATACTCCATCTTGTGGATTTCCAATGACTTGTTCTTTTGGATGATTTATTGTCCATTTTTCTAGTGGTAGATATGTTGGATCAAAATCCAATGATGCATCTTCATACATTTCATCATTTTCTGAACCTGCAACAAAAACATTATCAGTTGAGTCAAGAAAAATTTCAATTTGATTCACCTTCGACATATTTATATCAATATGCTCCCCCTCGACATTATTATCATCTTGATGCTCCCCCTTGACATCCTTATTATTTTGATGCTCCCCCTCGACATTATTATCATCTTGATGCTTCCCCTCGACATCATTATTATTTTGATGCTCCCCCTCGACATCTCCATTTATTCTTCTATTCTCTCCCTCGAAAGAATGCTTCCCCTCAACTTGAGAAGTTGAATGCAAGTGCTCCCCCTCCACTCGCTCATTTAGCATGCTTTCGTCAATTCTAGGAGAATTCATTGTTGAATTTAAATCCGAATTTTCTGGTATTAATGTCGAATCTTCAGAATGCTTTGATGCTTTAGATATTCAATTGTCCAAGACATTAACTTCAGCATCAGCAGCCCTATCAGGAACACCAAAAATTAAATCATAATCAAAATATATCGAATTAATATTTGTAGATTCATCATTTGACTCATTAATAATTGAATGTTGTCCAACGCATTTTTCAACTCTTTTAACATAATAATCATCAAACGTGAGATTAAATGTTTCTTCCACTTTTCTCGTTCGTTTATTCAATATTCTATATGCAACCGAATTATGTGAATATCCCAAGAATATGCCTTCATCAGCCTTAGATTGAAATTTCGAAAGATTATCCTTAAGATTTACAATAAAACACCTGCAACCAAAACATGAAATAATTTGACATTAGGTTTTCGGTTATTGATAATTTCATAAGCAGTAATATTGAAACAAAGATGAATGAATGATGATTTTGAGTAAAACACATTGTAGAAACTGCTTCAGCCCAAAGATATTGAGGAAGATTCGCATATGTGAGCATCATTCTAGCTGCTTCACAAAGAGAATGATTTCGTCTTTAAACTACACCATTTTGTTGTAGTGTACAAGGTGAAGAAAAATTATGAGAAATTCCTTTATCTGTTAAGAACAAATGAAGAACATTGTTCTTAAATTCAGAGCCATTATCACTCTTGATTTTTCGAACTGTCTTCCTTAGGCTTGTTTCTATTTGCTTGATGAAATCAATCATTGTTTGAGCTACTTCAGATTTTAACCTAAGAAAATAAACCCAAGTGAATCATGAAAAATTATCAACAATGACTAAAATGTATCATTTCTTGTTGAGTGTTTCAACAGTTGATGGTCCACATAAGTCAATATGAAGAAGTTCCAACGGTTCAACAATGTTCGAATCTATGACAATTGAATGTCCTTGACGATGTTGTTTTCCTTGTTCGCAAGCTACACATAAAGTATCATTGTCAAACTTTAAAACAAGTAAATCTTGAACAAGATCATTTACCTCCAGTTTGTTTAGATTTAGAAAATTCAAATGAGAAAGCCTTCGATTCCATAACTAGCTAACATATGTTGGAGCTTTTGAAAGTAAGCACATTGAAGGTTTCCTAACAATTGGTTTGATGTTGAGAGTGAACATGTCAACATGTATCTTTGATTTTAACAAAACCTCTTTTGTTTCGACATTTGAAATAATGCTTCCTTCTTCAATGAACACCACTTGATTGCCAGTGCCCACAACAAGTTGCGAAACACTTATCAAATTATGTTGAAGACCTTCGACATAAGCAACTCGGTTGACTGTAAAGTTCCCATTCATGACTTTACCATAACCTTTCACTTGACATTTGTGATTGTTTCCAAACTTCACGACTCCTGCATTATCCAAACTTATGGAGTCTCGTAAATTTTCCTTCTTTCTATTCATGTGATGCGAGCAACCACAATCAATATACCATTTTTCGTCATATTGCTCGTCACACAAAACCTGCAATTAATGAAAGAATTTAGGTACCCAATGTTGTTTGGGTCCTTGGTGATTAGCTTGAAAAACAGAATGTAAATTTGAACTTAAGACCCAATTTCGAACTTTTGATTTGAAACTATCAATTAAGTCCACATCATGAGTTAAAGGCGCATAAACATAAACTTTCAAAGATTTAGGATTATCATTGACATTCGCTTTTTTCTTCTCAGTTTGATTCCCAAAATTCTTCACCTTCGAAATTGGTCGCCAAGTTTGAACAAACTGAGTGAAATATTTTGAAGAAGAGCTTCCACTTGAAGATTCATTCACATATTTCTCATAAGCATCTTTGATTTGTTGTTGAGAAAAAATTTCAGATTGATAGATTTTGTCTTTGCCTTCTAGCCAATGATCTAAGTTGTTCATATCGGAATGACCCTTTATGTATGAAACTTTCGAAGGTTGTTTCACAAATGGATTCGGAAAGTTTGGTTTTTGTGGAGTGAATTTTAGATTTGGTTTTGTTCGAACATTTTTGAAGAAAATCAATTTTGAAAATTCGATAAATGTTAAGTATACGATTTTTTTTTGAAAAACGATATTGTGAAAACCTTTGTTGATTGTGGGTTCTAAAATTCCTTGATGATTGAGATGTAGGAAACTTCTTTGTGTGATCATGTTGATTATGATTTTGAGACAAAGATTTTGTTGTTTGTGAAGTTTTTGTGTTTGAGCGGGATTTTTTTTAATATCTAAATGTGTTAAAGACATTGTCTTAACAAATTTAGACATTATCTTTTCATTCTTTTTCTTTGACAAATCATTTGGTTTCTTACAATTTTCCACAATTTGCCAAAAAAAATTCTTTCTTGTTTGTCTTTTCGAAATCCCATTTTCTTTCAAAAAAAATTTCAATTAGTTCCTTAAAATCTTGCGGATTGATTTTAACCATTTGATTTGTTTCATCAACATTTTGTTTTAAAACTTCTTTTGAAATTTCTTGTTTCTCAACCCATTTTCGTTGTGGTTTTTGTCTTTGAAAAATGCAATACTTCTTCTTGAGATTATTTTCGACAATGCTTTGATTTGAAAAGAATCATTCATCTGATGTTTTCTTGTTATCTTCTTCAACCATCTTGTTAAATTTCGGTTTAATGTTATCAATATTCCTAGTAGTGATAAACACTTGATTGGGAAAAATGATATCATCTGTGCACTTGAAATTAAGATACACAACCGTATTTGTTTCAAGATAATGAGCACCTTTTTCAGTCATCAATTTGTCAAAATTTTCAGTATCTCCATACACTAGATCAAGAATAATTCGAGGAATGATTATTTCTTTCGAAACATTCTTGTCTAACTTTGGATTTTTCGAAACCTGATCCTCGTCGTCATCATCACTACTATCAGTTTGACTATCTCTGACACTCACATGATCAAAATCATAAACTTTCGAAGTAGATGGTTTGTTAGTGTCAATCTTAACCATCGAATCATTACATATTTCATTTCCTTTAGATTTAGATGTGACATTAATGACAGAAAACTGAGAACAATCGACACTTTCCTCTTCCTTAATTTCACTGATTTTCCTAAAACTATCAGAATTATCATCGATATCACCGAAATTAGATTGAGAGTCAGATTTCGAATTTCCAGTTCTTTTCAAAAAATATTATTTTTTCACTTTTGGTCAATGTGTCATTCACAACTTCAACAAGTTCATCAGCATCAAAATATCAATCTATTTTAACAATACCATAAGCAAATCGATTATCAGGATTTCTATCAAATTCTGCTATGGTTTTTTCACAGTCATAAGATATGCTATCAACCTTTTCTCTTTCGAAAGATAGAAAATGTAATAACTTCCTATGTTGCTCTTTGCTTATATCATATGAATGATGCAATGTAGTTAATTTCGCATATAGACGTTTAGCAGAATTACAATAGATGTTCCTTTGTGCTAATAACATCCTTACATCATTGTCTAAATTTCCCCTATCATAACTAAGATTTTTCAATTGAAGTTCTAGATACTCAACCCTCCCTCTTTTCGAATCCAATGTCCTTTGAGTCTCTAGCAACTGTATACTATATTTCTTAGCCTCATTACTAGCAGACACAACATGAGTATTGAAATAAGCAATAATATCCTCAAAAATAGTTATCTCAAGATATATGCTTGTAAAGGAATATTAAAAGATTGAAGAATAGAACGTACCATAGTAGTCATTGGTGATTTATCTCCACTCTTGGTCACGAAACAACAACCGGTCACCACTTCTTCATCTTTTTCCTCGAACCTTGCGTACATTGCTCCATGCATAGGATTACGCATCTCCTCATCATCTTATCCAGATGACCAGATTTGATAAGTTCCATCATCTTCACCTTCACCTTTAGCAACCAAAGACTTCCCTTAGCTTTTGCTCGAACTTCCTCCAGACGTTCAACATAGTATGCTTCGTCTTTCACCTTGTTCTTCTTTTCATCCTTCTTTCGAAGCATACAGTAATTAGCCATGTGATTTGCACCATAACAATAATGGCAATCGATTCTAAAGTCACCTTTGAGTTTCTTTTCAACTTTTGTATCATCAGCTTTCACATCATTCTTTTCGACCTTTTTCTTATCATCACTAAAAACTTTTTTGACAAAACTTCCTTTACCATCATTTGGGTTCAACTTTGGATTCAAAGGTTTCTTGAAAAACTTATTTACTCTAATGTTAGCGTAAAAAGCAACAACCTCATCATCATAATTCCTAAAAATCCTTCTTCGTCAGAATTCTCTTTCTCAAAATGTCTCCTTCTCAGTAACTTTCGAAACCAAAGCTAATGGACCTCCCGGACTCATTTTTGTCTCCTCAACGATTTCATTAACTTCTCCTTCGTGAGTCTTCAATAAGTTGTATAGATCATTCAAGGTTGAATTATCGAAACTCTACTGATTTTTCACCATCATTCTAACGTTTATCCATTCCTTACAACGTCCGATAATGAATGTGAGATTGAACTCCATGGTTGACCTTGTGATTCCATAACGATTGCATCTGTTAATGATTTCGTTCAAATGATCATAGTATCCTTCAATGGATTCACCATCTTTTTTTTTTGAAATCTTTCAACTCAACCAAATATTGCTACACAAAATTAATCTTCGTCTTCTCACTTCCTTGAAACTTCTCTTTGAGAGTATTCCAGATTTATTTAGCATTTTTACAACCACGCACATAGTTGTAAACAACAGGTGGCAATGCACCTCGCAATTCCCTCATGCATCTTTTGTCATTGTTCTTCACCCTTGTAGATTGTTCACTAACAGCTTGAGTTGAACCAGATGAACCAATGGTCTGAACATTCAAAGGAGGATGAACATTTCTATAAATGTAATTCCATAGCTCCTCATCCAGTCCATTCAGATAATCCTCCATTCGATCAGCCCACTGATCATTATAATATGGAATTAGCATAGGAATCTTCGTTGAAGATCCTAGTAGATGAGAAAAAGAGGTCATCGTATTCATGTTAGAGCTCACCATGAAAGTACGGATGTGAATTTCAGAAAAACTTGATGAATTTCACAAATGAATGAATGAATTGATCAGGAATTTCAAATCCATCACTCGACTAAACAAATCAAATGCAGAATCAAATCACAACCGAAGATCAGAGATGATTTTCAGAACTAAAAAGTGCGGAAACTTATGAATCACAATCATGACTCAAAAACTTATTATTCTTAATGAAAATTAGATCAATTACAGTAATAATTCTTGCTCTGATACCAATTGTAGAATTAATTAATCAAGTGTATGAAAGAAATCAGAGTAATCAAAGTATATGAACACCGAGAAGTAAATACAATCTTGTTCCAGCTCGATTACACTTTCAAAGTACACAGAGAGTATCAGACAGAAGTACATGCAAAAATTCTATCTATGTCAGTGTACATCTCCTAATTATAGGAGAACTGAAAGTACACAAAAAATACTAAGGACTCGACATTCAGACTTCGTTACTAAACATGCCTTAGTAAATAGATTACATAACTATCAAAACCAACTTAACAAACTTCGACACATTACAACAATTTTGACTCAAAACTATGTCATCTAATTTATGTTCTTTATTTTCTTTGATTAAGTTTTACTTTCATGTTTATACTTGAAGTGTATCCGATCGATACATACCTTCAGTGTGCCCTCATTATTTTATCCCACCAGCGATATGGGATACTCAAAAATTTTAACTATTGTACGTAACCCCAACCAAAATATCCTCATCCTGTTGCAAGCTCTGCTGCAGATGACAGTACTGGTGGCCACCACGATAACCACTACTCATCTTACCTTGTTTCTTTCAACCCCAGGTCTTGCCACCACTAACTCTATCTCTATATGACACTTCATTGACTTTTTATGGACATAAAAATTAAATTTAGTGAAGAATTTTGTGGGTTATGCCGGAGCTTACAAGGATCACAGATGCAGATCATTCATCTATGTTCGACTGTTTCTTCCAAATTCATTATTCTAACTACATCGAACAATTCAACGCAAATAAAATTGATTGGCTTTTAAAGATGGGGTTTCTGGGGAATCAAGCACTCTTAAAATCGATGCAATCAACAGACAAGTGCTCCAATTGGTGATCTGAAGACAAGTGACTTGTGTTTTCCTACTACAGTGTACATCTTCACTTAATTTATGAAGGTCAACTTCAGGGTTCCCTCTTTGGTATGCCATCGTGTTGGTATTGCAAGGTAAGTCTTCATCTGATAGTGTTAATCGTTAATATCAGTGTTTCATATCTCTTCCCCCCAATACTTGATTGTAACACTCAAAATTTAAGCCAAATTTAAATTTTCAAAAACACGTCGAATTCATCAAAACATTACAACTTTGTTTTCAAAATACATTTATATCAGAGTTTTCCCAGAAACATAACACAATAGGAGGAGCTGTACGATCATGCCTTCGCCTTGCCGCGATCCCCTGAGGTACCTGAAACAATAAACTGAAACTGTAATCCCGAGAGCTTAGTGAGTTACCCCCAAAATACCAATACACATATAGTCCACATAGCAATATCAACATTAGCATATCATATCAATAAAAAATAGAACAACATGTACCGGGTCCACAGCTTTACAAGCTGGACTACCCTTGGGCCCTCAGTACGAGTCTGGAATGCCTACCGGGCCCTCAGCTCGTATCTGGAATGCCATCGAGCCCTCAGTACGAGTCTGGAATGCCTACCGGGCCCTCAGCTCGTATCTGGAATGCTCTCGGGTTTGTTGGCTACCGCACGGAGCAGCACAACCTCAACCCACCCCACATAACATGTCGACATGTAATAGATAAATACACATACAGGAAATCAGACAATATCACAGGTAGTCCTACAGACCTACCACACTAGCATATCAACTGGCATACATCACTAGCATGCAATACTAACTCATGATCAACATCTAACACTGCTAGGATAATACATCTAATAGGCCGGCCTTGGTGCCTTAGACCCCTTAGTATAATGAGGATAACTCACCTCGCAACTGTCGTCGGAAATAAGAAAGCTCAACTCCCGGGTCCAACACGAACTCCACCACCTAAAAGTACCACACGACCTTTTTCATAAATCTCCCAATCGCAGAAACCCACAGAATTCAATTGGTCAACCCCTTGGTCCAAGTCAAAGTCCACAGTTAGAGTCAACAGTCTATGTTGACTCAACTCGCCGAGTGCAATGGCCGACTTGCCGAGTTCTTCCAGAGTTCAAGAATTCGTGAAATCCTCGATTTGCTCGCCGAGGTCTCTTTTTAACTCGTCGAGTTCATATGCGGCCAAGATTTTGGGAGAAACCCTAGCCAACTTGCCGATTTTTCTAACACTCGTCGAGTTCAAGGCAATCTTCAACGAACTCGCTGAGTTGTTCATCCAACTTGCCGACTTCATGGCCATCTTCAATGGACTCGCCGAGTCCCTTAATAAACTCGCTGAGTCCATGCAGATCTTAATCCATGCAGATTCTCTTTAAGCCATGGCAAGGCCCCAAATTACAGATCCAAGATCCTAAGGCACATTTATCACGTAAAGTTGCAATCTATATGTACATGCAAGGCTCTAAAGGCCCGAAATGATCAATCTAAGATCTTTAATGGAGTTTTACACCTTGGGAGAGTTTCAACCTTGCACAATCTGGGAACTTTATGGATCTAGAGGTCAAGGGAAGTCCAGATCTGAAGTTATAACTTCAGATCTTAGCTTAAACATGGAGAGTCCTTCATAACACCCATCCATGGGAGGGTCAAAGTGAAAAGAGCTTAAGGAATAGCCTAATACCTTCCAGAGAGTGATGTCTGATGCAATCCCTTAGCTTTCCTAAGTTCTTGGCCTTGCTTTTCCTTGCATCTTCAAATGCTTCCTTCCAAGGTTACTCCTTCAAGCCTGGACACCAAAGAACACACACACACACGTTTTAGGGTTTGAGAGGGACAAGAAGCATAAGGGGAGGCTGGTGGAGGCCAATGATCCTTTAAATAGGGTGTAAAACCCCCAGAATTTAGGTTTTCATCTGCCAGCTCCTACTCGCCGAGTCCCTCGGTGGACTCTCCGAGTAGGTCACTAAACACGCGTTCCATTCCCACTACTGAAGGTACTGCCGTGCCCTGGCAGCTGAACAAAACCCTGATCCCACTCTGGTGCCCTCGCCATAACAATCAGTTCTCTCTCACTTGGGGTTCGAATTACCACACGTTGCCCCTCACAGTCGATCATGGCACCGAATCGACTGAGCCAATCCATGCCTACAATCACGCATACCTCCCCCAAGGGAATCGGAATCAAATCTATCGGAATGACACCCCGAAAATATCCAAGTCACACCCACGATAAACTGAAGAAGCAGAAACCCCGTGTTCGTTGGCGATAGATACTCACAACGGACACTCTAACTCGCCCACTGGTGCACTGAACCCCCTACTAAATGTCTGAGATATGAAAGACCGACTCGCCCCCGAGTCAAATAAGACCAAAGCAAGCAAGGAGTTCACTAAAAACGTACCTAACCATAGGTGCCACAGATAAGAATGCAACAGATATAAAAATAACGAGATAAGGATAGAAACATACCAGCAACCACATCCGGTGCTGCTCTGGCCTCCTCCGCTGTAAGCTGGAAGGAACGACCCTGAACCTTTGGAGGCTCGTTCCTGACTGGTCTCCCATCCGTGATCCTCAAAGTAGCCGACGTTGGAGCCTGCGCCGTCTTGGCGGCGAGTAACGGTCAGTTGGCCTTCAAATGGCCAACCTGACCATAATGGTAACATAACCTCAGACTCTGAACTGGAGCGGCCTGGCGACAGTCCCTCGTGTAATGCCCCTCCCTTCCATACTTGTGGCATCCACTACCAGCTCGACACACACTAGAATGACCCTTGCCACACTTCCCACATGTGCGGCTCTGCTGAACCCCAGTCCTAGTATCAGCGGTCTTAGACCACTTCGGCACCAGTTGAGAATGTGTCGGGGCCTGTGGTTGTTCTCTCTACTGTTGCTCAATCTCCAACTCATGCCGTTTGGTAGCCTCCTGCAACTCTAGAAGAGTATTACATCGCTGGGTAGACACAAACTGACGGATATCCGTCTTGAGCATGCTCAGATAATGGGTCATCTGAGCCTGCTCTGAAGCAAACTCTGGTCAAAACATCGCCCTCTCAGTGAACATCCGGGTGATCTCCGTCACCGACTCCCCATCCTATCTCAAACTCAAAAACTCCTGTTACAATCACTCCCATTCAACCCATGGAATGTAACGGGCACGGAAGATATCCCTAAACTGCTCCCAAGTAACAGCAACTCTCTGATCATCAGAGTATGACCCAGTTGCAAGCCTCCACCAGTCCTTGGCCCCCGACCTAAGCAGGTTCAGAGCACACCTGACCTTCTGTTCAGCAGGACACGAGCAGGTGAAGAAACACCCCTCCACATCTGAAATCCACCTCATAGCCTTGATGGGATCCCGCGTCCCATCATAAGTAGGGGGCTTCGTGTTATCGAAGTCCATGTACTGAAAACCCCTACCAACTCCCCCCCCCCCCCATCGCTGATACAGCTGATGTAGCTGCTGCGGCGGCTGTCTCTGCAAGGGCTGTATAATGCTCATCAAAATACTCCACCATGGCGGTCTTAATCGACCCGAACATCTCCGGTAACTGAGCCCGAAATGCAGCAGCAACCTCATCATGCAGGATTTCCCGAATCCTGGCATCCAACTCCTCTGTATCCATCTGCACCACTGGCTCAGGTGCTGTCGGCCCCTCCTGACCTCCATCCCCTGATCCTGATCCCGAACCGGATCCAACCACGAAGCGTCTCGTCATCACCATTCTGAAACATAGCACAAGATATTAGATAATTCATATAAATCTTTGGGAGCCAACTCCCTACTAACCCTAGGGATTGCGACTTACTTGGCACGCGTATAGGTTCTGTGCTTTCAGTAGCATGGGCCCTACTACCTTCCACACTTACCCATATTCGTCCCAAGTATCCCCACAACACCCTAACAATATGCACAACAAGGTGAGCGCTCAAACCTCACTCCTAGAGGAATGCTAAATATCTCACAACTTACTTCTCGGTCTCACTCAATCCCTCTTATCCGTGAAACTTCCACCAACCCTGCAGCACTAATGTATGCTAGCCATACATAACGCTGGACCCTATAGACTTTCGAATATCCAATCCTACCCCAAGCTCCCAATCAAACAAGAACATAACATAAGGCCAAACCAAACATTCTCAGGCTATAGGATCTTAATTAGGTACAACTGTGATGCATACATTAGACAACTACAATAATTATGTCAATCTCACATAAGGGATCCCTAGGCTATTAGGCATCATATAATCAGGCAATTCTATCATGCAATTCCTGAAGATCCCTAGCCTAGTACTAGCATGTTGTTCTAACATATCACAATATCAAATAACTGTATGGTATTTTGGGGTCTACTTACTGGCTCCGGCTGATCGTACACCCTGCATCCTCCTTTACTTATTTTGAAACCCATTTAAAACCATTTTGAAAATCTTTCCTCGATTTGAGACTGGATTCACACGAATGTTCCTCCAATTCGCTCAAACCAAGGCTCTGATACCAACTTGTAACACTCAAAATTTAAGCCAAATTTAAATTTTCAAAAACACGTCGAATTCATCAAAACATTACAACTTTGTTTTCAAAATACATTTATATCAGAGTTTTCCCAGAAACATAACACAATAGGAGGAGCTGTACGATCATGCCTTCGCCTTGCCGCGATCCCCTGAGGTACCTGAAACAATAAACTGAAACTGTAATCCCGAGAGCTTAGTGAGTTACCCCCAAAATACCGATACACATATAGTCCACATAGCAATATCAACATTAGCATATCATATCAATAAAAAATAGAACAACATGTACCGAGTCCACAGCTTTACAAGCTGGACTACCCTTGGGCCCTTAGTACGAGTCTGGAATGCCTACCGGGCCCTCAGCTCGTATCTGGAATGCCCTCGAGCCCTCAATACGAGTCTGGAATGCCTACCGGGCCCTCAGCTCGTATCTGGAATGCTCTCGGGTTTGTTGGCTACCGCACGGAGCAGTACAACCTTAACCCACCCCATATAACATGTCGACATGTAATAGATAAATACACATACAGGAAATCAGACAATATCACAGGTAGTCCTACAAACCTACCACACTAGCATATCAACTGGCATACATCACTAGCATGCAATACTAACTCATGATCAACATCTAACACTGCTAGGATAATACATCTAATAGGCCGGCCTTGGTGCCTTAGACCCCTTAGTATAATGAGGATAACTCACCTCGCAACTGTCGTCGGAAATAAGAAAGCTCAACTCCCGGGTCCAACACGAACTCCACCACCTAAAAGTACCACACGACCTTTTTCATAAATCTCCCAATCGCAGAAACCCACAGAATTCAATTGGTCAACCCCTTGGTCCAAGTCAAAGTCCACAGTTAGAGTCAACAGTCTATGTTGACTCGACTCGCCGAGTGCAATCGCCGACTTGCTGAGTTCTTCCTGAGTTCAAGAATTCGTGAAATCCTCGATTTGCTCGCCGAGGTCTCTTTTTAACTCGTCGAGTTCATATGCGGCCAAGATTTTGGGAGAAACCCTAGCCAACTTGCCGATTTTTCTAACACTCGTCGAGTTCAAGGCAATCTTCAACGAACTCGCTGAGTTGTTCATCCAACTTGCCGACTTCATGGCCATCTTCAATGGACTCGCCGAGTCCCTTAATAAACTCGCTGATTCCATGCAGATCTTAATCCATGCAGATGCTCTTTAAGCCATGGCAAGGCCCCAAATTACAGATCCAAGCTCCTAAGGCACATTTATCACGTAAAGTTGCAACCTATATGTACATGCAAGGCTCTAAAGGCCCGAAATGATCAATCTAAGCTCTTTAATGGAGTTTTACACCTTGGGAGAGTTTCAACCTTGCACAATCTGGGAACTTTATGGATCTAGAGGTCAAGGGAAGTCCAGATCTGAAGTTATAACTTCAGATCTTAGCTTAAACATGGAGAGTCCTTCATAACACCCATCCATGGGAGGTTCAAAGTGAAAAGAGCTTAAGGAATAGCCTAATACCTTCCAGAGAGTGATGTCTGATGCAATCCCTTAGCTTTCCTGAGTTCTTGGCCTTGATTTTCCTTGCTTCTTCAAATGCTTCCTTCCAAGGTTACTCCTTCAAGCCTGGACACCAAAGAACACACACACACACACACGTTTTAGGGTTTGAGAGGGACAAGAAGCATAAGGGGAGGCTGGTGGAGGCCAATGATCCTTTAAATAGGGTGTAAAACCCCCAGAATTTAGGTTTTCATCTGCCAGCTCCTACTCGCCGAGTCCCTCGGTGGACTCTCCGAGTAGGTTACTAAACACGCGTTCCATTCCCACTGCTACTCGGCGAGTAGGGCAACCAACTCGCCGAGTCCCTCCTGGAATCGGGACATTACAATTCTCCCCCACTTGAACTAGACTTCGTCCTCGAAGTCTGCTACGGTGAATAGTCCCGGATAATGTTCTTGCATTTCTGCCTCTGCCTCCCATGTCCATTCGGATCCCTTCTGATGCTCCCATTGTACCTTCACCAAATGTATTTCCTTGTTCCTTAGTATCTTCACCTTTTTCTCCAGTATGGCCACGGGACTTTCCACATAGTTCAGGCTCTCATCGACCTGAATATCATCCAACGACACCACCGCCTCCTGATCCGTGATGCACTTTCGCAGCTGCGAAATGCGGAAAGTGTTGTGTATCCAACTAAGCTCCTCTGGCAGCTTTAACCTGTAAGCCACCTTGCCAACCCTGGCCATGATCCTGAACGGCCCGATATATCGGGGACCCAATTTTCCCCTCTTCCTAAAGCGGATCACGCCCTTCCAGGGTGAGACCTTCAGGAGTACCATGTCCCCCACCTGAAATTCCAACTCGGATCGGCTTTTGTCGGCATAACTCTTCTGTCGGCTCTGAGCTGTCTGCAAGCGCTGTCTAACTTGCTGGATCTTTTCGGTAGTTTGCAAAACCACCTTCGTACTACCCATCACCCAACAGACCGGGGTGCGACATCTCCGCCCGTACAACAGCTCGAATGGCGGGGCGCCCAGACTAGAGTGATGGTTGTTGTTGTATGTAAACTCCGCAAGCGGTAGGTGGGAGTCCCAGCTCCCGCCGAAATCAATGAAACATGCCCTCAACATGTCCTCGAGGGTCTGAATAGTTTGCTCGCTCTGGCCGTCGGTCTGCGGGTGGAATGCTGTGCTGAAGTGCAACCGCGTGCCCAGGTCCTCGTGAAACTTTTTCCAGAAGTGAGAGGTAAACCTGACATCCCGATCAGAGACAATGGAGACAGGGACCCCATGGCGTGACACGATCTCCCGAACGTACAATTTGGCCAGTTTCTCGGCCGATGAGCCCTCTCGAATATCCAAGAAATGGGCGCTCTTGGTTAGTCGATCCACGATGACCCATATAGCATCAAACCCCTTGCTGTCTTTGGCAATTTGGTAATAAAGTCCATCGTGATCTATTCCCATTTCCACATGGGAATCTCTAGGGGCTGCAGTTTCCCATGCGGCCTCTGATGCTCGACCTTAACCATCCTACAGGTCAAGCACCTCTCAACGTACCAAGCTATTTCCCGCTTCATGCACAGCCACCAATAACTCAACCGCAAATCTCGATACATCTTGGTGGCCTCCGGGTGAATAGAGAAATGAGACTTATGAGCCTCTTCCATAACCATCTGCCTAACTCCACCCGTCATCAGGACCCAAACCCGACCACATCGGGTTAATAGTCCCCGACTATCCTTCACGAACTGGGTGTCCTCGCCTTTGATCCTTTCCAGCTTCCAATTTTCCGGGTGGATGCCCTCGACTTAGGCATCTCTGATCAAACTCACCAGCGGAGAATCCATTGATATCCTCATACATACCGCTGGGGTGGAAGACCATGCTGACTTGCGGCTCAAAGCGTCCGCCACTACATTCGCTTTACCGGGATGGTAAAGAATCTCACAATCGTAGTCCTTGACTACGTCCAGCCACCTGCGCTGCCTCATGTTCAGGTTTGGCTGATCCATGATATGTCTCAAGCTCTTGTGATTCGTGTAAATGGTACAACGGACCCTGTATAGGTAGTGTCTCCATATCTTGAGAGCAAACACCACCGCCCCCAACTCCAAGTCATGTGTAGGGTATCACGTCTCATGCGGCTTTAGCTGTCACGATGCGTAGGCTATCACTCGTCCTCTTTGCATGAAGACCGCCCCTAAACCTGTGATGGATGCATCACAGAACACCACAAAATCCTCAACTCCCTCCGGGAGTGTCAACACTGGAGCCTCGCACAATTTCTAACGGAGGGTCTCAAACACCCTTTGATGCTCGAGACCCCACCGGAAATCCACTCCCTTCCTAGTCAGACAAGGGAGTGGCACTGTAATCTTGGAGAAGTCCCGTATAAACCTCCGGTAGTACCCTGCCAAATCCAGAAAGCTCCTAATATCCGAGGGAGATTTCGGAACCTCCCACTGCATAACCGCCTCGATCTTGGTTGGATCGACCAAAATCCCCTCCTGGTTAACAAGATGTCCTAGGAACTGGACCTCTCGTAGCCAAAACTCACACTTCGAGAACTTGGCGTACAGCCGTTCCCGTCTCAGAGCTCCCAACAGCTCCCGCAGATGCTCCGCATGCTGCTATCGGGTCTTAGAATACACCAAAATATCATCTATAAATACTATGACCAAGCGATCAAGCATCGGTCTACAGACTCGATTCATCAAGTCCATGAACACCGCTGGCGCGTTAGTGAGCCCGAACGGCATCGCAACGAACTCGTAATGTCCATAACGAGTTCGGAACGCGGTCTTCTCCGCGTCCTCCTCTCTGACCCTGACCTGATGATACCCAGACCTCAAGTCTATCTTAGAAAACCAAGATGCACCCTGTAACTGGTCGAAGAGATCATCCGCTCCCGTGAGCGGGTAACGGTTCTTCACCGTCAACTTATTCAACTTCCGGTAGTTGATACACATCCGGTGTGAACCATCCTTTTTCCGAACGAAAAGTATCAGTGCTCCCCATGCAGAACTACTAGGCCGAATGAACTGCTTGCCCAGCAGTTCCTGCAGCTGCGATGACAGCTCCTGCATCTCTGGCGGTGCCAACCAGTACGAAGCCTTAGCAATAGGGGCTGCACCTAGCACCAGGTCAATCCTGAACTCGACCTGCCTTTCCGGAGGTATCCCTGGTAATTCCTCCGGGAATACATCTGCAAATTCCCTGACCACCGGCACATCGGAATCCGAAATCTGGTCCCTGGCTCGCGTATCTATCACGTATGCTAGATAACCTGTACACCCATGCTGAAGGTACGGTCGTGCCCTGGCAGCTGAACAAAACCCTGATCCCACTCTGGTGCCCTCGCCATAACAATCAGTTCTCTCCCACTTGGGGTTCGAATTACCACACGTTCCCCCTCACAGTCGATCATGGCACCGAATCGACTGAGCCAATCCATACGCATACCTCCCCCAAGGGAATCGGAATCAAATCTATCAGAATGACACCCCGAAAATCTCCAAGTCACACCCTCGATAAACTGAAGAAGCAGAAACCCCGTGTTCGTTGGCGATAGATACTCACAACGGACACTCTAACTCGCCCACTGGTGCACTGAACCCCCTACTAAATGTCTAAGATATGAAAGACCGACTCGCCCCCGAGTTAAATAAGACCAAAGCAAGCAAGGAGTTCACTAAAAACGTACCTAACCATAGGTGCCACAGATAAGAATGCAACAGATATAAAAATAACGAGATAAGGATAGAAACATACCAGCAACCACATCCGGTGCTGCTCTGGCCTCCTCCGCTGTAAGCTGGAAGGAACGACCCTGAACCTTTGGAGGCTCAGTTCTGACTGGTCTCCCATCCGTGATCCTCAAAGTAGCTGACGTTGGAGCCTGCACCGTCTTGGCGGCGAGTAACGGGCAGTTGGCCTGCGCCGGCTTGGCGGCGAGTAACGGGCAGTTGGCCTTCAAATGGCCAACCTGACCATAATGGTAACATAACCTCAGACCCTGAACTGGAGCGGCCTGGCGACAGTCCCTCACGTAATGCCCCTCCCTTCCACACTTGTGGCATCCACTACCAGCTCGACACACACCAGAATGACCCTTGCCACACTTCCCACATGTGCGGCTCTGCTGAACCCCAGTCCTAGTATCAGCGGTCTTAGACCGCTTCGGCGCCAGCTGAGAATGTGTCGGGGCCTGTGGCTGTTCTCTCAACTGTTGCTCAATCTCCAACTCACGCCGTTTGGCGGCCTCCTGCAACTCTAGAAGAGTATCACATCGCTGGGTAGACACAAACTGACGGATATCCGTCTTGAGCATGCTAAGATAACGGGTCATCTGAGCCTGCTCTGAAGCAAACTCTGGGCAAAACATCGCCCTCTCAGTGAACATCCGGGTGATCTCCGTCACCGACTCCCCATCTTGTCTCAAACTCAAAAACTCTTGTTACAATCACTCCCGTTCAACCCATGGAATGTAACGGGCACGGAAGATATCCTTGAACTGCTCCCAAGTAACAGCAGCTCTCTGATCATCAGAGTATGACCCAGTGGCAAGCTTCCCCCAGTCCTTGGCCCCCGACCTAAGTAGGTTCAGAGCACACCTGACCTTCTGGTAAGCATGACACGAGCAGGTGAAGAAACACCCCTCCACATCTGAAATCCACCTCATAGCCTTGATGGGATCCCGCGTCCCATCATAAGTAGGGGGCTTCGTGTTATCGAAGTCCATGTACTGAAAACCCCTACCAACTCCTCCCCCCCCATCGCTGATACAGCTGATGCAGCTGCTGCGGCGGCTGTCTCTGCAAGGGCTGCATAACGCTCATCAAAATACTCCACCATGGCGGTCTTAATCGACCCGAACATCTCCGGTAACTAAGCCCGGAATGCAGCAGCAACCTCATCATGCAGGATTTCCCGAATCCTGGCATCCAACTCCTCTGTATCCATCTACACCACTGGCTCAGGTGCTGTCGGCCCCTCCTGACCTCCATCCCCTGATCCTGATCCCGAACCGGATCCAACCACGAAGCGTCTCGTCATCACCATTCTGAAACATAGCACAAGATATTAGATAATTCATATAAATCTTTGGGAGCCAACTCCCTACTAACCCTAGGGATTGCGACTTACTTGGCACGCGTATAGGTTCTATGCTTTCAGTAGCATGGGCCCCTACTACCTTCCACACTTACCCATATTCGTACCAAGTATCCCCACAACACCCTAACAATATGCACAACAAGGTGAGCGCTCAACCCTCACTCCTAGAGGAATGCTAAATATCTCACAACTGACTTCTCAGTCTCACTCAATCCCTCTTATCCGTGAAACTTCCACCAACCCTGCAGCACTAATGTATGCTAGCCATACATAACGCTGGACCCTATAGACTTTCGAATATCCAATCCTACCCCAAGCTCCCAATCAAACAAGAACAAAACATAAGGCCAAACCAAACATTCTCAGGCTATAGGATCTTAATTAGGTACAACTGTGATGCATACATCAGACAACTACAGTAATTATGTCAATCTCACATAAAGGATCCCTAGGCTATTAGGCATCATATAATCAGGCAATTCTATCATGCAATTCCTGAAGATCCCTAGCCTAGTACTAGCATGCTGTTCTAACATATCACAATATCAAATAACTGTATGCTATTTTGGGGTCTACTTACTGGCTCCGGCTGATCGTACACCTTGCATCCTCCTTTACTTATTTTGAAACCCATTTAAAACCATTTTGAAAATCTTTCCTCGATTTGAGACTGGATTCACACGAATGTTCCTCCAATTCGCTCAAACCAAGGCTCTGATACCAACTTGTAACACTCAAAATTTAAGCCAAATTTAAATTTTCAAAAACACGTCGAATTCATCAAAACATTACAACTTTGTTTTCAAAATACATTTATATCAGAGTTTTCCCAGAAACATAACACAATAGGAGGAGCTGTACGATCATGCCTTCGCCTTGCCGCGATCCCCTGAGGTACCTGAAACAATAAACTGAAACTGTAAGCCCGAGAGCTTAGTGAGTTACCCCCAAAATACCGATACACATATAGTCCACATAGCAATATCAACATTAGCATATCATATCAATAAAAAATAGAACAGCATGTACGGGGTCCACAGCTTTACAAGCTGGACTACCCTTGGGCCCTCAGTACGAGTCTGGAATGCCTACCGGGCCCTCAGCTCGTATCTGGAATGCCATCGAGCTCTCAGTACGAGTCTGGAATGCCTACTAGGCCCTCAGCTTGTATCTGGAATGCTCTCGGGTTTGTTGGCTACCGCACGGAGCAGTACAACCTCAACCTACCCCACATAACATGTCGACATGTAATAGATAAATACACATACAGGAAATCAGACAATATCACAGGTAGTCCTACAGACCTACCACACTAGCATATCAACTGGCATACATCACTAGCATGCAATACTAACTCATGATCAACATCTAACACTGCTAGGATAATACATCTAATAGGCCGGCCTTGGTGCCTTAGACCCCTTAGTATAATGAGGATAACTCACCTCGCAACTGTCGTCGGAAATAAGAAAGCTCAACTCCCGGGTCCAACACGAACTCCACCACCTAAAAGTACCACACGACCTTTTTCATAAATCTCCCAATCGCAGAAACCCACAGAATTCAATTGGTCAACCCCTTGGTCCAAGTCAAAGTCCACAGTTAGAGTCAACAGTCTATGTTGACTCGACTCGCCGAGTGCAATCGCCGACTTGCCGAGTTCTTCCTGAGTTCAAGAATTCGTGAAATCCTCGATTTGCTCGCCGAGGTCTCTTTTTAACTTGTCGAGTTCATATGCGGCCAAGATTTTGGGAGAAACCCTAGCCAACTTGCCGATTTTTCTAACACTCGTCGAGTTCAAGGCAATCTTCAACGAACTCGTTGAGTTGTTCATCCAACTTGCCGACTTCATGGCCATCTTCAATGGACTCGCCGAGTCCCTTAATCAACTCGCCAAGTCCATGCAGATGCTCTTTAAGCCATTGCAAGGCCCCAAATTACAGATCCAAGCTCCTAAGGCACATTTATCACGTAAAGTTGCAATCTTTATGTACATGCAAGGCTCTAAAGGCCCGAAATGATCAATCTAAGCTCTTTAATGGAGTTTTACACCTTGGGAGAGTTTCAACCTTGCACAATCTGGGAACTTTATGGATCTAGAGGTCAAGGGAAGTCCAGATCTTAAGTTATAACTTCATATCTTAGCTTAAACATGGAGAGTCCTTCATAACACCCATCCATGGGAACTTCAAAGTGAAAAGAGCTTAAGGAATAGCCTAATACCTTCCAGAGAGTGATGTCTGATGCAATCCCTTAGCTTTCCCGAGTTCTTGGCCTTGCGTTTCCTTGCTTCTTCAAATGCTTCCTTCCAAGGTTACTCCTTCAAGCTTGGACACCAAAGAACACACACACACACACACACACACACGTTTTAGGGTTTGAGAGGGACAAGAAGCATAAGGGGAGGCTGGTGGAGGCCAATGATCCTTTAAATAGGGTGTAAAACCCCAGAATTTAGTGTTTCATCTGCCAGCTCCTACTCGCCGAGTCCCTCGGTGGACTCTCCGAGTAGGTTACTAAACACGCATTCCATTCCCACTGCTACTCGGTGAGTAGGGCAACCAACTCGCCGAGTAGGACATAAGACCAATTATTCTTTAATTAAATTTATACCTGGAATCGGGACGTTACATTGATCACGCTATGTTCGTCGACGTTCTCACTATCAACATCAACACCCATTTCTCTGTTTCACCTCCCATCTTCTGCGATCAGAGAAAGATACGAATCAAAGATCAGAGGACTATAGAAATTGGGAGGGGATTAGAGGTTTGGCGAATGGATATTGTAACGCCCGGGTTTCGGGGCTAAGCATTTTTAGATGATGTAATAGTCTAGGTCAACTATTGTAACTCTTTTGGAAGTAATATAGATGAAATATTTGAGTATCATGTGAATTATGTGAGTTTATATGCTTATTACTTAAATTATAAATGAATAATAAATAAAGAATAAAAATAAGCGTCAAACTTATAGTGTGCGATAAGCCCAATATCTTTACATAAAGTTGTAGTGGTTGAAAAAAAGGATTCCGGGGATATAAAGAACGCCGAAATCCGAGTTATAACGAGGAAGTTATGACCCGTCGAAGTTTCGCAACGGAACCAGCACAATACCGGGAAGCGTAAATAGTGAATTTACGATAAAGCGAGTTTTAGCCTTAGCGGCCTAAACGAAAGTCGTAGAATACGTTAAACCGAGAGCGTCCGTAAAAAGAACGCCCAAATCTGACTTTGTATGAGGAAGTAATGATTTTTCGAAGTTTCAGCTTAGCGATATACAGTCCGAAGTTCGAATATTGGATCGAGCGGTTTTTAGCCAACACAACCTAAACGAGAATCGAATATATCGCTAATAGTAGCGTAACGATAAAAAGATTGACGAAAAAGAACGTCGGATGAAGAAGTTATGAATGTTTAACGGACCTATCCTATCCCGGCCTGTTAATAATATAACTTTTAAAATAAAGTCAAAATTAGCTGACGGAGTCTAAATGAAAGTTATGTAGTACGTTCCCTCCTTCATGTGGATATAAAGAACGTCAAAAACAGAGCTCGTAAGCAAAAGTTACGAATTTTTATAAATTTCACTCGAAATTGCGAAGTCTGATGAGAAGTTAATGACGTGGCAGCGGCACAGTCGTCCATGGTTGATTAGCCTAGTGTTGGATTTGCGCAACGTCGCATTGCCCTACGCCCCTCTGAGGCCAGGTACGCCGAGCGTACCTCAGTTCTTATCTATCCGAATCCGAAGTGCGAGACAGCTGGATCCACCGGGCATCCCTATTTGAAGCTACGCGTAGCGTAGCTGCTGAACGCCCATCGTTCGTCCGAAGCCAGCAGCCTATAAATAGCTGCGAGATTTCTCAGATTTTTCACACCATTCACCTTCTCTCTCTAGACTACTTTTTCTCTCTAGGGTTTTTAACCGTCCCTAAAGTCTAGGTGAAAACCCTAGCACCCGAAGGAAGTCCCAAGGCTCCCGGAGTCCCGAGAAATAGGGTCTTTCGGTTTAGAAACGCTGCTCCGAGCAAAGCCCGGTTTTCTTTAAAACCCATTGTAAGTGAGCTACGCGCATGCAACTTTTCATATAGCTTTTAAATAATAATAGTAATGTTATTAGGACCTTTGAATAAGTACTTAGGCTATTATTATGGGTTATATAAGTATTGTTTAACGCTTATATAATAGTAATAATAGCTAGACTATTAATTAGTTTATGTGAATAATAGACTAAACCCTAGTGGTAATGATACTAGGCTTTGACGTAGAAAATTGTTTCAAGAGTAACGAAGCATTGTCTAAGTTTGGAATCACCACCTTGACAGGTGAGTGCATAGTTACTTTCATCTTACACATAGATATGAAGTATTATATATAAATTACATGCTATGTGTGCATATTATCTGTATACTTGCTATCTATGCTGGATGAACGATTTTATACAACTTTTATATGATTTAAACTGTATATGTATTTTATATCTACAAAAATGTTGGGGTAAAACATGGGTAGATGTATTAGACGACGTGTGATAAAATGATGAGAGGCCTCAAGGTTGTTGTTGTTGATTCTGTCATCTAGCGGAGTATAGATGACGACCACGGACTCTTCTAGACAGCCCAGTGGAACGCTAGTAGGCTCGCAACCTATAGGTGTTTGTGAATGATGTGTTCACCGGTGCACTCCATTCCCCACATGGTTACCATAAAGACATTTATTGCTGAGGAATCCCCTTATCATTAGTGTCCATCCCGGTGTTGATCCTTGGTCTAGGTCCCTTATGATAGGTGTTTTAGGGACATAATGTGAGGATAATGGGAACGGGTAATCGGGTTATTGTTGGTTGATGAAATTAATAAACTTATTTATTGTGGGTTGAAAACCTTATGTGCTCACCAGGCTCCCAAGCCTGACCCACTCAGTTTCATGTATTACAGGTAGTGGCGCTTGAGCATAAATGTGATGTTTTCGATGAGGGATTACGGATATAGTCCTGTAGATATGAAATAATGTAGTAAGTATTATATTGTACCTGTTTATACTTTTGATCTGTATCGAACATGACATCCCGAGTCTTTTTAATGAAATACATTTCTATGGAAATGTTTTGATAAATCTTAATCAAATTTTGTTTTTGGGAACAAATTTCGCAACTCTTTTATTTAAAATGTTACTCTGATTTTTAAACAAAGTATAAACAATTCGGTCTTTTCTGGCCGTGAAAATGGGGATGTCATAGTTGGTATTAGAGCATTAGTTTAAGCGAACTAGGAATTCGTAGGATTTCTAGACTTAAACTTAGAATGCTAAGCGATGATTATGAGATGTGAGCACTAGCTTATTCGGTGTATACATCAAAATGGAAAGAACCCGCATTGAAGCTAGAAATGCGAATGAAAACAGAAATCAACCACCTGTGATTGAACAAATACCGTTTGTGGTAGTCGCTCGTGAGCCAATCACGATGGTTGGACTACAAGCAATGATCCAAATGATGTTGGATCATCACATGGAGGAAACCAGGCATTTACTCCAACATAATCGAGAGGAAGCTACCATACCAATCAAACTGTCCGAATTGAATGATGGGCAGTCTGAAGAAGGTAACTACGGTGGGACTGTTGGTCAAGCCAACCCACCAATAGTTCGCCGAAACAACCAGGATGGTGGAAATGATGGACATGGATGCATGTACAAGGATGTCATGGCATCCAAACCACCGTGTCTATCTGGAAGCCCGACACCAGTGGAATTCATGAACTGGATCTCCGAGATGGAGACAATGTTTGAGAGTTGCGAGTGCAGCAACAGACATAAGACCGCTCTCATAGTTCCTCTGTTAGAATCTGGAGTTAGAGCTAGTGGAAGTTACTAGCTGATTCAATGCCCAAGGGTGAAGCGAGCAAGATGTCTTGGGAGGATTTCCTGGTACAGCTGAAGATGCAATACTGCTCTAAGAAGGATCTTCTAGAAATCAACAATGAGTTCCAAAATCCGAAGAAGGGAAGAATGAGTGTTACTGAATACGCTGTAAGTTTTACAGAGAAAATGAAGCTTGTTCTGTACCTAGTTCCAACCGAACTCTCCAAGGTTAACAAGTTTGCCCTTGGATTACCAATAGACTTTGGTCAAATGGTCAAGCAAGCAACGACTCTGAAAGTCGCCATCTGGGCTGCTAAGAATTTGGAGACCCAGATACGAGAGAAGGGTCTGGAGAGAGTAGAGGTTGGAGAGAAAAGGAAATTTGATGGGTCGTCGAAACTCAACAAGAAAAGCAAGTTCTCAAGGTCTGGTGAAGCCAAATGGTGCGACAAGTGCAAGAAGAAGCACCAGGGGAAATGTAACGGAGGAGTTACTTGTTTCAAATGTGGAAAACCTGGGCATTATGCCAACGAGTGCATGTTCACTACGAAGGTATGTTATGAGTGCAATGAGGAAGGGCACATTTCGAAGGACTGCCCGAAGAAGAAGGAGGTATGAAGACCCAACATTCCACTGAAGCTGAAGGGAAGAGCCTTCCAGATGATGCTCGAGACTGCTAAGGAGGAAGCAGACATTGCTTCAGGTACCTTTCTTGTAAATGGCTTGCCTGCTAATATACTTTTTGATTCCAGAGCAAACTACTCATTTATATCGCTAGATTTAGAGGAAAATTAGCATTGCCTGTAGAAAAACTTGATAATGCCCTGATTGTAGAAGTTTCCAGCGGCAAGTTCATACCTGTTAGTGATCGTATTAGGAACAACATCATCGACCTAAACGGAAACGAATTCCACAAGGAGCTACTACCCATAGAGTTAAACGGTTTTGACATTGTTTTAGGAATGGATTGGCTTAGCGCCAACGATGCTGAGATTCTTTGCAGGAAAAAGATAGTAAGGTTGAACCCACCCTGAAAGGATTCATTTATGGTGTATGGGGAAAAACTCAGAGTAAATTCTGGAATCATCTCCCTGATGAAATCCAGAAAATGTTTTTCCGAAGGATGTGCATCATATTTGGCATTTATGATCGATCCTAAGAAGGAAAAGAAGGAGGTGTAGAACATACCGGTCTCTTGTGATTATCCGGAAGTCTTTCCCAAAGATCTTCCCGGATTACTACCTGATACACAAGTATAGTTCCGAATAGACTTGTTACTAGGGACGACACCAATAACAAAGTACCATACCGACTAGCACCAACGAAGATGAAGGATCTTATGATGCAACTTCAGGAGTTATTGGACAAGGGTTTAATTCGACCTAGTTCATCACCCTGAGGAGCTCCAGTGCGATTCATGAAGAAGAAGGATGGAAGCATGAGAATGTGTATAGACTACCGAGATCTGAACAAGGAAATGGTGAAGAACAAGTATCCATTGCCAAGGATTGATGACCTATTCGATCAGTCGCAGGTTTCGAGCTATTTCTCAAAGATCGATCTTAGGTCAGGATATCATCAGCCGAATGTGAGAGAGCAGGATATCAAGAAGACTGCATTCAGAACAAGATATGGACACTATGACTTCTTGGTTATGTCGTTTGGACTAACCAATGCTCCAGCAGCATTCATGGATTTGATGAACAGGGTTTGTAAACCATTCCTTGATAAATCTTTGATAGTGCTCATAGATGACATTCTCATCTACTCTAAAAGCTAGGAGGAGCATGGCCAACATCTACGAGGAGTTTTAGAAGTGTTGAAGAGGGAGAAACTTTATGCAAAGTTCTCAAAATGTGATTTTTGGATCCGAGAAGTCTAATTCTTGGGTCATGTGGTTAACCAAGATGGGATAATGGTTGACCCAGCAAAAATCAAAGCAGTGATAAAGTGGGAACGACCAAAAAGTCCCACAAGGATTCAAAACTTTCTGGGATTAGCCGAATATTACCGACGATTTATCCAAGGCTTTTCTTCGATAGCTGCTCCATTAACAGCTTTGACCCACAAAGGAGCTACTTATACATGTAGTGAGAAGCATGAAGAAGCATTCGAGAAGCTAAAGAAGAATTTATGTGAAGCACTGATTCTTTCTCTACCCGATGGAGTTGAAGACTTTGCAGTCTATAGTGACGCATCTGGAATCGGGTTGGGATGTGTTCTAACTCAAAGAGAAAAGGTGATAGCATATGCATCTCGACAGTTGAAAGAGCATGAAAAGAACTACCCCACTCGTGATTTGGAGTTGGCAGCGGTAGTATTTGCTCTAAAAATATAGAGGCATTACCTCTATGGTGCAAAGTGCAAGCTTTTCACTGATCATAAGAGTCTCTAGTATCTCTTTAATCAGAAGGAATTGAACATGAAACAACGATACTGGCTAGAGTTACTCAAGGACTACGATTGTAAGATACTTTACCACCTTGGTAAAGCAAATGTTGTTGCTGATACTCTCAGTCAGAAAGTTAATCTTGAAAGGAAAAGGTCAAGAGCGTTGAGAATAGAATTTGTCTTGACGATTGTGGAAAGTATCAAGAAAGCTCAAAAAGAAGCTATAGTGAAGAATGGCTGAAAGGAAAAACGTTTGGGCAAGCCGTTGGAATTCGGTACAAATAGTCAATGGATGAAGGTATTCTAAGATCGGATTTGGGTACCTAAGACAGGAGGGATAAGAGATCTTTTGATAGAAGAAGCGCACAGGACCAAGTACTCAATTCATCCCGGTAGCACTAAAATGTATAGGGACCTAAAACCCTACTACTGGTGGTCGATGATGAAGCCCGATGTTGTGACATATGTGGCCAAGTGTGTAACATGTCCGAGAGCTAAGTCACAACATCAGAAACCGTATGGGAGTTTAGAACCTTTACCTGTACCCATGGGTAAATAGGAAGACATCACCATGTATTTTGTGACTAAACTGCCCAAGACGAAGAACGGTCACGACATGATTTGGGTAATCGTGGATCGTTTCACCAAGAGTGCACACTTCATAGCAGCCAACGAAATGTGGTCTATAGATAAGCTCACAAATGCTTACGTGAAGGAGATAGTAAGACTTCACGGTGTTCCTCTTACGATTGTATCGGATTGTGATAGTCATTTCACGTTAAGGTTCTGGAGAAGTCTACAATATGAATTGGGTACGAAATTGTGTTTAAGTACTGCTTACCATCTGCAGACTGATGGCCAGAGCGAAAGAATGATTCAAACACTTGAAGATATGTTGAGAGCATGTACCCTAGAGTTCCAAGGGAAATGGGATGAGCACTTGCCTCTGGTAGAGTTTTCCTACAACAACAGTTTCCACTCGAGCATCAAGATGGCACCCTATCAAGCCTTGTATGGACAGAAGTGTCGTACGCCGTCTTGTTGGCTTGAGGCTGGGAAAAGCAATTTATGGGCCCCGAGATAGTCCATGAGAGTGTTGAAAAGTTGAAGGTGATTAGGGAAAGAATGTTAGCAGCTCAGGATCGTCAAAAGAGCTATGCTGACAAGAAAAGATGACCGATGACCTTTGAAGTTGGGGATTCAGTTTTGCTTAAAGTCTCACAGTGGAAGGGACTTATAAGATTTGGGAAATGAGGGAAGTTGAGTCCAAGGTTTATTGGACCGTTCAAAGTTCTTTAGAGGATTGGAAACCAAGATTTCAAGCTCGAATTACCCAAAAAACTAGATGATATTCATAACACTTTCCATGTGTGTTATTTGAAGAAGTTCACGGCAGAAGTTCCCAACATAATTCCGATGTCAGAATTAAGGATGGATGAGAATAAGCGGCTAATTGAAGAGCCCGGGGCAATTGTTGACCGTAAGACTAAGAAGTTACGACGCAAGATGGTCGAATTAGTGCTAGTCCGATGGAAACATTCGAATGAGCCGAATCTCACTTACGAAATAAAGAGTGACATGATGAGTCGCTATCCACATATGTTTGTTGATGCATGATTCCGGGACGGAATCAACCTAAGGGGGAGAGAATTGTAATGCCCGGGTTTCGGGGCTAAGCATTTTTAGACGATCTAAAAGTCTAGGTCAAATATTGTAACTCTTTTGGAAGTAATAAATATGAAATATTTGAGTATCATGTGAATTATGTGAGTTTATATGTTTATTACTTAAATTATAAATGAATAATAAATAAAGAATAAAAATAAGCGTCAAAATTAAAGTGTGAGATAAGCCCGATATCTTTACATAAAGTTGTAGTGGTCGAAACAAGGATACTGGGGATATAAATAATGCCGAAATCCGAGTTATAACGAAGAAGTTATGACCCGTCGAAGTTTCGCGATGGAACCGGTACAATACCGGGAAGTGTGCATAGTAAATTTATGATAAACTGAGTTTTAGCCTTAGCAGCCTAAACGAAAGTCGTAGAATACGTTAAACCGAGAGCGTCCGTAAAAAGAACACCCAAATCTGACTTCGTATGAGGAAATTATGATTTTTCGAAGTTTCAGCTTAGCTGTATACAGCCTAAAGTTCGAATATTAGATCGAGCAGTTTTTAGTCAACACAACCTAAACGAGAATCGAATATATCGTTAATAGTAGCATAACGATAAAAATATTGACGAAAAAGAACGTCGGATGAAGAAGTCATGAATGTTGAACGGACATATCCTGTCCCGGCCTGTTAATAATATAAATTTTAAAATAAAATCAAAATTAGCCAACAGAGTCAAAACGAAAGTTGTAGAGTACGTTCTCGCCTTCGCATGGATATAAAGAACGTTGAAAACGGAGCTCGTACGCGAAAGTTACAAATTTTTAAAGATTTCACTCGAAATTGCGAAGTTTGATGAGAAGTCGATGACGTGGCAGCGCCACAGCCGTCCATCGCTGATCAGCCTCACGTCGCATTTGTACGCCCCGCATCCAAGGCTGGGTACACCCAGCGTACCTCAGTTCTTATCTATCTGAGTCCGAAGTGTGAGATAGCTGGAACCACCTGGTAGCCCTATCCAAAGCTACGCGTCGCGTAGTTGCTGAATGCCCAGCGTTCGTCCGAAGCCAACAACCTATAAATAGCTACGAGATTTCACAGATTTTTCACACCATTCTCATTCTCTCTCTAAACTACTTTCTCTCTCTAGCATTTTTAACCGTCCCTAAAGTCTAGGTGAAAACCCTAGCACCCGAAGGAAGCCCCGAGGCTCCTGGAGTCCCGAGAAAAAGGGTCTTTCGATTTAGAAACACTGCTCTGAGCAAAGCCTGGTTTTCTTTAAAACCCGCTGTAAGTGAGTTATACCTAGGCAACTTTCATATAGCTTTTAAATAATTATTGTAATGTTATTAGGACCTTAGAATAAGTACTTAGGTTATTATTATGGGTTATATAAGTTTTGTTTAACGCTTATATAATATTAATAATAGCTAGACTATTAATTAGTCTGTGAATAATAGACTAACCCTAGTGGTAATGATACTAGGCTTTGACGAAGAAAATTGTTTTAAGACTAACGAAGCATTGTCTAAGTTTGGAATCACCACCTTGACAGGTGAGTGCATAGTTACTTTCATCTTACACATAAATATGAAGTATTATATATAAATTACATGCTATGTGTGCATATTATTTGTACACTTGTTATCTATGCTGGATGAACGATTTTATACAAGTTTTATATGATTTAAATTGTATATGTATTTTATATCTACAAAAATGTTGGGGGTAAAACATGGGTAGATGTATTAAACGATGTGTGATAAAATGATGAGAGGTCTCGATGTTGTTGTTGTTGTAGATTCTGTCATCTAGCGGAGTATAGATGACGACCACAGACTCTTCTAGACAGTCCAGTGGAACGCTAGTAGGCTCGCAACCTATAGGTGTTTGTGAACGATGTGTTCACCAGTGTACTCCATCCCCCATATGGTTGTCTTAAGGACATTTATTGCTGAGGAATCCCCTTAGCATTAGTATCTATCCCGATGTTGGTCCTTAGTCTAGGTCCCTTATGATATGTGTTTTAGGGACGTAATGTGAGGATAACGGGAACAAGTAATCAAGTTATTGTTGGTTGATGAAATTAATAAACTTATTTATTGTGGGTTGAAAACCCTATGTGGTCACTAGACTCCCAAGCCTGACCCACTCAGTTTCATGCATTACAGGTAGTGGCGCTCGAGCATAAATGTGATGTTTTCGATGAGGGATTACGGATATAGGCATGTAGATATGAAATAATGTAGTAAGGCTTATATTGTATTGTTTATATTTTTGATCTGTATCGAACATGACATCCCGAGTCTTTTTAATGAAATACATTTCTACGGAAATGTTTTGATAAATCTTAATCAAATTTTGTTTTTGGGAACAAATTCCGCAACTTTTTTATTTAAAATGTTACTCTAATTTTTAAACAAAGTATAAACAAATCGGTTTTTTCTGACCGTGAAAATGGAGATGTCATAGATATGGCGCTTCACAAGTTGCTATGCAGTGGATGTCGAGCTTATTTATATGGAGGTTCGGATGGAACCCCATCTAAATGTTATACTCTTTAATTATATATGTATATTGTTAATTTAATAAGTAGAATATCAAAGAAGGAAATAACGGTCGATTCTATTCATATGTTTTGGGTTTGTTGTGAAATAAGTTAACTAGCATGTAAATTGTTTAAGTAAATGCTTAAGAGAAACTTTTGTATCAGATTTTAATTGAACAACACGTCGAGTGTTTTTTTCAAGAAAGAAAGTTACAAATCGAAAAGAAAAATAAATTACGTATTACATATTTATTATTCTTTAACTTGTTTATTTGTATTTTTAGGATTAATTTTATATTTATTAATTTTTTTAATAATTAATGGTCTCGGATTAATCTCTCGATTAATCTCCATCTAGCCGATTAATCCCTTGATCTTAGTTAACCGTCATGCTACCCTAAAGGTTTTTTACAACCTTGGTAAATTGTAAGATTTCATTATTGTTCTTTACTTCTTTAATCTTACTTTTCTGATAAATAGTTTATTTATGTCTTTTCTTTTTTATATTCTTAATGATTACTTAAAACTTCAACATCATAAATTTTAAAATCTATGTTGCTGGAGCCTATAAAACAATTTAAATATCATTATTTTTGTTGTTGGAAGATGATTTGATATAAGGAGTTCATAACTATGTGTTTTTGTTTGCTTTGCTTGCTTTTTTTTTTTTATTGTTTTATAAGTTTAAAATATTAACACACTTAGAAAATATAATATTTATCTGATAGTGAAAAGAAAAAAACAAAAACCAAACAACTAATACTATTACAAAAATGATGTAAGTATAAATTTATACCAAGGGCGCATGGCCGGTCCATTAGTTGTTACTACCCAGGGCGAAAATAGAATTTTATACCCTTTTGTATATGTCGTACAATAAAGAAAACATTTATATAAAAAAAAATGTATTAAATCATAAATACAGTAAATTTTATAATTAAACAAATAATATGGAAAAAACAACAAAAATCACTTAAAACGATATATTCATGCATTTTTCGAAAGAAAAATATCTTTTATTTTATAACTAGAAAATATTCTCCGGCGTTGTCGGGGTCGGAAGTTATTGCTTTGTAAAGGAAGATAAACAATGTCATCTAATTACATAAGTAAAGAAATCTAAATCATTGTTTCTTGCAATAAATGAGAAAAATAAAGAAATAGTCTCACAAATTGAACTTTATTGTCATGTATGGCAGCGGTCGAAAAACAAATCCGAAAAATATAGACGGTTGCTTTTTGTCCGTTAATGTGATGGTAATTTGGTCTTTTTAAGTAGTAGGGACTGAATTTGTCACCGTGGGTAAACCATATGGACCATTTATGTAATTTTGGCGGTGGTGGTGGTGGTGGTGATGGCAGATGGTGGGTGGGTTTATGTTATTGGTTGAGTATTTTCCAATAAATAAAACATTAATTTAAAACCAAAAAGAGAATGTTAAATCTGGTAAACCATAGGGAGCAATCGTGTAATTTTGTCTAACAATAATAATAATGATGATGAGGGACCATTTCAAACCAAAGTGAAAGGGTTGTTTGTAAACAAAAACATAAAGATGAAGGGTCAATGTTGTAAGTTGGAGGACCAAAATTGTCAAAAAAAAAATGTGCCACTTTACTGTTAAAATCTTTCATAACTATAATATATATATATATATATATATATATATATATATATATATATATATATATATATATATATATATAATAATCAATATTTTACAAAATTTGGATGTTAAAAATTACTAATCCATTCGATCTTTCTTATATCATGGTACTTTATAGATACAATTCTAATAGTTTCTATTTGGAAAACTTTTCTACTATAACCTCATAATAGAATCAAAAATAGGCATCTACTTTTAAAACTACTTTCTAATAGAAACACTAAAATCAATTTATACAATTATACCTTTTGTTGTCTCTAGAAAGTCATAAACATAAGTTCAATAGAAAATTATATGCCTTTTCATTCACATCTAATAATCAGAACACAAAAGTTTAGAAATAAACTCTACAAGATTAGAAGCTACCACAAAAAGTCAGAATCAAACCTAAAGCAACAAAAATGTAATCAATTTTCACTTTTTCAACTGTAATCAGCAAACAGTCCAACTCTTGAAACAAACAAACAAACAAAAACATTTAAAACACATCAGATATTGGAATGAGAAAAATAATTAAATATGATATACCAGAATTCGGAAATCTAACTCGCCCAACCCCAATATAGAATCGAAAATCTCAAGCTTCTTCATATTTTTGTGGTATGTGGTTCAGAAATCAGAAGAAAAAAAAATCAAACTCGGTAACTAGTCAGAAATTAGAATGAGTAGTACAGAAATTAAGTCAGAAAATTAGAAGAAATAGAGAAATTGGGAGTAGTATGTTTTAGGAGTTGGAATGAGAATAGAAAACAGAACCAGAGAGATAAGAATTCAGAAATCGAACTCACCCAAACCCACTTTAGAAATCAAAAACCTCATAGTTCTTCATATTTTCGGTGGCACTATCCTTCCGAAATCATATTAAAAGGATTGTGGTTATGCGAAGTAAAGAATTGAAATAGAGAAATCTTAAATTGGAATGAGAAATAAAGAAATTATATGCAGTAGCTACTAGGTTTAAGAGAGAAGTAGAGAAATTATAACAAGAAGGATCAGTTGTTTAGTTGATTAAAGATTATGCTCCTCGATCTGGACAATGCGTTTTTCTATATGACAATTGGCTTCTCAAGAAGATGCTTGCACGCTCAAGATGACGCCCCGAACGCCTTTGAATTGAACCAGGACTAAACTTTGGGTCAAACCATGTATACAATAATAATTGTCTGATCAAATTTATGCCCATTTTTCTTTGCTGCCGTGGGCTACGGCCCAACTAGCGCATGTATTGGGCCGGCCCTGCAAGGGCGTACTAAAAAAAACAAAACAAAAGCCATGCACCAACGACCTTTACTAACTTTTTTTTACCGTAAAGTCAGGCTTCATTTTTTTTTTTTGTCTTGGACCTTGTATCTATCAGCTTGGAGTCTTAGACTGACCGTGTCTATGTTGGTACTACGTTGCTACTATGTGTAAAGAAATAAATGTAAAATATACTGCTATGGATGAAATCAAATTAAAGTAGCATGATTATAATAAATTGAGAAACAAATTAAAACGAGATGTTTCTTGTAGTGAGTTGATTTTTGAAATTCCCTTGCAAGTCCTAATATTTTCTTTTTCATTTTAATTTGTAAAAATACCGACAAATTAGCTGATAATTACTCCCTCCGTCCCAAAAGTATAGTTCATCTTTTCTTTTTCGTTCGTTCTAAAATAATAGTTCACTTCTAAAAATAAATAACATTTTTACTAAAATACTTTCTCATTATTACTTAACCAACTAAACATTTAATTTGATATTAAATGCAAAGTAAGGACAAAACTATCATTTTATTATATAAAATTAATAATAATTAATGTTTTTTTCTTAATTTATGTGTTTTTTGTGACAATAATATTGGAACGAATGGAATAATAAATTTTGTTGCAGTAACCAAATACTTGCAACAATGATGTACCTCGATAGTATTCACGATTCCAAAAAAATGTATATGTACATCAACAGCCCTGGTGGAGACGTGAGTTCTTTTTTTCCTAATCATAGTTGATTTTATACCATTGTTTATATGTTAATATGCTTTGACTTTGACTTTCCATCTTTTTACAACTTACTCCAAGCATGGTCATTTATGACACCATGCAAAGCTTGCAAAGCCCAATTGGGAGCTACTGTGTGCGGTATGCCTATAATCTTGCTGGCTTTCTCCTTTCGGCTGGCGAAAAGGTAATTTATATATTTTTTAAAAGGAATTCACATTAGCTATGAAGTACTATTATATTTATGTTTTTCATTATTAAGAAATGGTAAAGGGTCAACCCTTTGCAATTTGACAATTTTCTTCATATTAATCTTAGATTGCCATTTTACACTTACTCTATGTGTAAATGTAAAAATTATCAATATACATTTACTCCGTGTGTAAAGGGTTAATGTCATAAAAACGCTCAAGTTTACAGGATTTTGTCGGTTTTGCTCAAAGTTGAATTTTATGTTCGTTTTTACCCTAACATTTTCGAAAAAATGTGCGGTTTCACCCTTTTACCGGTAATAACAGGTTCTCCAAGTTACCATTATATTAAATTCGTAAAAAAACCCTTAAGTTTACCATTTTTTGCGTTTTTACCATTAAGTTTATAATTTTTTTACACTTTTACCCTAAGTACTTTTTTTCATAATATACGTATTCATGTAGAAAAATCGTATTTGTATACGAAAAAATGTTTAATTAAATATTGTATTTATATTTTATTTAATGTTATATATATATATATATATATATATATATATATATATATATATATATGTTGGTTTGTTTGTGTGTGTGTGTGTTTGCAAGGTTATACCATTTAAAAAGATAAATAATATTTTTAGAATTATGAATATGTGTTTTATAGATATAGTTTTTAGAAGTATAAATACATATTTTTACATTATTATATCTAAATATGTATATATACTTCTAAAAATATATTTATACTTAAAAAAAACATATATCAAAATACATATTTACACTTCTAAGATTATATGTATATACTTATATAAACATGTTTATGATTCAATAAGTTTTTTTATTGACATGTATATTTTTAAATGCATAAAAATATGTACTTGTAGCTCTAAAAACATATTAATTTGCGTTTTTCTTACATCTAAAATGGTTTATCCAAGAAAAAACTCATACACACACATAATATATATATATATATATATATATATATATATATATATATATATATATATATATATATATATATATATATAATAACATTAAAAAATGTAAATACAATACTTAATTAAATTTTTTTTGTATATAAATATAAATTTTCTGCATGAATACATATAATATGAAAAAAAATACAAAGGGTAAAAATGTAAGAAAAAAATATAAACTTAAGGGTAAAAACGTAAAAAACTATAAACTTAAGGGTTTTTTTGCGAAGCTAATATAATGGTAACCTGTTATCACCGGTAAAAGGGCAAAACCGAACATTTTTTGGAAAATGTTAGGGTAAAAACAAACATAAAATTCAACTTTGGGCAAAACCGACAAAACCCTGAAAACTTGAGGGTTTTTATGATATTAGCCCGTATGTAAATGGAAAACATATTAATATACTTTTATTGATTTATTTAATATACTATTATACTTTTAGTTTTTCATATTACAACATTGTATTTCGAAAAATCTTGCCAATGATAATAATCCCGTCAAAATAGATAACATTTTTTTTATTGATATGATTGAGTGGTTTTTCAAAATAAAATGCACTTACAAGAATTTTTTTGAAAGTATATTGTTATATGAAAAAAAAGTACGGTTCTATAAATTTGATCACTTATAATTGTCATTTTTACAATTATTCTAAGGCTACAAAGACCGAATACAGACAACGATTATGTCGATTTTATGTTTTCACCAAGTGTCTTGGTGTCTCTAAGTAATTCTTCTTCCCTCGTATTTGTAAAGTTTTATGACAAAAGTTTATAACAAACATTGTGTTGTGTTTTTCTTATTAATATTGGACTTTTATGGTGTTTTAATTTATCTATTAGTTTTGTTGTGATTAAGTTGTGGTTATGATTAAATTTAAATCAATTTTATACTTTAGTTTTAATCTACTAAATGTGCTAAATTAAATGTTGCAAAAAGTTGATCATTACAACATACCAATAACTTAAAAAAAGATGTTCAATTCCATAATGTATCTTTATAACAAACTTATTATACTACATTTGTTATATTTAGGTCGTGGGAGTGGTCACAGCCAAACCACCGACCAACTCAACGTTACGTAGGTGTTTTACCATTCCACAACCAATCCACTATGTTGTGGAAATGGTGTTCACCGGTGGATTGATAGTGAAAGGGAAAAAAGCAGGAGAGAGAATAAAGAGAAAATGTGATGGAAAATGAATGAATTAATCAGAAGGCTCGTCTTGTTCCATCTTCACCACCACTTGAAACCACTCCACATCCAAACCACCGGTCCACAAGGCGGTGTTCACCGGTAGGTTAGTGTGTCATATGTATGCCACATAGGAAACTCAGACGTAGGTTCACACATACTCCGGATAGCCTAACATATTGTTTCCGTTGAACAAACCACTTGAGAAATCGTTGCCGATAGATTTTGCCAGTTAAATCCTCGCCTTTTAAATTATTTATCACTCCATGCGTCTCAAAATTATTGTCGTAACACAAAAAACACACAAATTAAGGAAAAATTAACTACCACTAACTGTATTAAATGAAATGACAATTGTATCTTTTTATTGCATTTAATTTCATTGTAGTTGCATTTAATTTAATGGTAGTTTAACTAATAATGATAAGTATTTTTTAATAGAATAAATATTTCTTTTTAGAATTAAGATATTATTTTGAGACAAACCAAAAAGAAAACATTGACTATTAATAATATGAGAGGGAGGAAATATATGGTTACAAAATAATCGTTTGAATTATTAGAAAATTGTTTATTTTTTGTTTTGATTGTTTTTTTCTCTACAAAGTTAATTGATTGCTTTGTATTTATGTTTGTTGTTGGAGTTCTTGTTTGATTTTTGATATTAAAGTATATCCGATCAATATGTTTGTTATGCTCATTCAAGTGGGTTTTGTATGGAAATCGGACGATTTAGCATTTTAGTTACTTGATACAAATAGCTTAACCTGGATCCTTCTCATAATTGATTATAGTTGGAGTTTGTACCTTGGAAATCTCATTTACAGCAACATCATGTTTTGTTTCTTTACACAATTGGCTCTAAGACTCTTATCTAAATGAGTTAACTATATATATATATATATATATATATATATATATATATATATATATATATATATATATATATATATATATATATATATATATATATATATATATATATATATATATATATATATATATATATATAAAGATCATTTAAGAATTCTGGATTTATAAGAAAAAAAATAATGAATTATTAAAATTGATTTTTTTATTTTTTAAATTTAAATAAATAAACAAAATAAATTAATGAGCTTTAATTTGGTTATTTTGAAATAAGAATGCAAGTTCATTAATGAAATTGATATTCATTTATTACTACATTTATTGTAATTATTACTTTAAAGTATTATATGGAATTTATTAAAAGAGTAAATTACTGAAATTGTCCCTCAAAATTGCACGTTTGGTCCCTAACTCATGTGGTTTGATTTTGTTGCGTTTTTCGTCCACGTGGTTTGATTTTGTTGCATTTTTCGTCACTTACATACATAAAGTTAGGGACCAAACATGCAATTTTTACCAAACCACGGGGATGAAAAACGCAACAAAATCAAACCACAAGGACGATCCGAGTGCAAAAAAAAAGTTAGGGACCAAACGTGCAATTTTGACCAAACCACATGGACGATTTCAGTAATTTACTCTTATTAAAATAGAAAAACCCATGAAATAATATGTGGAAAAAAATTAATTCAAAATAACTACAAAATGACATTTGACAAATTGAATAAGAGTGTAACATATGATAATAAAAACTTTCATTTATTAGAGTAGATATATTGTTGGAAATTTTAGTGTGTGTTATATATATATATATATATATATATATATATATATATATATATATATATATATATATATATATATATATATATATATATATATATAGACACACACACACACACATTACAACACCACCTAAGCTTAGGTACTAAACCTCTAAAATATGTGCTTTAACTAAGTAAATATACCCGATTTTGTTTTCACTTGTTAAATATATCATCTTCGATGACATTTCTTTCCTTCATTATCGTTTTACCATCCGTGTTTTCTTTTCTCCATTATCGTTTATTTCTTCACCCTAGTGAACATTTCTTTTTTCAGTGTCACGAAGTTCGAAGATAATCAATATTCTTGCTTCCTTATCAAAACTATTATGTCGATCTTGAATCTACATCTTCAAGTGTTAATCGTGAGTCCGCTAATCACAATCTTTATATAGTAAAACGACGCATTTTCATGACGTTTAATACCTAAGCTTAGGTGTGGCTGTAATACATATTCATTTTTCCCATATATATATATATATATATATATATATATATATATATACACACACACACACACACATACATATACATGCATACTAACTTTCGACATATATAAATATATACATATGTTGTATATATAATAAACTCTAAGTGGGTTTGTGATCTCCTCCGTGAGATTTTCAAAATGATATATTGTGTGTCTAAAATGGAGTATGTGTAAATGAGATATCGATACTTAAAGTTGTATATTTGAGAATAAAAGTTAGCAAAAGAGGTGGGTGTGGGAATAAGTCTCACATTGGTAGAAAGACCATACTTAAATGATTTTATAACCTGGACCTCTACTGCATCATTCGACACATATGAAAATACTCATCTTCTTCCTCATTTTCTCTATTTGTTGTACCTTGGGAACAGATGACGAATCTGTTTAAAGGAATCGAGTCCAACTTGAGCCTCACCCCATTGCGTTTATTACTAACATTTTTTCTTGCAGATTATTCGATTCAGAAACGAAGCCAAGAACGAACATATATCAACATACTATTATTTCTTTACCCATAATAGTTATGTGCTTTTGTTTCTTTTCCTATAATCATGGTTGTAGAACTCGCTATTTGGTATTTGTTTGGCCGATTACCAAGTAGTGAGTACTCGGATTCGATAATTCATGTAAAAATATTTTTAGGGAAATTATATATATCAAAATCATAAGTTAAAACCATAAGTTGATTGAAATATATAATAAAATTAGATACTCAAAAACTAGAAAACACACAATGGTCTCACTTCGTGAATAATTACTAAAAATTTAAGATATATATGTAGTAATAATCATATGTGTATGTGTGTTAAATAATAAATCATTAAGTATATTCTACATATTAATCACCGAGTTAACCGAGTTTTACAACAATAATCGCTTCATTAAAGGGCCAATCAGAGAGTACTCAGATTCTGTAACTCGCCTCGATAAAGGGTCGAGTAGCAAGTACTCGGCCAACTCAGCGAGATTTATAACACTGCCCATAATAGCTACATATTTTTGACTTTTTACCCATAATAACTATGTACTTTTTTGTACAACACCACAAACCACATTATGTTTTTATAATGTCCATGAAAATAGAAGTAAAGAAGTGCAGTAGTTTCATGCAGCCATGACATGAGGTTGTTGTTGATGATTTCTAGGGTTACATTTGCGATTTCAGATGGGGGTTGTCTCGATAACCTTATATGGCACTAGGCGCCTCAAACATATACTAACTTGTCGTTCATAAAAAAAAAAAAAAAATAAATAAATAAATAAAAAAAAAACAATTATTAACCACCATCTTTGGTTGATGGTATAGAAAAGTGACCATGATTCAATAGAATATGAGAAATTAAATATTTTGTAACTTATTTTTTCTATTTATCATCTCACCAGTTTTAGATGATGATAAATGGAATAAAAATTTATTAATTTTATTAGATATGACAAGTGTTATCATCTTAATTTTATAGAAAAATAGGATGTTATTTGATTTCTATCCGTACATTTAGAATAACCAGTTTTGCTATTGGTTAAAACCGAACTATAACCATTATGATTGGTTAATGCATTTTGGTAGTCTTTGGATATAGTTAATATTGGTTATGGTTAATGGTTTTTATCGGTTAACGGTTTTGGTTAATGGTTAATATTGATTAACCATAATTTTCAAAATAAATAAACGACGAAAGTATATTTGCATAAAAAATGAAAATATAATACTAAAAAGTCATTGACGCCGATGTTTGTAACCTCACTTATAATAATAGAATAAAATGTGTACCTTTAATACATAGAGTGAGATAATACATAGTCACATTCAAAATCAAAAACATTAAAAAAAATTGACATTAATAATTTCATATATTGATAATTGATATTAATATTAAAATAAAACCAAACATTCATACACGTTTAATATGATTAAATCAAAGCTACAAAATAAAAAGAGCCGAACATTCATATTATGTGTTATTGGATAAAAAAAAAAGTCAATCATTCATATGCATTCAATGTGATTAAGTCAAAAACAGTAAAAAAGAAAGTAAAAAAATTCAAAAAAATACATTCATAATATATCATATAGTCAAGAAGACTAAAAACTTAACTTACCTAGAAGTCTTGATTATAAAGTCAAAAAATCTTTCGAATAGGACTATAAAGTCCAAACAATCTTTGATTAGGTTTAACGGTATGGGAAACCTTCGATTATGATTATAAATGTGAAGATTAAACTAATTGTGAACAATGTTTACAAATTGTAGAATTAGCCGATTAAGAATTACAACACTAATCAATAATCTAACTCAATGCATGATTGGAAGATTGTATGTGTCTGCTTGATAAGCCTTTGATGGTTTGATTGCTCGTTCGTCTTCTGATAAGTGATGATTAATGGATTACATTTTTAAAACTTTAATGGATCTTAAATAAGTTTGACTATATTATTTTATATATAATCTATAATTTTTATATATTAAAATATAAAGTTAGCGGTTCGGTTAATAATGATCTGGTTAACCTATAAAACCATAACCGAACCGTTAGTTATTGATTAACAAAAATTAGAAATCGAACTAACGGTTTTTACAATGGTTTGGTTATTATGGTTCGGTTATATCGGTTAATTTGGTTATGGTTCGGTTTTTCGGTTATTATGCACACCCCTAATCTTTTTTGCATTTATGATCGAGTATTTTATGAAAGTTTGAAAATAATTGGTGTTCTTCCTAAAATTGTTTCACATAAATTGTAGGAAATTGAAATATGAAATGTTAAAAGATAGTGTAAATTTTATTATAGCTCAATCAACTATTGTCATTTATCCGATTTGGTTACTAATTTTTCTTTTGTGCAATATGTCATTAAACTTACAACTTACTTGTCTATTAAGTCATTTCGTTAGCTATTACACAAATGGTCCTTATGATTGCAATTTTTTTGTGGTTGGTCCCACACCATCATAGTTCATCACCGACATCACTATCATTCAATTCCGGCAACCACCACCCTTCACCTCGGGCAACCCCTTTAACCATTATTCTATCATACGATCACTCATAAAAAAATTCAATCGATTTTAATTTTTATAAAAAAAAATTCAACGAGTTTCAATTTTAAAGAATGCATTTAAAAAATATATATATTTAGAACATTGAATGAAGTGTAACAATGTCTATTTGGTAATAAAAAATTAATTACCAATAAGATATTTGGGATTTAACTTTTTCTTAATCAGAATACATTAATACTCCTTACCTTCACAAAGTATATATACATGACATGCTTATTTTAATTGGATTATCCGATTGAAATTGTCACACCATGCAACAGTAAATGCAGTTCACTAACTACCAACGTACACATTTTATTTGCGATAAAAACCCCATATTAAAAAATAATCATTTTTAATGCAACTATGTCACCAAATAATATTAAATGCAGTTTGCAAAATTCTACAATTAGTGATCTAACATATTTTTAATCGATTTAAGAGATTTAAGTGGTTGAAGTTTCTACCAAATATATCATATTTTTATTTAAAATCGACTGGTAAACTAAACTCTAAATCAAAAAATCATAGGGGTTACTCGAGATGAACGTCGGTGGGTGTCAAAAGTGAACGGTTGTAGCAGGGTCGGTCCAAATATATGGAGCTCGGGACGAAAAGAAAAAAGGGCCCCTTAAGGGACAATTATAATAAAGATTCAAAAAATATCATTTATTCTTCACTATAAATACTTTCAATTAACAATAACAAACAAACAAAATTGTTTATCTTTTGAACTAGTTTGAGTTTGAACTAACTTTAGACCCTAAAAATCATTTAGGTAATAATTTTTTATATATATACACTACATATAAAAAATTTGGGCCCGTGGAGACGTGGACCCTAGGCGGTCGCCCTAGTTGCCTACCGTCTGGACCGGCCATGAGTTGTGGTACATGTGATGAACGATGTTGGTAAAGGATCAATCACAAAAGAAATTGAAACCATAGGAACCATTCTTGTAAATTTTAATAACGGATGATCTGTTAAAAACAAATGAAAGTGACTTAATAAACATGTAAATTTTAAGTTTAATGACCTATTAAGTAAAAAAAAATTAGTGATCAAATCGAATAAATGACGATAGTTCATTGGGTAATAGTGACATTTATCCTAAAAAGTAATATAAGATAAAATACATTTGGAGGATAAAATTTATAGACAATGATTAATATTACAAACATTTTTATAAAAAATTTACAATTTATGAGACGTCAACTAAAACCCAAAAAACAATTCAAAGTTGTTTCATACTATTAAGTTAAGGGTACCCATTAAGTTAATCATCAATAGTCTTCCACTAGGAATTAAATGCATGAAGTCGTTATGGGTTCATCATAATTCACCATAACCGATGCATGTTATGACAAAGAAAAAAAAAATTTAAAAGCAATAGCAATAAATATGTTAGACCATACCTTTTTTTTTCTTTTTTTAAAGGTGGCTTCTTAAAAAAAACGACAGGACGCTACAATAATATATATATATATATATATATATATATATATATATATATATATATATATATATATATATATATATATATATATATATATATATATATATATATATATATATATATATATATATATATATATATATATATATCGTTATGGATTCATCATAATTCACCATAACCAATGCATGTAATGACAAAGGAAAAAAAAATTTAAAAGCAATAGCAATAAATATGTTAGACCATACCTTTTTTTTTTTTTTTCTTTTTTTTAAAGGTGGCTTCTTAAAAAAAACGACAGGACGCTACAATAATATATATATATATATATATATATATATATATATATATATATATATATATATATATATATATATATATATATATATATATATATATATATATATCGTTATGGATTCATCATAATTCACCATAACCAATGCATGTTATGACAAAGGAAAAAAAAAAAATTTAAAAGCAATCGCAATAAATATGTTAGACCATACCTTTTTTTTTTCTCTTTTTTTTAAAGGTGGCTTCTTAAAAAAAACGACAGCACGCTACAATAATATATATATATATATATATATATATATATATATATATATATATATATATATATATATATATATATATACACGGTTAGGTTCATGTGAGACGATCTAATTTTGTGAGACCATTAGACGCATTTTTTTATTTATTTTTATTTTTTTAGTTAATTCAAGTTTCGAAAATAATATTTAAAAAAAAAATTTGGATTTTTCTATTTATTTTGTATTTTAAATTATTTTTTAGAATATGTACAGTGTAATATTTGATTAGAATATTTCACGTATTTTTTAAAAAAATGGATTTTTTTTAAAATTTTTTTTAGTTAATTCAAGTTCCGAAAATAATATTTAAATTTTTTTTTTTTTTAGATTTTTCCATTTATTTTGCATTTTAAATTTTTTTTTAAAATATGTCAGTGTAATATTCTATTAGAATATTTCACGTATTTTTCAAAAAAAAGAGATTTTTTATTTATTTATTTTATTTCTTTTTAGTTAATTGAAATTCCGAAAACAATATTTAAAAAAAGAATTTTTGGATTTTTCCATTTATTCATTTTAAAATTATTTTTAGATTTGGTATCACGGTCTCACAAAATTAGAATGGTTTCAAAGCCCCCCCGCCCCCCCCCCCCCCCCCCCCCCCGACTGTCCCTATTAGAATATTTCACGTATTTTGAGAGGGCACTGCTGGTGCCCAAGTACGCAGGCGACGAGGACATGAGGAGGACCCGCTATCATGATATGCTCCGGGCTGATATCCGGGAGCACGTTAGTTTTTCAGCTTGCCCTACCCTGGACTCCATGATTGCCAGGGCGAGGGAGAGGGAGATAGATTTGGAGCACATCCGGAAACGGAAGGCGGAAGAGGGATAGCCAGGGGGGCTTCAGGGAAGAAGCCCAAGGGATCAAATGTGGGTCCGAAAGGCCAATAGGGACAGGGCCGCTGCAGGAAATGCGGCAAGACGCACGAGGGGGCGTGCAGGTCGGGATCATCAGGCTGCTATAAGTGTGGCAAGCCTGGGCACTTTAGCAGAGATTGCACTGCTCCGGAAGCAGTTATTCAGACGTCTGAGTTGTTGTGCTTCCACTGCAACCAGAGGGGCCACAAGAAGGCCAATTGCCCCCAGTTGACAGTTCCAGGGCCGGTAAAGGCGCCAGCTCCAGCGACCCTGCGGATCACGGATGGCCGGCAGGGCAAGGCAGAGACTCCAGTGGTGAGGAGCCGGGCATTTCAGTTGACCGCTGACGAGGCACGCGCTGCACCCGATGTGGTGACGGGTATGATTCGTTCCTTCTCATTCATTTTTATGATGTTATGATATTGATATGTGCTCGGTTTATATATATATATATATATATATATATATATATATATATATATATATATATATATATATATATATTTGTGTGTGTGTGTGTTAGGATCATTCGACTCGGGTGCTACCCAGTCCAGGTGTTGTTCGACTCGGGTGCTACCCGATCGTTTGTTTCCCTTGCGCTTAGCAAGAAGTTTACTGAGTCTTCAGGCATGTTGGATTGCCCTTTAGAGGTAGAGATTGCCGATGATCGATCGGTGCGAGCATCAGTAGTGTTCAAGGATTGTGTTTTGAGGTTATTTGAGGAGTGTTATCTGGTGGACTTGGTTCCCATTCTGTTGCGTGGGAATAAGGTGATTATAGGCATGGATTGGTTGAGCCCTAATGGGGCGGTGATAGATTGCGCACAACAGCTAGTGTGGGTCAGGACCCCAAGTGGGGGAGAGTTAGTGATTCATGGCGAGAGGCCACAGTGTAGACCCTCAGTCTGTTCAGCAGCTAGGGCTAGACGATACTTTATCACGAAGCTTCCCAGGCCCGCGCGTGGAGTAGATTCGATTTGGGTCATCGTGGATCGATTGACCAAGAGTGCTCATTTTATTCCAATTCAGGAGAGTATTTTGGCCGAGAAATTGGCCGACATCTATATTAGGGAGATTGTGGCGCGGCATGGGGTGCCAGTATCTGTTATCTCGGACAGGGATGTGCGTTTTACTTCCAGGTTTTGGAAGAGGTTTCATGACGATTTGGGTACTCGTTTACATTTTAGCACCGCCTTTCACCCGCTGACAGATGATCAGAGCGAGCGGACCATCCAGACTCTGAACGATATGTTGCGGGCGTGCGTGCTAGACTTCGGTGGTAGCTGGGATACGTATCTTCCCTTGGCTGAGTTCTCGTACAACAAAAACTACCACACGAGTATCGACCGCCCTCCATTCGAGATGTTGTACGGACGGAGGTGCAGGACCCCGATATGCTGGGGAGAGGTTGGCCAGAGAGTTATGGGGAGCACCGAAGTGGTGCTCAAGACTACCGATAGGATTCAGCAGGTTCAGAGTCGGCTGCAGACTGTGCAGAGTCGGAAGAAAAGTTACGCCGACAAGCGTCGATCAGACCTGGAGTTCCAGGTCAGGGATATGGTTCTCCTAAAGGTGTCACCTTGGAAAGGCGTCATTCGATTCAGGAAGCGGGGCAAGTTGGGCCCGAGATTCATTGGCCCGTTCAGGGTTGTAGCCCGGGTGGGCAAGGTGGCATATAGGCTGGATCTGCCAGCCGAGCTCAGCCAGATCCACAACACCTTCCATGTCTCCCAGCTGCGGAAGTGTCTCGTGGATGATTCAGCGGTGGTACCATTAAAGAATATACATGTTGATGACAGCCTGAATTACATTGAGCGCCCAGTCGCAATCCTCAACCGGAAGTCAAAGGATCTAAGGAACAAGAGGGTGGAGTTAGTGAAGGTGCAGTGGCAGCACCGAAAAGGGTCCGAGTGGACTTGGGAGCCGGTGGAAGAAATGATGGAGCATTACCCCGAGCTGTTTCAGGATCGAGCAGCAGACTTCGAGGGCGAAGTCTAAAATAAGTGGGGGAGATTGTAGCACCTGGTTCCTGGTATGTATTCTTGATTATTAACTCTCCTTATGTATTGCAGTTTAATCTTGGACTCGGCGAGTTGATGGATTAACTCACCGAGTAGAAGCAGGAATAGACACGGGATCAACTCTGTCTACGGAGCGAGTAGGCCCGTGGGACTCGGCGAGTAGACCCTGTCTGGACTAAAACCCTAACCTGGGTGTTTGAACCCTATTTAAACGATCTAACCCAGCCTCCATTTCCCCTAGCACTCCCAGAGGTCTGTAGAACGAAACCCTATCCCCCTTTGTGTCCTTATGGGTGATTTTTAACATTGTGAAGGTGGTTTGGAGCTTGGGAGAAGAAGGTGAAGGTTGAAGAGTGCAAGAAGGGAAGAAGATCCGGAATCTACTCTGTGAAGGGCTTTTATTCAGGTAGAAAAGTTCCTACCTTGATCTTTAGTTCATTGAACCCCCTTATTGTCCTTAAAAAGAGGTTTTAAGCCCTAAGAACCTAAATCTCTATGTGTTTATGGTTAATGTTCTGCAAGGACTTTGGATTTGGACCTTTAGGACATCCTAGGAGCATAAAGTCTCTGTGGTTGAGGTGATTGAGGTCCCTATTGAGTGTAGGACCTCTTAAAAAGCTTGGAAGTGCATGTTTGAGCTCATAGGGCCGTGCATGCACGTAAAGTTTGCAACTTTACGTGGTAAACATGCCCTAGGACCTTAGATCTGTGGTTTTGAAGCATTGCATATCTCAGATCTGGCCTACTTGGGAAATGGGTCAAGGAACTCGGCGAGTCACAAAGTGGAACTCGACAAGTTCTATGAAGATGGTCTTAGACTCGGCGAGTTGGATGAACAACTCGGCTTGTCCTATGAAGATTGCCTGGAGCTCGCCGAGTTGTTCTTCAAACTCGGCGAGTCATATGAAGTTTCGCAGAGCAAGAGGGGTTTAAGCGTTGAAGGGTCAACCCTTTTTAACCGCACGCAGAATTAACCGTGTAGCGAAGTCCCCAAAACCCCAAACCCTCGTATGGGGTGTTCTGGTGTGGATTGGAAGCGAGTAGGGGATCCGCTCGAGGAACTCGGCGAGTTGCTCGCGGACTCTGTGAGTCGGTACTCGAGTTGGCCCCATAGTCCCGAGTGGTGAGTCAAGGGTGACTCAGTGAGTGGGGAGAGGGACTTGGCGAGTAGGACCGAATTAGTAAGGGAAGGACTCGGCGAGTCCAGTCAACTGGAAGTTGACTTTGACTTGGATTTCGACTTGGTCAAGGGTAAAAGGGTCATTTTATCCTAAGTACATCTAGCAGTGTTTGACTGATCGTTTTGTGGGAATTATAGCCGGAGGGAGTCCGCAGCAGCAGACAGTCAGTTTCCGATCAGATCAGCAGCTACTTTGAGGTGAGTTACCTTCCAGTAGCGGTGGGTGTACGGCTACAATGCCGACCCACCAGTAGGAGTGTATGTAGATGATTGCCTATGTGATATTCATCTAAGGGATTACTACTACCTGTGTTGTATTTATGTGCTAGTGACAATAGGGGGAGATAGTCCCCAAGATATCCGATCGGTAGGGCCGAAGGGGTAGTCATACCCAGCCATGTTAGATAGATTCTGATATTGTGATACATGTTATGTGGTAGTAGTAGAGGGGAGAAATAGTTTCCCCAGTATCTGGTCGAGAGGACCGAAGGGGAGGCCAGCACCCAGATATGCTAGGCAGTATCCGGTCGAGAGGACCGAAGGGGAGGCCAGCACCCAGATATGCTAGGCAGTATCCCATCGAGAGGACGGAAGGGGAGACCAGCACCCAGATATGCTAGGTAGTATCCAGTCGAGAGGACCGAAGGGGTAGGTCGGGCACCCAGATGTGCCTGACAATTTATGTATGTTATGTGATTATATGGTATGTGATACAATGGGGGAACTCACTAAGCTTCGTGATTACAGTTTTCAGTTTTGGTTTCAGGTACCTCTTCAGCTAAGGGAAAGGAGCCGGCGCAGTAGCAGTATATCACACACACTCTTGTTTACGCAGTTATGAGTTTATTCTGGGATTGATACTCTGATATTTTGGTTGTTTACATGTTGTGGATTTCAAATTTTGGTTTTCGATGTGAAATGGTTTAATTAAACAATGTTTTAATTATTAGTGTTTTCTAAGTAAAGTTTTAAAAAAGAAATTTCTGGACATGAAAATTGGGTCATTACAAGTTGGTATCAGAGCCTTGGTTTGAGGGATTCGAACACACCTTCGGGGGTGTTTGAACTCAAATCGAGGGTTTAAAAGATTTTGGAAAGAGAAAATGTTTTCTAAAAAGGCTAAGTAAAGGGTTTTAAGAAAGAACAAAGTGTGTGATGTGCGCGACCGGCCGAGATCAAGTAAGTATTCCCCAATGTACCCATATAAGTTTATTTATGTTTGTCAGTTTCTGTAGAACAACATGCTAGAATAGGACTAAGGATCTAGGAGTGATGCCTTATGTGCCTGCTTTATGTGCTTCAGAATATGAAAGAGTTGCATGCTAGAGTTGAGTAGACGGCAGTAGGGTAGCCTGTTTTAGGTTATTCCTGATAGTACGAGTTTAGCATTGTATGCTAGTTCAGTTCTCTCTACGAGGATAGAGTTGCTTGAGATTGTTTTCCTTATGTCCAAATGTTGTTTGCTTTGTGCTATGTGGGCTTTGAAGTGATGGGAGTTAACTGTTAGGTGAATACGTTAAAGTCACATGTGATCAGGGTTGAATAATCTCAAAGTGTTGGATTTGACTCTATCGCATAGCTCTTGTTTGAGTCCTAACCGTTGTAGAGATGAGTCCCTTACTCGAAGGATTATCCGAGCCTCATCACATGTGATTGTATTCAGGTAAGAGTTAATTGGCATCACCAAGAGGCCTTCAACAACTGAGGACTGGGTTGGGTGGAGTCAGAGGTTTCCTAGGGTAAGCCTAGGATAAAGAGTAGCAATGATCAGCGTTAGTGGAAGGGACCTGGTTGAGTTGAGGCGGTCTTTGGGGAAGGTACGGATAGATGTGGAAGGTAGTATGGGCCCGTACTACTGAAAGCAGAGGATCTGTACCCGAACCGAGGAAGGCTAAGATAAGACCAGGGAACTTGTAGTGGGTGGGATCCCTCCAGGGGTATCAGTATCACTAACAGTTGTTATTTCTTTGTATTTTTAGAATGGTGGTACTACACCCGAGGCCAACAGTTGATAGTTCAGGAGAGGGATCGGGTTCGGGATCAGGTTCCAAGCCAGGAGATTAGAGGCTGCGCGAGTTCTTCGCATTTGAGATCACCAGAGGTATCCTTGAGTCGACCCCCATTATCTTCGGGTCGATCAAGGAGGGGATATTGGAGATGATGAAGGATCGTCTCCGGGCATTCAGGAGTGACATGGCATCTGGCTAGTCGGGATCTCGCACACTTTCCTTCAAGGACTTTCGGGGTAGAGGTGCACCGAACTTTCATGGGGAGAAGGACCCCATAGCTGCCAGATGATGGATTCCAGACATCGAGTCTTCACAGTTGACTAGCTTCTGCCCCGAGGGGTCGAAGGTGAGGTATGCGGCAGGGTGCTTACGAGACCGAGCTCGAGACTGGTGGGAGTTAGTGGGTGACTCGTTAGGAGACTCAGCGATCGAGGCTATGGCCTGGTCAGATTTTGTGACCAGATTCAGGGCAGAGTTTGCACCGGCTGTCGAGCTTCAGCAGCTGGCCAGGGAGTTTTTGGACATGAGACAAACGACGGACACTGTAGTGGAGATCACCGCCAAGTTCCGGGAGAGGGAACTGCTGGTGCCCCAGTATGCGGGCGACGAGGACATGAGGAGGACCCGCTATGTAACAACGCAAATTTTCAAATAAAATTTTCATTTAAAATAAAGTGGTTTTATTCAACCAATCATACTTATTTCATGTTCATATCAAATACAAATATAAAATCCCCAAGATCTCAAATAGCAGCAGTGTGTATGCATCATGCCGGCGCCTTCCCACGGTCCTCGCTAGTACCTGAAACACATACATAACAACTTGTAAGCATAAATGCTTAGTGAGTTCCCCAGTATACCACATACACATATACGCCTTTCCAGGCCCGGACCTTCCGGTCCACAGTACAATGCCTTCCGGCCCATATGATAATCGCCTTCCGGCCCATAAGATAATTGCATTCCGGCCCATAAGATAATTGCCTTCCGGCCCATAAGATAATTGCCTTCCGGCCCATAAACATATATAACACATAATACATTTACTCTAACACATATATCACATATATCATACATCATACCTGACCTTCCTGTCACATAATACATTGCCTTCCGGCCCATAGAAACATACATAGCATGCATAGCAACTATTCCTTTCAATTATAGCATATATATAACACATAACATATCCGACCTTCCGGTCACACAGTCAAACCCTTCCGGGTACAGTATAGTGAGAAGACTCACCTCGTGGTAATGTAAGCTATCAACTCTTGAAACTACTCGCACTCGATCCGCCGATCTGCAGACTCCCTATAATACCATATACCCTTATTAATACTCTTATCATTCAAGACAACTGACCCTAAGAATTTACATGCAGGTCAACTCTGGTCAACGGTCAACTTGACCGGAATCGTCGAGTGCAAAGGCGACTCGGCGAGTCTAGACGTCCTCCCCAAATTTCCCTGTTGTTCCCCTTCTACTCGTCGAGTATCCCTCTTGACTCGACAAGGTCCTCGTGGAAGAATCGCGGGGCCACCCCGACTCCACTCGCCGAGTCTGAAGAACAACTTGGCGAGTCCCAGTGAATCTTCAAGCTACTCGCCGAGTCTGCTCATCCGACTCGGCGAGTCCATGCCATGCAGTCGATCAACTGCTTCCTGAAACACGTATGGTCCCGAAATACACACTCATGGGACTATCTAGACCTCTAAACATCCTATTACTGGGGTATAAACACTTGGGTAACAACATAATAATCCCTCTAATCATCAAATGGGTTCTATAAACCCTAACTTCATATACACATCAATCATAGAAGAACGAAATCCGAGATATTACCTGATTGATGCACTTTCTGTGTCCCCAATCCTCAGAACGTGATTCTCTTGCTGTTCCTTTAGCTAAACCTTCCTCTTCCTTGCACACAACTCTTCCAAACCCAACAATGGTCTTCAATTCTTGTTCCAGATGCACACAATCGTTCTAGGGTTCTTCTCAGTAAGCAAAAACGAACAATGACGGCCTAAGAGGCGTTATAAACGATCCAAAACCAAAAGGCTAGGGTTTCTACTGAACAACGTCGACTCGCCGAGTCCCTAATGGACTCGTCGAGTCCAGTCGCGAATCTGCGACCAAGTCTGTGGTCCTACTCGGCGAGTCAGGCACCAACTCGCCGAGTCCCTTCCTAAAATGTCCCCAAAAATAGTTTTAAAAACAATACCTGAAATTCCGGGCTGTTACAACTCTCCCCCACTAGAACTAGACTTCGCCCTCGAAGTCTCACTCTACGAATAACTCCGGATGTTGCTCCCGCATTTCACGCTCCGGCTCCCAAGTCATCTCCGATCCCTTCCGGTGTTGCCACTGAACCAACACCAGAGGTACTTCCTTGTTCCGCAGAACCTCGATCTTCTGATCCCTAATAGCTACTGGTCTCTCGGCGTAATTCAGGCTCGCATCCACCTGAATATCCTCTAACGGAACCACCGCCGATTCATCGGCTATACACTTCCTCAACTGTGATACGTGAAAGGTATTGTGAATCTATCCCAACTCTGCTGGCAACTCCAACCGATAAGCTACCCGACCTACCCTTGTAATTACCCGAAATGGACCTATGAACCGGGGCCCCAACTTGCCCCTCTTTCTGAACCGGATCACTCCCTTCCAAGGAGAAACCTTCAGGAGAACGAAGTCGCCGACCTGGAATTCCAGCTCGGACCGGCATCTGTCCGCATAACTCTTCTGTCGGCTTTGGGCGGTCACTCCCCAGCAAATGGGGGTCCGACACCTCCTACCATACAACAACTCAAAAGGTGGCATACCAATGCTCGAATGATGGCTGTTGTTGTAGGAAAACTCTGCCAAGGGTAAATACGCATCCCAGCTACCCCCGAAGTCTAACACACACGCTCGAAGCATGTCCTCCAATGTCTGAATCGTCCGCTCGCTCTACCCGTCGGTCTGGGGATGGTATGCGGTACTAAAATGCAGTTTAGTACCCAGCTCCTCATGAAATTTCTTCCAGAACCTGGAAGTGAAACGTACATCACGGTCTGAAACAATCGAGATCGGTACTCCATGCCGAGATACTACCTCTCTGACGTATAACTCCGCCAACTTCTCCGCTGATGAACTCTCGCTAATGGCAAGGAAGTGTGCACTCTTCGTCAATCTATCCACAATCACCCAAATTGCATCGACTCCCCTAGCAGTTCTTGGCAATTTGGTGATGAAATCCATAGTAATCTGCTCCCACTTCCACTCAGGAATCTCCAAGGGCTGCAACTTACCATGCGGTTTCTGGTGCTCGGCTTTAACCCTACGGCAAGTCAAACACCTCTCAACGAACCATGCGACGTCTCTCTTCATACAAGGCCACCAATATTCCTTCCTCTAGTCCAAATACATCTTCGTAGCACCGGGATGGATCGAGAATTTCGATCTATGAGCCTCCTCCATCAAAATAGTACGCGTACCGCCCACGAATGGTACCCAAATCCGACCCTGAAACGTCAAAAGTCCTCGTCCATCCTTAAAGAACTCTGAAATTAACCCAACGACTCTCTCTTTCTTCTGTATCTCGGATCTCACAACCTCGGCCTGCGCCCCACGAATAGCATCCAATATCGGGGTCATCACTGTCAGTCTCAAACATACGTCTCGCAATGGAGTGCTCTCCGCTCTACGACTCAATGCATCGGCTACCACATTAGCCTTGCCTGGGTGGTATAGGATCTCACAATCATAATCCTTAACCACGTCCAACCATCTCCTTTGACGCATATTTAGGTTGGGTTGATCCATCAAATACTTCAAACTCTTATGGTCCGTGTATATAGTACAACGAACCCCGTACAGGTAGTGACGCCATATCTTGAGAGCGAACACTACTGCCCCCAACTCTAAGTCATGTGTGGGATATCTCGCCTCATGAGGCTTCAGCTGCCTCGACGCATAAGCTATCACATGACCTCTCTGCATCAACACCGCACCCAGTCCCGAAATCGACGCGTCGCAATATACGACAAAATCCTCCATCCCTTCCGGGAGAGCTAATACCGGGGCTTCGCACAGTCTCTGACGAAGTGTCTCAAAGGAAGTCTGCTGCTCGGGTCCCCATGAGAATGTAACACCCTTTCGGGTCAATCTGGTGAGCGGTACCGCGATCTTGGAGAAGTCCCTAATAAATCTCCGATAGTACCCCGCCAACCCAAGGAAACTCCTGATCTCGGAAGGTGACTTCGGTGCCTCGCAACTCATCACTGCTTCCACCTTGGTCGGATCGACCAATATCCCTGCCTGATTAATAACATGTCCAAGAAATTGGACCTCCCGCAACCAGAAGTCACATTTGGAGAATTTTGCATATAGCTTCTCCGACCTCAGTACTTCAAGGACCTCCCTCAAATGTCCCTCATGCTGCTCTCTAGTTCGCGAATATACTAGGATGTCATCGATAAATACAATCACAGACCGATCCAGCATCGGCCTGCATACCCTGTTCATGAGGTCCATGAACACTGCCGGGGCATTGGTGAGCCCGAAAGGCATCACCACGAACTCGTAATGCCCATACCGCGTCCTGAATGTTGTCTTCTGGACGTCTTCATCCCGCACTCTTACCTGATGGTACCCTGATCTCAGATCGATCTTGGAAAACCAAGATGCCCCTTGCAACTGATCGAATAGATCATCGATCCTCGGTAACGGATAGCGGTTCTTGACCGTCACCTTGTTCAACTCCCGGTAATCAATACACATCCGGTGTGAACCATCCTTCTTCTTGACGAATAGAATCGGTGCTCCCCACGGCGAGCTACTCGGCCGAATAAATCCCTTCCCCAGCAACTCCTGGAGTTGCAAGGACAACTCTTGCATCTCTGGAGGTGCAAGACGATAAGGCACCTTCGCAATAGGCGCAGCCCCCGGAACCAGATCGATACCAAACTCTACTTGCCTCGCAGGAGGTACTCCCGGCAAATCCTCGGGAAAAACATCTGGAAACTCACGCACCACTGGAACCTCCTCCACTGCCCTCGGTCTCTCGGAAGCCTCCCGCGTATCCATCACGTACGCCACAAAACCTTTACATCTCTGCTGTAGACATTGCCTCGCCCTAGCGGCCGAACAAAAAGCTAATCCCGAACGGGTACCCTCGCCGTACACCGTAAGAACTCCCCCACTAGGGTCTCGTATAGTCACCAGCTGGCGCTCACAGTCGATGACGACGCTGAATCGGCTCAACCAGTCCATGCCCACGATGACACAGACATCACCCATCACAATAGGAATTAGGTCAATCGGGAACGCAACCCCAAAAATCTCTAGCACGCATCCCCGAAGAACCTCCGTAGCACAAACCACCCTCTCGGCCGCTATAGAAACGCTCAGAGGCCGGCTTAACGGCTCACGACTAATGCTGATATGCTGACTAAAAGCTAAAGATACAAAGGATCTACTCGCACCCGAATCAAATAACACAAGAGCAGGCATAGAGTTCACAATAAAAGTACCTACACATATATTAACATAAGCATAACATTTCAAATTTAAATAAATACGCGAATTATAGTATACCTGCCACAACATCGGGTGCAGCGCGGACCTCCTCCGCAGTCAGCTGAAAGGCTCTCCCGCGAGCCCTCGGGGCCTCGACCTTCGCCGGTCATGTCTCGGTAGTCCTGGTAGTAGGTGTAGATCCCTGACGAAGCTGCGGGCACTCGGCCTTCCGATGGCCTATCTGGTTGCAATGAAAGCAAACCATAAACCCCTTAGGACAATCCCTGGCAATGTGTCCTTCCTTGCCACACTTGTAGCAACCACCCGCTCTACACGCCCCCTCATGACTCTTGCCGCACTTTCCGCAAGTGCGGCCCTTCGAACCTCCCGTCCTCGAATCAGCGGACTTGAACCGCTTGGCTGCTGGCTGAGACTGAGTCGGTCGCCGGTCCACCTGCCGAGACTCGGCCTCCTCCCTGGCCTGGGTCTCCAACTCGATCTCGCGCTTCCTGGCATTCGCCTGAAGCTCAGTGAAAGTACGATAGGTGGAGTTTGACACAAACTCCCGGATATCCCTACTCAACACGCCCAAGTACCGGCTCATCCGTGACTGCTCTGTAGACACCAACTCGGGGCAGAACATCGCCCTCTCATGAAACTTCCGTGTAACCACCGCAACGGAATCAGTACCCTGCTTAAGGGTCAAGAACTCCTGGATCAATCGTTCCCTCTCCACTGGGGGAACGTACTCGTCCCTGAACATCTCAGTAAACCTCTCCCATGTCACCGCTGAAATCTCCGCCTGAGTGAAGTTCGCCGTCACGAACTTCCACCAATCCTTCGCTCCCAGACGGAGCTGGTTCAAAGCGAACCGTACCCTCAGGTGCTCCAGGCATGAACAAGTGTAGAAGCACCCCTCAATATCGGCGATCCACCTCATTGCAGCAATCGGATCCTGCGTCCCATCGAACTCAGGGGGTTTCGTGTTGCTGAATTCCCAGAATAGCAACGAATCACCCCCTTGCGGCCTAGCAGCGGCCACAGCTGCGGTAGCGGCAGCGACTGCAGCTTCAGTCAGTGCGGCGTACCGCTCCTCAAACTCCTCCATCAGGGTGGTCTTAATGGACCCAAACATCTCCGGGATCTCAGCCCGAACCGCCGCAGCTACCTCCTCCTGAATCATCTGACGAATTTCCTCGTCACTCATACTGCTCGAACTCGCTCCGTGGCGTGTCGTAACCATGATGTCTCTGAAATACAACATAAAATTATCAGAGACTCCATCAAGTACAATTGTACTCGATAACGCAACCCTACTCAGTCTCCGATATCTAGGGATTCTTACTTGGGTCTTCCACCGACCCGGTGTCTTCGGTAGTACGGGCCCAATACCACCGACCACACCGTGTCAGTATTCATCCCAAATCTTCCTCCCCAAACCCCGAATAGTGAGTACTCTACTTCTCGTATGCACTATCTACCTGCACGCTACCGAATATCTCATACAAGCAACCTCCCTAGACTAAGGAATCACAAAACAGGCCATTCTAGTCCTATCATGTATACCTAGTCTTCTAGCATGCATAACAATTCATAATTCAGTGCTTAACATAACATTGTAAGGTATTCTGGGGATCTTTACCGTTCGGGCGCTGGCTGATCGTACACACTGCGTCTTTCTTGTTTACCACTTTACCATTTATAAAAGTTTATGTATTTATTATTTTTAAAAGATTTTTCCTCAAATCCCCGGTTTGAGTTCAGTTACACCCGAAGGTACACCCGAATCCCTCAAACCAAGGCTCTAATACCAATTGTAACAACGCAAATTTTCAAATAAAATTTTCATTTAAAATAAAGTGGTTTTATTCAACCAATCATACTTATTTCATGTTCATATCAAATACAAATATAAAATCCCCAAGATCTCAAATAGCAGCAGTGTGTATGTATCATGTCGGCGCCTTCCCACGGTCCTCGCTAGTACCTGAAAACACATACATAACAACTTGTAAGCATAAATGCTTAGTGAGTTCCCCAGTATACCACTTACACATATACGCCTTTCCAGGCCCGGACCTTCCGGTCCACAGTACAATGCCTTCCGGCCCATATGATAATCGCCTTCCGGCCCATAAGATAATTGCCTTCCGGCCCATAAGATAATTGCCTTCCGGCCCATAAGATAATTGCCTTCCGGCCCATAAACATATATAACACATAATACATTTACTCTAACACATATATCACATATATCATACATCATACCTGACCTTCCTGTCACATAATACATTGCCTTCCGGCCCATAGAAACATACATAGCATGCATAGCAACTATTCCTTTCAATTATAGCATATATATAACACATAACATATCCGACCTTCCGGTCACACAGTCAAACCCTTCCGGGTACAGTATAGTGAGAAGACTCACCTCGTGGTAATGTAAGCTATCAACTCTTGAAACTACTCGCACTCGATCCGCCGATCTGCAGACTCCCTATAATACCATATACCCTTATTAATACTCTTATCATTCAAGACAACTGACCCTAAGAATTTACATGCAGGTCAACTCTGGTCAACGGTCAACTTGACCGGAATCGTCGAGTGCAAAGGCAACTCGGCGAGTCTAGACGTCCTCCCCAAATTTCCCTGTTGTTCCCCTTCTACTCGTCGAGTATCCCTCTTGACTCGACAAGGTCCTCGTGGAAGAATCGCGGGGCCACCCCGACTCCACTCGCCGAGTCTGAAGAACAACTTGGCGAGTCCCAGTGAATCTTCAAGCTACTCGCCGAGTCTGCTCATCCGACTCGGCGAGTCCATGCCATGCAGTCGATCAACTGCTTCCTGAAACACGTATGGTCCCGAAATACACACTCATGGGACTATCTAGACCTCTAAACATCCTATTACTGGGGTATAAACACTTGGGTAACAACATAATAATCCCTCTAATCATCAAATGGGTTCTATAAACCCTAACTTCATATACACATCAATCACAGAAGAACGAAATCCGAGATATTACCTGATTGATGCACTTTCTGTGTCCCCAATCCTCAGAACGTGATTCTCTTGCTGTTCCTTTAGCTAAACCTTCCTCTTCCTTGCACACAACTCTTCCCAAACCAACAATGGTCTTCAATCCTTGTTCCAGATGCACACAATCGTTCTAGGGTTCTTCTCAGTAAGCAAAAACGAACAATGACGGCCTAAGAGGCATTATAAACGATCCAAAACCAAACGGCTAGGGTTTCTGCTGAACAACGTCGACTCGCCGAGTCCCTAATGGACTCGTCGAGTCCAGTCGCGAATTTGCGACCAAGTCTGTGGTCCTACTCGGCGAGTCAGGCACCAACTCGCCGAGTCCCTTCCTAAAATGTCCCCAAAAATAGTTTTAAAAACAATACCTGAAATTCCGGGCTGTTACACGCTATCATGATATGCTCCGGGCTGATATTCGGGAGCACGTTAGTTTTTCAGCTTGCCCTACCTTGGACTCCATGATTTTCAGGGCGAAGGAGAGGGAGATACATTTGGAGCACATCCAGAAATGGAAGGCGGAAAAGGGACAGTCAGGGGGGGCTTCGGGGAAGAAGCCCAAGGGATCAGATGTGGGGCCGAAAGGCCAACAGGGACGGGGCCGTTGCTGGAAATGCGGCAAGACGCACGAGGGGGCGTGCAGGTCGGGATCATCAGGCTGCTATAAGTGCGGCAAGCCTGGGCACTTTAGCAGAGATTGCACTGCTCCAGCAGCAGTTATTCAGACGTCTGAGTTGCTGTGCTTCCACTGCAACCAGAGGGGCCACAAGAAGGCCAATTGCCCCCAGTTGACAGTTCCAGGGCCGGTAAAGGCACCAGCTCCAGCGACCCTGCGGATCACGGATGGCCGGCAGGGCAAGGCAGAGACTCCAGTGGTGAGGAGCCGGACATTTCAGTTGACCGCAGACGAGGCACGTGCTGCACCCGATGTGGTGACGGGTATGATTCGTTCCTTCTCATTCATTTTTATGATGTTATGATATTGATATGTTCTCGGTTTATATATATATATATGTGTGTGTGTGTGTGTATGTGTGTGTGTTAGGATCGTTCCATGTGAACGGTATCCCAGTCCAGGTGTTGTTCGACTCGAGTGCTACCCGATTGTTTGTTTCCATTGCGCTTAGAAAGAAGTTCACTGAGTCTTCAGGCATGTTGGATTGCCCTTTAGAGGTAGAGATTGCCGATGATCGATCGGTGCGAGCATCAGCAGTGTTTAAGGATTGTGTTTTGAGGTTATTTGAGGAGCGTTATCTGGTGGACTTGGTTCCCATTCCGTTGCGTGGGAACAAGGTGATTATATGCATGGATTGGTTGAGCCCCAATGGGGCGGTGATAGATTGCGCACAACAGCTAGTGCGGGTCAGGACCCCAAGTGGGGGAGAGTTAGTGATTCATGGCAAGAGGCCACAGTGTGGACCTTCAGTCTGTCCAGCAGTGAGGGCTAGACGATACCTTCAGTAGGGATGCGCAGGTTATGTCGCGTATGTGATGGATACCCGGGAGGCGGGTAAGGTGACGGTGAGCGAGGTTCCAGTGGTGCGAGATTTCGCAGATGTTTTTCCAGAGGAGCTTCCTGGGATACCTCTGGAGTGACAGGTGGAGTTCAGGATTGACCTCGTTCCTGGTGCGGCTCCAATAGCCAAGGCACCGTATCAGTTGGCTCCTCCTGAGATGCAGGAGTTGTCTACGTAGCTACAGGAGCTGTTAGACAAGGGATTCATTCGACCGAGTAGTTCACCCAGGGGAGCCCCGATTCTGTTCGTGAAAAAGAAGGACGGGTTGCATCGGATGTGTATAGATTACCGGGAGCTGAACAAGGTAACGGTGAAGAACTGATACCCACTCCCGAGGATTGATGATCTCTTTGACCAGCTTCAGGGAGCGTCTTGGTTTTCCAAGATCGATTTGCGTTTGGGTTATCATCAGATGAGGGTCAGAGAGGAGGATGCGCAGAAGACCGCGTTTCAGACGCGCTATGGCCATTATGAGTTCGTGGTGATGCCGTTTGGGCTCACCAATGCTCCTGCCGCGTTTATGGACCTCATGAACCGCGTATGCAGACCGATGCTGGATCGGTCTGTGATAGTTTTCATTGACGACATCTTGGTTTATTTTAAGACACAGGAGGAGCACGAGGAGCATCTGAGAGAGGTTTTGGAGACCCTGAGGAGGGAGAGCTTGTAAGACAAGTTCTCCAAGTGCGAGTTTTGGTTGCACGAGGTGCAATTTCTCGGACACCTTTTCAACCAGAACGGGATTCTAGTCGACCTGGCCAAGGTCGAGGCGGTGATGAGATGGGAGGTTCCTAAGTCTCCATCCGAGATTCGAAGTTTCCTAGGATTAGCAGGCTACTATCGGAGATTCATTCAGGATTTCTCCAAGATAGTCGTACCCCTGACGCGGCTGACGAAGAAAGCCGTGGTCTTTCGGTGGGGACCCGAGCAGCAGGCTGCGTTTGAGACGCTGAGACAGAGATTGCACGAGGCGCCAATCTTAGCCCTGCCCGAGGGCGTAGAGAATTTTGTGGTATATTGTGATGCGTCGATCTCAGGCCTGGGCGCAGTATTGATTCAGAGGGGGCATGTCATTGCTTATGCCTCGAGGCAGCTGAAGCCTCACGAGGCGAACTACCCAACGCATGATTTGGAGTTGGGGGCGGTTGTTTTTGCTCTCAAGATTTGGCGGCATTACCTCTATGGGGTTCGTTGTACCATCTACACAGACCACAAGAGTTTGAGGTACCTCATGGATCAGTCGAATCTGAACATGAGGCAGCGTCGGTGGTTGGACGTGGTAAAGGATTATGATTGCGAGATCCTTTACCACCCGGGGAAGGCCAATGTGGTGGCCGATGCGCTTAGCCGCAAGGCGGTGCCAATCAGGGATGTTTGCATGAGGATGACCATGGTGAATCCTCTGTTGGAGCAGATTCGAGAGGCCTAACGGGAGGCTATGAAGGAGGAGCATCGGAAGAGTGAGCGAATGGTGGGTCAAGTCACCTCTTTCGATTATGATAGCCGAGGGCTATTGACACTACACCGAAGGGTGTGGGTGCCGTATCACGGAGGCGTGCTCCAGATCTTGATGGAGGAGACGCATAAATCCCGATTATCTATTCATCCAAGGGCGATGAAGATGTATAGGGATCTTCGTCTAGATTATTGGTGGCCCTGCATGAAGCGGGATGTGGCTTGGTACGTCGAGCGGTGCTTGACATGCAGGAAGGTCAAGGCCGAACATCAGAGACCGCATGGAAAGATCCAGCCGTTGGACATCCCGTTGTTGAAATGGGAAGATATCACGATGGATTTTATCACGAAGCCTCCCAGAACCGCGCGTGGAGTAGATTCGATTTGGGTCATCGTGGATCGATTGACCAAGAGTGCTCATATTATTCCGATTCAGGAGAGTATTTCGGCCGAGAAATTGGCCGACATCTATATTAGGGAGATTGTGGCGCGGCATGGGGTGCCAGTATCTGTTATCTCGGACAGGGATGTGTGTTTTACTTCCAGGTTTTGGAAGAGGTTTCATGACGATTTGGGTACTCGTTTGCATTTTAGCACCGCCTTTCACCCGCTGACAGATGATCAGAGTGAGCGGACCATCCAGACTCTGAACGATATGTTGCGGGCGTGCGTGCTAGACTTTGGTGGTTGCTGGGATACGTATCTACCCTTGGCTGAGTTCTCGTACAAAAACAACTACCACGCGAGTATCAACCACCCTCCATTCGAGATGTTGTACGGACGGAGGTGCAGGACCCCGATATGCTGGGGAGAGGTTGGCCAGAGAGTTATGGGGAGCACCGAAGTGGTGCTCAAGACTACCGATAGGATTCAGCAGGTTCGGAGTAGGCTGCAGACTGTGCAGAGTCGGAAGAAAAGTTACACCGACAAGCGTCGATCAGACCTGGAGTTCCAGGTCGGGGATATGGTTCTCCTAAAGGTGTCGCCTTGGAAAGGCGTCATTCGATTCAGGAAGCGGGGCAAGTTGGGCCCGAGATTCATTGGCCCGTTCAGGGTTGTAGCCCGGGTGGGCAAGGTGGCATATAGGCTGGATCTGCCAGCCGAGCTCAGCCAGATCCACAGCACCTTCCATGTCTCCCAGCTGCGGAAGTGTCTCGTGGATGATTCAGCGGTGGTACCATTAAAGAATATACATGTTGATGACAACCTGAATTACATTGAGCGCCCAGTCGCAATCCTCAACCGGAAGTCGAAGGATCTGAGGAACAAGAGGGTGGAGTTAGTGAAGGTGCAGTGGCAGCACCGAAAAGGGTCCGAGTGGACTTGGGAGCCGGTGGAAGAAATGATGGAGCATTACCCCGAGCTGTTTCAGGATCGAGCAGCAGACTTCGAGGGCGAAGTCTAAAATAAGTGGGGGAGATTGTAGCACCTGGTTCCTGGTATGTATTCTTGATTATTAACTCTCCTTATGTATTGCAGTTTAATCTTGGACTCGGCGAGTTGATGGACTAACTCGCCGACTAAAAGCAGGAATAGACACGGGATCAACTCTGTCTTCTCGGCGAGTAGGCCCGTGGGACTCGACGAGTAGACCTTGTCTGGACTAAAACCCTAACCCGGGTGTTTGAACCCTATTTAAACGATCTAACCCAGCCTCTATTTCCCCTAGCACTCCCAGAGGTCTGTAGAACGAAACCCTATCCCCCTTTGTGTCCTTATGGGTGATTTTTAACATTGTGAAGGTGGTTTGGAGCTTGGGAGAAGAAGGTGAAGGTTGAAGAGTGCAAGAAGGGAAGAGGATCCGGAATCTACTCTGTGAAGGGCTTCTATTCAGGTAGAAAAGTTCCTACCTTGATCTTTAGTTCATTGAACCCCCTTCTTGTCCCTAAAAAGAGGTTTTAATCCCTAAGAACCTAAATCTCTATGTGTTTATGGTTAATGTTCTGCAAGGACTTTAGATTTGGACCTTTAGGACATCCTAGTAGCATAAAGTCTATGTGGTTGAGGTGATTGAGGTCCCTATTGAGTGTAGGACCTCTTAAAAAGCTTGGAAGTGCATGTTTGAGCTCATAGGGCCGTGCATGCACGTAAAGTTTGCAACTTTACGTGGTAAACATGCCCTAGGACCTTAGATCTATGGTTTTGAAGCATTGCATGTCTCAGATGTGGCCTACTTGGGAAATGGGTCGAGGAACTCGGCGAGTCATAAAGTGGAACTCGACGAGTTCTATGAAGATGGTCTTAGACTCGGCGAGTTGGATGAACAACTCGGCTTGTCCTATGAAGATTTCCTGGAGCTCGCTGAGTTGTTCTTCAAACTCGGCGAGTCATATGAAGTTTCGCAGAGCAAGAGGGGTTTAAGCGTTGAAGGGTCAACCCTTCGTAACCGCACGCGGAATTAACCGCGTAGCGAAGTCCCCAAAACCCCAAACCCTCGTATGGGGTGTTCTAGTGGGGATTGGAAGCGAGTAGGGGATCCGCTCGAGGAACTCGGCGAGTTGCTCGCGGACTCTGCGAGTCGGTACTCGAGTTGGCCCCATAGTCCCGAGTGGTGAGTCAAGGGTGACTCAATGAGTGGGGAGAGGGACTTGGTGAGTCGGACCGGATTAGTAAGGGAAGGACTCGGCGAGTTGCTCGCGGACTCGGCGAGTCCAATCAACTGGAAGTTGACTTTGACTTGGATTTCGACTTTGTCAAGGGTAAAAGGGTCATTTTACCCTAAGTACATCTAGCAGTGTTTGACTGATCGTTTTGTGGGAATTATAGCCGGAGGGCATCCGCAGCAGTAGACAGTCAGTTTCCGATCAGATCAGCAGCTACTTTGAGGTGAGTTACCTTCCAGTAGCGGTGGGTCTACGGCCACAATGTCGGTGCACCAGTAGGAGTGTATGTAGATGATTGTCTCTGTGATATTCATCTAAGGGATTACTACTACCTGTGTTGTATTTATGTGCTAGTGACAGTAGGGGGAGATAGTCCCCAAGATATCCGGTTGGTAGGGCTGAAGGGGTAGTCATACCCAGCCATGTTAGATAGATTCTGATATTGTGATACATGTTATGTGGTAGTAGTAGAGGGGAGAAATAGTTTCCCTAGTATCCGGTCGAGAGGACCGAAGGGGAGGCCAGCACCCAGATATGCTAGGCAGTATCCAGTCGAGAGGACCGAAGGGGAGGCCAGCACCCAGATATGCTAGGCAATATCCGGTTGAGAGGACCAAAGGGGTAGGTCGGGTACCCAGATATGCCTGACAATTTATGTATGTTATGTGATTATATGGTATGTGATACAATGGGGGAACTCACTAAACTTTGTGCTTACAGTTTTCAGTTTTGGTTTCAGGTACCTCTTCAGCTAAGGGAAAGGAGCCGGCGCGGTAGCAGTATATCACACACACTCTTGTTTCCGCAGTTATGAGTTTATTTTGGGATTAATACTCTGATATTTTGGTTGTTTACATGTTGTGGATTACAAATTTGAGTTTTCGATGTGAAATGGTTTAATTAAACAATGTTTTAATTATTAGTGTTTTCTAAGTAAAGTTTTAAAAACGAAAATTCTGGACGTGAAAATTGGGTCGTTACAAAGATAACGTTTTTGTAAATAAGTAGAAAAAAGAAGAAGGAATGGTATCTTAATTAGTTTAATTAGGAATATTATAGGAAATAAAAGTATACTTAAATAAATTCTTAATTATAAAATTTGATCAAAGAAATTTTCACCTCTCTTTCTTTCTCTCTCTCTCTCTCTCTCTCTCTCTCTCTCTCTCTCTCTCCTCCCCTATTTTTTCTCTCGCTCAAAGCTATAATGCATACTTTGACGACTCACCTCCGTTGAATCGCTTCCAACTGGATTCTAGTTCTCACCTTTTGTTTTGATTTTAATTCTCCTGTTGATCTCCTTCCTTCAACTCGATCAAGTTTGGTGAAATCACAAACACATCAATTTAGATTGTTGAAATCGCCATCGGTTAGAGCGATCAAATGCAACCATAAATCATCCGAGGTTCGTCATTTAATCTAGATCTAGAATCTAATGCCTCATGTCGATCGTCTTTTAATCATGTTTCATGAAGCGATTTTGAAAACGTTGATGTTTATGGCAATCATTATTTCAGATATTCTGTTTTTCGGACCAACGAAGATCACAACACCTTCCTATATTTATAGACTTCATATAACCATCATATCTAGTTTAGTATATTCAATAAGCTTGATTAATTTACATATTCAGCTTCAATCCTACGATCTAAGTCTTGCCAAATTGTTGCCTAACTGTAACCTATAAGTTTTCTAAATTTTTTTTTTGCTTTGATTTATCTTATCATTATGAAAAAAAAATGTGAGGTCGACCAAAAGCACAATATATATATTTTCTTCAAATTTAGTATCAATATTTTATTGAATTTACATTATGCTATGTTGATTGACGGCTTATTTCATTCATTGTGTTTTCTAGTTTAGAATTTGCTTTAGTATATAATTATTTGATGAATTTAATGTTGAGTGAGGGCTTCATATATTGACGAACATAAAATCAATTTGTTTAAAGATTAAAAAAGGAGTTTGATTGTTATTTGTTAATCATAAAGTTTTATTAAAAATATCAGCATAAGGAGTTATCAATTTTTTTTAATAAATGGATGCTCTGTTCTTTATCAATTAATTTATGAATAGATGCTACTGATTGATTTATTCATGATATTATGGATAGTCACATATTTCAATTTGATTTTATTCCTGATATTATGAATACTCTTAGTTGTGAAGATTAGTACTTTAGGCTAATCGATAATAAATTTCTTTTCACTAATGATTGTATATGCATTTGGTGGTGGATGACCTTTTAGCGTTTTCCACAAGTTCAGATGGTTAAATCTTGGCACCTTACATGAATCAAGATTCTTGACAATGGCACCTAAACATGCTTTTGGTTCAAACAATCTCCAATAATTAGCAATTTCCACTCCGAACTCCAGCATGAACTACGAAATTGAAGCCATCTCTTTGATGGAGGTTTGTTTAGTAACTTCAAATCACACTTTTCATCTTAATATTTAGTTTTTTATTAAATTCTGATTAACATAAGTTCATTCAAGGAACAAAGTATGTTGCTTTGTTTATAACAAAGTGCTTTGATATTTCTTGTGTTTATACTGTATAGAGAAGCTAGGTTTTTTGGTTTTTTTTTTGTCATCTAATAGCAAAGTAAAACAAAAAAAGTGTTTTATGGTTTGTGTGACCTGCAGAAAGTTTTACTTTTTTTGTGTTTATAACAAAGTGATTGTATAAATAAGGGAAAATGATTCTTGAGGGTAATTAACTTTTGCGTTTGTACTCATTTGGTCCCTTTCCTTTTTTGTATTCAATATACCATCGAACGTGTTGTTTGTGTTCACCATAACCCTTTTGACCGACTTTTGACATGTGATAGTCGGTCAAAGGGTTATGGTGAACACAAACAACAAGTTCAATGATATATTGAGTGCAAAAAAAGGAAAGGGACCAAATGAGAACAAACTCAACAGTTGGTTACCCTCCTGAGTCATTTTCTATTTACTCATTTACAACAAATCCCACGTAATATCCTACTGATGTTAATGACTTTATGAGATTCATTCTTGTTTCTCTTCAAAACATAACCCACGAAAGAACACAATTCATACATGTACAACTTTGTAATGCACTTGAATATTTATTAGGGGAATCTTTACTAAGCACGCGCATTTCATGACTACATTTACATTTCCAATCGAATGATTTATCGTATCATGGATTTTAGATAAGTCTACAAACGAGTGGAATCACAAGTGTTGTGATTTTTGAGTTTACTTAGCTTTAAGATTGAATTCATGGGATGAGATACAACATCGATATGTACAATATCATGCTGCTTTTGCAGACACATCACCATAATATACCTTGAGGTAAACATTTATGCTGGTAAATATACCTCTCATACACAATCATATCTTTTTGAAGAGAGGTGTTGATAGCTAACCATAGTAAGCATAACATAGACCATGTTTTATCGAAGTTACCCCTCTGAAACGCTCTTCATATACGTTATAGCCAAACAAGGTTGTAGTCTTTGATAATTTGGCAACTTTAATTTCATTTAACTTTTCGGGGAAAATGACTCAGGAGGGTAACCAACTGTTGAGTTTGTTCTTATTTGGTCCCTTTCCTTTTTTTTTTGTACTCAATATACCATCGAACTTGTTGTTTATGTTCACCATAACCCTTTGACCGGCTATCATAGGTCAAAAGCCGGTCAAAAGGGTTATGGTGAACACAAACAACAAGTTCAATGGTAAATTGAATACAAAAAAAGGATCAAATGAGTACAAAAGCAAAAATTAATTACCCTTAAGAGTCATTTTCCCGTATAAATAATAGAAACAAGTTTTTTTTTTTTTTTTTTTTTTTTTTTTTTCTGGTTTGTAATTCACATATGAATTATAACTCTCTCTTGAAATGCTATTTGTAACACCCATTTATTTATTAGTTAAATAAATAAAATAATGAATGAATAGAAGCCCTAAAATAAATAATTATATATCAATGGTTGGTCTCAAAGAGCTAATTGTTACAATTTTAGAAGTCAGAGGTTAAAAGTGTGAGTTTCGGACTCAGTTTATAATTATTTATAAAGTCAGCGGCTCCGTGGTAATTATCTGGATTTAATTTAAAAGAAAATGAGGTGGAATGGTTGATTATGTCATAATTAAGATATTGGGGGCTGTTTGGTCATTTATGGTAACTTCTAGGACTTGAATTGTTATGAATCTTGAATGTTGGGGACTGTTTTGTAAATTACAACCTTGAAGTGGGAAAGATTGCATGGGGAAGGACTAAATGTGTTAAGTAAGCATAAGTTGAAAGGAATATGGGACTTAAACCCGTCATTCCCTTCCCTCCCGTTTTCCTCTAAACACGCCTAACCCTAATGCTTCACTAGCTGCCACCATGGGAGACCTTCCAGCTGCCATCGATCTCCTTGCCGGCAAAGCCAAGGGGTTGGGAGCCCGAGCCGACCACTACAACTCTGTTGCTGGTGACACCGTGAACGACCAAGAGGGATATCGAGATTGAAGTTGGAGCTGTGAACGACGAAGCGAAGGATGCGAGCAACCATAATCCCCTGGTAAGATCAGCCTCATCTTGTATTTTCGTTTCCTTCGAGCTGTTTGACATCATACGCGCCGCCGTTGCCACCATGTCGCGTCGCCGCCACTGCCATGTTCGTGTTCCTCTTGATTTCGAGTGCGCTGTTGCTTCAAGTCCGAGTAGTGTGCGTTATTTCATGGGTATGTAGTCGAGTGTTCATGTAGTTGTTGTACTGTGAGGAGTATTGGAGCGATCTTAGTCAGAAAACCCACTGCCACAACCTCAAGGTGGTGGCTGCTGCCGTTTTTGTCACCATCGGCCACCATAGGGTGGTTGTGTGTGTGTGTGTGTGTGTGTGTTTATTCTGTTTTGTGTGTTTATTTTTTGGGTTGTAATTGTAATTTGGAAATGAAATAATAAAAGAAATTGGAAACCACCACCTTAGGGTGGTGGTTGCTGCCACCGGCCGCCGTGTCGGGTTGCTGTGTGCTTGTCTTGTGAGTTGACTCGGTTGGGGATGCTTGAAACCCTAATGGGCCTTGTTAGCCTAATGGGCCCAATGAAGCCAAATGGGCTTAATGAAAACCCTAATGAGTCTAATGGACACTAACTGACCCAATAAAACCCTAATGGGCTTGATGACATTCTAGTGGGCTTGATAGGCCCAATAAAGCCATAAATAACCTAAAAGTCCAACAAATTAGTAAATGGGCTAGTATATGGGTTGGAAACCCTAATTAGGGTTTTCAATAAAACCCTAGTTTGGGGAATTAGTCGGGACACACGGGAATTACTTAATAACTTGAAATATTAAATAATAAACACTAGCAAGATTAATCTAAGCAATATTGGACTTAATGGATTAAGTCCTTAGAGGAATCATTCCTTAATGGGTTAAGTAGGGAACTTAACCCCAATCATCATTTTACGTGAAACCCTAATTTCACTTGGGCTTTGTGTTGGGCTTTTCCTTTGGGCTTTGGTAATTGGATTATTAATGGGCCATCCAAGAATAATTAATGGACAAGAATATGTTGATGGGCTTAGGGTAAGGCCCATATGATGGTGTGGGCCCAATTTGGAAAATTGGGCCATGGATGGACCATATTTTGGGCCTTGATGATTATATGATGTTGGGCCTTAGAACAAGACAATGTAAAAGCTTAGGCCCAATTTAGAAAATTAGGCCATATGTTGGGCTTTGATTCCCAATTGACATTGGGCCTGTGGATTGGGCCTTGGGCTTATATAAGGCTAGCTCTGGGGTAATATAGTAATTATCCAAAGTAGGTACTTATGGTTATGTAGTGGAGCCCAATTATTAATTGGGTATTGTTTGATGTTGACAGTTCGGGAATCTATCATCCAGTAGTTGGGGTTGAGTCTGCGGGATTTCATCAGTGTGGGATTAAGTCTGCAGGACTTTAGCAGTGCCATGTGAGTCTTTTCACCATACCCATGGGTCTACGACACCAAGTCCGGCCCATTATGTGTTTATGATATATGTGTAATTACTCTGTGTCTTGATATGTATTGTGATCGTATGTTTTGCATGAAGACCTCGGGGGGAGCCTGTGGCCTTGGGTGTAAGACCATGTGGGGTAGCCCATGGCAGTCCAAGTAAAGACCATGTGGGGTACCCATGGCCTTGGGTGTAAGAGCATGTGGGGTAGCCCATGGCAGTCTAAGTAAAGACCATGTGGGGTAGCCCATGGCAGTCCAAGTAAAGACCATGTGGGGTAGCCCATGGTATTAGATGTAAGACCATGTGGGGTAGCCCATGGCAGTCCTAGGTGAAGACCATGTGGGGAAGCCCATGGCATTCTTACAGGTTTTTGTATGCATGACTTATATGTTATATGTAGCTTTTATAGCTAGCAGGATATGTGATACAGGTAGCTTTTATAGCTAACATGATATGTGATGTGGATTGTGTGTAATGTATTCTTTGGGAAACTCACTAAGCTTCGTGCTTACAGGTTTTGTTTATGGTTTCAGGTACTTCATTTTCAAAGGAAAGGAGCCGGCTCGATCGCAGCGCATCACACTATGCTTTCCGCACATGAGATCTTTGGGATTACACTCTGATATTATTTTATGATGACATGCTTGATTATTCACACTGGTTTGACATAAGATATTATTATGCCTGTTTTATTATACTGTTGGTTTTGTAATAACTTAATTAAAATGAAAATTTTGGCCTGTATTTTTGGGATGTTACACTATTAAGTTATACTATCTCTTGAAATGTTAATTGTGCATTGAACATAAATAAACTAGGATTGTTGTGATTCTTTCTTCATTTTTGTTTCTTTCCTAATATGACATGTACCAATTACCAGATGAGCATGTTTAAAGGTGGATCAATATTATCTAAATGTGTCATGATGACGGAGAGGTAAGGTAACTAAACTATATACTAGTGATAGTAACTCTCTTGTTTCTAGCAAAGTCATTGAAATCAATGAACAACTCAACATCTATTAAATTATTAGGTTGGCTGACATTTTACAACCAGACAATGGATTGGAGTGAAAATGACATGTTCATGGATTGGGGTATCATTCTAGAACTAAGTAGGAAGTATCGAGGATGCAACAATTGTACACTATAATGGAGTAATGAAACCATGGTTAGCATTGGCTTTGAAAAATATAAAATCTATTGGATGAAACATTTCAAATACGATCATCCATATATGCAACCGTGCAACGTAGAATAGCTTCATATATTTCATATTGTAATTCACTTGTGATTCACATATGAATTACATGTGATTCACATTTAATCACATATGAATTACATGTGATTCACATGTAAATTACACATGAATTACATGTGATTCACATGTAAATCACATATGAATCAGATGTGATACACTTGTAAATCACATGTATTTCACATATTAATTACATATAAGTCACATGTAAAAAACATATAATTTATATGTAAATTACATGTGATTCACATGTAAATCACATGTAATTCACATATGAATCACATGTAATTCATATACATGTAATTCACATACAAATTACATGTGATTCACATGTAAATCACATGTAATTCACATATGAATTGCATATGATTCACATGTAAATCACAAATAAATCATATGTGAGTCATATGTAATTCACATATGTATTTTTGCGAGTGTTTTTCCATCAATCATTTTTTTTAATTTTTTTGTAGATTTGGAAGAAATTTGGTGAATATTGAAGAGGTGACAAATGATAAATTGAAGAAAATATGGAAATATTGACACGAAGATATGAAAACTCTTTGAAATTTTGTAGGTTCTTTTTTATATTTTATATTGTATCGAATAAAATAATTATTCTATTATGTTTATAGATTAGTAAGTAAATTGAGTTTTCTTATGATTTATTACAAATATTATAGTATATGAAATGTGCATATATGCATTTGTAAAAATTAAATGTACCAAAAATGTTGATTTTTTGGTTAAAAAATTATAGTATTTTTTAAATATTCCAGTTTTTTTTATTGATTTTTAAATGCTTTTTAAAAAAATTGCAGTTTTAAAAAAAAAATCAATTTTTTTTTCAAAAATTCATGTTTTCTATAAAAAATTAAAAATACGCACTTTAAAAAAAACTGAAAAATACTATTTTTAAATAAACCCGAAAATTTGATTTATTATGTAATTTTTTAGACATTACAATTAATATTTACAAAAACACAAAAAAAAATTAAACATTAAATGAGATTAATAAGATTACGACCATGCTCTTAGTTTTGATCAAACGCTCCACTTTTAGTTCACGGGTACTCGGAAAACTATGAGTTCTCAACCGGTCTCATATATATATACATATATATATATATATATATATATATATATATATATATATATATATATATATATATATATACTATCTTATAAAAGAAATCTCATTATTTCTAAAAATATATTGAATATAATAATATTATTTTTTTTAAGACGTTCAAATCATTAAGCTAATAGTACAAGTAGTCATCAATAAAATAATATTAAATTTTAACCTGTGTTTTGAATACTTATATTTCTCAACAAATTCTATCTCATTCCCTGAATTTCGGATAATTCAAAATTTAAAACCATCAGAAAATACATGTTGATTCAAATATCCCTCCTGCAGATGACTCTTCTTAACAGATTTTTATTTTAATCCTTACTTGTAATTGATTTCATCATTTTTAACTTTTTTATTTTTATCTTATAAATATATTGGGTGAAGGCTTTATTATATCAGGTTTGTTCCTAAAAAGGTTTTTACTATGTTTCTTTAATGTGTTGGCTTTGCAGGTTCAAAGAACTTAACCAAGAGGGTCAGTTAGAGCATTGTATTATCATTAGTTTGTATATTTTGGCATCTTACTTTTGCAATAAAGAACGGTTAAACACAAGATTTGAAATGAGTAAGGTAGTTTGTATATTTTTCATCTTGTTTAGTCTAAAAATGAAACCTTTTTCATCATTGATCCTTATAATATCAAGTTTCATCACATGAATTTTCTGATTATGGTGATTATTATCCTTATTACAAGGTTCTATATAGATTTTGTTCAATATTTTAAGGTTTTGAGAATCTAAATCAGTATGAATATTTGAATTACATATCATCGTTGAAAATGTTTTAACATATTTTTTATTCGCTGCTCACCGCTTTGCGTGGGTAGACGGCTAGTATATATAGGGAAAAGTGAATATACGCTTAAGGGTATATAAGCTTACGTACCCAAACTCACTATACTACATCGTTTTGTATCATATATATATATATATATATATATATATATATATATATATATATATATATATATATATATATATATATATATATATATATATATATATTGTAATTGTCCAATGTTCTTATAATTCAACTTTTAACTTGATTTACTTCCAAAAATTTTATCAATTTCACATTTATATTCCTCTTACATAATTTTCATTTTCAACTATAATATATATAACCTAGTAGTTGTTCGGCAAAAAGACGTGATGTAAAAGGAAGATAATAATGAAATATCGAAAATTTTGAAAGTAAATCAAGTCAATGGTTGAAGTTTAAGAACATTATAATGAATATATTAAACAAAATGACGTATTATAATCGGTTTGGATACCTAAACTTATATACTCTTAAGGGTATATTCACTTTTCCCATATATATATATATATATATATATATATATATATATATATATATATATATATATATATATATATATATATATATATATAATAAAACTTACATGAGACAACCAACAAAATGTAAAGTAAATCAATGATGCAAACAAACATAATTTAGAGAAAATCTATGCTTGATCTAGTTGAACGAATCTATGCTTGAAAAAAATCAACAAATGACGTCCATCGGTTATAAAGAGAGCATCTTTTTGTGTTGAATGCCAAACCATTATGAGTTTTCCAACATAACCCAATCAAGCGAAAATAAATGTGTCTGAAAAAAATCTTCTTTCTCTCCTTGCAATGAAACGGGGACTTCAGAACTCCAAAAAAATCATCTATTAGTCGGTTTAAAAATGGCCAGCCTCCTCCAACTTAAGAACCAATCCCGTATATGAATCTAATTTAAAAGGAAGCCAACCCCAATATTTTCTTAATTTAAATACTCAAGATTATTACTTTTGGTATATTATTAAAATCAAGATTGAATAGTTAACTAATCATTACTTATTTAATTTTATAATAATACTAATATTACTTTTACTTAATTAACAAAAATCAACGATTTTCTTGATGATTTAGCAATAAATTTTCGTTTACACACACACACATATATATATATATATATATATATATATATATATATATATATATATATATATATATATATATATATATAGCCGGTCCAAACTTATATGTGGTCCGCGGTGAAAAGAAAAAGAAGATCCCTAAAAAACAAATATAATAAAGATTAAAAAAAATATTATTTATTTTTCGGTATAGACGTGATTAATTAGCAGTAACAAGCAAGCCAAATTATTTATTTTTTGAGTTAATTTGAGTTTGAACCAACTTTATGCCCTAAAAATCATTTAGGTAATAATTTTTTTTATATAAATATACATATATACACTACATTGTACCCGTGCAAAGTAGCAGATCTTAGTCCAAGCACAATATCCTTCCACCGAAAATCCTGAAACTCTGAACTGAAGAAGCAGATTCCCGAAACTCTGAACTGAAGAAGCAGATTCCCGAATCACCGCCGAAAATCCCGAACTATTCAAAGCAGCAAAACAATCATTAGTCCAAGCACAATATCCTTCCAAGGGTAAATTGACCATTTTACCCTTAACCCAAACTGGTCCAAGACTAAGGCCCAACACCAGAATATGAAGGGCCCAACACAAGGTAGGCTTCTCAAGTCCACTAGTGACCCTCTAATGGCCCAATTTGCTACATTGGACCCAATCCCTTAATGGGCCTCATCCTAAGCCCACAATATATTTCTTGGTCCATATAATATGATTTCTGATGGCCCACTAAGATCTAAAGACCCAAAGTCTAAGGTGCAGCCCACACCGAGGCCCAAATACTCAAGGCCCAACTGGCAGCGTTACGCGGGGTGTAACTCAACGTACGCTTAGCATACCAGCTCCGTGATGAGTACGTTGGGCATACCTGCACGTACGCTCAGCGTAGTGCTCTATTAAGTCATTTCCTCATTAAGCACTTACTACTCCATTCCAAGGGCTACAAACTCAGATCCAGGTCTTATTTCACGACTTAAACCATAAAGTCACTGACTTGGTGACTTAATATGGCTCAAACCAACTCAAACTTCCGAAATGATCTTCTACATCCAATAAGAGTACTAGATCTCATGCATGGGCTTAATAGAACCCCAAAGGTTGGAACTTTACTGCTTATGGGACTCATATGACTATAAGGGAGGCAACCCTGGTCTTAGAAACGAGCTTAACCCACCAAGACCCAAACTTGGGACCAAAAAGGTCCATAAATTTGTACTAGAGGAGATCTAAGAGATTAATCATCAAAATCAAGACTTTTTACCTTGCAGAGGTCCAAAATTAAGCACTTATCCCAGATCTACAAGCTCTAGCTTCAAAGGTCCCTCCTTGCCAACCTTCTTCTCTTTGCTTCGAAGCTTTAGTCCACTAAAATGGGTTCTCCAAGGTCAAACACACCCAACAATGGAGGTGGGACGACTATCTAGGGTTTCTGACGATAAGAGAGTGTTTATGGAGGTGAGGGTTGGAACCATTATGTTCCTTATATAGTGGCTGGCCCTAAATTTAGGGTTTTTGAATGATAGACGTACGTTGGGCGTACGTCGAGAGACCTCCATGACAAGTGCTTGAAAGGTAGAAATATTTTACTGACAAGTGCTTCACAGAGCATAGATAAGAAAGGCTATTCCTTAAACCAAAAAAGAAAAGACGAGCTAGACATCTTCTATCGGCGCCGGGTACCCCTCGGGTGAACCCTCAAGCTTGCCAGTTGATGCTCCATGTTGAGAATGTGTCGTTCATAAATTCTCTGGCAAACCCGGAGTTCTATGACTTCAGCCCGAGTCGCAGCAAGCTCTTGCTGCAGGGCCTCGTGGTATGTCGCACACCTCTCCCCTGCATTTTCAAGATGAATGGTGCGAATGGTATGCATTCTCGCATTAGCATTAACTTCTGTGATTCAGTGGAGAGTTTGTCCTGCCCTGAATTTTGTTTCGGGCAACTCTATGGATCAGGATTGGCAAGACTCTGTCTGCTGAGCCTCCTTCGCTCAGGCCATAAAATCTTCAGTCTCCATTGAATGTAATGGGCTGATTCTGCTCTTGGCTCCATGTTTCCAAGCTTTCTGCCCAAGGAGGCACCGGGCCCTCAAAAGCCGGATGAGAATTAGGATTTGGGACAGGAGCCATCGGGGGTAGGTTATTGACCTCAGGCTCGGAGTCTGAACTATCAGAGAAGCCTTCAGCCTGGTGATCATCCAAAAGGATTAGGTGGTCATCTTCTGGCTCTTCTTCATGTCATCCTGCATTGCCTTGCTTAGGGAAGTACGGGTCGTTGTGGGGATGGAATCCAGCCATGTTATCTACGCGAGAAGAGGAATAAAGAAATAATTAATAGACGTACTAACTAAATAATTATAAAATGATCATTATTAGTTACTTCAATACTTGTATAGTACATACCAATTATATGTAATCAAAACAGGATAGACCTTTGAATAAGTGACTCTAACTCCAAATCCACAAGGAACAGAGAGTTAAGCAAAGATTCACAGATTCTAAGTCTATGACATCCTAGTTACATATAACCGTAGTGTATCCGCTTAGCAATTATTGACCTACTAATAAAGACCTTTAGTTCTCAGATAAGTAATTATGGTAACACAAAATATTCCTATAGTATTTTAGGTTAATGTTCTTTTCTAATGTTATCACTGTAGTAGTGTTGGTAAGTTTTTAGACGTGTTGCCATATCAAAACCATTCTCGGGCATATGCTAATCACTTCTCGGACTATAATAGTTGATCAGGCTATGTCACTCCCAGAACTGACCATACATCCCCAAGCCTACTTGTGACATTCAACAATCGTAATACTTTTGGTTTGTCCTAGTGACACTAATTTTAGTATGAATGCATGTATGTATACTTAGTTAAATATTTTAGTATTTAAAAGTATAAATTCTTGGTCAGAGTATTTTAATCTTGTTGTGTTTATAGTTTGTATATCTTTTATGGGTTGACATGCTCAATTCACTATAAACAATGCTCTGATACCAATCTGTCACACCCCAAAACCGGAACGACGGAAACATTCGTAGGTGTAGAACGTCATGTACAGTATCACAACACAGAATAATAGTAAACAAGCAAACAACATCATCCATTGCATTAATAATGTATTTTAATACAAGTGTTCTGTATAGTTTATAATACACCAAAAACATGAATAAAAAATATAAGATGAGTCTTGAATGTGCTCCATCTTCTCAAAAGCTGGCATCGGTACCTGTCGACTGATGACCTGAGAATACAAGTTATTTTGAAAGAGTTTATCGGCTTTAACGCTAGTGAGTTCATAAGCATTTTAGTTCCATTATTGTATCAAAATGTTTGTAATATTGTTTGAAGTATAAGCTTGTAAATGTTTGTAGTAAAAGTTTGTAAATGTTTGTATCTCCTAGAAAATCCTATATTTTCTACTAATAGTAGCCTTCTACCAAGGCCCGAGTGTTTTTTAAGTTTGTTTCTCGCAAAAGTGTATAATTTTCCCAAGTGTGACTATCATTAACAAAATATAGTTTATACATTACCGTTTATGTGAGAAGATCACAAAGTGAATGCAATGGGAAAATATTATAGTACTATAGTGTTGTATTATAGTAACTACTTTTGTACTAACTACCTTCAACCGGATTTTTATCAAGGTATAATGTGATACGATTGTACCATACTATCGACTAAAAACACGACAATGAAAGACGTCAGAAGAAATGACATTTGGCACCCGAAGACCTGTAGGTCCCACTGTAGCTAGCACCAAGGTGTTGGATAGTTAATCCAATATAGATCTATACGCAAATTCACGCTCTCCCTTCAAGAGACTCTGGATACAAGTCGAGCCATGGCAGTGATGACATGCCTCGAAACAGTGGCTCACATTAATGTTATAGTATACTTGTATATGTAATGTATGTATTAGAGTATTGTTTCTCGTTATAGTATTCTTTATCTGTTTCTCATCATAATATATGTGTATAGTTTCTCATAAGATTAAGTTCTCTTAGTTTCTCATCATAGTATATGTGTATAGTTTATCATAATAGTAAGTTCTTTTAGTTTCTTATCATAGTATATGTGTATAGTTTCTCATAATAGTAAATTCTCTTAGTTTCTCATCATAGTATAGTGGTATAGTTTCTCATATAGTTTGTATTGACTCATGAATGAACTGACTCTTTGTATATTGCATTGAACTAGAAGTAATGAATAGTATTTTCCTAAACTATAACTATTATAGTTTACTAGTAGAATTATTTGTATGACTGGATGTATTGAACTGAGATAAAAATCTTTATATCTATACATATATACATAATATATAACTAAGGATCCAACGACACTCGGACAAATAACCCGGTACTCTAAGTCCACAACCAAACGAGGAATAGGAAATAAAGTGAGTTATCAGTCCTAAGTCCTTCAAACCTTACTTATATGACTATATATGCATTAGACATGGTTTTGACAATATATAAGCTTGAAAGATGTAAAAGAAAAGGTTTGGCATATAAAATTGAGTTTAATAAAGAGTTTAACATGTAGAAGATTTTGATAAATAGTTTGAAGTAGTTTGCTTGGTAAAACAGTTAAAAGCATAGTAAATCCATTTATTTGATAGTTATTAATCGCATGTGATTGGTATAATAACTATAATGTTTCAACTTGTATTCCACATATAAAAGCATTTAAAATCATTTAAAAGGTTGAGTAAGGGGTGTGAACTCACTTGTAGTTTATTAATCGCATGTGATTGATATAATAACTATAATGCTTCAACTTGTATTCCACCTATAAAAGCATTTAAAATCATTTAAAAGGTTGAGTAAGGGGTGTGAACTCACCTGTAGTGAGTAGCTTGGATGAACAGGTGGTGTAAGATGCTAGGTGTCAAGTGAAGAATTGAGCACACACACAATTCCTAGTTATCACATAATGACACATATATGTATCTAAATAGTGATTATACCACTAAGTAAGCAAGTAAAGACACCCTAGAACATGGAAAAAACTTTGATTCAAGTGTTAGAAGATCATAAGGTTGCATCTAAGGATTGTAGGGTCTTGCTTTGGAGTTTATGGTCCAAGAGTAAACTCCCCATGAGTTTACGGCCTAGGGTTTGCAGCTCTAATGGGTTTCCAGTAGTCAACCCATGGTGACTTCTACCATTTGATGTTTAAGGTCATATAAGTGTATTGGGAGTGTTCTAGACTTGGTTCCAAGGCTTAGGAAAGAGTTTATGGCAACATTGCACCCATCATTAGGGTTTACTGCCAAGGGAGATTGCCTTGGCCGTAAACTCCCTTTGCTCTTGGATTCTTGGTGTTTTCAAGTCCTTAATTCATTATCCTAACTAATAAACATGTAAAGGAGGTAAGGAATTACAATTTGAAGGCTAAAGAGTGGTGTTTTCAGCCCAAAACACTTTTGTGTTCTTGGTGTTCTTGAAGATCTAGATCAAAAGATGGAACTTGTGGATGGATTCAAGTATGAATCAAGAAGAAGTGATGTAACAACACATAGATGGAAGGGTTTACTTACATTTGTGAAGATTGGAGGAGAATCTTAAAGATCCTTGGGAGAGAATCTGATTTCTCTAGCTTGGAAGGTGAAGAATGAATGAAAAATGACTAAGTGTCATATATATACAAGGGGTTTATGACCACCTTGAGTTTACGGCCGTAAACTCAATGGTTTTGGCCGTAAACTCCTCTCTTGAGGGCTTAAGGCTGTTTGATAGTTTATAAGTTCAACTGAAACTCCCCTTCACTTATCCCTTTGATGTATTTAAGATTAAAAACACCCAAACGGACTCCAAAAGTGCTAAAAGTTAGCAGAAGCAAGTTTGACTTTGATTGAAATGTAGGGTTTGTAGAAAATAGAAATTTCGGGTTATCACACAGAATCAACAAGTAGTTGGACCTGGTTCTTGTAACTGTTAGGAGAAGATCTGGATCTAGGAGCAAATTCAAACTTTACATTCATTTTTGATAGACAAAAGGTGTGTATCACCTAACTTTTTTTTAGTACCATTTCTAAATACATTTGGGTAACTGATGTTGCATACATTGACTGTTGTTTAGGGAATAATACCAGTAATGGAGAAGGTATTCCCTAATGTAGAACACAGGTTCTGTTTGAGGCATATCCAGGAAAACATGAAGAAATAGTGGAAAGGAAAATACTTAAGTGGCCAGCTTTGGGAGTGTGGTAGAGCAACAACAATAAATCATTTTAACAGAGAAATGGATGAGTTGAAGAATATCAATGAAGAGGCACATGCTTGGGTGTGTGAGATCCCAACAAACACTTGGGCTAAATCTCACTTTAGTGGTAAGTTTCTAGAAATTTGTTGAAAAATGTTAATCTTCCCTATTGTGTGTTTACTATATGTGTAATTGTCTTCTCTGAATATCTATTATTTAGGAAGGGCACATACTGATTATTTGTTGAATAACCTTTGTGAGGTATTCAATTCTAAGCTAGATGAAGGTAGGGATAAACCTATTATCACTTTCTTAGAGTATATTAGAGAGTATCTCATGAAGAGGTTATGTGTGGTGCAAAAGGAAATAGATAAGTGTGAAAGAAGGCTAACCCCTACTGCAGCTACAATGTTTGAAAAGATTAAGACTAATACAGCTAAGTATGTAGCTAAATACAATGGGGCAGGAAAGTACCAAGTGACAAGTAGGGATGAGCAGTTTGTCCCAAATCCCGATCCCGACCGGTACCGTACCAGAACCGGTACCGAACCGTACCGAATTTAAAAATACGGGACGGTACTTGGTACTCCAAATACATGAAATTTGGGAATCGGTACCGTGGGTACCGGTACTAGTACCAGTACCATTCCTGGTATCGGTACCGGTGATGTTAATTCGGTTCAGTACTCGGGATTAACTTTTGATCAAATTCGGCATTCGGGAAATCGGGAACGAGACGGGTTGGTACTGTCACAACTAGAAATTTTGGTGCCATGTAACTACAACACTTATAACAACTATGAATCAATAACATTAAAGCATGCATGATGATTATTCTATAACAACAAAACTTCATCAAATACTTCATTCTAGCATTACAAATGGTCAACAAAGAATTGGAAACCCTTGAAATTCCGGATTGAGTCCACATTGGACTAGGAATTCCTTATTGGGACTAATGGACTAATAAGTTTCCAATTTGTCTGTCTTGAACCTAGAACTCTCAAATGGGCCCTAGTTGGACCCATATACATGAAACTTAATATTTTTGGGCCTTATGAGCCCAAAATATACTAGGTTAACTTTAATGGGCCATAATGGGTCACAACCAATTTATTTTAGCCCTAATGAATCATAAAAATTATACTATGATTTAATTAGGTCAAGCACCATCTAACTTAACTATAATATGGGATTAAGCATGCAAGGCCCAATCATCTTCTCTTTCCCCCTCTCCATTGTCTGCCCAAGCCCACAAAGAAGGAGGAGTTGACTTTTAGTGTGCCACCTCATTTTTACTTAATGGTTTTCCATGCAATTCCCATACATCCAAGTAAACATCTCATAAATCTTCTCTCTTCCCCTCTCTCTCTTTTCATCGAACGAGAGTAAGAGAATACAACACACACACACACCTCACAAAACTCTCTCTCTCTCTCTCTAAATCACTCAAGACTCATCCCTTCTTCTTCATCCAAAAATCTCGAAATTTGCTAGTGTTCAAGAGGTTTTCATCAAGTAATTCATCATCTAAGGTAAGTTGATGTTAAATCTATGATCTAGTTACTTCATTTCATCAAAAATCTCTTCTAAATCTATTCTAACTTGTGATCTTGCACCTTAGAAGTCACTAAACTCGAGATCTACCAAGAAGACTTGCTAGGATCAAAATTTTCTTCTTTTCTCTCTTCACAACCGAAACTACAACTCAAGGTGAGCTTCATACCCCTCTCTTTTCGGTTTTCATATGTTTTATGGGGGAGAATACAAGAAAATGTGTAGATCTATGTGTATATGTATGCTATGTGTGATTTTATGCATGTATGTGTGTGATTTTATGTGTTTTTGTGATAAAAACATAACCAAAAGGGATGTTAACTCGAGATCTATGACATGAGAAAGGAAACAAACATAATGTAAGTTATTTTAAACTAATCAAGTCAAGAAAAATAGCTTATAAGGTTATGAGAAACATATTCTAGCATAAAACCCATTTTAGGGCTTAAATTGTCAAAAATACAAAACTTGGGTTAAAAACTGTCAAGTCACGGTTTCTTGAGGTTCAATAGGGTCAAAACAGTTTCTATAATCATTTTTCTGAAGATTAGAATTTTCAAAGGACTTGAAATGCAAATTTTTAGCTTAATGGGCTAAATTTGGGCTTTTCGGCCCAATAAGCCCATAATTGCGAAATTTGCAGTTTAAAGGGGCTGAAATGTAACATTCTGCAAATTAGGGGATAAGAAGTGTAATAAAACTATTTCAAAGGTCAAAAATGCTTTTCAATTCCAAAAGGACCAAAAATGTAAACTTTTTAGATTTTGGGCCAAAACTGTAAAAGTTACGAAAAATGGGTTTCTAACCGAGAAATGCCATTTTAGAAGGGTTAAAGCTGTTAACAAAAGCAATTTTGGGTTAAAACTGTCTTTTCAACAAGTTTATGATACAAAAGTGCCAAGAAAATGTTTTAAGGACTAAAAATGAAATTCTTTTATATAAAGGACTAAAAGTGTTATTTTTATAAAAGAAAGGTAGTAAAGGTCAAATTCTACTTTTAAACAAATTAATACATTAAGACAAAATACAAGATCCACGACTACCGACAAAACGTAAAACAAATACACATTCAACACCAAATATCGTTATAAACGAATTGATTCGGTCTCGAATCAATACAAAACAACAATCGTTAAATCAGAACTCTTCAATAGATATGTGATGACTACAATGAGTAAATCTACAAACTTTGGGCTTATTAGTCTCAAATCATGCTTTTTGGGCCTTGCAGGCCCACCAACATGATCTTTGGGCTTAAAGGGATAACGCTTATATGTTATTGGGCCTTCAATGACCCAATATTTTATAAAAGGACTTTCAATAGCTTTTCTGTGCTAGTGGGACAAAGTGTCCCATTAGAAAAGCTAGTAAGGTCACAGTAATCAAATGCGAGTTGGACCATCGTTTCTTTCGCATCCATGACAACCTAAGGTACTTACGATAATAGTGGGACATAATGCTCCCCTTCTCTTCGTTCGTTAAGGCTTACGAGAAATCAAAGTAGACAAAATTAGGACGATATACAATGTGGATTAATCAATATTCATTCGTTAAGACAATACAAAAATCAATAATCACGAATACATTTCAACAATCGGAAAACATCGGGTTTTCCAGGGAATTCAATACTACTATTTCGAAATTTAATAACTATAATAAAAAATACCCTTATATATATATATATATATATATATATATATATATATATATATATATATATATATATATATATATGTTTTTGAAATCACTCATGCATCAACTTATGGATCTTCACACTTTGATAAACAAAAGTCTTTTCAGAAAATACTGGATTGTTTGGGTTTTACAAACTACACAAATCATTTTATCACAACATTGCTTATGAACTCACCAACATTTCATATGCTAATGTTTTTCCAAAATAACTTGTATTCTAAGGTAACAGGTAAGCGGAAGAGTAATAAGAAGTAATGTTAGATGTTATGTTGTTAAATGTACTCAAACAATTTATGCTATGAAGGTGTAATGTTAAAACAATGTACTTGATGTGAACAATCCCAATTGTAATATATTGATGCGTGGTGACGTTTATGTTATGATTCATGTATATTCATTGTGATGATATTCAATTAAAGTCACGTGAGCCCTCAGACGTTTACGCCGTCTGGTTCGGGGGTGTGACAGGTTGGTATCAGGGCATTGTTTATTGTGAACTAGCATATCTAACCACACATTGATATGCAACGATAAACCGAGAAGGGACTAACTTAACTTTGAACAAAACAAATAAATAAAAACACAACTATAAAACATCTTTGCCTGTGTGAATTAGGAAACAAAATATAATATCAAACCAAACAAGATAATGTTATCATCTCGGGTAGGCCGGGACTATACATGGTCGTATTAAGGAGAGGATGTAGCCTGATCAACTACATTTCCTCCAAGGTGTAACTATCACATGTCCCCAGGAAATCGCGATGGTAGGAAGACCTAAAAACATACCCCTTTATCACAAAAAAGAGAACATCAACTCGATTTATATGTCTTAGGAATGATATTAGCATGTTTATACACCCTTGCAGACAGCATGGCTAGTTTCCATCACCCAGGAGATCCTTATTTCCCTAATCAAGGGTATAACGGATGGTTGGAAGAATCCAAGGAGGAACCTAAGGAGGAGTCTGAAGAGGAACCCGAGGAAGACCCCGAGGAGGAATCTGAAGGGGAACTTGAGGTGGAAGACGAAGGCGGACCTGCCGAGCCAGTGGTGGACCAGGAGGAGGAGGAAGCCAAAGGAGGTCTCGAGGAGGAACCCAACAAAGACGAAGATGGTGATTCGGACGCAGAGTCTGAAGTCATCAATCCCCTTATCCGGTTAGGGGGGCCGCTTATCGGGTAGGCCCCACTGGTCCTACACCTCCGTAGGGTATCGACCTTTGGAGGTGGACCAAGCAACAGGGACAAGGACCCCCGTTCGACATGTCACGCGAGTTCTATGACCTGAGAGATGGAGGACCGGCCGATCGTGCTCTTCCGATCATGGTGAAACGATTGCGGAACAATGGAGACCTAGCTCAGAGCACCAGATGCGGACTAGGTTCGAGCGTGCAGAGCAGGAGGCCCGAGAGGTTATCCGAGAGTTCCACATGAAGCAGGTAAGGTGGGAGTCTTGACTCCAAGATGCGGAACGATAGGTGGCTCACTTACAGGGAGTATCCACTTCCACAACACCGCCGCCTGGCACATCTCACCAATACTAGGATTAGCCTTGTCATTGCCTAGTATTAGGCACTATGATCTACTATGTACCACCGGCTCTATGTTTAAGTGATTATAACACTACTCATAGAGTCCCTATGCTGCCGAAATTGCACCACTTATGTATGATCTTTTGAGAAAAAAATTCATGTATCAAAAATGCGGATAATATTAATGAAAAGTTTTATGTGTTCCACTGTGATGTTGTATTCTGCTATGCGTTATATATCCATGATTGTACGCTAAATTGTAAAACTGCTTAAGTTCGTACCACACACCTAGTTTATAGGATCACAATCTCACAAAACCATAGGCACTAAACATCTTTCCGTTCCATGACAGAAAGATGCCTCGACGACCAACTCGCGGTAAACTTGGACCAACCCCTCCAGAAGTTGACTCAGCTGCATTCCAAGCAGTTGTGTCTGCTGCGGTCACCGCAGCAATGGCATAGATTCACCAAGGAAACAATGGAGGAGTCAACGGATAAGGGGCAGGAAGTTCGAACAACGGAATCAATCAAGGACCAACCAAAACATGCTCATACAAGGATTTCACCAATGCCAAGCCACAAACCTTTAATGGCATGGGTGGTGTGATAGCCCTAAAAAGGTGGATTGAGAAGGTGGAATCAGTTTTCGAAATATGTGAATGCCCCGAGGAATTGAAAGTGAAGTTTTCCGCGTGCACCTTTGTCGACCATGCTCTCACCTAGTGGAATGGACATATAGAGGCCATGACTCTCCCTGTAGCCAACTCTATGCCATGGACGGAGCTGAAGGAAATGCTGATGGCTGAGTATTGCCCTCATGGGCAAATCCAGAAGATGGAGCAAGAGCTGTAGGATCTCACTGTCCGAAACTCTGATATCGATGCATACATATCAAAGTTTAGCGAGCTGTCATTATTGTGTCGTGGCATGATTACGTCTGAAGGAAAGAAGATTGAACGATTCATCTGGGGATTGACCTCGCTAATTCAAGGGAATGTGATCGCTGCAAAACCTGAAACGTTCGACAATGCCAAGAGATTGGCCAAGAAACTGTACGACCACAACAACAAAAAGTGCAAGAAGCTAAAAGAAATTGAAGGCAAGAAAGAGAATGACAACAAGAAAGGAAAGAACAACAAGAGAAAAGGGCAGCAAGGCTCAGAATCGGCAAAGAAGCAACAAACGGTGACGATCAATGCTGCCACCACTCAAGTACCCTTCACACCACATGCTCCAGCCTCAGCTAATTCAAGTGCTCCTAGGCAGTATTTAGGAACTCTTCCAAAGTGCAACAAATGCAGTCTCCACCATAATGGAGAATGCATGGAAATGCATTCCACCAGTTGCAATCGGAAGGGTTACACAGCAAAGTATTGCAGGACATATCCTCCGCAAAGTCAACCACAAGGAAACAACAACAACGACAACAACAGTAGCAACAACCACAACAACAACAACAAAAATACACACAGGATCAAGCCCCACCTTCTATGGATGTGGAAGGACGGGGCATATCCGTCGGAATTTCCCCAACACCAACAACCCTGGGAATGCAGGAACAGGAAGGGTGCTAGCTATGGGTCAGGGAGAAGCGGTTCAGGATCCCATGGTTGTTACTGGTATGTTTCTCCTAAACCACACTTACGCATGCATCCTATTTGATACCGGAGCAGAACGGAGTTTTGTGAGAAAGAAATTCAAACACTTGTTAAATCAATAACCCCAGAAGCTTAATGAAAACTTCACGGTGGAAATGGCTAATTGGAAGACAGAATCCACTGGGGCAATCTATATTGGATGTACCTTAGCCTTAAATCACCACGTCTTCAAATAAACTTAATGCCTGTTTCCATTAGGATTTTTGATGTTATTATCGGCATGACTTGGTTAAGCCCCCATCATGTTGAAATTAATTGTCACGAGAAGGCCATTCGCCTTCATCTCCCAAATCATGAAACCCTAGTTGTTTATGGGGACAAACCCAGCACGAACCTCCATCTTATCTCGTGCATTAAAGCGTAGAAGTACCTACGAAAGAAGGACTTGATGTTCCTAGTTCACATAGTAGACAAATCCAAGAAAGAGGTCAACATTCAAGACATCCCAGTAGCTTGTGAATTCCCGGATGTCTTTCCTGATGATCTTCCGGGGATACCCCCAGAAAGACAAGTCAAGTTTCAAATTGACCTTGTACCAGGAGCTACCCCCATCACCAAAGCGCCCTACAGATTGGCTCCTGCGGAGATGTAAGAGTTGTCCAGCCAACTCAGTGAGATTTTGGATAAAGGATTCATCCGACCCAGTTTCTCACCTTGGGGAGCTCCAGTTCTCTTTGTCAAGAAGAAAGACGGTACATTCAGAATATGTATCGACTACAGAGAACTTAACAATCTCACTGTCAAAAACCGATATCCACTTCCACGAATCGACGACCTATTTGACCAGCTCCAAGGAGCTAGTCACTTCTCAAAGATAGATCGGCGATCTGGATACCACCAACTTAAGGTCCGGGAGGAGGATATTCCAAAAACCGCCTTCCGAACTCGTTACGGACATTATGAATTTGTCGTAATGCCCTTCGGTCTAACGAATGCTCATGTCGCATTCCTGGACCTCATGAATCGAATCTGCCGACCTTTTCTTGATAATTTGGTAATCGTTTTCATTGATGATATCTTAGTGTATTCCCGAAGCGAGGAAGAACACGGCCAACATCTTTGACAAATCCTGGAAACCCTGCGAACCGAAATGTTATACGCAAAACTCTCCAAGTGAGAGTTTTGGCTCTGAAGCGTGAACTTTTTGGGACATGTTGTTAGTTAGGAAGGAATTCATGTGGATCCTTCTAAAATCCAAGCTATCGAAGGATGGGCAATCCCAACAACACCCACAAAAATTTGCTAATTTATGGGTCTCGCAGGCTATTACAGGAGATTCATCCAGAATTTCTCTAAGACAACCAAACCGCTTACCATGCTTACACAAAAGAGCTTACCCTTCGTATGGACGGACAAGCAGGAAGCTGCATTTCAATCTCTGAAGCAAGCACTCTGCAATGCGCCAGTGCTATCGCTACCCGAAGGAACGGATGACTTTATAGTCTACTGAGATGTGTCAAATCAAGGTTTAGGCTGTGTACTCATGCTGCATGGAAAGGTGATATCTTACACGTCCCGACAACTAAAGACGCACGAAGTGAATTACACAACCCAAGATTTGGAGCTGGGAGTAGTGGTCTTTGCCCTGAAGATTTGGAGACACTACCTTTACGGTACCAAGTGCACTATCTTCACCGACCACAAAAGTCTCCAGCACATCTTGAATCAAAAAGAGCTAAATATGAGGCAACGAAGATGGGTCGAACTGCTAAACGACTACGAGTGCGAAATCAAGTACTGCTGTGAAAGGCTAACGTGGTAGCCAATGCCTTGAGTTGAAAAGAATACTCAAATCGTCGTGTGAAAACTCTCTCGATAACCATCCAATCCCACCTGACCTCACAAATCAGAACGGCCCAATCAGATGCCATGAAGGCGAAAAACAAAACAAGTGAAGCGATGCGTGGAATGGAGAAGAATTTGGAAGTGAAGGAAGACGGGACATATTACTTCATGAACCACATATGGGTCCCTAAACTTAGGGGATTCAGAGAGGTAGTCACGAACGAAGCCCACAAGACGCGATACTCCATCCATCAGGGTTCAGACAAAATGTACTTGGATGTTAAGCAACATTATTGGTGGCCAAATATGAAGGCAGAGATTGCCACTTACGTAAGCAAGTTCCTTACTTGTGCTAAAGTAAAGGTGGAATATCAGAAGCCCTACGGATTACTACAGCAACCAGTAATTCCATAGTGGAAATGGGAAAGGATTACCATGGATTTTGTGACCAAACTACCCAAGTCGACAGACGGTTTGGACACGATCTGGGTAATAGTTGATAGACTAACGAAATCCATCCATTTCCTACCAATAAAAGAATCATACAAGATGGAGCGCCTGACAAGAATCTAAGTCAAGGAAATCATGAGACTCCACGGAGTACCGGTATCTATCATCTCAGATAGAGATAGTAGATTTACTTCACGCTTTTGGCAATCTCTTCAGAAAGCTATGGGAACACAACTCGACATGAGCACTGCCTACCACCCACAAACGGATGGTCAAAGCGAGCGAACCATTCAAACACTAGAATATATGCTTCGAGCATGTGTGATAGACTTTAGAAGATCATGGGATACCCACTTGCCTTTGATCGAGTTCTCATAGAACAACAGTTATCACTCGAGTATTAAAGTTGCTCCTTTCGAAGCATTATACGGGCGTAAATGTAGATCACTGTTGTGCTGGGCTGAGGTAGGAGACACCCAACTAGCTAGAGGGCAAACGCCAAACAACGCCTTAACGGGACCAGAAATTATATGCGAGACGACCGAGAAGATAATTCATATCAGAGCACGAATGCAATCGTCCCCAGACAGACAAAAGAGCTACACCGATAAACGACGAAAGCCCTAGGAATTCGAATTCGGAGATAGGGAGTTACTAAAAGTCTCTCCTTGGAAAGGAGTGATTCGTTTTGGGAAGCGGGGCAAGCTGAACCGTCGATACATTGAACCCTTCGAGATTCTTGCCCGAATCGGTCCAGTAGCTTATAGACTGCAACTACTCGCCGAGCTCAGCAGTGTACACCCTGTGTTCCTCATCTCCAACTTGAAAAAGTGCTTATCCGACAAGACTCTAGTCATTCCATTAAAGGAAATCGAAATCAAAGAGAACCTTCTGTTCATTGAGGAGCCGGTTGAAATCATTGACCGAGAGGTAAAGCGTACCAAGCAAAGCCGCATTCCAATTATGAAAGCTCGATGGAACGCGAGACGCGAACCATAATTCACATGGGAACGCGGAGATCAAATGAAGCAGAAGTACCCTCATCTATTCTTGCATTCTCAAATCTAGCTTTTATAAGAATTTCGGGATGAAATTCCCTCTAACGGGGGGATGATGTCACAACTAGAAATTTTGGTGCCTTGTAACTACAACACTTATAACAACTATGAATCAATAACATGAAAACATGCATGATGCTTATTCTATAACAACAAAACTTCATCAAATACATCGTTCTAGCACTACAAATGGTCAACAAAGAATTGGAAACCCTTGAAATTCCGGATTGAGTCCATAATGGACTAGGAATCCTTATTGGGCCTAATGGACTAATAAGTTTCCAATTTGTCTATCTTGAACCTAGAACTCTCAAATAGGCCCTAGTTGGACCCATATACATGAAACTTAATATTTTTGGGCCTTATGAGCCCAAAATATACTAGGTTAACTTTAATGGGCCATAATGGGTCACAACCAATTTATTTTAGCCCTAATGAATCATAAAAATTATACTTTGATTTAATTAGGTCAAGCACCATCTAACTTAACTATAATATGGGCTTAAGCATGCAAGGCCCAATCATCTTCTCTTTCCCCCTCTCCATTGTCTGCCCAAGCCCACAAAGAAGGAGGAGTTGACTTTTAGTGTGCCACCTCATTTTTACTTAATGGTTTTCCATGCAATTCCCATACATCCAAGTAAACATCTCATCAATCTTCTCTCTTCCCCTATCTCTCTTTTCTTCGGACGAGAGCAAGAGAATACAACACACACACCTCACAAATCTCTCTCTCTCTCTCTCTCTCTCTCTCTATCTCTCTAAATCACTCGAGACTCATCTCTTATTCTTCATCCAAAAATCTCGAAATTTGCTAGTGTTCAAGAGGTTTTCATCAAGTAATTCATCATCTAAGGTAAGTTGATGTTAAATCCATGATCTAGTTACTTCATTTCATCAAAAATATCTTCTAAATCTATTATAACTTGTGATCTTGCACCTTAGAAGTCACTAAACTCGAGATCTACCAAGAAGACTTGCTAGGATCGAAATTTTCTTCCTTTCTCTCTTCACAACCGAAACTACAACTCAAGGTGAGCTTCATACCCCTCTCTTTTCGGTTTCATATGTTTTATGGGGGAGAATACAAGAAAATGTGTAGATCTATGTGTATATGTATGCTATGTGTGATTTTATGCATGTATGTGTATGATTTTATGTGTTTTTGTGATAAAAACATAACCAAAAGGGATGTTAACTCGAGATCTATGACATGAGAAAGGAAACAAACATAATGTAAGTTATTTTAAACTAATCAAGTCAAGAAAAATAGCTTATAAGGTTATGAGAAACATATTCTAGCATAAAACCCATTTTAGGGCTTAAATTGTCAAAAATACAAAACTTGGGTTAAAAACTGTCAAGTCACGGTTTCTTGAGGTTCAATAGGGTCAAAACAGTTTCTATAATCATTTTTCTGAAGATTAGAATTTTCAAAGGACTTGAAATGCAAATTTTTAGCTTAATGGGCTAAATTTGGGCTTTTCGGCCCAATAAGCCCATAATTGCGAAATTTGCAGTTTAAAGGGGCTGAAATGTAACATTCTGCAAATTAGGGGATAAGAAGTGTAATAAAACTATTTCAAAGGTCAAAAATGCTTTTCAATTCCAAAAGGACCAAAAATGTAAACTTTTTAGATTTTGGGCCAAAACTGTAAAAGTTACGAAAAATGGGTTTCTAACCGAGAAATGCCATTTTAGAAGGGTTAAAGCTGTTAACAAAAGCAATTTTGGGTTAAAACTGTCTTTTCAACAAGTTTATGATACAAAAGTGCCAAGAAAATGTTTTAAGGACTAAAAATGAAATTCTTTTATATAAAGGACTAAAAGTGTTATTTTTATAAAAGAAAGGTAGTAAAGGTCAAATTCTACTTTTAAACAAATTAATCCATTAAGACAAAATACAAGATCCACGACTACCAACAAAACGGAAAACAAATACACATTCAACACCAAATATCGTTATAAACAAATTGATTCGGTCTCGAATCAATACAAAACAACAATCGTTAAATCAAAACTCTTCAATAGATACGTGATGACTACAATGAGTAAATCTACAAACTTTGGGCTTATTAGTCTCAAATCATGCTTGTTGGGCCTTGCAAGCCCACCAACATGATCTTTGGGCCCAAAGGGATAACGCTTATATGTTATTGGGCCTTCAATGATCCAATATTTTATAAAAGGACTTTCAATAGCTTTTATGTGCTTGTGAGCCAAAGTGTCCTGTTAGAAAAGCTAGTAAGGTCACCGTAATCAAATGCGAGTTGGACCATCGTTTCTTTCGCATCCACGACAGCCTAAGGTACTTACGATAGTAGTGAGACATAATGCTCCCTTTCTCTTTGTTCGTTAAGGCTTACAAGAAATCAAAGTAGACAAAATTAGGACGATATACAATGTGGATTAATCAATATTCATTCGTTAAGACAATACAAAAATCAGTAATCACGAATACATTTCAACAATCGGAAAACATTGGGTTTTCCGGGGAATTCAATACTACTCTTTCGAAATTTAATAACTATAATACAAAATACCCTTTATATATATGTTTTCGAAATCACTCATGCATCAACTTATGGATCTTCACACTTTGATAAACAAAAGTCTTTTCAGAAAATATCGGATTTTTTGGGTTTTACAAACTACACAAATTATTTTATCACAACATTGCTTATGAACTCACTAACATTTCATATGCTGACGTTTTTCCAAAATAACTTGTATTCTCAGGTAATAGGTAAGCGAAAGAGTAATAAGAGGTAATGTTAAATATTATGTTGTTAAATGTAATCAAACAATTTATGCTATGAAGGTGTAATGTTAAAACAATGTACTTGATGTGAACAATTCCAATTGTAATATATTGATGCATGGTGACGTTTATGTTATGATTCATGTATATTCATTGTGATGATATTCAATTAAAGTCACGTGAGCCCTCGGACATTTCCATCGTCTAGTTCGGGGGTGTGACAGGTACCAGTTCCGTCCCACGCTCATCCCTAGTAGCAATCACATGTCAAGACCAGTATGTGGTAAACTTGAATGACCAAAGTTGTAGTAGTAGGTTTTGGGAGATTACAGGTTTCCCATTTAGACATGTTGTTTGTGCTATATGGGACAAAATTGAAAATGGTGAAAATGCCCAACATGTTGATGAATGGGTCCATCCTTGCTATAGGTTATCAACATGGAAAGCCATGTATTTCAACAAAATTGATGCATTGAATGGACGTTCAATGTGGCCTAAAAGTGACTGCCCATTTACTTTACTTCCACCGAAACATAAAACACAAGTTTGTATTTCAAGTAGACCAATTATATAGTAAACATGTGAACATGGAATGAATTCAATTTTAACTATAGTGTATCAATATGTGTAGGTTGGAAGGCCTAAGAAGAAGAGGAGAGGTGTTGATGAGCCAAACAGCCAAGCTGGTAGATTGAGCAGGAAATATCTGGCAATCACTTGTTCTAAGTGTCATAACAAAGGGCACAATTCCAAAACATTTAAAGGGCATGGAGGTAGTGGTGATGTTGGAGGGGGCTAAAAAGTATTTTTATTAGTTGGACCTGGTGCTAGTGTTGTAGGTCTTTTGAAACTAAATTCATGTATAATTGTTTGAAGATGTGTTAAGAACTTTTCAGGAATTGCATGTAATGCTTGTGTTGCAGGTCTTTTGAAACTTCAGTCAAGCTTGTGTTGTAGGTCTTTTGAAACTTAGTATGATGGTTGTGTTAAGAACTTTAAAAATTTGCATGTAATGGTGTGTATGCAGTATGCACATTTTGGTAATGATTTAATTTATTTTGTGTACTACCCTTCACAGATCAATTAATAACATTGTACATTTCAATTGCAAATCAAAACCATCTTAAATGAGCATTTACAATACACTTAACAATTGCATTTCAAAAACATTCAAGAAATTGAACAATTACTATTACAAACTACAGTTCATTACCATTACCACTCCATTACACATTAATCTAATACATAAACCAAATACAACAACACCAATTCCAAAACCCCTTACATAAACTGAAAGCAAAAAAACCCCTATTCGATTTAAAAAAAAAAACCCTGCAATGGTTACATACCAAAAACCAAAACTCCATTACCATCCAAACCTTCACAAGATACTTAGAGATTAAAATAAGACCAAAAAAAACACCCATGAATAAAACAACATCAGCTGGTAGTTCCACAATTCTGCACTTGCAATGGCAACCATCTCTTCCAATCGGTTTATTGATCTTATCAAACTTGGAATCACCACCAATACCCTAGCACACATAGGAGGATCAGACCATCGAAGGAACCTACATCTTCTACAGTTCCAAAATTGTCTTCTAGGGTTATGATCCGTCCATGAAGTGATCTTCATTGCTTCATTCCCACATCTGCAAGTCACCATCTTTGAATCAGAAGCATTTGGATGTCGTGAAGGGTGCAACGGTCGAGAAACAGTGAAAGGGAGAAGAGAGATGACGACTGATAAAGGTAAAGAGTTTGCCCAAAAATCGGACATGCAATTTCTTTTAAAGAGAGAAGGTTACAACTGAAATGACGAAATTACCCCTGTAATATAAAATTAAAAAATAAGTTAACGGTGAAATGCAAATAGAGTGAGCCGGAAGGACAAAATGTTAAAAGTTTTGAAACCACAAAGACCATCTGTGTGGTTTTTTGAACTTAGGGACTAAACTTGATATTTTTGAAAACCACATGGATCATTTTGAAGTTTTGTCTTCTTAAAATAATTATTTCTCCTCTTTTGTGTGTTTGTGGAGACAATGATATGATACTCTTACAAAACATTTAACAACTTACATCTTCTTTCTAAGAAATATATTATGTTGAAATGATTATCTTATTCACATTAACTATGAAATAATAATTGTTACATGAAGTATTTGATAATCTCTACCCGTAGACGGCACGTTAATAAAATTAAAGAAAAATATTGAGTCCGTGTTACTTTTAGCTATTCTTACGAATAATTAATTTAAAAATTACTTATTTACTATTTTGTTAAAAAAATGATCATTATAATTATTTGAAACATTAATATTTGTTTGTAAAGTTTTTTGAAATAACTATAGATTCTGATTTATATTTAAATATTTAGTCATTTTTTAGCTATTTTAAAAATATTTTTGATAATTTTTAAATTCTATTTGGTATTTTGATTTATGTTTTTGATTTACCATTATATTTTAATTAACAAATTAAATATATTATACTGATAATTCAAAAAAGTTTATAATTAATATGATAATATTTTATTATTAATAACATATTTAAATTAATAAATTTTAATATATAATATAGAAAATTGAATGGTTAGAGGTTTCAATTTAACGTGTTCAAATGCATAAATATTTCCCTAATAATATAATATAAATAAATAAATAAATTTGTATAAATTATTTATTTATAAGTGCTTACAAATATGCAAGTTTGTACAAATAAAACTTTGGTTTCAATACTCTCATCAAATAATTTTCTAATTTGCAAGAGTTTTTTATTCTAAAAAATCTTACCGTGATATTGCAAAGTAAATTACTAATTTATTCTAAATGAAAAATAATAAATTATAAAATTTGAATTTACAGTAATATCAAGTTGTGAAACAGAAACACCCATAGGTACATAGATAGAGTCGACTGTGAACCTGGTCCCACGAATTTATAATAGATATTTATAATTCTTATAAATTACACATTTTATCAAATACACTCATCACATACTATCCATTTCCATTTCCTTTCGATTCTACTTCAAATGGAGGCCACCGATAAATCTCCACAGCCGTCACTCTCCTTACCATTGCGAACACGCATTGCTCTCTCCGCCATCTCCACTTTCACCGACGCAGCTTGCCGGAAAAACGGCACCGTAAACCGTCGTCTCATTACCTTAGTCGACTTCAAGAGCCAGGCGACATTAAAATCAACCAACGGCGTATCATCACACGATGTCGTTGTAGATGAGACTCGTAACCTCTGGTTCCGAGTCTACGTACCTACAGAACACGCCGGCGAAGATCTCCCGGTGATGGTGTTCATGCACGGCGGCGGATTTGTCTTCCTCTCCCCCGATGCTCTTCCTTACGATGCCGTGTGCCGGCGCTTCGCAAGAAAAGTCCCGGCTGTCGTTGTTTCTGTGAACTATCGCCTTGCGCCTGAGCATCGGTATCCAGCCCAACATGATGATTGCTTCGATGTGCTGAAGTTTCTTGATGATGAAGAGAACATGTCTAAATGTTTGCCGGAAAATGCGAATCTGTTGCGTTGCTTTCTCGCTGGAGATAGCGCCGGTGGAAACCTAGCTCATCATGTTGCTCAACGAGCCTGTGAATACAACTTCCGACGACTCAAGGTATATATATTAATCTTGTTTTTCCCCACTCATATATTTCGATGAACCACATTTCAATTCTTCAACTTAATCTTTATCATGTTTGCAGGTCATCGGAGTTGTAGCAATTCAACCATTCTTTGGCGGCGAGGAGCGAACGGAATCCGAGACCCTGCTCGCCGGAACACCATTAGTTTCAGTTAAACGAACAGATTGGATGTGGAATGCGTTTTTGCCAGAAGGGGAAGGGTTCAATCGGGACCACCCAATCATCAACGTTAGCGGCCCACAGGCGGTGGACATATCGGAAATAAATTTGCCGCCGGTCATGGTGGTGGTGGCGGGGTTCGACGTCCTACGTGACTGGCAAAACAGGTACTATGAGTGGCTGAAAAAGTCAGGGAAAGAAGTGTATTTGTTTGAGTATCCAAACATGTGCCATGCTTTCTATATCTTCCCGGAATTGCCTGAATCTGGACAACTTATTGACCAAGTGAAAGACTTCATTCATAAAGTATCGAGTAATGTTGCCACTTTGTAACAAATTAAAACCTTGGTTAATAATTCGTTTTATTACAATTTACGTATGCATAAATAGTTGTATCAAAATCATTTTATATTGTATGATTTGAGGGGGATGATTTTGGGTTCTAAGTAGTTTTAGACCATTCGAAGCTATTTTTCTTGTGGCACATATTTGGTCAAAAAAGACGGTTTATGCTGTTTTCGTAAAATTGATCTGATATGATACCATTATATGTATAAGATAAGAAATATGGAGTTAGTTGTTTTCGTAAAATTTATCTAATTTGTTAAATTATAATTTCTTTAAATTATAAAATTTATCATCCATCAGACTTGCGATGGATTTTCTACAAATCTTTACTAAATTTACATTTCATATAAAAATTTGAAAGGTATCCCTTGCTACCATGTGCAAATTAGTAGATTCTTCCATGGGTTTGATATGCAAAATTACTAGTGATATTAAAAAATTATAGGTTTTAAATAAAGAAAAAAACATTTTTCTATATTATTTTAGGACAAAAACCTTCAAAAATTATTTTTCCACCAAAACAAAGCTTATGTGGTGTAGAGTGATGTTTTCTGAAGTTATTTTAAAAAAAATATATATTTTTTTTCATAAAACATGATGTGAAAATGAAGATAAACAACGAAAGTGGATGCCTTACGTATGGGAAACTACTTGGGACCTGTTAGCATAATTTTTGCAGCCTTTTATAAATTTCGCATACCATTAACCAATTGGCAACTATTTGCAAATTTTCATCCTCATTTGTGAAAGTGATGGCAATTATCGTAAATCCACTAACTTTTATCTAAACTAGTGAAGTACCCAAGGGTCACAAGAAACATTTTATCCACTCGGTTTTAACCAAATTATTGTTGTTTGGTCATTATATACAACAACTGTCACTTTCTTGCCATACAGGGCGGAGTCAGGATATAAGATTAAGGGGCTCACATCGTAATAATATATTAAATTATAATGTTATACCCGTATAAAGTAATAAGTCTGATTTTTTTTATAAAAAAATGACAAAGAATTAAAAATTTGTCTCCTTTAACCTGAATCTTCAAACGTTGTCAACTAACTAAAAGCATCGACTCATATTCATCATCAAGTATTAAAATAAGTAATTATAACATAGATACATATGGTTTATTTTACAAAATTAATATATATATATATATATATATATATATATATATATATATATATATATATATATATATATATATAAACATAAAGAAGTAGTACCTTATACACTTTAATGAAATAGAAATCATCTATAATATCATCCGTAGGAAATGTATCAACAATCTCTCTCTCTCGATGTTAACAAGCAAACAACTTTTAAGAAAATCACCATTCATGGTATTTCGAAGTCGTGTTTTCACAATTTTCATTGCTGAAAATGCTCTTTCAGATGTCACAGTAGAAACAGGGAGAGTCAATATAAGACGAATCAATCTATCAAGCAAAGGATAAGTACTAGATTTTCCTGTTTCATGTAGGCCTCTACACAACTCAGAAATTGTAGAATTTTTCAATTGTGGGTGATTTTGCACATCTAGTTCATAATGTTGTAACTCAAGTTTCAACAAATTCCTTTCGTGCTCCGTAAAGTCCATAGGATAATATGATGTTGCCAATTTACATATATCCTCAACATTTAAGGATTTTCTTGGATCTAGCATAATGCTCAGACGGCGAAGCTCTATTGCAGACTCATTAAATCTAGAGTTCAACTCTTGCAACTGACTATCAATAGCAGCAATGAATACTTCAACTCGGTAGTGATGCTCTGTGGTTATATTGTCTTTTTCACGACGTTGGCGAATTACATATCTATAAGTTTCATTCATGTTAGGGACAAGAATGCTATTTTTCTCACAAAAAGAAACCACTTGGTCCAAAAGCGATTCCCAACCTTCATCTCTCAACTTTTGAATCAATATTTTTGTTGTAGAAACCAAGGATAGAGCATTAACAATATCAATAGATTTTTGTTGTAAAGTATGGCAAAGTTTGTCAGTTATCCCCATTATTTCTTTCATCATGTGCATAACATTGACAAAATCGAATGATAAGGCATGTGTAAGTGCATATGCCGCATCACCTCTTTGAGAAGATGTAGAACCTTTTATAGCAATGTCATTCAATACTATACAAGATGGACCAAACAATCTCATCAAACTGCATATTGATTTGAAATGAGAGCTCCACCTAGTATCTCCAGGCCTCTACAATGTGCATTTGATTTATGCCTTTTCCACTCTCAATATCTCCAACCTCAGTTAAATGAGAAATTTCAGCAATTTGAGCATCTTGCAATTGATCATTACGTTTGCAAGAAGAAGATATGACATTAACTACAAAGTTTAAGGTTTTAAGGAAATTATGTACCTCAGTCACATCTTTAGACGCTGCAACTAAAGTCAATTGTAGTTGATGTGCAAAACAATGTATATAATAAGCATATGGATATTCCTTTAATAATAAAGCTTGCAACCCATTCCATTCTCCACGCATGTTACTAGCCCCATCATATCCTTGACCCCGAATATTTTGAACACTAAGGTGCTGTTTGTTTTTTCTGAGGCAAAATGTCTGCAGTCTGCGGACCACATCTGTAGACCTCTGCAGTAGAAGAGGTGGACCAAACGTCTGCAGTCTGAAAAAAGAAGACTGTTTGTTTTTTTAACATCTGCGGGCTATTAAAATAAACTGAAATCTAAATAAACTGATTTTTTAAAACTTCAAAGCGAATTTTTTATATATTTTTACGACTTTATTATAAATATATAATGAATCTAGATCAACTTTTATGTATTATTATATAAAAAATAAAAATAAAAATGGTATTAATTCATATACATATTTGATAAAAACCAACAACTTTGATTGCAAAGTTATAACTAAACATTATAATTAGTGATCAAAGAATTTGATACATAAATAAATGGAAATAAACTTCGATTTTTTCAAATAAATCTATTAAAAACGTACGATAAATATTTTCTCGAGAAATTGATGATACTCTATTAAATAAAGTTTTACAAAATTTTGGCAAAAAAATATAAGAATATATTATGATTTTTTTTTCATATTTATATAAACAACTTCAACGAATATTATTATAATAAATTTTTATTTATAAATTTGTTAAAAATATTATGTTTGTATCGTCAAATGTTTTTTTTTTAAGTTTTGTAATTTTTTTTTCATATTGTTTATCATTAATAAAGTTGGAAAAAATATAAATTAAAAAAAAAACTTTAAAAAAATAAAGATATATATGTTTTTTTAAGCTAGAAGATGTCTGAAGATGTTAGAAGACTTTGGTCCACATCTGCGCCAAGAAGAGGGCGCGCAGACATTTTTAGGTCTGCAGTCTTCAAAAAAACAAACAGTCTGCGGAGACTAATGTCTGCGCGTGGTCTGCGCGGCGCAGACAGAAGACGTCTTGCAGATCTGCAGACAAAAAACAAACACTACCTAAGTTTATGATAAGATAAAGAACATAATATCTCATTTTCAAGGTCAATGAAGTCGTATCTTTAACATGAATTAAATCCAAAAATCTTTCTTTGACATGCCCATCTTGGTCAACAAATCTCACGACAATAGCCATTTGCTCTTTCTTAGATTCATCTTGAGACTCGTCAACTATTAAACAAAATTTTGACATCCCGATTTCATCACGAATTGCTTTTTGTACATTTGTAGCTAAAACATGTAAAATTTCTTTTTAGATATATGTTGATGTGTACTTTGCATTGTGAGGAGCATTTTCTAACATAACATCAGCAACAGTCTTGTTATAAGAAGCAAAGAACATTATTATTTTAAGAAAATTCCCTTGATTTCTTGAGTTAGGTCGTTCATCATGACCTCTTAAAGCACATCCTTGAAACGTGAGCCATTTAATGGCTTCAATAGAAACTTTAAGGTGTAGTCTATTGTCCATAACCTGTTGAGTCGTTTGCTTCTTTATCATATTCTCTATGTGACATAATTGGTTTTTTAGATCTTCATAGCACCTAACAGAAAAATTATGCGCTGAGGCGGAACTCTTACCTTCATGTAAATTGAAAGCACAATCATTACCACAATTTACCTTTTTCCATTTATTAAACCCTGATACGGTAAATGTATCTGACCCCGAATTTACCTTTCTCAGAATATTCCAACCACAAAAAATTCTTGAACCAAGCTTGTTGAAAACTGCGCATAGATCCTCTTGGACCACTAGGACTGTATGTATACTTTGCTTTTTGTAATTGCTATGGTCCAAGTTTAATATATAATCGTCTAATCTCATCACGCTGGTTACTTAGATAGCTTAAGATTGAAGGTCGTTCTACTGGATCACGAATCAAAGAATCTAACATATTATTTTTTTCATGTTCAATATTATTGGGCTCTTCAATGTTACTATTCCAATCAGGTTGTGGGTGTGTATTTTGAACATCTTCTTCAATATTATCACTAACCGGATGCAATTGTGGGTCATGCGCATCCTCTGTTCGTTTGAAAAAAGAATCGATAGTTCTTTTCTTGCTCATTATTTATCCTATAAATTTATAATTATAATAAACCAAATTATAAAATCATAATTAAATTATTAATTACAAATAACAATAAATAAAACATGCAATAAAAAATAAAATTTACCTACTTAATTAAATAACTGAAATCGCTGTAACAGTGTTGCCGAAAAACAAATTTAACCACTTCCATAAATAACAATAGCTGCGATTGAAAGTTGATCCCTTGATGAAGCGTCGATTAACAAACCTTTTTTTTTATTAAAAAAATAGGTATTTTGGTGTAAGTATTGATTCATAAGATCATATCTAATAACCAATTAAATAATATATATATATATATATATATATATATATATATATATATATATATATATATATATATATATATATATATATATATATATATATATATATATATAGAGGTTCAAGTTCATTTGAGATCATTCTAATTTTGTGAGACCGTGAGATCAAATCTAAAAATAATTTTAAAATGCAAAATAAATGGAAAAATCCAAAAATTCTTTTTTTAAATATTATTTTCGGAGCTTGAATTAACTAAAAAAATAATAAAAAAATAAAAAAATAAATTAAAAAAATCCTTTTTTTTTAAAAAAATACGTGAAATATTCTAAATAGAATATTACACTGACATATTCTAAAAAATAATTTTAAAATGCAAAATAAATGGAAAAATCTAAAAATTCTTTTTTTAAATATTATTTTCGGAACTTGGATTAACTAAAAAAAAAATAAAAAAAATAAAAAAAAATTCTATTTTTTTGAAAAATCCGTGAAATATTCTAAATAGAATATTACATTGTACATATTCTAAAAATAATTTTAAAATGCAAAATTAATGGAAAAATCAAAAAAAAAAAATTAAATATTATTTTCGGAACTTGAATTAACTAAAAAAAAATGCGTCTCACGGTCTCATAAAATTAGACCGTCTCACATGAACCTATATATATATATATATATATATATATATATATATATATATATATATATATATGGGTAAAGTGAATATACCTAACAACCTTATATAAGCTTAGGTACCTAGCCACATTATACTACATTGTTTTGCATTATATTTCCATTGCAATCATCTAAGGTTCTTAAACTTTAATCCTTAACTTGATTTACTTCCAAGATTTTCATATATTCACCATTATATTCTTCCTACACCATTTGATTTGTAACGGTAGTATATAAAGCCCACCAGGGGGTCTCCGATAGAAATACGTCATTTGAAGGAAACTAATGGTGAAAGTCCAAAGATTTTGGAAGCAATCAAGTTATGAGGTTGAATTTTATTCACTTTGGGTGATTACAATGCAAATATGATACAAAATTACATAGTATGGTGTGGTTAGGTACCTAAGCTTATATAAGTTTGTTAGGTATATTCACTTTACCCTATATATATATATATATATATATATGTGTGTGTGTGTGTGTGTGTGTGTGTGTGTGTGTGTGTGTTGAGACGATGATTGTAAAATAGACATGGGGATGGGCTCTCATAATTCTCATGTCTTGACTCATTTTATTATTTGTATAATATATAAAATAATTGTTTTTTTAAAAGTGGCAGGGTTCAAACAATGAAACAAAATTAATTAATGGATGTGGCTTAATTTTTCTATCAGTAGGCTTATAATATAGCAAAAAAATGAAAAGAGATTGGGGGTGGGGGTGCGGGGGGAGAGAACACCCGGCAGCCCCCCGAGTGCTTTCGCCCCTGTTGCCATACATTATCTCAAGATTTCATAACTAAACGTTAACATAAGGTTTTTTTTTTTTTTAAATTAATTAATTCCATTAAACTTTGGTAAAGTCAACTGCTATATTGAAATGTAATTTTTTTTTTGTTATTTTGCTCTATGTTATATCTTTTTAGAAGATATAATAATAAATATTACTGAGTAAAATGAATTTACACTACTAATGTGCGATCATCACTTAGATATTAACCAAGTCAAACTTTTAAATTGTTATTAAAATAACTTGAATATAATGATCCTATAATATCCCATAAATAACATTTATTTTTACATATTAAAATATGAAACTGCCTTACAAAAGTTTCTAAATACCATATCTTCATTCCAAGAAAATTCAAAGCCGAACGAAAATAAACTTTAAAGTTTTTATACAGCATATTGTCATTCCTCCTATTCTCGAAACTTCAAGCATGCTTGAATAAGCCAATCGCAATCGGCAATAACTAAGAAAAGACAATATTGCCATTTGTTCTTATTTTTGCACCACACCAATTTTCCCTTACCTACCAAAGTAATGACAATTTATGTCACATTTGACAATAACCAAAAAAGGACATAATGCCCTTCATGTCTAAATTTTTGCCAAAATTTCAAATTATTACATTAGCTCTTTCTTTTCCCTGCATGCTAAAATCACAAAAATTCAATCAAGCTTTATAACTCAATCTCATTTGACAATGATTAGAGAAAGACCGTATTGCCCTTTCATCTTGTTTTTTGCAAATACCATCAAAATCCATAAAACGACCATAATACCCTTTTATAATCTTATCAAACCATTTCATTACTTTGTAGTACCAACCATGTGGATGAAAGTGGAAAACCGTATACGGTAACAAAGTAAGAAAATGAAAATAAATTCACTTGGGCTCTTCACTTCCTGACTCTTCAAAGCTATATGAATTCTGCAATAACTTGGGATTGTAAGAGTTGATGATCTGAAGGAATTTCTAACCATTGAAGTGCAATCATCATAAAGATCATAATAAGGACCAAGTTACAAAAAACATTTCAAGTAACAAACATGATAAGCACCAACTAAATCAGAATTCACAACTCCTAAACATATTACACAAAATAAAATGCCTTTTTGACATATGGAGGCTTTCTTAAGATAAATGCAACCAAATTAACACAAGTTGAATATCTTATGATAAATAATGTCAAAGTAATTTTAGAAGCCTCACTTAAAGCATATCAAAAAATTTATTTCACTATAAAAAAATTAATCATATTGTTTGTGTTTTGTAACTTTGTTTTGAGCAAATTTAACCAAAAAATGATAATTAAAGAAATTTTAAGAATAATAAAGTTCTTACATCAAGTTTCTAATGGATTCAAAGTAGCTTCAAAAGTATTAATGTCACCCACAAAACCTATCACTGCATCTCCATGGATTCTTCTGTCAAACTATTTGCTTTGGTATATATCTGCTCCACCATGCATGTGCCTTTCCTGCGAGAACACACTTCTAAATAAGCATCAACATAGTTTGAAAGATTCAAAGGTAAAAAAAAGCTTAAATTTTACATGTTCTTGGTTTTGGTGAACACAATAGCTTCCACTCGTATGTCAATTTCTAGGAGATAACTCATACATCCTTCACTCTTCACCCTATTACAACTGTAAAATAAACAATATCTTAATACCATAATCAATATACAAAGCTTAACCGAACAACTAAACCAGATAATGATTGAGAAAGTGATTCGTTTCGGAGATCTAGGGGACAGTTTGGTAGTGGTCCGGGAATGATGGTGGTCGTGGATGAAACATTGGTGACGACGGTGTTAGCGGTGGTCAAGGGTGTTTAAGATTCATTTAACCATACATTGGTGACGATGGTGTTAGCGGTGGTCAAGGGTGTTTAAGATTCATTTAACCATGGTTGCACCTGCAATAGAACCTCAAACAATCAATTCAAGCTGACCAAGCGGAAATTAGGGGAAAACACAAATGAGGTTTAAATTTTGAAGCCAAAGGTTAAAATTCCAAACAAATTCAATGGAATGTTATGCATAATAGATGAGAATAATTCATGAAATGCACAACATCAGTCAAAGAAATGTGGTGTATTCATTGAGGCAATATCACAAACACTTGGCATGCAATATTAGAACAAAAAAAAAACAATGGATTGTTACCCATACTCTTTACCTACAACATGATTTGGAATAAGGAATTTTTTTAGCATTATTGGTCTCTCAGAAGACTAATTCTTTATGATTCTTAGGGGTGTTCGTTTGGATGGATCAGTTCGATCCGATTCGAATTGATTTCGGTTTTCAAAATATGGATCCAAATAGTTTAAACTAAATTCAAATTCTTTCCGATCCGATCCAAGTACAATTCGGTTAGATCGGTTTTTATAATTCGGTTTTCAAAAAACCATAACATTTTAAAATGACATAGAATTATAATATGATCTAATTTTACAGAAGAACAAAAATAAATTATTTACTTGTGATTTAAAATTTATAAACAACCACTAAGAAGACATATTATACTTTATTATTTAATAGACAAAAAACTTTTAAGAGAAAGTACATATTAATGTCTTTTATTAGGTAAAACTTTTTGAACTTATTTAAAAAAAAATTATAAAATTAATAAATAATTATAGATATACTGAAAATAAATACATAACAAACTATTATTCGTTTTTTTTGGACTATTCGGTTCTTATTTTATAAACCAAAACCAATCCGAAATCCAAAATAATAATTCGGTTTTATTAAAAACCAATCCAAAAATCCGAATATCCGAACCAAATAGTCCAATCCACATTGTCCAAGTGGACAATTCGGTTTTATCCAAATAGTGAACAACCCTAATGATTCTTGACATTAATGGAGGCAATATGTAACATCCCAAAAATTTTAAGGTAAAACTTTCATTTATAATTCAATCGTAAACACTATTTGGCCTTTTCAATCATTTGAAAATATATATCAGAGCAAAAATAGTTATCAAAGTATAATCCCAAAATCATAAAGTTGCAAAAACACGGGTGGATGCAGTGCAATCACGTCGGGCCCTTCCCTTTTGTACCGGAAGTACCTAAAACCATATACATAAAATCGTAAGCATAAAGCTTAGTGAGTTCCCTAAAATACCACATACCATACATATCAAACATACCATGGGCCATGCCCAACAACTATCGGGCCCCGCCCGACATCGAGCCCCGCTCGGAACAGATCTGTTAATAAGAGGAGATGCCCCCCGCTTCATCACATTCATCAGGCCTCGCCCGACATTCATATAGACACATAAAACACATGCAAGAATCAATAAGACAAATAGCATACATTACGCTTATAAGGCCCTGCTTGGCATTAGACCCCGCCCGGTATACATATCACATACTACATATGCATGAGTCACACAACCAACTAGCATCCTAATCATAATAAATCATGGGCCAACATTGGTGCCTTCAACCTGCCAAACACAATGATGTGACTCACCTCAATCTGAGATAAACTGAGACACACGCGTTGCTGCTACCGAAAACCTCACACTAGACATAATCAAATATCTTAATAAATAATTAAGGTCATTTCCCAAAATCCAAGTCCAACCATATTTCAATGGGTAAAATACCATTTTACCTATCTTTTATTTGATCCAATAACCCATGACCCAAACTCCAAAAAACCCAAGACCCAAAAGAAGACCTCATGAGTACACCCTGCGTACCTAACTCTTACGCCCCGCGTACGGTCCACTGAATCACAAGGTATAACTCGCTAAAGCTCAAGGCAGGGACTTCTTGTTTTAAGTTGAGTGTATGCAAACGTACGCCCAACGTACTCATCAAATGTCCAAAACTTTATATTAAGCACTTAATGCTTATGACCAAAACGTCCAAACTAAAATCTAACCTCTAAATAAGGTCTTAATCTATAAAGTTGCCAAATTTATTCCTTTTCATGTCTTAATGGGATCCAAACCCCATTTTTATCCATCTAAACTTATAATATGAACATCAACTTAAGCATGATTCATCAAAACCCATCAACATGATATTTTTATGGTTCCTAATAACTCCTAATGGATAAAGTTTCCAACTTTATCCATTAGAATGGTCCAACCAACCAAGATCTAGTCTTTAAGTGTCAAAGAGACCAAAAAATGCATCTTGTCAAACTTAATCCATTAAGTCCAATTCTCAAGCTTTTAGATCTGAATCAATGTGATGTTTAAATGGATAAAGTTTATGTGACAACCCGAAACTTCTGTCTTGTACAATTAATCAATTCTATCAAGGTTAAACTCGATTCTATCACCTTTTAACACCGTTTAAGGGTTTGTTCAAGTGTTCTAAGCCTAGTACAATCAAAATTTGGGTTATAGGTCGAGTTATTCCAAGTCATAGAACAACATTCGGGCCAAACACCCCTCTAGGAGGAGTGTACGGCCGTACACACGGGTGTGCGGCCGCACACCCACCCCACGACCGCACACTCAGGATGAGGGTCACCCATCCATATATATATATATATATATATATATATATATATATATATATATATATATATATATATATGAGAGGAGACCCCCTTCTTCCACTCTTTTCTTCTTTTGGTTGCACACTACTACTTTCTCTCTCTAGAATCTTCATCCAAGAACCCTCCAAAGGTTTCAAAAACATAAGTAGATCATCCCCTAACTTGTTATAATTGAAGGACCTTTTGATTTTTCATGTTTTACCAATGTTCTTCATCCCCTTGAAGGTGTACGGCCACACACCGTTATAAGGTTGGCCGTAAACACCTTAAAGGTCCTCCAAAGTGTGAGTTTGGCCCCTATATTCAAGTTGGATATGACCTTAGCCCTGATTCACCTAAAAATCGACATTTTGAGCATGAATGGAAGAATGTACGGCCTCACACCCCTCTGTACGGCCGCACACACACCGTTAGGATCACCCACTTTGATGATCATATTTGGCCTCAAAGTTGCAATACCACTAAGTATGGTACATAGAACACTCCTTGGATGCTAGTAGGACCTTGGAAACACCACAAAAACACTTCCCTTCATGAGTGTATGGTCGTATACTCATGGGCTATATACCCATGGCCGTACACACCCAAAGGGTTGTCGTACACCTCCCTCATTCGATCGTATATGGTTCCGACACTTACTTCTAGTGTTTCCAGGCCCTTAGAGTGGTTTCCTATCATGTTTAGTCATGAAATACCCTAATCTAATACATGTATGTGTTACTATATGTTAATAGGATCCATTTGAGTTCAAAACTTCAGTTGACACTCGGCATCCACACCGATCTTACGCTCGAATCCTACGTCAAATAGTGAGTTCATACCCCTACGCTTTTAAGGTTTTTAAACGTTTTCAGGGGGAATACAAGCCAAACACAAATGGATTTTTGTGAACTAAACAGAAATCTTTTCAAAAAGCTAAAATTGATGCAATTGATACGATCTAACATGTTTTATAAAACATATAGACAATTATTCCCTTTTGTATTATGCAGAGCATAAGGGATGTTCTCTAAACATAATTGCATAGTTTTCAGAACAGTAATGAACATAACATATTATTCAAACTATAGTAGGTATAGTTTAGGAAATTCATTACCAGTTTTATAGATTCAAACTACAGACACGGTCGAACACATAAACTATGATAGATTTAGTTTATCCATTCCTACATACAGACAACAAGAGTATCATACTAAATAATTATTTTATGTATAATTATTTATAGTCTACTCAGTACACAAACGATTTCAAACATGAGAATGACAGAACAACACTTAAACTAGTTAATACAGGATTGAGAGACAACTCTTCATTGTACCCTTCGGGGTACTGGTAAATCCTCTACATTTAGTATAACCAGAGTCTCCTAGAGGGAGAGCGTGATATTTGTGAATAGATCTATTCGGGACCGACAATCCCACACCTGAACTGTTAGCTACAGTTAGGCAGGCATGCCTGGGGTGATAAATTGCGTAACATACGACACCTGAAGAAACATCGCGGGGGTCATCAGTCACATTAGCATGGCTATACGAACTCACAATAGTATAAACTAACCTTTGTTTACAAGATTATAATTCTTCAATAGTTTTATTTTAATTAATAAAACTACCTACATATTACACTGGAGGGTAATCCAGGGATACATCAATTTGTTTTATTTTAAGTAATAAGACTACTTTACATACTGGTTGTAGCCAGGACTTTCAAACGTATCACACCATTTATATCGAATTCAACAAACATGATAGAAAATATTGGATTTTCTGGGAAAGAAATCAAACATTTGTACAAATGCAGCGACTAGTTTTCATTACAAAAACATGCTTATGAACTCACCAGCTTTATGCTGATACATTTTCAAAATCGCTTGTATTCTCAGGACAATAATAGATAGGTACTCTTGCCAACTTTTGGAGAAGACGAAGCATTTTTGGAGTCTTGTCTTTATCTTTTACTACTTTTGATATATATACAAAATTGTACTTAACAATCAATGTAATATTCATATTATATTGTAATGGTTGTGTTTACTGTGATTACTATGATGCAATTGTTGTGATACTACATATGACGCCATCCACCTCCAAACGTTTCCGCCATTTGTTTTACGGTTCGGGGGTGTGACAGTTTAGAACTTTATCCATAACAAGGTCACAAAATTACAAGATCTAAAATTTATGCACTAAAGTGACCAAAAGGTCATAACACCCAAAAACAAGCTAGATCTAACAATTTCATCATCAAGATTCAAACTTTATACCTCCAAAAGAAAGATTAAGGTGAATAAGGTATGTATCTACAAGCTCCAGTGCAACCAACGATTCTTAAATGAATTCCTTCTTCTCCAAGGTGCATCAAGAAAACTACAAAACACTTAAAAACACTTTTTTTTCTCACAAGGCTCAAACTAGGGTTAGGGTTTCAACGAATGGTGTTGGAGAGGTGGAGGTTGAGAATGGAATGGGTATAGGGAAGTTAAGGAGCTTAAATACGGATCAAACCACGAAAATAGGGTTTGGCCATTGATCGCGTATGCCCATCGTACTCAATTTATGCCCAGCGTACTAGGGATGCCCTAGTACACCCAGCATACTCTCCGTACACCCAGCCTACGTGACTAACGCAAAAATTATCCAAACTTCAAACGGTCGTAACTTCTTCGTTTCAACTCCAATTTCGACGATCCTTATATCCATGGAAAGGTAATGAGAAGCTCTATAACCCTATCAACTCTCCATTGCCTTCAAACTTTCCGAACTTAAATCCAAAATTTATAAAATGCCCAGACTATCACTTTACGGTTATACCCTTGGGCTCCAAAGCACCAACGAAACTCTCTGATCACCTAATCTACATTACCCACATCCAAAGGGGTCTAAATCTCTCTTTACCCTAAGTCCTGAAGCCTTATGATAACTAGTCCTTGGGTCACGACTCCGAATTATGAAACGATTCGAAACAAGGTGTTCCAACTCTCCCCCACTTAAATTAGATTTTGTCCTTGAAATCACTCCTTGCTACTCTCTAAGAAATCAGACAATCCAACCAACTCTTCCAGATCCCTAATGAAAGTCAACCCCATCATACGGTGACCTTCCAATAATCGAACCCATTCTTAGCAGAATTGACATACTTATGACAAATGAATGTTTGCTCCCACTAACCTTAACCAATGAAGGACAATCATCACTACTTAGCTCAGATGCAGGAATTGAATACCTTATCCAACTTCCCAACATGCAAACCATTCTGAAATACTATCAATAGGACCTATCTCTGCAATCCAAACTGAAAGAAATAATTCCGGTCCTAAATCATCTAGACAACACTTTTGGCAGACAAAATCCTAACCATATATTGTTGTTAAAAAAATCTTTCATATAAAAAAGCCGACTCCCAACATGATTCTCAGCCCCTTGTTTCAACCGGGAACATAATTCACATCCTAAAATCCAAGATTCATACTTGCATTCTATCTGAAATCTCCCACCACATTGTTACAAACCACCGACAAAAGGGTCATCCCACCTTAAACGTGATCTAATACCTTGGCCAATCCAATCTCCACTAGGTCTCACCCACTCTATCAAAACCAAATGGGACTCACGCACGAGTCTCACCCAATATGCACAAATGAACAGGCCTTTCCCACGGGTCTCACCCAAATCGAGTGTTGTACAGGCCTAGCCTCGCCTCGGATCCAATGATCCTCATTCCAAACAAATAGTAATCCTCCGACAATATTTTATGTCTCAACCCAGGCATACGTTAGTCCTTTTTCAGTCTAAGGACCACTCTTACAATAACCTACCTCATTTTGGTGAATGCTACAACTACATCGCAGACTTACAAGATTTCTGTGACAACCTATCATCCTTGTGTATGCTACAAATACCCCGCAGTCTTACAATACTTCTATACTGCCATGGTCCTACCAATGGTCTTATAGTCCATCTAATATACCAACTGTAATCATCTTGAGTTAAACCCGCATCCAACTATACACCAACCAGGTTTTTGGGTTATGCATCAAACCCCACACCCTTAATCAGACAAGAACAGGCAGAGAGGCCCTAACACAACCCTTAACATGTTCTTGCCCACATACCCACCATGCATGTAAGATTCATTTTCGAGTATGTCTCTTCTTAACCCTAAGTGTAAAATCCTTTCTTTTTGGCCTTTAAGCTAGTAGGTGGGGCGTACAGGGTGGTATGCTTAGCGTACTAGCCCGAGGATGATCATGCCTTTGGACCACGTATATTTGGCATACATTGTGTATGCATGGCATACTTGTGGTTAATGAAACCCTAATTTTTAGGGTATTTCACCCTATTTAAGCCTTATGATAGCCTCATTTAGTCATATTTAGACAGACTCCATTCCCTCTAGTCTAGAAATCGAAACCCTAGTGAGTTCTTGAGAGTTTTGAGCCATAATGTGTGTTTGTTGGTGCTTTGTGAAGGATAAGAAAAAGTCAAGCGTTTGGAGTTGTGCTTGGAGCTTGAGGATATGGGATTTATTCATCATTTTCTATCCTTGTGAGGTAAAAAGCTCCCATCTTGCTCATATATGATGCTAGATCTAGTTTTGTGCCATTTTGGTGCTTGTTGAGTCGTTAGAATGATTGTGGAGCCTCTTAATTCACTCCAGTAGTGAGTGATAGTACATCTAAGGTTCTTTTGGTCCCTTTTCCCATAAAAATGCAAGCTTTGAGGTTTTTATGGACTCATGCATGTGTTAATACCATTTATTAAGTTCTTTTGAGCTATAGAACCCCATTAAGCCATGCATGCACGTAAAGTTGCCAACTTTACGTGATAACCCATCTTAAGGAAGTCAGATTTGAGTGTTGGGTTAAAGTCTTAACCAAATAGGAGCTTAACGATGGAAGTTGGCCAAGATGGGGAGTACGCTGGGCATACAAGCTGGTACGTTGCGCGTACAAGCCCCAAAGTGAGTACACTAAGCGTACGAGCTGAGTACGCCCCGCGTACTCAACAGTGGGCTTCGAAATTGTGGGATTTTTGGTATATGGGCCATGTTGGACCTTAGTAGTCTTGGGCCTTGTTGGGCCATCAAAATTCTATTTTTGGGCTGATGTTATTTTATTGAACTCTCTTGGTTGAAGGTCGATGAAGGGATTTGGTCCCAATTTGTAAAATTGGGCCAGATTTGGGTTTTGGGTGATTATTTTGGAATTTAGGCCTTTTGGACAATCAGTTTGAGCCTTGGATTTAGGCCAAGTTAGGTGATTAGTAAAAATGTATTTTACCCTAGTTTGGACTCTTAATGTTAGTCGAGATCCAATTATTAATTAGATGTTATTTTGTGATTGATAGTGTGGGGATTTTAGCAGGCCAGTAACCAGAGATGTATCTGTGAGATTCAGTTGTATGAGGTGAGTTTCCTTACTGGGTTTAGCGGGTTAAAGGAACCAATGCTAACCCATGATTATTATGTTAGAATGCTAGATGTATGCATGAATCTTGCATATGTTAAGTGCTGGTATGTATACCGAGCAAGGCTTGCTGTCGGGCGAGGCCTGATGACTGTATTGTATATTATTGTTCTTGTGATTAGCATACATGTTAGAATGATTATATGTTTAAATGTTTATATGTGTACTGGATGGGGCCCAATGTCAGGCGGGGCCTAATAAATGATAGATTTGTAACCCGAGTGGGGCTCCATGTCGCATGGGACTGGATGCCGGGTGACACCTGATGTAAGGAGGGGGCCCAATATGTGTTTATTTGTGTATGATATGTGGTATTTTGGGGAACTCACTAAGCTTTGTGGTTACAGTTTTTAGTTTATGTCTCAGGTACTTCAGGATTGAAAGGGAAGAGCCCAGTATGATTGTAGAGCACACACCACCTTTTTCTGTATGAGATTCATTGAACTTTTCAACTGCATGTTTAAATCTCGATATGCCCCTCGATTTGTGACTGGGATGTCGAGGATCACAAAAAAGGGTGTGAATAACCATGAAAACTTACATGGTGCCCCCAATGTTACAGTCACCTATTCGATGTGCCGGTTAACCACACACGCTCCACCAAACTATGACAAACATCGAGTCACCCTATGCAACCTTTGCTTAGAACCATTTAGTGTGCTGGTTAACCACACACGCTCCACTAACGTATTCGCAAGGGTACAAAGTGTAATTTCATGGAATTGCATCAATTCACTTTTACTTAAAGTAATTAAGATTGGGAATTTTGTAAAAACCATTTAGTTACTTTATACTTCATTATACTTTTAATGGAAAGGGTTTGCTCTATCCTACCCGTTCAGCTAACAACACTCCACCAATCAAGGAAGCGGTGAGTGAGAGTGGACACCCATTAAACGACCATTTTATAGGCCATAAACTTATAACCCCCTTATAGAACGGCTTCGTGAATGAGGCATACTAACGGTAAGACTAGCAGTTTAAGTTATACATATATAATATTAGACTTTTAATGTTATATATCGTATAAGGGTGTATTTTACAATTTTAAAATACTAAGCAGTCTAATTTAATAAATTATACTTTTAATTTAATTAAATGTAAACCAAATCACTATGGATTTATTAACTTTCTTTTAATTATACACTTAATTAATTTAATAAAACCATAAGGGTGCAATTTGAACTTTTTCAAAATTAAGGTTTTAGAATTTTGCATTTTAAACTTTTAATCAAAATTTATATTCCAAAACTTGAGGACAAGTTTTGAAACTTTTCAAAACATTAGGGTTTAGAATTTATATATTTCAAAAATTAAACTTTTTAATCAAAAATTTAACTTCCAAAACTTGAGGGTAAATTTTGAAACCTTTCAAAAACATTAGATCAAAATACAAATAAGGCAATAAAACAATTAATTGGTCATTATCTAGTTTTGACCTAATCCAATTTATTTGCAAGATAATTTACCAAATAATTTAAATAATCATCTTTTATCATATAATGAAAATATTATTCAAATAATTAGAAATTATCTTTTGCTTTGGCAAGGATAATCATAAATAAACAATAAAATTTGGATATTATAAGTTAAAAACGATTTAGGCAATTATCCTTAAGCAAAAACAACATAAAATCTTGAAATATCCTCTGCCTGACTCCCGGACTCGCCGAGTCACTACTTGGACTCGCCGAGTCCAGATACTGACTTGCCGAGTTGGGTCGGGCAAAGGCCAGAAAAACAATTTTTAGCAAATAAACATTCGTTGCATCACATACAACAAAAACCAATCAAGGCTCTGATATCACTTATGGGTTTTAGCCATAAGAACATCCTATGTGCTCATGCAAACCTTAATGCTTGGATCTAGGTTTCTCTATTGTATATGCATTCATCCAAGACTTTAAACCCTAGATCTAGCATGTGATAATCGATATTAACATAAGAATAGGGTTTAGATCTTACCTTGATTGTTATGTAGCAATAACAATCTCAAATCCTCCTTGTAATGGCTTCAGAAAGCTAAGAGTCACAAGTGTCACTCCTCTAATGGCTCACAAACACCAAGAGCAAGAGGAAGAAGAATGAGAAGAGGAGAGACACCCAAAAACGGCTAGAAACCCTAAGGAAACTCTTAGCCACGTTTTTGGGTCTCAAGGGTTCTTTAAATAGGTAGGCAATTAGGGTTATCTAACAAGGAAACCCTAACTTGACTGCTTAAGCCGTAAGCAGCCTATGGACCCCTTCTGAACATGCCTTGGACAAAATCATATGGGCTTCCCATAGATTTCATTCAACCTATATTCCAAGGTGATCCATAGCCCAATTGTAATTATCTTATAATTACAATTCTAGTCCCCTAAGTTTAATTAATCTCTTTTAGCCACAAAATTAATTCTTAATTAAGTATTGGCTAATATTAATTAAACAATATGATTTCTCCTTTAATATATTAATCTCATAATATATTAATAAATCATAATTAAACCTCTCTCTCCATAATTCATCTTATCAAGTTGCTTTGGTGAAGGCAACCGAAAAGGACCATGCACCATCGGGTCAAGTACATACCAAAATAGTTATGGACTTAGACACTAATCCAACAATATACACTTCCCGAAATCTCAACAAGCACAATAATCCCAAGTACTTCCCATGATACAACTCCAAATCCTTAAGTCATTTCAGCTCATGACAAAGAACTATAACCCTTGACCGGAACAGACGGATCACCAATCCAACTACCCACTTATCGAAAAAAAATCGATGCACTCTATATATTTATATCAGTGCCCATTTAAATCCTTTAGACAATCCAAACACCTGAACAAACCTTTGTGATTAATTCATTACTCACACACTTAAGTGATGGTGTACTTCGGTACTTGGCCTACCGACAACAATAATCGATTCAAAGCTTGTCAACAATCAACTGACATCCCTCATGAGCGATACAAGCTCTCCTAACTTATGACTTTATTGTCCCAGGTGGGGACAACCAGTTTCTTCTAGATCTTTTCCTTAAAGCACATGATGCGAGTACCACCATTGCATCTAGAACACATGAATTTGACAAATACCCATCCGACACTTGCGTTCTGAATAATCCTTTATACCTATCAATAATGATAGATTTTCACCACCTCGAGTTTAAATATTCCCATAAACTTGACGACTACTGATCTTACACCCACGATCAAAACCATTCCTTGTCGCCTTGAAACCGTGAAGAACCTTTACATTTCCTGCATTCAAACCCGAAATGCCCACCTTGCGGATTTCTTGAATTCTTGTTGATACCACCAAAGATTGGATCAACTGCTAATATTTTTTCACTTTAAGCTTGTTTTGATTATGGTTGATGCCTTCCACATCAATATCCAAAACTGGCTCACCCAAAATACCCTAAACACGGTCCTCGATATGCAAAATGGCATATGAAGATTCACAAGATAAAATGTCTAGACCATCATGAAGAGAGTTCTAATTTCTTAGTGGAGACTTAGATAAACCACATATAGCGTCTCATAGAGAATCATACAATCATAAACACAATTAATAAGAGCATGAAGGAAGTGAATACAATACATACCTACGATGCCAGCTCATGGAACTCAGACCCCAACAACCTGTGACTGCCATGCACGACTTCTCACCACATGAACCTCCACTCTGCCCTTGTGACCATCAGTAATAATCAGAGTGGCTGGAGCAAGTGACCTCACTACTTCTCTCATCGAATCCGAACAATCGACCTTCTAGTGGCCCACTTTGTTGCAGTGAAAACATAACGGGCTCGTTCCTTGGGGACAATCCCTACATACATGATCATTCCTGCTACACTTGTAGCAACCCATACCCCTAGATCGACAAATCCCACCATGCATCTTCCCGCACGTGTTGCACTGACTTCGGCCCTGCTGACCCTTACCCGCTGATCCTGAGTCTTGGGCCTCTTCGCCTGCCCCCCTGTGGTCTGAACCTGCTCTGCCTTCCCCTTCTCAAGGTGCTCCAAATCAATCTCCTCCTCATGGGTGCCAACAATCACATCATTTAGTGTCTTCCACCCTAAGATCCTCACAAACTCCCTTCCCAACGGCTGCACTATGATAGCTGGCGCAACCTCCGTCCTAAAATGGGTCAGAAAATCTTCCCAAGACATAGTCTCCAACTCAGTAAGCGTAATAGATTGTGAAATCAATTCTCAAAAACTCCTTGCCGCATGATGCAAGAGATCCAAGGCAAATCGAACCTTGGATCATATGAGATAGGGACTAGTGTGGAAGACACCTTCCAGCTCCACAATCCAATGCGAACTCAGAACCCTGGAAGTCCTCCCACTAGTTGGCTCATCACCTGAGCTTGAACCAAAACTTGAACCTTCTCCATGTGTGCGCATCACCATTCTTGAAAAAGCAATCATACACATGATCAAAACATCCCCCAAATAACCCTCATCCCACCGGCTTCCTAGATTCTTCATGACTCTCCTCAAGTTGAGTATGGATCATGTGCTTTTAGTAGTACGAACCCAATACTACCTTCCACACCTATCCATTCTTTCCTCAAAAATCACCATGAATCCTCCAAGTCACTTTTTCAAACTGATACTCATAATACCCGCTAAGCAGCGCAACCAATCCACTACAGCACATTCTAGGCTCTCATAGGTTCTCGACCTCACCTTGCCATCAGCTGCTAAAGAACTCCCAATAATGTCAGTTAACTACTTCATGAATACGATCACATGTAACAAAGCTTAGATAATCCTTCGAGTAAAAGACTCATCCCTACAACGGTTAGACTCAGATAAGAGCTATGAAGTAGGGTCAAATCTGTCACTATGAGATTATTTAACCTATAGAGCATGTGACTTGACATATTCACTAAATAGTTAACTCACATCATCAAGAGTCCCACAAAGCACAATGCAAGCAAGATTCATGTCGTAACACTCCAATCCATAGCCACACAGAGGACATTTGAAGCTCACTTCTTACCAAGAAAGATTCCAAATCTAGTATAACATCCAATTCCTATTAGGTTACAAAGGATCACATGTCGGCCAATCCATCCAATCATATGAAATCCATATTAGCATGCAATTCTAAAAGCTCAAACAATCAGACATATAAAGGCATCTCTCCTAGCACGAAATCCCGAGTAGATCCTTAGCCTTCATCTAGCATGCAATTCTTATAACATATAACATAACAAGCATGTACGGGTATTTTGGGAATCACTTACTTGAGCTCAGTTGATTGCACGCACCACACCCCTATCTTTTATTAGAAAATCGTTAATTAAAACTTTGGTTTAATGAAAAATCTACCAAACACTCCGTTTGAGTACAGACACACCCAAGAGTATGCCTGAATCCCTCAAACCAAGGCTCTGAAACCAACTTTTAACATACCAAAAATTTTAAGGTAAGATTTCATTTATAATTCAACTGTAAACACTATTTAGCCTTTCCAATCATCTGAATATATATATATATATATATATATATATATATATATATATATATATATATATATATATATATATATATCAAAGAAAAATAGTTATCAGAGTACGATTCCAAAATCATAAAGTTACAGAAACATGGGTGGATGCAGTGCAGTCACGTCGGGCCCTTCCCTTTTATACCGGAAGTACGTAAAACCATAAACATAAAATTGTAAGCACAAAGTTTAGTCAGTTCCCCAAAATACCACATAGCATACATATCAAACATACAATGGGTCATGCCCAACAACCATCGGGCCACGCCCAACATCGAGCCCCGTTCGGAACAGATCGGTCCAAAATATGAGATGGGCCCACCTCATCACATTCATCAATCCCTGCCTGGCATCGGGCCCCACATAACATTTATAAATACACATAAAACAGATGCAAGAATCACTAAGACAAATAGCATACATTACACTCATCAGGCCCCGCCTGACATCGGCCCTTGCCTGGTATACATATCATATACTACACATGCAAGAGTCACACAAACAACTAGCATCCTAATCATAATAAATCATGGGCCGGAATTGGTGCCTTTGACCGGCCAAACACAGTGAGGTGACTCACCTCAATCCGAGATAAACTGAGATATACGTGTTGCTGCCACCGGAAACCTCACACTAGACATAATCAAATATCTTAATCAACGATTAAGGTCATTTCCCAAAATCCAAGTCCAATCCATATTTTATACTTCCATTGGGTAAAAGACCATTTTACCCTTGTCATATCTGATCCAATAAGCCATGACCCAAAATCCAAAAGACCCAAGGCCCAAAAGAAGACCTCGCGAGTACGCCAAGCATACCCAACTCGTATGCCCCATGTACAGTCCACTGAAGCACAAAGTAGAACTCACTAAAGCTAAAGGACGGGGACTTCTTATATTACGTTTAGCGTATGCATACGTACCCATAGCGTACTCATCAGATGACCAAAACTTCATATTAAGCACTTAATGCTTATGACCAAAATGTCCAAACTCATATCTAACCTCTAAATAAGATCTTAATCCATAAAGTTGCCTACTTTATTTCTTGGCATGTCTTAATCTGTGGCATCCCCATTTACACGGCTAGAAAAGACCGATTTTGTTTATGCTTCATAAAATTAGAGTACTTCTTTTAATAAAAATGTTGCGTAATTTGTTCCCAGAAAAACATGATAAATACGTTATCAAAGCATTTCCGAAGAAATGTATTTTTATTCATTTAAAACATTTGGGATGTCATCGTCAATATAGAAACATAAGCATAAACAGAACTTACATTCATTTACACTAGTGATCTACATCTCTTTTAAATCTCTTAGTGCAAAGTAGCTTCGTATTGACACCTGTGATACAAATAAGCTGGAGTGGGTCAGGTTGGGAAACATGGTGAGTACATAGGGTTTTCAACCCACAATAATATAATTATTATATTTAAACATAAAACAATCAACCCGATTACCCATCTTTGTTATCTTCTTTAATATTCCTTAAATAATTATCTTAAGGGTCATCTCCTATATCATATTTACCTCTCATATTTTTACCTCACATTTCCTTATATGCTCGTTCCTAAGGCATGAATACGTAGTTACAACGTCGCCTGAGCTTGTAATTCATAGTAAGGGTTAGAGTATCATCACATGAATATACAATCACAACATCAAATGGACTCGTAATTCATCACCTACAGGTTATAAGTCTGCTAGTGCTTCCATGGGTTGTCTAGAATAGTCTGTGGTCGCCATTTATACTCTAGTAGATGACTACATCTCCAAATTGTCGGACAAGGTTATTGTATCTTTCATCCTACATCACCGATTCATCATCACCAATCCATCACCTAATTATCATCACCTATCTCTCATTATTTTATTTCATCACACACCAACTATTTCATCTACCTATGTTTTATCCCGACATACTTGTAGATATAAAATAAATATATATTTAAATCATTTAAAACATGTATGAAATCATTCATCCATCATAGATAGCAAGTATTCAGATAATATGCACACATAACATGTAATTTATATAAAATACTTCATATCTATGTGTAAGATGAAAGGGACCATGCACTCACTTGAGAAGGTGGTGAATCCGAACTCAAACAACGCTTCACTGCTTAAAAAAATAATTTCCTTTGACGAAACAGCGGGTTTTTTTAGAAAACTGGGTTTTGCTTGGAGCAGCGTTCCTGAGCCGAAAAGCTCTTCTTCTCGGAGCCATCGAGCACTCTGGGTCTTCCACCTCGTGCTAGGGAGGTTCCATAGGCTTTTCCGGGGGGGGGGGGGGGTTCAGGGCTAGAGAAAGGTTCTAAAGAGAGAGTAAAGAGAAGAAAGAATGGGAAATGTGTGAAAAAATGAGGGTGAGAGAGGTTCTATTTATAGGGTGAAATATGGATGAACTTGGTGCCACATGTCACCATCTGGTGGCAAGACTTGGGGAGAAAGCAATGGCCAAGATTGTGCCACGTTACCCATTTTTGCACAGGACACTTCCGACTTCTAAAATCCGTAACTTTCACATACAAGCTCCGTTTTTGACGTTCTTTATATCCACGCGTAGGTAAAAATAAGATCTACAACTTTGATTTTGACTCTGTCAGCTAACTCTCGACCAATCTTAGAATTAGCAGTACGAGAAGATTATACTGTTAAATGACCGCGTGAAATTCATAACTTCTACATACGGACTCTGTTTTCGTCTGTCTTTCTACCGTTGAGTTCCTATTAATGAGATCTTCAATTCTCATTTAGGCTGCATAGGCCAAAAACTGCTCGATCTAAAATTCGAGTTTCAGGTTGTGCACTGCTAAGCCAAATCTTAGAAAATTCATAACTTCCTCATGTGAAGTCAGATTTGGGCGTTCTTTTTTTCTATGTTCTTGGTTTAACGTATACTAAAACTTTTGTTTATATTTCTAAGGCTAAAAAGTCCTTCATCGTAAATTCACTATTTACGTCTCTCGGTGTCTTGTCGGTTTTGCCGTAAAACTTCGATGGACCATAACTTCTTCGTTATAACTCGGATTTCGGAGTTCTTTATATGAACGAAAGCCTTGAGACGTATTCTACAACTTGGTTAAGATTATTTATTCTAAATAATCTTTTGTAGAAATGTATTTTTCGACCCCTATTATCTCTAAATTGACTAGCTCGGATGTACAGGCGTTACATAATGGGACCCAAAACCGTTTTTATCCATCTAAACTTATAATATGAACATCAACTTAAGCATGATTCATCAAAACCCATCAAGATGATATTTTTATGGTTCCTAATAACTCCATAATGGATAAAGTTTCTAACTGTATCCATTATATTGGTCCAACCAACCACGATCTAGTCTTTAAGTCTCAAAGGGACCAAAAAATGCATCTTTTCTTACTTAATCCATTAAGTCCAAGTCTCAAGCTTTTAGATCTGAATCAATATGTTGTTTAGATGGATAAAGTTTCCAAATTTATCCATAATAAGTCCACAAACTTTCAAGATCTAAACTAAAGTGACAAAAAGCTCATAACACCCAAAACTAGCTTGATCTAACAATTTCATCATCAAGATTCAAACTTTATACATCTAAAAGAAAGATCAGGGTGCTCTAAGAACACTCCAAAGCACTTAAAAACACCTTCTTTTTGCTCACAAGTCCCAAACAAGGGTTAGGGTTTCAAGGGAGGGTGTTGGAAAGGTGGAGGCTAAGAATGGAATGGGTTTGGGGAAGTTAAGGAGCTTAAATAGGGATCAAACCACGAAAATAGGGTTTAGTCATTGATCGCATATGCCCATCACACTCAATTTACACCTAGCATACTAAGGATGCCGTAGTACGCCCAGTGTACTCCCCGTATGCCCAACATACACGGCTAACCCAAAAATCGTCCAAACCTCAAATGGTCGTAACTTCTTCGTTTTAGATCTGATTTCGATGATCCTTATATCCACGTAAAGGAAATGAGAAGCTTTAAAACCCTGCCAACTCTCCTTTACCTTAAAACTTTTTTAGCTTAAATCTAAATTCATAAAAGGCCTGAACGATCACTTTATGGTTATACCCTTGGGCTCCAAAGCACCAACCGAACTATCAGATCAACTAGTCTAAATTACCCACATCCAAAGGGGTCTAAATTTGTCTTTAACCCAATGCCTGAAGCCGTATGATGATTGGTCCTTGGGTTACTACCCTGAATTATGAAACGATTCAAAACAGGGTGTTACACAATACTAAAAGGTAATCAACTTTTTGGTTTGCATTTCTTTACAAACTCAAAAAAGAGAAATATATTTCAATCCTTGATTCTCTATTTAGTATAAAACCCTACCACTAAAAGATGAAACATTACCTGAAGGCTGAAGTTGTTGCTCATAGAGAAGAAAAGACCATCAGTAGAGAACCTTCAGTAGCAAATTTACTAGAACTTATCATATGGTAAGCTGCTGGCAGATTTAACCTAAATTACAAAATTAGAATTCCATCAAGCACCGTGGTATGTCTGTAGGAAAGAAAGTTTCACATATATTTTAGATATTAAAACATAATCAGATGGTATGTGACTAATAATTACCTTGTAGCAAGTTGGTCTAACATATGAGAGGGTGTTCGTATGGGTTTTGTCTGGCTATTTCAATGTAACCGTAGTATTAGTAGGATCATCGATTGCAATAATTGGTGATTGAGAAAATCCTCGAAGCGTTGCAAGGAGCAAGTGAAAAGGATTATACAAGGTACCTGATTAAATAGAAAAGGAATTAGGTCATCTCGCTCATTCCAAGTCGCACAAAAACACACATAAAAACATAGACACACAGTGAAAGACATTGAATATGATAATATTGTACAATGGTGATCAAATTCTTACAACAAACGTAATTATGATTCCGGTTGATGGTAACACCTCCTTGAAAGACCGATTGTTTTCGAGATAGAGAAGGCATCAGGAAGGCAGTGTGTATTTGCAGGCCCAGAGTGGGATAGAAAATTCACTAAAATCCATTGTTTTGGTGAATGGGGGATTGGTAGAAAATGGAACGCATAGCAGAAATCATACCCCAAAAGAACCACCGATGAAAGAGGGATGATCTTTAATGGGATTGGTTCCAATGTTGAGGAGCCGGTAGATGAGATGTGGAGGAGACGTATTGGAGGGTAATGGCAGTGGTGTAAGGAATCAACACATAAGCACCAAGGAAATACACATTGTTGGAATGTTGGAAGAGATTGATTGGAAGCTTAAGCTTGTTACTGTTAACCACTCCACTGGCCACAATTATGGCTACAATTAATAAAACAAATGGAGCAATACAAGCAAATTATTGTTCACAAGGGAGTCTCCCTTTTATATATATATATATATATATATATATATATATATATATATATATATATATATATATATATATATATATATATATATAATGAAAAAGACTATTCGAACATATCTATTCTAGAAAGTTTATAAATACCATCTATGAATATTTTAATAGTTTACGAATGATTTCGCATTCCTTATAGCATTTTATTTAGACAAAATTTAAGAAATGGTTCTTATTGTTTGTATAACCGCAAAATAGTTCTTATGAAATCTTTCCCCCCCCCCCCCCCCCCCTCTCTCTCTCTCTATATATATATATATATATATATATATATATATATATATATATATATATATATATATATATATATATATATATATATATATATATCTTTGCATGAATGGTTCTTTTGGACAAGACATTACACTCCAATGGTCCTTATTGTTGGAATAAGTGTTGAAGGTCATAATTAAATTGGCCAATATCATTACTAAATTGATATACCTTTATGCAATAAAAATAAAGTCCTTTTTAGGTTACCGTCATAATCATAAATAATTAGAAATGACTATAGGAGATAAATAAAAGGATTTTTTTAATTTATTAAGTGACTAATAAATTAATTAAAAATAGTTAAAATTAATTAATTATCGGTCAGGGTTAATCTGGAATCAATTTGGGATTAATTAGAATTAATTAAAGGTGCAAGGGTGATTTGTAATTGTTCTATAGTTGAGCAGAAGAAGCAATTCTAGAATAGTCCAAGATATGGACGGTTTTGAGGAGTTTTGGAAGGGTTCCAAAAGCCTCTTGGTTGCTAATATGGTCAGGATTTGAATATGATAAAATATGATTATTTTATTATTCAAATCAAGGCTTATCTTAGATATTTACCCACTAAAAATAGGACCTTTAACATGTATTTTTCGTTCCTATGGCTTCAAGGAAGATAAAATATGATTTTCATCTTGTATCTTCACTCTCCAGTTGATTTCAAGTTAACTAGGGTTTTGGGTGTGAACCAAGAGAGATATGCACGCTATTAAATGTTTGTTTTCCATTCAGAATCTGAAGAATCAAGGGTTAGTATATTTGACTATACTAAAAAGTATGAATCTTATCCTTGAATTTTCGATTTTAGTAGGTCAATAGTTCTTTCATAAAGTATGGTGTTATAATAGCGGAAATGTCATAGAAGTTCTAGGTTGCATGAGCCCATATGATTTTGTAAAAAATCCGTTGTGCAAATCTCTTTGTTGTAAGCTAGAAAAACCATTAGTTGTATCAGAGCCTAGGTTTTCCAATTGTTAGTGCATGTTATGAAACTAGAAAACTAAACGTGAAAATCAAAATTTTGTTAAGACCACGATGTGGTCAATCCTTTGCCATGTCGTGGTGACCTCCTGGAATTTTAGCTTCGGGATTTACCTGTCTTTTAAGATTATAGGATAATTATTAGTTTTTAATTGTTATTTTAAATGGTTAAAATTCTAAACACTAAATGTAGATAATCATGAAATTCAAATTCGAAAATTGAGGAAGTTATAAATGGTAATTATCTAATTATAAGCTAATTCAGATAATGAAATTATCCTTTAAAAGATTTAATAAAAAGTAATTAGCTTTTTAATTAAAAAATAAATATTAAATTTAAATGGTTTAAAAGATTAATTAATTAAATTTTAATTAAGATAACTAAATTTAAACTTTTTATTTTTAAAAGGTTTTAAAATACACCATATATATATATATATATATATATATATATATATATATATATATATATATATATATATATATAAAAGAGTTATAATGTTTTATGTAAAACATAATGTCGGCCGAATCAAGAGTAGGCCTCGTTCACAATGTCAGACTATACTAGAGGTATAAGGAAACGACCTACAAAATGACTGTTGAATGGGTGTAATTTTCACTCACCGGCTCTTTGTGTGGTGGAGGGTCGTTGGCTGAAAGGGTTTGACAGAACAAGAATCACATTAAAAGTATAATGTAAAAGTACCAGAGCATTCTATAAAAATATCACTTTAGTTATTGTAGGAAATATGTGAAATTGTATGCTAATCCATGAAAACACACATTATTTATTTGTGAGTCGTTATTCGAGCATGTGTAGTTAACCAACATACTAATTTAGGACTAAAAATATGAAATGATGGTACAAACTTGAAATGTATGGTTGTTGATTGAGCGTATGTGGTTAATTGACACGTGAATGTGAGATCATAAACATCATCAAAGGTGTCACACGGATTTACATGGTTATTCATATCTTTTTCTGATCCTTGACATCTTAGTCACAAATCCAAGTTCATAATCCGTTGTTAACACGGCACTGATTGTTCAATGAATCTCAAGAGATCTAAGAGTTTCATTGTGATTGAAATTGGTAAAGCGTTTTACCTACCTTAAATAGATTTGTGATGTGATTATGGCATCCTTCTTCATTTTACAAATCATATATAAGGATCATAGCCTTAATTTAAACTTGGGTTAATAATTAAGGATTGAATCAAGTTATTAGAACTTCATTTCTAAAAAGTTAGATGGAAATCCTCTCTCACATCCTCGTGCATTTTAGATTCTAAACTTCTCTCTGTTTCTCCCTTGGGAATGGCTCATTTGTTATGAGATGGTCCTCAATTTTGATATTGGCAAAGATACCATGATGAGAATATCACTAAAAGCAATTATATATTAGCTTTGATTAAGTTGTTATTCCCATAAACAAGTGGACTTGTCAAATAAGGTCTCTTGGATCATTATGTCTACGTCCTAAATGTTTCAAAGGATTTTTGTGAACATGTGAGCATATGAAATGAATTTGCAATTGAGTTAAATGTTTCACCAAAAGGAAAGGCAAGAGTGATTTTGAAAATTTTGAAAAGTTCCTAATTGCAATTGAATTAAATAAAAGAGTTATTTTTGTGATCAATGAGAGCTACATAGACAAACTAGTTATAGATCTTGTGTTTGGATCTTTCATTAGTTCTTATGATCATTTCAACTTAATTTATCAGATGATAGTATGGAGAAGACATTGATGCAATTCTTAAACCTTGTCCAAACCGAGGAAATTGGAAAGGAATTAGATTTCTTATCCAATTCTATTTATCACCTTTCTAAATGTTGTTGAAAAGTATAGGAATTGTTCGAATCCTAATGTGACATCCCCATTTTCACGGCCAGAAAAGACCGATTTTGTTTATGCTTTATAAAAATCAGAGTACTTCTTTTCATAAAAATGTTGTGGAATTTGTTCCCAGAAAAACACGATAAATACGTTATCAAAACATTTTCGAAGAAACGTATTTTATTTATGTTAAAACGTTTGGGATGTCATCATCAATACAGAAACATAAGCATAAACGGAACTCACGTTTATTTACACTAGTGATCTACATCTCTTTAATCTCTCAGTGTAATGTGACTCCATATCAACACTTGTGATGTAAATAAACTGAGTGGGTCAGGTTGGGAAACCTGGTGAGTACGTAAGGTTTTCAACCCACAATAATATAAATTATTATGTTTAAATATTTAAGCAATGAACCCAATTACCCATCCCCATTCTCTTCTTTATTCTACTCTAAGAATTCAGCTATTTCTCGTTTATTTATTCCTAAGGGTTCCCCTAAGGAATAGGCACGAAATCCATCATTGCCAAGGTTTACTCAACGTGCACTAAATCCATAGTTCCCAAAGTTTATCTTGTTTATTGACAGTATCGTTTGCGATACTCCTCTCGCAATACAGGTCAATGGGTTTTATCTCGTTTATCGACGGTATCGTTTCCGAGACTCCACTCGCAATACATTTCGATGGGTTTTTAGAGTACACCTGGTGAATACACAGTTCAAAACACCTACAGGTTACGAGCCAGCTAGTGTCCACTGGACTGTCTAGAATAGTCCGTGGTTGTCATCCATACTCTGCTGGATGACGGGGCCATCAATTGGGAAAAAAACTTCTCTCATGGTTCACCTCTCACCCTTACATCATGGTCTATATTACCTCTTCCTCATTTTATTTTTGTCACACAGAAACTATTTCATCTACCCATGTTTATCCCAACATATTTGTAGATATAAAATACATATACAGTTTAAATTATTTAAAACATGTATAAAATCGTTCACCCAGCATAGATAGCAAGTATTTGGATAATATGCACACATAGCACGTAATTTATATAAAATACTTCATATCTATGTGTAAGCTGAAAGTAACTATGCACTCACCTGAAAGGTGGTGACTCGGCACTCGGACAGCGTTTCGATACTCTCAAAACGATTTTCCTTCGATAAAACCTAGTACCAATACCACTATGGTTTAGTCTAACGATAACCGCGACAATTTGATTAATCTAACTATTATTATTATTATATAAGCGTTAATAACACTCAATATAACTCATAATAATAGCCCAAATCATTATTTTAAGGACCTAATAACATTCCTATAATTATTAGAAAGCTATATTAAAAATTGCGTAAGCGTAGCACATTTACAGCGAATTTTATCGAAAACCGGAACTTAATTGGAGCAGCGTTTCAAAACCGAAAGACTCTTTTTCTTGGGACTTCGGGAGCCTCGGGGCTTCCCTCGGGAGCTAAGGGTTTTATCTAGCGCTTAGGGGTGGTTGGGGAGCTAGAGAGAGAAAGTATTTTAGAGAGAGAAGGAGAATTGGTGTGAAAATGAAGGCTGCCCTCACAGCTATTTATATGCACGAAGCCTCTTGGATTACGCTGGGCGTACCGAGGCTACGCTGGGCGTAGTCTCGGATATGGATGACAGCTCGCAGCCAGCTGTCTCGCACACCGGTCAGATAGGAAGCGAAGGTATGCTGGGAATACTAATCTCGGATGCAGGGCGTAGGGCGAAGCCATGTGGCGTTGATCGGATGCGAGGTTGGCCTTCACCGGACAGCTCAGATCGAGCCACGTCATCTATCTCGCATCAAATTTCGTGATTTTCTACTCCGACTTCTAAAAATCATAACTTTTGCATACGAGTTCCATTTTCGACGTTCTTTATATCCACGCGAAGGTGGGAACGTACTCTACAACTGTTGTTTAGACTTCTTCGGCTAATTTTCACTCGATTTTAAATTTTTTATTATTAACATGCCGGGACAGGATTGGTCCGTTAAATCCTCATAACTTCTTCATCCGATGGCCGTTTTCGCCCATCTTTTTCTCGTTATGCTAATCTTAATGAGATATTTGATTCTCATTCAGGTCGTGTTGGCTAAAAACCACTCGATCTATTATTCGAATTTCGGGTTGTACACTGCTAATCCGAAACTTCGAAAAATCATAACTTCCTCATACGAAGTCAGATTTAGGCGTTCTTTTTATCGATGTTCTTAGTTTAACATAATCTATGAATTTCATTTAGAGCGATAAGGCTAAATCTCACTCTATCGTACATTTACTATTTACGCTTCCTGCTACCGTGCCGGTTCCGACGAGAAACTTTGATGGGTCATAACTTCTTCGTTAACTTGGATTTCGGCGTTCTTTATATGTACAGAAACCTTGTGACATAATCTACAACTTGGTTAAGATTATTTATTCTAAATAATATTTTGTCAAAAAGTCGTTTTCGACCCCTATTTCCTCTAAATTAACTAACCCGGCTCTACGGGCGTTATAATTATCTCCCCCTTAGGATGATTACGTCCTAGAATCATCAAGGAAAAAGGGCTCGTATAATGACTTCATACGTCATCTCTTCATCCTTGGTAATAATTATAACTTCTATATACCTTCAAGTCTATCTCTTAGACTTATTGACTGTAAGCAGTACTTAATCGTGCACCTGCTCTCTACCTCAGTTTAGACTCCAACTTATAACCTATCATCATGTGATGCACGTTTAGACTCAGGTCTCTTAGAGTTAAATTCTAAAACAGACTATGCCTTCCTTCATGTTATAATGTGATATAATTACACTTAAACATGTAGCATTTCTAGCTACCAACTTCTTTAACAACGAGCGCGATACTTCTATTGATCGCTTTGATTTCAATCGTTTGGTTTAAGTCGGATGCTACATCGAACTCGATTTTTCTAAACCACATAGCATACTTAGCATAGTCGGACTCAATATGATATGACCACTCGGGTCAGGATAACAACAATTTTCTTAATCATTACCGAAACAATGGTAACGACATACTTGAATAAAACGAAATCAATTACTAGCTTCTTGGTAACCTTGTGACTTTCCCTGATCCAAGTGTGAGTCCTATGCTTCCGGTAGTATAGGCCTCTACTACCATTCACACCTACTCATACTCATCCCAAGTATTGTCCCGCAGTTTTTCGAAGTCACCATACAAGAAAATCACATAACGGCTTAACACATCAAATATCAAAACGAAGGTTTTTATTATTCCTTGAAACTATTACATAGGCGTTCAAGTTCACCCTAGACTATGCCTCTAACAAGCTACATTGTGAGGTACTATCTACACGGCCTCTTAATAACTCGATCTTTGGATGTCAAGCCTTCACTCTTGAATCCTTGCATTGTCATCTGCTTCGTCAAGGATCATTTGACATGCTCTCACCTTTGGCTTTGGCAGCACATTTGGCTTTGTAGCCCCTTCTCTCTTTGGGCAGTCTTGCTTGAAGTGTCCTTCTTCACCACACTTAAACGAGACTTCCCTCTTGGTTGTGCATTCGTTGGCGTAATGACCAGTCTTCCCGCATTTAGAGCAGGTCATCTCTTTAGAGAATTTCCCAATGTTCTTCTTTCTGCACTTGTCACACCATTGCGTTCCTTCTTCAGACTTCGAGAATTTTCTCTTCTCGCTAGACCTTGAAGATCCTTCAAACTATCTCTTCTCGCCAACCTCCATCTTGCTAACGGCTCTTCCCTTGATCATATCCTCAACAGACTTGGCAGCCCAGATAGCTACCTCCAGAGTAGGTGCTTGACGCACTGGCACCGCATACTCCCATGGGAGTCCTTTTGCATACTTGTCGATTTTTGTCAGCTTATCCGGAACAAGACGTAAGGCGAACTCCATCTTCTCTGTGAAGTTGTTTGTGTATTCATCAATAGACATGCTTCCTTTCTTCAAGGTAAGGAATTGCTTTTCTAGCTCGATCAAATTTTGGGCTAAACAGTACTTACGTTTGAACTGCACCAAAAACTCCGCCCATGTCAGTTGCAGGGGCTCATTGGGGCTTAGAGTCTTCCCCAGAGTGTTTCACCAACGAACCGTGCCTCCTCTAAACTGGCATACCGCAAACGTTTTTTGTAGTTTGCCTCTGCAACCACACGTCATGAAAGCTAACTCCATCTCCGAGATCCAATTCATGACCCCGATCGGATCTTCCTTTCTAGTGAAAGTCGATGGCTTGCAGGTCTGAAAATCCTTGTACTTACATCCATTCCTCTCGACTTTGTCATCTTGATTGTTCCTTCTAATCACCGGTGGATCAGCTTGACCAACGGTCCTGCTGTCGTTCCCTTCCTCAAACTGCCTGTCATTCAGCTCGAGCTGCTTAATAGGCATCGTAAGTTCCTCTCGATTTTGTTGAAGTAAACGCCTTGTTTCCTCCATTTGACAATCCAACATCGCCTGGATCATCGCTTGCACTCCGGCCATCGTTATTGGTTCAGCAGTGGCTAACACAACCGGTATCTGCTCAATCACCGGGGGCTGATCTCGGTTCCCATTTGCATTCACGTTTCCGCTACGGGTCCTTACCATCTTGATCTATACACCGAACAAAGTGAATCTAGATCTTTATTTAGGATTGACGTTTAAATCATCCTTATCACCCTGAAACGTTTATATGCTAGTTCTAATATCGTAGTTAAACGCTTAGAATCCTAAACACGTAAGGTTTCCAGATCCGGTCGGCAACAGACCATAGATCCGAATAAATAACAGCATATCAGGCACAAGCATTTAGCACATAAAAGCATTTTAGGCACAATCCCTAAAATAATCTAGTGCTCACACCTCACAATCATCGCTTAGCATTCTAAGTTTAAGTCTAGAAATAAATATGTATTCCTAGTTCACTTAAACTAATGCTCAGATACCAACTGTGACATCCCCATTTTCACGGCCAAAAAAGACCGATTATGTTTATGCTTTATAAAAATTAGAGTATTTCTTTTCATAAAAATGTTGCGAATTTTCTTCCCAGAAAAACACAATAAATACATTATCAAAACATTTTCGAAGAAACGTATTTTATTTATGGTAAAACGTTTGGGATGTCATCATCAATACAGAAACATAAGCATAAACGGAACTCACGTTTATTTACACTAGTGATCTACATCTCTTTAATCTCTCAGTGTAATGTAACTCCATATCAACACCTGTGATGTAAATAAACTGAGTGGGTCAGGTTGGGAAACCTGGTGAGTACATAGGGTTTTCAACCCACAATAATATAAATTATTATGTTTAAATATTTAAGCAATCAACCCCATTACCCATCCCCATTCTCTTCTTTATTCTACTCTAAGAATTCAGCTATTTCTCGTTTATTTATTCCTAAGGGTTCCCCTAAGGAATAGGCACGAAATCCATCATTGCCAAGGTTTACTCAATGTGCACTAAATCCATAGTTCCCAAAGTTTATCTCGTTTATTGACAGTATCGTTTGCGATACTCCTCTCGCAATACAGGTCAATGGGTTTTATCTCGTTTATCGATGGTATCGTTTCCGAGACTCCACTCGCAATACATGTCGATGGGTTTTTAGAGTACACCTGGTGAATACACAGTTCAAAACACCTACAGGTTACAAGCCAGCTAGTGTCCACTGGACTATCTAGAATAGTCCGTGGTTGTCATCCATACTCTGCTGGATGACGGGGCCATCAATTGGGAAAAAAGCTTCTCTCATGGTTCACCTCTCACCCTTACCTCATGGTCTATATTACCTCTTCCTCATTTTATTTTTGTCACACAGAAACTATTTCATCTACCCATGTTTATCCCAACATATTTGTAGATATAAAATACATATACAGTTTAAATTATTTAAAACATGTATAAAATCGTTCACCCAGCATAGATAGCAAGTATTCGGATAATATGCACACATAGCATGTAATTTATATAAAATACTTCATATCTATGTGTAAGCTGAAAGTAACTATGCACTCACCTGAAAGGTGGTGACTCGGCACTCGGACAGCGCTTCGATACTCTCAAAACGATTTTCCTTCGATAAAACCTAGTACCAATACCACTATGGTTTAGTCTAACGATAACCGCGACAATTTGATTAATCTAACTATTATTATTATTATATAAGCGTTAATAACACTCAATATAACTCATAATAATAGCCCAAATCATTATTTTAAGGACCTAATAACATTCCTATAATTATTAGAAAGCTATATTAAAAATTGCGTAAGCGTAGCACACTTACAGCGAATTTTATCGAAAATCGGAACTTAATTGGAGCAGCGTTTCGAAACCGAAGGCTCTTTTTCTCGAGACTTCGGGAGCCTCGGGGCTTCCCTCGGGAGCTAGGGGTTTTATCTAGCGCTTAGGGGTGGTTGGGGAGCTAGAGAGAGAAAGTATTTTAGAGAGAGAAGGAGAATTGGTGTGAAAATGAAGGCTGCCCTCACAGCTATTTATATGCACGAAGCCTCTTGGATTACGTTGGGCGTACCGAGGCTACGTTGGGCGTAGTCTCGGATATGGATGACAGCTCACAGCCAGCTGTCTCGCACACCGCTCAGAAAGGAAGCGAAGGTACGCTGGGCATACTAATCTCGGACGTAGGGCGTAGGGTGAAGCAATGTGGTGTTGATCGGATGCGAGGTTGGCCTTCATCGGACAGCTCAGATCAAGCCACGTCATCTATCTCGCATCAGATTTCGTGATTTTCTACTTCGAGTTCTAAAAATCATAACTTTTGCATACGAGCTCCGTTTTCGACGTTCTTTATATCCATGCGAAGGTGGGAATGTACTCTACAACTTTCGTTTAGACTTCGTCGGCTAATTTTGACTCGATTTTAAATTTTATATTATTAACAGGTCGGGACAGGATTGGTCCGTTAAATCCTCATAACTTCTTCATCTGACGTCTGTTTTCGCCCATATTTTTCTTGTTATGCTACTCTTAACGAGATCTTCGATTCTCGTTCAGGTCGTGTCGGCTAAAAACCGCTCGATCTAATATTCGAATTTCGGGTTGTACACTACTAATCCGAAACTTCGAAAAATCATAACTTCCTCATATGATGTCAGATTTGGGCGTTCTTTTTATCGATGTTCTTAGTTTAACATACTCTATGACTTTCGTTTAGAGCACTAAGGCTAAATGTCTCTCTATCATACATTTACTATTTACGCTTCCTGGTGTCGTGCTGGTTCCGATGCGAAACTTCGACGGGTCATAACTTCTTCGTTATAACTCGGATTTCGGTGTTCTTTATATGTACGGAAACCTTGTGACATATTCAACAACTTGGTTAAGATTATTTATTCTATATAATATTTTGTTGAAAAGTCGTTTTCGACCCCTATTGCCTCTAAATTAACTAACCTGGATCTACGGGCGTTACACCTAAATGGGAAGGAATGGTTTCGGCCAAAACATCCCATTATTTGGGAATGGAATTAATGTCCAGAACTTCCCATTAAAGAAATGATAAGGATCCTAGGAAACAAAGTTTCCCGAAGTACTTGGAGATGGTAAAGTTAAATGTTTGACTCTACATCAAGTACTTGAATAATCAAACTCTAAATACATCTGATTCATGATTCCTTGATGCATGATGTAGTAATCACATTTGGATGGAATTATAGGATCTATAGGAAATAAGAATCCAAGCACCGATGGGTAAACCTAATAATTAGAATGGAAGAATTTTGCATTTCTTAATGATAGAGGATTGCGAGCTTGTACTTAGTAATGGAGTTAGGATAAATCGAGTTATTTGCTATTACTCTTAGGAAGTGTTTAAAAAATGCATTGTATAAAGATGAATTTCAAATTTCATTTAATTGTTGAAAGGTGACAATTCTAGCTTATAAATATGATGCTATTATGTTTAAAGGGCCTTTTTGTAATTGGAATTCATGATATTGTAGCTTGTGTTTCGAATAGTGATGACTTGAATTTTATTCCTCTAATAGGTTAGATGTAATCTCACTTGTGGCATAATCATCTTGGCTACATAAGTAAGAATCACATCACCAAGATCCAACTGGACCAGACTTGGAATCATTTAAATTAGAGTTGAATGATGTATGCGAATCTTGGTTGTTGGAAAGATAACTAAATCACCATTCACATGGATATGTAAATCAGGTGAAGGATTGTTGGATCTTGTCCACAATAATGTTTGTGGACCCTTTAGATCTACCACAAGGGACGTCACACACTACTACGTCATATCTAATGTTAGTTTCAGTAGATCTGATTATGTTTATATATTTAAGCATGAGTCATATACTTTGAAAAGGTTTCAAAGAATATCAGTACAAAGTAGGGAATCAATTGGGCATGAACATAAACAGTCTTCAATCTGAATAGAAAGGAGAATGCCTTTGTAGGTTCGTTGATAGAGGTTGATTAACATAATAGATAAAGAATAATGGTTTATCACAAAGGTTTATAAGGTTTGACCTTGAAATATCCCTCATCAACGTGATCAAAACCCGAACACTTCTTCATAGGAACGAATGTGATCAACGTGACTTGGTTTTTAATTCATCAGTTTATAAGGTTTGACCTTGAAATATCCCTCAAGCTGATGATGTCAAAATCCGAACACTTCTTCATAGGAACGAATGTAAAACTCATCAACTTCTTCTTGCTCTTCTGGATTGACCCAAAAGTAAGTAGAAATTTCTAGATCTTTCTTTCTCTTGTTCAACTCCATTGAAATCAGGAAATGAAAATTATTTTTGAGCTCTATGTGACTCATGCACTTAATTCTTAGGTGAACTGAATGCGTAGTGGGGGCTTTGGCAAGATCAATTGTGTAACACCCATTTTAGTAAATAAATAAATAGAAAAAATTAATAAATATATAACAAACCCTAAGATCACGAGATGTATTTTATATTTTATTTTATTTAGCCCTAAATCATTCGTAACTTATCAAGGTTGGCGTTAAGGAGCTAAAAGTTATAACTTCAAGAAGTCGGGGTCCATTTTGTAACATTTGGACCATAATTGGGAAATAAATTACAAGAGGAGGGGTTGTTGGTAAATAATGGGCTTAATTCGAAAAAAGAGGGACGAAGGGACCAGATGCGTTAATATGGTAAATGCTTGAATGGGTGGAGGCGGGGCTAAAACCAGTCACCCCCTCACCCGTGTTCCTCACTCACCAACATCATATCTAAAAACCCTAACCCTAATTGACGCCAGCCGCCACCCTTATACCCCCTCGTCTCTAGCCGCCACTCCCTTCGCCGTCGATATCGTAAACCATCGAGAGTCGAGCATCATTGTCGCGGTCCGCTGCTAACGATGATGTGAAACACTGATTGATGATGAGCTGAGGGTTGCTGGAAGATGGAAGCTCGTGGCCATCGTTCCTCCCCCCAGTAAACGTTCCCCCACCCTCTTCGTTTCCTCTTCTATGGTGTTGTCTCGCGTCGTCGCCGCAACGATCGGGGGTCCAGTTATTCCGGCTAGCGTATACTACGGAAAGTGAATGGTTGCATGGTGTATACTGCATGTGTGTGTAGCATTTGCAACTCTTTCTCTCTCTCTCTCTCTCTCTCTCTCTTCTCCCTTCTTTCTGAAGGTTGCAGCTTTCCGACCACTGTCGCCACCATGTGGCTGCCATCGCAAGCCACTACCTACCGCCACAAGATTTCCGATGGGGTGTGTTTTTCGTGTCCAACTCGGGTTGTGTGTGTTATGTGTTGCTGCTATAAGACGAGAGGTGTATGTGAGTGGGTTTATTTTGTCGGAAAAGCCACCACCACCACCATGAGGTGGTGACTGGCACCATCTACCACCGTCGGCAACCACTAGGGTGGTTGTGTGTGTGTTTGGCTTAGTGTGTGTGTTATTGGGATTTTTATTTGTATGTTGTAATTTGTAACGGAATAATGAAAGAAAAACTTAAACCACCACCGTGGGATGGTGGTTGTGGCCTCCTGCCGCCACCAACCACCATGTTGGGTGGCGGTGTGCTTTCGCTTGCATTTAGTTGCTTTTTGGATGCTTGGACAAAAAAATGGGCTAGGAGCCATAACCACCACCGTAAAGTGGTGGCCGCTGTTGACCACCACTACCTGAGGTGGTAATGGGTGGTGCCCAACTAGCGAAACCTTAATGAGCCTAATGAAATGCTAATGGATCTAAGGATTTAGCTTTTGGGCCTATTAGGATGGGACTGGGTTGGAAACCCTAATTGTGGAATTATGGGCTTGGACTTATCGGGACCCAAATTTTGGGCTACTAGAATGGAATTGTGAATTACACCCAATCACACCATATGATTTATCTAGTAGAGTGATGGGCTTAATGGATTAAGTCCCTAATGGGTTAAGTGAGAAACACTTAACCCTAATTATCATTTTAGGTGAAACCATAATTTCTTGTGGGCCGTAAGTTGGGTCTTGATGATTAGGTCATTAGTGGGCCATCCAAGAATAATCACATGGACTAGAATATTTAGATGGGCATTAGGGTAAGGCCCATATGTGAGGTTCGGGCCCAATTTGGAAAATTAGGCCATAGATGGGCCTTTATGATTATAAGATACCGGGCCATTAGAAATGCCAAATGTTTGGACTGGACTAAGTAGCTGGGCCTTAGAATAAGACCATGTAAAGGTTTGGGCCCAATTTGGAAAATTAGGCCATATGTTGGGCTTTGACTCATAGTTGACTTTTGGGCCTTTGGTTTGGGCCTTGGGCTTGAGTAAAGCTAAGTTATGGGTAAAGTAGTATTTACCCCAAGTATGTACTTATGGTTATGTGTTGGAACCCAATTATTAATTGGTTGTTATTTTGATGTTGACAGATCAGGAATCTGTCATCCAGCAGCTAGAGTTTTCGTCTGCGGGACTTCAGTGGTGTGAAGTCAGTTACCTTCCAGTAGAAATGGGTCTAAGGCACCAAGACCGGCCCACTAGTAGAAGTTGTTTGATAGATGATTATCTTTTTGATATTCATCTAGGTTTGCTAATACCTGATATGTTTATGTGTTAGCATGATATGATGTTATGTGATAGTAGTTAGTAGGGGGAATAGTCCCCGGGTCCGGTTGTAAGGACTAAAGGGTAGGTCGGGCACCCAAGATATGCCTGATAGTATGTTTTTGTTATGTTGTTATGTGGTATTGCTAGGGGGTGAAATAACCCGCTTAGTCGGTTGAGATAAACTGGAGGGTAGGTCAGACACCTCAGAATTGCCTGGTAGGGTAGGTCAAGCACCCCATAATTGCTTGACATGGGTAGGTCAGGCACCCCGGAATTTCCTGGCAGGGTAGGTCGGGCACCCCATAATTTCCTGGTAGTATGTGTTTGGTATAGTATGTGGTATGATGGGGGAACTCACTAAGCTTTGTGCTTATGGTTTATAGTTTTGGTTTCAAGTACTCATTTTTAAAGGAAAGGAGCCGACTTGATCGCAACGCATCACATTATGTTTTTCGTACATGAGATCTTTGGGATTACACTCTGATATTATTTTATGATAATATGTTTTGATTGTTGACACTTTGGTTTTGGCACGAGATATTTTTATGGATATTTTTATACTGTTGGTTTTATAATAACTGAATTAAAATGAAAATTTTGATCTTGAATTTTGTGATGTTACAAGTTGGTATCAGAGCCTTGGTTTGAGGGATTCGGGCACACTCTCGGGTGTGTTTGAACTCAAACTAAGGACTTGGTATGAAAATTTTCAAAAGTAAAATCATTTTATAAAAAGGAGTTTAAAAAGAATTTGAAAAGAGAAAATAACTTTGAAAAGAACAATGTGTGTGATGCGTGCAATCAGCCGAGCTCAAGTAAGTTTTTCCCAAGATACCTATACATGTTATGTTATGATATGATATGATTATGAGAAGAGCATGCTAGATTAGGGCTAAGGATCTAGGAAGGATGCCCTATATTCCTATTATATGTGCTTGTAGACCTGCATGCTAGTACTGATCAGTTAGTGATATAATGACCTGTTTAGGTTATGCCTGATAGTATGAGCCTTTGAATTGTATGTACTGATTCCTGATTAGAGGATAGAATTTTTTGATTGGAGTATGATGGTTAGATTTACCATTGTCTGAATGTTGTTTGCTTTGTGCTTTGTGGGACTCTTAGTGATGTGAGTTAGCTACTAAGTGAATATGCTAAGTCACATGTGACACCTGTGGGATAATCTTAGAGTGATGGACTTGACCCTATTGCGCAACTCTTGTCTGAGTCCAAATGTTCTAGGTATTGGTCTTTTACTCGAAGGATTATCTGATCTCTGTTGCATGTGGCTATATTCATGAGGTAGCTAGTTGACATTACTAGGAATCTTTCAGTAGCTGAGGACTGGGTGGGTTTAAGAACCTAAGAAAGCCTAGGATATGTTTCAGTAGGTTAGTAGTGTGGTTTAATGAGACTTGGATGTATTAGTTTGAGGAAGTGACTTGGAGGATTCAGGAGGATTGCTGAGGAAAGTATGGATATGTGTGGAAGGTAGTACTGGGCCCATACTACTGAAAGCACATGATCCATAATCGAATCGGTGAGAGTCTTGGAGAATCTGAGAAGCTTCGCGGAGGAGTTTGTGACCCAGTTTGAAGGAAGGGTATGTCCCAACTATTGCAGATCAGGCATTGGCAAGTGAGCCAGTGAGCGTGACAGGGTATCAGACCCTGGAGGATATGACTTTCAAAGTCTAAGGATGCGAGATCGATTTGGAGAACCTTGAGAAGAGAGGGTCATGTCAGATGCATATAGTAGAGAGTCCTAGGGATAGACCCAAGACTTCCGAACATCGGGTGAAAGGCCAGCAGGGCTGGAGTCAGTGCAGCATGTGTAGGAAAGTACACAAAAGAGTTTGACATTCCAAGGGTTTAGCCTGCTACAAGTGTATTCGGGTGGGACATGTCAGTAGAAGAAGTCAAACCCTGCAGTGTCAGACAGGAGAATTCAGAACTCCAGCAGACAATGTTGCCGGTATGTAACCTTGCCTTCTTTCAGTTTTACCTGCACATTGTTGTGGGAATTGTGTTGTGGTTTGGGATACTATAGTAGGATGAGTAAGTGTATCCCTGGTTTATTTCTTTGCTCCTGTTGGGTTAGATCATCAAATATAGTCCTATGCCAATTGCATATCGTGAATTACTAGAGGTTAGTGTAAGATCGTTTCCTTTTGTTGGTTCAGGGTGTCCTTTGTTCTCTCGGTTCATAGTATAGATCGTGGGGCAATTAGGGGCTCATTTGAAGCCTAAAGTCCGCGTATCCTTATAGTCCTTCAGGAAGGAGGATCCTATTGTTAGTTCCTATCATTGAGATTAGAAGCGAGTTTTGCACCATGCTCTCAGGATGCTCGGAGTATCTCTGGAGAAGGTGATCAGGATACCTTCGGATATTGCGGATGTGTTATTTGCTTTTGCTTCCAAGTAGATATCTGGAAATTGTACCACTTGGTAATTTTGATTGAGTTTGGACAAGTCATATCTCGGGTCGGTTCTCTGCAACTGTCTGGGTTATCAAGAATTTTCATATGCCAATCTGCATGTCGGAAGGTCCATGATGAACCTACTATCACACCCCAAAACCGAGAACGGCAGAAACGTTCTGGGGTGGATGATGTCATATCAAGTATCACAACATATGCAGTATAGTAATCAAAGTACAACAATCATTTCATTAATAGTAATAATTTTACATAGGTTACATTTCATAGCAACATCAAAGTAAATACAGAACACAACATAGATGCAGCTTGGTTCTAGGCTGACTTCGCAAAAACTCCCGGGATGTACCTGTCTATCGATGACTCAGAATACAAGTTATTTTGAAAGATAGTATCAGCATTTTTATAATGCTGGTGAATTCATAAGTATTTAATGACATTAGTATAAATACACATTTTTATTCAAAATAACCTCATGAAAGATGGTAGTTTAGAATCTACAGAGTATTAGAATTCTTTCCAGAAAATCCTATGTTTTCTAAATAAAAGTAGTCTTCTACCAAGACACAATTGTTTTGTGTTTAAACCAAGGAGTATCTCTATTAAAAGCAGTCTTCTACCAAGACCGGACGGTTTTATGTTTAAGGAGTAATTTCCCCAAAAGTACTATCATTATCAAAATATAGATTTTACTTTAAAGGAATTGTGAAAAAAGTCACAAGTAAAAATAATATTTTACCTCAACAGAAATACAGTTGGCTAAAAGCAAATAAAACCTAGACTCCAGGCAGGAAGCCTCGCAAAGCTTAAAGGTAAATAAATCATAGACATCAGGAGGGACGCCTTGCAAAGTCTAAAAACGTAAATAAATACATAGAATCCAGGGAAGTATCGAATGGGAAATACGCCTGGCCCAGTCTAAAGGAGAATAATACATAGACTCCAAGAGGGTATCGAATGAACCATACGCCTGGCTCAGTCTAAAATAGAATAAAACATAGACTCCAATGGGTATCGTATGAACAATACGCCTAGAAAAGTCTAAAAATAAGTAAAACCTAGACTCCAGTAGGGTATTGAATGAACAATATGACTGGCTCAGTCTAAATGAGAGTAAAACATAGACTCCAGGGGGTATCGAATGAACAATACGCCTAGGAAAGTCTAAAAATAAGTAAAAGCTAGACTCCATGAGGGTATCGAATGAACAATACGCCTGGCTCAGTCTAAAGGAGAGTAAAAGGGTGAATGTGAACTCGTATGTAACCATGTTGATTGACGATTGAATCCTTGATGACCCTCCAGGTCACGCGTAGAGTTAGTAACATTATGTCACCCATGGTCCTTACCGGCTCAGACTGTAGCTAGCAGTCAGGATGCGGGAGTGTCTATCCCGTATAGATCTATACATATGATGTCTGCTCTCCCTTCAGGAGACTCTGGTTACACAATGATGGCTCTATGAAGCGTCGTATCAGGAAATAGTGCGTCACATTCCATTTAAAGTATTAAAATAATAGTATAGACTCAAGAATGAATTGACTCTTGAGTAATTCGTCGTACTAGAGAGGGAGAGAGAGAGAGAGAGAGAGAGAGAGAGTTAGAGAGTTAGAGAGAGTGAGATGGAGATAGAGAGAATGAGAGAGGGAGAGAGATAGAGAGGGTGAGAGAGAGATAGAGAGAGTGAGAGAGTAAATAGAATCTCCTAACTATTCCTATAACAGTTACAAGTGTTCTAGAAATATGAATAATGGAAGGATGCCTTTGCTACCCAAAGGAGATGAACTGGCTGAGAGATCTTTTATGACCATACATGTATACATGATATATATCAAATATTTAAATAACCTTCGGATGGATAACCGATACCCTAGAGCCACATCCAAACAAGGAAAAGGAGGTAGGGCGAACTGGCCTTCCTAAGTCCTTTAAACATTACTTATATAACTTTAAATAAACTAGGATGCATTTTATAATATAAAAGCATAAATGAAAATTTGGTAAAAACCTTTGGAAAACTTATGAATAAGAATTTATAACTTGATGTCCTTTTATGAAATAAGCTCTGAAAACCTTTGGAAAATCTTTAATAATCTAAAAGCGGATATTCATACTTTAACGAGACTCGAAAACATGATTTGGAAACCTTTAGCTGGATAAAGCAGTTTAACATGCAAAAATCTATTTTGCTATACAATTATTAATCACATGTGATTGATCTAATAACTGTATAGTTCAACTTGTATTCCCCCCCCCCCCCCCCCATAAAAGAAGTTAAAATCATTTAAAAGGTTAATTCATGAGTATGAACTCACCTAACGTGGGCGATTCGGATGAACGGGTGGTATAGTATGCTAAGTGTCAAGTGAGGACTTGAACACACACGCGAATCCTATTTAACATGCAATGATACATTTAAGTATCCAATTGGTCATTTAATAACTAATTATGCAATCAAGGACATCCTAAAGCACGAAAACACTTTGCTACAAGTGCTAGGAGTACCAAGGGTTGCATATGAAAGAGAGTATGGCCTCACATTGGAGTTTACTCTTCAAATGATGGTCCTTAGGGGTGTTTATGGATTTTGGACCATAAAACCCATGATTTTACGGCCGTAAACTCATGGTAGTGGTGCCATGGGGTGTTTAAAGGTCTTATCTCACTCAAGGAATTATGCTAGACTTGAATCAAGGGCCATGGAAGTGACTAGGGCTCAAAATGGACACTTTATGGAGTTTACGGTCCTTTGACCACTCCCTTGGGTGTTTACGGTTGTAAACACATGGGTTTACGGCCGTAAACCCATGTTTGTCCATTTCTCTTGTGTTTTGGTGGTTCTAGGTTAAGCATGCAAGGTTCTAGTCACATATATTAGCCATATAAGGTGTTAAGGGCATCAAAACACCCTTTGGAAGGTGTTTACGGTTTTAGGAGGTCCCCAAACCGTAAACTCATATGAACATGGGGAGTCAGATGATTTTCAAGTGCTAATCTCATCAAGGAAGGGGTCTATGCTAGTTGTCAAGGCTTAAAAGGAACTATTGTACACTTTGGCACCCATTTTAGGGTTTATGGTCAAAGAACACCTTGGACCGTAAACACCTTCTTCTTGGTGTTTCTTGGGTGTTTCCTTGATACAATGAAGTATAACAAGCCTTAATATGCTCTAGGATAGAAGTACTTACGTTATGCGAAGGTTGGGACGAAAGCTTGAAGATCCTTGGGAGAGAATTCGGGTTTTCTCTAACTTTAAATGGGAGAAATGAAGGAAAATGGCTAAGTGCCATATATATAGTCTTTGGGGTTTGCGGTCCAAACTCTAAGTTTTCTCCCGTAAACTCCAAATTTTTGGAGTTTCGCGACTTTCGTTAAACACGACAACTCTAAATTTATACTTCCTTATTTTTGGTTCGCTTGACGAATATTATTTAAAATATTCCAATGGGATTAAATCCGGCCAAAATTGTTTTGAGACGAATTTGGCTATTTTTCGAAGTGCTTAAATGCGGAGTTTATACAAATAAAAATTTCGGGTTGTCACATCATCCCCCCGTTAGAGGGAATTTCGTCCCGAAATTAGAGTTTCGGCAAGGAAGTAGGCATGAACAATCGAGTAAAGAGATGAGGGTACTTCCTATTCGGTTGGTCCTTGCGCTCCCAAGTGAACTCCGGTCTTCGCTTAGCGTTCAGCAAACCTTCACTTAATGGGATGCGGATTCGTTACGCTCGCTTGACCTCTTGGTCTATAGGTTCTTTTACGAAGTTGGGGTTCTTAATGATTTCTATCTCGATGAGTGGGATTTCGAGAGTCGCGTCGGACAACCACTTTTTTAATTCTAAGACGTGGATCGATTTGGGTGGAGTTTATGGAATTCCAAAAGTAGTCGAGGTTTAACGGAAACTATACCGATTCTTGCAAGGAATCTCGAATGGTCCTAAGCTCTTTGGAAAGGTAGAGCTTTTCAGTACTTAGAACATAACGTACTTACATGGTTATATCATCACTCGACGTGATCGCCATTCTGAAGTTCTAAGAGTTCTCTTTTACTGAGGATGTAGTTCCCGGGTTGGTTCTTAGAAGGCTCATGTCATCTTCAGATTCACATTTCCTACTGATGGGCTTTCGGTGGTTTTCTGGATCATCGGATGTATTGGCTATACATTGGCATCTATTGGTTACGGGACATCTATCTTGATTCAGTGCAAAAATAGACCTGTACTTCTAACTCTCGAGGTGCTTCTATCGGAAAATTTCCAAATCAGTGAGATAGGGTTTTACCAGACGATGTTTAGAGAGTTTTAGTTTTCATCATCGTCTAACAGATGCTTTCATAATATGATTCCTAACTGGAAAGAATCATACTCTTACTCGCTTCGTTGTTTCATGGATATCAGTCTCTGATCAGGGCTAACTTAGCCTTTAGAGATTTTCTGAAGTGTTGGACTATTTCCGGAGGCGGTTCCACTATCTCTGTAGGGATAGTATTTCTTGGAACATCGAGTATCCCAACGAATCTCTAAGGTATGCCCTATTCTCTAAGGTGTCGGTTCCTTCTAGTTTGTGGGATACACGTGTACTTGTTCAACCCATCAACTAACACCTAGACTAGTGTCTAGTTTACAATCTTTTTAGAATTTGGGTTATAAGGCTTAACGCAACATACCACTTTGCTTTATTCAAGTATTTTAGGTTGCAGTTGCGATCATGTGGCTCCTACGGTCCTAGTATTAACTTTGGAGAATACAGTCTATCGTCTACGGGGAGACGGTGACTTTTCTCGCACGAGGAGGTGATGTGTCCTAGGCACTACTCATCGGTAATGGGATGGACGAAGTGCTTGAGTAGTGCGAGTATCCCATGCAACTACTCTTCCGGTGTTTTAGAGTTTCCTTGATCTAGATTAAGTCTAGAGAGTATAGGGTTCCATCCCTCGGTACTTCTAATTTTCCTCATCCACCCTTCTCAGAGTTTAGACTATCACAACTTCTAGGTTTCCGGGATCTCTGCTGAGATGCTTAATTCGTGGGGGTTAAGCATGAATGGATGGTCGTAGTCAATGTTTTTGACTCTTACGTCTTGAGTTATTTTTCTAACTGAGGGTGTTAGCTACTAGGTTGGCTTAACCGAGATGACAACAAATTTCGAATTTGTGGTCATTTTAGTAGCTCAACCCATAGTAGTTCTCTTGACTCCAACTCCTATTCAACGGGGGAAAGGATGAAGGGTCGTATTATACGGTTCATGGTAGAGCTTATACTCGGCTTAATCACTAATACTCGGGGTATGCAAGTTGTATATAATTGAGACCGAAGGGATGTTCAGTTGTGTGGTCCCACTCCAAACCCACAACCCAACGAGGAACAGGGAGTAGGGAGGAAGCACACATCTTAAATCTTTTTGATCTAAATTATATACCACTCTATGCATATACTCACTAGTAGCAAGTTAATCCCATGACTTCTTTCTCTTGATTCATGAACTTGATTGCGAGGTGACAGGGGTCTTTCTGGGGGGATCTACTGAGTAGGCCTCGGGCGGTTATTGTCTTCTGGGATACATGTAATGCCTTTCACTTTGAGTTCTATCTGTCTAAGGAGGGGTTGGTTAACAGCGTGCGGTACCCTTCTCCTGGGTATTTCGGAAGGTTTTAGATAAGAGAGACGACTGACGGATCGCAGTAGGTTTTATTATTAAGTTCGGAAGAACCTTTATTTGATGAATTGGCTATGGTGAAAGTTCTCTTTACACAGCACTAGGAATTTACACATGGTTGCCCTAAGTCGAACCATGATTGATGAATGTGTCGAAGTTGACATAAATCGACCTGATATGGATTGAAGGTCGATAGGACCATGTGTTGAAAGGGCATACAAGTTCTTGGCGCCTCGGGTTTCGTCCATGGTATCACTATCATGGATACTTGGACCGATAGAATCGACGTAGGACTTTAGGGGGGGTCCTGATGTTTCGGAATAAGTACTTTTCATGAATGGATTCCTCACGAGGCGTCTCTATAACCGTCTAGTCTACACTAGTCATGTATAATTAAGACTAAAAGGACTGTTGACTGAGCGATTCCGCCCTAAATCCACAACCAAACAAGGAACAGGAGATGAGGCAGCACCACTCATTCGAGGTCTATCATTCTTAATTATAAATGGCCTTAACGTATATACTAAGCCATCATAGCTTTACCTGATGGGTTTTCAATTGTTACAACAGCTCTGTGACTTTCTCCTTAACAAGAGAGTGATTACAATTAGAATTTACTTATTAAAGTTCTCAGCAAGCTACACAGAATTTAGAGACGTACCAAAATTCTATCGGGTTTCTTGATGCTTCTCCCTAGGTATTAGGGTTAAACTCCTCCTGCGCCCTTGTCGTTTCTTTCAGATGGGCAGTCCCTCTTGAAGTGTCCAATTTCACCACATAGGTGGCATACTGGACTAGTCCACACATTGGTGGTTGATGTAATGAACTCAACCGGGGCTCTACATGTACGAGAGGTATGCCCCTTCCTATTGCATCGGACACAAAGGAATTCTCGACAGGTACCATGATGATGGTAGCTACACCTGCTGTAGCGGGGAAGGCTTCCTAGGTATGGCCTTCCAAGTGTCGGGATGGAAGGGTTGGCAGGGGTATTGGTTCCCTCAGCTCGTTGCCCTTCGGAAGGTCCTTGATTCGAGGTACTTCCCTCTTCATTCTTGAACTTTATTTTCGGTGGATCTGGTTGAGGTTCTTGGGTGGCTGGGTACGCAGGTGTTGGTTGTTGTTGTCTATTGCTAGGATCGAAAATCTCGATAGGGCTCCTGCTAACATTGGCGTTGTTAGCATTTAGGTGAGCCATGACAGCTGCTATGACTACTGAGACTGCAGCTTGAAACGTAGCTTCATCGAATAGGAGAGTCGGTGCCTTGACAGCGGGTTGCTTAAGTATGCTTTGGAGGCATGGTTTTTCCTACACGAAAAAGGAACACAAGTTGATGAGAGATGGTGGTTAACCTTGGATGAAAATTTCTTTACTATGATAGGCATAAATTTTTTCGCGCCTCGTATTATGGTTATATGAGTGTCGACCTACATCCATATGATGCAGTCCGGGGAACAGGGTAGGAGTAAGAGTATCGAAAAGCCATAAGATGGGAGTCGTTCCTACTAAGTTATCTTTATACTGGAGAGATTCGCTCTCCGGCTTTGGAAAGATTTGAGGATAGTTCAGAACGAAGATCATGGAAGAAAAGTCTCATGAAGACTTATGGCTAAACACTCTCAATCGAGGTTTTGGGATCCGATCTAATCGTATTACTTGCGACGGGGAAAGACGATTTGCCTAGCACATAGTGTGAGTAGTGTAATCACTAACTCACTAAATTGTATTATTTTATAGATTTATTAGTGTGACGATAAGGAGGAAAAGACACTTCTCGGGTTCCATGCATTGGCTCCCTCTGTCCACTTCTTATCCTTGACTGGAATAGTCATTGGCTTTCTTCGGGTATTTACCTAGGGTTCTCTTCTCTTGTAGACATACTGAATCTCTACTCCACCTTACTTCTGATCCTGAATCTGAGTGGCATCACTAATTTACTTCTGATCTTGACCCTGAGTGTCATAACTGTTATACTTCAGATCCTGATCCTGAGTGTCATCACTATTTTACTTCTGATCCTGATCCTGAGTGGCATCACTACTTTATGATGGATGACTAGAATCTCGGATATCCAGGTGAATTCCCCACCGATGTCCCTAAAAGGAATAAACACATGGGGGCTTCAGTAGTCTCGACCTTGTTCATTTATTTCCAAAATGGAAACCTTCTCAATGAACCTCTTCTGGGTCTGAATCGACTCTCCTGCCGATCACTGAAGTGGATAAGGTTTTCTAAAGGGTTTCGCGCGAGAATGGAAATGTCTAAAGAATCCTAAGAGATTATTAAAACATTTCACTAGGTGATCCATATTGAGTCCTGCTACAATTCCACAGTGTATACAAATCATATATAACTTAGATCTGATAGACCTTCGAATATGTGATACTACTCTATATCCACATCCAAACAAGGAAAAGGAAGTACAGCGAAACCACACATTCTTGGCCTATGAGATCCTCATTATATATAACCTTGGGAGTATACACTCTATAATTATAGGTATATCAATAAGGATATTTTTAGTTTTCACGCAAGGTCATTTATGGTTCCTAAAATACCCCTATGGTATTTTAATTATAGGTTTGGTTCTTATCCTCTGAATACGATTATGGGTTTAGTGTAAATCTTTTAGTATCATAAAATACTCCTATAGTATTTTAAGCTTTATGTTTGGCTCTAGCATTCCTACTTGGTATGTTTCAGACCTGTTGCAACACCACCATCACTCCCAAGCACATGTTAGTCGCATCTCAAATAGATGTAGTTGATCGGGTTACATTTATTCTAGCTTATGATTACATAACTTCCCAGGTTTGATGGTAATGGTCATCCGAAGACTTTTGTTCTTGTTCTTCTTGTGATACTTTGTTCGGGTGTTTAGATTCTGGATGTTCTTATACTTTTGTAAAATATGGTTATATTTTAAAGTATAATTCTTAGTCAGAGTGTTTTATCAGAATGTATTTATAGGTTGTATATCTTTTATGATCAGATATACTAAGCTCACTATAAACAATGCTCTGATACAAATCTGTTACACCCCAAAACCGAGAACGGCGGAAACGTTCTGGGGTGGATGACATCATGTCAAGTATCACAACATATGCAGTATAGTAACCAAAGTACAACAACCATTGCATTAATAGTAAGAATTTTACATAGGTTACATTTCATAGCAACATCAAAGTAAATACAGAACATAACATAGATGCAGCTTGGTTCTAGGCTGACTTCGCAAAAACTCCCGGGATGTACCTGTCTATCGATGACCTAAGAATACAAGTCATTTTGAAAGCGAGTATCAACATTTTTATAATGTTGGTGGATTCATAAGTATTTAATGACATTAGTATAAATACACATTTTTATTCAAAGTAACCTCATGAAAGATGGTAGTTTAGAATCTACAAAGTATTAGAATTATTTCAAGAAAATCCTATATTTTCTAAATAAAAGTAGTCTTCTACCAAGACCCAATTGTTTTGTGTTTAAACCAAGGAGTATCTCTATTAAAAGTAGTCTTCTACCAAGACCGGACGGTTTTATGTTTAAGGAGTAATTTCCCCAAAAGTACTATCATTATCAAAATATAGTTTTTACTTTAAAGGAATTGTGAGAAAAGTCACAAGTAAAAATAATAGGGAAAAATAATATTTTACCTCAGCAGAAACACTGCTGGCTAAAAGAAAATAAAACCTAGACTCCAAGCAGGAAGCCTCACAAAGCTTAAAGGTAAATAAATCATAGACTTGAGGCGCGACGCCTTGCAAAGTCTAAAAAGGTAAATAAATACATAGACTCCAGGGAAGTATCGAATGGACAATACGCCTGGCCCAGTCTAAAGGAGAATAATACATAGACTCCAGGAGGGTATCGAATGAACAATACGCCTTGCAGGACGCCTCCAGTCTAAAGGTAAATAAATCATAGACTCCAGACAGGATTCCTTGCAAAGCTTAAAGGTAAATAAATCATAGACTTCAGATGGGACGCCTTGCAAAGTCTAAAAAGGTAAATAAATACATAGACTCCAGGGAAGTATCGAATGGACAATACACATGGCCCAGTCTAAAGAAGAATAATACATAGACTCCATGAGGGTATCGAATCAACAATACGCCTGGCTCAGTCTAAAATAGAATAAAACATAGACTCCAGGGGGTATCGAATGAACAATACACCTAACAAAGTCTAAAAATAAGTAAAACGTAGACTGCAGGAGGGTATCAAATGAACCATACGCCTGGCTCAGTCTAAAGGAGAATAAAACATAGACTCCAGGGGGTATCGAATGAACAATACGCCTAGCAAAGTCTAAAAAGAAGTAAAACCTAGACTGCAGGAGGGTATCGAATGAACAATACACCTGGCTCAGTCTAAAGAAGAATAAAAGGGTGAATGTGAACTCGTATGTAACCATGCTGACTGACGATTGAATCCTTGATGACCCTCCAGGTCACACGTAGAGTTAGTAATATTATGTCACCCATGGGCCTTAACGGCTCAGATTGTAGATAGCAGTCAGGATGCAAGAGTGTCTGTCCTGTATTAATCTTTACACATGATGTCCGCTCTCCCTCCAGGAGACTTTGGTTACACGGCGATGGTGCTATGAAGCGTCGTATCGGTAAATAGTGTGTCACAATTCATTTAAACTATTATAATAATATTATAGACTCACGAATGAACTGGCTGAGAGATCTTTTATGACCATACATGTATACATGATAAATATCTAATATCTATTTCTATAATAGTTACTAGTGTTCTAGAAAAATGAATAATGGAAAGATGCATTTGCTACCCAAAGGAGATGAACTGGCTGAGAGATCTTTTATGACCATACATGTATACAAGATAAATATCTAATATTTAAATGACCTTCGGACGGATAACCGATACCTTAGAGCCACATCCAAACAAGGAATATGAGGTAGGGCGACCTGGCCTTCCTAAGTCCTTTAAACATTACTTATATAACTATACATAAACGGGCATGCATTTTATAATATAAAAGCATAAAAGAAAATTTGGTAAAAACCTTTGGAAAACTTATGAATAAGAATTTATAACTTGATGTCCTTTTATGAAATAAGCTCTGAAAACCTTTGGAAAATCTAAAAGAGGATATTCATACTTTAACGAGACTCGAAAACATGATTTGGAAACCTTTAGCTGGATAAAGCAGTTTAACATGGAAAAATCTATTTTGCTATATAGTTATTAATCACATGTGATTGATCTAATAACTGTATAGTTCAACTTCTATTCCCCCCCCCCCCATAAAAGAAGTTAAAATCATTTAAAAGGTTAATTCATGAGTATGAACTCACCTAACGTGGGCGATTCGGATGAACGGATGGTATAGTATGCTAAGTGTCAAGTGAGGACTTGAACACACACGCGAATCCTATTTAACATGCAATGATACATTTAAGTATCCAATTGGTCATTTAATAACTAATTATGCAATCAAGGACATCCTAAAGCACGAAAACACTTTGCTACAAGTTCTAGGAGTACCAAGGGTTGCATATGAAGAGAGTATGGCCTCACATTGGAGTTTACTCTTCAAATGATGGTCCTTAGGGGTGTTTATGGCTTTTGGACCATAAACCCCATGAGTTTACGGCCGTAAACTCATGGTAGTGGTGCCATGGGGTGTTTAAAGGTCTTATCTCACTCAAGGAATTATGCTAGACTTGAATCAAGGGCCATGGAAGTGACTAGGGCTCAAAATGGACACTTTATGGAGTTTACGGTCCTTTGACCACTCCCTTGGGTGTTTACGGTCGTAAACACATGGGTTTACGGCCGTAAACCCATGTTTGTCCATTTCTCTTGTGTTTTGGTGGTTCTAGGTTAAGCATGCAAGGTTCTAGTCACATATATTAGCCATATAAGGTGTTAAGGGCATCAAAACACCCTTTGGAAGGTGTTTACGGTTTTAGGAGGTCCCCAAACCGTAAACTCATATGAACATGGGGAGTCAGATGATTTTCAAGTGCTAATCTCATCAAGGAAGGGGTCTATGCTAGTTGTCAAGGCTTAGAAGGAACTAGGGCACACTTTGGCACCCATTTTAGGGTTTACGGTTCATGAACACCTTGGACCATAAACACCTTGTTCTTGGTGTTTCTTGGGTGTTTCCTTGATACAATGAAGTATAACAAGCCTTAATATGCTCTAGGATAGAAGTACTTGCGTTATGCGAAGGTTGGGACGAAAGCTTAAAGATCCTTGGGAGAGAATTTGGGTTTTCTCTAACTTGAAATGGGAGAAATGAAGGAAAATGGCTAAGTCCCATATATATAGTCTTTGGGGTTTGTAGTCCAAACTCCGAGTTTTCTCCCGTAAACTCCAAAATTTTGGAGTTTCGCGATTTACGTTAAACACGGAAACTCTAAAGTTATACTTCCTTATTGTTGGTTCGCTTGACGAGTATTATTTAAAATATTCCAATGAGATTAAATCTAGCCAAAAATGTTTTGAGATGAATTTGGCTATTTTTTGAAGTGCTTAAATGCGGAATTCATAAAAATAAAAATTTCTGGTTGTCACACCTACAGAGGGACGTATCTTGAAAAGTGGGTGCCGCATGTACCGTTATCATTTCGAATTTTTGTCGAGATCTGCGCAGGAGTGTTATTTAGAGGATATTTGGTCCGGGTTAGAGCGATAGTTCTCTAGTGAAGTCAGAGTTCAGTGGATCTATCATGGTTCAGGTATGGTTGACAATTGTCTAGAGATGAACTTTAGATTTCAAGGCACTACCGTTGTTAGGGAAGGACTTATAGTATGAAGATAGTGGAGTCAGTTTCGAGTGTAGATGCATGGTTGTTTGGTTATCGAATATTCAAGAGAATTGTAGTTATCACATGGGTTGTGTGGAGTTTAGTGGTGTTTCAAGATTGGAAGTGGGAACGAGGATTCGTCATCCAGAGTGAAGATCATGGCCTCCAGTTGTCGGCATGGAAGATGGATTGAGGTGTTAGACTGGACTAGCTTTCAATAATACTCTTCAAGATTTTAGAGGGTGGGGGATTTTAGGTTTTAACTGGTAAGTGATAGCTAGCATTGGTAAGCACAGGTTGTCATTAGTGAGATAATAAAAAGTGAGAAGGATTGGGAATCCTTCAATTTTCACGTGCTGCAAGGACTTAGTTGAATATAAGTGGGGGAGAATCGATCAAGTATTCAGAAGTAGAAATTGGTGTGAAACTAGGATGAGTTTCTCATCCTCTTTAGAAAGGAAGGCGGTCGAGTGGCCGTCTAGGTTGAGGATTTGGAGAGTTGGGAGTATAGAAAATGTTCCAACATTTGGTTTACGCTTTTCCTTGGCATCGGTTAATAGGTTTAGGGAACCAAGTTCGAGGTCTAATTAGAATTCAAGTTCAGTTGAGTGTTAGGTCGAGTGCGTGTTCGACCCGGTATGGAAAGTGTTGTAAGAGTACGAGGGTAGCCATAGCATTCACTAGCAGTCACTAGCATGGAAAGTGTTGTAAGACTACAGGGGTAGCCGTAGCATTCACTAGCAGCAGATAGTGTGAGAAGTGTTGTAAGTCTGCGGATGTAACCATAACATTCACAAGGTTAACAGATAGTGCTAGAGTGATTTAAGTCTGTGAGTGTAGCTGTGGCATTCACTAGGTTGGTAGATAGCATGAGCACATTGTTAGGACGTGTAAGGAACCCTAGTACCCACCAATTTGGGTGCAAAAGTGAGGATATGGAAATCCACGGATTGGATTTTGGAATTACCCAGATGGATTAGATCTAATTGAGCCAATGATAAGACTGTAGGAGCGCCACTACAGTTATGAGATCAAGGGAACAATGGACTGCTTAAGGTCATTTGTGATATAAGGCTACCATTGGTCAGGTAGCAATCACTTTTATCCTTGGATTTGATGACGCCAGGATTCAACACATGGACCCGATCGGTTGGAGACACGGAAGGTCTCGATAGATTTTGGAAAGCAGCCATGTGGCAGCATGTTGCTTCATGTAATTCAATGTTCGGACAGTTTCAGCGTTTGGGCAGCAATAATGTATGTGGTTTGGGTTGCAAGTACAGACAAAATAAAAGATTTCTTGGGTTATGCTAAGTCACTCACAGTGGGATTAAATAATCTCAGAGTAGTCGATTTGATCCTGTTACGCAGCTCTCGTCTGAGTCTAACCGTTGCAGGGATGGATTTTCTACTCGGAGGATTATTTGAGCCTTTTGTCAAGAATAAATGCTCTATTGTTGACTATGGTCAGTGGTTTTGTTTCTAATGATAGCGTCGAGATAATCAAGGCAGAAAGTGTACAATGGTCAGTCACTCGAGGATGATTAATCTTGGTAAAGCTCAACATGGGTGGTCTGTCAGGGAGTCAGACCATCTCGAGAATTCAGATTTCAGGTTAAGTAAATGAGATTGTTGCAAGGAATTCCTTAATCTGTGGATTTTAAGGCTTTGCGAAGATTGGTCACGGCTACCCCGGAAAGGCTAGAGTGTATCCGGGATGGTGACCATATTACTAGAATGGTTTGGCGTGTAAGGAATGATTTTGAGGACAAAATCTAAGTTTAGCGGGGGAGAGTTGTAACACCCCGCTTAGTAAATAAATAAATAGATAAAATTAATAAATAAATAACAAGCCCTAAGATCACGAGATATTTTATATTTTATTTTATTTAGCCCTAAATCCTTCGTAACTTATCAGGGTTGGCGTTAGGGAGCTAAAAGTTATAACTTCAGGAAGTCGGGTCCATTTTGTTACATTTGGACCATAATTGCAAAATAATTTACAAGAGGATGGGCCGTTGGTAAATAATGGGCTTAATTTGAAAAGAAAGAGGGATGGAGGGACTAGATGCGTTAATATGGAAAATGTTTGAATGGGTGGAGGTGGGGCTAAAACCCGTCACCCCCTCACCCGTGTTCCTCACTCACCAGCATCACATCACACTATGTTTTCCGCACATGAGATCTTTGGGATTACACTCTAATATTATTTTATGATAATTTGTTTTAATATGTTTTGATTACTGACACTTTGGTTTTGACATTAGATATTATTATGGATGTTTTTATATTGTTGGTTTTATAATAACTTAACTAAAATGAAATTTTTGTCTTGAATTTTGGGATGTTACAAATAGACTGCTAGAAACACATACGTTGAGATTCATTCATATAGAAAATACCATGCTCATGTTGATGAATGAACATGTGTTGAACAAGATTAACGCCCACTAGACAAGAGTTATCAGTAACTTTGGTGACATATAGAAAATGAAATCTGACGATGTTAGAAGTTCTTTTCCTTGGCAATGAAGCATACACTAAGAATGAGGAACATTTAGTGGAAGTTTTTGGTACTACGTCAAGATTTTAACCTTTGTGATGAGTCTCTTTAATACAAGCCTTAGTTCCTCAACATATTTTCCTTTCTTCTTGTTGACCATCTCTAAAAGTTGTAGCCACTCGCTGTACTCAAATTTTACCAAATCCTTGAAAAACAACACTTAAGTATATTGACCTGCAGGTTGACCCTTATCACCACGCCTTGTGATGTACATTGTAAGCAGTTTTTCATCTTTTGGCTTAGTGCATCTCTAAACTTGCTCTTTTTAATTCTGATAATTGCGCTATCCCCAACCTTTTTCTTTGTAGACATTAACAAATTGAACTTATTCAGGCACTTAATTTGGTTAGACAATGTACCAGTGGTAGTTAATTTTTCTTAGATCTTCTTGGAGTCTTTTCTAGCAAATATCCGATTTACAATCTGGATGTTGTGTTGCCTGGAAAACTCCCTAGCCTCTTCGATAGGCACTCCCTATACTTTTCCATTTGAATCACTATAAGATCCTTGTGTTTCTTTTGGAAGAGCCAATAGTAAAAGCAACTTTGACCTTTCATCTCCTACTCAGCGGAACATTTTCTTTTGTCAGATTAAATGTCAATGGGCTCCACTTAAGGAACTTTTTCCTCCTCCCAAGGGAATTGCTTCCCTACAACATCAACATAAGAGTCTGGAAACACTATCTGAAGTGCTTTGCATCAATAAATGACAATGCCATGAAATAGACTTCATCCTTTACATCCAAATGATCACGAATGTCCTCAACATTTACATCAGTATCAACATCAGTGTGAGCACTATAAGTATTCTCCCCTTTTTCGCATCATCAGCTTGAGAGGGAGTCTAAAGGGTGAGTGCAAGAGTTTGGTTCTGTGGAGGTTGAAAAGATGGAGTGGTGGATTTAATGTTGGAGGACCCGAAGGCAATGGAGGATGACTGATGGAGGTATTCTCGCTGATGGAGGAGCCCCGGTAAAATCAGGTGGCTGTTGGTCATCATTTGGTGGTGATTGATACCCATCATCCTTAACTTCAGTATCAACGTCTGAAAGAATGTAATTGATATCAACAACATCACTCTCTATTGTAGCCAGTCGTTGAATCATGTTGAATAAGAGAATCAAAAGTGGAGAGGACTTTCACTTGGAATTATTTGAACAAGTCAAGAGGTAAGCTTGGTTTTTATTGCTCCCCTTAAAAGTTGCTTGAGTGGGAAGATTTTGTAGAGCAGGAAAACGTTATGTAGTTTGAATAAGAGTTCGGAACATTGAAGTTCGAACATGTTGGGGAGAAGATATTAAAGAAGGAGTATGAGCATGAGGAGTATTACCTCTGGAATGCGGAGGAGACTCGAAAACATGATCAACGTCATCAACAGAAGTTTGGCGTTGTGGAGAAGGAGTTTCAGAAATATCTTCTTCTTCTTCTAGGGATGGAGGAGACTCAAAAAAAAATATACATGTTAAGACGACTAGATTCAACCTTATTCAATTCTGCAAGAAAACTTGAGCCTCTTAACCCTGATCAATAAGATCATTTCAATATCTTCACTATTATGCTCACTCTTAGCATCAAAATTTTTGTTGGCAGCGTCAATGTCTTCATATGTGTCAGTGTCAGCTTGTTAATCTTCATTCTCTTGTTATTCTGACACCTGGTTCTCATCTTCTATTTCTTCTTTCTCAGAAGGTACTTCTAGAGAAATATATGTTAATCTCACACACTCATATGGGGCATCAATCCACTTATGCATTCCCTTTGCGATGCTCCAAACCTCTTGAGGATCCTGGTTAAACAGTTTTGAAGAAGTGAAAGAATGAGCTCAATATGCAACTAGTTCACCATCATACCAAGTACGAATATATTGAAGGATAAATGTAAACCATCAAGGATAAGGAACATGAGAGGATTGCTTATTTTAGCAATGTGGTCAAAGATAAGTTGAGCAAAGTCCGGTTGCTTGTTCATGACGACTAAGAAAAAAATACATTGCTCAAAATCATTCAACTAATCAAGACTCTTTGTTTTGTGAGCGAGACACTTCCTAAGGACACCAGTGAGAAACTTCCAAGCAGTGGGAAGATGCATATGAAGAACATTATAGTTTCCTCGTTTATAAAAATCATAACCCAACTTGTTAAGAATAACATGACATTCCTCCATAATGGGATGAGGAAAATACTCATGTAGAATTGGAAGGCATAAGGCCCTTCGAACATCAATCACAATCATGGAAGTAGTATGATTTCCATATCTAATTAAGTAATTATACCAAGGATCACTCTAGTATCATAGTAAGTAGTAGTATAATAAAACTCACAGACGTGTTGTAGGATAAAATGATCAACAAAATCAACAAGAGTAAAGCAAAGCGAACATGCAGCTAGATAGAACAAGAAATCTTCAAATCCATTGTCTTGAAACTTTTAAGGGATATCAGTTGAAAAAGCCACATTGTTGGACATGGTGATGACATGAGTGTTTAGAGTTCCAACTGCCTTGATCACATTTGGTGTAGGAGCATAAGTGTAGAGAATAAAAGGAGGAGCCATGGAGATTGTGATTAGGGTTCTTAAGAGAGGAAACAAATGAAACCTTTTTTTAGCATAATTTAGAGCATAAAATGTTAATGGGGCCAAATGGTTATTTTTGCTAAAAACACTTTTTAGTTTTTTTTTCAAATACACATTAAATTGTGGTTATATTACTTAATTTGTTTTCATCAAACTAAAAATATCTTATATGATTTTTATTTCCTTGATTTTGTTTGATAGGTGAAATGTTACATGGATCTCTCACATGTTTACATGGATTTCTGTAACATTCCAAAAATCAGAAGGTAAAAAAGTTCATTTTTAATCACCCATAAACACCATTTATCCTTTTAAATCATTCAAAAGTATACCAGAGAAAAAATAGTTATCAGAGTACAATCCCAAAATCATAAAGTTGCAGAAACATGGGTGGATGCGATTCGATCAATTCGGACCCTTCCCTTTCGAACTAGTAGTACCTAAAACAATAACCATAAAAACATAAGCACAAAGCTTCGTGAGTTCCCCAAAATACCACATACCATACATAAAAGATTTAAATGCCATGGGCCAAATCATAGTAATATAATCATTTGTTGCCGAGGGCCAAATCTCGGTCTTGCATACAAGTACCAGGGGCTAGATCCTAGTCTTTCATATAACTACCAGGGGACAGATCCTGGTCTTTCATACAAATGCCAGGGGCCAGATCTAGGTCTTTCATATAATATGTTGGAGTTTTATTCAAAAAACTAGTTTCGAAAACATAATATTTAGGAACGGAAGACTTGATCATTTTTGAATAACATAAACAAGTTTAAACCCATAAAGGATCATATTACAAAGTTTGGAAAGAAAACAAGCACCAAAGAAGAAGATGAAGAAAACTATAACCTTTGTAGTTATTTGGATCCTCTTGGGAGGCTTGGAAATTGATGAAGAATGCAGAACTTTAGAGACTCCAACAATGAATCAACTGGATGTAGAATGGTAGTTCCTTTGTCTAAAACTCTTAAGCTTTATGTTCTTATCAAAATAAGAACATAAAGAGAGAATCAAGAAGCAAGCAATCTTCATGTGTTCTTAAAAAAACTAGAGAGTGTAACGTCCTGAAAACCACAAGGTAAAAATTTCATTTTTGACATAATCAAAACACCAATTCTCTTTTACTATTTAGAAGTATATCATAATAAAACAGTTATCAGAGTACAATCCCAAAAACACTAAGTTGCAGAAAACATGGGTGTATGTGCTGCGATCAAGTCGGGCCCTTCCCTTTTGAACTGGAAGTACCTGAAACCATAAGCAGCAACTGTAAGCACAAAGCTTAGTGAGTTTCCTAAGATACCACATACCATACATATCTTACATATCATACATACAATAGAGAGTGCTATGTGATAACCATAGTCTTGCCATTGTGCCAAGAGCCGTATCATGGTCTTTCCTTTCCAAGCCGGGGGCTAGTACCCTGGGTCTTATAGAAAAGTGCCAAGAGCCACCTCCAGGTCTTCCATGCAAGCATCATAAAGACAACAAGCATACAATCTACAACTAAAAATCTACTTAATTGCAGGGTCAGAACCCTGGTCTTGCATATAGATTTTCCAGGAACCACCTCTGGGTCATTCATTCAATGCCAAGGGCCACCCCTTGGTCTTTCAACAATACATAAGCCAATGGGTCGACATTGGTGCCTTCGACCCATAGATATAGTGAGGAGACTCACCACGAACCAAGATAATCGAACACTAGAACTACTGCTACCAGAGACCTTGCACTGACATCATCAAATAACATTCCATCAATAATTGATTCTCGACCCAATCAAGAATTCTAGCCCAAATACCAACCTTTTACCCCTTTCCTTATTTTGCCAAAAATCCAAGGACCAATCCACTAGCATCACAAGCCCAAATCCCTTAGATGGCACCACAAGGCCCAATAAGGCCAAATATCCAAATCAGGCCCAAACCCATCATGGGCCTAACCTAAGAAGGCCCAATATCCTAAGAGGCCCAAAATATCCAATGGTGAACCCTGGTCAAACTTCTGGTCAATGGTCTGAGGTCAAAAAGTCAACGAATCAAGAAAACCCAACAGACTGAGTACGCCTCACGTACTCAGTTGGTACGCTCAACATACTACAACTTGGCTCAGTACGTGCCACGTACTAGGAGGTATGCCCCGCGTACTCACTCTACCTACAACCAGCTTAAAAAATGTCTTAATCCCTTAATCCAAAACGTCCAATGCCCAGATCTAGTTCCAAAACATGCATTAATCCATAAATTTGTGAACTTTGAGCTTTTGCATGGCTCAATGGGTCCCAAATACAAGTTATTACTTTACCACTTCAACAAATAGGCTAATACACATGCATGGGTTGATATCAACTATCAAGATCGCAGTTTTATGCATTAAGGACACCTAAAAGGTCCAGATCTAGTGTCCAAACTCTTGGGGAAAGCTCAATCTCATAAATACAAACCAAAAGGGACCAAAATGTGCCATAAACCACCCCAAACAAGATCTAACCAAATAGATGCCAAGATGAGAGCTTTTTACCTTCAATAGGTTGAAAAAGATGAGAAACTTTTGGATCTACAAGCCCCACTCCAAGTGATGATCCTTCAACAACCTTCAATCTCTTCAAAATGTTAAGAACACTCCAAAATCACTCACAAGAGCTTAAGAACTCCAAGATGGTGGCTAAGGGTCGAATATTAGGGTTGAGGAGGCATGTAGGCTGATAAGGAACAAGGCTCAAAAATAAATGAGGCTTAAATAGGGGTAAAACCCTATAATTAGGGTTTCTTACTGATAGGAGTATGCCCGCATACCCTTTAGTACTCTGACCTACTATAAAAGAACCCACGATAGGCCATGCACTACGCCCTGCGTACACGACGGGTACGCCCCGCGTACTCGATGAACCTTCACAAAACTTTAACTTAATTTGACCATAATTCCTTCGTTCTAAGTCCGTTTTCGATGAACTTTATATCCACTGAAAGGAGATGAGAAGTCCTACACTTCTATAAACTCACCCTTGCATTAAAACTTCTTGAACAAAAACCCAAAATTCATAAAGGCCCGAACTACCAAATTATGGTTATACCCTTGGGCTCTGGAACACAACTGAACTCTCGGATCACCTAATCTATAATACCCACATCCGAAAAGGGCTAATTTTCTTCTTCCCAAAGGCCCTAAGCCGTAAGATAACTAATGATCGGGCCACGACCTTGAATAATGAAGCGATTCGAAAACGAGTGTTATAGAGAGAGTAAGATGAAGAGAGCAAATTTTGAATTTTTTGCATAGGTTAAGACAAGAGAATGAAAGCCTCACTTTATATAGAAAATCTTTGGTCCATAAGTTCTTAACACTTTAAGAACCCATACCTCGAAAGCCTATGTGCTCCCATGCTTCAAGCCATGCCTTTCTTTTGAATAAATTAATCAAAAGACCATCACTCCCTATTTTAATCATATTGTTCATGCTTGTATTTTTAGAGGAGTGTTCTTTTCATTAAACAAATGAAGACTCCGTACTCTCTTTTGTCTAGCCATATTTTAAAATTATAAAGGCAAATGAAGACAAAATTCTTTTATATAGACTTTAACTTTTTGGTAAAAGACAAAAGAATTTATCTCGTCCAAAATGTCATGCATGAATTATTAATTCATACCATATGAATTATATAACATGTTACTTGCTAATGAAAATTATAATTTCCTAGAAATAAATAAATTCCAAAATAATTATAAGAGTTCATTGAATATTTATTAAAATCAATTTCTAATAAATAATCAATTATATCAAGTTGTTGTTAGTGTGATCCTTTAGTATCATATGTTAATTAGAAATATCACTCTAATATGATTCTTGGGCATACTAGATCTTTCATAATTTTCACAAGGCATCTAGCGTTCTACACAACAAGCAATAGGCCGACATTGGTGCCTTCGACCCATGGATCTAGTGAGTAAACTCAACTCAAACTGCTAAAAATCAGATAAACACTCGGACTGCTGATCCAAATAATCACCGCACTAATCAATCAAATAAAGCCCCAATTAATAATTGGGCCATAAATCATAACTAGGAATCTGATTCATTTGTACAACTCCCAAGGTAAAAGACCATTTTACCCTTTCCTCACTTGGCATGATAACCAAGGCCTAACCTAATGGCACCAAAAGCCTAATATGACCTAAACTCCTTAAATGATACCAAAATCCCATCATGGGCCCAAATCCAAGAAGGATCAAATCCTAATAATTAAGCCCAAAGTCAGAAGGACTAGTGGCCCAACAAGGCCCAAAACCCTAGTAGTCCAAATATGGCCTAAAACCCAAAAGTCAATTAAAAATCCAATGGTTGTTGAGTTCACCCGGCGTACTCAGACTTACGCCCAACATACGCCTTCTTTGGCCAGTACGCACAATGTACAAGTTGGGTACACCCAGTATACTCCATAGTCAACCCAAATCACCATTAAGGGCTTAATCGGTTAAGCTACTATGTCCAATTCTTAAATGTGATCCTAAATGATGTTTTAAAACGCAAAGTTGGCAACTTTACTCCTTTGCATGTCTTATTGGGACCCAATACTCAATAAAATCCATAATAAGCACCCAAACTCATGCATGGTCCAATATAACTCATCAAGATTGTGTTTTTATGAACAAGGGCCTCAAAAATGCTAAGATCAATCATCTGTATCTTCTGGAGTAGCTCATACTCCCATGCATGACTTCAAGGACCATAAGAAGCACAAAAATAAGCCCTAACTAGATCTAAGAAAATGAACCATCAAGTTAAGAGCTTTATACCTCAGAAAGCTTTCCAAGTTGATGATGATTCTGGATCCACAAGCTCTAGCCACGCCAATACAACTTCCAAGAGTTCCTTTTCCTTCAAAATCACCAAAAACACCCTTAAAGCTCACTTCTAAGCTCAAAACACTAAAAGGGCAATTAGGGCTTCATTCTTAGGGTTTGGAGAGGTGGAGGTTGGTCATAGGAATGTCCAAGAGTGAATTAAGGTGTTTAAATAAGGCACAAACCCTAAAAATTAGGGTTTGCCTCTGGTGACCGTATACCCTACATACCTCCATGTACACCCAACGTACATGGGTTTCCTCCACGACCAACTTCGACCTAGTACGCCCAACGTACTCGGCTAAGGACTAAAACCACCAATCTTTCGAAAGCCATGACTTCTTTTTTCTAAGACCGATTTCGACGTTCTTTATATCCACAGAAAGGTAATGAGAAGCTCTACAATTCTATCAACTCTCCTTTGCCTTAAAACTTCCTGAGCTTAAATCCAAAATTCATAAAAGGCCCAAACTATCACTTTATGGTTATACCCTTGGGCTGCAAAACACAAATCGAACTCTTGGATCACCTAATCTACATTATCCACATCCAAGGCGTCTAAATCTCTCCTTCCCTAAGGTTCATAGCTTTATGATAACTGATCTTCAGGTCACGACCCCGAATTAGGAAACGATTTGAAACAGGGTGTTACAATTTCAAAGTATAATGCTTTATTACGAAAAAGATTAACATCTAAAATGTTCTGTTGTTTAAATTCCCTCATTCCCTTATTTTTTATTTCTTATTTGAGCATCGAACTTTGAATCGTTTTATAATATCTTAATCTTTAGTAATAACTATTTACTGTTTCCTTTATTCAACCCGTGTAATACATACGTTTTTTAAATAATCGTATTTTTTAATAGAAGTAGAGATTATATATAGAAGTAACATTGAAAACCCGATGTTTATTTAAAGAATAAATTTTGTTACCTTCAGACAAAAAGATTACTTTCACTTTCAAAGACAATTTCCATTTTATGTATGTTTTGTTATAATTAACTATGTATTTTTTGTATGATCTTAGTTATTTTAATTTATTAACCATATAGGTTTTTAGCATAGTTTATGCTTTACAAAATTTCACCAAAAAACTAAAAGCGGGACAAATTTGTTTTGTAGATATTAAGTTATATCGGACTTGAACCCTTAATTTCAAAGAAAAAGAACAACACCGATACTGTTAGATACAAACCCTTTAGGAGATATTAAGTTATTCATAACTAGACTTCCACTGTGAGAATTAAATTCATGAATGCGTATGGGCTCCTCATAAATCCCGTAACCAATGCACAGAGGGAGCCGACCAAATGAAAAATAAATAAATTAAAAGCAATACCAATAAATTTGCTACTATCTAAAAAAAGTTTGAAATTCTGTATCTGCCCTTCATTAAAAATACATCTTATAATATTGTTCAAGTCAAAGACGTAATGTGTATATAGTCGACAATATTAAATACGGACTTTATGAAACTTTTGTCATATAGCTGCTATAATTTCAGAGATGATATCTGCCAAATCATAAATAACATAAGAGAGACCCTTTTTACCTATAGTATCTGTAAGTTCACAAATGTCGTATGATAAACGAGATTTCCGAGACCATTTTCGCATATGGAAATTAGAGTGTTTTTCAGATGTCATCTATGAAATTCTCACCTATAACTATAACTCTTTTCGTTTAAACCCCTTTATACTAAACATATTTTTGGCAGATGACTTCCATCATTTCGCAAATGGTCTTCCAGTTGTGTAGATGCAATTTGCAAAATTGATTGTTATTTTGGTGATTTGACTAATTCTTTATATTTCTCCTTTATTTTTAAGGAATCATTTTTTGAAGTTTTTTCTTGTGTGGTAGGATCATCGATGACCATTTTAACGGTAAAAATGGAGCTTCAGATTATGAAAAGGAAGTCTTTAGACTTCATTTTTATAACGTGAAGCTTCCTTTTACTATAAAACTGGTCGTTAAAGATGTACATCAATAATAATAATAATAATAATAATAATAATAATAATAATAATAATAATAATAATAAACTCTAAACAATGTTTTTTTTGAAAAGTGAATTATGAACAATGTTACATAAAAAAGAGTAAATTCATAGGACTGTTGTTTCGTAGTAATATGTTTATTATTTTTAATTGGGACCATACAAAACGATGATGCATTATAAATTTAACATTGCTCTTCATCATATCATTATGGGACATAATGAAATTGATAGTTATGGCAGTGATGCCATATTTAAAAAAAAAAAAAAAAAAAAAAAAAAAAAAAAAAAAAAAAAAAGTTAATTTAAATAAAACTCCAAATTTCATTAATTTAAATGTACCTCATTACTTAAAAAAATATATATATATATATATATATATATATATATATATATATATATATATATATATATATATATATATATATATATATATATTTATATAAACATCATTAATTAAAAAAAAAAGTCGTACAACGGATTTGTTTCATTGTTTACTTGAACAAATATAAGCCCAAAAAAAATTCAATACTTATCATATTTTGTAATTCCCCTTTATTTGTTTCATTTGGTGTGTTTTGTAGCCCAACAACAACCCAAATAACAAACTGAACTCTTAACCTAAAACTTTTAAGTTTGACATGTTATCATGCTACCCCAACGCCATTCTCATTTTCAAACACTTTTATTAAGTCATGTGTTAAGTCAAATGTGTCATTTTTCTACCTTAGACGAAATATAAATTAACTTAAAACAAAGAAACAAAGATTACGAAAATTAAAAACAATAAACTTCTTTTGGATCTTAATATAAACATAATCATATTACGAAGCTTACATATCTTTTACAATTCCATCGATTTCACATCATTTTTTTTTTTTTTGAAAGAAGCTTCTTTTTTTTACTTTTACCAATTGCTTGTAGTATCCGCATCACGTGACTGATAAAAATCATCCGGTTTCACTATGTTCACATCCTCAAATTCATTGTCATCTGAAAGTAATAAAAAAACCGATTTATATTTTTTTAAACAAAAAATGCAAACTATCTTTCATATATATCAATTTAAGCAACAATGTTTCACACTTTATACATATGATAAAGATACAGAATAAACAAAAGCACAAAGGAAACAAAACCTTTTCTCAACACAAGTGCCACAACAGCATCATTTTCAACCTTAAAACACATTGAAGATAAAATGTCAAGAAAATGTATGAACAAAGGACTTAGTAAATATCAAGATTTATATTTGAAAAGAAGTCTGAATACCTTTTGATCTGCTAAAGTCTTGGAATCATCTAAAACTTCTCCACTTGCTACTAAAATTAGGCGTTGATCATTAATTGGTTGATCGATTAAGTCATGCAGCTTTTGCTTAATGTCTAGAATTTTCTCAGTTGCATCACATTGAAGAAAGTAAGTTGTTTTATTGCGCTTAACACGAATGTACATAGCCTATAAGAGCAAAATAAAGAAGTTTATTTGTAAATCTAATCATATCAAAATTCAAAACAAATACAACAATTAAACTTCTACTGTAATTCTATATCCAATACCCATGAAGAAAACCTAGATTACGATCACCAAAACGTTAAAAGATGAGAAGCCTCATGAACAATCTCTTGATCTAAGATAAACTCTTTGCAATAAGGAAAACTCAAAAGGTTGGATCTTTGAATGAAAGTAAGTTCCTTTACATCAAGAAACTTCCGATTTGATAATGGAAAACAGATCGTTACGCTTCTTCGATCGCTTATTATAGAGATTGCTACAAGCCAATTGATATCGCACAGATTTACCCTAGAAACATCGCTTACGATAATTAAACTTCAAAATTAAGAGCGTATTTGGAGACTAATGTAATTTAATTGTGTGGAAATGGAATTGTAGCAAACTGATACCAAAATTTTTAACAAATTGAACTTAAATCTGGTTATAGCCCTAAAGTTGAACGCACACGGTCGCAAGTAGTCATAACATTGAATATCTAAAAAAGTGGATCAAGGAACAAAGAACGCAGTTTAAATGAAGAGATGAATACGAACCATTTGAATGCTTTCAGAGTTCGCCGACGATCTGGAATGTTGGTAAAGTCGCCGGAGTCGATGAGTTTTACTTTTTCTCTCAATTCTAAAAAAAGATAAGCCCCGATTCTCAAAACTTCGTTTTTACCCCCCAAAGAAAAAGTAATTTCATTTAACCCCTAAATCAAAAAAGATTTTGGGCGTAATGATTGTTAAACAAAGTTAAAGTCCCCAAAATTGAAGGGTTTTTTTCAAAATAGAACTTATATTTACGATTTATTTCTATTTAAACCAAAATTTTTACTTTTTTCCTAAAAAGGCCACATTTTTTAGAATCCTTGTTATTTAGAAGGGATAACCGGTTGACTAAGTCAATAGCCAGTATCATATGAAGTACGAACGTATCCCTCCATAATACATGTGTTTCTTTTCTTCTACACTTGTTGCTAGGTTTCATTCGTTGCGCTTCAAGATACACAAGTCAATATGCAAAACTAGGGGTTTTTCTGAAATCGCACAACAAGAAAGCCATGGCATCCAACAATGATGCCAAGAAGAAAACTAAGAAACACAAGAAAAAAATACATTGATTATGAAGATCCTAAAGATGAAATTCTCGTGTCAAACATGCCCATGGATTATGAGAGGGAAAAGGTAATAGCTATTTCATTCCAATTTGTTAACGATCCTTTTCTTACCAAACTTTTTGAAGATGAATCTGAGTTTTTTGTGAAAAAGATGAATATGTAGATGATTTAGTTCATCTAGAAGATGACGAGAATGACATTGGTGGTTCCAATTCTGTCCATGATCCCACCATAGAGTGGAATCTTATGGAACCAAAGGTTGGAGAGAAATATCAAAAAATTTCTCAATTGAAAATTTGTCTTATTAACTACGTTGTGGCCCATAGGTACCCCCTAAGGTTTGAGAAACTTGAAAGTACTAGGTTAGTAGCTAGATGTGATAGAGATACAGACAAAAAAAAAATGTGATTTTCGTTTGTATGCATCATGGATGAACACAGAAAGAACAATCCAAGTAAAGTCAATGAAAAAGAAGCACTCATGTTCAAGAAAGTTTACTTTTGGACACCTTGTATCCTCTCAGTGGATTGTTTCTCATCTTGTGAACGAGATTGTTTTCAACCCATCTATTAAACTTAAAAAATTGAGGGAACTTATTAGGATAAAATGCAAGATCACCATATCTATCAGTAAATGTAATAGGGCTAAACATAAGACAATGGTGATGATTGAAGGGAAGGCTAGTGATCATTATGCTAGAATTTTGGACTATATTGCAGAAATACAAAGATCCAACCCTGGTAGTGTTGTGCAAGTGGGTGTAAACCTTAATTCTGATGGAAAACATTACTTCCATAGATTCTATGTATGCTTTCATGCATTGAAAACATGATGGATTGATGGATGTAGAAGAGTGATAGGATTAGATGGGTGCTTTTTGAAAGGGAAAGTAAAGGGTCAACTCCTAACAGCTATAGATAGGGATGCCAATAACCAAGTATATCCTATATGTTGGGTTGTGGTAGACATTGAGAACAAGAAAAACTGGAAATGGTTATTGGAGCTTCTTAGTAAGGATGTTGGAGTACAAGAAAGTGGAGGTCTTACAGTTATATCAGACCAGCATAAGGTATATTGCTATTCTTATCCCTTATGTCATAAATTTCAAAGTTTTTCTTGTCCATTTTTTCATAAAAAAGGTGTCAAACAACATTGTTATTATTTTAGGGGCTACTTGAAGCAGTAAAGGAGGTCTTGCCAAATGCGGAGCAAAGATAATGTGCTCGTCATATATACGCAAACTTTAAGAAGTCATATAAAGTAGAAGAGTACAAAGATCTGTTTTGGGCTGATGTTGGTTGCATTGTCGAACCTGAATTCATATCTGTGATGGAGAGATCGAAGGCTATAGATGTGGGTGCATATGAATACTTAATGTCTCATAACCCGAGCTCACGGAGTCGTGCTTACTTTTGTCAAAGTAAGTATTACATTTTCCTTTTTACTTAAATTTGTTCTTTATACTTTAATATAGCACTTAACATTTGTGGTTTGGACGTTTTTGCCCTTGTTGATGTGTTAGATTGTGCTAGATTGAGCAATTCCAATGCAACCAAAGTGGATGAATTTGTAAATCAAAGTGGATAAGGTTGTTGTGATTTAAGTAAAGCTGAAAACATAATTCTGAAAACAAAAATTTGAAAATTAGAAATCAGAAAATCTGAAATCTGAAACATAGAAATCTGAAAAACAGAAATTTGAAAATCAGAAATCTGAAAAACAAAATTTTGAAAATATAAATCTGAAAACAGCAATTTGAAAATCTGAAAACAGCAATATGAAAATAGTAATCTGAAAACAACAATCTGAAAATCTGAAATCTGAAAACATAATTTTGAAATCTGAAAAAACATAAATTTGAAAAACAGGTATGTTTATTTTTTAACAAATAGAGCATCTGAGGCTTTTGAGAATGGTGTTAGTGAAAGCTTCAATGCAATGATTGTTGATGCTAGAAAGAGGCCATTGTTAACAATGTTGGACATGATACGTTTAAGTGTTATGGAGAGAGTTTCTTTTATGTATAACCTACAACAAACATGGGAGGCTCCTATTTGCCCTACAATCATTAAGAAAATGGAAACATTTGGTGAACACTATAGGTTAGTACATTGCTTGTATTTAGAAACATATGTTGGCCTATTACAACTTCTAATAAGTACATTTAATGTATTTGTAGGTCATGGTCTGTCATACCAAGTGGCGGAGGGGTATTTGAGACAAGATCAACCTATGCGTCCTACTGTGTAGATTTGCAGTCCTGGTACTACTCATGTACACTATGGGAATTATTAGGAATTCCTTGTGTTCATGCAATAACTGCAATGTTTTGCAATCAGCAAAATCCAGAGGATTTCATCAGTCCTTGGTTTTCAAGTGAAAGATTCAAGGAGAGTTATGCTACTTTTTTACAACCTATAAATGTTAGCAACCTATGGCCAATGACTCCTTATGAAAAACCTTTGCCACCTATGTCTAGGCGGATGCCTGGGATGCCTACTATGAACAGCAAGAAGCATGCCAATGAGAAAGGAGACATTGGATCTAGGAAAATGTAACAATTGTCAAGAGTATGGGCATAATAAAATGTCATGTAAGAATCCTACAAAAGAGCCTGAGCCCAAACCAAAAAAGAAGATAAGAAGGCCAAGTTTGGAGAAGATTGAAGATACTTCAAAAAGACCAAGAAAAAAAACTAAAGTTCCAACTGCATATTCACAAGCAGTTGCTGATTTGAGGGAGTCTAGATACATTTCCCGAGAAATTAAGGAGCTAATGGGTACAATGGATGATGTTACCCAATAAACTATTACCCAAGAGACTATGCAGCTATCAACAATGGATGATGTCATTTTTGTCTCTGAAACTGTAGTGGTAACAACAATGGATGATATCACACTTGAGGTAGAAGGCATTGCAGAAACACTAATGGGTGATGTAACTTTTGTACCTGAAACTATTGCACCTGGTTCCACCCCAACAAAACCAATGACATTGGAGCAGTAGAGTAGAGGTGATTGTATTTTTGTAGAGGGGGTGGGGGTATTTTTGTATAGTACCATTAATATGGCCATTTTGGTCTTTTTGTTGCAACTTATTATATGGCCTTTTTGTAAGTGTTAATGATGGCCAAGTTCACACCTACATGTTATTTAGAAACTGATCCACTTTGGATTAACATTCCCCTTTGTAAACTTTTGATGAAATGTTGTGTACTTTGTTTATGTTCTACATTCCTTTTTGTCTTTTTCTTATTAGGACATTCTAATTTCAAATATCTACCAAATTATATCATATTAGTTTATAATAAACATATAAATGAAACTAATTCAACCAAATTTTAACTTAACAGCCCCATATTAACAATTTTTTTAACTAATGCTTTTAAGAAAAACCAATTTTTAACTTAACAGCCCCCATACCATTTTCTAAAACAACATTTCTGTTTTTTATATATAAAAAACTACAAAATTTAAGAATGAATGAATGTAAACTTTAAAAGGGTAAAATTGGAAACTAAAAATAAAATATATAGAAAAGTACTTATATTCTCATACAAAACATAACCAACTATCTTGTCATACAAAACATAACCCTAACATACCTTACTTCATCAAAAGTAACACAACCTTAAGATGACCAATGTCAAGACAACTACCAAGAATACCATGATCTTAACATACTTTACTCTTCTTTCTTCACATTCCAAACATGCTTTTTTCTTCAACTTTAACTTTAATTCTTTGATCTCATCTTCCATACCCTTCATATCATGGTGCGTATTGAAGAGTAGATCCTTGTACCTTTGGATTGTAAGTTCATCATCAATCCACATGAAATACTTGCAATTCATACTTTCATCCTACAAAAGAAGAAACATTTGCATATCATTATATGGTATAAGTTCAAGTTTATATTTTGACATCCAAAAAAAAGTTTACAAACATTTTACCTTGTAATTTGGACATCCATAAAATCTTCTACTAGGATTCTTTGTAGTCCATGATGTAAACATAGGAGCTTCTTCATTACACTTGCACAATTCAACTCCACCGTTCCTTACTATCCTTCTACGTCTGATGCTCTTGATGCTTGAAGAAGATGACATTTTCAAGGACTAACAAGTTGGTGAATCAAGCAAAGAATGATCAATTTAGGTTTATATTTCATATATCAATGCAGTTTTATAAACCTGAATTAACATTAATTCAGTTTCATATAACAAAGTTTTCAGCACATTACATATATGTGCATACTAAAAAAACAGACTTTTTATTAGATTTGTGCATACTAAAAAAACTGAATTTGATAAAGTGATATAAGTTTGGTTTTCTTTTCTTTTGTCGTTGTTTTCTATTAGATCTTAAGGGTAGTTTGGTAAAATGATCTAATTTTCCTAGACGATACATCCTCCATAACACTAACCACCTCAATACTTTTGTTTTTAGCGCCAGGAACCTGATTTTGACATTCAAAATATATTTTAACTGGTAATATAAATATAACTCATACGTAAGAAAAACTTGTTTAAGAATCGAAAACCTAATTCTTTCTGTAGTGTTATATGTTTCAAGCAATTGTATTTCATGGAGTTTTGCAACAAACAAAACAATCTTGAAAGAAGTGTGGAATTAGCTTCGTTGGTTCAGATAAAATCCAAATCGTTGTTGATGAGGAAGATGTTAACACAGTTGTACTGACAATCTAAACCATTACTGTTTTCCGACAAATTCCTTCACGGGTGGAGGAGATGAAACCCGCTGCACAAATCGGTTTTTTTAGTATGCATAAATTTGGATTTTTAATTAAATTGATTTATAATCATGGGAATCTAAGCAATTAGAAGCTAAGAAGTCAAACAAAATTGGAAGGCTATCGAGCTGAACAAAACGTAAGATCCAGAAAAGAACTTAGTTCAGTGATTCCTTGATGCCATAGCCTTCTTGTGCGATTTTTGGAACTATGAATTGGATGCCATGGCTTTCTTGTTGTGCGGTTTCAGAAAAGCCTTAGTTTTGCTTATCGACTTGGGTATCTTGAAGCGCAACGAATGAAACCTAGCGACAAGTGTAGAAGAAAAGAAACGCAGGTATAATGCAGGGATAGTTCGTACTTCATATGATACCGACTATGGACTTAGTCAACCGGTTATCCCTTCTAAATAACAAAGATTCTTAAAAAATGTGGTCTTTTTAGGAAAAAAGTAAAAATTTTGGTTTAAATAGAAAAAAAATTGTAAATATAAGGTCTATTTTGGAAAAAACCCAAAGTTAAATGTATATATCATTTTATTCTTCTTTTGACATATGACATTTTATTATGTCTCATAATTAATATCATGTCACTTGTCAAACATATTGATTCTCCATTTTAAATTTCAAAATTTAAATTTCTCACTCTAATTATATTAAATTAGTAACATTAGCATAAAAATTAAATTAGAGTTAATACAAATTATATGATAAAATAATTTCACATATTTATTTAAATCAACGATTATAAACTTATATAACTAAAAAAATATCTTAATTAATAATTTATATAAATTAATTGATTAATAATTTTGAGTTTATAGTATGAAAATTTAATTAATTTTGTAACCGTGGTTTTCACGGATTTTATATATATATATATATATATATATATATATATATATATATATATATATATATATATATATATATATATATATATCACATATACTGATATTTGCATATTTAGTCTTATATCAAGCATAGATTTTTATCATTTATTGCATATCATTGACAAAAGATACTTAAAAGTGTTTGAAGTGTGTTTTCAGACCAAAAGCAAAGCTATGGAGGCTAAGGAAGCAGGAGAAGCAGTTAGGAGCTCGGGAGTTGAACAAATGAGAAGAAATGTTAAAAACATAATGGACTCGACGAGTAGGGTCGACTACTCGGTGAGTCGCATCGAAGGATCGAGAAGATAAGGACTCTAAGACTTACCGTGCACAGGAGTCAAGTGATGGACTCGGCGAGTCGGTTCAAATCTATATATATAGCTTTCCAGATCGACATAAAAATCTTTGGAACCCTTGGGGAGAAGCAACCTGCGAATCAGAGCCAGGAGAGAGCTGAAGAACGAAGATACAACCCTAAAACCAATTCCAAAGGAGATTTGAGGCAAATCTACATCATTCTTACTTTAATCTATTGTTCTTCATTATGTTTAGCCTTTTAGATTTTGTTTTTATATTGTTAATCACCTCAATTATGAGCTACAACCTTTAAACTTCTGTTTGGGGAGACAAAGTTGATACTATGGATTGATTATTTATGGTAGGATTGATTTAATATTGGTGATTTTGTTGATTCTAGCTTGTTAAAGAACCTTATGTGTGATTGAAAACTATTTTTCTATTATTAGGAAGTTAATTAAGTTGTATGAACATCTCTTAATTTCTACCTCATATAATTTATGTGACCACTTTATTATATGACTAGGATTAGCGACTGTGAAACTAGAATTAATAGAAAAATAGGTAAATTCATGTGTGAGCTTGTGTGATGACCATCAACAAGGGGTTAATTAAAGGACCAAATTAGTTAGCTATTACAAGTATAAATTAACCAGAATAAATAACCTAGTGAATTAAATTAAATTAGACAACTGATCACTGTTTGAGTTAGTTTGTTCTCTAAGGATTAGTGCAGCGAACGCGAAGCTAATCACTTGAATCGGTAGCCAATAGAAGAATTAATCCATTGCACTATTACCATAATATCAACCATAGGGTCAACTGAGTTGAACTAAACAGAAGTCTCCTTCGTCATTGAATTTAGTTGAATCTTTACTTTTCTAGTTCTTAGTTTAAGTAATAGTTAGTAAGTTTCTACTCTTGTAAAACTAGAGAAAACCCCTTTTTATTATCTAGATTTAGATGAAATTAGTTTTTAGTTTTAATATTCCCGTTCCCTGTGTTTGATACCCTACTTATTTAACTTTACCACAATTGACAGGTCAACTGCCTTTGTGTGTTTATTTTATAATTAAAAGTAGGTTTAAAACTAGTTGAGTTCACACACATCAAGTTTTTGGTGCTGTTGCCGGGGAACGGTTCTAAATTAGCACTAATTTCTATTTTTATTGATCCTTTGTGTGGGATTTATCTCACAAAAAGTTAATTCTTAGGTAAGTTGGTAGTAAGTATAGGTTTTAATAAATATCCGTTTTAATAAGTTAATTAGAAAAAAATTTATGTTTTTGCTTGAACTTGCCGAGTGCACTCGTGACAACTCGGCGAGTCCATCGCTGTTCACAGTTTTAATTTTTATTTTATTTTTGTTTTTTTATGCGTTTTTCTTGTTTTGCTTGCAGTTGTTTCATGACCCGAGGATCTGATACACCTATGGTCCCTCCTCTAGAAGACCCGGAATCCGCACTAAGGAGGAACAAAGGAAAAGCCGTTGGAGAATCCGCTTCTTCAAAGAACTCGCCACTAAAGAACCTCAAGTCCGTTTTCAGCAAGAAGAGGAGCAGCAAATCATGAGCATCAACGCCTCTTTAGCAATCGAAGACTCGATTAAAGAAGATACCGAGTACGAGACCGAGGGAGAAGAAGATCTCACTTTCGGGCACGAATCCGACTTTGAAGACGAATTAGCCATTGTCATGGCTAACATCGATGAAATCCCCATGGGGGAACGGAAGAAGAGGATGCGTGACGACATCGGACTGGGACTTATGCAACCCGCAATTCCCGCTACTGCTACTTCGAACTAAAGGGCCACATATTTGCTCCACTTAAGGAGATTTCTTTCTATGGAAAAGACCACGAAGATGCTTACAAGAATTTGGATGAAGTCAATGATGTAGCGGATTACTTCAATGTTCCAAACATGCCTCGCGAGACTCAGCTACTTCGCATGCTCCCAGTTACATTCAAAGGTGTTGCAAAAGACTGGCTCAAGTCACTCCCTCCCGGGTCAGTCACCACATGGTCCAAGATGAAAGAAGAATTTATAGATCACTTTTTCCCACCTTCTAAAATAATCAAGTTAAAGAAGGCCATTGCTAACTTTGAACAACAAGCTGGGGAGTCACTATATAAGGCTTGGGAGAAGGAATTGCCCGTACCATGACCTTAATATCCAACAAGAAGTTTCCATCTTCTATGACGGAGTCAATGTCACCACAAGGCAGTACTTGATTCGTAAGGCCCGCTCACAAGGAAGCCACCCCTGGAAATCAAAGAATTAATTGAAGAATTCTCTAAACATTCTAGAGAATACCACAACCCACGAAATGAAGTAAGCAGGGGGGTGGTGAACACAATCAACGATAGCATGGCGGCAATGATGGCCAAACTAGACAGTTTAGACAGAAGAATGACGAAAATGGATCAAACAATCTATGCTATCCGGGTGGGGTGTGAAAATTGTAGGGGACCGCATCTAACTAAAGACTGTGATTTGGATGAGAATGGAAACAAAAAGGCGCAAGTTTTCTATTCAAGTGGGGACAGATACGACGAGAATTGGTGGAAACCAAAGAAGGAATGACTCCCGTACGAAGAATATAAAAAGGAAAAGGAAGAGAAATACAAGAAAAAAGAGAGGGGTTTCTATCAAAAGGAAGAACCGGTTATTGAAAAAAGAACCAATTTAGAAGAAATTCTCACAAGATTAATAATTGCATCAGAGAAAAGGCACAATGATCATGATGCTACAATACATGAGACCAGAAATATACTTCAGCAAGCATCTATTCTTAACATTGAGAAACAGCTAGGTCAACTTGCACATCAAGTGAACGAGAGAAGACCGGGTGAACTTCCGAGTAAAACCAAGAATAATCCAAGAATGGAGAATGTGAATGTTATAACCTCTAGCTATGGAAAATTTTTCACTCCTATGACCATTTTGCATGCAGGAAAGACAGAAGGGTTGAATTCAGCTAAACCCGACCAGACTCGCCGAGTCCCTCTAATGGACTCGACGAGTCTATGCCCTAATCACAAATTCGCTATTTCCTTAAAGCCTTACAACCCTCCTTTGCCATTCCCAATCCGAGCCATACCTGATGAGAAGGTCAAGGCATAAAGAGCTTTCATGGAACATGTCAAAGCCTTTCAAGTCAACGTCCCATTTGTGGAAACAATGCTTCAAACACCCAAATACTTGAACTTGCTAAAGGGTCTCTTTGCTGGTAGAAAAGATTTGGCTGAAGTCGCGGAGATAGTACTGAGTGAGCTACCAGAAAAGAAGGGCGATCCGGGAAGCATCACAATTCCTTGTCAATTTGGAAATACACTTGCTACTAAAGCGTTGACCGATTCGAGTGCAAGTATTAACTTAATGCCTTTTTCTTTCTTCAACAAGCTGAATTTACCGGAGCCGAGGCCTGTGAATATGAAGATCCATTTGGTGGATAAGACGATTATTAGTCCAAGAGGTGTTTGTGAAGATCTCCTCATCAAGGTGGATAAATTTATATTCCCCGTGGACTTTTTAGTGCTCGATATGGAAGAAGACCCCAAAATTCCAATTATTTTGGGGAGACCATTCTTGAATACCGCGTGTGCATTAATAGATGTATGCGAGTCCACACTAACATTGAGGGTAGGAGATGAGTCAGCAGTGTTTAAAACTTTACCAGAGATTAAGCAAGAAGAAGGAAGAAAAAAAGAAGTTTCCTTCATTGAATTGGATGATGAAATACTACAAAAAGAACTTGCACTCTTACAAGAAGAAGATCCAAGTAAGTTTTTGCTATCTTCTGGAGGAAATGATGATGTTGACAAAGACTTGGAGGAGATAGAAAAGTTGCTGGAAGGAACCGATTCAGGAAACACAGTGGGATGTGAGGAATACGCTCTGACTTGCCGAGTCGCTTTCATGGACTCGACGAGTCCAGTCAAAAATCGCAGCAACTTGGATGATTTTGATCTGCTTGTTACCAGCTCCTTGCATGTTCTGGACATGAAGATTTTCTCTAAATCTTTAGAAGATCAAGTAGCAGAAAGCAGAATTGTTAAAGCATATGGTGATTTTCAACATGTTCAAGTGGCGTGCCTCGATACAAGAATGCAAGATGATGAAGATAATCCACTTGAAGAGAAGGCAAGCTTTGGAGAAGAGGAAAATGCAACGGTTATAAGAGATGATGTTGATAACCCATTACCAAACCTCAAGCCCGAGTTTTCACCAACTATGAAGTAATGAAGTTTAAAGTAGGAGGAGTGAAAAAGATAATGCAAGAGAATGGGGTAAAGAAGAAGAAGATGTGGAAAAGGGAAATTCATGCAGCGGAAGATGATGCTATAAGGAAAAAGAGAGAAGAATTAAGACGGGCTTACAAGAAGAAGATACGTTCTTACAAGACAAAGTATAAACCGCAAAAGATTAGGCGTGCATTCCCGATGCAGGAGAATGAAGAAACGTAGATGAGAAGGAGTCCAGCTAACGACTCCTTAAAAAGAAGCGCTTGGCGGGAGGCAACCCGTTATTAGAGTTTGCTTTCTTTTATCTTTCTCGTTTTAGTTTGATTTTTTTGTTTTTTTAGGATTTTATTTTCGTCTTCTTAATCATCAGATATGACGGCTTGAGAGTGCGTATGGGCTAAGTGTGGGGTGGATTTTTTATGAATAAATGACGAATTGCTATAATTTTTGAATTATTTGAAGTTGACTCGCCGAGTCTGACACTGACTCGACGAGTCGTTTTTACAGAAGAAAAAAATTAATTAAAAATCATTTTTACATCTGGTAAAATTAGGGTTTTTAACCCTAATGAGATCATATTTCCTCCTTACTTGACGTGCGCCCCTTGTTTTCTCTCTCTCAAGCATTCATCAAGCTTATTCACTTTTTCTTCAAAATTCTCAAATTCTATCAACAAAGGTACTTAATTTCTTCCATAATTTTGTTAAAGCCATGATCTCTAGATGTTTTAAGGTGTCAATTTCATGGAATACCCGATTTTGAAGTTTACTGAATTTTTTGGGTTTTGATTTAGTATCATTTGTGTTGTTTTGGATGGTTATTCTTGCTCTAATACATCTTAGAAATGTCCATGGACAAAACCCTTGGAAAAATTTCGAGTTTTTATGGTCGAATTTTGCTCGACCCATCGACTGACTCGCACAGTTCATACGACTCGTCGAGTCGTTCACGGACTCGACGAGTCCAGTCGGGGACCCAGACGAATTCTGTTTTTAACGTTTTTCTGTATTTTTTGGGTTGTTTGTTCTTTGTTTTGCAGGGATCATGTTTTCAAGAGGACAGAGCTCAAGAGGAAAGCAAGGAGATTTTCCTTGGTTGAATTTCCCTCCGATTGAATCTGCTTCAACAATGACAAGATCGAAGAAGAGGTTGGCCGATGTCAGGAAGAAGGAGGTTTATGTACCTACTAGGGTTGACTGGGATTGGTTAAATAGTGTCCGATATGAAGAAGAGTTGGCGCCTTACCTTTTGCAGGAATTTACTTACGAAGGGGAGACAATTATATGTGATGGATGGGGCCGGGTTTTCAGAATTCAAGAGCCGGTGTTTCGAGAACTTTGCTGGGAATTTTACTCCACGGTATCTTTCCGAGGAGGAGATGATTGCTACCACCCCACGAGTTTTAGTTTTTGTCTTGCGGGAGAATTCCATCAATGTTCTATCATTGATCTTGCATGTTGGTTGGGGATTTACGACCGACCATTGGTTACTACTGCTATCTTCCGCGCCTTCTTGGAACAATCTCATAAGGTGTTTCCCGACGGTGTTACAAGTACTGGTTGGTGGAACACAATCGCCAACAAAATATATATTCTGAAATCGGCTCAATAAGGGAGCATTAGGTCACCCACACACCGCCTCATATACCGCCTTATATCCACTATAATCAATCAAAGGAAGGACGACGACAAGGTGTCTAACCTTGACGTATTTTATCTTTGGAGTATCATCACGCCCGACATTTTTTGCAACATTCCATAGTGTTTGGCATCATACTTGTCGGAGGGTGCGGTCAAGGATCACAAAACCTCCAAAATAAACGGTGGCATTTTCGTGACCCGGCTAGCCAACTCATATGGGTTGATGACCCTCGGTGCATGGAATTTGATGACAATGATTCATGCCCCTCCCTTTAATCCCATTCTTTTTCGGAAGGCAAGAATTATTGAAGACTTTGGCGGTGGTCATTATGCTATCCCACATGACGATCCGGTGATCGGGCCCGAGGCACCGGGAAGGAGGGTTAGATCGAGACGTGAGCGGGAAGTGGAGGAGGAACTGCCGGTGATTCCGGTGGACATTGATGAAGTACCAATGGATTGGTACAATGTCGAGATGAGGAGGCTCCAAGATCAAATGGCGAGGGGTATTAATTTTAGCAACGAATCCCACGTGCGGCTTTTTGACCATTTCCATATTCCACACATTGATGGGGGTCACTTTCCCTACATTCATTCGTGGGACGAGATCATTGATACAAGGTGAAGTGGAGCTGGTAGGAGCGGGGCTGCACATGGCAATGATGAGGAAGAGGATGATTAGTTTTTATGTCTTATGGAACAATTTTCAGTTTATTTTTGTTTTTGTTTTGTTTGGTGTGTTTTGAATTCTTGGTTGAGACTCTAAGTTATGTGTTTGATGTTTTATTTGCCTTGGTGACTTTCAGATTTTAGGTTAGGAATGCTTTCATAAAGGGTTTAGAGTTTGAGAGAAAGAAAAAAAAGTGGAAGAGAGTTAAGAAAGGGCGACGTTTAGAGCTAAGGTGTCGAGTCCGGTCCTAAGGGAATGGAGTAAATAATTCTAGAAGTTATGGGAAGTTCTTGAGATTTATCAATAGCTGGAAAAAGTGCAGAAAGTTATTTTTTTTTCACCCAGCGATGACTCGTCGAGTGCAACTAACCTACTCGACGAGTCGCACTTTATACTTACACATTCGAGGCTTTCCGCGACTATACTCGACGAGTCACTTATTTGTATACCAATAAGACTGCTGATTCGATGCTGGTGGCTACACTACTTGACCATTTATTCTTTGCAATCCATTCCTGGAGATTTTATACTATTTTCCTGCACATTTGACGCTACCCACATGAGATTTGATGTCCGAGACATGGATGCGCTGTTTCCATGGATAAAGTCGATTGAAGATGGAGTTGAAGAGAAGAGATATTGACCTAGCGACTGCTACCCCAGGGGAGTTTGTTCCAATTCTCCCAGTATTTCATGTTTTTATTTTTCATGCATAACATGCAATGAGGATATTGCATAAATTAAGTGTGGGGTAGGGGGTTGATGTCGTCTTAGTAAATGTAGAGTCTTAATGTCTTAATTTAGGTTAGTTTTTAAAAAAATTTGCATACCAAAAATATGACTTAGGAACTAATTTAGAAAATTTTGGTAAAAACTAATTAGGATTATATGTTAGAATTATGTTGATGATTTCATGAAAACTCAAATGTTTAGTTGAGCCTATATACGTTCTAGTGCATTTGTGGCTTCCTTATTCCACTGAAATCATGGGACAAAAACATGACCTCGCTTAGTTTGAAGGATGCAATATGTTTAGCATCGTGTACTAGAAATGTATCCAGGAAAATTATTATCGTTAACCAATAAAGGTTGAAGTTGAGCGCTCTCGCTTAAGCATGTAGGGTTTTGAGTGAAAAAAAAGTGAGTACATGTAAAAAAAAAAAAAAAGAGAGAGAGAGAATTACAAGAAAAAATTTGAGGATTTTTAGAGCATCAAAGTTAAAGTACGAAGTTCAAAGATCAAAAATTCTGAAGAAATTCAAAAGTTGAAGTTACCAAAAAAAAATCAAACAACAAAGTGGTGAATTCAAATAAATTAAAGATTAAATGTCAAAGAAGTGAAGAATTCCAAAGAGCTCCATAGTGGTATCATAAATTGTAACTATCTAGATTATGTAAGATTGGGTTGCTCAACCAAAAATACCTTGAGGTTAAGAGGATTTCTGAGGATGGATTCGGAGGGATGCGTAAAATGAGCATTGTTCAGAAAAAGTGGGCGAATGTTTATGAGGATTGTGAGTATTTGGAGTATGGGGGTTATTAGGAAAATTTTAGACACAAATGCATGCGTTGCAGTCTTGGCATAATGGCTGGGTTTGATTGGAGTTGTCTTATATGATTCTAATGTGTAAAATTCCGTTTTTCTTGGGGACAAGCAAAAGTCAAGTGTGGGGTATTTTGATATTTGCATATTTAGTCTTATATTAAGCATATATTTTTATCATTTATTAGCTAATTTATTGCATATCATGGACAAAAGATACTTAAAAGTGTTTGAATTGTGTTTTCAGACCAAAAGCAAAGCTTTGGAGGCTAAGGAAGCGGTTGGGAGCTCGGGAGTTGAACAAATGAGAAGAAATGTTAAAAACATAATGGACTCGACGAGTAGGGTCGACTACTCGATGAGTCGCGTTGAAGGATCGAGAAGATAAGGAGAAGATAAGGACTCTAAGACTTACTGTGCACGGGAATCAGGTGATGGACTCGGCGAGTCGGTTTGAATCTATATATATAGCTTTCCAGATCGACATAAAAATCTCTGGAACCCTTAGGGAGAAGCAAGCTATGAATCAGAGCCAGGAGAGAGCTGAAGAACGAAGATACAACCCTAAAACCAATTCCAAAGGAGATTTGAGGCAAATCTACATCATTCTTACTTTAATCTATTGTTCTTCATTATGTTTAGCCTTTTAGATTTTGTTTTTATATTGTTAATCACCTCAATTATGAGCTACAACCTTTAAACTTCTGTTTGGGGAGACAAAGTTGATACTATGGATTGATTATTTATGGTAGGATTGATTTAATATTGGTGATTTTGTTGATTCTAGCTTGTTAAAGAACCTTATGTGTGATTGAAAACTATTTTTCTATTATTAGGAAGTTAATTAAGTTGTATGAACATCTCTTAATTTCTACCTCATATAATTTATGTGACCACTTTATTATATGACTAGGATTAACGACTGTGAAACTAGAATTAATAGAAAAATAGGTAAATTCATGTGTGAGCTTGTGTGATGACCATCAACAAGGGGTTAATTAAAGGACCAAATTAGTTAGCTATTACAAGTATAAATTAACCAGAATAAATAACCTAGTGAATTAAATTAAATTAGACAACTGATCACTGTTTGAGTTAGTTTGTTCTCTAAGGATTAGTGCAGCGAACGCGAAGCTAATCACTTGAATCGGTAGCCAATAGAAGAATTAATCCATTGCACTATTACCATAATATCAACCATAGGGTCAACTGAGTTGAACTAAACAGAAGTCTCCTTCGTCATTGAATTTAGTTGAATCTTTACTTTTCTAGTTCTTAGTTTAAGTAATAGTTAGTAAGTTTCTAGTCTTGTAAAACTAGAGAAAACCCCTTTTTATTATCTAGATTTAGATAAAATTAGTTTTTAGTTTTAATTTACCGTTCCCTGTGTTCGATACCCTACTTATTTAACTTTACCACAATTGATAGGTCAATTGCCTTTGTGTGTTTATTTCACTACTAGAAAAAATGCCTTTTACGGCGCGCAAAACACGACGCTCTTTGATTTATGTTACGCATTAGAGAGCGACCTTAAAAAAGTGTCATCTCCTCAAAAATTTTAAGGATTTAGGTCGCGCATTACTGAGTGCCCTTAAATTAGTGTCTCATGTAAAAATATTAAAAAAACGGAAGGCACTTGTGCGTCGTATGTGAATGTCGTTTTATATTTTCTTTTAAGAAACGCGCGTCTCGGTGGGAAAATGAAATCCCCAAAATTTTTAAACCCCACCTTCTTCTCCCTCATCTCCACCCCTCATCCACATCCACTACCTCCAATCCTCATTGCCTCTTCCAGCCTTAAACTATGGCGATGCACCTTCCTTCTCGAAGAATGCTAAATTTATGACCATCATCCGATTATGTGAGCCCAATGAATTGACGTAGACGAAGAAAATTATGGATCAATCGCTTCACATCATGTTTAAGGTTAAGGGTTTGAGATTTCTTCCAAATCGAACCTCACACTAAATGGTTCGATCTCCTCTCTTTTTAGATTGTTCCCTCTACTGATGCCTCCACCTTCTACCATCAATGTTGATCTTTGAATTAGCAAGAAGAAGCCCTAGGGCCTCCGCCTTCACCCACGTTCTCACAGTCAATGGTGGAGCTAGAGAGAGAGTTTATGGTGTGTAAAATACAACATTCTTAAACCAGGGGATTCAAATAAATAGCATAACCCAAACCCTTTACGGTAATTGGGAGCCAATCAGGGCAAAACGCAACCCTCAGACCACTTTTGCTCTCAAGAAACCTACGGTACGTACAAATTTTCTTTTCTTCCTCTTCCTTTTCTTATCGGTATTCTTTCTCCTCCCTTCCTCTCCGATGGTCGCCATTGCTGCCTTCTTTGAACAGCCCTACCCTTCCCTTTTCCCTAACCTAGGAGCATCTGTCGACGACTTCTCTACTTCATCCGTTCAACAGATCGTCGATCACTGCCTCTACGATACCATCAACTGCTCCAGACCTATGAACAACATGTCTAAATCTCGCATCTAGATAGTGAAGATAAGGACATGTTGAATATTGAGAGGCAGTTTATGGGTGTGAAGCCCTAAATGTGATTGTGTGTGAAGGAATGGAATTAAGCATTCCTCCCTGTATGATACATTTGTTGCATTATCTGCTTGCCCCTTCCCCTGAACCATGGCCTTCTTCAATCCAAACCAGGTATGAACAGATATCTTTGCGTGTGTATGTGTAATTTGATTCTCTGTGTGTATGTGTAAATGGCCATTTTAACTTGTGTTCATATATACACAAGCAAATTATACATCTTATGCCTCAAAGGAGCTCTATGGAAATCTATTATAACTTGAAGTTGATTCAATTATTCCACTGTTTATGCAGCTTTCTTCAAACAGTTTGGCGAAATCCTGAGAATTAGGATAGCAACGAAAATTAGGATAGCTTTCTTCAAACAACTTTTTTAAAACATAGTCCAATTCACTCACCTGTTAACTTAAGTTTTTGTCAAATCTAATGAGGAGACTTGAACTTACTATCTATGAAAAATATGTACAGGTTGCAAACATTGTTGCTGAAACAATGCATAATTACCTTTTGTATGAGTATTTGTTGCAATTATAGCTCATCCCTCCAAAACGTGTTCATCCTAAATTGTATGTAGACATTTCAATATAATATTCCAGTCAAAGTTGTTGACTTGTACTTATGAACTTGTGTTTATGATTTCACCTGTTAACTAAAGTTTTTGTCAATTCTAATGAGGATAAATTTGTTGCTTTATTACACTATTACTGCTTATTTGATCATGGAAGTAGCAGGAACTTGCTAGTAATGATGAAGTCTTTTTAGGTTTTTGGTTGTGATTCCACCTGAAAATGTAACATACTGGAAAGATTCCACGTGAATGAACCCAAATCTTATGCCAGCTATCTTGCAATGCTTAATGGCCATTGTTCATCGTGCTTTTGAGACTGCATTATCATGGCTGGTGATTCTTTTTCTTATGAATTCCTTTATATTATGCATTTTTATTTTTATGTGTGGAATGTTAGGTGAATCTTGTAATGGATGCAGGAGGCTCAAATATGCGAGACAGGAGATGCTGCTGAGGTCAGAGAGTCAACTCTGGTTGTCCATGCTTGTTTTCTCATAAAGAGTTTGTCTGTTAGAGAAGAACACATTCGGGATGTATCTGTTAATCTGCTGTCTCAATTGAGAGAGAGATTTCCACAGGTAAACTGTTGACCTGTATTACAAATTTATGAGCTTTTGTATGCTATCTCCTGTAAAAAATAAATTACATTACCTATAATGGTAAAAAGAGTAAATGATTTGCCCTTTACTTTAAGTAACATTCTATTGGGTGCAGATTCTGTGGAAATCATCTTGTTTGGATTCTCTTTTGTTCTCTGTGAATGGTGATCCACCTTCATCTCTCGTGAATGATCCTGCTTCAGTAGCTTCTGTTCGCTCTTTGTACCAAAGCGTTGTCAAGGAGTGGATTGTTGATTCGCTATCCTATGCTCCATGCACCACCCAAGGTCTTCTTCAGGCTTGTGACGTTAATGACCATATTACCCTTATATTCTAGACTGAACAAGCCTTTTAAATGAGACTTAATGACCATATTACCCTTGTATTCCAAAAAAACAAATTTCACAATATTCATCAATTTTAAATTTAACTCGTTAAGTCATTCTGTCCAGTTTAAGTAAAAAAAGAAACAAGCCTGTAGTCTCAAAAGGTTCACTTTGTTGTAGTTTATTAAGTCTAACAAACTGACTGTGTCCAAACATAAACATTTCAGGAGCAACTTTGTAAAGCAAACACATGGCAAAAAGCACAGCCCACTACAGACATTGTCTCTCTTTTATCTGAAATAAAAATAGGAACAGGGAAAACGGATTGTTGGAAGGGTAAAAAAACTGCCAACATTCCTGCAGTAATGGCATCTGCAGCTGCTGCATCGGGTGGAAATTTGAAGTCAATAGAGGCGTTTAATATTGAGGTTCTTAGCACTGCGTTGAATGAACATTGCAAATTCTAGATTGACGATGAACAATGGCCATTAAGCATTGCAAATTCTCAAATTTGATATTTTTAAAATCTCCAAGAACTTGATCTTTTCTGCTCACCAATTTTACTATTTAAAAAAAAATATTGCAGCCTGTTCACTTTGGATTTGTTGTTTCAAAGTATCTTCACGAATCTCTTAATTTGGGAGGAATCTCATGTATAAAATGCATAAGAGAAACGGGAACACAAGCCCTAAAACTAATACAGGTAATCAATTATCTATTTCAATATTTTTCTAATCATTGTTGATTGATTCCTTTTTGTAATAAATCATATTTGTTGATGCAGAGCTACCCAACCAAAATTCCCTTGGTAATCGAATAAATTGTGGTTGGTAATGAAGTTTTTGCATACCCTTGTCAAGTGCTTGGATAGTAGTGACTGGACCCATATGGAAGGTGCCTCAGATACTTAATTTTTGTTTTTCTTTGAACATTTGTTCTTTTTTACTGTTTCTTGATCTTATACGGTGCTTTTATTTGTATAGTTATTTCAATCTCCACATGCCATGCATAATGAAGATGCCATGGAAGAATATATGTTCTTTGAACATTTGTTCTTTTTTACTGGGATGTGTTGACCAAGAAAGAAGCTAGGTATTTCAACAACGACAAAGAGTTAATGAAGTTGGTGGGCAACACTGGTGCAGGGCCTAATAATGTTTCTTCTGCATAACAAAAGAAGAACAAAGAAAGATCTGATGATATGCTTATGGAGATGAAGATCGGTTCTGCTAAAAAAAAGGTACGTTGAATTACTGATCATTGATTGATATTAGGGTTTGTTGGTCAAAGGAAGGTTTTTCTTTGGGCATTTTCTTCTAGATAGATGTTAGTACAGGGGTTTATGAATAAGGTTTCTTTGGTTTGGCCTCCTGACAACAATTTACTTGGTATTCTCTTGTTGATCATATGATGTACATCTCATCGTTTGCTTTTGGAGATAGCTAGTTTTCAATGAAACCCAAAGTTTGTAGGAAGATTAAGTTTCTTTACAAGGCCCATATTATATTTCCATGTTTTGGGAATCTTTAAAATTGTCTGCCTTGACGTCTTTGATCAATGAATCTTTCCTATTGAATGAATCTACAGCTGAATTTATTGATTTGGTGGTGTTCAGGGCTGCTGAAAGCTCTAGTGAGTCTGCAAATCCAATAGAGTCAGAACTATATATTGGCAGGTAGCTAACCTTTCGGACACAGTAGAGTCAGAACTATATATTGTATTTACTTATTATAATATAAAAAAAATCTAGGTCCCAATGCTTTGCTGATTACCATGGATATGGTGGTTTAATTTAAAAGAATTTGAAAATGACCATTTTACCCTTATATCTATTTGGGAGGTAGCTAACCTTTTGGACGCACAAAATACTTCGCATTTATACTTTGGGTCTTAAACTTATCATTTCTTCTTTGTAAACGTGTTTATGAGGGATACTCATTTTCCAGTTTTGGGTGGGTTAATTTCTCATTTGTAGCTTCATTTAAAATTTTAATCACTCTGTGCTGTGTTATCATGTATGGATTTGTATTTATTTTGGGAATGCACTTGTAGAGACCATTGAGCTTACTTGGACAAATTTAGGGGTACCTTTAGATGGCATATCTGCTTTAAGTTTGGTATTACCTCTCTCTCTCTCTCTCTATCTGCCTCTTTCTAGCTCTATACACTTTTAGAAATTCCACATGCTTGTGCTTATTGCTACTTCCATAACAAAGAACATTTGGATTTCTTTATTTTTACCAAAAATGCCACAGAAATAGCATAACACTTCCATTTCCTTTTTATAGTCCAATGACCTTATTTGAGCTACTTTTTTCTTTTCTCACACAATTTCCTTTTATTCCTTTCTGGCAGTTGTTTTGCGCATGATAAGCTTTCAGTATGACTACTATTCCTCATATCATAATCCTTATGTCTCTCTTCATTATTGGATATGGGGTGAGACTTATTTTCACAACCTGCTCACTTATTCATACATAAATTCACTGTCTTATGTTGCCTGCATCATTTACCACATATAGGTCCTAAACTTCATGTGGCTCAAAATTTTCCTCATATGGCGTTACTTCCGATTTTGGGAACTGGTAAGTAAATGTAAATCCCCATTTTTTTAAAATACAATATAGTAAAGTAATTACATTACACACGACTATAACTTGGAAATCTTTTGGAAAAAATGGCTTGCTTCCTTGAACAAATGGCTTGTTAGGTAAAGAACAAACTAGAGAAGTGAGTTGAAGAGATGCTGGAGCCCTTAGAGAAGCTAAGGACAAACTAGAGAAGTGAGTTGAAGAGCTGACATGGAGATTAGACTTTGAAAAGCATTTGAGGGTATATTATTTTTTATATTTCTTGTATCTAATTAGTTTGTAAATTTTTGTAACAACTTCTATTAATTTGTTTTATCTTTCCATGGAACGATTATTTGTATGACATTAAATTTTATGTAATAGATTGTATTTTTTGTATATGATATTTTATTTTCTATTATGAGATATTAAACACAAATTTAATTTGAAAATTAGTAAATCTATAAATAATAATTTTTTTAACATTTAAAATTATGATACGCAAAAATGTATGTCATCTTCATTTATGACATGACCTTTCTTGACAGGGTCTTTCTTGATATGCAATGCGTGTCATTAACACGCGCGTCGTAAGGTTATGACACGCGAATGCGTGTCGTCTTCCTTTATGACAGGGCCTTCCTTGATACGCATTGCGTGTCGTAAACGCACGTCGTAATTGCGTGTCGTAAATGAGCGTCGTAAATGCGCGTCGTCTATAGACGACGCGCAAAAGCGCGTCGTCTCTCTTTATGACATGGCCTTCCTTGACACGCATTTGCGCGTCGTCTGAGCGTTTTACGACGCGCAATGAGCGTCGTAAAAGGCCTTTTTTCTAGTAGTGTTTTATAATTAAAAGTAAGTTTAAAACTAGTTGAGTTCACACACATCACATACTTATCCATGTAAGCATTTTTTTTTAAATGAAAATTGTCTATCTTATCATTTTATTTTTTAGTTATGTTTAACATTTTAATTATAATAAAAACTGTTTTTTAAAAGTTTCTTTCACTTATTAATAATAACAAGTTGTTTTAAAATTAATAAACAATAATTATAAATAAAAAAATCAAATTATATGGATATGTCATATTATCTAAGCAAGTCTCTTTTAAAATGCAAATTGTCTATCTTATCACTTTACTATTTAGTGTATGTTTCATATTTTAATAATAATATTAAGTGTTTCATAAAAGTCTTTGTTAACTTATTATTAATAATAACTGGTTTAAAACTAACGAATACCAATTTTAAATGGTAATAACATCAAATTATAAATTTAATTTAGCTATAGATAAATTGTATTTTAAATGAACATCATTATTGAAATTATAAAATGATCGCATAAGCAAAAATTTAATTAATCAATAATAATAATTGTTAGAAATAATACTAAACAGATAATTATATTTAATTATGTTTATGATGAATGTAGGTTGATGTCAATGAATATTATTGTTTAAAATAATAGATATTATATATATATATATATATATATATATGTGTGTGTGTGTGTGTGTGTGTGTGTGTAAAAATATTATCTCAAAGTTAATGTCAATAACATAACCATTTTAAACATATATTTTTCAATATTTTTTCAATATATTTTTAATCTTCACTGCGCAACGCGCGGAAATTCGTCTAGTGTGTGTGTGTATATATATATACACACACACACACACACACTCTAATAAATGAAGCTTTTTTTTTTGCTACTTGTCATACTCTCATTAACCAAAAATAACTTCATCGTTGCCAATTTTTGATAAATTTGTCAAATGTCATTTTATGGTTATTTTGGATTATTTTTTTCCACGTGTCATTTTATAAGTTTTCTTATTTTTTAAAATTTCACATAATATTTTATTGTAATAATTACAATAAATGTAGTAATCAATGAATATCAATATTATTAATGAACTTACATTTTAATTTCAAAATTTTCAAAACTAAAGATCAATAGTTTTTTTTGTTTATTTATTTAAATTATTTGTTTAATTTTCAAAGATAACAAAATATTTTTATTATAATAATTAATTATTTTTTTATTTTATTATAAATTCAAAGTTCTCTAATATTTACACATTTATATTTATTTATTTTTTAAATTAACCCATATAGTATATGGGTTTCACAAATAGTATATATATATATATATATATATATATATACACACACACACACACACACACACACACACACACATACACTAGTTTATAACCCGTGATAACCACGGTTATAAAATCAATTAAAATTTCGTATTAAAAATTCAAAATTATTAATCAATTATTTTAAATAAATTATTACTTAAGAGATATTTTTTTAGTTATATAAAATTATAATCGTTGATTTAAATAAATATGTGGAGTTATATCATTTTATAATTTATATCAATTTTATTTTATTTTTATTTTTTAATCTAATATTATTAATTTAATATTTTTAAATGGAGAAATTTTAAATTTTGAAATGTAAAATAAAGAGTCAATTATTAATTTAATAAAATTAGAGTGGGAAATTTAAAATTTGAAATTTGAAATGAATAATTAATAGATTGATAAATGGCATGATAAATGATATATAACATTAATGAAGGGTTCTAATTGCATGACACTTGTCAATATGAAATTAAACCTATTCTTTTATTAAAATAGGGATATATATATATATATATATATATATATATATATATATATATATATATATATATATATATATATATATATAGGCTTAGGTTATTCTATTTAAAGTAATTATTATGTTATTGTATGCATAATTGTGGGCCAATCAATTTTACTTATTTTAGGAAAGTGATTAATGTATATTATGGAAATAAAATTAATTGGAAAATATCATCTAATTTATTTACATGGGTATTTTAGTCAATTAATATCTATTTAATAAAGGAAATTGCATATTTTAATGGATCATAGATTCTACTAATTTTAAAAATCCGATTTTACGAATTATAATTCTTTTAATTCGGACATTCTGACAAAATTTGTTTATGAGTATATTCAAGAATAAAAATATTCTTGAACCATAAATAATAAAAATATTTTTGAACCTATTTCTTGATTATGATTTTAAAAACTTCTTGTAGAATAACAAATTCTTGAACACTCAAATGAAGAATGAAAACAAAAAATACATTATTTCTTATAGAATACGGCGGATAGCAATTGTTAAGAATTACATGTATTGTTAAAGAATGAAACTAAAAAAAACTTTCAAAATGGGAAAGAAAACATCAAAATCTATCAACGACACTAATATATTCTAAAAGAATAATGTTGCTTAGAATCACTTTCAATTTTGTGATCCGTTCTTCAAGCATCAACTCCTATGAAAACAAAACTAAATTGTAGTTTAGATTCCAACAGAATTAGAATTCATGATTCCATTCGAATAGAATTGGTATTCGTGATTCCATACAATGCGTGAACGAATGACATTGATCTTCTTCAATGGTCCATAATCGATTGATTCCAACCATTCTTACGAGAATGACATTTTGTGAGACTAATACCAGACGAGAATTACATTCTACAAGAATACCATTCCGTTAGAACACATTTATTCTCCTTATCTAATATACAAAAACTTGCAATCCTTGCTTTTGCTTCTCTCATTTACTAGTTCGATCCTCCAGATCCTTTTCTCCTTTTCTCTCATTCCAAGTCCAGTATGGTAAGCCCCTAAGTCGTATCAAACTAATAATCCAACTTAAAATTAAAGTTCAATGAAAATTCCAAGTAGTCTTACTTGATACCTGTAAAAATAAATGACCTTAAAAAAAAGTAATTGGAAGAGATGTAAAATTTCATTATGGTTTTCAGGAAATTACCAGTTGTAACTTAAGCTTACAAGGATTGAAAATGCTTTGTTTCTAGTATCACCACATTCAGAACTAAGATACTTACAAACGTAAAGCTCTCAAAAACCACATACTACTGTAACTTAAGCCTATGAGTGTGACAACCCGAAATTTTTTCCATCACGATAACCCATTCCCGTCAGCGAAACCCGTCTATCTTTCAAATTGTCCGCTAACATTTCGGGTTAGGTCATTTAACTTGAGACTTTTATAATGACCTCGTGAGTGTCCAAACCCATTAGAAACACATGAAAACGCCCCAAATTATTATTTGGAAAACTTTTAGTTTCGACTGCGTCGGTTTACGGTAACTTAATCGGGTACGACCAAAAGCCCCGTTTAACGTCAGTATCGGGTAGAATTCCACTGAGCCCCAAACCCGAACCATATATAAGGTTGAGTGGGCTTCATTTGAAGCTTTTCCACTCTCTCTCTCTACTCTCTCTCTAAAAACTCAATCTTGGATCCAAAATCACCCATTTCAAGCCCCAAATTGGTATGTAATCTATCCTAACTCATAGTATAACATCTTTAGCATTCAAATTCGTGTTTAAACTATGAAATAGGACCATAAACATGAGTTTACGGACCTGGAATACCCTTGGGCCGCAAACTCATACAAATGGGGTTTTTGAGCCTTAAAACCCTCCCAAACCACATTTGGAGCTTAGATACGACTTAGGGGCTTACCATACTGGACTTAGAACATCAAAACCTTAACATTTGAGGGGTAAACATGAGATTATTGCCCAAGATCATTCTTGGGCCGTAAACACCAATTCATGAGTTGTAAACACCTTCTAAGGTGTTAAGATGCCCCTTAAACACCTCCTAAGCCTTGGAATAAAGTCTAGAAGCGACCACAAATGAGTTAGGGACCTTAAACTTGATAGAAACCACCGCCTAAGGAGTTCATGGCCGTAAACCCCCCAAGGATGGGTTCCTGGGATGTAAACTCCTATAAATGGGTCAAATGATGCCTTAACTTCATCCTATGATTTGTATATTGAGCTAGAAACTCTTGTGATTGACCTAGGACCACCAAAACACCCTTTGAATGCGTACCTAAGAGTTTACTGCCATAAACTCTTAGTTTACTATCGTAAACTCCTCAAATGGTCCGTATGATGTTCACATTACATTCCAATGCCTTAAAACCAAGCCTAGCATTAACCCACAAGAGTTGTAAGACAATTTAGCACCCTAGAACACCCCCACCATGAGTTTACGGCCGTAAACTCATGGGGAGTTGGTCATTAGGGCCGTAAACTCCCTTAGGAGTTTACTCTTGAAGAGTAAACTCCATATCCAAGCCATACATATCCGTAGATGCCACCCGGGTCACTCCAAACACTTGAAATGAAGTGTTTTCGCGACTAGAAGTGTATATCCTCAACTAATTAGTAGTAAAAAACCTAATTAGATACAAATGTATATCTTTTCATATTACATACGAACCTCGCACGCGTTCAATCCCCAAATTGACGTTTAGCATCCAAACCGACACATTTCACGACTGGTGAGTTCATACCCCTACTCTTTTCCCTGTTTTTCAAATGTTTTCAGGGGGAATACAAGCAAAAAGTACAAGGAGATCTTGTACTCAAACCTTTTATTTCAGTTCAAATGTTCATATTCTGTATGCTTTTAATATCGAAAACCGTATTAACCAATAGTTCGAATTGCAAAGTTAGCTTTCATACTAATTGTAGATTTCTTTATAAAATGTTATAATCTATGTTTCATTTTATAATCTTACGAAATATTCATACTAATCACAAATTAGAATTAATACTAATAAGATACGCCTCCAGAAAGTAACAGAACGAATACGAAAGTACGCCTTTGGATGACACCAAGACTTCAGAAATACAGCTAGTGTACGCCTTGAGTGTCACCAGAGTTTCAGAACTAATTCGGAAAGTATGCCTTTGGATATCGATAGAGTTTCGAAAACATACGCCTTTGGATGTCGATAGAGCTTCGGAAATACAACTAAAGTACGCCTTTGGAAGTCATAAGAACATCGAATATACAGCTAATGTACGTCTCTGAGTGTCTCCAAATATTTGAAAATACAGCTAAGTAACGTAGATAATCGACATTCGAGTGTAGGATAAACAGGATATCCAAATGCCTAAGTAATACGACAAGTATGATAGATATTAGTACATAGCATTCCGAACCAAGAACTAACCACGACTTTTAGGAAATATAAGGGTTTTTCCTGGGATAACGAATTGTATCTAACCATACTGTAGAATAAACGAATAACTAAACTTACAAATAAGAAAATATGGGATTTTCTTGGATTACGAACTGTTCCAAATTTCATTATGTAATAAACGGATAACCAAACTTAACTTGACTGTGTAACGAATGGAAAACTAAACTTTACTTATAAGAAAATATGAGATTTTCTTGGATAACGACTTTTTCAGAAAAACCAAAGGAAACCTGTTTTTACAAAAATAAACCGCTTATGAACTCACCAGCTTTATGCTGATTTTCAAACTGCTTGTATTCTCAGGTCCACATTAGACAGGTACACGACGATCTTTTGGAGAAGACGGAACGTATAGAAGACTCGTCTTAACTTTTGTTCATATGATATATATGTATAACTTTTGTAACACTTTGTTTCAAACAATGTAAATATTTCTATGTAATGTAATGTTTCGTGTTTACCATGCTTACTATGTACATTGGTTGCGATACTACATAACGTCCTCCGCCCCGGAACGTTTCCGCCATCGGTTTCAGGGTGTGACAATGAGGATTGAAAATCGCATGGTTTTTGAACAAGTTTAACGAATCTAAATAAGTTATAAAGTTAAAATCACTTAAACTCAAGAAACAAGCTATAAAAACACGATACTCCAAACATATGTTACCTGGGTTTGAAGGGGAATGCGGAGCCTTACGATTTGACTAAGATCTTGAACAATAAGGAAAAAATTAGGGAATTGGTGGTCATTGGTAGGGACTTGGTGGTTACGGTGGTCTGGATAAATAAAACAAAAATTAGGGAGATAATGGCTTGTCGCAATGGCTGGGATCGATGGATGCAAGAAAATCTGAAGGGAATGAGGTCTACAACCATTGATGGAGATTGAGCATGTATCACTTGGATGAATTTCATCTGAGATTAAGTCACTTCCATTGACGCGCACATGTCACCTGGGAAAAAGAGTAGGAGTGGTATAATGATTTTCATAAGAAACTGTAAATGGTATTAGGCGGAGGAAGCAGTGGCGAGGTGGACGATTAATTGGTTATGGAGACAAGTAGGAAGGTGACCTACGGCACAGACCAATGGAGACAATAGGAAGGTGACCTACGACACAGAGGGAAGGAGAAAGAACCAATTGTTAGTGTGAGGAAGAAAGAGGCGGATTTAGTTCGCCGGTGCGATCTGGAGGTGAATTTTAATAGGGTTAATAAGAAAAGGATCCCTAAAAAAAAGGGACTATTTATAGAATTGATTTACCAAATTACTAAATTACCCTCATTCATTTATTTAATTATTTAATTTTGATTGGACCATATTTATGCATACAATAACATAATAATTACTTTAAATACCTGAACCTAACTCTCTCTCTCTCTCTCTCTCTCTCTCTATATATATATATATATATATATATATATATATATATATATATATATATATATATATATATATATATATATATATATATATATATATATATCTTGGTTCTTCAACCAAGTAATTTGGATCAAGAAATGCATTTTGTAAGGTGATCAATTTTCACACTTTCTTTTTATATTTACTAGGAGGGCTTGTTATGACAATATTATACAATAACAACAAAATATATAATTGAAAAAAAAACGAAATAAAAATAAATATATTACAAAAATCTTTATTCAGAAAACATTATTGAATGTAGAATTACCTCAAAATATAATCACAGAATTTGTAGAGATTGAAACATGCAAGCAGTGTCTTAAGATAGAATTTTTCAGGTATAGATCTGTCTTAGGGATACAACAATCTATTTTTTTTAAATGGCAAATAATTATTTTTTTCTCCTTCGTCAAAGATTAAACCCATGAGCACCTAGTTAGTTGTTACTTTAGAACCTCCATGTTAGCCAAAATGGGCTAGCCCCAACTAGTTACAACTATCTATTCAAGATCTAATCTTGAATATCCATGATCATGTAAGAAAAACAAGATATGAGAGAGTAGGAAAGATGTATAATTAGTTTCTCAAAATATGGAACATATGTGGTATTTATAGTTTTACAAATTGACAGTTGGTAATTGTTAACCGAATTTAACTGTAAAAAACTATCAAATAAGATAACTTCGACATACATGTTCATAAAAAGGTAAATAGAAATGTTAAATTAAATTATATATATTATTATCTTATCACTAGCCCAATACTACACATTTAGCCCAAGAAGCTTTATCCAACACTTTGAACCAACTTGTTAGATATGGTATATAAAGCCTTTTAAGGCTCTTTAAGCTCTGTTCTCCTTCCTATGTAGGACAAGTTTGACATTGTCATTTCCTCACAAACAAAGTTCCAACAATATCCCATATTTCTATTTTAACTTCCAATAATACCTCACATTTGAATAGAAAATAAGAGAAATTTGATATTTAAATCAGAAAGGTAAGAGATGACATGCATCTGAAAAGGTGTTTAGAAACTTGGACCTTTCTTAGTGAATGCTATTGGGATATACTTTTTTAGGTAGCGAGCTAGATTCTTGAACTAAACACTTTTCATAGTAGAATCAAAACAAGAATTATCACACATATCATATCTAAACATTGATTGATTCTTACCGTTGTGTTCATTTCAGTCGTGGATAATCCTTTCTTCGTGAGACTTTTGGAGAACTTAGCCATGTCAGCTCCCAAAGATGCAACCTCACATCTATCTCACAACAGTAATGTTAATCTGGAACAATGCGTACTATTCCATTATAAAAGCTATCAACATTATTAAGAATAAAGATTCATCCATATCTCATCAATGAGAAACACTAAATAAATATCATAGGAGTGAGAATACATTTGTGTTTGTGCTACTTTGAGTCTTCCTTAACTAGTTGTCCTGTTGAACCTAAACTATGGGATCTCCAACATTGTTGGGTTAGGTTTCCGCAAGGTGGTGACTCATTGTGATAGCTTTAAGCACATTCCCCTTGATATGAAGATGACTTGCTCTCTACTAAGGCCTTTTGTTAAAGGATCAAGCTCGATTACACTTTGACAAGATACAGAGAGAAAAATAGAGAGAACAAGTCGAAGACTCCAAGAAATAATCTAACTATAGTACCCATCCCATATTTATAGGGATAACAAAAGCATACTAAAAATATAAGAGCCTCATAATAAACAAAAAAACATGCTTTGACACTAATACATACTCAGACAGACTTCGACACCTCACAAGAACTTTCGACCTTAACAAAGCCACCTACGCTGTCTCATGTTTAGGTTTGGCTTATCCGTAAGAAGTCACAAACTCTTGTGATCTGTGTACATAGTACATTGGACCCCATACAAGTAGTGCCGCTAAATATTAAGAGAAAACACTACTGCCCCTAACTCCAGATCATAAGTAGGATATCGTGCCTCATGCAGCTTCAGCTGTTGAGAAGCATACACAATCACTTACCCCCTCTGTATAAGAACCGCCCCCAAACCTCTGATGGATGCACCACAAAATACAATGAAATCCTCGACACCCTCCAGAAGGCTCAACACTGGGGCCTCGCATAACCTCTATCATAGTGCCTTAAATGTCGTCTTTTTCTCAGGACCCCAATAGAAATCCACGCCCTTCCTCGCCAGACAAGTGATGGGTACAACGATCTTAGAGAAATCCTGAATAAATCTTCGATAATATCCTACTAAACCCAAGAAACTCCTGATCTCCGAGGGGGACTTCAGAACCTCCCACTACATCACAGCCTTAATCTTGGCCGGATCGACCAAAGTCCTATTTTGGTTAATGAGATGCTCCAGGAACTAGAACTCTGATAACCATAACTCACACTTCGAGAACTTGGCATACAACCATTCTCTCTTCAACACTCCTAAAAGCTCTCAAAGGTGCTCCTTATGATGCTCTATGGTCTTAGAATACACAAAGATATCATCAATAAAAACAATAACTGATCGATCAAGCATCGGCCTACATACCCAATTCATCAAGTCCATAAACACCACAGGCGCATTAGTGAACTCAGATGTCATCACCACGAACTCATAATGACCATAACTAGTCTGAAATGTAGTCTCCATGTCCTCCTCTTTAACCCTCACTTCATGGTACCTCGACCTCATATCGATCTTTGAGAACTAAAATACACCATGAAACTAATCAAATAGGTTATCAATCCGTGGAAGGGGATAAAAGTTCTTCACCGTCAACTTATTCAACTCTCGGTAATCAACGCACATCCGATGTGAACCATCCTTCTTCTTGACAAACAATATTGGTGCTCCCCACAACGAACTGCTCAGTCTGATGAACTAGTTGCCTAACAGCTCCTAAAACTGAGAGGGCAACTCTTGCATCTTAGGTGGTGTGAAACGGTACGACGCCTTGGCAATCGGAGCCACACTTATCACTAGGTCAATCCTGAACTCAACCTGCCTCTCGGGAAGCACACTGGTAACTCCTATGGAAACACAGTAGCAAACTCCCTAACAACTGACACATCCAAAACCGATACCTACTCCCCAACCCGTGTATCACCACTTAGGCAAGATAATACATACAACCGTACCGAATATATTATCGAGCCTTGGCCGCTGAATAAAAACCCGACCCAATTCTGGTACCCAGTCCATCATTGACCAGTTCTCCCCCACTCGGGGTTCGAACTACCACTCGCTGGCCCTCATAATCAACTATAACATGAAGTTTACTCAGCTAATCCATCCCTACTATCACTCACACACCCCCAAGGGGATAAGAATCAAATCAAATGGATAAGGAACCCCGAAGATCTCTAAGACACAACCCTGATACACTATGGATGCAGAAACTCCATGTTCGTTGACAATAGAAACCCGCAACAAACACTTAAACTCGCCAAGGGTCATATCGAAATCCCTACTAAAATACTGAGATATAAAGGACCAAATCACGCCCGAGTTGAATAACACAAGATCAGGAAAAGAATTTACTAAGAATGTACCAATAATGACGTCTAGCGCAAGATCAGGAAAAGAATTCACTAAGAATGTACAAGATCAGGAAAAGAATTCACTAAGAATGTACCAGGAAAAGAATTCACTAAAAAAGTAACTTAAAATAACTTACAATAACAATAGTTAAAAATAACTGTATATAAATAATTATATTGTTACCTATAAAAATCAAAAACAATGTTTGAAGTTTTAAATAATTATAATGATAGAAATTAAAACATTAAGAAAATGTATTTTAAGAAAATAATTAATAATAACAACTGTAAATATTAAATCATATATTATATTTAATTTTATTCATGTGTAACTTGCGGATAGAAGTCATTCAAACGACTGAGATTATGCAGTTATAATAGATGTATATATTATCATATAATTCAGAATAATCAATATATTATATCAATTTAGTATAAGAATTGTTATATCAAATTTAACAACAACGTTATTGTTATATTTTATAAAAACCCATATATTTGTAAAGACTTCAACTATATAGGTGCTTCTGTGCAATGCGTAGACATTCACCTACTATACTTATAAAGAAAGCATTTTTCTTTTCACCACATTTATTAGAAACTCCCATGAAAATTTCCTTTCACCACATTCATTTGAAACTCCTATGGCGTTTCATTTTCTTTCTAATTATAATTATAAGTTGGTTAATAAGGTTAAATAAATATCAAACCTAATATATAAACTAAATTTACATATTAAAATAATATCTTTATTTCTACTTATAAACTTATATTTTTCAACTTTTAACATATTATACTAAATTTATTAGTTTTAATATATTGTTGGATATAACCATTATAATTTTAAAGATACAACTTTGGAATAATTTAAATAAAAAACTTCAATTATTAATTTAAATATAAAATTACAGGGTCAACTTTAATATAAAATTAATTTAACTTAAACAACCCAAAAAATATATTGTAAATAGTTAAAAGTGATAAATTGTACTGTCTTTCTAATAATGATTATAAGTTTGTTAATAATGTTAAATAAATATCAAACCTAAAGTGTAATCATAAATAAACTAGATTTTAATTTTATAAAATAATATGTTTACTTCTACCTATAAAGTTATATCCTTAACTTTTAACATATTATACTTAATTTATTAGATTTAAAATATTGTTATATGTAAACCATCATCAGTTTAAAGCTACAACTTTTGAACAGTTTGAACAAAACTACTTAAATTGTTAATTTAAATATAACATTACATTGTTAACTTAAATATAAATTTCAGTTCCACTTAAAATGTAACACTGTGAAATTTCAAACAAAAAAAATTTCATTTTAATTTAATAAGAATACTCTAATCACAATTTTCAAAAACGTGTATCAATTGTTTTTGCATAACATGAGTACAAATCAAAAACCCCAGAATCTCTACATCTCAACCATAAGTGTGTACTGATCATGCCGACGCATTCCCGCGATCATCACTGGTACCTAAAACACATAACACGCAAACGGTAAGCAATAATGCTTAGTGAGTTCCCAAAAACACCATGTAAATCAAAAATGCCTTTCTAGGCCATAGCTCTATGGGATCTTCTGATCCAGGTGTCTCAGGGGATTTCCATCCCATGACTCTACTGACCTTCCGATCCATATCATCATACTCATATCATAACATATAACATATACAACGTACATCTCACTTACATTATACACATAAGACCTTCCGGTCACACATAATCACACCATCGGGTAAGGCATAGTGAGATGACTCACCTCAATGAATTCGGATAAACTCTCGTGCTCAACGTCCTGACCTAGCCTCCTCCTATTATTCAAATAACATTCCTGATCAATACTCTCCCATGATCTCATCTCTACAAACTAGGTAGAAGGCCATTCTACCCTTCCCTGAACTCTCCTGTATCAGTCTTGACCAGAACCCTAAAGTCATCGAAAGTCAATGGTCAACTTTGACCAGACTCGTCGAGTGCACAAAGGTGACTCGGTGAGTCCACGTAGGTCCTATGAATCCTTTCAGACTCTATTGGCTCGTCGAGTCTTTCTTCCACTCGACATTACACCTGTCACGAATCGAGGGGCAACTGGACTCGACTCGTCGAGTCCGCTCATGGACTCGGTGAGTTTTTTCCATGAGCACACTCAAATGACCTTCTGAGGTCAGATTTGTTCCTCTAATCCATAGATCTAATTTTCCCAAGCTCAATAATCACATAAAGGTTCAAACTTGATGCTCATGCAATGTCCAAATGACTTTACTTGATGATTTAGCCCCAAATACAACATCCTAAGTCCATTTCTTCCATAACTCCTCATAAAGCAAGATGGAATAGGTTCTCTGGACCACTATGGATCCAGATCTAATGTCTAAACATGATAAGGGATCATATTCCCAACAAATCAACCCAATAAAGGGTATTGAAAACCCTAGATCCAATGATTCTTTAACAAAACAGAAAAAGGATCGATATGCTACCTCAAGGATGATGTCCTTTGCTTGCAATCCACAAATAAGCAACCAACTTGGCCTCCTCTAAGCTGGAATCAACTTCTTCTTGCAAAACAAACCCACAAAGGTCCAATAATGGCTTCTTCTCTCTCACAAACGCTCAAGCACTATAAGGGTTTCTATTAATGGTCTAGTAGCCGCAAATGGTGGCTATAAGGGTCCTTAAATAGGCCCAACCCCGAGAAATTAGGGTTTCATTAAACAGCGTGGACTCGCCGAGTCCTCCATTAAATTAGACCAACACATGCGCGATCCTACTCGGCGAGTCTGACCGCCTACTCGCCGAGTCCCTCTCTAATATTCAATAAAAAAATACTTAAAATGAGATACCTGGGAATCCGGATCTTACAATTCTCCCATACTAGAATCAGAATTCGCCCTCAAAGTCTCGCTCAGCAAACAATTCTGGATACTGCTCCTGCATCTCTAACTTCGGCTCCAAAGTCAGCTCGGACCCCTTTCGATGTTGCCACTAGACCTGAACCAGGGACACCTCCTTGATCCTCAGAACCTTGATTCTCCTATCTCGGATTGCGATCGGCCTCTCAACATAGTTTAGGGTCGCATCTACCTAAATGTCCTCTGATGGAACCACAGCTGACTCATCGGAAATACACTTCCTCAACTGAGACACGTGGAAGGTATCATGAATCTGAGTCAACTCGGCAGGTAGCTCCAAACGATATGCTACTCTGCCCCACCCTAGCTGTCACCCTGAATGGACCGATATATCGAGGTCCCAACTTGCCTCTCTTCCTGAATCGAATCACACCTTTCCAAGCTGATACCTTTAGGAGAACGAAATCACCAACCTGAAACTCGAGCTCTGAGTGACGCCTATCAGTGTAACTCTTCTGGCGACTCTGGGCCATCAGCAACCTCTGCCTAACCTGCTGAATCTGCTCAGTCATCTAGAGTACTATCTTCGTGCTACCCATCACCCGCTGTCTTACCTCTCCCCAACAAATGGGAGTCCGATACCTCTTTCCATACAACAACTAGAAGGGAGGCATACCGATGCTCGAATGGTGGCTGTTGTTATAGGAAAACTCAGCCAAAGGCAGATACGTGTCCTAACTTCCTCTGAAGTCTAATACGCATGTCCTCGAGTGTCTGGATAGTCCGCTCACTCTGACCATCGGTCTAAGGGTGATAAACAGTGTTGAAATGCAACCTCATACCAAAATCCTCATGAAACTTCTTCCAGAACTTGGAAGTAAAACGTACATCTCGATCTGACATAATCGAAATCGGCTCCCCATGCTGAGACACCACCTCCTTCACATATATTTCTGCCAACTTCTCTGCAGAAGAACTCTCACTGATAGCAAGGAAGTGAGCACTTTTCGTCAATCGATCCACAATCACCCAAATTACATCGACATCCCTTGGGGTTCTTGGCAGTTTGGTGATAAAATCCATAGAAATCTGTTCCCACTTCCACTGGGGAACCTCAAGTGGCTGCAACTTGCCATGCAGATGCTGGTGCTCGGCCTTAACCTGATGATAGGTCAAGCACCTCTCTACAACCCACGCAACATCTCTCTTCATACAAGGCCACCAATAGTCTCTCTTCAGATCCAAATACATTTTAGTGGCCCCGGGATGGATCGAGGATCTTGATCTATGCGCCTTCTCCATCAAAACACTATGCGCCCCGCCAATAAACGACACCCAGATCCGACCATGAAAAGTTATAAGCCATCGACTATCAGTCACAAACTCAGATACCAGCCCAATCACTTGCTCCTTCTTGCGGTTCTCCGGTCTCACAGCCTCTACTTGAGCCTCACGAATGGTATCTAACACCGGAGTCTTCACGATCATTCTCTTATAGATACCTCGTATCGGAACACTCTCTGCCCTCCAACTTAGGGCATCGGCTACCACATTTGCCTTGCCCGGGTGGTACATGATCTCACAATCGTAATCCTTCACCACATCCAACATCTCCTCTACCGCATATTCAGGTTGGGCTGATCCATCAAATACTTCAAACTCTTGTGGTCCGTGTAAATGGTACACCGAACCCCGTACAAATAGTGGCGCCATATCTTGAGGGCGAACACTACCGCTCCCAGCTCCAGATCGTGAGTGAGATACCTAGCCTCATGAGGCTTCGGCTCCCTCCATGCGTATGCTATCACATGCCCCCTCTACATAACCACTGCACCCATCCCTGATATCGATGCATCGTGGTATACCACAAAATCCTCAACTCCCTCTGGAAGGGATAACACAGGAGATTCGCACAACTTTCGACAAAGAGTCTCAAACGAGGTCTGTTGCTTCGGACCCCATGAAAAAGCAACACACTTCCGGGTCAACCTAGTGAGTGGCACTGCAATCTTGGAGAAATCCTGAATGAATCTCCGATAATAACCGGCCAACCCTAGAAAACTCCTGATATTCGTGGCGGACTTCGGCACTTCCCAACTCATCACTGCCTCAATCTTGGTTAGGTCAACCAATATCCCATTTTGATTAACAAGATGCCCAAAGAATTGGACCTCTCATAACCAAAAATCACACTTGGAGAATTTGGCATAAAGCCTCTCCGACCTCAATACCCCGAGGATCTCCCTCAAATGCTCCTCATGTTGTTCTTGGGATCTAGAATACACTAGAATATCATCAATAAGCATGATCACCGATCGATCCAACATCAGCCGACATACTCTGTTCATGAGATCCATGAATTCTGCTAGTGCATTGGTGATCCCAAAAGGCATCACCACAAACTCATAGTGCCTATATCGAGTCCTAAACGCTGTCTTCTGGATATCCTCATCGCGCACCCTCATCTGGTGATATCCAGACCTCAAGTCTATCTTGGTAAACCAAGATGCCCCCTGAAGCTGATTGAACAAATCATCAATCCTCGGCAATGGATAACGGTTCTTGACCATTAACTTGTTCAACTCCCGATAATCAATGCACATCCGGTGTGAACCATCCTTTTTCTTGACAAAAAGGATTGGCGCTCCCCACGGAGAGCTACTCGGCCGAATAAACCCCTTCCCCAATAGCTCCTGAAGTTGCGAGGATAACTCCTGCATCTCTGGAGGCACATGGTGATAGGGTGCCTTGGCGATAGGTGCTTCCCCAGAACCAAATCGATACGAAACTCTACCTGCCTCTTGAGAGGCACACCTGGCAACTCCTCGGGGAAAAACATCCGGGAATTCGCACACTATCGGAACCTTGCCAATTAATATCGGTCTCTCCGAATCAATCCTCGTATTCATTACATAAGCTACGAACCCCTTGCAGCCCTGTTGCAAACTCTGCCTTGCTCTGGCAGCCGAATAGAATGCTGACCCACTTCGAGTTCCCTCGCCATAAACTGTCAGCACACCCCTACTAGGATCTCGAATTGTCACCATTTGATGCTCGCAGTCTATCACAGCCCCAAATCGGCTCAACCAATCCATGCCCACGATGACACATACGTCCCCCATCGTAATTAGGACTAGATCTATCGGAAACCCAACGTCAAAAATCTCAAGCACACACCCTCGAATCACCTCCGTGGCATACACTGCTTGCTCGTTAGCTATAGAAACTCGTAGAGGTCGACTTATCGCCTCTCGCTGGATACTGATGTGTATACTGAATACTAATGAAACAAATGACCGACTCGCACCCGAGTCAAACAAAACCAAAGCAAGTACAAAATTCACAAGGAAAGTACCTACACATATCATAATATAAACAAAAGATCTCATCCTAAACAAATAATAACAGAATACATACCAGCCACGATGTAGGGTGCTGCGTGGACCTCCTCCGATGTCAACTGGAAGGCTCTCCCGCGAGCCTTCAGTGCCTCGGCCTTCACTGGCCAAACCTCAGTAGCGCGCACAGCGGCGGATTCAGATCCCTGCCGTGCTCCTTGTGCTGTCCCCCGCAGCTGCGGACACTCGGCCTTCTGATGGCCCGTCTGGTTGCAATGAAAGCAAACCATGAATCCCTTGGGGCAGTCCTTAGCTATATGCCCCTCCTTGCCACATTTTTAGCAAGCACCAGATTGACAAAATCCATCGTGTCCCTTGCCGCACTTCTCGCAAGTGCGGCCCTTCTGTCCTCCAACTCTCGAATCGGCGGGCTTTGCCCGCTTAGCTGTCGGTTGAGACTGTGTCGGCCGCCTAGCCTACCCCTGAGACTCGGCCTCCTCCCTGGCCTGGGTATCCAACTCAATCTCCCTCTTCCGGGCATTTTCCTGAAGCTCAGCAAATGTCCGGTATGTCAAGTTCGATACGAACTCCCGAATGTCCCTCCTCAGAATGCTCAAGTACTGGCTCATGAGCGCCTGCTCAGACGATATGTGCTTAGAGCAGAACATCGCCCTCTCATGAGACTTCCTGGTGATCACAGTACTGACTCAGTACCCTACTTGAGGGTCACGAAATCATGAGCCAACCATTACCTTTCCACCGGGGGAACGTACTCGTCTCTGAACATCGTGGTGAACCTCTCCCAGGTCACCACAGAGATATCCGCAGAAGTGAGATGCACCGTCACAAATTTCCACCAATCCTTCGCTCCCAAGCGAAGCTGATTCAGTGGAAACGAACCCTTAGATGCTCTGGACACGAACAGATGTAGAAGCACCCCTCAATATCAGATATCAATCTCATCATAGCAATCGGATCTTGCATCCCATCAAACTCTGGTGTCTTTGTGTTGCTGAACTCCCGATACAACAACGAGTCACCCCCTGTAGCCTGGCAGCAGTGACGGTTGCGGTGGCTGCAACAACAGCAGCGTCAGTAAGAGCGGCATACCGCTCATCAAAAGTCTCAATCAGCATGATCTTGATACACCCGAACATCTCTGGTATCTCAGCTCGGATGGCCGTAGCCACCTCATCATGAATCATCTGGCGAAGCTCCTCATCGCTCACACCCCCCTCGCTAGTCCCCGGTCTGTGGCGTGTAGCAACCATGATGCCTCTGTAATACATCATAAAAAATCACAGACTCGCTCGAGTATACTTGCACTCGATAACTCAACCCTACTTGCTCCCTAGTACCCTAAGGATTGTTACTTGGAATGCGCACTGATCCAGTGTCTTTGGTAGCACGGGCCTAATACTACCACCCATACCGCATCAACATTCACCCCAAGTCCTCCTCCTAGGATCCCAACTCACAAATACTCTACATCTCGCTAGCATAGGCTACCCTTCGGTAAGCCTCTCATAAGCTCCTCACTGCTACCTACTTGCTCTCAAGCACCTCTTAGCAGCAGAAATCTCCTAGGCTAAGGCATCACAAATCAAGCCACTCTAGTCCTAACATGAATATCTAGCCTACTCTAGCATGCATAGATATCATATCATATCTCATAACACATAATGTAAGGGTATTTTGGGAAATCACCGTTCGGGCGCTGGCTGATCGTACACACTACCTCTTTCTGCTTTCCTCAAATTCTTTTACTTTTTGGAAAAATTGTTTCTTTTATGTAAATGTTTCTCAAATCCTCAGTCTGAGTTCAAATACACCCGAAGGTGAATCCGAATCCCTCAAACCAAGGCTTTGATACCAACTTGTAACACAGTGAAATTTTAAAACTTTTTTTTTTCATTTTAATATAATAAGAATACTCCAATCACCATTTTCAAAAACATGTATCAATTGTTTTTACATAACACGAGTACAAATCAAAAACCCCAAAATCTCCAAACATCTCCACCATAAATGTGTACTGATCATGTTGGCGCCTTCCCGCGATCATCACTGGTACCTCAAACACATAACACGAAAACGGTAAGCAATAATGCTTAGTGAGTTCCCCAAAATACAACGTACAACACATACGCCTTTCCAGGCCATAGCTCTATGGGATCTTCCGATCCAAGTGTCTTAGGGGATTTCGATCCTATGACTATGTTGACCTTCCAGTCCATAGCATCATACTCATATCATAACATATAACATATACAACATATATCACACTTACATCATACACATAAGACCTTCCGGTCACATATAATCACCCCATCGGGTAAGGCATAGTGAGATGAATCACCTCAATGAAGTCGAATAAACTCTCATGCTCAACGTCCCAACCTAGCCTCCTCCTATTATTCAAATCACATTCCCGATCAATACTCTCCCATGATCTCATCTCTATAGACTGGGTAGAAGGCCATTCTACCCTTCCCTGAACTCTCCTGTATCAGTCTTGACCAGAACCCTAAAGGAAATGAAAGTCAACGGTCAACTTTGACCCGACTCATCGAGTAAACAAAGGTGACTCGGTGAGTCCACATAGGTCCTCCGAATCATTTCAGACTCTCTTGGCTCGTCAAGTCTTTCTTCCAATCGACAAGTTACACGTGTCACGAATCGAGGGGCAGCCCTGACTTGACTCGTCGAGTCCGCTCATGGACTCAGCGAGTTCGTTCCATGCTCACTCTCAAATGACCTTCTGAGGTCATATCTGTTCCTCTAATCCATAGATCTAATCTTCCCAAGCTCAATAATCACGTAAAGGTTCGAACTTGATGCTCATGCAATGTCCAAATGACACTACTTGATGATTTAGCCCCAAATACAACATCCTAAGTCCATTTCTTCTATAACTCCTCATAAAGCAAGATGGAATAGGTTCTCTGGACCACTATGGATCTAGATCTGATGTCTAAACAAGATAAAGGACCATATTCACAACAAATCAACCCAATAAAGGGTATAGAAAACCCTAGATCCATGGATTCTTTAACAAAACAAAAAAAGGATCGATATGCTACCTCAAGGATGATGTCCTTTGCTTGCAATCCACAAATAAGCAACCTCCTTGCCTCTTCTAAGCTGGAATCAACTTTTTCTTGCAAAACAAACTCACAAAGGTCCAATAATGGCTTCTTCTCTCTCACAAACGCTCAAGCACTATAAGGGTTTCTCTCAATGATCTGGTAGCCGCAAATGGTGGCTATAAGGGTCCTTAAATAGGCCCCAAACCTGAGAAATTAGGGTTTTATTAAACAGCGTGGACTCGCCGAGTCCACGTATGGACTCGCCAAGTCCTCCATTAAATCAGACCAACACATGCGCGATCCTACTCGGCGAGTCTGAGCGCCTACTCACCGAGTCCCTCTCTAATATTCAATAAAAAAATACTTAAAATGAGATACCTAGGAATCCGGATGTTACATAAAAATCCAAAGAATATTCTGTAAATAGTTAAAATTGATAAATTGTAGTGATAAATACAAAAAATAAATTGTAATCTCAATTTAATTAAATTATTTCTTAAAGATATTTTTATAATCGTTAAATTTTTTAAAATAAGTAGCTTAAAATAATTTACAATAACAATAGTTAAAAATAACTCTATATAAATTATTATATTGTTACCTTTAAAATCAAACAACAATATTTGATGTTTTAAATAATTATAATGATAGAAATTAAAACATTAAGCAAATAAATTTTAAAAAATTAATTAACAATAACAACCACTATAAATAACATCAAACCATATATTATACTTAAATTTATTGATGTGTAACTCGCAAGTAGAAGTCATTCAAACGATTGGAATGATGCAATTATAATAAATGTATATATTATCATATTATTCAAAATAATCCATATATTATATCAATTTAATATACGAATTATTATATCAGACTTAACAACAACGTTATTATTATATTTAAAAAAACATATAGTTGTAAAGATTTCAACTATATAGGTTTTTCTGTGCAACATACAAATATTCGCCTATTTTTTAATCTTAAGATGTTAATTATGTAATAAAATAATCTCGTTATGATAGTGTGTAAAAGACTTGATCCGAAATAATGCGTCCGAAAATTATTTGGTTCTTTAAGAAAAGAATGAATTTTCTTCTCTTCAACACTTTAAGATTTTCTTGGGGTGTTAGACTTGTCTCCACGTGTAACTTATTACACAGTTTGTTTTATTTATATCAGCTTGACAGCTTCTTATTTACAGAAAATTATGTGAAAAACTATTACGCATCATTTAGCTTTTTTGTAGTGATTTTGGATATGTTTGATTGGCAAGATTTGCTGACAAGAAACCAGTACTCCTGCGAGTGCATGATTACTTTTATTGTGCATTCTTTGCATCGACGACGACATAAATCTGCACAATAAGTTTTAGAAAATAATTTAACCAATAATTTAAGTCATCAAACCAGAATTAAAAATAGTGGGTAGGTCTAAAGGAATATTGCATTTCATCCTCTAATTTATTGGTCCACGCTTGTATCATATGCCAAAGCATTTTGTTGTACTACATGTACGTCTTGAGAATTCACCTAATAAGAAACATTTGTATAATATATGAATTAATTACTGATAATTGGATCGATATTAATGTATTATTTAGTTGCTACCTTTTTGTATTTTAACAAAACACCCATCGATCACCGGTTTTTGTATATGCATGTGTATATAATTTCAAAAAGAAACTTTTATACACAATGTTTTCATTACACTTTTTGTCTTTCAAAATATTGCTCCTTGAAAACCCCATAATCAAGAACGAGGTTTTCTCATTTTATCTGCTTTTTTTTACGGATCATTTAAACTCATGAAATAATACGGTATAATTATACGTAATCATTTCTAGAGCTGGGTAATCACTAATCATGTCCTTCTCCCACTATAGGTAATATAATATATAATTCCCAAATTAGATCGTAAGTGTTAGGTTTAAGGGAAGAAAAGGATTGCAAGTGCTCTACTACTATGAATTGCACAATATGCAGTTTTTGGTAAATTAGCACTAATTAATGTATTTAGCTTCATAATGGTTGGGGCTTTATGCGATTAAAAATTACAAAAAATTTAGTCCAAAATGGATTGATTACGATGAAAGTCGTCCAAACTCCAAAGTGTGATCAATTGCTTCCACCTTCCAACATCCTCGATTTCTTTGTTCAAAATTAAAATAAAGAAACAAATATTATACTGATAAGTTAAATACAAGAGTAAAGAAAGAGCATTTTTTTTCTTCAAACTTATGGTTTGATACAGGTGGTGCTCACATTTGTAACAATGTGTATGGGTTTAGAAAAATAGGAATCTAAAAAGAGACAAATTTAGCTTATTTGCTGGCAAAAAGACACGATCACTTATCGAATAAATCGAAAGAGATGACTTCAAGTTGTTAAATGGTCTCATTCTTACATTGGATTATTGTCGTTATCCACCTAGCGTGAGCTTATTTGTTTGTTTGTAGGCTTATAATAGAATCATTTGTCGGTCGTCTATCCAATCCTGGATTATGTACGACTAGCATAGACAAGGCATCTATCGATATTAGTAAAGACTTCTAAACAGTACCAGAGCACAAATGGAGGGAATCCTAGAAGGAAAGCCTAGAAAATTCTAGTGTTGGGCTCATTTAACACTAGGTGTTTGATAAGGCCTAACAAAAGTTGAGTGTAGTGACTTATAAACGTTGTGACAATTCTTGGAACTAGTATGGATATGTATAGAAGGTAGTATGGACCCATACTACCGAAAACACAAGATATGTACAGGAGTCACGAAAAGCCTGAAGGTTACTAAGGAAATGGTAAGGGTTTAAATATTATCACGAGTTAGTGCTACAATTTCATATTAATTTATTCCCATTTATATCCCTAGTATGGTGATGATCACTAGAGCGGGTGGTTCTAGTTTTGGAACGTGGCCAGACATGTCAGGTCTAAGTTATACTGATACACACGATCTAATAGAGGTTAGGATAACATCGGTCGTAAAGGAGATAATTCCAAAAATGTCCCAATCTATCAAGGACGAAATGATAGCCTTGTTTGACGAGCACTATGCCGCCTTCGCTAACACTACTGTCATTGCAACCATTTTTTTTTTGTTATTGTTGCTGCTGCACTGTCAGGAGGTAGGGAAATGCCCTACTAAGAGTTCACTAACAAGAAGCCCCCAGAGTTTGATGGTGTCAAGGACCCAATTTCTAGCATGAGGTGGGTTGTGGATATTGAGGGATCCTTCTATACATGCTATTTCCCGGATAAATAAAAGGTCAAATTCGCGTTGAACCATCTTCGCACGAGAGCAGAGGATTGGCGGGGTTTAGTTTCTAAAGCCTATCCTACAGAGAAAATTATGATGACATGGGAACATTTTATTGACATGTTGAGGGTAGAGTATGTCCCACAAGTGGAGAGGTAATACCTAGCTATAGAGTACCTATCGATTAAGATGACGACAAATTCAGCGACGGAGATCACCAAAATGTTTACTGAGAGGGCACTATTTTGTCCGAAGTACGTGGCTAATGAGCAATTGAAAATGTCTCGATATCCGAATATGTTGAAGATCGAGATTAGAGAGTTTGTGGTGAACAACACATACAAAACCCTTTGAGAATTACAGTCACATGCGAGAATGGGAGATTTGGAGCTCAAGAACTAGAAAAAGAAGAAACGTCAGACTCCAGTCTTGTCATAGCCGACCACTTAGCAGTTAAAGCCCGTTGATTTGAAGTCTGGGGGATAGATGGGTCCTATGTGTAATAAGTGTTGGAAATCACACCAATGAGTTTTTCATGCTTCTGGACGCTACAAGTGTGACAATGAGGGACATTATAGGTGAGACTGTAAGAAAAGGATGCAGGGGTTGCGTGTTTATAACTATAACTAGATGTGGCATATTAAGGTCAAATGTATCATTATGAGACCAATAGATGCAATACAAACTCCATCAATTGCAACTTTAAGGATCACCGATGGGCACCAAAGCAGAGCTGAAGGTCCAAGGGCCAAGGGGTCAGCATTTCAGCTCACAACTGAAGAAGTCAGAATAGCACCAGACGTCATGAGTGGTATGTATTCCTTGTTTTTATAATGTCATTATGCCATTTAATAATTATTTTCATTATGTGTGGGATTAGGTACATTTCTAATCAACCCTATGCATGACTTAATATAATTTGATTCGGGGGTGAGTCATTCCTTTGTATCACTTAACTTTAGCAAAACCTTCGATGTAACCATATGAGATTTGGACCACCCTTTAAGGTCGAGATAGCCGACGACCGAACAGTTAAAGCATCACAAGTTTATCGTAATTACACACTAAAGATCCAGAAGAAATTTTTTCCAATAGATCTCATTCCTATTACTATGAGAGGGGTGAATATAATAGTAGACTAACTAGACTAATTTGAGGCTCTGATTGATTGTAGGCAAAAGATAGTACGAGTTCAAAATCTATGTGGGGGATAACTGACAATTTGGGGTGAGAGTTCCAAAAATAGTTTGACTTTTTGTTCCACTTCAAGGGCCGGGAGATATCTACAACATGGTTGTGATGGATTCTTGGCTTATGTGATCGGCACCTGAGAGAAGAAGAAGAAGGAAATGATTGCAAAAGTTCCTATAGTTTGAATTCCCTAATGCTTTTTCAAGGACTTACCTAGTGTGCCTCCGGGAACACAGGTAGAGTTTTGGATTGATCTAACCCCTGGTGCGACACCAATAGCCAAAGCACCATATCATATTGCACCTACTGAAATACAGGAGTTGTCCACTTAACTTTAAGAGTTAATAGGAAAAGGATTCTTTCAAACAAGTAGGTTTACCTTGGGGAGCATCAATTTTGTTCATCAAGAAGAAAGACGGGTCGCATAGAATGTGCATTGACTACAGGAAACTTAACAAGCTCACAGTGAATAATTGTTATCCACTGCCTAGGATCAAGGACTTCTTTAACTAGCTTCAGGGAGCTTCATGTTTTTCCAAGATTGATCGTTTGGGATACCTCGCCTCTTTCACATGAACCTATGAAAGGTGATTTAGTCATATTTCCAAGCAAACAAGACTTGCATGTATCATCTAACCTTAGGTCAAACGATTCCAACACTCCATCCTTTTGGAGTTGGGCAATGTGCTTCTTGTTGAAATTTTCATGACGACAATGCCATGAGCATGATTTGTATAAACCATTAGACAAATCAATATGCAACACATAGGTTGTAGTTATGCTCAAAATCCATGAGTGGTATCCGAGCCTATGATGTTTTTAAGTTGAATTTGATGCAATAGTGAACTGTCCAAAGGAGGAGGGAACATATTCGTCAATATGTTCATCAGACTCGACGAGTTCATACAGGAACTCGATGAGTTCTTTGTCTGACTCGACGAGTTGACTTGTCAGATGCCTGATTTTTCTATTTTGATATCTTGATTTGATTAGGATAATTACCATAATTCGTTTTAACTGCTTAAAATTGAATTTTATGAAAAGGTAAAGGCATATCCTTATCAAAATAAATGGTTTGGTCAAATTTTAAGATAAAGTCAAAATTAATTTATTATTTTAATTATTTAAATTTTGATTTAGTATTTTTGAAAAGTTTTAAAAATACACCATTTGATTTTATAATTTAAAATTTGATTAAATAGTTTAATTTTGAAATCTTAAATTTTAGAACCCTAGTATTTTAAAAGTTTAAAATACACCCTTATACTATTATAAAATTAAAAGTTTAATATATATATATATATATATATATATATATATATATATATATATATATATATATATATATATATATAAGAAAATGTCAGTCTTATCGTTAGTAGGCCTCATTAACGAAACTGGTCTATAAGGGGTGTTTAAGGAAGCGACCTATAAAATGACCGCCATTGGGTATCCATTCTTACCCACCACATTCTTGACTAGTGGAGTGTCATTAGCCGAACGGGTATGATAGGAAATTAATCTCTCATTAATAAGTATAATGATAAATATAAATTAAATAAATGTTTTAGAAATTCCTAATCTTAGTTACTTTAGGAAAATGTGAATTTGATGCTAATCCATGAAATTACGCATTTCACTTTGTAAAATTCGTTAGTGGAGCGTGTGTGGTTAACCGACACATTAATGTGGACTAACAAAGGGTGGCGATGGTAGCTCGTAAGTTACCATTGATTAATGGAGCATGTGTGGCTAACTGACACATCAATTAGGTAGTAAATGACATCGAGAGTACCAAGCTAATTTGCATGGTTATTCACACCATGTTTGTGATCCTCAGTATCCCAATCACAAATGGAAAGGGAATAATCGAGATTAAACATGCCATTGAATAGTTTAATGAATCTCAAAAGATCTAGGGATTTCATTTAAAACCTAATTCATTTAAAATTTCGTTTTCATGGTGGAATTGGTAAATCATCATCTACCTACCTTTAAATAATTTACAATTGGATTACAAAATCCCTTGTAACACCCACAATCAGAAAGACCAAGAAAGGAAAGGAAAACCTTAAGTCAAAGGGGTCAACTCGTCGAGTCCAGGGTGGAACTCGACGAGTCTGAGCGAGATCTGGGTTGAAGAGTAACTGACCGACTCGACGAGTCGGAGAGTGGACTCGGCGAGTCCAGTCTGGATTGGAAAACCCTAAGTCCAGGGCTTTGTGCACTATATAATCATCTCATTCTCTCCCTTAGGGGTCTCTATAGCCTCTCTTATTTAGAACACGAAACCCTAAGCCTCCATTTTTGCACATTCAAGCTTTCTTGCCATTTTGGGTGATTTGAAGGAAGAAGGAGGAAGGGAACCTTTGGTGATTCAAGGATTGGCTTTAGATCTAGAGTTGGTGTGGCTTTTCAGATCCTCATAGGTAATAAGCTGACCCTATTGCGTTTAGATCTATCTTATGGTTGAGTTTTGGGCATTTTTTAGTATGGAGGAGGTTTATTCGGAGTTTGGAGTAGATTTGAGGTTGCTACCTCAGATCTAGGTTATTAAGGATCCAAAAAGCCATAAAGTTTATGCCAATAATTCGTTGGTGAAGCCCCTTGGTCATAAAACCTAGCCCTAGAGTGTTTTAAGCCCATATCTCTTTGGTTTCACGTAAAGTTTGCAACTTTATGTGAGGAATAGACTTGGGAAGGGTGAATCTATGAGTTGGAGCCCCGGCATGGTTCGAAAAGCCACTGTATGGATTAAGAACTGAAGCGACTCGGCGAGTCACATGGGTGAACTCGGTGAGCTGGATGAAGATGGGCATAGACTCGATGACTTGGAAGAACAAATAGGCGAGTCTGTTGAAGATGGTCATGGACTCGGCGAGTCAGGTCGTGAAGCACTAACCCCTTCTGGTTAAGGCTTAGATCGGTGAGTTGAGTGGTGACTCAGTGTGTTGGGCAGGAAGGGACTCAGAGATCGTTGAACTCGACGAGTCTTGGGGTGACTCGGCGAGTTGAGTTGTTTCATGGGAGTTTCTGAATGCATGGACTCGACGAGTCTTGGGGCTACTCGGCGAGTAGAGTCAGCTAAGAAGGTTGACTTTGTCCAGGAATTTGACTTTGGCAAGAATGGAATTAGATGACTTCTAAGAGTTCAGTTTGGGACTAAGTATTATATGATATTGATATTAATAGCTTGGGGATCTAGTGGAGCAGTGATTCAGAGAATTATCAGACAACAGCCAGAGGGTTATCAGCCAGTTCAGCAGTGTAGGTGAGTTTCCCTTTGCGTGAATGGGTCTACGGCCACAATGCCGGCCCATGTAGTTATGAGTAGGAAGACTCGGGGGTTAGCCCTAGGTACTGTTTGCTAGTATGATTTCGGACCAAGGTCCGATGTCGGGTGGGTGTGTGACAACCGTCAAATTTTGGTCAATTCAAAGTCAAATAAAGTCAACGAGTCAAACCGGTCAGCTCAACTAACCTTGTGTATTAGGGTTAGTGTTATGTTCGTATTGTATAACTTGCTATGTTAATGGGAAAACATCACAGGAGAAAAGTTTGTGTTAAAAATTTCCTAAGCCTTCGTACTAATCAAGAACTAAACTGTGTTCGCATTTGGAATGAAAAATTTTGTGAATCGCATTTGATTAATTAGGTTAAAATGCGAAGGTGATTAATGCGAAGTTGGATTTAGCTTTGCTATAAGTTTCAATCGATTTTGAAATTGAGTATTGTTCGCATTTGTATGAGTGTAGTCGATGAATCGATAAAGCAAGAACATATGAGTTTTTGATTCGCAATTGGATTGATGATTGAGGGATGATTCGTGAAGAAAAACGCGAAGTCAAGGACTATGAAATTGTTGTTTGCAAGAATTTAAAAACTCGATTGTGGAGTTGTTGATGCTCATTTTGCGAAAGTAAAACAATCGAGTGTTCGCATCTATGAATCAATTTGAAGTCAATTGGGTTAATATTCGCATATGGGTTCAACATATGAATTTTTGATTTCGCAAGTTTAGAGTTCAAGAACTAAACTATGTTCGCATCTGGAATGAAAAATTTTGTGAATCGCATTTGATTAATTAGGTTAAAATGCGAAGGTGATTAATGCGAAGTTGGATTTAGCTTTGCTATAAGTTTCAATCGATTTTGAAATTGAGTATTGTTCGCATTTGTATGAGTGTAGTCGATGAATCGATAAAGCAAGAACATATGAGTTTTTGATTCGCAATTGGATTGATGATTGAGGGAGGATTCGTGAAGAAAAACGCGAAGTCAAGGACTATGAAATTGTTGTTTGCAAGAATTTAAAAACTCGATTGTGGAGTTGTTGATGCTCATTTTGCGAAAGTAAAACAATCGAGTGTTCGCATCTATGAATCAATTTGAAGTCAATTGGGTTAATATTCGCATATGGGTTCAACATATGAATTTTTGATTTCGCAAGTTTAGAGTTCAAGAACTAAACTGTGTTCGCATCTGGAATGAAAAAATTTTGTGAACCACATTTGATTAATTAGGTTAAAATGCGAAGGTGATTAATGCGAAGGGATGCGAAGGGTGTAAGAATGAAGATGCGAAGTATTTCACAGTAGAATGCGAATTGGGGAAGAAAACAGAAGATTTCAAATATTGTCCCTGGAGTTTCGCATTTTTGGAAATAAATACTCAACTTCGCAAATGGGGGTCATAAAATGATGAAATTGCAGAATTTTTAAAGAGATACACACACATAGACAACCACACATATATTTAGAAAATTAAACTAAAAGATGATAAATTACAGATTATAGCATTGTTCTTTGAGAATAAATTACTAAAAATGGGATATAGACAATTATAAGACATTGTTCTTGACTTTTGAGTCCAAAGACGTATGATCCGAACTTTAATTGTGAAATCGTCCTTGATTGAGTCAATTTCCTTTATAGGAGTAATATATTCCATTGTGCCTTGCAAGTTAAAAAATAAAAAATAAAAAAATAAAAAAAAAAAAAAAAAAAAAATCAAAGTCACAAGCAACCACCCCACACCCACTCTATGACCAGCCATACCTCCCCACCTTACCTATGTCACTTCAATGTTCCCTTACACTCAAATTTCACTCACTCCCACGTTTTTGAGCTGGAACAATCAACCACACTCCTCATTTTCTCTCATTTCTCTCATTTCACTAAGTAACAAACATCACTTTTTCTCTCAAACTCTTCTACACAAATTTTCGAGATCCAAGGCTGGATTCAAGTGTTCTTCCACACTTAGTAAGTAAAAATTCATCCTCCCTATTATTATTTCACTTCATTCTACTCAAATCTTTGGTTGCTTACACAAACTCCCTAACTATGATGTTAGATTCTCGAAAACCTTCAAGGCATCTCCAAGTGTTCTTGAATTAAACACTTCCATTCTTCAACAATCATCTACTGAAATCACTCAAGGTGAGTTCATACCCCTACATTTTCATGTTTTCTCAAGTTTTCAGGGGGGGAATACAAGTTAAAACACTAAGAACATAACTAGATTTTTCTAACAGCCTTCATCAGAAAAGTTCAACTCCATTCACGGACTGTTTTGGGCATCTTAAACATTTTTGTTTTCAAAACTGTACAAGGTGCAAATAGTTTAAGTTTTTAGCTTTAAAATGACTACTTGCACATCTCCATACGATTTTTCTACAATTTATGGTAATTTTTACAAAACTGCCTATCATTTCAAACAACAATCCGGACCAGTCTGTGATTATGGACTTTTTCACCCAAGTTAGAGGTCATTATAAATTGTGATAAAAATTATGAGCAAACTAGACACATTTGGTGAACTCTCAGAATTTACGGATCTAGTTTTCGACTTTGTATGATTTTTCTAGGATTTTTCCAAAACAGGGCAGAATTGCTAAATTTTACCAACAGCATGTAAATATCATAACACTTTGTATTATGTTGAGCAAAGTGTATAATCATAAGTTTTAATATTTGAATGTGTTTCCTAGTTAGTTTATCATTATGAACTGAAACTAAGACATTCATATTAAATATTATTCATTCATTTTGGAACACGTATTATTTAACTATAAGAAGTATAGTTTGAATATATTTATAACACTAATACATTTCCATAAAAGGGTTCATACATATTACATACATTTTAGATAAACTATAATAGGTATAGTTTATGTTACATCACTCTACGCACTCGTACAAGAAGGGTACATTCATACAAGAAATATTTATATTCACACACATTTCACGTAAACTTGTTATCCTATATCGTGAGTTTCTCTATTTTTCTTTCTCTCTCTCTCTCTCCCCGTACGCCCGAGTGCGGGATATAATTCCTGGTAGTTATAATCAGAATCTCCTTGAGGGAGAACGTGATACTTGTATATAGATCTATATTGGGATTGACACCCCACACCTTGCTGCTAGCTACAGTTGGACCTGCAGGTCTACGGGTGACAAATGTCATTTTATTTTTCGCGACACTGAGAACGTCGTGGCAGGTTCACATAGTCATAGTATGATTATAGCGACTCACATAGGGATATAACAATCCATAAGTTTGCGGGATTTTATTTTTAAAACCTAAATGAGTTTTATGTCGATTTAAAATCACCTTTTTATCTCTATGAGTACAGATATTACTGTACACTTTTGGTTTTGGTAGTTACGACTACACATCATTTGAAACCGCATTTATACTTTTAAGTATGGTCAATACTTGTTATTACTCGGTCCTCTAATTTAGGACTACATATATATAATGTATTAACAAACATGAGAACGTACAGAAATTTCGTTTAATTCAAAAGCGTCCATGTCCATTTAAATACATAACATTTTCTACTAATAAGAAGGGTTACTTATACATTTTGGTCTTCAGTCATAAGACGACATTACACAGGTTTTAAAGAAAATATCGGATTTTCTGGATACATACTCTAACGCTTTTTCGAGGAAAACGATTTACTTTTCTAACGAAATCTCTTATGAACTCACCAACCTTTGTGTTGACACTTTTCAAAACTACTTGTATTCTCAGGAATTCAGTGAGAACAGGAAATCAACAACGTTTTGAGGATGGGACGATAAATCGTCAAACAGTTCATTTCGTATTATAATGTAACTGATGTGAATCATGTAAACATGTGCTTCGATGTAACATTTTCAATTATATTTGTGTTGGTTGTATTTACTTTGAGCACTATTATACTCATTGTTGTGATACTCTACATGAAGTCCTCCACCCCCGGACGTTTCCGCCATCCTTGGTTTGGGGGTGCGACAGATTGGTATCAGAGCATTGTTTATAGTGAACTCAGTATATCAAACCACATAAGATATACAAACTATAAATGCATTGGGACTAAGTCTCTGATTTAAAGTTTCAAAACAACCATACTTTTAGAAATAAATAGTTTCTTATTAAAGGTATACATGCATATATACATATTAAGGTCAGCACCACTCTAGAATAAAAGAAAAGTAATGATTGTTGAATATCACAGGTAAGCTCGGGGATGTATGGTCAGTCTTGGGAGTGGCATAGCCTGATCAACTATGCTGGTCCGAGGAGTGATTAGCACATGCCCAAGAATAGTTGTGATATGGCAACAAGTCTAAAAACTTACCAACACTACCACAATGAGAACATAAGAATGGAACATGAGTTTAAAATACTATAGGAGTATTTTGTAATATCATAATTTATATGAAAAGTAAATAGATCCTCAATGATAGGTCTATAGTCCCTAGGTGGATACCTTAAGGTTATATATAACTTAGAAATTATAGACTTAGAATTTGTGGTCATTACTTTACTTCCTTTTCCTTGTTTGGATGTGGACTTAGAGTGGGATCACTTATTCAAAGGTCTATCGTATCTTGTTATATGTAATTAGTATGCACTATGTCATTATAGAAGTAACTAATAAGGATTTCCCCCTATAAGTAATTGATAATAGAGTTAGACGCATAGTACTTATCTCCTCCACTTCTATTCTCGCAAATACGGCATAGCAAAAATCCTACTCACCGGACGATCCTTACTTTCCTAATCCGAACTCGAGGAATGGTGAATGATTATGAGAAGAATCATAAGCGGGACCGGAGGTAATCAATCCTCCATGCATAGCAAGGGTTCTGTGAACCGTTTTGACTATAACGAAACCGTGAACCGTTGGGCAATCGTGATCGAGGGTTGAATGTCGACAACAATGAAAACAACCACCATGTGGAGACCAACGAGGGTGCTATGACCTCAACCACGGGGGACCGACGGACAGAGCCCTCCCGGCAAGGACCCGGCAGATCGCGATGATCATGGATCAAAACAGGAAGACTACAATCTGAGTTCAGAAAACTGCGCGCTACTATAAACCCCACCATCTCATGTACCGGTGACTCAGAATTATACTACTATTCCCGAGACCAACTCTCTTTTTAGGACCTTATCACCACCCGTGAAGAGGAAAGAGAGAAAAAGGGTAGGACACACAGCATTCAAAGAAAGGATGATTGTAGCCAAGCGCTGATTGGCAAAGCTACAAAACTACATCGACCTTGCCTCAGGCATCACAAGGGATGGATCATCGTAAGTAGAGTTCGTACCGCTCACCAGACCTGGTAAATTAACTTCATAAGTATGTGCTGGTGCTACTCTATTGTAAGTGAAATCGCGACACAACAAATTAAGTGGTCATTCTAATCGAGAAATCTATCCTCTATCAAAACCCGCCCATGCACGAATGTGAAGTAGACCTGCATTGAGGTCAAAAATTTTCACTGAAACCATGATTTCTAGAGTCATATTAACAAGATGGGCTTAGGATATACCTATCAGACTCGAAGGACTAACTAGCCTTAATTATATAACTAAGCACACATCAATAGGTCGTGATAAGGACTTAGCTTGGGTCAAGTATAAGGTTTCACTTGAATACCGAACTACTAAAATACATGAGTTTATTATACAAAGAATCTCATTATAATTGTTTTCAGAACACCCTAAACAACCGAGCTTTGATACAAATCGATATGAGATAAACTTAGTTAGAAAACTCGCGACATATAGCCATTCTATAAACTCATTATCGTCTCACCCTTTAAACATTAGTTGAGAAGTTTCTTCTTCATAGACCTATGGGTGCTATCATACCAGCACTAATGCACCGGAATCCCATCGAAATTCCTCAGCCAAGGTGTTCGGACGAACATGATTCTAAGAGGAGTAAAGCTTAACGTCCGTATGAAACCTACTCCTACCTACTGCCATAACTCTATCTCGGGAGCGTTAGCAGAGGCACTAAGGATAGTACAGTAATGTGCAAAAATTTATATGCGTAAATATAAATTGTAAAGATGCACTTAAGACAATCATTTCCACTAACGAAGTCGTTTTTCGTCATGAAACAGAGCTATGTCTCCACCAAGAGGCAACAAACCAACTAGCAAGACACCAACACTTCAGATAGACGCTGCTACATTTCAAGCTGCAGTCACGGCAGCCGTGGCAGCCGTCATGGTGCATTTCAATACTAACAACATCAACAAGGGTGGAAGCGATACTTACAATACAAATTGTGGTAACAATCAGGGACACCAATGGGTACCTACCATCAAAAATTCATCAGGCCACGAACCTTCGAACAAGAAGAGAAAGTTTTGGGACATGAAAAAGCGCCACCAATCAAAGGGATACACTAAAAGACAACAGCCTAAGGCCGCCTCTACCATTACAACGACAGTCATGACAAATGCCTCGACACTAGCCTCGGGGTCTGCCACCCAAATGCCTGCCAGACCATATAAGGGATCACTCCCAAAGTGCAACAAATGTGGTTTTCATCACCATGGGGCTTGCCGGGAGATGCACTGTAAAAACTGCAACAGGAAAGGGCATACCGTTCGTTTCTGTAGGGCCTCGGCCCATCACCTCCCTTCAATCAACTGCACCAAGGTAGGCCCAGTATGCTACCTATGCGGTGAAACGGGACACTTCAAGAGAGAATGTCCAACTGAGAAGAACGACGAAGGAACAGTAGGAATGTGATGGACACACCAACAGGAGCAGCAAGGGAACCATGTTAGGACTTTTGTAATGTTCCCAACGATAAAACGTTTAAGTACTATATGTTTGTAATGAATTTGGTACACTTACTAAAGTAACCTTCTTTCTAAAAAGTAGCTAAAATATTTTCTCTCTCATACAAATCAAACCAAAGACATTCATATGTGACCTTAGGAGCATTACCTGTAAGTTGTAATGACTTTGTCCATACATCGGGGATAATTTAAAATCAAAATACTTAAGTCTTGAAATAGATAATTCCATCCTGACTCCGATTCCATGTCTAGTATTAGGGGTTGAGTGGGGTTACCCACTCGACAAATTTCACGATGTCAATTTACATACGACAATCATATACCGCTCGATCGTAAGGAGACCTTTCAGGAGTCATGATATCAAGTATCATTACTGGCTATCGAAAACACACCCACTACCAGTGCTAGACACTGTAGTAGGAATCATCTACGATAATCATAACATCAAACAAAACGGAACACACAGAAAAGAAATACAGGACACTCTATCACTCTATTGATCTCTTCCTTTGTATACAACTTATCTCATGTTATCTAAAAAGATAGTGTTGTCGTTATTCAATTTTGATTGATATAGCCCTCGTCTTCCCGATTTAACGACTACAAAAGGGCCTTTCGCCTAACCCCCTGAATATCGAAACCATCGTCTCTCATAAATATCCAGCACGGACCCTTGGGTCATCTCTCGCTGTGGAACTCCAAAACACGCACCAGAGGAGTGTTATACTTCATAAAGCCCTATCACAAGTATTTACAGGAGACCTTTCGGGAAGGTCATGCATACAACAGACAAAGTTCAAGCAAGGAAGCTTGGGATGGATACAACCAGGTACGAATCTTGCCATGAACTTCAGGCCAAGGTTGCCCAGAAGGACGAGTAAATGTCCTACCATTCAAAAAGGCCTAGTCGTGTAAACCAAACCCACATACTTCCTACCGAGCTACAAGAGCTGTCAGGTCAAACCTGTCGAACTACTCAACAGTGAAATTGAAGAACCAAGTTTCTCACCATGAAAAGCTCTCGTCTTATTCTACAATTAGAAAGACAAATTGCTCACAATCCCATCGATTTCAGAGGCCCCGACAACATCTCTAATAGAAACCTTTACTATCTGCCTCGCATTGACGAATAGGCCGACCAACCTCAAGAAACGAGGTACCCTTCAGGAATTGGGCCTGAGATCTGAATATCACCAGTCACGAGTATGGAAGAAGGATATCCAAGAATAATCCTCCAATTTCGATAAAGATGTCGAAGGTTCGTTGTCATAACCCTCGGATAGGACCAGACCCACTCGTTGGATTCATGAACGTAATAAATAGGATATACCCTTCTTGCTAGGATCAGTTCATCATCGTCATTACAAATGACTTACTTATCTACCCTCGTAGTAAGAAGGAAACCAAGGAGAGCAGCTACAACAAACCACGGAAGAAATACGATAAGAGAAGTATTACCCGAAGTTCTCCAGATACGAGTTTAGGAATTGAGGAGTTCAATTCTCAAGACACATCGTTACCCAGGGTGGAAATTCATAAGGAACCTTTCAATTGATCAAAACCATTGAGAAACAGTCAGCACCGAAGGTGTTAGCAGAAATACGCCAAGATTCTGGGTCTTGCTGACCTACTGTCTTAGTTCCTTTGGAACTTCTCGAAAAATACGAAACCCCTCCCAACTTTGACCCAAAAGGGAGCAACCCTTGACAGGAAGAGAAGCAAGAGGAAGAAACCTTTAGAACGCCGGTATAACTGATCAAATTCCTCTAGAGACACTCACTCTGGGAAGGCTTAGTACGCTTCGGAAAGCATGGAAAGCCAACACCCCGAATAATTGTGTCTTTCAAGATTCTTGTCAGAATCAGCCCTGTAACTCACTCCTTCAATCTACTCCCGCGAGTTTGGTAAAGTACACTCTACCCAACACGTCCCAAATTTACAAGAAGTACCTATCCGACGAGACTCTTGCAATTCCCCTCGACGAGATCGAGTTCCACAAGAGCCTCACCTTCTTAGAAGAACCATGGTGACCATGGATCGAGTTCAAGCGGATGAAACAACGCCACTTCCCATTAGTGAAAGTTCGCTGGAATATTAACCACGGACCTAGAGTCACATGGGAGCGCATGAGTCAGTCGATTAGGAAGTATCCTCACTTCTCGGCTTGATTATTCATGCCTACCCCCTTGCCTAACTTCAAATTTCGGGATGAAATTCCCTTTAACGGGGGGATGATGTGACAACCGTCAAATTCTGGTCAATTCAAAGTCAAATAAAGTCAACGAGTCAAACCGGTCAGCTCAACTAACCTTGTGTATTAGGGTTAGTGTTATGTTCGTATTGTATAACTTGCTATGTTAATGGGAAAACATCACAGGAGAAAAGTTTGTGTTAAAAATTTCCTAAGCCTTCGTACTAATCAAGAACTAAACTGTGTTCGCATTTGGAATGAAAAATTTTGTGAATCGCATTTGATTAATTAGGTTAAAATGCGAAGGTGATTAATGCGAAGTTGGATTTAGCTTTGCTATAAGTTTCAATCGATTTTGAAATTGAGTATTGTTCGCATTTGTATGAGTGTAGTCGATGAATCGATAAAGCAAGAACATATGAGTTTTTGATTCGCAATTGGATTGATGATTGAGGGATGATTCGTGAAGAAAAACGCGAAGTCAAGGACTATGAAATTGTTGTTTGCAAGAATTTAAAAACTCGATTGTGGAGTTGTTGATGCTCATTTTGCGAAAGTAAAACAATCGAGTGTTCGCATCTATGAATCAATTTGAAGTCAATTGGGTTAATATTCGCATATGGGTTCAACATATGAATTTTTGATTTCGCAAGTTTAGAGTTCAAGAACTAAACTGTGTTCGCATCTGGAATGAAAAATTTTGTGAATCGCATTTGATTAATTAGGTTAAAATGCGAAGGTGATTAATGCGAAGTTGGATTTAGCTTTGCTATAAGTTTCAATCGATTTTGAAATTGAGTATTGTTCGCATTTGTATGAGTGTAGTCGATGAATCGATAAAGCAAGAACATATGAGTTTTTGATTCGCAATTGGATTGATGATTGAGGGAGGATTCGTGAAGAAAAACGCGAAGTCAAGGACTATGAAATTGTTGTTTGCAAGAATTTAAAAACTCGATTGTGGAGTTGTTGATGCTCATTTTGCGAAAGTAAAACAATCGAGTGTTCGCATCTATGAATCAATTTGAAGTCAATTGGGTTAATATTCGCATATGGGTTCAACATATGAATTTTTGATTTCGCAAGTTTAGAGTTCAAGAACTAAACTGTGTTCGCATCTGGAATGAAAAAATTTTGTGAACCACATTTGATTAATTAGGTTAAAATGCGAAGGTGATTAATGCGAAGGGATGCGAAGGGTGTAAGAATGAAGATGCGAAGTATTTCACAGTAGAATGCGAATTGGGGAAGAAAACAGAAGATTTCAAATATTGTCCCTGGAGTTTCGCATTTTTGGAAATAAATACTCAACTTCGCAAATGGGGGTCATAAAATGATGAAATTGCAGAATTTTTAAAGAGATACACACACATAGACAACCACACATATATTTAGAAAATTAAACTAAAAGATGATAAATTACAGATTATAGCATTGTTCTTTGAGAATAAATTACTAAAAATGGGATATAGACAATTATAAGACATTGTTCTTGACTTTTGAGTCCAAAGACGTATGATCCGAACTTTAATTGTGAAATCGTCCTTGATTGAGTCAATTTCCTTTATAGGAGTAATATATTCCATTGTGCCTTGCAAGTTAAAAAAAAAAAAAAAAAAAAAAAAAAAAAAAAAAAAAAAAAAAAAAATCAAAGTCACAAGCAACCACCCCACACCCACTCTATGACCAGCCATACCTCCCCACCTTACCTATGTCACTTCAATATTCCCTTACACTCAAATTTCACTCACTCCCACATTTTTGAGCTGGAACAATCAACCACACTCCTCATTTTCTCTCATTTCTCTCATTCCACTAAGTAACAAACATCACTTTTTCTCTCAAACTCTTCTACACAAATTTTCGAGATCCAAGGCTGGATTCAAGTGTTCTTCCACACTTAGTAAGTAAAAATTCATCCTCCCTATTATTATTTCACTTCATTCTACTCAAATCTTTGGTTGCTTACACAAACTCCCTAACTATGATGTTAGATTCTCGAAAACCTTCAAGGCATCTCCAAGTGTTCTTGAATTAAACACTTCCATTCTTCAACAATCATCTACTGAAATCACTCAAGGTGAGTTCATACCCCTACATTTTCATGTTTTCTCAAGTTTTCAGGGGGGAATACAAGTTAAAACACTAAGAACATAACTAGATTTTTCTAACAGCCTTCATCAGAAAAGTTCAACTCCATTCACGGACTGTTTTGGGCATCTTAAACATTTTTGTTTTCAAAACTGTACAAGGTGCAAATAGTTTAAGTTTTTAGCTTTAAAATGACTACTTGCACATCTCCATACGATTTTTCTACAATTTATGGTAATTTTTACAAAACTGCCTATCATTTCAAACAACAATCCGGACCAGTCTGTGATTATGGACTTTTTCACCCAAGTTAGAGGTCATTATAAATTGTGATAAAAATTATGAGCAAACTAGACACATTTGGTGAACTCTCAGAATTTACGGATCTAGTTTTCGACTTTGTATGATTTTTCTAGGATTTTTCCAAAACAGGGCAGAATTGCTAAATTTTACCAACAGCATGTAAATATCATAACACTTTGTATTATGTTGAGCAAAGTGTATAATCATAAGTTTTAATATTTGAATGTGTTTCCTAGTTAGTTTATCATTATGAACTGAAACTAAGACATTCATATTAAATATTATTCATTCATTTTGGAACACGTATTATTTAACTATAAGAAGTATAGTTTGAATATATTTATAACACTAATACATTTCCATAAAAGGGTTCATACATATTACATACATTTTAGATAAACTATAATAGGTATAGTTTATGTTACATCACTCTACGCACTCGTACAAGAAGGGTACATTCATACAAGAAATATTTATATTCACACACATTTCACGTAAACTTGTTATCCTATATCGTGAGTTTCTCTATTTTTCTTTCTCTCTCTCTCTCTCCCCGTACGCCCGAGTGCGGGATATAATTCCTGGTAGTTATAATCAGAATCTCCTTGAGGGAGAACGTGATACTTGTATATAGATCTATATTGGGATTGACACCCCACACCTTGCTGCTAGCTACAGTTGGACCTGCAGGTCTACGGGTGACAAATGTCATTTTATTTTTCGCGACACTGAGAACGTCGTGGCAGGTTCACATAGTCATAGTATGATTATAGCGACTCACATAGGGATATAACAATCCATAAGTTTGCGGGATTTTATTTTTAAAACCTAAATGAGTTTTATGTCGATTTAAAATCACCTTTTTATCTCTATGAGTACAGATATTACTGTACACTTTTGGTTTTGGTAGTTACGACTACACATCATTTGAAACCGCATTTATACTTTTAAGTATGGTCAATACTTGTTATTACTCGGTCCTCTAATTTAGGACTACATATATATAATGTATTAACAAACATGAGAACGTACAGAAATTTCGTTTAATTCAAAAGCGTCCATGTCCATTTAAATACATAACATTTTCTACTAATAAGAAGGGTTACTTATACATTTTGGTCTTCAGTCATAAGACGACATTACACAGGTTTTAAAGAAAATATCGGATTTTCTGGATACATACTCTAACGCTTTTTCGAGGAAAACGATTTACTTTTCTAACGAAATCTCTTATGAACTCACCAACCTTTGTGTTGACACTTTTCAAAACTACTTGTATTCTCAGGAATTCAGTGAGAACAGGAAATCAACAACGTTTTGAGGATGGGACGATAAATCGTCAAACAGTTCATTTCGTATTATAATGTAACTGATGTGAATCATGTAAACATGTGCTTCGATGTAACATTTTCAATTATATTTGTGTTGGTTGTATTTACTTTGAGCACTATTATACTCATTGTTGTGATACTCTACATGAAGTCCTCCACCCCCGGACGTTTCCGCCATCCTTGGTTTGGGGGTGCGACAGATTGGTATCAGAGCATTGTTTATAGTGAACTCAGTATATCAAACCACATAAGATATACAAACTATAAATGCATTGGGACTAAGTCTCTGATTTAAAGTTTCAAAACAACCATACTTTTAGAAATAAATAGTTTCTTATTAAAGGTATACATGCATATATACATATTAAGGTCAGCACCACTCTAGAATAAAAGAAAAGTAATGATTGTTGAATATCACAGGTAAGCTCGGGGATGTATGGTCAGTCTTGGGAGTGGCATAGCCTGATCAACTATGCTGGTCCGAGGAGTGATTAGCACATGCCCAAGAATAGTTGTGATATGGCAACAAGTCTAAAAACTTACCAACACTACCACAATGAGAACATAAGAATGGAACATGAGTTTAAAATACTATAGGAGTATTTTGTAATATCATAATTTATATGAAAAGTAAATAGATCCTCAATGATAGGTCTATAGTCCCTAGGTGGATACCTTAAGGTTATATATAACTTAGAAATTATAGACTTAGAATTTGTGGTCATTACTTTACTTCCTTTTCCTTGTTTGGATGTGGACTTAGAGTGGGATCACTTATTCAAAGGTCTATCGTATCTTGTTATATGTAATTAGTATGCACTATGTCATTATAGAAGTAACTAATAAGGATTTCCCCCTATAAGTAATTGATAATAGAGTTAGACGCATAGTACTTATCTCCTCCACTTCTATTCTCGCAAATACGGCATAGCAAAAATCCTACTCACCGGACGATCCTTACTTTCCTAATCCGAACTCGAGGAATGGTGAATGATTATGAGAAGAATCATAAGCGGGACCGGAGGTAATCAATCCTCCATGCATAGCAAGGGTTCTGTGAACCGTTTTGACTATAACGAAACCGTGAACCGTTGGGCAATCGTGATCGAGGGTTGAATGTCGACAACAATGAAAACAACCACCATGTGGAGACCAACGAGGGTGCTATGACCTCAACCACGGGGGACCGACGGACAGAGCCCTCCCGGCAAGGACCCGGCAGATCGCGATGATCATGGATCAAAACAGGAAGACTACAATCTGAGTTCAGAAAACTGCGCGCTACTATAAACCCCACCATCTCATGTACCGGTGACTCAGAATTATACTACTATTCCCGAGACCAACTCTCTTTTTAGGACCTTATCACCACCCGTGAAGAGGAAAGAGAGAAAAAGGGTAGGACACACAGCATTCAAAGAAAGGATGATTGTAGCCAAGCGCTGATTGGCAAAGCTACAAAACTACATCGACCTTGCCTCAGGCATCACAAGGGATGGATCATCGTAAGTAGAGTTCGTACCGCTCACCAGACCTGGTAAATTAACTTCATAAGTATGTGCTGGTGCTACTCTATTGTAAGTGAAATCGCGACACAACAAATTAAGTGGTCATTCTAATCGAGAAATCTATCCTCTATCAAAACCCGCCCATGCACGAATGTGAAGTAGACCTGCATTGAGGTCAAAAATTTTCACTGAAACCATGATTTCTAGAGTCATATTAACAAGATGGGCTTAGGATATACCTATCAGACTCGAAGGACTAACTAGCCTTAATTATATAACTAAGCACACATCAATAGGTCGTGATAAGGACTTAGCTTGGGTCAAGTATAAGGTTTCACTTGAATACCGAACTACTAAAATACATGAGTTTATTATACAAAGAATCTCATTATAATTGTTTTCAGAACACCCTAAACAACCGAGCTTTGATACAAATCGATATGAGATAAACTTAGTTAGAAAACTCGCGACATATAGCCATTCTATAAACTCATTATCGTCTCACCCTTTAAACATTAGTTGAGAAGTTTCTTCTTCATAGACCTATGGGTGCTATCATACCAGCACTAATGCACCGGAATCCCATCGAAATTCCTCAGCCAAGGTGTTCGGACGAACATGATTCTAAGAGGAGTAAAGCTTAACGTCCGTATGAAACCTACTCCTACCTACTGCCATAACTCTATCTCGGGAGCGTTAGCAGAGGCACTAAGGATAGTACAGTAATGTGCAAAAATTTATATGCGTAAATATAAATTGTAAAGATGCACTTAAGACAATCATTTCCACTAACGAAGTCGTTTTTCGTCATGAAACAGAGCTATGTCTCCACCAAGAGGCAACAAACCAACTAGCAAGACACCAACACTTCAGATAGACGCTGCTACATTTCAAGCTGCAGTCACGGCAGCCGTGGCAGCCGTCATGGTGCATTTCAATACTAACAACATCAACAAGGGTGGAAGCGATACTTACAATACAAATTGTGGTAACAATCAGGGACACCAATGGGTACCTACCATCAAAAATTCATCAGGCCACGAACCTTCGAACAAGAAGAGAAAGTTTTGGGACATGAAAAAGCGCCACCAATCAAAGGGATACACTAAAAGACAACAGCCTAAGGCCGCCTCTACCATTACAACGACAGTCATGACAAATGCCTCGACACTAGCCTCGGGGTCTGCCACCCAAATGCCTGCCAGACCATATAAGGGATCACTCCCAAAGTGCAACAAATGTGGTTTTCATCACCATGGGGCTTGCCGGGAGATGCACTGTAAAAACTGCAACAGGAAAGGGCATACCGTTCGTTTCTGTAGGGCCTCGGCCCATCACCTCCCTTCAATCAACTGCACCAAGGTAGGCCCAGTATGCTACCTATGCGGTGAAACGGGACACTTCAAGAGAGAATGTCCAACTGAGAAGAACGACGAAGGAACAGTAGGAATGTGATGGACACACCAACAGGAGCAGCAAGGGAACCATGTTAGGACTTTTGTAATGTTCCCAACGATAAAACGTTTAAGTACTATATGTTTGTAATGAATTTGGTACACTTACTAAAGTAACCTTCTTTCTAAAAAGTAGCTAAAATATTTTCTCTCTCATACAAATCAAACCAAAGACATTCATATGTGACCTTAGGAGCATTACCTGTAAGTTGTAATGACTTTGTCCATACATCGGGGATAATTTAAAATCAAAATACTTAAGTCTTGAAATAGATAATTCCATCCTGACTCCGATTCCATGTCTAGTATTAGGGGTTGAGTGGGGTTACCCACTCGACAAATTTCACGATGTCAATTTACATACGACAATCATATACCGCTCGATCGTAAGGAGACCTTTCAGGAGTCATGATATCAAGTATCATTACTGGCTATCGAAAACACACCCACTACCAGTGCTAGACACTGTAGTAGGAATCATCTACGATAATCATAACATCAAACAAAACGGAACACACAGAAAAGAAATACAGGACACTCTATCACTCTATTGATCTCTTCCTTTGTATACAACTTATCTCATGTTATCTAAAAAGATAGTGTTGTCGTTATTCAATTTTGATTGATATAGCCCTCGTCTTCCCGATTTAACGACTACAAAAGGGCCTTTCGCCTAACCCCCTGAATATCGAAACCATCGTCTCTCATAAATATCCAGCACGGACCCTTGGGTCATCTCTCGCTGTGGAACTCCAAAACACGCACCAGAGGAGTGTTATACTTCATAAAGCCCTATCACAAGTATTTACAGGAGACCTTTCGGGAAGGTCATGCATACAACAGACAAAGTTCAAGCAAGGAAGCTTGGGATGGATACAACCAGGTACGAATCTTGCCATGAACTTCAGGCCAAGGTTGCCCAGAAGGACGAGTAAATGTCCTACCATTCAAAAAGGCCTAGTCGTGTAAACCAAACCCACATACTTCCTACCGAGCTACAAGAGCTGTCAGGTCAAACCTGTCGAACTACTCAACAGTGAAATTGAAGAACCAAGTTTCTCACCATGAAAAGCTCTCGTCTTATTCTACAATTAGAAAGACAAATTGCTCACAATCCCATCGATTTCAGAGGCCCCGACAACATCTCTAATAGAAACCTTTACTATCTGCCTCGCATTGACGAATAGGCCGACCAACCTCAAGAAACGAGGTACCCTTCAGGAATTGGGCCTGAGATCTGAATATCACCAGTCACGAGTATGGAAGAAGGATATCCAAGAATAATCCTCCAATTTCGATAAAGATGTCGAAGGTTCGTTGTCATAACCCTCGGATAGGACCAGACCCACTCGTTGGATTCATGAACGTAATAAATAGGATATACCCTTCTTGCTAGGATCAGTTCATCATCGTCATTACAAATGACTTACTTATCTACCCTCGTAGTAAGAAGGAAACCAAGGAGAGCAGCTACAACAAACCACGGAAGAAATACGATAAGAGAAGTATTACCCGAAGTTCTCCAGATACGAGTTTAGGAATTGAGGAGTTCAATTCTCAAGACACATCGTTACCCAGGGTGGAAATTCATAAGGAACCTTTCAATTGATCAAAACCATTGAGAAACAGTCAGCACCGAAGGTGTTAGCAGAAATACGCCAAGATTCTGGGTCTTGCTGACCTACTGTCTTAGTTCCTTTGGAACTTCTCGAAAAATACGAAACCCCTCCCAACTTTGACCCAAAAGGGAGCAACCCTTGACAGGAAGAGAAGCAAGAGGAAGAAACCTTTAGAACGCCGGTATAACTGATCAAATTCCTCTAGAGACACTCACTCTGGGAAGGCTTAGTACGCTTCGGAAAGCATGGAAAGCCAACACCCCGAATAATTGTGTCTTTCAAGATTCTTGTCAGAATCAGCCCTGTAACTCACTCCTTCAATCTACTCCCGCGAGTTTGGTAAAGTACACTCTACCCAACACGTCCCAAATTTACAAGAAGTACCTATCCGACGAGACTCTTGCAATTCCCCTCGACGAGATCGAGTTCCACAAGAGCCTCACCTTCTTAGAAGAACCATGGTGACCATGGATCGAGTTCAAGCGGATGAAACAACGCCACTTCCCATTAGTGAAAGTTCGCTGGAATATTAACCACGGACCTAGAGTCACATGGGAGCGCATGAGTCAGTCGATTAGGAAGTATCCTCACTTCTCGGCTTGATTATTCATGCCTACCCCCTTGCCTAACTTCAAATTTCGGGATGAAATTCCCTTTAACGGGGGGATGATGTGACAACCGTCAAATTCTGGTCAATTCAAAGTCAAATAAAGTCAACGAGTCAAACCGGTCAGCTCAACTAACCTTGTGTATTAGGGTTAGTGTTATGTTCGTATTGTATAACTTGCTATGTTAATGGGAAAACATCACAGGAGAAAAGTTTGTGTTAAAAATTTCCTAAGCCTTCGTACTAATCAAGAACTAAACTGTGTTCGCATTTGGAATGAAAAATTTTGTGAATCGCATTTGATTAATTAGGTTAAAATGCGAAGGTGATTAATGCGAAGTTGGATTTAGCTTTGCTATAAGTTTCAATCGATTTTGAAATTGAGTATTGTTCGCATTTGTATGAGTGTAGTCGATGAATCGATAAAGCAAGAACATATGAGTTTTTGATTCGCAATTGGATTGATGATTGAGGGATGATTCGTGAAGAAAAACGCGAAGTCAAGGACTATGAAATTGTTGTTTGCAAGAATTTAAAAACTCGATTGTGGAGTTGTTGATGCTCATTTTGCGAAAGTAAAACAATCGAGTGTTCGCATCTATGAATCAATTTGAAGTCAATTGGGTTAATATTCGCATATGGGTTCAACATATGAATTTTTGATTTCGCAAGTTTAGAGTTCAAGAACTAAACTGTGTTCGCATCTGGAATGAAAAATTTTGTGAATCGCATTTGATTAATTAGGTTAAAATGCGAAGGTGATTAATGCGAAGTTGGATTTAGCTTTGCTATAAGTTTCAATCGATTTTGAAATTGAGTATTGTTCGCATTTGTATGAGTGTAGTCGATGAATCGATAAAGCAAGAACATATGAGTTTTTGATTCGCAATTGGATTGATGATTGAGGGAGGATTCGTGAAGAAAAACGCGAAGTCAAGGACTATGAAATTGTTGTTTGCAAGAATTTAAAAACTCGATTGTGGAGTTGTTGATGCTCATTTTGCGAAAGTAAAACAATCGAGTGTTCGCATCTATGAATCAATTTGAAGTCAATTGGGTTAATATTCGCATATGGGTTCAACATATGAATTTTTGATTTCGCAAGTTTAGAGTTCAAGAACTAAACTGTGTTCGCATCTGGAATGAAAAAATTTTGTGAACCACATTTGATTAATTAGGTTAAAATGCGAAGGTGATTAATGCGAAGGGATGCGAAGGGTGTAAGAATGAAGATGCGAAGTATTTCACAGTAGAATGCGAATTGGGGAAGAAAACAGAAGATTTCAAATATTGTCCCTGGAGTTTCGCATTTTTGGAAATAAATACTCAACTTCGCAAATGGGGGTCATAAAATGATGAAATTGCAGAATTTTTAAAGAGATACACACACATAGACAACCACACATATATTTAGAAAATTAAACTAAAAGATGATAAATTACAGATTATAGCATTGTTCTTTGAGAATAAATTACTAAAAATGGGATATAGACAATTATAAGACATTGTTCTTGACTTTTGAGTCCAAAGACGTATGATCCGAACTTTAATTGTGAAATCGTCCTTGATTGAGTCAATTTCCTTTATAGGAGTAATATATTCCATTGTGCCTTGCAAGTTAAAAAAAAAAAAAAAAAAAAAAAAAAAAAAAAAAAAAAAAAAAAAAATCAAAGTCACAAGCAACCACCCCACACCCACTCTATGACCAGCCATACCTCCCCACCTTACCTATGTCACTTCAATATTCCCTTACACTCAAATTTCACTCACTCCCACATTTTTGAGCTGGAACAATCAACCACACTCCTCATTTTCTCTCATTTCTCTCATTCCACTAAGTAACAAACATCACTTTTTCTCTCAAACTCTTCTACACAAATTTTCGAGATCCAAGGCTGGATTCAAGTGTTCTTCCACACTTAGTAAGTAAAAATTCATCCTCCCTATTATTATTTCACTTCATTCTACTCAAATCTTTGGTTGCTTACACAAACTCCCTAACTATGATGTTAGATTCTCGAAAACCTTCAAGGCATCTCCAAGTGTTCTTGAATTAAACACTTCCATTCTTCAACAATCATCTACTGAAATCACTCAAGGTGAGTTCATACCCCTACATTTTCATGTTTTCTCAAGTTTTCAGGGGGGAATACAAGTTAAAACACTAAGAACATAACTAGATTTTTCTAACAGCCTTCATCAGAAAAGTTCAACTCCATTCACGGACTGTTTTGGGCATCTTAAACATTTTTGTTTTCAAAACTGTACAAGGTGCAAATAGTTTAAGTTTTTAGCTTTAAAATGACTACTTGCACATCTCCATACGATTTTTCTACAATTTATGGTAATTTTTACAAAACTGCCTATCATTTCAAACAACAATCCGGACCAGTCTGTGATTATGGACTTTTTCACCCAAGTTAGAGGTCATTATAAATTGTGATAAAAATTATGAGCAAACTAGACACATTTGGTGAACTCTCAGAATTTACGGATCTAGTTTTCGACTTTGTATGATTTTTCTAGGATTTTTCCAAAACAGGGCAGAATTGCTAAATTTTACCAACAGCATGTAAATATCATAACACTTTGTATTATGTTGAGCAAAGTGTATAATCATAAGTTTTAATATTTGAATGTGTTTCCTAGTTAGTTTATCATTATGAACTGAAACTAAGACATTCATATTAAATATTATTCATTCATTTTGGAACACGTATTATTTAACTATAAGAAGTATAGTTTGAATATATTTATAACACTAATACATTTCCATAAAAGGGTTCATACATATTACATACATTTTAGATAAACTATAATAGGTATAGTTTATGTTACATCACTCTACGCACTCGTACAAGAAGGGTACATTCATACAAGAAATATTTATATTCACACACATTTCACGTAAACTTGTTATCCTATATCGTGAGTTTCTCTATTTTTCTTTCTCTCTCTCTCTCTCCCCGTACGCCCGAGTGCGGGATATAATTCCTGGTAGTTATAATCAGAATCTCCTTGAGGGAGAACGTGATACTTGTATATAGATCTATATTGGGATTGACACCCCACACCTTGCTGCTAGCTACAGTTGGACCTGCAGGTCTACGGGTGACAAATGTCATTTTATTTTTCGCGACACTGAGAACGTCGTGGCAGGTTCACATAGTCATAGTATGATTATAGCGACTCACATAGGGATATAACAATCCATAAGTTTGCGGGATTTTATTTTTAAAACCTAAATGAGTTTTATGTCGATTTAAAATCACCTTTTTATCTCTATGAGTACAGATATTACTGTACACTTTTGGTTTTGGTAGTTACGACTACACATCATTTGAAACCGCATTTATACTTTTAAGTATGGTCAATACTTGTTATTACTCGGTCCTCTAATTTAGGACTACATATATATAATGTATTAACAAACATGAGAACGTACAGAAATTTCGTTTAATTCAAAAGCGTCCATGTCCATTTAAATACATAACATTTTCTACTAATAAGAAGGGTTACTTATACATTTTGGTCTTCAGTCATAAGACGACATTACACAGGTTTTAAAGAAAATATCGGATTTTCTGGATACATACTCTAACGCTTTTTCGAGGAAAACGATTTACTTTTCTAACGAAATCTCTTATGAACTCACCAACCTTTGTGTTGACACTTTTCAAAACTACTTGTATTCTCAGGAATTCAGTGAGAACAGGAAATCAACAACGTTTTGAGGATGGGACGATAAATCGTCAAACAGTTCATTTCGTATTATAATGTAACTGATGTGAATCATGTAAACATGTGCTTCGATGTAACATTTTCAATTATATTTGTGTTGGTTGTATTTACTTTGAGCACTATTATACTCATTGTTGTGATACTCTACATGAAGTCCTCCACCCCCGGACGTTTCCGCCATCCTTGGTTTGGGGGTGCGACAGGGTGCCCAAGGAATGGTTTGCATGTTAGAGTATACTTGTTGTCTGTGTGATACATGTATGTGCCTGGTAAGAAGGTGAGTGTGGGCGAGGTTCCGTATCTCACCAATAGCAGAGTATGGACGGTGTTCCATATCTCATTAGTAGCAGAGCATGGGTGAGGCCTGAGATAGGCATGGAGTGAGTGTGGGTGTGGTTCGTATCTCACTTACCGTAGGAGTTTATACGGGGTTCCATGACTCACTAGTGATAGGATAAGGGTGAGGCCCAAGACAGGCAAAGCCTAAGGACAGGATTATAGTAGGGTATGTTCAGTTATGTGTTATATGCTAATTGTATTATATGGTTAGCGGGCGGGGACCAGAGACAGGCAGGGCCTAAAAGAAATAGATTTGTATTCCGAGCGGGGCTCGAAGCCAGGCAGGGCCTGGAGCGGCGGGGGTAATGCAGCGGATGGGGCCCGAGGTAGGGGCAAGGCCCGAAATAGCGGGCACGGCCCAGTATATGTTGTATCTGTTTGTGCAAGGTAGGTGGTAGGTTGAGGAACTCACTAAGCTTCGTGGTTACGGTTTTCAGTTTTGGTTTTATGTACTTCCGGTAGCAGAGGGAAGAGCTCGGGGTGATCGCATGGCACACACCATTGATTAGTCAGCTTGGGATGTTTTACACTGATAATGAAATATGTTTTGGAATTAATACTCTGAATTTATGTTATGACTTATGATATGTTTTTATGAATATGGCTTTGATAATGATTTAAAGAAAAAATTTTGGTATGGATTTTTGGGACGTTACAAGTTGGTATCAGAGCCTTAGTTTGAGGGATTCGAACATACTCTCGGGTGTGTCTAAACTCAAACTAAGGGATTGGTATAAAAGTTTTCAAAATGAAAAGACAATTTTGTAAAAAGAGTTTTGAGAAAGAAAACAATTTTAGAAAAGCAAAAAGAATTCAGAAAGAAAACAAATTTGATAAGAGAAAAGGGTGTGGTGCATGCAATCAACCGAGCTCAAGTAAGTACCCCAAAATACCCATACAAGTTTATGATATGTTTATCAGTTAGTATAGCAACATGCTAGATTAGAACTAAGGATCTAGGGAGGATGCCTTATGTGCCTGTTATATGTGCTTTGAGCTTCACAATAGTGCTGATTATATAGTAGTAGGATGGCCTGTTTAGGTTATGCCTGAGTTTATGAGCTTATATCGCATGCTAGTGCAGATTCTTGATATGAGATTATGATTGTTGAGTATGTTATGGTTAGATTTTTCCCTTGTCCGAATATTGCTTGCTTTGTGCATTGTGGGATTCTGAGTGATGGGAGTTAGCCATTAGGTGAATACGTTACGTCACATGTGATCAGGGTTGAATAATCTCAGAGTGCTAGATTTGGCCCTATTGCGAAACTCTTGTTTGAGTCCAACCGTTGTAGGGACGAGTCTTCTACTCGAAGGATTATCTGAGCCTCATCACATGTGATGGTATTCAGGTGATGGCTATTTGGCGTCACAAGAAGGCCTTCAGCAGCTGAGGACTGGTATGAGTTGAGTCAGAGGTTTCCCTAGGGTAAGCCTAGGATGAGATAGTGTTGGGAGCAGTAGTAGTAGAAAAAGGGACATGATGGTAGAAAAGGTTCCAGAGCTCGTGCTCTAACTTCTGTATTTCGCCCCGAGAGCAGTACTCAGTCAGAAGGAGTTCTTTCATGGCTTCCCAACCCATAGCATTGGCTACAGGTAGGGTCAGGTATTTGACTCGGCCGTTCCACCAAGTCAGGGCTTTATCGCTAAAGGTATAGGCTGCAAACTTTACTTTATCGGACTCCGAACAAGCGCAGATTTCAAAGATGGATTCGATTTTCTCGAACCATCGAGTGAGGGAAATGACACCTCCAGTGCCATCAAAGGAAGTAGGTTTTGCACTCATGAAATCTTTATAAGAACCCCTTTTTCAGTGTCCTTGACTATCTTCTAGGTTTTGGGGCTGGGGACCACCTCCTGAACTACCAGGGTTCATTTGTGACACGGCGGCTGTCACTGCGGCAGTAATAGCTGTTTGAAGTGTTACGAGGTCAATTTGAGGAGAAGGTGGTGGCAGAGGGTCGTTGGTATTTGAGGTGGGTCTCTTTCTTGGAGGCATCTTGATCTAATAAGATCAAGAAAGAGAGAGGATGGTAAGTCCTCTGAATTGGATCAAGAGATATCACAGACATATATATTCCGAATAAGCGATAAAGCAGGAAAGAGTTATCGAAGCAGATAAATTATCGCTAAAGGAATGATCAAGGAACAATGCGTGAACAAGGATTTCTACAAAGGATTGGCTCAAGAAATACTCCCATAGTATTTCAGGATTCGCTTACACGTTGGCTCGATGTTTGTGGTATTAGGGTAAGTTTTAGGCATGTCGCATACCGCAGTCACTCCCAAGCACATGTTGGCCGTGTCTCGAATGAATATAGTTGGCCATGCTATATTGATCATAGACACGTCTACATAACTGCCCAGGTTTAACCGCAGCATACAACACCCATTTACTTATGTTTTGTTCTACTTGTAGTTACGGATCTCGACGATTAGGTATACTTGTATACTTTTGAAAATACTTATACTTTGAAGGATACTTTTAGTTCAGAGCACTTAGGCCCCTTAGTGTTTATAGTCTTATACCATGTAAGGTTTGGTATACTTCATTCACTATAAACAAGGGCTCTAATACCAATCTGTCACACCCCGAAAACCAAGGCGGAAACATTTCCGGGGCGGACTCCACATTGAGTATCAAATCCAATGCACATAGTAAGCAAAGTAAACAACCATTACATTACATATGAAATTTACATTTGTTCAAAAGTAAACTTGTACAGTGTTATACATATGTATATATAATCAAAAGCAAGACGTGTCTTCGATGCACTCCGTCTTCGACAAAAGGATCATCGGGTACCTGTCTAATGCGGACCTGAGAATACAAGCAGTTTGAAAATTAGCATAAAGTTGGTGAGTTCATAAGCGGTTTTTTTTTTGTGAAAATGAACGAGTTTCCTTTTAGTTTCTGAAAATGTTACGGCCCAAGAAAATCCCATATTTTCTTAAAAGTAATGTATGGTTAAATGTTAGGTTACACGGTTCTGGTTATGTTCAACTGTGATCCCAGGAAAATCCCATATTTTCCTAATGTGAAAGATGTATAGTGAAAACCTGGTTATCCTTGTAAAGTTTATGTTAGTTCACCTATCCAAATGTAATGTAAAAGATGTACTCTGAAAATATATTAGTTTTAACACATTTATAAAACTAATAAATATTAAGTAGACTAGTTACTAAACCCATTATTACTAAAATGTAAATCTCTGTTATCCAAATTGCGAGTTCCATAACCATACAATAGACTAGATATGGCAATATGTAGTCCACATCCTTATGACTTTCGTCACCCTTGAACCTTTCGGTTCGACTGTACCTAGCAGCCAAGTGTGGGGTAGTCAGCCCCGAATAGATCTATACACTCAAGTCACGCTCCCTATCTAAGAGATTCTAGTTACAAGGGCAGTCCTCCACTCGCGTATCTCTGTGGAGTGTTTGTAGGGTTTTGAGCATTCTAACACTCCTAAGTGTACATGCAACCCTAAATACCTTGGATCTATGTTTTCTCTATTATACATGCAAATATGAACATCCAAGGTATTATCCTAATCTAGCATACAAAACTATCAATATAACAAGATAGAATACATACCTCTTTGATGTAGAATGTCTTCATGAAGCTTGAGTGCCTAGTGCCCCAAGTGTGACACCTCAAATGGTTCACACAACACCAAATACACTTGGAATAACTTGAGAGAATTCTACACTTTATGAAAATCGGCTAGCCCTCTCTAGAATAATACTAGTGCCCGATTTTGATCAAGAATAAGATGTTTATATAGTGTTACAATTAGGGTAAACCCTAATTGTCATGATTTTCCATTTCCTTGGATCCATGGGTTCAAATACACCATGGAGCATCCATGGACCATACTATGGGTTTTAGCCCAACTTGATTATCCATGGAGCATTAGCCCACTATACAAGTATGGATGATTTACACAATCAACCCATATATTTAATTAGTCTTCTTTTGATCACATAATTAATCCTAGATTAATTCTTGATCAATACTAATTAAATAATCTCATTATTCTTATTATTAATATACTAGAACTTATAATATATTAATAACCATAAGTGTCTTATTTCTCTCATTATAGTCTATCCAAGTGCATGATGCCATGCAACCCAAATGGACTATGCCGAGTCGGGTCAAGTCTTACCAATTATAGTTATGGACTTAGACATTAATCCAACAGTCTCCCACTTGGATAAGTCTAAAACTATTATTGCGTATGACTTTAGGAACCAACTGGCAATCGTAGCTCTCAAAAGCTTTTGTCGAACTCTGACCTTGTCGATAAACGCTGACCTTTGTCAATGACTTGTCCATTAGATAAGGGATCATATATTCCTCCATTCTAGATATCATATGGACTGAGACATGGATTATAATCATTCTCTCTGTCCATTTGTTGTTTCCCGATTTCTTATTTATGACGACTGACTAATTGAACAAATCAAATCAGTCTTGGCCCGACCAAGCACTTCCATTTGTCATCATCAAATCATCGAGGGGCCCACAGATATCGCTTTTATCCTGAAGGTAAAAGGAATGGATAAACGTCGACTCATATGGCTTGTTCTACTACTTGTTGAATCATACACAAAGACACGTTTTATAGCACCGAGTTACCAAATGCGGTTTCGTGTAATCAATGTACTATCAACTCATAGTAACAACTCATATCTCTAGGTTTGAAGAATATAAGATATTATCGTCTCATGAACACTCGTGGTAAAATCAATGAAGTGATTCCAATGAGCGCGAGTTGAATCCAATACTCAGAACTTATGAGCACTCATGAGTGTTGTAGCCCTTTGTCCAACACCTTAGACCTCTACAAGCCAACCCATGACAGTCTTAATTCATATCTACTTCCAACATATGACCGACTGTGGATGGTTTGAATAACTTAGTCATTCCGGAAGAATAACCTAGTTTATTCGGGAAGTCAAAACATGCAAAATGAAACACAATAATAATTGAATCCAATATGGTATCAAAACCTATGAACATAAATAAAACACCTTTTATTTATCACCATATGATTACACATTATTCATTGTATACTGTTTCAGTTATCAACTTTATTCTTGAATTTAAAACAATAGTTGTCCCATGCTCCAAGCATGTACACTGTGTTTTTCTAAACACTAGTCATGCCACACACCAAGTATGCATACTATGTTTGTCTATGATCTTTACTTTGTGAACTAGAACAATTGAACATAACTTCAATGATTCTCTTTTCACACTCCTAAATCCTTACTGCAAATGCAAGAATTCCAAATTCATGCCATTTACTGAAATCTGTTAGATTCTAAACTTATATGCATTGATCCTCTTGTAACGATTATGCACAAATTCACAAAGACTTGGCAACAATCATTACAGAGTATTCCAAAGGAGATCAGTTCCTTAGAAACATCCTTCTTGCATTAAGTTTCCTAATCTTAAACAGATTGAAAATTCTAACTTTGAAACATTTCCAGATTCCATTTTGACTATCACTTCTGAACAAGAGTTGCCTCCTTATATATTATGTCAATATTGTCCTTCCAGAATTATCACTATACTTCCAACTTTCCTTGAGCAACCAATCTTTGGTAAACCTTAGATTGTCCTCAACAATTGTTTAATCCTTTTAGTCATACTCAGTTCTAAACCTTTTCCCTTCTTAATGCCCCAGGCATTTGGAAACTTTTAGAAAGGATGAATATAGCACATGTAATCAATCCTATATCCGAATCATATGGGACACGATTCATGATGTCTCACATAAAGACTAAACCAGTCTTTTGCTATAACATTTCCATTTCTATTTGCCAAGTTCTCATAATTCAGATTATGAAAAAGGATGCCGTAATCATAATCGAATTTTAGAACGCAAATAATGGACCCATATACAGAATTTCCTTATGTTGAGTCATTCCAACATGAAATTCATATATATCCTTGACTAAATGATTAAAACCTCACGATCTAAGCTTATAGATTTGAGATGAAGTATAATTTCCTCTCCCTTAATTATAGCAAAAGAACTTTTTCCCAATTGAAACCTTTTGTTTTCTATAATTAACATTGCTAACTTGCAATCTTTATCATAATTACCATGCTCCCACTAACATGATGATTATTAGCATAACACTTATGCTCCCACTAGCTTTGACATGTACTCAGAAATCAGCTGGACATCTAGAAATCAATACTTTATTGACTTTCTTACCAAAGTTCAGATTTCTGATACTGGATTGTTTTGATAGAACTTTATCAAAATCATACACCTTCCCTTAGATAGCACACTTGTGTGTCTAAACAATTATGAAGAGGGATGCCATAATCATAATGGTTAGACCTTTTTTCCACTTCTCACAAGTCCATGTTAGTGTGTCGGTAAACCACACACGCTCCACTAACGACTTTGAGAATGCAAATATCACAATTGCTATCTAGCTAAAATCTACTTAGTGAAAGTGTTTCCTCACCAACATTTTCATGAATCGGAGAGAAACCTTATGACACTTAGATTTAATGGTGTATGTGTTCTTATCCATGTGAATTGTCAAAACCATAGTCACAAGACAAGGATAATGACAAATCCAAACTCATATGGACTGAACTCAATCTTAATTTCTTGCCACCTGGCAGCTCAAGGGCCTACCATTGCTTCCAAGTTGTTGTGCAATTGAGAACTCTAAGAACTCATATGCAAAGCCAACTTTGATTGGAATGGGCACAGAATATGTCAACACGATACGCTATAAACCTTAAGTCGTGTGCTAGTGAAGAACTTCAGGTTTTATTCTTGATTAGTTCTTGAGACTTTCAAGACCTTTAAGACTCCCACTGTCCTCTTGACATATAAGACTCTCTTGTCAGATATTCAAGAGATAGTGTGGATTCTAATCAAGACAAACACTTCACACAATTGGCCTAATTTGGTCTTTGTTTTATCCAAAACATCACAACTTACCAATTTCAAATGTACAAGAGTAGAAAACTTTTACTCTTACATTTGACACGTGTTTTAAACCTTCTTAAAGACATGTCACTCAAATTACAATCTTGGAGTATGACTCTAAGACTTGTATTGGAACGAAGTATGACTCATCTTCTTGATTTAACCATTTCAACAATTCAAGATCCCTTCTTCTTAGTCATAAGAATGCACTAAGACTTCCTTAGAGAACTAATTTTGATATGGTTTCTTAATCATTAAGATGATCACAAAACTGATACTAAAGTACTCTCCCATCTTTTCAGATTTGAGAAACTTTTATCCTTCTGCCTAATTTGATTCTTCTTATCCGCTCTGCCATGCATTGGAAACTTTTCCAATGTCTCAGAGTTACACTTAAGCTTGCAAGTATAATCATATTTACTGAGCTTTAGTAAACTATGACAAATAGCCTTATATCTTTTGTGGTGGACTTAATCAGTGCACATGACTATGTACTCGATCCCTTAGTGCATTACTTGACTCACATATCCATGTGAATAAGTAATTAGTCTTAATTTTCCAATAATTGAAAGTTCTCATTCATCATGCTATAAAACTTGCATGATTCCAAGTTCCGGTCCAATTGAGACTTGTGTTATGAGAATATTTCCTTATTTGGTAAATTTAGACATTACCACAAATGAAGGAATCAATTTCATATTTCCACTCTTGCTATTAATGGAATCATATAAGCAACAATTTTTCCTCAAATGCCATTGTAAGGATATTTTAAAATAACTAAAATCAAAAATTTTCGTTTATTTTAAAAACTATGCGGAAAAACTTATCTTTACAATCCATATGAAAAGTTGTTGTTATCTATTCCTAAGCAATACCTCATAACTCCTAAGAAGTAGCTCAAGAATCCGATCATCAAACTACGCGATAGAAATCCATCTATGCGATCAGATTCAGCATATTCTTTCTTTAAGTTCCTTCACTTTTCTTTGATTCTTAAAACATCAACACGTGACCCAATCACATCATGTAATAAGAATCTCATAATAGAAACTTAGTAGAGTTAGATAGTGGACTTTACCTGAAGTAGAGTCAAACTTATTGACTTTAACATCCTCAGGTAAATTTGGCAGCTTCGCAACTAATGACCCTTTCTTTGGCAATATAAACATATGGACCCTTTGATAATGGTTCACAGGACTATCTCAGACTTAGCTTTTCTCTTTACCATTTGTTCAACTGAGTTGACTATGGCCGATCCCTTTCTATTGGGAAGAGAATGCTTTTTATATATTTCTTGTGTCATTATTGTCAATGTCCATCAAGTTTTGAGGAAGTTGATCTTAACAAATAAATAAGATCATTAAGGGTCTTGTCATAGTCTGTTTCATAGGTGTTCCAAAAGAACTCACTATGTGACTTAGAAAGTAGTTAAACCTACAACTTTCTCAAGACTTTGACACCCAACTCTCCCGACTTGTCAATATGTGACTACATCTCCAAGATGTGATCACACCTAGACCTTTCCTTGCCAATAGGGCTTGAGTGACCTTAAACTTTTCAAGAACTTGTGGGTTAGGGAGACTAATCGGAGGAGGTGAAAGAAGTATGATTTCCATGGGACATCATCTTCATTTAGGAAAGCTTGTTTCAAGAGATTTGGGAAGATTATAAATGTCTAAACCAGACATGTTTTGGGAGATATTCAAGATAGTTGATCTAAAGTCCTTAATATGACACCCAATCTGAAATATTAAGGCTAGGACCCAACAAACTATTTTTATAACTTAGAAGAGGTATGCCGTAATCCAAGCTATAAAAAATTTGAAGGTAGGTGAATGACGATTCACCAATTTCCACCAAGATAAATGAAATGTATTATTAGGTTTTAATTGGTTTTGAAACTCCTAGATCTTTTGAGATTCATTGAATTGTTCAATGGCATGTTTCAATCTCGAGTGTGCCCTTCAGGTTTTGTGACTGGGATGTCGAGGATCACAGAACAAGGTGTGCAGTAAACATGCAAATTACTTGGTACCCTTAAGTGTTTACCCCTCAATCAATGTGCCGGTTAACCACACACGCTCCATCGATACTATGATAAACATTAAGTTACCCATTGCCTACCTTGTTAAATACGAGTTAGTGTGCCGGTTAACCACACACGCTCCACTAACCGACTTAAACAAAGTGCAAAGTGTAATTTCATGGATTAGCACTTTATTCACATTTTCCTAAGTAACTAAGATTGGGTATTATTAAGAGTTTAGTTACTTAGTATTTATCATTAATACTTTTAATGAAGGGAGAATTATAGTCCTGTCAAACCCGTTTGGCTAACGACCCTCCACCAGTCAAGCAAGCGGTGGGTGAGAGTGGACACCCATTAAGTTGCCATTTTATAGGCAACAACCTTATACCCACCTTATAGACCGGCTTCGTGAATGAGGCGTACTAGCGGTAAGACTGACTTTACTCTTATACATACATACATATATATATATATATATATATATATATATATATATATATATATATATATATATATATATATATTATTAACTTATAATATTATAAAGTATAAGGGTTGAATTTTAACTTTTAAAATTCTAAGGGCTAACTTGGAATTAAAGTATTCATAAGAGAAAACTTTACAAATTCCAAAACTTGAGGGAAAGTTTTGAAACTATTCAAAACTAATTAATTCAATAACTTATGTGTTGAAAGTAGTTTTAATCCAAAAACTCTTTAGATCAAACTTTTAAAACTAATAAAATAATCATATCATTTTATCTTTTACTAAATTTGACCTAATTTAACTCATATAGCAAATAATTCAAATTTTACAAATAATTAGTTTTTCACAAAAAAAAGTAATTATCTTAAAATTTGACAAACGTCAATTTTTTTTTCAACTTTGAAAATAAAATATTTGCATCAATATAACAAAAAAACAACCCATGGCTCTGATACCACTGTAGGGTTTTGAGCATTCTAACACTCCTAAGTGTACATGCAACCCTAAATACCTTGGATCTATGTTTTCTCTATTATACATGCAAATATGAACATCCAAGGTATTATCCTAATCTAGCATACAAAACTATCAATATAACAAGATAGAATACATACCTCTTTGATGTAGAATGTCTTCATGAAGCTTGAGTGCCTAGTGCCCCAAGTGTGACACCTCAAATGGTTCACACAACACCAAATACACTTGGAATAACTTGAGAGAATTCTACACTTTATGAAAATCGGCTAGCCCTCTCTAGAATAATACTAGTGCCCGATTTTGATCAAGAATAAGATGTTTATATAGTGTTACAATTAGGGTAAACCCTAATTGTCATGACTTTCCATTTCCTTGGATCCATGGGTTCAAATACACCATGGAGCATCCATGGACCATACTATGGGTTTTAGCCCAACTTGATTATCCATGGAGCATTATCCCACTATACAAGTATGGATGATTTACACAATCAACCCATATATTTAATTAGTCTTCTTTTGATCACATAATTAATCCTAGATTAATTCTTGATCAATACTAATTAAATAATCTCATTATTCTTATTATTAATATACTAGAACTTATAATATATTAATAACCATAAGTGTCTTATTTCTCTCATTATAGTCTATCCAAGTGCATGATGCCATGCAACCCAAATGGACCATGCCGGGTCGGGTCAAGTCTTACCAATTATAGTTATGGACTTAGACATTAATCCAACAGTGTTCTCCGAGGACGTGTCTCCAATTTATAGGAATAACAAATTTACTAGTAATAATACTAAAAGATCAAATGAGTATCCTCCACTCGTGTATCTCTGTGGAGTGTTACTGGGGAAAAAACAGTGTTCTAATTTCAAATGTTATGCTTTTAACTGATATAATGTGGAAAACATTTGTGAACATATAAATACAACAATTTAAACTGTTTTTCACAAATAATATGATAATGTATTATGTAGGTTCAAATGGTTACTTGTTACGACTGTCAGTGTTAAAAGCATATGTAATATGAAACACAACATATATAAAACAAGTTTTGAGTACAAGTATCCCTTGTACTTTGCTTGTATTCCCCCCTGAAAACAGTGAAAACATTAAAAATAGGTAGGGGTATGAACTCACCAGACGAGAAAACGCGACGGTTTGGATGCTATGTGATGGTTCGGGGCTTAATAATGCGTGATGTTCCTATGTAATATGAAATAATATCCAAAGGTATCTAATTAGACTTTAAAACACTAATTGGATATGATAATACACTCCAATGAGCGAAAACACTTCAAATCAAGTGTTTGGAGTGACTCGGGTGACATCTACGAATGTGTGAGACTTAGGAAATGAGTTTACTCTTCAAGAGTAAACTCCTTATGGAGTTTTCAGCCCTAAAAACTTTAATCACATGAGTTCACAGTCGTGAACTCATGGTTGAGGGTTTTATGGTGCTAAATGGCAAGATAACACTCGAGGAGGGTTGGTATGAATCTATCTAAGACATGGAAGTGGATTAAATCACCAAGAACACCATTAAAGGGAGTTTACGGCCCTAAACATGGAGTTTACAGACGTAAGCTCCTATACCCTTCTTATATTGATGATTTAATTGCCTTAGACCAATCACATGTGATTCAAACAATTTTTACAAGCCTTAGGATGAATTTTGGGCACCATTTGACTTATCTTAATGAGTTTACGGCCCTGGAACCTATCCTTGGGGGGTTATGGCCGTAAACTCTCAAATGAAGAGTTTTTATTATGTTTAAGGTCCCCAAATTGATTTTGGTTGGTTCTAGGATTTGTTCCAAGGCTAATGGTGTGTTTACATGGCTTTTAAACACTTGAAAATGAGTTTACTCTCCATGAGGATGAGTTTATGGCCCAAGCATGTTCTTGGGCAGTAAACTCATGTTTACTCATCAAAAACCATGTTTAAGGTGTTCCAAGTACGAATTGGTAAGCCATAAAGTCATATCTAAGTCCCAAAGTTGGTTTGGAGGGGTTTTAAGGCTCAAAAACCCAATTTATTTGAGTTTACGGACAAAGCATGCTCCAGGGCCGTAAACTCATGAAGATGGTCCTAAATCAATGTTTAAACTTGGATTTGAAGGCTAAAGAGGTTGAATAACAAGTTAAGGAAGTTACCTTAAGGATCTGAAACCTTAAATCAATGTTTTTGGACCTTGAATTTGGATTGAGGAAAGAGGTTAGAGAGAGAGTAGTAAGAGAGAGAGAGAAAGAGAGAGAGAGAGAGATAAAAAATCTTCAAATGGAAGCTTAAACCTCTTTAAATATGTTCTAGGTTTTGGACACGGTGGAATTCTACCCGATACCAGCGTTATACGATGCTTTTGGTCGCACCCGATTAGGTTACCGTAACCCGATATGGTGGATTCTAAAATGTTTCCGATTACTAATATGGAATCTTAGTATGAGTTCTAAACATGTTTAGACACTCATTAAGTCATAATAGAATCCCAAAATTATGACTTAATTTAATGATGTAACGGAAACGAAATCGAAAACAACGACTTTATTAACGGAAAGGTTACAATTGATGGAACGAGCTTCGGGTTGTCACAGATATCAAGAACACAGATAATATGCACACATAGCACGAAAGTTATATTAAATACTTCATATCTATGTGTAAGATGAAAGTAACTATGCACTCACATTAATAGCGTGATTGGATAGAATCTAACTAGAAACGGTCAGCGGTTCGTCGTTGTTAGGCTCGAGAAAGGAAACGGCCTTCGGAAAACGAGAGAAAATGAAAGTAGAAGGTGTAAGAAATGAATGGGAATTGGTTGCTTATTATAGGATAATTTTGGCTCTCTCACATCGTGAAAAACAATGCTCACGTTGTGAGCCATGGTTGTATGACTTCGTAGAATCGCCATCTGCGTTTACATCTCCAAAACGTGTCCGGACGACTTCTCATGTCGTGAGAATAATATGCTCACGTCGTGAACTTCCAAGAGTCATGTTGTAGACTTACAAGGTGTTTTATAGGCTCTATTAGTGTCCTTTTGACTCCTCACGTCATGAGAAATAGTGCTCACATCGTGAGTCCAGTCAGATTATGGTTTCGGACACGTGTCATGCTCTTAGACAGCTACATCTTCGGAAGGTCATAAATTTTGCATATGCACTCCGTTTTTGACGTTATTTATATCTACGCATAGGTTGAGACGTACTATAAAACTTTCATTTAGAATGTTAAGGCAAAAAGGTAGTTTATCATAAACTAACGTTTTACGATTCCTGGTATCATGTCGGTTTTGTCACGAAACTTCGACATGTCATAACTTCTTCGTTATAACTCAGATTTCAATGTTTTTTATATGTACGGAAACCTTGTGAAATATACTAAAACTTAGTTAAGATTATTTGTTCTAAATAATCCTCTATCAAAAAGTTATTTTTGACAAATATCGTCACTAAATTGACTAACCCGAATCTGCGGGCACTACAAGGTGTGAAGGGAATCCTAGGAGAGCCTAGAGAGTATTTTCATTATGATGGGTGCACTGTTTAGCAGTGAGTATTCATTGGAGAGAAGGTATGTGGAATTGGATTGGTCAATAGTAGAGGTGAGTAGCTACTTAGAAAATTAGGAACGACTCTCGAGGAAAATGTGGATAGATGTGAAAGGTAGTATTGGGCCCGTACTACTGAAAATATAGGATCCATACTCAAATCGAAGAGAATTCCAGAGGGTGGATAACATGGTTTGGGTGCCATGATTCATTGCATAGTGTGTTTCCGTATTTACCTATTATCCGATTACGATTGTTCAGACTGAGAATGGGCCTGGTGATTGTTGGGCCCGAGCGCCATGTCGTTCGGGTTTGAATGGAGTAGGCCTTACAAGAAAGTTAAGTTTAGGTCTCGAACGAGTTGATCGGTTAGGTGCCAGTTTGAGTCGCAGGACTAAAAAAGGAAGCGGATATAAAGAGCTATTTGAGGATTTGTAGTCTAAGTTGAGTGATCGTTCGATGGTTTATGATGTCGTTTTATATGATGAGGATTAAATTATTCCAGTTTTTCCGTATTGGAAGGAAAAGAGAGCAAGCTTCTAATTTCAGAATTTAGAGGTAGACCCCGTGGGGTACCAGATAGTTACGGTATTTGCACCAAAGGGTTCTTGTGGTATGACTGTCTTGAGGTATTTCTTATGTCGTAAGAGAGTCATTACAGTGGGGACTGTGAAAGATACGGACATAGATATTCCTTATTTGAGTTCAATAAGGTGTATTCTAGCAACTTTTTCAGGTGATTAGGAGGATTGTATCGGAAATGACAACCCTCGTTGTCTATGTTGCGTATCGACTGTGAGAGTGAGGTCTCCTATTTATATGTAGATTCTTGCGATGTGGTGTGGGTTGAGGATTCAGAAATGAAGTGTGTCATAGTCCATTTATTCCCAGATAAAGAGTCAGTGCTATTTAAGAATGTCGAAATATCTGCTTGTGCAGCTATATGAGATTCTTGGTGATTGTAGGCAGTCACGTTGAAAAGGTTCCGAGGTCTCCATCTGAGACTTGGAATGCCTGGAGTTAACTAATTTATCTGGAAGGTCATCATGTGTTCCGTGGTATGCTCTAAGAGTCGAGTATGGTATATCTGGTGAGCCAGTTTGAAGTTCGATCTGTTTGAAATACCAATTGGCGGTAGTTCGAACCCTAAATGGGTGAGAACTAGATATTACGTTGGAAGGATCATCGATCTGTTCGAGTTTCAGCTTTAGTAGATTGGATTATAGGGATCTGCGATCCAGGTATATTAGACTTGGTCTAGATGTGTTCAAGGCGAGGTGTAGAACGAGATGATGCATGTTGTATGTACTCAGGAATGAATGAGTGTCTTCACGGCACGTAGTCGTTGATCAGGGAACTCGTTATGGATAATGTTTATTTTGGGTTCCCCAATGTTCGAGTTATGAGGCAATTGGGTCATTTGGATCAAGTTTTGGTTGTTAACGGATTTGCCAGTTCGACGTATAGATTGCTATCTATACTCCAGGAAGAGCGGTGATTGATCTATCAATAATCTTCAGAGTTGGTATGTGTAGTTTCGCATGGATTTTTTCAGTAAATATCAGGGTTTTGGGTTGTCATCAACGCATTCTCAACCGTTGATTATTTTTCGTTCTTATTTAATAAGTTGGAATATTTTGAAGGTTTCGAGTTGTATAAGTTAAAGATCATTGGACGTGACAAGCTGTCATTAAGTTCTGTGATGGTGTATCTTGGCTTCCGAGTATGTTGCCCTAAATTGTTGGATTGTAGAATTATTGTAAGACATGTGTTTGTTTTGGTAGTAAATGGAGCAACGGATCGACTATCTACCTATTCCAATTGTGGGCCTATCAGTTATTTGTCATCAAATGGGGTTGTTCATGGGTGTGTAATTGTATTGAGGGAAGGTACTTTGGATGCAACAATATTCGTAGAGAGTGGTAAAGTGCTTAATATGGTTTGGGTGTGGGCACCTATTAATGGTTGGTCATGGGGTAGTAGTTCAGTAAACTCATTATGCTAGTGGTTTGGTAAGAGATTGTGGGATGGTTCAGTAATCTAGTGGTTACGAGGTTGTAAAAGAGTAGATGAATCCAAGTGGGGATAATCACTTAGGACTATCAGGGGATAGCTCCAAGTGTGAGCCATTTTAGGGTTCATACCCAGGATGGAATTTGAATCGGTATATTTGGAGGGAACACCAAAGTTCCTTGCGGTCAGAAGCCAGCGGGGCCTTAACCGGTTGATCAGGTCCATGGGGATTACGGTTCGGGACCTCTCGTAGTCTAAGCTGGATAGCATGAGAACTCTTGGTGGGTGTTTGTTTTTTGTTTGCAGATTTGCATAACCTCTTTTGTCTGCGCCCCGCAGACCACGCACATACATAAGGGTTTGTAGCTTGTTTGTTTTTCAGAAGTCCGCAGACATAGAAACATTTGCCAAGGTCTTCATGGTACATACTTGGGCTTATGTCTTCTAAGGTCTGCACACTTTATTAAAAACTAAAAAAAAACATTCATTATTTCTTTAAACATATCATCGCCTCTTTCGTTCTCATCCTTCAACCCCCTACCCTTCACCTGTCATCCTCCTCCTCTCGCTGCTAGTGCCTTCACCGTCCACCCAGTTGTCGTCTTCCGTCATCGTCGACGTCCACATGTAACACCCATAAAATCATGCTAAATTTGAACTTTTAAAAACATTTCAAAACCATTAAACCATTACAAACTTATTTTTAAAATCTATAATATTAGAGTTTCCCCAAAAACATAAACAAAACATGAGGAGCTGTAAGATCACGCCTTTGCCTTGCAACGATCCCCTGATGTACCTAAAACAATAAACTGAAACTGTAACCCCGAAACCTTAATGAGTTCCCCCAAAATATCGATACAATGCAATAATACATATACAAATAACAGCATGTACTAGTCCACAACTTTACAAGCTGGATTACCCATGGACCCATAGTGTGAGTTTGGATTGCCTTCCGGGCCCACAGCTCACATCTAGATTGCCATCGAGCACACAGTACGAGTCTCCCTCAACTCATATCTGGAATGCTTTCAGGTTTATTGGTTAACGCATGGAGTAGTATCACCTCAACCCATCCCACATAATATGTCGACATATCACAACTAATGTACATACAGATAATCACATAATGCAACAGGTAGTCCTACAGATCTATCTATTGGCATAGCAACTAACACGCAACACTAACTGATACTCAACATACTACCAACGACTAGGATATCATATCCAATGGGCTAGCCTTGGTACCTTACACCCCTTAGTATAGTGAGGTAACTCACCTCTTAACCGTTGACTCAAAAGATAAGTTTAAACTCTCAGATCACCGCCACAAACTCCACCACCTATATTCACCATAGAACCATACTCATAAATTTCCAATTTCCCAAAATGCCCCAGAAGTCAATTAGCCAACCCTTGGTCAAAGTCAAAGTTAAAGGTCAAGGTCAACAATCCATGTTGACCTGACTCGTCAAGTGCAGTCACTAACTCGTCGAGTTTCCTGCAACTCACCGAGTTCAAGCATGTCCAAAAGTCATGAAAACCCAAGTTGGCTCTTCAAGTCCCCTCGCTAACTCTTGGAGTCCATGCAGAAGTCCTTGCATGACAATCTTCATCGAACGAGCCGAGTTAGCCATGCAAATCGCCGAGTCCCTTTAGTCCATTATCTATTCAGATGCTTTTTAAGCCATTTTAAGGTTCCATACTGTAGATATAGCTTCCCAAGGCATGTTTATCATGTAAAGTTGCAAACTTTACGTGCATGCAAGGCTCTAAAGTCTTATAATGTCAAAACCAAGATTGTAATGGAGTTTTACACTTAAGGAGAGGTTCATACTTGCTAAAGCTGAAAGCTTTATGGACTTAGAGACCAAAGAGAGTTCAGATCTTAAGTTACAACTTTAGATCTTAGCTCATACCCAAGAATAGCTTCTTAATATGCTAGAAACACCTTAATCTTTAACCAAATTAGATCTAGAAGGAAATGAGGTCAAGGTAACAACTTGATACCTTCCAAACGTTTCTAACTAAGGTATATATCAGATCCCCACACGTTCCTTGCTTCTAATCACTTTCTCTCCAAGCTCTTGTCACTAAGATCCACCTTCCAAAGCTTAAAACACACAAGGATGGAGCACACACACGGATTAGGGTTTGCTGGACTCTCAAAAGGTTGTAAGGGGGCTAAAGGAGGCTAATGATCCTTTAAACAGAGTGCAAAACCCCGGAAATTAGGGTTTCATCCTCCATCTCCTACTCATCGAGTCCTATCTTGGACTTGGCAAGTAGGTCACTTAAACATGTAGCCCAATCCACTTCTACTCGACGAGTCAGGGCATCCAACTCGTCTAGTAGACCTTGCAATTATGAAAATTAAAGCCATAAAATTATCACCTGAGAGTCGGGGCATTACAATTCTCCTCCACTTGACCTAGACTTCATCCTCGAAGTCTGCTGCAGTGAACAACCCTGGATAGTGCTCCTGCATTTCTGCCTCTAGCTCCCACGTCTACTCGGAACCTCTTCGGTGCTCCCACTGTACCTTTACCAAAGGTGTCTATTTGTTCCACAGAACCTTAACCTTCCTCTCCAGAATGGCCACAGGGCTCTCAACATAATTTAGGAACTCATCGACCTGAATATCATCCAGAGATACTACTGCATCCTCATCCAGAATGCACTTCCGCAATTGCAAAACGTGAAAGGTGTTGTGGATCTGACTGAGCTCCTCCGGTAGCTCTAACCTGTATGCTACCTTTTCGACCCTGGAAACGCACCTGAACGGCCCAATGTATCAAGCACCCGATTTCTCCCTCTTCCTGAAGCGGATCACACCCTTCCAGGGAGAGACCTTCAGGAGTACCATGTCACCAACCTGGAACTCTAACTCGGATTGGCGTCTATCGACGTAACTCTTCTGCCAACTCTGAGCGGTCTGCAACCACTGCCTAATCTACTAAATCTTCTCGGTAGTCTGCAAGACTACCTCCATCCTCCCCATCTCCCTATGTCCGATCTCACCCCAACAAACCGGGGCGCGACAGCTTTAACCATACAACAGCTCGAAAGGCGGGGCGCCAATGCTGGAAAGATAGTTGTTGTTGTAGGCGAACTTTGCAAGGGGTAGGTGGGAATCCCAGCTCCCACTGAAGTCAATGACACATGCCCTCAACATATCCTCGAGGGTCTGAATGATCCACTCGCTCTGACCGTCGGTTTGCGGATGAAATGTTGTGCTAAAATGCATCCGCATGAACAGTTCCTCATGTAACATCTGCCAGAAACGGGAGGTAAATATAACATCTCAATTAGAAACAATACAGACCGGAACCCCATGGTGAGCGACGATCGCGTGAACATACACGTCGGCCAACTTCTCGGCCGATGAATTCTCCCGTATAGCCAAGAAATGGGCACTCTTGGTCAATCGATCCACGATGACCCATATAGCATCAAACCCCTTCGCCTTCCTCGGCAGTTTGGTAATAAAATCCATCGTGATTTGTTCCTATTTCCACAAGGAAATGTCCAGGGGCTGCAGCATACCATGCGGCCTCTGATACTCGGCCTTGACCATCCTACAGTTCAAGCACCTCTCGACATCCCAAGCGATCTCTCGCTTCATACATGGCCACCAGTAATTCAAACTTAGGTCTCTGTATATCTTGGTGGCCCTCGGGTGAATAGAGAAGTGAGACTTTTGAGCCTCCTCCATGACTATCTGTCTGACCCCACCAGACATCGGAACCCATACCCAACCACATCAGGTCAATAATCCTTGGTTATCCTGCACAAACTGGGTGTTCTCACCCCTGATCCTATGCAGCTTCTAGTTCTCTAATCGCATGCCTTCGACCTGAGCATCTCTGATCAAACTCACAAGCGGAGAATCCACCATTATCCTCATACATATAGTTGGGGTGGAAGACCCAAGTGACTTGCGGCTCAAAGCCTCTGCCACCACATTCGCTTTACTGGGGTGGTAAAGGATCTTGCAATTGTAGTCGTTGACTACATCCATCCACCTGTGCTGCCTCATGTTCAGGTTTGGCTGATCCATGACATGTCTCAAGCTCTTGTGATCCGTGTATATGGTACAACGGACCCCATATAGGTAATGCCTCCAAATATTGAGAGAAAATAATACCTCCCCTAACTCTAGATCATGCATAGGGTATCTTGTCTCATGCGACTTCAGCTGCCGCAATGCGTAGGCTATCACTCGTCTTTTCTGCATGAGGACAACCCCCAAACCTGCGATTGATGCATCACAGAACACCATAAAATCCTCAACTCCCTCTAGGAGAGTCAAAACTGGAGCCTCGCACAAACATTTTTCGAGAGTCTCAAACACCCTCTGTTGCTCAGGGCCCCACCAGAAATCCACCCCTTCCTCGTCAGACGAGTGAGGGGCACTACAATCTTGGAGAAATCTCATATGAATATCTGGTAGTACTCTGCTAATCCTAGAAAAATCCTGATGTCTAAAGGAGATCTTGGAACCTCCCACTACATGACTACCTCGATTTTGGCCAGGTCGACCAAAATCGCATCCTGGTTAATGAGAAGTCCAAGGAACTAGACCTCTCGTAACCAAAACTCACACTTCGAGAACTTTGCATATAGCCGTTCTCGTCTCAAAACTCCCAATAACTACCTGAGGTGCTCCTTGTGTTGTTCTCGGGTCTTGGAATACACCAATAGATCATCTATAAACACGATAACCGAGCGATCAAGCATAGGTCTGTGAACCCGATTCATCAGGTCCATAAATACTGCTGGCACGTTGGTGAACCCAAACGGAATCACCACAAACTCGTAATGTCCATAACATGTCCGAAACGCAGTCTTCTCCACGTCCTCCTCTCTGACCCGGACCTGATGACACACAGACCTCAAATCTATCTTGGAAAACCAAGATGCACCCTGCAACTGATCAAAGAGATCATCTATCCTCGGGAGTGGATAATGGTTCTTCACCATCAACTTGTTTAACTCCCTATAATCAACGCATATCTGGTGCGAACTGTCCTTCTTCCAAACGAAGAGTATTGGCTCTCCCTACGGGGAACTACTCGGTCGAATGAACTGCGTGCCTAGCAGTTCTTGTAGCTGTAAAAACAGCCTTGGCGATAGCGGTCGCACCCGGCACCAGATCGATCCGAAACTCATCCTGCCTATGTGGAGGTATTCCTGGCAACTCCTTTAGAAACACATCAGCAAACACCCTGACTACTGGAACCTCTAAAATTGAAATCTGATCCCTGGCTCACATATCCACCACATTTGCTAGATAACCCGCAAACCCGTGCTGAATATAATGTCGAGCCCTAACAGCTAAACAGAACCCTGATCCCACTCTGGTGCCCTCGCCATATACAATCAATTCTCCCCCACTTGGGGTCCGAACTACCATTTGCTGGCCCTCGCAATCAATTATTGCACCAAATCTACTAAGCCAGTCCATCCCCACAATCACGCACACCTGCCCCATTGGAATCAGAATCAATTATATCGGGAAAGACACCTTAAAGATCTCCAACTCACATCCTCGGTAGACCGAAGCAGTAGAAACCCTGTGTTCGTTGGTGATGGAAACTTGCAACGGACACTCTAACTCGCCCACTGGCACCCTGAACTCCCTACTGAATGTCTGAGATACAAACGATGGACTCGCTCCCGAGTCAAATAAAACCAATGCAGGCAGGGAGTTCACTAAAAACGTACCTAACCACAGGTACAACAACTAAGCATAAACATATATAATAAAAGGAATAGAGGATAGAAACATACCAGCAACCATGTTTGGCAGCGCCCTGGCTTCCTTGGCCATAAGATGGAAGGCACACCCGTGAGCCTTCAGAGGCTTTGCCTTAACTGGCCTCCCATCCGAAATCCTCAATGTAGCCATCACGGGAGCCAACGCTGACTTAGCGGCAAGCAACATATAGTTGGCCTTCAAGTGGCCAACCTGATCACAGTGATAACATAACCTCATACTCGGAGCTGGGGCAGCCTGGCGACAATCCTTTGCATAATGTCCCTCCTTGCCACACCTATGGCACCCACTACCAGCTCGACAAACCCCAGAATAACCCTTGCTGCACTTTCCACAAGTATGGCTTTGTTGACCCCTGGTCCTGGAATCAACGGTCTTAGACCGCTTCGGCACCGGCTGTAACTATGTCGGGGCCTGCCACTGCTCCCTAAACTACAGCTCAGTCTCCAACTCATGCTGCCTCGCAGACTCCTGTAAATCTAGAAGAGTATCACATCATTGGGTAGACACAAATTGCCGGATATCAGTCTTGAGCATGCTCTAGATAATGTGTCATTTGAGCCTGCTCGGAAGCAAACTCTAGGTAGAACATTGCCCTGTCTGTGAACATGTAGGTGATCTCCGTCACTGAATCCCCATCCTATCTCAAACTAAAAAACTCCTGAGCCAATCGTTCCCGCTCAACCCGAGGGATGTAAAGAGCGCGGAACATATCCCTGAACTACTTCCAAGTAATCGCAGCTCTCTGATGATCAGTGTACGACCGTGTCGTCAATCTCCACCAATCCATGTCCATGGACCTTAGCAGGTTCACGGCACACCTGACCTTATGTTCAGTAGGACATGAACAAGTAAAGAAATACCCCTCCACATCAGAAACCCACCTCATAGACTTGATGGGGTCCTAAGTCCCATCAAAAGTAGGGGTTCATGTTATTGAAGTCCCTATACAGGAAGCCCCGACTGGCTCCTCCTCCTTCTGCCGCTGTTATAGCCGATGCAGCTACAGTGGCAGCTGTCTCTGCAAGGGCTGCATAAGGCTCGTCGAAATACTCGACCATGGCAGTCTTAATAGACCCAAACATCTTTGGCAGCTGTGCCCGGAACAAAGCGGCAACCTCATCATGCAGGATCTTTCAAATCCTGGCGTCTAGCTCATCTGTCCCCATCTGCACCACAGTCTCAGGTGCTGATGGCCCCTCCTAGCCTTCGTCTCCTGATCCTGACCCAGATCCAGTCACAAAGCATCTCGTCATCACCATTCTAAAAACTTACCAAAAAATATCAGATAATCCACATAAATAACGGGGAACCAACTCCCGACTATACCCTAGGAGTTGTGACTTCCTTGCTATGCGTATGGATCATGTGCTTTCAGTAGTATGTGCCCATACTACCTTCCACACCTACCCATATTTGTCTCAAGTATCTTCACAACAACCTAAGAATATACGTTCACATGGTGGTCACTCAATCCTCACTCCTAGAGGAAAGCTAACTGTCTCACATTGACCTACCGGCCTCACACAACTCACTCATCCATGAAACATCCACCAACCTTGCAGCACTAGTGTATGCTAGCCATACATAATGTTGGACCCTATATAGTTTCGAATATCTGATCCAACCCTAAACCCCTAATCAATAAGAATAGAACATAAGGCCAAATCAAACATTCTCGGGCTATAAGATCTTAATTGTGTACAACCATGATACATACACAAGTAACTACAATAATGATTCCAATTTCATATAAGCAAAACCCTAGGCTAGCAGGCTACATGTAATCAGGCAATTCTATCATGCAATTCTTGAAGATCCCTAGCCTAGTACTAGCATGTTGTTATAACATATCACAATATCAAATAATTGTATGGTATTTTGGGGTCTACTTACTGGCTTCAGTTGATCGTACACCCTACATCCTCCTTTTCTCATTTTGAAAACCGTTTTAAAGTTATTTTGAAAATCCTTCCTTTGTTTGAGACTGGATTCACACAAATGTTCGTCTAATTCACTCAAACCAAGGCTCGGATACCAACTTGTAACACCCATAAAATCATGCCAAATTTAAACTTTTAAAGACATTTCAAAACCATTAAATCATTACAAACTTGTTTTCAAAATGTATAATATCATAGTTTTACCAAAAACATAAACAAAACATGAGGAGCTGTAAGATCATGCCTTTGCCTTGTCGCGATCCCCTGATGTACCTGAAGCAATAAACTGAAACTGTAAGCATGAAATATTATTGAGTTCCCCCAAAATACCGATACACTGCAATAATACATATACGAATAACAACATGTACTGGTCCACAACTTTACAGACTGGATTACCCCTGGGCCTACAGTGTGAGTTTGGATTGCCTTCCAGGCCCATAGCTCAAATTTGGATTGCCATCGAGCCCACAGTATGAGTCTCCATCAGCTCGTATCTGGAATGCTCCCATGTTTATTGGTTACCGCACGAAGCAGTATCACCTCAACCCATCCCACATAATATGTCAACATATCACAACTAATGCACATACATATAATCACATAATACTACAGGTAGTCCTACAGATCTACATATTGGCATAGCAACTAACATGCAACACTAACTCATACTCAACATACCACTAACGACTAGGATATCATATCCAAAGGGCCGGCCTTGGTGCCTTACACCCCTTAGTATAGTGAGGTAACTCACCTCTTAACCGTTGACTCGAAAGATAAGTTTAAACTCTCGGATCACTGCCACAAACTCCACCACCTATATTCACCATAGAACCATACTCATAAATTTCCAATTTCCCCCAGAAGTCAATTAGCCAACCCTTGGTCAAAGTCAAAGTATACGGTCAAGGTCAACAGTCCATGTTAACCCGACTCGTCGAGTGCAATCACTGACTCGTCGAGTCCTTCCATAACTCGAGTAGTCGTGAAATCCCCCTACTAACTTGTCGCGTTTCCTGCAACTCGCCGAGTACAAGCGTTGCCAAAAGTCGTGAAAACCCAAGTTGAGTCACCAAGTCACCCCGTTGACTCGCCGAGTCCATGCAGAAGTCCTTGCACGACAATCCTCATCGGATCGCCGAGTTGGCCATGCAACTCGTCGAGTCCCTTTAGTCCATTATCTATTCAGATGCTTTTTAAGTCATTTTAAGGTTCCATACTGCAGATCCAGTTTTCAAAGGCATGTTTATCATGTAAAGTTGCAAACTTTACGTGCATGCAAGGCTCTAAAGTCTTATAATGTCAAAACCAAGCTTGTAATAGAGTTTTAAACTTAAGGAGAGGTTCATACTTGCTAAAGCTGAAATCTTTATGGACTTAGAGACCAAAGAGAGTTCAGATCTGAAGTTATAACTTCGGATCTTAGCTCATACCTAAGAATAGTGTCTTAATATGCTAGAAAATCCCTAATCTTTAACCAAATGAGATCTAGAAGGAAATGAGGTCAAGGTAACGACATGCCACCTTCCAAAAAGATGCTAACTGAGGTAGACATCAAATTCCAACACTTTCCTTGCTTCTAGCCACTTTCTCTCTAAGCTCTTCTCACTAAGATCCACCTTCCAAAGCTTAAAACACACAAGAATGGAGCCCACACACGGATTAGGGTTTTTTGGACTCTCAAGAGGCCGTAAGGGGGCTAAAGGAGGCTAACGATCCTTTAAATAGTGCACAAAACCCCAAAAATTATGGTTTCATCCTCCAGCTCCTACTCGTCGAGTCCTATCTTGGACTCAACGAGTAAGTCATTTAAACATGTGGCCCAATCCGCTTCTACTCAACGAGTCAGGGCATCAAACTCGTCGAGTAAACCTTGCAATTATGAAAATTAAATCCATAAAATTATCACCTGAGAGTCGGGGCATTACACCACAACCGCCACCGCTGCCGACATCCATCGCTACCTCTTCAGCCTCTCAACACGACACCACCGATTTTCTTTAGCCGTTCCACCATCGATCTTCACCATCTCACTTTCGGATCTTCTACTGAAACAGTTTAACCGTCGCTCACTACGTCTTCACCATCGTTTTTGATCTTTACTTTCACCAGTAAGAACATTTTCCCTAAAATCAGATGTTATCTTCTAGGGTTTATTATAGTTGCTGGAAATCAAATGTTATATGGTGAAATCAGATTAGTTTACTAAAACACGAAAAGCATATGTGCATTTGTTGAAAATTGGATTTATTTGCTAAAATTATATGTTAGTAGTTGTTAAAAATTAGATTTCTTTGCTGAAAATGTATATATTTTGCTGAAATATGAAAAATGGTGTTCAATTGGTTGAAATTAGTTATCATTGTTGCTGGAAATCATGTTTTTAACAGAAATCATATGTATATATATATATATATATATATATATATATATATATATATATATATATATATATATGTTGGAAATCACATTTTAGCTGAAAATGGCATTGTTAACTGAAATTATATGTATATAGTTGTTGGAAATTATGTTTTAACTTAAATTCGTCTTTATTATTGCTGGAATAGTATCCATATATGATGTTTTAATGCCTGTAATTCAAATATTTTGTAGTTTATTTGTATTAATTAGGCTTGAAGCATTAGGCTAAAGATTTCCTTGAACTAAGTTCTTGTTTGATTTGCAGTGAAGAGTAGCAAATGCAAAAGGAAGGCTCAATTCTATAATCATAAGTGACCGTTGGATGCAAGACATCCATTTGATGAAATGCTTGAAAGAGTTGAGGCTTAATATGGTTTCATTAAATATGATTCATCATTGATATGTTAGTTACTTGGATTCTTTCTCTAAAAATGATAACACATACTCTAGCATGTGTAGAGATAGCTATAAGTTAAAAATATTTGTATAATATGTGAAATTAGAGTACGAGTGTGATGAATGAGTCACGCGTTGCAATTTTGTTTTTACGTGATGTTAATAAGATTTTAGAGGTTTGATTTATTTTTCAATGTTGTACGATTTTTTTAATAGATATGGTTGTATGATTTATATTTTAATGTTATAAAATTAAAATTATTTGAATTTCACGTTTAAAAACACATTTAAGTTTAAAAAATCACTTTATTAAAATTTCTTATTTTAGTAGACTGCAGATGTTAAAAAACAAACAGTCTTCTAGTTGTAGACTGTAGATGTTTGGTCCACTTATTCTGTTGCAGATGTTTGCAGATATTATCCGTAGATTGCAGACATTTTGCCTCTAAAAAAACAAACAACACCTTGGTCTAATGCATGTTTGTGATGTTCATGTATGATTGTTCGCTTTCGGGTGGATAATATGTTCGACCATCTATCTGACCCCTGACTACATGCAACATCATGACTGTCGTGGAAAGACTAGGGGGCGAGCCCATCGCAAGTGATGGAGTGTTATAAGACTGCAGGGTACTGTAGCATTCACTCATTGTGGGAGTGTTGTAAGACTGTGGGGTGTTGTAGCATTCACTAGTCAGTGTGGAAGTGTTGTAAGATTATAGAGTAATTGTAGCATCCACTAGGTTGGTAAGCGGTTGATAGAGCATGTGAAGTCTATGTTGGATTAGGTGTCTAAGCCCATAACTATAATTGGTATGTACTTGAACTGAGAGTAGCATGAACCATTTCAGGTTTCCTTCACCAAAACAATCTGATAGGATGGATATTTGAGAAAGAGGTTATTTGTAATATTAATTGAGAAATCATATTATTTAATTGGTATTGATCAAGAATTAATTTGGAATTAATTTAGTGATCAAAAGACACTAATTAAATTAACGGGGACTGATTAGGTAAATCAGTATTACATATAGTTTGGGCTAATGATCCATGTTGATTAAAATGGACTAAGAGTTAGTCCAAAGTGCTTATCATATGGATTATTGGATTCTAGTCCCAAGGAAGTGAATTAGGGTTTACAAGTTGAAACCCTAGGAATTCCACACTATAAATGTAACCCCTAATGCATCTAAAATTAGCCTAATGATTCCTAGTTGAACCCTAACTGGTTTTAGTGCTTCATGACCTCTCTCATAATCCTCCCATTGTTCATAGTGTTTGTGACCTATTTGAGGCATCACACTTGGGATGCCAAGCTCTTAAAAGGCTAAGAACTACAAGCTACAAATATAAGGTATTCTTCTAACCAGTTTATATGTTTCATGTATCAAAGTCGCATGCTAGTAAGGCTTCATGCTTTAGAAAATGAATATTGCAAGTATAACTAGAGAAAACTTAGATCCAAAGCATTAGAGTTGTATGTGCACCATAGGAGTGTTATAGTACATAAAACCCAACAGTGGTATCAAAATAATGGGTGTTTTCTATTATATAGATGCAATTGTATTGTTTTCAAAGTTGAAAATTTATGTTTTTTGTTGTCTGACTACTAGATTTGACGAGTCCCATGAGTGGACTCGACGAGTTGACTCATATAACCATGAACTCGACGAGTCCATAGACTGGCTCAACGAGTTGGATCATCAGTTGGCAGATTTTTTGAGTTTTTGGCCTGTTTTGGATTGGGATCATTACCACAAATTGTTTTGGTTCATAAAATTTTATTTTACTGATATGGTAATGATTATCCCCATCCAATAACATGATGATTGTCAGATTTTAAGATAATTACTTGATTTCGTGAAAAACTAATTATTTGTAGAAGTTGCAATTATCATGCTATATGAATTGAATTAGGTCAAATTAGTAAATGATACATTTATATGATAATTTTATTAGTTAAATTTGATCTAAATGTTTCTTGAAGAGTTTCATAACTTATCCTCAAGTTATGAAATATGAAAAGTCTCATTCATGAAACATTAAACTCATCAAGTTTTGGAACTCAAGTTTTTTTTAAGGAGTTATAAAACTTGTCATCAAGTTTGGCATCCAAAAAGTTTTTAAAGAGTTACAAAACTTTCCCTCAAGTTTTAGAACTTAAAAAGTCTCTTTTTATGAAACATTAACTTTAGTAATTGAAAGGTTTCAAATGGTGCAACTCTTGGTTTCATAACATAAAAATTAATTAAACAGTTTTTAATTTTGATTTTTTATTTTTAGAACTGTGATGTTTTTGAATAGTTCAATTACACTCTTATGGATTTTATTAAATTTATTAAATGTTTAATTAAGAGAGTATTATTAAATCTATAATCACATGGTTTAAGATTAATTAAATTAAGGGTATAATTCATTAATAGATTAAACCACCTAGTATTTTAAAAAATTAAAATACACCCTTATACTATATAAAATTAAAAGTTTAATATATTATATATGTATAAGTAAAAGGTCAATCTTACCATTAGTAGGCCTCATTCACGTAGATGGCCTTTAAGGGGTGTTTAAGGAAATTTCCTATAAAATGGCGATTGAATGGGTATCCACTCTTACCCATCGCACTCTTGACTAGTGGAGGGTCGTTAGCCGAACGGGTAGGATAGGACACAAACTTCCATTAAAAGTATAATGAAATACCAAGTAACAAAATGCTTTATAAATTCCCAATCTTAGTTACTTAGGAAAAATGTGAATTTGGTGCTAATCCATGAAATTGTACTTTGCAACTTGCCAAGTCGTTATTGGAGCGTGTGTGGTTAACCGACACACTAACTCGGACTAGTAATGGTGGCAAAGGGTAGCTTGATGTTTATCATAGATCAATGGAGAGTGTGTAGTTAACCAGCACATTGATTAGGTAATAAATGACTTCGAGAGTACCAAGCTAATTTGCATGGTTATTTACACCTTGTTTGTGATCCTCAGTATCCCGGTCACAAACTTGAAGGGCATAATCAAGGTTAAACATGCCATTGAAAAGTTCAATGAATCTCAAAAGATCTAGGATTTTCATTTAAAACTTAATTCGTTTAAAATTTTCGTTTTCATGGTGGAATTGGTAAATTGTCTTTACCTACCTTCAAATATTTTACAATTGGATTACAGCATCCCATTTCCAAATTGTAAATTATTGTGTTGTGTCCTAGCCTTAATATTTCATTTGGGTGTTATATTAAGGACTTAAATCAACTAAACTTGAAATTCTCCCTTGTAGATGTCTAGTTCTGACAACTATGGTCTTCCCGAATCTTTTGGAAAAAGTTTTCCTCATGAAGATGATGTTCCCAGGAATCTTACTTCACTTCCTCCACCTCCTCCAATAATTCTCAATGACACACATGTTCATCAACTTGAAAAATTCAAGGTCACTCAAACCCTATTGGCAAGAAAACACGAAGATGGAAGGTCTGTGTGTGCTCATGTCTTGGAGATGACGTCACATGTTGATAGGCTGAGAATGTTAGGAGTCGTTGTGTCGAGAAATTTGGTTGTTGACTTGGTTCTTAAATCACTTCCCGAGTCGTATAGTCAGTTTGTTAAAGACAACTATATCACAGATCACGATGTGACCCTCATTGATCTAACATATTTTCTTGTTGCTGCTGAATCAGCAATGATTTGGTACATTGGTAAAGCAAATTTGAATGGAAGTTCCACTTCCCAAACTTCCATGGACACTGACCAGACGGTGAAGAGAAAGGCTAAGTCTGAGATTGTCCCGTGTGCCATTCTGAAAGAGTCTATTTGTTTCTATTTCCAAGAGAAGGGGCATTATCTGCGAAGCTGTCATATCTACCTGAAGGACCACAAGGATGGTAAACTCAAAATGTTTGACTCTGCTTCATGTAAGTCCACTATCTAACTCTATTGTGTTCCTATTTGTAGATTCTTAATACATGATGTGATGAGATCACATTTTGATGTTTTTTGGGATCGATGAATAGAAAGGAAGCTTAAAGGAAAAGCATGTTGAGTCTGATCGCGAAGAGATGGATTTTGATCGCATGGTTTGATGATCAGAATTTTGAGCTGCTGCTTAGGAGTTATGATAGATTGCTTAGGAATATTTAGAAACAGATTTTTCATATGTACTTGCATTGTAAGGAAAAATTTTCCACATTTTGTAAATAAAGAGAATTTTTTATTTTATCTTATTTTATATTTCCTTGCAATGGCATTTGTGAAAATTGATGTTTGTATGTTTCTATTTTTAGCAATATGAAAAAGTTTCAATGTATAGCAAAACAAATAAGAAGAATCAATTAGGCAGAAAGATAAAAGTTTCTCCGATCTAAAAGGAAGTGAGAGTACTTTAGCATCGTGTTTTATTATCATCCTAATTATTATGGAACCATATCACAATTGATCCTCTAAGGATATCTTAGTGCATGTGTATGGATAAGAAGAGGAATCGGAATTGTTGAAATGGTTAAATCAATTAAGGTGAATCATACTTCGTTCCAAAATCAAGTCTTAGAGTCATACTCCAAGATTGTACATTGAGTGACATATCTTAAGTAAGTTTATAACACATTTGAAATTGGTAGTTGTGATGTTTTAGATAAGATGAAGACCAGCTAAGACCAATTATATGAAGTGTTTTTCCTTGATAAGAATCCACACTAACTCTTGGATATTAGTTTGTCAAGGAATATTTCTTGATAGAGAGTCTTATATGTCAAGAGGTCAGTGGGAGTCCTAAAAGATTGTGAATGGCTTCAAGAACTAATCAAGAATAAACATAATTTTTATTACTAGCACACGACTTGAGGTTCATAACCTATCATGTTGACATATTCTTGTTTTTGTGCCCATTCCAGTTAAAGTTGATTGTGCATGTGAGTTCTATGAGTTCTCAATTGTTTACATAAGGCAAAACACCTTGATCAATGAAAGTTCATTGCCTAGTATAGGTGAGTTGCTAAACAGCTTGGAAGACATGGTAGGCCCTTGTGCTACCAAGTGGCAAGAAATTAAGATTAAACAAGTACAATCTATATGAGTTTGAATCTGCCCTAGACCTTATCTAATGATAATGGTTGGAAATGAAAGTTTCACATGGAAAGGAACACATACACCATAAAATCTAAGTGACATAAGGTTTCTCTCCAATTCATGAAAATAATTGTGAGTAAACGCTTTCACTAAGTAGATTTTAAGGGGATAGTAGTTGTGTTAATTGCATTCTCAAATTCGATACTGATTACGGCATCCCTCTTCCTAGTTCAAATTGTGAGAAATGGCAAATAGTTTGAACATTCAGAACTTATTGTTGTAAGTTTTGAATTGTTTAGAAACACATATGAGCTTTCTTATAAAAGGTGTGTGAGCTTAGATAAAGGCTTGTCGAAGCATCTCACATCGGAAATCTGAACTTTGGAAAGAAAGTCAATAAGTATTGATTTCTAGAAGTCCATCTAATTTCTGGATACATTTTAAAGCTAGTGGGAGCATAAAATTTATGCTAGTAACAAAATAATTGTTATGCGAGTGGGAGCATGATTATTATGTGAAGTGTTGCAAGTTAGCAATACTAGTTATAGGAAACAAACATTACAAATTTGCAAAGTTGCAAATTTTAAAAAGTTGTTTCACTATAGTAAGGGAGAGGATACTTTTACTTTATTTTGAATCTAAAAGTTTAGATTGAAGTATTAATCAAACTTAGTCATGAGCATATATGAATACCATGTTGAAGTGGTTCAACATTGGAAATTCTATTTATGGAAATATTATAGCAAAAGAATGGTCAACTGTCATATCTTTATGTAAGACTTTATGAATCGTATCCCATATGCTTCGGGTATAGAATCGATTGCATATGCTATAATATTCACGTGTTCTAATTTTCCAAATGCCTAGTGCATTAAGAGGGAAAAGGGACTAGAACCGGATATGACTAAAGTTATTAAACAACTGTCAGTGACGATCTAAGGTTCGCTAAGGATTGATCGCTTGTAGTTGGAAGTATAGTAATGGAAGGACCATATTGACATTATTATGAATAGATAGGATTCTATTTATAATGAGTTGTCATATGACATTTATGCAAATATTTCCATAATGGAGGATTGATATTAAGAATCTATTTGTGCAAGACGGATGTTCAAAGGAATGTACTTTGAATTTGAGACTTCGCTTCCTTGGAATTGTTTTGTTATCAATTTCGGGTGGAAAGTTTTGTAATATCATTGGCAAAGTCTCTATGACTTTGATACCATGACATTACAAAAGGAATCATTGCATGATAGTTTAGAATCTAACATACTCTTATAGTGGTAAGAATTAAGTATTCTTACACTAAGGATTTGGAATTGTGAAATGAGCATTATTGAAATGTTTTCAATTGATATATTTCACAAAGTAAGGACCATAGGTAAACATAGTGTTCATGATTTGAGCATGGGATAACTATTGTTTTAATTCAAGTATTAAGTTGATTAATCGAAACATTATATAATAAATGATGTATAACCAATATGGTGATTAAATAATAAAGTGTTTCATTTATACTCAAAAGTTTTGAGACCATATTGGATTAGATTATTCTTGTGTTTCACTTCGCATGTTTTGACTTCCCGAATAATATGATTATTCAAACATCCATAGTCAATCATACTTTTCAAGTAGGTAATGAGGTAATACTGTCATGAATTCATTTGTAGATTATCTAAAGTGTTTAGACATAGTAAAGTTTGATGCAGTGTTCATGAGTACTCTTGAAATAAGATTTGAGTATTGGATTAAACCCACGCTCATCTAAATCACTTCATGGATTTCATCACGAGTAGTTGTGAGATGATAATGTCTTATATTCTTGAAACCGAGACATATAGTGGCAATTTACAAGTCGGTTGCACATTAATGATATGTAAACGCACCAGTAACTTGGTGTTATAAAACATATTGTTGTGTGTGATTTGATGAGTAAATAGAGAAAGCATATGAGTCTAAGTTTATCCATTACTTTTACCCTAAGAGGGATAAAAGCGGTATCTATGGGGCCCTCGATGATTTAATGATGACACCCTAAGCGCTTGGCCAAGCCTGGACTGATTTGATGTGTTCAATTAGTCAGTCGTCATAAATAGGAAATCAATAAACAACACATGGATAGAGAGAATGATTATAATCCATGTCTCATGTCCATACGATATCTGGAATGGAGGAATATATGATCCCTTATCTAATGGACGCATCAATGTTCGACAGTGACTTTTTGAGAGCTATGATTGCTAGTCGGGTTTTGAAGCCATACATGTAATTATAGTTATTAGATTTATCCAAGTGGGAGACTGTTGGATTAGGTGTCTAAGCCCATAACTATAATTGGTATGTACTTGACCCAAGAGTAGCATGATCCATTTCGGGTTGCCTTCACCAGAACAATCTGATAAGATGGATATTTGAGAAAGAGGTTATTTGTGATTTATTAATATATTATAAGTATAATATATTAATTGAGAAATCATATTATTTAATTAGTATTGATCAATAATTAATTTGGAATTAATTTATTGATCAAAAGAGACTAATTAAACTAAGGGGACTGATTAGGTAAATCAGTATTACATATAGTTTGGGATAATGATCCATGTTGATTATAATGGATTAAGAGTTAGTCCAAAGGGCTTATCATATGGATTATTGGATTCTAGGCCCAAGGAAATGAATTAGGGTTTACAAATTGAAACCCTAGGAATTCCACACTATAAATGTAGCCCCTAATGTACCAGAAATTGGCCTAATGATTCCTAGTTGAACCCTAGCCAATTTTAGTGCTTCATGACCTCTCTCATAATCCTCCATTTTTTTATGGTGTTTTTGATTTGTTTGAGGCATCACACTTGGGGTGCTAAGCTCTTAAAAGACCAAGAACTACAAGCTACAAATAAAAGGTATTCTTTTAACTAGTTTTAATGTTTCATGTATCAAAGTTGCATGCTAGTAAGGCTTCATGCTTTGGAAAATGAATATTTCATGTATAACTAGAGAAAACTTAGATCAAAAGAATTAGGGTTGTATATGAACCATAGGAGTGTTATAGTACATAAAACCAAACAGTCTATGACTTGACTCATAGCATTATGTAGGATGATTTGGACCATCGTAGAAATGGGTGTTGGGTTGTGGGAGAGCCAGAACGTTCTTGGTTTTTAGATAGATCATAAGACGATATAGGGGCTGGAGGTGATGTGTGACTACTGATCGGTTTGTAGTATTCACTTGGAGTGAAGCGAACTTAGTGATTGTACGTGCAATATGATTAGTTGAAATATCTCTGTTGGATGGAATGGCTGTTGGATTCATTTTGACAGATGGGATAAAGTAGCCTTTGTCATTCAACTTTTGGGTCGGGAGTCGATCTTATATTTGGAGTTGGTGTTAAGCATTGGAAAGTAGTTGGGGCTTATGTTTGCAGATATCAGTGGATAGTTTTAGTCGGGCATGGTTGTCAGTTCAGGGTTCGCAGCCGAATCATCATGGGTTTAGTATTGGAATGGTTATGTTTTTCGGGAGGTCAGACATAGTGTAGAGTTTCAGCTCCTAAGCGGATTAGAAAGTTATTCTTTTAATAAATTAGGGCAGAGTATTAAGGTTTATTCTTCAAATGGGTTTCAATAGCAGTATAGGTAGGTGAACTTCGATGCGAGATGACTCCTCTATTTCTTTTGGGTTTCTATCAAGATCAATTGGTGTAGTAAAAGAATTCGAAAGGAACGATTTCGAGGATGAAATCTAATTAAGTAGGAGAGAATTGTAACATCCTATTTCAGATCGTTCTGTGATTTAGGGTCGTGGGCTGTAATTCAGGTATGAGAAGGTTTTGAGGATTTTAAGAAGAAAGGATTAGACCCTTTTAGATGTGGGTAAGGTCGGTTGTGTGATAAAACAGTTTGGTTTGTGCTTTAGAGCCCAAGGGTATCGGTAAAGGCATTAGTTTGGGCCTTTCATGAATTTTGGACCTGAGTTCGAGTGGGTTTAAGGAAAAATAAAGTTGATATAAATGTAGGGCTTCTCCTTACCTTTCCGTGGATATAAAGAACATCAAAATCAGAGTTAGAACGACGAAGTTATGGCCGTTTGAAGTTTGGGTGGTTTTGGGCTAAGTTGAGTACGCTCCGCGTACAAGGAGGTGTAAGTTGAGTATACTAAGGTTATCCTGAGTACGCTGGGCATATCAAGAGTACGTTAGGCGTATGCAATCAATGCCTAAACCCTATTTTTATGGTTTGAGCCCTATTTAAGCTCCTTAACTCCCCCAAAACCATCTCATTCTTAGCCTCCACCCATACAATACCCCTTCTTGAAGAAGTCTTGGTTGCATTGGAGCTTGTAGATTTGGACTTTTTTCACCTTGATCTATCTTCTAGAGGTATAAAGTTTGAATATTGATGATGCATTTGTTAGATCTAGCTACTTTCAGGTTTTATGAGCTTTTGGTCATTTTAGTGCATAAAGTTTAGATCTTGAAATTTTGTGACCTTGTTAGGGATAAAGTTGGAAACTTTATCCATCTAAACATCATTGTACTTCAGATCTGAAGGTTGGAGACTTGGACTTAATGGATTAAGTTGAAAAAGGCGCACGTTTGGTCACATTTGATGCTTTAAGGCTAGATCTTGGTGGTTTGGACCATTATAGATAAAGTTGGAAACTTTATCCATTATGGAGCTTTTAGGATCCATAAAAATGTGATCTTGATCCTTCTATACCTTCCATGAATGTGTCATGATGTCTTAATGGATTAATAACTTAAGGTTTTAGCTTTTGAACCTTTTCTAGACCTGGAAAAGTCATAGGGGTGGAAACTTTATGACTTAGAATGATGTTGTGGGACTAGATCTGAGTGTTGGATGAAAGGAATTAAGAGATTAAGCAATTAATGGAAAAGTTCCTTTTGGCCGAGTATGTCGGGGGTACCTTCAGGCAAGTTGCACATACTCATATGGGGTCCCGATTCTGGATGGTGAGTACGCCATGTGTACAAGTTGAGTACGTTTCTTGAAGTTGACTTGTTAAACTTGACTTTTATTGACCGTTGACTTTTGACCAAGTTTTGGGCTATTAATTAAGATTTTATATGGTTCTAGTATTAGTGGATTTGTGGGTGCGAGCAGTATAGAGAATGGATCGTGTCGTAGTGTTTCAAGGTTCTTCGATTCAGGTGAGTCTTCTCACTATACTTATATGTGTGGTAATTTAATGTGTAACCGGAAGGTCTTATTCGTGGTATTGACCAGAGGGTCTTTTTCGTATTATTGACTGAAGGGCCTTATTTGCTTATACTGAGATATGTGTTATTGTGCATTCTATCTTTGTGATTTATGTTGTATATTATTCTGTGTATATATTGAGTTATGATCAGAGGATCCATACCGAGAAGTGAGACCGGAGGGTCTTCAATAAGACACATGATTGTAGGGTCCTTATCGAGATATAGCCATGAGGGGCTAATTATTTGTGTATGTGGTATTTTGGAAAACTCACTAAGCTTTGTGCTTACAGTGTTGATTTAAATGTGTTTCAGGTACTTTTGTAGATTCCAGGAAGGCGGAGATATGATTGTACACATTCGGCGGCTTATGATGTCTTGTGGATTTTAGGATACTCTGATATTGTTTTGATAATGATTTATAATTCTATGATGACTTGGATTTATAATTATTGTTTGGTGAATTAAAAATGGAAAATTTGTTTTGAAATTCGAGGTGTTACATAGGACTTTGAATGTGGTTTTCAACTGGTTGGATGTTACTTTTAATCATTTGGATTTTATTATGAATTTATTTGACCAGGTGGATGCTCTAAAGTGTAGCACAAATTAAGAACAATGTTATTGACACGGTTGTTGCTACTTCGGCTTGGTACATGTGGAGGTTTCATAACAACAAAGTTTTTGGAGATGGTAAGATGCGAAAAGATACAATTTTTTTATTCTATTAGAGGACTAGGTGTAAGACCCATGTATTACATGGGTTTAATTAAATAAAAAACAAATATAAAACTTTAACAATTTGAAAAGTTTGAATTTATAAGAAAAATGAAAAAAAAAATTGAATTATTAAAATTAATGAGACTTTAATGTATTGAATACATTACATATATAAACTCTTTCTAATAAATACTTTACATATATATATATATATATATATATATATATATATATATATATATATATATATATATTACCTTACACATTAAATGTGGAATTTTAATTTAATAAAATAAAAAATACAATAAAATGACAAGTGGAAAATAGAAATTTTAAAAATTCTAGAAAATATCATGTATCCAAATGAATGAGAAGATGACATGTGGCAAAAAAAAACATTTATTTATTATAGTAGATTTCCGTTTCTTTGGGTTAGCAATAGATTTACTAAGCATACTTTTAAATGGGTGTACTGGATTCAATATACGCTAAACAATTTGTAATGTTTTCATTTTTTTTCTTCTAGTTCCTTGCTAGAATTTCTTTTTTTCAAAAGAAAAAATAAATAAATAAATAAATAAAATACAATCAATTGATTTATCACTTGCATAAATAGGAGTATAGTGAAAATGGTGTGCTAGAAATAATGTTCTCTTGATTATTTGTAGGACAAAATGAGCCACATACTAAAAGTCATAAAAGATTTAAAATGAATAGTAAGTTTTTATTATTTGTCACCTAAAAATAAATTAAGAAAAAACAAAATAGATATTTTATTTAGGTATTAAATAATATAATTAAATAAAAGTTTATTTTATAATTTGTAATACCCACTAAAATTTACCTTGAAGTTGTTTTGAATTATGATTTAAAATTAGGGTTTTTGACAAAATATGACGTGAGTCTTGAGTGACGCGACACGAACCACATCGATAAGTAGTGGCACGACCCAGATTCATGGTCATGATGCACCGCCGCTTTTGTATTAAACCCTAGTTTCTCTTATAATTATGATTATAGTCTAGATCAGAAATCATGTTTGATATTAGACAAAACTTCAAAAATGATCCCTGTGGTTTCCGAAAATATCAAGTTTAATCCCTAAGTTCAAAAAACCTCACAGATGATCTATGTGGTTCCAATACTTTTAACAAATGGTTATTCCGCCTAACTTCGTCAGCTTTCTACTGTTAAGTGAGGGGCATTTTCATCATTTCAATATACAGGGACCATTTATGAGGTTTTCTCTATTTTAAGAAAATATAATTATTTAATTAAAGGGCCCCACCCTCTCTCTCTCTCTCTCTATCTCTCTCTTACGTTCTTATGCTCCCTAGTCCTTTATCCTCCCACTCCTTACATTATGAGTTTATTGAAGTCACAAGAATCACTATTTCCTCTGATTTCATCTTTTTATTCATGATTTTCGAGTTCAAAGGAGAAGCCCTAAATCTACAATTGGTGTTCTTTACTTAGCAATCCAACAGCACCATGAAATAGACCTTTGTATCAGTGGTCGATGCCGAACATAACATTGTTACCTAGACCTCCTAGAGCTGTTGTTTGTGACCATTGACATTGGTGGTTAAGTTCACTATGAATGTCTCTGTGACGAAATCGTCAGTGGTGTTGGAACTGTCACCATACCAATAAAAATAAGGGCATGATTAAGATTCATCTTCGGATTTGCAAGGTCTGGAAGGTACTAAGGATGAAACGAGGTTGCACCGTTGATCACAACAGCTGATATTTCTGTAAGATGATGATTGTTAGTGGTTATCACAAACAGGAGGAGGCGGAGAGGCTGCCACAGACGGCTATGGTGGCCCTATTCGTTGGTGGAGTGAGAACAAGTGAGAGGGAGTGAGTTTGGAGATGAAAAGGAGGTCGAGGGAAGAGATTCAGATGACAACAGTTGTGGCGGTGGTTGGGATGTCGCAAAACAACAGGTAGTCGCCTTTTTCCGGAGACCCTTTGTGGGTCTTGTTCTAGTTGATGGCAGCGAGAAAACAAAGGGAAGAAGAGTAGTAGTGAATCACAAAGGTGTGAAGATGGGTGGTAGTTTTATGGTGTTTTGTACTCTGATTTTGTGGCTCTGTGTGCAAGAAACCTTTGATTTAGTAAGAAAAGAAACTCTGGTTCCAAAAATTGTCAATTTTGTGGACCTCTGAGTGCAAAGCGTTCGATTTCCGATGAGAAGTGAAGCAATGACACCAAGATGACATGTATATTTTTAGGTGCGATGCTCATGGTGGTTTTGTCATGATAATGGTGCTCTGTGCATCGAGGGAAGGGAGAAGAAGATGATAGTGGTGGTCAGTGTTGTGGAGAGAGAGAGAGATAGAGAGAGAGAGAGAGGGTGGGGCCCTTTAATTAAACAATTATATATTTTTTTCTTTTTTTTTAAATAAAGAAAACCTCATAAATGGTCCCTGTGTATTAAAATGACGAAAATGCCCCTCACTTAACGATAGAAAGCTCACGGAGTTAGGCAGAATGACCATTTGTTAAAAGTTTTGAAATCACAAGGATTATCTGTGAGGTTTTTTGAACTTAGGAACTAAACTTGATATTTTTGGAAACCACAGGGACCATTTTTGAAGTTTTGTCTTAATATTATATTTAGTAACTATTTTTTCAATTCATAAAGAAAAAAAAAGATAAATTAATAGAAACTAATGAACTTATATGAACATGTTTACCAAATGGTTTTTGTTCTAGTGGTATCAGTTTGATAGATATGTGCGTTCAGTCAAAAATTGAGTAAGTCTTGTTAAATATAAAAAATAAAGATTTAAGAGTAGAATAATGAATGTTTGTATACGTCGTTCTCAAATAAAATATAAAAAAGAGTAAATTACACGAATGGTCTCTAGGGTTTGGGGTAATTTGCGCGTTTGGTCCCTAACTTATTTTTTTAACTCGGAAGGTCCCTATTGTTTGTTTTTGTTACACACTTGGTCCCTACTGTTTGTTTTTGTTACGCACTTGATCCCTGTTTTACCTAAAAATACTATTATTTGAATAGAGAAAAATGTTGAAATAGGTAAGATAAAATAATTTTTTTAAATAGAGAAAAATGTTGAGGGGTGGAGTTTGGGGTGTGTTTATTTAAATAAATAAATAAATCAATGGAAAAATAATCTTTTTAGGTAAGACAGAGACCAAGCGCGTAACAAAAACAAACGGTAAGGACCTTCCGAGTTAAAAAAATAAGTTAGGAACCAAACGTGCAAATTACCCCAAACCATAGTGACCATTCGTGTAGTTTACTCTATAAACAAAAACTAGACAAAAATGCAAAAATGGTCCCTGTGGTTTGTCATTTTTTGTGGATATGGTCCAAACCTTTTGAAAATTGGATTTTTGGTCCTTATTGAGAGGTTTGTGTGTGGAACAGATCCCTGGAGTTAACGACCATTTGTTTTTGGCTGTTAAACCCATCATGTGCATTGCACACGAGGGCATACATGTATTTTTACTCAAGGGGAGAGGGATGAACCAAATTCATCGATGGAAGCTCCAGCGGTGGCTGATATCACGAGGGGAGGGAAGGGCGTCGATCTCCAGCGACCCTTGTGGGCTTAATCATTGTCTGATCGGGAATGAAAAAACGAACGGGTCGATCGGCGAGCATATCACGAGAGGGGAAGGAACATGGCATATTGACGATGATTTTAGGGGTGTTTGATGCTATGGAGCCGACTAGGAGCATCGAGAAACTTAAGAGGGTCATCGCCCTCTTGATCGCCGACAAACCTACACTCGCCTCAAGTGGAGGTTCTTCGATTGCAAATGAAGAGGAAAGACGGAGGGAGAACGACGGTATCGGGGGTGTTTTGGGGCGATGTTTTTCAGCAGGAGGAGGAGGGGTAGCTCCTCGATGGTTCACCACAAAACCGCCACTACCGGTGGTGCTTGGCTGGACCGAAGAGAAAAAGAAGAATGCAAGTAGCCGGGGGGGGGGGGGGGGGGAGGGGGTGTCGTCGGTCTTGGTGGTGTTCTGTGACAATGAGGGAGGCCGAGGGTGGGTTGAGAGGGTTGTTACAGGTTTAATCCAGTTGTTTCTTCTCTTTCTTTTCCGGTTACAATAATGGAAGGAAGATGGTGGTGGAGTTGTGGGAGACGACTGGTGGTGTTGGGGTTGCTGTGTGGTCGTGAGGAAAAGGGGGATTCCATGAAGCTCCTTCTTGTTTTGTTGCAGGTATACACGAGAACCAGAACCAATTTGTTCTTGGTTGGGAATGAAGATGCAAACAGACATAAAGAATCAATCAATTTTTACTGTAAGGGTTCAATTGTTGTTGGTTGTTTGGATTGTGGATTTTGTCATTGTTAATTTATGGTTGAGTGATGTTTTGATTGAGTGTTGGGTTGAAGAAATTGTTCACGTAATCTTTTTAATTGTGATGTGCAAAATTATTTATGCCCATTGTTTCCTCTTGAGTAAAAAGACATTTATGCCCTTGTGTGCAATGCACATGTGGGGTTTAACAGCCGAAAACAAACAACGGTTAACTTCAGGGACCTGTTCCACATACAAACCTCTTAATAAGGACCAAAAATCCAATTTTCAAAAGGTTTGGACCATATCCACAAAAAATGACAAACCACAGGGACCATTTTTGCATTTTTGTCCAAAAACTATTGTAAGCCGTTCTAAAAATTATGAATAGGTTTACTCTTCGGGACATCATTGGTCTATTTAATTCATAAATTATGCATGTTTTTATTCAAATACTAGGTTATAGCTCATGGAAATTACGGTCGGTATATTTAAAATTTCTATATAGATAAAAAAAATGTAAAAAAAACGAAGATATTGTCGATTATAAGTAATTATGAATTAATTTGTTAAGGAAAATAAACATAATAATATTATTAGGATAAGATTTTGTGTTTTTAAAAGTTGAATTGAATTTGATTTGTTATTAAAAATGAAATAATAAACATAGAAAAAATCCATATATCAAAGAAACATTATAAAAAAGAGTGTTATTTTTAGATTTTATTTATCAGAATAGATAGATTTTGCAAAAGTATTTAAGAAGCGAAAATCTTATAAAAGAATGTGAAAGTTTTTAAGATTTGATAAAGCCTGAAGTTAACTTTTTATCGTTTAAGGTAAAAGCTATTCCGGTAAAGTTAAAATATTTTAACTTTTTCATGTGCGCCGGAATTTTTTACGAATATTATCTTCTTTTTAATTAAATTTTTTTTTTTTTTTTTTTTTTTTTTTTTTTTTTTTTTTTTTTTTTTTCAAATCAAGTACTTTTCTCACTTCTAACAATGTCACAGAACATTTAAATTTTCATTTCGCGTCTCTTGCATATTTTTAGACGTAGTTATCGACTTTGCCCACATGGCAAAACCCATCATTAGTATTGTATAAGTTTTAGTCGATGGCCATTCTAACCTTTTTCTAAAACATGCATTTTATTATTAATACTATTTTTGCTGATAATATATTATATTTTTTGTATTGTATCGTATTGCTAGATTAGATTAGCTGTAATGATTTAACTTTAACAAAAATGACCACGATTTGGTCTTAATGATGGAGAATTAAGAAATATTATAAAATTAACTTAGCATATATGTACTAAAATAAAGTAAATTTTACTTTATATTTATAAAGCATTCTCATACTCTAAATAAAATAAAATAAAATAAGTTTATTGCGACATTCCCATTAGTCTCTTTTGGCATACAATCACTCGGCAAAAATGGTCCATGTTCATGACGCGATGCAATCATGCACTCACTAAAATTTGAGTACAACTTTTCTTTGCACAAGCTACCAGTAAATATATAATGCACAATCAAACATCCCCAATAAACATAAATGAAATGTATCTAAGTATGTTAGTCTTTTAGAAACTAAATAGTCACTCAGTCGATAGATCCGAAGGCCTAAATAGGTATTCTTTCCATGTAGCCATCTCGTGCGCCACATCCACCATGGTCGGTCGAGTCGAGGGGTTGTACTGTGTGCATATCAACCCAAGCTCGATCAGCTCCAAGATCATATCGTGCAGTAGTTTACTACTGCTCGACATCGGTCCGTAGGCCAAAAGAGCTTCTTTTATAATGGGTTCAAGCCTGTGTGGGTACTGACTTTTCACCCACTCATGCAGGCTTGAACCATCATCAAAAAGAACATTTGTAGGTCGTTTTCTTGTCACCATCTCCAACAACAAGACCCCAAAACTATAGACATCTCCTTGTGTTGATGCTCGCCTACCCATACCGTATTCTATATTTTGAGCACACGAGAAATTGTTAGTGATAATAATAATAATAATGAATAAAAAATACATTATGGTGAATATCTAAAGGGTTATGTTATATATCAATAAATTCTTTAAAAATTACAATTGTTTTTAAAAAAAACACATAAAGACGGGTGTTACTTACCAGGAGCGATGTAACCAATTGACCCACAAAGTAATCCATCTGTCGAGCTAACCGAAGGGGGCTCACCAGATGCCATTGGGATCTTCTCGTGATCCTGATCTTGCACCAATTTTGCAATCCCAAAATCTGAAACTATAGCGTTCATGTCATCATCGAGAAGAATGTTGCTCGGTTTGAGATCACAATGAGCCACCTTAACTGGAGCATAGTTATGCAAATAGGCTAACCCTTCAGCCACATCGCTTAAAATGCGGACCATTTGTATCAAATTCACACGGCTTAGACCATCATTTGGATACAAATGGTCCTCAAGGCTCCCGTTCTGCATCAAAGGCAGAACGAGAGCCTTGAAATCAGGTCTGCTGCAGATCGTTTTGATCCGTATCAGATTCCTATGTCGGGTATTCTTCAAAACTTCACATTCTCTTTTGAAACTCCCAGAGCTTTCCTCGGCTTTTGCATAACATATAACTTTCACAGCAATCTTCGTGTTGTCTTTGAGAATCCCCTTGTATACTTGCCCAAATTGGCCTGTTCCGATTAGATTCGATCTGCTGAATCCATTTGTTGCTACCATGAGTTCTTGATGAGAGATCTTTGGGTAGCTCTGTTCATTTCTTTCCTCTTCATCGTCCTCTTCATACCCAATTTTCCGGATGAAAGTTTTTGAAAATTTCTTTTTTGATTTCCATTTGAAAACTACAGGAATCATAGACATGATTAAAGTGGCTACGGCAAGTAGGGTAAGCAAAACCCACAGCTGAATCGAGTGTTTTTTCCGCTTGTTCTTGCAATTTGGCATCCCTTCCATCCCACCACTACAGAGCCTTGGATTTCCAAGGAAAGAATTGATATCAAGAAACGGAAAAGATACGTTCCCAGAGAAGTTATTATATGAGAAGTTGAGTTGTCTCAACTTGGAAGATGTCTGGAAAGATACCGGTATCTTTCCAGACAATCTATTCAATGAAACATCAAATGTTTCAAGAAATGGCAACATCCCGATTGAATCGGGAAGAGGGCCTTCGAGTGCATTCCCAGAGAGATTGAGGTGTTCGAGCGCAATGCAGCTTCCAAGCTGTGACGGAATCTCACCAGAAAAGTTGTTTGATGATAAATCCATGGCAAGAACCATGTCCATCTTGCTGAGTTCCGGTGGTAGATGCCCATTCAAGTGATTGTGTGAGATGTTGAGGTACAATTTCAAGCTGTTCAATCTTGCAAAATCATTCGGAATCAAGCCAGAAATTTGATTATGCGAAAGATCAAGAATCTCCAAATTTACGCATTGTGCAAGGCTTGATGGAATTGTTCCCACGAGCTTGTTGTTGTTAAGCAATAAACTCCGTAATTGCGACAGATTCGAGAAAGTGTCGGGAATCAAGTTTGACAGTCGGTTTTTTGACAAATCAAGAAGACCCAATCGCGAAACATTCCCAAAAGCTGATGGGATTTCACCTGAGAGCAAATTATCTGATAAGTAAAGTCGTTCGAGATTCTCCATCAGGCATAGTTCATGTGGGATCTTTCCTGTCAAGAGGTTTCTAGACAAGTTGAGAAGGGTGAGATTCAGAAGGTTATTGATATCCGGAGGTATCTCTCCGGATATCTGATTGTCATCAAGTTGTAACTGGACCAAACTCTTGGGAAGATTCCCGATAACATCAGGAATCTTTCCGAAAAGTCTGTTTCCAGCTAACTCTAGTTCTTGTAAATACAAAGAGTTAGTTAAAGCCGAAAAGAACAGCTCGAGTGGGCCCGAAAAACGGTTGTAAGATAAATAAACAAACTGCAAGTTTGTTAAATTCTTCACAATCTCAAACGGTAACTCCCCTTCAAAACCATTCACCTCCAAATCCAACCATTTAAGCTTTGAAGAATTCGCTAAGGCTCTCGGGACCCTTCCCGTAAGCTTATTCGACCAAACCAAAAGAAACCGTAGCTCTTGGATTTCACATTCTTCGGTCAATGGAATCGGACCACTAATCGAATTATTCGATATATCAACATACTCTAAGACCGATGTCCCGTTACAAAAAAGCGCCATTGGAATGTCTCCAACGAGCATATTGCTTCCCAAATCAAGATATTGTATCTTAGAAAGAAATCCTAATTCAAACGGGATACTCCCACGTAAAAGATTGGACGATAAACTTAACTGTTTGAGCTCGAAAAGATACCCGATCTCTCCCGGAATGCCACCCTCGAAGAAATTTCTAGAAAGATCCAAAACCGTTAATCGTGAAAGTTGAGAAATGGCAGGAGATATAATTCCGTGGAGCGAAGATCCACTGAGATCTAACTCGAGAATGGAATCATGATTCCGGTTGCATGTGATTCCGGTCCAATTGCATACCGGAATCACAGAGCTATTCCAGCTCTGAAGAACGTTTTCGGGATCAGAAGTGATCCCGGAAAAGAACGTAAGGAGAGAAGCTCGTTCGTTAAAAATCTGAGCTTTTGTGTCTCCTGAAAGTATTGAACACAATATTGTGCAGAAGAAAAGGTAATGGAGTTTATGTGGATTCATTATGAAGAGAAGGTGATGTAGGAATGAAGGGAACAGGAGATGGATATATAGGTGGAGTAGATTAAGAAGGTGATTAGATTAATTAATCTGGGTTTGTGCCTAACTTAATATTTGGCGGCCATTTGACTATTTAAAGTCAACGAATGAGAGTTGGCCGCGTGGGAAAATATGGTACGCTGTATCCGCCGTAAAATATTTGGAGAAATTTAAAAATACTATTGGGTTTAACTTTATTTATGGTGGTGCCCTGTTTTAAATTTATTATTATATCGGTTGAGTATCTCTATTTTTTATTAACTAATTTTTAAAATTATATTTGTGTTATTCAAAGTTAGATACTTATTACCTACACAACCAATCATAGTTTTGAATAAGAGATACATAAAATACAAGGTTCTATTCAATTAAAAAGGATTGCAGGTAGCTACGAGTATTATAAATGTATCATATGCGGGAAAATGTACGAGTGTCAATGTGTCATAATGCATAATCTAATCTGAAAACCGAACCAAACATAATGGAACCGTAAACAGCTTTGGTCAAAATCTGTTCGACAATGTTAAGAATTAGTTCGACCACAAAGGCACAAACAAGATTATACAAATTTGAATATTTTCACATATTATTCAACAATAAATACATAAATAATGATACGTAATATTCATATTCGATTAACATATGGATTGTGTATATGTTTTGTAGATTGTAATGTGAATATTAACGTATGATTATTCGTAAATTAATCTAATATGTATATTAATGTTTGATTATTCATATTTTTATTTCTTAATAATGATGTAAAATAAATAAATAAATAAATAATATATATATATATATATATATATATATATATATATATATATATATATATATATATATATATATATATATATATATATATATATATATATAATTGTGCCTAACCTAAAAAAGTTATTTCAGCTTGAAGCCTAATATTTGCTTGTTTGGATAGTTTTAGTGGATGATGAGTTGTGTTTAAGATAAGGAATGAGAGATGATTTTATATGTTTTAGTGTTTGCATTTGGCCTTTGATGGGAATAATGTTATATTTCTTTTATGAAAAACAAGAAAAAATAAAAGCTAACTTGTTTAAATCATATTTATAAATGATTGTTTAGATTTTTAAATTAATGATTTTTAAAATTATTTAAGAATATATAACGTTACTCTCATAATTATTTTTCTTTGTTTAGCAAGTGTTGACGATGCTATTACCATGGTGTCAAAGTGTGTTGTGTTAGGTAGTAGGAATGTTTTTTTTTTTTCATTACTAGCAAGTGTTGTACTATGTGGTTTTTTCTTTACATATTTAGGAATTGTGTGGACATAAATTCCCAGACTTGAATAACTTTTGTGAGAATCATATACTTAGTCTATTTTATATAATCATGAATGACTGAACAACTTATTCTTAACTTATTCTTGTTTATGAATAATTATTTTTTTTGCCAATATACTTTTTACCTTCTTATATATGGAAAATAATCAAAATTTTAAAAAGTTTGTACAACTTTGTCATCACAAGGCTTGTACTTGACATCAAATTTAAATATCATCTTAAGTTATATATATATATATATATATATATATATATATATATATATATATATATATATATATATATATATATATATATATATATACTAGTTGTTTACCCGCACAAAGCGGCGGACGACGAATAATTTTTTTCGGCAATTAGTTAGCAGACAATGATTAGTTTCAGCGGAGGAGATTGAATGTGGATGATGTGAATGTTTTTTTTATATAATAGTTACATATCGGTAATTATATTCTCTTGAAAACATATCATATTACAATAAACATACAATTCATCGGCAAATAGTTTCCTCTATAAAACATGACATTTAAAACACACACACGCAATGCAACGGGTAACTATGAGTTTTAGGCTCCAATTACATTAGTTTTGGCAAATGTAAACCAATTTCTGTTCTATGAATAGACTTTTACAGTAAGTTATTTCTGACCGGCTGTTGTTTTATTTTGGTAAATAATTTTCGAGCGGTGGTTAGTTTCGATGACCGGTCTTTTTTTCTTTACGATAAATATTACTTTTGTCCAAATTAATTTACTTTTTGAAAGTTGTCAAAAACGTAAATTCTTCGTTAGATCTAAACCATTTGATTATACATTACATTTTCAAAGAATATCAAAAAATTTATGTTAAAAAATGAAATTCATAAATCAGACATACAAAATATCCCTTTTTATATCGATAATGAATTAACTTTTCAAAATTCAAAATTATATTTTTATCTTTTTTTGTAAAATTAGAGATAAATTAGCCTTAATAATATTTAGCATAGAAGTCATATTCATCGGATCATTTTACCAATGATATGGTTAGTATTTAATATGAAAAATATAGAGTTAAGTATCAAGAGATAGTATGCAAGAGATGGTCAAAAAATGAATTGTGAGCATAAATGTATCCCTTCTTGTTATAGCAAACAACAACATACACATAGACTTACATGGAATACTTTCTAATCTACGGTTCTCATGTCAAACCTTAGTTCTCACCTTTTGATCTTTCAAACGGTCGATACAAATTCTTCACTTAATAAAAAATATATATAATTTCATAACAAAATACTATAATAGGTAAATTTCAGATTAGCTTGAAAAGAGGTCTTCACTGGGATTTCATCATATGTAAACATGTCTGGGTGTGGTATCTCCACCGATCATTAATGTAAAATTATGTGTTATATACCACGTAGTAAAAAGATGTAAAATATAAAAGCAACATGCATCTACTCATTTAGTTATAAGACCGGTCACAACCAATATTGAATGGATCATGCATCGAGTTGTTCTACTTTAAGAAATGCATATACATCATGCGTATATTAAAATTTTAAATATACATACACTTTGTTCTCCCCTGTTATTTTTGCAAATTGTTGATAGAATGAGATGGCGTTTTGTTCATGTTCCCTGAATATTGATTTTTTCGCTATTAGTTAAATCAAAATATTAATCAACAGTGACATGAGTGTTTTTGTAAATGTGGCTAATATATTAACCTACAAAAAGTAGCATTGATCAATTAAGAGCACATTTATTAACATTAATCACCAAAGTGCAATTTAGAAAACTGGATCGAATGAATGAGATGGTGAGAAAACTGGTGGGGCGTTGAGGAATGGTGTAAGAGTTGTACCACAAATTAAAAATATATATGATGAAAATATGGGAGTTGATAAGTTGATAGGGTCATCTATATAACTATGCATCAAGAGTGGCTACCCCCGGTAAAGGTGTTCCTTTCAACAACATGAACTATAAATCGGTGTATGAGAGCAAACGATAACCAAAAAACAGGGGCAAAATAGTAAATCTAGCTTGGGCAAGATTATTCATAATCTAGTATCAACAATGTTTGAGCGGGGCATCCTTCTTGAATAAAGAATAATGATTATCAAGAAATACTGAAATGATGCATAAAGTAATCAAAATTCTACAACATACAAAACTAAGATTAAATAAATCAACCAAAGAACGCATTATAGCCTTCAAAAAAAAATAGTTTACCATCCATAACTTTCATCTAAGCAATTTTGGAGATTCTTTATTCAGAATTTGCAATAGAAGAGTATGTTACATATTGTGAAAGTGAAGTTTATTCTGCAAAAAAAAAAAAAAAAAAAAAAAAAAAAAAAAAAAAAAAAAAAAAAAAAAACTCAACATCAAAAAGTTATGATAAAAGATAAAAAAAAAAAAATATTAAGAAATCACAGAGCATGATATTACAATCACAATAGAGATAAAAAAAAACATAAGCCAACAGAACTTGTTTACATTACAAAATTCAGTGTTACCTTTCAAATGTTAGAACTCAAGAACAATTTGTTGTTTTTGGATGAGAGGATAAAATCTGCAACACTTGAATCATACAAAGGAGATGAGATCAGAGCACAAACACAATCACATTAAAAAATATATACATTATGTGTTCGGTTCTACATCCATGTATACTAACAACTCCTAGACAAAAAGCTTGATAAAATATGAAGATTTGTGAGCAGGGACCTTTCCAATCACTCAATACATCAATTTCTTAACTTTGGGACTCAAAAGATCAGACCTAGTATTAAATTATATGCACATAAACAAAAATAAGAACCAAAAAGCCAAAAAGTAACGATTTTAAGGGTTTAAATCGCACCTGCGGTTCGTTCCTATTTGTTCTCAGAGATTTGATGAAGGCGGTGTTTGGGGTTTTTATAGAGGAGAATCGGCGACATATAACATATGTTGAAGGCAGCTGAACCCGTGCCTAGTTGAAGTTGGAATAATGGCGTTTGGTGTTTGTGGGCAGTGCACAGGGAGGTCTTAGAGCTAGAAAACATTGTTTCAACAGTCATCATCTTCGAACCAACAAAAACATGAAGCTTTAAGAGAGAGAGAGAGAGAGAGAGAGAGAGAGAGAGAGAGAGAAAGGGAGGGAGCATAGAGAAATTAGAGGATGCAAATACCTAAATTTCTAATTTGTAGGAGAGGGGTGGCCGAGATAAGGGGAAAATGTAGAGATTTTTCAAATTTCTAATTCATTCTCCTCAATCACGCATGAAATATGTAATTTACAGGATAGGGCCGTGAAAATGAGAAGCTTTAATTTCAAAAAAAATTCAAAATCTGTTTTAGAGTTTAATTGAGCAAGCCCTCCCTTTTTCCAGTGTTGACCTAAGCTACGTTTTAGATTGAAAAGTCAAAAAGATTTGAATGAATCTCCCCATTTGTAGTAAAAAATCACAGGATATAAAATTCACTATGTATAAACAATAGTACTTAAAGCATTATTAGTTAATCCTCATAAAATTCTAGATTCAAAGAGTATATAGATAATATTATTATATTAAGGGTTGGTTGTACTTTAAGCTTAAAAACTTAAACGTGTTAAAAAATATTATTATTTTATTGGATCTATTTATATATAAATAGTAGGATTTCTTTTATAAGTTAGTAAGATATATATATATATATATATATATATATATATATATATATATATATATATATATATATATATATATATATATATATATATATAGAGAGAGAGAGAGAGAGAGAGAGTTTTCACCTTAAGTTACGCCTTACAAACGACGTGTCTTATCACGGTTCGTTAAAGCTTGAAGTTTGATATTGTAACCAAGTCACACCTAACGTTATTTAGAACCTTATATATTATTAACTTAACCGGTAATGTAGTATTTAAGAAAATATTCAGAATGTTTTTTAAAAAGTAACAAACTTATCTTCAATGGTGCATTTTGGACCCGATTTTGACCGTGTACCCGAACACGTTCTATTGTTCTCATAAATAAAATATATTTTAGGATTATCTATTATCTTAAAAGATAGTAGCTTCTGATGATGAAGAGATTGCAATGATGATGTTACGTTTTTTTTTTTTTGTACAATTACCTCTGCTTTTTAACATATTAGTGATTTAAGCAAGTCCAAAATATGAACATCGATTCTAGAATGTGCATAATAGGTCTTGAATGTAATTATTGTTATGTTGAAAATATGTAAAAGTGTAATTGTTATTGTACATTTTTTCCATTTAGATTCGTATTAGGAATATACACGATGTGTATAGTGTATGTCGGGAACATGAAATAGAGTTCTCAAACTTAAAGAACTAGTTTGGGACAAGAAGAACATGATTGTGACACGTAGACTGAGTCCATAATACGAAAGCCATGTCTAGATCAAAATGTCAAAAAGCTAAAAAAAATTAAAAAAAAAAAAAAAAAAAAATTGTTTTTAGCATGACCATGTATCGATACGGTATCTGTGACAATCGTCAATCTTGAGTCAAGTCAAGTCATCAAGTCAAGCCGGTCAACTCTATTAAACCTTGTGTATTAGGGTTAGTGTTATGTTCGTATTGTATAACTTGCTATGTTAATGGGAAAACATCACAGGAGAAAAGTTTGTGTTAAAAATTTCCTAAGCCTTCGTACTAATCAAGAACATATGAGTTTTTGATTCGCAATTGGATTGATGATTGAGGGATGATTCGTGAAGAAAAACGCGAAGTCAAGGACTATGAAATTGTTGTTTGCAAGAATTTAAAAACTCGATTGTGGAGTTGTTGATGCTCATTTTGCGAAAGTAAAACAATCGAGTGTTTGCATCTATGAATCAATTTGAAGTCAATTGGGTTAATATTCGCATATGGGTTCAACATATGAAAATTTTGATTTCGCAAGTTTAGAGTTCAAGAAGATAATTGTGTTCGCATCTGGAATGAAAAATTTTGTGAATCGCATTTGATTAATTAGGTTAAAATGCGAAGGTGATTAATGCGAAGGGATGCGAAGGGTGTAAGAATGAAGATGCGAAGTATTTCACAGTAGAATGCGAATTGGGGAAGAAAACAGAAGATTTCAAATATTGTCATTTGATTAATTAGGTTAAAATGCGAAGGTGATTAATGCGAAGGGATGCGAAGGGTGTAAGAATGAAGATGCGAAGTATTTCACAGTAGAATGCGAATTGGGGAAGAAAACAGAAGATTTCAAATATTGTCATTTGATTAATTAGGTTAAAATGCGAAGGTGATTAATGCGAAGGGATGCGAAGGGTGTAAGAATGAAGATGCGAAGTATTTCACAGTAGAATGCGAATTGGGGAAGAAAACAGAAGATTTCAAATATTGTCATTTGATTTATTAGGTTAAAATGCGAAGGTGATTAATGCGAAGGGATGCGAAGGGTGTAAGAATGAAGATGCGAAGTATTTCACAGTAGAATGCGAATTGGGGAAGAAAACAGAAGATTTCAAATATTGTCATTTGATTTATTAGGTTAAAATGCGAAGGTGATTAATGCGAAGGGATGCGAAGGGTGTAAGAATGAAGATGCGAAGTATTTCACAGTAGAATGCGAATTGGGGAAGAAAACAGAAGATTTCAAATATTGTCCCTGGAGTTTCGCATTTTTGGAAATAAATACTCAACTTCGCAAATGGGGGTCATAAAATGATGAAATTGCAGAATTTTTTAAAGAGATACACACACATAGACAACCACATATATATTTAAAAAAAAAAAATCAAAGTCACAAGCAACCACCCCACACCCACTCTATGACCAGCCATACCTCCCCACCTTACCTATGTCACTTCAATGTTCCCTTACACTCAAATTTCACTCACTCCCACGTTTTTGAGCTGGAACAATCAACCACACTCCTCATTTTCTCTCATTTCTCTCATTCCACTAAGTAACAAACATCACTTTTTCTCTCAAACTCTTCTACACAAATTTTCGAGATCCAAGGCTGGATTCAAGTGTTCTTCCACACTTAGTAAGTAAAAATTCATCCTCCCTATTATTATTTCACTTCATTCTACTCAAATCTTTGGTTGCTTACACAAACTCCCTAACTATGATGTTAGATTCTCGAAAACCTTCAAGACATCTCCAAGTGTTCTTGAATTAAACACTTCCATTCTTCAACAATCATCCACTGAAATCACTCAAGGTGAGTTCATACCCCTACATTTTCATGATTTCTCAAGTTTTCAGGGGGTGAATACAAGTTAAAACACTAAGAACCTATCAAAAGTTTTCTAACAGCCTTCATCAGAAAAGTTCAACTCCATTCACGGACTGTTTTGGGCATCTTACACATTTTTGTTTTCAAAACTGTACAAGGTGCAAATAGTTCAAGTTTTTAGCTTTAAAATGGCTACTTGCACATCTCCATACGATTTTTCTACAATTTATGGCGATTTTTACAAAACTGCCTATCACTTCAAACAACAATCCGGACCAGTCTGTGATTATGGACTTTTTCACCCAAGTTAGAGGTCATTATAAATTGTGATAAAAATTATGAGCAAACTAGACACATTTTGTGAACTCTCAGAATTTACGGATCTAGTTTTCGACTTCGTATGATTTTTCTATGATTTTTCCAAAACAGGGCAGAATTGCTAAATTTTACCAACAACATGTAAATATCATAACACTTTGTATTATGTTGAGCAAAGTGTATAATCATAAGTTTTAATGTTTGAATGTGTTTCCTAGTTAGTTTATCATTATGAACTGAAACTAAGACATTCATATTAAATATTATCCATTCATTTTGGAACACGTAATATTTAACTATAAAAAGTATAGTTTGAATATATTTTTAACACTAATACATTTCCATAAAAGGGTTCATACATATTATACACATTTTAGATAAACTATAATAGGTATAGTTTATGATACATCGCTCTACGCACTCGTACCAGAAGTGTACATTCATATAAGAAAGATTTCTATTCGCACACATTTCACGTAAGTTAATCTATGGTTTGATAAATTCACAACACTAATACATTTCCATAAGAGGATTCATACATATTACATACATTTTAGATAAACTATAATAGGTATAGTTTATGATACATCACTCTGCGCACTCGTACAAGAAGGGTACATTCATACAAGAAATATTTATATTCACACACATTTAACGTAAACTTGTTATCCTATATTGTGAGTTTCTCTATCTCTCCCCGTACGTCCGAGTGCGGGATATAATTCCTGGTAGTTATAATCAGAATCTCCTTGAGGGAGAACGTGATACTTGTATATAGATCTATATTGGGTTTGACACCCCACACCTCGCTGCTAGCTACAGTGGGACCTGCAGGTCTACGGGTGACAAATGTCATTTCATTTTTCGCGACACTGAGAACGTCGTGGCAGGTTCACATAGTCATAGTATGATTATAACGGCTCACATAGGGAACAATCCATAAGTTTACGGGATTTTATTTTTAAAACCTAAATGAGTTTTATGTCGATTTAAAATCACCTTTTATCTCTATGGGTACAAATACAAAGTGCCGGGTCTCTATACAAAGTTATTATGATATTAAAACTACACATCCTCTAAAATTGTTAGACTTCAACTATAGTCGCTGAGCGTATATGTTGAGTCATATAAGAATTTAGTCTTGATTGGCCTAGAATTGGTGGTGCCCGCCTCATCTCCTGTTCCTCGTTGGGTTGTGGACCTAGGGCAGACCCACTATATTCAACGTTTTATCTAAGTTAAGCCTTATATAACTTTATATGTTGGACGATTATAGAGGAACTCTACGGATTTCTCTAGGGTTCATTACAGCATCATGTAGGATTATTTCTATTCATACTTAACTAAGAAAATATTGGATTTTCTGGAAATCAAACTAAATCGATTTTACAAGGAAAAACGGTTTCTACTTCAAACAAAACTCTTATGAACTCACCAACCTTTGTGTTGACACTCTTTAAAACTACTTGTATTCTCAGGAAATCAGTGAAACAGGAAAACTTCATCGCTTTGAGGATGGGACGCTAAACCGTCAACAATTTATTTTGTCATCATAATGTAATTGCTTTTGAAACATGTAAACATATACTTTGGTGTAACTTTTGCAATTATATTTATGGTGGTTGTTTTTACTTTGAGCACTATTATACACGTTGTTGTGATACTGTACATGAAGTCCTCCACCCCCAGACGTTTCCGCCATCCTTGGTTTGGGGGTGTGACAGTATCCAATATAACTTTCAAGCATGACTTGGGTCGAGACATTATGGCAAGGCTATAGCCTATTCCATCACGAGCAACAGTTTTTAGGATTCTCTTTTTAGTAGGATACAATGTGCTCCACCATTACTTGTTCTACAAGGAGGTCTTGACAAATCCACAATCTAATGTGGATGAGTTAATATTTCCATTAAGTGACTATGAGCTCTTCTTTGATAACTAAGCATTTTGTATAATGGGTTTTCACTTTGGTAACTATTTCATTGCTCGTTTGATGACCAAACATTGTTAATATGGACATCATGTGTTTCCATTTGTAGCGGTGAAAAAGAAAATGAAATTTGTTGACTTGGAGTTTGTCTTCAATAACTCACTTAATGAGGTATTCGATGAAGATGCAATACAAATGTATTTGTTGTGTATGTTAGGGAATTCGTTATACGTATATACCCTCAAAAACCTATAGAAAATTACCTTGCACTAGTATATAATTTGGACCAATTCAACTAGTATCATTTAATTTACCAATTTAATTATATTTTTAGATAGTTTAACTTTATTTATGTAATTTGGACCAAATCTACACTCTATATAACGTCCGCTTTGGCAGGTAAAAACTCTTGCAAATTATTTCAATTATACATGGACTATACTTGAGTACGATGGGCGTACACAAGGTACGCATGACGTACTCCTATGCTTGCATGAGGCGGGGAGTTCCCCTGTACGCTGGGTGTACCCATGCGTATGTAGGGTGTATATGAGAAAAGGGCAAACCTTAATTATTAGGGTTTGCACCCTATTTAATCTCATTAAGTCCTTCAAACCCCTCACCTTATCAGCCTCCATTGCCTTTTTGAGCTAATCTCGAAACCCTAGCCATCTTGAGAGTGTTCTTGATCTTATTGAGACTTTTTAGGTGTTCGTTTATGATTTTGAAGAAGTAGGAGCTTGGTGGTAGAGCATTGTTGGAGTTGGAGCTTCAAGATCCTAGGGTATCTTCTTCATTGCAAGCTTTTGAAGGTAAAAAATTTCTTACCTTGATGGTTCCTTGATGGTTCCTTGAAGTAAAAAATCTTTTGGAGCTTCAAGATCCTGGGGTATCTTCTTCATTATCAAAATGGTCATTTTGTGTGTGTGTGTGTGTGTGTGTATATATATATATATATATATACACACACACACAAAATAATTATGAGATCAAAAGATATAATTATCAAATATACAATTAAAGGGGTTTATATTGTGATAGTTATAGGGAACATAAAAGATAAAAGATAAACACCTAAGGTTAATACGTTAGTGAATTGTTAATATTCATCCAATATCCTTGATTAAATTCAGCTTCCCCGGTACCTATGATCATTAACCTTGCTAGAGCTATAAAGATATGTATAGATCTATACAGGGATTGACACCCCCACCTGCGATTTCTAGCTACAATCTCAACAAAATAACTTTCTTATCAATTACTATTCGACGTACGATGAAGCATCGTGGTGGGTCAATTATTAGTCAAACAACGTCGATTATGGGGGCTTATGGTAATACATTACAAACACCTTAGAGATCTGACTACTATTTGTAACATCCATAAAAATTTAAAACTTTTTAAATATCCAGAATGCCATTAGTTATTACAAAGTGTTTTCAAAATAGTTTCATATCAAAGTTCCCATAAATCATAATCATAAATCGAGGAAGTGTACGGTCAAGCCTTCACCTTCCCGCAGTCATCCGTTGTACCCGAAACAATAATCGATAAATGTAAGCCCGAAGGCTTAGTGAGGTACCCCCAAATACCCATGCACACAACAATACACATACAATAACCAACAACATACTATGGGTCCAGTCAACCATCAGGTTGGAATACTCCAAGCCCTCAACCATCAGGTTGGAATGCCAACATACTATGGGTCTAGTCAACCATCGGGTTGGAATACCCCAGGCCCTCAACCATCGGTTTGGAATGCCAACATACTATAGGTCTAGTCAACCATCAGGTTGGAATACCCCAGGCCTAGAACCATCTGGTTGGAATGCCCATATACTACGAGTCCAATCATCTTCGGGATGGAATACTGTCAGCCCACAACCATCACGTTGGAATGCCCATATACTACGAGTCCAATCATCCTCGGGATGGAATACTCTCGGCCAACAACCATCGGGTTGGAATGCCAATTACCAATGAAACGTGTGCACCTATATCAGATAATCAAATAACAGCCTATAGAGACAATTGTTGGATTAGTGTGTAAGCCCGTAACTATATTTGGTAAGTACTTGACCCAGTTGTGCATGGTCCTTTTGGGTTGCCTTCACCAAAGTAACTTGATAGGGTGATTTAAGAATAGAGAGGTTAATATGGTTTATTAATATATTATATGAATAATATATTAAAGGAGAAATCATATAGTTTAATTAATATTAGACAAGAATTAATTAAGAATTAATTCTGTGGCTAAAAGACATTAATTAAATATCAAGGACTTAAATTGTTAAATGTGTGATAGTTGAATATTGGGCTGAGGAACCTCATGGACTAGGCATGGACGAAATTAGGGATGTGTCCATCCTAATTTCGGCCATAAGGGCCCTATTCCAGAAGCTTCCTTGGATTGCTTAAGGCCTAAGTTGTCCATTAGGGTTTTGACTAAAACCCTAGCAACACCAGTATAAATAAGACCCAAAGGTATCCAGTTTTCGGCCACTTGAACCCTAAGAGTCTTCATAGCCGAAATTATGCCTCTCCCTTCTCTCTAATATCATCCTCTTGCTTGTGTGGTGTTTGAAAGACATTAGAGGAATGACATTTGTGACTCTAAGCTCCAAGACAAGAATATTCAAGCCATTGAAGAAGAGGTAATCATCTAGATCTGTTTTCTTATGATAATTTCGAAATATGTATGCTAGATCTAGGGTTTATAAGTCTTGGATGAATTGCATGTACAATAGAGAAACCTAGATCCAAGCTTTAGGGTTTGCATGAGCACATAAGATGTTCTTTTGGCTCAAATCCATCAGTGGTATAAGAGTCTGGTTTGGTTTCTATTGTATTGATGCATTGTATGTTCATCTTGCTGAAAAAATATCGTATTTTGCCTTCTGCCCGACCTCACTCGGCGAGTCACTAGTTGCACTCGGCGAGTCCAGTTAGTGATTCGGCGAGTCGGGGTCAGACAGAGGGATTTTCGAGATTTATTGCTGTTTTGCTGAAGGATAATTGCCAAAATTATTTTTTACTAATAAAATCCAAATTTTATTGTTAATATATAATTATCCTTACCAAAACAAAAGATAATTACCATTTAATTAAATAATAAATTCCTTATGTGATAAAATTTGTGAATTATATGTGATAAAATTTGTGAATTATCCTGTGATTAAAATAAAAATAGATCAAATCTAAATAATCATTAAATTTAGTGTTTAATTTAAATTAATTGCTATTTGATTCTATGTGTTTTGAAAAAGTTCAAAACTTGCCCTCAAGTTTTGAAATTAATTTTTTTTAATTAAAAGTTTAATTTGAACTATTTAAATTTCAAACTGTAGAATTTTACAAGTTTAAAATTCAACCTTATACTATATTTATTATAAGATATATATATATATATATATATATATATATATATATATACATACATATATATATACATACATATATATATACATACATATATATATATATATATATATATATATATATATATATATATATAACTTAAATGTTAGTCTTACCGTTAGTAGGCCTCATTCACGAAGCCGATCTATAAGGGGAATATAAGGTTATGGCCTATAAAATGGTCCTTTAATGGGTGTCCACTCTCACCTACCGCTTCCTTGATTGGTGGAGGGTTGTTAGCCGAACGGGTAGGATAGGGCAACCCTTTCCTCATTAAAAGTATAATGAATTTATAAAAGTAACTAAATGTTTTTCAAAATTCTCAATTTTAGTTACTTTAGGCAAAAAGTGAAAGTGATGCAATTCCATGAAATTACACTTTGTACCTTTGCTAAGACGTTAGTGGAGCGTGTTTAGTTAAACGACACACTAACTGGGTTCTAAGCAAAGGTGGCAAAGGGTGACTCATTGTTTGTCATAGTTCGATTGAGCGTGTGTGGTTAACCGTCACGTCGAATAGGTGACTATAACAATGAGGGAACCTTGTACAATTTCATGGTTATTCACACCCGCTTTGTGATCCTTGGCATCTCAGTCACAAACTTTAGGGGTATATCGAGATTTAAACATGTCATTGAAAACTTCAATGAATCTCAAAAGATCTAGGAGTTTTCAATACATTTAAAACTTAATCTCTTTTTTGTTTTTCATGGATGAGAATTAGTGAATCGTCATTCACTTATCTTCAAATTATTTTCATGTTAGATTACGACATCTCTCTTCTACTTTGTAAATAATGTTGTTGGAATCTAGCCCTAATTTCTCATTTGGGTGTTTAATTGGGGATTCATTTCTAATCAAACTTTGTCTTTTTTCTATTTTAGATGTCGAACGTCAACAACAACACTTCCGGCTCAAATTCCTCTGAATCGTTCTCACTCATGAACTTGTATGGGAGAGTGATCTTTGACGGGTCCAATTTCATTGATTGGATCCGCAACATCCGAATGGTCACTCGTTACGAGGACACAGAGTATGTCCTTGATGAGAAGCTGAAGGAAATCAACATCAACACTGCCTCTGCTAAAGAGATCGCGGCCTTTGAGGCCCATGAGCGTGATGCTATGAAAGTCCATTGCATCATGTTGGCGACTATGAATGCAGAACTCCAGTAGTCCTATGAGGACATGTATCCCTATGAGATGCATCAAGATTTGCTGGACCGGTACCACCAAAGCGCTAGGCAAGAAAGGTACGAGATCATCACTTCGATGATCACTGCCAAAATGGGTAATGGATAGTCCCTTACCGCTCATCTGCAGAAGATGCATAGATATGTCTATCTCCTGCTAAAGTTGAATATGAACTTTGATGAAGAGTTGGCAATTGACATCATCCTTCACTCCTTTCCTCCCTGCTACAACCAATTTTGCATGACCAACCACATGAATAAGGAATAGGTCACTTTGAGCAAGCTTCAAGGCTTGCTAAGGACTAATGAGAGCAATCTCAAAGATAAGTTTGTTGCATCAACTCCTACTCCCGCTGCTGCCCCAGTCTTGGCAATTGGGCAAGGGAAGGGTAAGAAGAGGAAGGCTCCCTCAAAGAGCAACCACAAGGGAAATTCCCAAGATGGTACCTCTTCTAGTGGAACCAAAGTTGGTTCTGCTAAACCCAACTCCAACCCCAAGGAGGCAAAGTGTCACCACTGCCACAAGATAAGGCATTGGAAACAAAGCTGCCCATAGTATCTGCAAGTAATCAAGGATGGGAAGATCAATCCATCCTACACAGGTATTTACACTACTAAATCTAATGATTCATCACATGCTATTTCTTTGGTACTTGATACAGGATGTGGTTTTCACATTTGTTCTGATTTGCAGGGCCTAAGAAGAGATAGGGATGTGGAGCATGGGAAGATAATTTTGATCATGGGGAACAGAAGATCGTCGCTTGTCACCAAGATTAGATTTTACTCTTTAATGCTCAGTAGTGGATTAGGATTAGATTTAAATAATTTTTTCTATTTGCCAGATATGGAAAGAAACATCATTTCATTTCTTGGTATGTATAGACAAGGTTTTAGATATTCATTTGATAATGAAAAAGGGTTCTATGAATGCTTCTCTTAATGGTGTTTTCTATTTTGAAGCGTTGCCTTGTAATGGAATATATGAAATTGTGATGGTTATAGATAACTTAGGAAATGATGTGTTGTGTATTGATTCATCCAATGGTTTGGTTAAAGCATGCTTATGGCATTGTCATCTTGGACATGTCAACAAGAAACGCATAGCCCAACTCCAAAAGGATGGAGTATTGGAGTCATTCGACCTTAGGGACGATGACGTGTGCGAGTCTGTTTACTTGGAAAGATGATCAAGTCACCCTTCACTGGAACTTGTGAAAGGGGTGAGGGTTTATTGGATCTCATACACACCGATGTGTGTAGGCCCTTTAGATCCACCACAAGGGATGCGATTTGCTTCTATGAGACTTTCACTGATGATTGTAGCAGATATGGGTATATCTACTTAATCAAGCACAAGTTAAAAACTTTTGAAAAGTTCAAAGAGTTTAAACAAGAAGTGGAGAATCAGTTGGGCAGGAAAATCAAGATACTTTGATCCGATCGAGTTAGAGAGTACCTAAGTCTTGAATTCCACGACTACCTCAAGGAATGCAGAATCGTTTCACAATTAACGCCACCTAGGACATCACAATTGAATGGTGTCGCTGAGAGGAGTAATCGAACCTTGCTAGACATGATTTGTTCCATGATGAGTCGTGCTTCGCTACCTATCTCATTCTGGGGGTATGCCTTAGAGACTGCCACCCATATCCTTAACTTAGTCCCTACGAAGAAGGTTGCCAAAACACCTCACGAGATGTGGACAAGGAAATCTCCCTCGTTGGCACATATAAAGGTTTGGAGTTGCGAGGTTTTCATAAGACTAGAGACTCACGACAAGCTCGAACCTCGTAGTGAGTGGTGTATTTTCATCGGCTACCCGCAGAAGTCCTTTGGGTATCTCTTCTATAGACCGAGTGACAATGTTGTCTTCGTTGTGAGGAGAGGGGTTTTCCGTAAGCGAGAACTCTTAAGCCAAGGGACAATGGGAGGCAAATCGATCTTGAAGAGATTCAACAGTCAAGCAATAAAGGAACCTCTAACGCTGGCACTCAACCCGAGGAGGAAACTCTGGTTGAACCAATTGATGAGTCCTTACCTCTTAGACGTTCCGAAAGAGTTAGGGTTCAACCCCAGTTTTATGGTTTTCATATTACTTCAGAAGGGGATACGTTTATTACTGATAGTACACTAGTGAATTTGGATGAACCTAACAACTATAAGGAAGCCATGGCAGGCCCGGAGTCTACGAAGTGGAAAGAGGCGATGGACAGCAAGATTCAGTCCATGTATGACAACCAAGTTTGGAATTTGGTTGACAATGTACCAGGTCGTAAGACGGTCAGGTGCAAGTGGATCTTCAAGAAGAAGACCGACATGGATAGGAATCCGCACAACTATAAGGTGCGGTTGGTTGTGAAGGGTTTCACTCAAACTCTCAGAGTTGACTATGATGAGACCTTCTCACCGATTGCGAAGATAATGTCTATTAGGGTGATGTTGGCCATTGCTGCATTTCATGACTATGAAATATGACAAACAGATGTCAAAACCGCTTTCCTTAATGGAAAGTTGGCTGAGGATGTTTACATGAATCAGCCAGAGGGTTTTGTCAATGTGAATCATCCCAATAGAGTGTGTAAGCTTGAGAAGTCCATTTTTGGACTGAAACAAGCATCTCACAGATGGAATATTTGTTTCGATGAGAAAGTCAAAGAGTTTGGTTTTCTACGAAGCGATGATGAATCATGTGTATATGTTAAAGCCATTGGGAGTATAGTTAGCTTCCTCATAATGTATTTCGATGACATACTACTCATAGGAAACGACATCCCGATGCTGCAAGAAGTCAAGTCCTGGCTCGGGATGTGCTTCGCTATGAAGGACCTCGGAGAGGTTGCCTATATTCTGGGAATAAGGATAGTGAGAGATAGAAGTAAAAGACTAATATGACTTAGTCAGAATACTTACTTGGACAATGTACTAAATCATTTTAGTATGGAGAATTCCAAGAAGGGGGAGTTACCAATCCAAAGTAATGCCAAGTTGAGTAAGACTCAAAGCCCGAGTACCAAAGTCGAGATAACAAAGATGAGCCGAGTACCATACGCTTCCGCAGTTGGCTCGATTATGTATGCTATGACTTGTACTCGCCCTAATATGGCCTTCACTTTGAGCATGGTCAGCAGATATCAGGGGAACCCTGGCAAAACACATTGGACTGCAGTCAAGAATATTCTTAAGTACCTTCGGAGGACCAAGGAATGGTTTCTAGTCCTCGGTGGGAGTGATGACTTAAAGGTGTGAGGGTACAATGACGCCAATTTTCAGACCGATGGGGACAACTACCTTTCGCAATCAGGATGGGTCTTTACCCTTAATAGAGGAGCAGTGACTTGGAAAAGTTCCAAGCAGGAGACTATAGTTGATTCAACGTGCAAATCAGAGTACATTGCAGCGAGCGAAGCATCAAAGGAGGCAATATGGTTGAAGAACTACATTGGAGACCTTGGAGTTGTGTCAACCATAAAGGAGCCCATGGAAATGTTCTGCCCAACATACACGAGTGTATGCCCAGCGTACTAGGGCGAGCCTAGTACGGTCAACGTACCCTTATGTACGCGCAACATACTCCTCCTGATCCTAAAAATTGCAATTTAGCCCTTAGTCTTCTCATGGCATCACCCATCCATTCCCCAGGGACTATAAATGACAAATCTTGGGATGTTACACTATTAAGGACGCCTTAAAATGGTAGATAAAATATGTTAGGGTTGTTAGATATTTTACAAAGATAGAAAATTAGGATTAATTAAATATCCTAAAAGATAATAAGATATGATCGTTAGGTATCCTAAAAAAATAGTAAGTTGAAAGGTTTTTCTAAAAAGAAAAAGGATTCTTAAGTTAAAACAACCAAATAAAGGCCGAAAACTATAAAAATATGTATACTCACCAACATTATGTTGACATTTTTAAAATATATGTATTCCTAGGAAGATGAATTGGAGGATAGTTGTGTCGAGAAGGAGAAGGTCTTCGAGGAAGCTTGCTAGAGTTTAGTTCCATCCGTTTATCGTTTCTAGTAATGTTTAAGTTGTGTGCTTGACTTTTGAACAATGTAATCCCAAAATAATTTATAATAAATAGAAGTATTGTTTGTAATATACTTTTTTGTTATATTCTATATATATTTGTATGTCTCGATCCTATTTACCAACATTCACACCTAATAAGCCACCGAATGATTTTAGCATCATTCTTAAGATTTGAAGATTACAATAAAGGTCCTATATATAAGACTAGATATTACACTTTAGTACCATCTATAATAAGATAAATAAAATACTATTAAATATCTTAAATATATATTGTCTATTATCCCCCGCATGTTGAGGGCGGGGAACAACCTGCAACTTGGACCTTAGCATCAGAAATCTTTGAGATGGGAGCGGTTTCATAAACACATCGGCAATTTGATCATGTGTGGAAATAAATTGAACTCTCAACATTCCTTGAGCAACCTTTTCTCGTACAAAATGGTAGTCCACATCTACGTGTTTCGTTCATGCATGAAACACAGGATTGGCAGAAAGATATGTGGCCCCAAGTTATCACACCAAAGCGTGGGAGAGACTTTAGATGTAATACCAAGCTCATTTAGGAGAGCTTCTAGCCATGTTATCTCAGCAACCGTGTCGACAAGAGCTTTATACTCAGATTCAGTGGAAGATCTAGAAACCGTACGTTGTTTGCGAGCAGTCCACGAAATTAGGTTGGAATCCAAGTAGATGGAAAATCCCCCCTGTGGACTGATGGTCATCTGGACAGCCGGCTCAATCAGCATCAGAGTACGCTTTTAAGGTGGCACGCCAATCAACATCGGTGAAAGCTTGAAGTGTAGAAGCAGACCCATGACGGATAAAGAGGCCAAAGTGCGATGTTCCCTTGAGATAACGAAGTATTCGTTTAACAACAGACCAATGGTTTTCTGTTGGAGTTTGCATGAATTGGCAAACTTTGTTGACGACAAAAGTAATATTGGGTCGCGAGAGAGTTACATATTGTAGAGCACCAACTGTTTGGCAGTATTTGGTTGGATCCGTTAGCAAGGGGCCATCGGACAAGGTTAACAATTGAGAGTTGCTCATGGGCGATGACACGGGTTTGCAATTTGCTAGACCAGTACGTGTTAGCAAGTCAGAGACATACTTGCGCTGAGATAGAATGATGTGTTTACCATGAGAAACAATCTCAAGGCCCAAGAAATAGTGTAAGTTCCCTAGATCTTGGACAACAAACATTGATCCTAATTTAGAGATAACACCTGTGATTGCTTGAGGAACATTCCCGGTAACAATAATATCATCTACGTAAATAATAACATAGACTAATGTAGCCCTATTCTTGAGGATGAACAATGAGGGATCGGTTTTAGAACCAACAAAACCGAGAGACAGTAAGGTTGTAGAGAGTCGTTCAAACCATGCTCTCAGTGCCTGTTTCAATCCATACAAGGATTTATGGAGAAGCAAACATGATCAGGTCTTGATTTATCAACAAAGCTCAGTGGTTGACATAGATAAACCGTTTCCTTGAGATCACCATGGAGAAAGGCGTTTTTAACATCAAGTTGTCTGAGAGACCATTGATTTGTCATAGCAAGAGATAGAATAACACGGATTGTTGTTGCTTTGACAATGGGACTGAATGTCTCTTGGTAGTCAACACCCGACTGTTGGTTGAAGCCTTTCGCCACAAGGCGGGGTTTGTAGCGAGTAACATTCCCATTTGCATCCTTTTTGATTCTGTAAACCCACTTTAAATCAATGACATTTGTGTTTTTAGCAAATGGAACTAGAGACCAAGTTCCGTTTTTGACAAGTGCATCAAACTTTTCAGTCATAGCTTGAAGCCATATTGGTGATTTGTTAGCAACGGTAAAAGATGATGGTTTAATAGAATCAGAAGGACAATTGGAAGAGAAGTACGTTGATGGGTCATATCTAGTGGTGGTTTTTGGGTTTTGGCGAAGGTTGGGAGGTCGGGTATGGGGTTGTGAGGGTAATGATGAAGGTTGGGGCTGAAAATTAGGTGTAGGGGCAGCAGGTATAGGCTGAGTTTGTGGGCTGTTAGAAGGATGAAAAGAGGTAGCAGCAGGCGTAACCGAGGCTACAGCAGGCTGAAAAAAAGCTGCAGTAGAAGGTGGATCCGAGGTTGCATTTTGAGTGTCGGGAATGGGTGGAGGTTGTGGAAAGGAGAGAAATAAGGAGGTTCGTTTTCAGTAGGTAAAGGTGTAGGAGAAGGGGTAAAAGGGAATTTTTCTTCATTGAAACGAACATGGCGTGCAATGTATACGCGATCAATGGTTGGATCCAAACACCGGAGCCATGATGAAGAGGGCTATATCCCAAAAAGACACACGGGGTGGATCTAAAATCCATTTTATGTCGGTTATATGGGCGAAGATACGGGAAGCATTGACACCCGAAGATTCTAAGGAAAGAATAATTTGGGGTTTTATTGAAAAGATGCTCAAAAGGAGATTTGTTGGAGTAATTACGAGAGGGCAAACGGTTGATTAAGTAAACTGCTGTCTCGAAAGCAAAGTCCCAAAAACGTGGAGGAGCATGTGAGTGAGCAAGGAGAGCAAGGACCGTTTCCACCACATGTCGGTGATGCCGGTCAACAAGGCTATTTTGGGCACTTGTGTGAGGGCAGGAGCGGCGATGGATTATACCAAGAGGGGTGAAGAAAGATGCAAGAGTGTGAAATTCACCCCCCCCCCCCTAATCGGTTTGAACTTGTTTAAGTTTTGTTGTAAATTGTCTTTCAACCATGAGAACAAAGTTTTTAAAAGTGATATAAACATCCGATTTTTGAGCTAATGGGTAAAACCAGATGTATCGGGAATGATGATCAATGCATAATAAAAAAATATCGGTGACCACTAAAAGAAGTAGATGGGGCGGGGCCCCAAACATCACAATAAACTAAATCCAAAACGTGATTCCTACGATAATTTGAAAGTGGCAATGATAATTTTGACGATTTCCCCATTTGACAACTAGAACATAAAGAAGAAATTACATGTGAAGAAATAGGTAAATGACTATGAGAAATAATTGATTGAAAAAAACGAGCATGAGGGTGCCCAAGACGATGATACCAAGTGGTTGATGATGCTTTGATGGCAGTGAAAGACATATGACGAAGAGATTTCAATTTTGGGAGACACAACAAATATAGCCCTTGATTACTTGGTCCCGTGAGTAGGATGGAACGTGTAGACTCGTCCTTCACAACAAAAAAAGGACGAATGAAATTCAAAAAACACGTTATTATCTAAGAAGAATTGATGAACAGATAAAAGGTTCTTTTTGATTTCAGAGACATGAAGAACATTAGATAGATTAAAGGTTTTGGTGGGAGAGTATAGTTTAGATGAACCAATGTGAAAAATAAGGAGAGGATTACCGTCACCAACATGAAGAGAATTGTTGCCATTGTAAGCATCAGCATTGTCTAAAGTTGTGAAGTCGGGTGTAACGTGACTGTTAAACCAATATCGGGAAACCATGTTGAACCAGTACTCGAGCCGTTTTCTGATAATGTTGCATAATTGGCTTGTGACACATCACGAGCTGAAGTTAAAGAGGGCTGATTTGGGCATTGGGCTGGAAGATGACCTATGCCACACCGGTTACAGTGGCCATACACCATATTCTGAGTTGAATCCCAAGCAAACTGAGGTGGACGAGTGTTACCACCGGAACCAGAAACGTGTGAATCATCACAATTTCAGTTGTAATTGCCACGGGAGTTACCACGACGCTTGCCCCGGTAATTGTTGGAAGTTCGGTTGGTATAGAAGGCTCAGGGTTGATTGTTTGTAGCCACAATGGGGTTGATTTGGTAGCCAAGTTGTACTGCCAACTGCTGTAAACTAGTCAATTGTGCTGGTGGGGCAGCTGGGAGGCGTGAAACAGGTGGGACAACAGCCATGAAGGCCTGGGGGACTGCTGGAAGTGATCGATTTATCATAAACTCATGATCACTTAATAACCCATGCAGTTCATGGAAGGTTATTGGAGGGAAACGAGCCAACAGATTTGACTTTAGGCCATTATATTCATCACGTAGCCCGGAGATAGCTAGCATGGTTAGGTCTTTGTCTTTTACGGGTTCTCCAATATTGGCTAAAGCAGTTGCATATTCCTGAGCTCGGGTAAGATAGGCAGATGATGTTTCATCACCCTTCATCTCGATCTTTAAAAGTTGAGTCTTCAATGTGTATTCACGAGAAGAGTTGTTGGGGGCATAGGCTCTTTCAAGGGAGAGCCATAGATCCCGGGAAGTTGTACCTTGAACATGTTGATAGGAGGCTTCTGAAATAGTAGAGGCAAGAAGCATCCGCACATGTGCATCATTGGTAACCCAATGAAGATAGCTAGGGTTATCAGTGGAGGTTGTGTCAGTAGTTGCAGCAGTCTTCGGTGGAGGACATGGGATGGTACCATCTATATAACCGAATAAACGATTGGTGACCAAGAAGGGCTGAATCATTTGCTTCCAGAATCCGTAGTTGGTGGGTGAGAGTTTAAAGGCGAATTTGTGAGAATTGTGAGTAGTTTTCTCAACATTGGTAAAGGAGTGGATCATCGCCATTGAAGAATGATTGAAAGAAGAAAGAAAAGAGAAAAAGAAATCGGTGATTTAGGGTTACAGAGGTTGTGGCAGCTCTGATACCATAATAAGCCACCGAATGATTTTTGTATTATTCTTAAGATTTGAAGATTACAATAAATGTCTTATATATAAGACTAGATATTACACTTTAGTACCATCTATAATAAGATAAATAAAATATTGTTAAATATCTTAAATATATATTGTCTATTAACACCACCCTGCGTTTCGCGGTCGGCCAGAGGTGTGACAGGAACCGTATGGATTGTCCGTGTCAAATTTTGTATGTTGGGCTCGGAAGGTGAATTTTACTATATACCACATTTCACTATATACACGGGACCATTTTTGTAATTTACTCTATAATAAATAAATTTGGAAATTGGTAATTTATGGAGTTAACTCTATAATTAATCCATATGTTTTTAAATAATCGTATTATCACTTAAATATTTAAAACAGATGTTGATTTATCTATAATATAAATCCATATGTTTTAAAATGAATTTTATCATTTTTGGTTTCTATAGCATGTCATAGAATACATTTTAAATATTAATCAAGATATTTACAATATGATTGTTATATTTATTTTGGAGAGATGAGAATAGATTATAGAAGGTAAAAAGCGATGACTAGAATTACAGATACATTACTTCCTGTAAATAAATTAATATTTCAAATTACACTTATATTGTTGTTTATTATTTGAGTCGTATCACAAATGCATCGATTTCACATGTAACAAATATATAATTAAGAAAAACATACGGTAAAGATAAGTTCTTTTTATTTGTGCTTTCAAAAATAATAATAGTATTGGGCCATCAAAGTCCATTGCTTTTTGTGATTGACCACAAAAAGTGTAACACATATTGTTCCTTAGAAATAATGAAGAAAGAAGATGGAGACCAATTGAAATCTTGTCTTTTTAAACCCTGTAAGAGGCAACTTAGGCATTATTTGGGGCATAAGTTATGCCCTACCCGAAACACAAATACGAATAAATAGTGTTAGTTCTTTTATAAATAAAATCCCCAAGAAGAAAAATATTACCTCAATCGATTCATACCAAATTATTTTTAAACATATTCCGAAAAGATAAATCAGATACTTTAGATATGTTAGGATCAGACTTTGATCCTGCACAAGATACAAGATCAAACTCTGATCAATTTAAAATGTTGTAAACACGTTGATTATCTTATGATAAACTTTTACCTTTATTGACTTGTTTTCTTTTTAAATGGTTTATATTTTACAAGTTTCTATCCATTAGCAATCAAATATAATTTAGAACAACTTGTTTTTGTATACACACATGTTGAAATTGTGATCTCTAAGTCATACAAAGACACCATCCGTTAACAATTATCATCATTTTGGTGGTAGCAACTTGCAAAAGCAACCAAAGATATTGTAGAAATTAATAGGATATTGTGGTCCAAACACAAGTGGATCAATAAAAAGGATTAGAACGGGTCTCAAATTAATTTTTAAGCCAATGTCTTGTTGAATTTGAATTGGATCTTTTTGTTTTGTAAAAAATTGAAACCGATGTTATTGTCTTACATTGTCAATGAAACTTTTTTAGTTTTTACCTTATCCTAAATAATCAAAAGTGTTTTTACTTTTTAACATTCATTATTTTATTTATTTCTCTCTCTATTGTGTTTTCCTTTTTTATGTTATCAAGACAATGATGAATCTACCAAATTATAACATTGTTCTTTAGATTTATTTTTATTATTAGATTGTAGTTTGACAAATCTTTTCAATTATAAAGTTTATATTTTAGATAACATTGCTATTACATCCAAATAGTACACTTTTTAATAAATAAAAAAAAAATAAGATCCTATAATAAACAAATGAACAAAAACACGTTGCTATTCCATACATTTAACCTTACCATACTTCAAGTCTACTCAACTAGTTTAGGATTTTAAAAAAGTTACATAGTAATATTCAAACCCAATTACTAAAATCTAAATTCTCAAATATCATATGCAATAATCATAACAAAATAAAATAAAAAACTAACAATTTTTTTATATATATATTTCATTTCGTTTACACAACAAAATATTACAATTTTATACACGACACATGTGCATACAACGACAAAACCCTACAATATTTGTCCAACTGACATTAGTCTGACTCTCAGTCCAATAACAAACACAGTACAATCTGTTCTATCATGTCTGATAAAAACATCAAATCCGCATTTGTTTCATCCACAATGACCATTTAAGTGCCTCCAAAACCATATCATTCTTCTGCAAAGCAATAACCAAATTCGTATATGTAATCCGATCCGGTTCCACTCCATTTTTTCTCATTTCCTTAACCAAATCCACCGCCTCTTCCACCATTCCCGCAATCCCATACGCCTTAATTAACGAATTATAACCACACAAATCCAAATCCCTCCCACACTCCTTCAACTCCATCAACACATCACCAACTTCATCAATCCACCCCTTTTCACCATAAATATTAATCATAATATTATACGTATAACAATCCGACCCACAATTCGATTCCTTCATCCTCAACAACACATTTTTAAACTTTTCCATTTCGCCCGCTTTTCCATACGCATCCAACATACAATTATACGCTTCAAGAGACACAGAAAAACCATTGAACTTCATTCTCCTAGCAACCGAAGCCATGTTTCTCAAATCTTGACTTTTCCCATATGCGGAAACGATAGTGTTGTAAGAGATTACATCTACTCTCCCTTGTTTTTTAGCCATCCAAAACACTTGTCTCACTTTTTTAAAAAGACCCGATTTTCCATAAACATCAAGAATTACGTTGAATGTTGTGGTGTTTGGTGAAAACCCGTTGTGAATCATTTCATTGAAAAGCCTTGAAAGTTCATCGATTGGTAAAGCACGTGCACAACAATTTATGACACAATTATACATTTCTTGATCCCAAATAACTCCAAGTTTCAAGATTTTGTAGTATAGATCGGCTAATTTGTTTACCATTCCTAATCTTTGATAAATTCGAAGCATATCACGGATTAAATACGTATCCGGGATAATCTTGATCTCCTTTTGTTTTTCGATTTCTTCAAGAACTAAACACGCGTTGTTTAAAGATCCAGATTTGATGTACATTCTTACTACTATGCTAAATGCTATCAAATCCAAAGGAATCCCTTTTGATTTTAGTTTCATGTAAAGGGCTTCTGCTTCTTGAAACCGATTCAAACGCGTGTAAATATCAATCATACTACAAGTGATATGCAAGTTTGGTTTTTCGGGTTTTGGCATAGATTCGTGAATCTTGATGGAATTTTCTAGATAACCCAACTCCTTACATGTACATATAAGTAAATGATATAAACTATCTTCAAATACTTTATCTTTCCACTTTTTAATCCCTAGAATTTCAATAGCATCATCTACCAATGAATTTTTCACATATGCCATAACAAGAATCGAACATGAAGTTTGATTGTTCAAAACATGATTGTAAAGCAAATGAATACCTTTTATGACATATGCCACTTTATCGAATCTTTCTGCTTTCTCATATGCTTGTAGAAGAATCCCGAGAATAGAAGAGAATTGGCATCCGATTTTGTTCATATCGTTTATGGTTCTCATAGCACCTGATTCATCTCCATTTTTGGCTTGAAGGTTAATCATTGTGTAAAGATTCGATGAATTTGGCTTGAAATTTAAGGTAACCATTTCATTGTAATACCTTTCTGCTTCTTTGAAGTTTTGTAATCGACCCCAACCTTCAATCATGGTTCTGTAAGTGGTTTCATCGGGTTTCAAACCTGATGAAATTAGGTCATGAAAGATTCTTTGAGCAGATTCCATGTTTGAGATTTTTCCATATCCTGTTATGAGTGTATTGTAAGCAACAATATGAGGAGAGAATCCAGATGAATGCATTGAAGCCAATACTTTTTCTGCTTCATTTAACTTTCCTTGTTGGCTATAAGCATTAAGCAACACTAACCAGTTTTCTTGATTCAAAACCACTTTATCTTCCTTCAAAAACTCGATAATCTCTTCTGCTTTTTCATATAATCCAACACGTGTATACATAGTAATCATGGATGAATATGCACTATGACATACAATCTTGAAGTTTCTCATTTGTGAGAAAGCAAACTCTGCATCATCAAGAAGAGCACCCTTTTGGTAAAGATTCATCATCATGCCAAAAGTGGCAACATTGGGGAGAACGTTTTTATCTAACATCATTTGGAACCAGTTTCTGCCAGCTGTCACAAGCCCACGTTTATGACACGCGAAAATGAGAGTGTTGAAGATTTGGAAACTGAGTTCACAAGATAACTCTGACTTGGTCTGCATTTCTTGAATCAACCTTTCTGCTTCCTCCCAATCTTGTCTCCTACCCAATACCCTTAAAGCTAACTTATAAGCATTCATGTTGTGTTTCAGCTTTCCATTGATTCTCATCCATTTGAAGAATCTTAAAGCTTCATCATCACGACCACTTCTTTCAAGCTTCTCCAAGATAGAGTTGCAATGGGCTGAACTTGATTCAACTCCATTGGAACTTAGCTTCTCATAAAACGCATTATCATTCTCGAATAACACATCTACATTACCAATTTCACGTTCTGTTTCACTTTCGGTTCTGGAAATATGAATCGCCTTCAAATTTTTAGCTACATTTTTCATGCCATCCAATCGCTTCCATATACTCCTCTTCCCCTTCCTGAACTCTCCATATAATTTAGGGCTTCGTGAAGCAACATTCTCATCATTCAAATCCAATGGTCTTTCAACATTATTCGATTGTAAAACATCAGAAAATTCCGTATCGAATTTAGAAACCCTAACTTGTTTTGACTTACCAAAGGAGTAGTTAGTTACACTAGTAAAGCCAAAGATTAAACCTCGATCTGAGAACTGCAAAACGGAGTTAAGTTTCTTCGAATCATAAGTATCTAAATGAACACAGCATTTTATTGAAGCCATTTAGAAGCAGCTGCGAATTTCAGTAATTCAATTCGGAGTCATTTCTAACCTCATGCAAATCGATAGAATTCGAATTACAAGCTTCAAGCAATGGCGCGATTGAACTGTAAGCTGAAACTCCAATAAACTGTGAAGATGGTGAGGGAGTGTTGGTTGAGAAATTGATCGCACCGGAGAGATAATGGATGAAAAATAACCGCAAGTTCTTCTTTGGTTGAGGGACCATCAATAAGATCAGGATGTTTTCTTTAAAAAAAAAAAAAAAACAACTTTCATTAACATATATGAATATTAATCCCTATTCTAATAAATAAATAGTTTTAATCTCCATTTGATATGTGTGACTCTAATACAATTTCTCATTAATATCATACCACATGTTAAAGAAATATATTAGGTAACCTTTCAAAATTCAAATTTACTTTTTCTAATTATATTTAAATTTGAAGTTATAATAACTTTAAATGTTTGATATATTTTATAATTAATAATTTATTTAAAGTAATTGATAAATAATTTATGAATTTTTACTATAAAAATTTATTTATTGTAACCGTGGTTCCCACGGGTTATAAACTAGTGCAAAATAATTAAATAATCATTTTTTATAATAAACCAGTCGTAATTAAAAAAATAAATAATAAAATAAAATCAAGATATTTTAGGTCATTTTACAGTTTAATCTCAATATTTACTTTTTTAATAGAAAAGTTTCGATTATCTAATTTTATACAACAATTTATCATATTCTGTTGAAAAAAATATAATTATTTCGTTCATTTTGGCAAAAAAACATAAAATAATCGGGAGTTTTGTGTTTAAAAAATAAAAATTTGATTTAAACCGTAAAGTGTCCAGATTATTAAGATTTTATCAAAGATTTTTAAAAGAAAAATAAAAAAAACAACAAAAACTAGTTTAATTTCAAACTAGATTATAAGTTTTAGACATCTTTTAGATAAGACATGTTAGAAAAAAAAATCATAATTTGAAATTCCAAATAAATTATGAGATTCAAACATTTACTTTGACAAAAAAAAAAAAAAAAAAAAAAAAAAAAAAAATGTTCTAAATTTCGAACAACATATATGTTTGAGCAAAAATAATATTTCCCGCCCAATATTCTTCCACAAAATTGTGATGCATGAATCCTTCATAAATATTTTCTCATATTCCTTTTATAAGTCTTTACGGTAGAGTACAAAATGCAACCAAATTTGCATATTGTTCAAGAGGAACTTATTAAGGTATTACATGAAACGCACCAAAGTGGAAAAATAAATAAATAAATAAATAACTGAATTAAGAAAGCCAACCAAGATACGTATAAGAGATTTTGCAAAATAATATTTATTTAGTAAATTAAAAACTTCTTTTGGAAATATATTAATTTAGGTAAATATCACTATAGCCCATTCAACTATCATCATTTATCATATTTAGTCACGAAAGTTTTTTTTTTTTTTTTTTTGCTCAATAGGTCTTGAAACTTACAATCTATTAAGTCATTTTCATTCGTTTTTAACAGATCTTCTGTTAATCAGTTATTATAATTTACAAGAATGGCCCCTATGATTTCAATTTCTTTCATGATTGGTCCTTTACTAGTATCGTTCGTCACCTGCACCATTACCGTTCTTGATTATTTTGTAAAGTTTCTTGTTCTTGAATATTGGAGCTACCTGACCCGTTTTTTGTCTTCCAGTCGATGTAAGTTGCTTGTCTAAACCCGCGGATCTTTGAAAGCTCACAATGTCACCAGCTTTTAAGTTATTTTCCTTCACGAATTGGCTCCAACCTTTAGTTAAAACGTAGCTCTGAATACTATTAAAGTATGAGTAAACGAAATCACGAAATCTCCATACTTTCATCCCGATGTCTTCGAAATGTAAAAGAACTCTTTTGGAAGTGCTTCCGCTTTGCAACGGGAAGTGCTTCTTTACGTGTTGCTTTGGTATCACTAACCAGTTCACTTTTCTGACGTCGCTGGGGTGACTGTCTTCTTAAAAAGTTGTTCCCGGACGTTGACCAAGTTGTCATCCGATCTAAACCCGTTTGTAAAAGGGGTTTTGTTTAAGCTGCAGCTTCTCTTACTTTGTTCTAGGTCATCACTGTATGTGTGTTTCCTCAACATATCAACAATCTCAGCTTTTGAATAAGAATTCAAGAAACTAGCTTCCAACCTCAACTTCATCGATGTAAAGAACCATGCCGCCCCCACTGCCGATCAGTGGAGACGTAGTCACCGGTGCTGCAACTGTTGAAGTTGTTTCTGTAGTTGTGCTTTGATCATCAGTGGAACTTTCTTCCATTGTAATTAGTGTTCTTAAAGGAGATAGGAGCAGGAAGAAGAATGGGGTTCTATATAGAGAGAAAGAAATATGATGTATATGAAGTGGGTTTAAGAAAAAGGTTGAGTATAATAGTTGACGGGGTTGCCTAAGGTGAAAGGTGGTAGTTGCCGGAATTGAACGGTGGTGACGTCGATGATGAACTATGTTGGTATGGGGACCAACCACGAAAGAAATTGAAATCATAAGGACCATTCTTGTAAATTATAATAACTGGTTAACGAAAGATCTGTTAAAAACTAACGAAAATGACTTAATAGACATATAAGTTGTAAGTTTAATGACCTATTGAGCAAAAAAAAAAAAAAAAAAAAAAAAAAAAACCTTAAGTGACCAAATAGGATAAGTGACGATAGTTGAATGAGCTATAGTGACATTTACCCTTTGATTTATTTACCTCAATGATGTTTTAGCCCATTAATTAATTTGCCCTATCTTGGTGTATTTGTGTAGATGCTTTTACTTGGTAATTATTTGTGTACATTTTAAGTGCATTTACTTGGTAATTTCGAATCCTTGAGTTTAGCATACTTATCCCTCACTTGATACTCTAGTCTTATATGGTAGGAAAGGGAAGAATCTTGGGAGAGAAATATTTATGAATGTATCTCCTATTTGTTGAGTCATAATACAAATACATCAATTAAAAACTTCAAATTTTGTAAACAACAAAAAAAATCGCAAGAGGCTATGTAAAACCTAAAATCAATGTTTTTTAAAACCGGTTTTTGAACCGGTTGGTCAAATCAGTTAGAACGGAAACCGGATAACAGTTCAACTAGCACCGATTTTATGTCTATTTTTTAAACCGGAATGAATCGGACGGTTTTTACAAAAACTTGGTTAAACCAATTAATGTGTTTGTGTTGTTTAAGGGAATGGTGGTTCATTCCACTAGTCAAAAACTTTGTATTATATATATATATATATATATATATATATATATATATATATATATATATATATATATATATATATATATATATATATATATATATATATATATATTTGATGTATATGGATTGATGTAAAACTTATGATTATGTGTTTTTTAATATATTTGGATTGATCTACAACTTGTATTATTTATGTGTATTTTTAATGTTTAAATTTGTGGATGAAATTTATAGAAACCATTCGACCGTCAAACCAGAAACCGATCACCATACCGGTTCAACTAAAAAACTGATTTTTAAAACGGTGCCTAAAATGACATTATATTAAAAAAATGATAAACATTCGCTCAGTTAGTTAGAAAGTAATTATGTAAAGCCATATACATATCTAATTTTAGCGAAATGAACAACAAATACAATGTATTTTACTGAAAATTATTTATAAAGCAATCTTACATAATCAATTTTATAAAATGAGTAATTAAAAAATATAAATTGTATCATTAGAATGGTCATTTTAGTATTTTGGTGTACTAAAGTTTAAACCTTGGACCTTCGGTATGAGATTTTGCATCTCAACCACTAGACTCTCATTGGAAGAGCCAATAACATGAATAGTTATATAGGACGTGTTTGGCACGGAACGTTTGTGAAGAAAACGTTCTGCTTTTAACAAAAAACCTCATTTGGTACTACTTTTAGTGTTTAGTTTAATTAAAATGTTTCAAATCTAAAGATTGTCTCACATAGTGTTTAACAAAACACAATCAACTATCAGTTACCCGTTATCCGCTACCAGTTAATTACTTTTGTTGAACATGCTTATATTATCTTAGTTTTTAAATATAGACATTTGTAAAAGACACCTAATTTTTTATTGGTCAATTTGTTGGATTTTTTTTTTTTCAATTTTGGTGGTTAACCCTATTTTTTTAGTTGTATACTTTTATAATAAAAAAAATACGTCAATGCAACCTCAAAATGTAATTTCTTTTGTCACCTCAACAATTTGTATTTATGCCGCATCATCAAAAATATACTTTTCAAATTCAACCTTGACGTAATTCGCCCATAAGCTTCTAAAAGGTGCTATTATCGCAAACTAAACAGATATACACTACACACAGTTTATTTATCCCTTCATTTCATGAAGCTTCAACTCGATATGGTTAAAAAGACATATACACGATCAAATACAAAACAGCTTTTACTGGTAGATTTTTCAAGTACAAAACCCTCATAAGAAGAAATTTGGAAGAAAAATGCTATAAATGATTTATACTTTTTTACCACACAATATCTTAATAAAAAAACTTAAAAGTACATTATTGCTATATCTTACAAAATAAACCAAACTGTTAACATTTTCCCATGTCTGCATTTAACTTTTATCCGAATCAAATATATGTTCATAATACACGATCAAAAATCCCATTGTCACCATAAAAATGTTCTTTACACTCTCATCCCTTGTTTTTTTTTCCTCCCTCATTAAATGTTGTCTGGATTAAGTAAAAAAGAAAACACTCATATATAGCTCACCAGATTAACCTCATTAAGTCAAAAAAAGGAATTTATATTATTAAGTTGAAAATATTAGATCCAAATGCTTCCAAAGGCTTCTTCAAGGGCTCGTTTCCTGCTTAATTCTATGCTCCACCCTCCCGCCTTTCCACCGCGTTCGGCTTTTAATCTCATCATCTCTTCATCGTCCATGTGATACGCGTGTAGGTCATCGCCGGACCCCACTGGGAGAGGTTGTGTGGGCCGCGGTTGTGGGATTGTCCCGCCAGCAACCGCAGGGACATAATGCCCGTCTGAAGTCGACACCCCGAATTGGGAGCTCGTGCCCGTGGTCTATCTCAAACAATAAAAAAATCCACGATGTTAAAATAATAAAGATTTTAATATTTAAAGAATAAGGAAACTTGAAGTTGAAAACAGGACTGACTGGACTGGATTGGATAGAACTGATTGTACTGCGTTTGGATTGGATTTATGGATCTTGTTGGATTTAGGTTGTGTTTGACGCGCCACAGCTAGCTTATTTTTTGAGCTTTTTTAAGTTGTTATGTTTGGCAAGCCAAAATGTAGCTTATAAAACTAGCTTTTTATAAAGCTATTTAGGCTATGTTTGGCATACTAGCTGATAAAAAATATCTTTTGGTAAAACTGACTGAAAAGCTAGCTGAAAAATATAAAATGATATAAAAAGAAATTTAAAAGAATGTGTTTCTATAATTAATTAAGGGGTATATTTGGAAAATTTTAAAAATATCCTAAAAAGCTAGTTTAAGTAGCTTTTTAAAAAGCTAGCTTATAAGCTACTTTTTGGCTTGCCAAACATGACAACTTAAAAAAACTTGAAAAATACGCTACTTGCGGCGTACCAAATACAGCCTTAGACTTACTTTTTACGAGTTTTTTTTTTTAAATTTTCCAAATATACCCCTTAATTAATTATAGAAATACATTCTTTTAAATATCCTTTTATGTCATTTTATAGTTTTCAGCTAGCTTTTCAGCCAGTTTTACCAAACGACATTTTTAACCAGCTAGTTTTTCAGCTATGAGCTAGTTTTTCAGCTAGTATGCCAAACGTAGCCTAAGTTAAATAGTAAAGTAAATGGTTTATCACATGGTGATACAAATGGTAGAAATGAAGTTATTTTATGTATCATTTCATGGAACATCATGATCGGATGTGTAATGAAATTATTCTTTTAATGTAAAACTTGAAATATATATTTAAGACTAGATTAGTGATTCCTCCTTCCTTAAATACCTTCTAATTATCAAAACAAAAGCATAAACATGAAAACTCACCATATCAACATCAGTTTGTGCAGGTTGTCCTTTGCTTGCTGCTAATGCTGCTGCATATTCTTCAGCCTACATGATCAATGAAAACTAGTTACTGCAATGTGAGATCAAAAAGCTCACAGATTTCAAGCATTCATCATTTGACAAATGACAAACCTTACGAGCTTGAGCATTCATTATTTGTTCTGCATTTTCTTTTTGGTAGTATGCAATCTTTGCTTCAATAACAGGAACATCTATTCCTTCAACCAAGTTTACAACTGAAAAGAAATAGATGCAATTATGCAAATGAAAATGACATTCCTAGAATATCTGTTGTATAAGTCTTTAAGAGAACTAGAGAAGAGCTTACTCATGTCCTCAACTTCCTCTAAGTAGTCATTATACTCTCTTAATGATGGAAAATCCTCCACCCTTTTATTAAATCTGTAAATCATAAGAAAATGATACAAAACGAATCACAAATTGCATTGTTTTATAGCAACATTACCATTATATCGAGAAATTAGCTCACTAAAGATGAAAACATCCATCAAATTCTGAGAAAATTTGTTTGTTGTTACTTTCATCTATCTTATCCCCAAATATATATAGGATAGAAGAGGACAATAAGAACAAAAAGAACAATCATAAGAAGCTTTACGTTTGGAATTCACACCTATTTTAATACAGCGACCAATTTCCTGTAAATTTTAATACAAAAATTACAATTTTGGCAGTGATTACTCTAAAAGTAATACAGTGACCAATTTCCTCTGGCAAACTTAGAATCCATTAGAGTTGAAAATTAACCTAATTGACATTTAGAGTTCAAAGCGTATATCCGATAAGACAAATTCAATCAAAGACAATAAGCTCAAACGAAATAGAGTACAAGCTACGCATCGTGTACACCTAAAAACTCGAGCTGATAACTTCTCCAGCTTGAATTCCATAGCTTACGAGCTAATTTCCACGTACTAAGTCCAAATTTCCTCATTCTTACTCAAATTATACACATATTACGTAATCAATCAAACTGTAAGGCTTATAATTGAACCAATAGGATAATCTACACAAACAAAGAGAAAAGGAAGAGATCTGTAAAAGTTACATGTTGCCGATACGTTTTCGGATGGTCATCTCCTTAGCGAAGGAGTTACCGGAAGGAACCACCATGTTTTCTTATTATGATTCTTTGCACCTTTTCCGGCGGGATGCGGCGGATGATGGCGGAGGTTGAAGTGAAAAGGCGGAGGGCAATTTATTAGGAGAAGAACCCCTGCACCAACGACGACGAGTAATGCTTAACAGCGTTCCACCAAAATACAAAAGATGTTAATAGTGAGATTGAGATTTTAGCTGTCCCTGGAACGTTTAATTTTATCCTCCATATACCAAATTTGGTTTCCAATTAAAATCGACTAGACAACCAAAAAAATAAAGATGTCCAACATCTTATTTGAGACCCCGTGTTTTTTGAATCATAGTTTTTTAGAGTAGTTTGTATGTGGAATTGATCCCTGGATTTAACGTGAGCAGGGGCGGTCCTACAGTGGGGGCAGTGGGGGAATTGCCCCCACAACAAAAAAAAAAATAAAACATTAAAAAATAGGTTTTTTTTGAAAAAATATATATTTTAACCCTTCAAAATTATATAATTTTACTCATCCAAAAAATTTGCCCCCCTTAAAAAGTTATAAATTTTTTTTTGCCCCCTCTTCGGAAAATTCTTGGGTCCGCCCCTGCACGTGAGGGTAAATCCGTCATTTCATATGTAAGGGACCATTTTTACATAACTGTTTTTTGGCTTATTTTGACATTTACCCCTCATTTACTTTCTCCGACACCCGTTAACTCTCCAACTCTTTCATTCTTGCTTCTGCTCTATTAAACCTGCAAAAAACTCTTGTTCCTTATCTAAACAAGTTAATCAACGCAACACATACAATGCCATACGTTTAAGTCGAAATGGTGTTCGTAATGTGGCAGATCAGAACAAAACATGAAGTTGTTGACGTATGAGTCGTATATGGTAAGTTGCTCTGTTTTCTTTAACTTTCATATTTTGCATTTTCTTATTGATTTAGAACAAAAAATGCAAAATTTTGACTTTGTTAATATGTTCAATTTTGAATTTTAGCAGGTGCACCCACATAGTTTAGTATTAAGCTTCATCACGGTGGGAAATTTACTAAGTTACCTGATATAAAGTACATTAGAGGTGAAGTGTGTTATGTTGATTATGTGGACATAAATGAGTTTTTCGTACATGAACTTGATGCCATAATGCTTGACCTAGGTTACCCAAACCCACAGAATTTTGAATTCGCTGATGAATCCCTAGTGATATACTACCATTTTAGGATACCCAATGGTGACTTTCAATTTGGTCTTAGAGCTTTAGGGAATGATAACGATGTGATCAACCTTTCTAAATACATTGCACATAGCAAGTTGATTGAGGTGTACACAGAGCATGGGAAGACAAATTTACTAGCTTGCTTCATGTCTCCAAATGCAAAGGGTAATGTTGTCATTGAGGAATTACCAGAAAATGATGATTAGGGGCTGAAGTTGAGGGTCAAGTTCATGTAGAATCTCCAACGAAAAATATGAACCATGTTAATGATGAGCCTATTGGTGAGTACATGTCTCTGATTCTTTTTGGGAGTAAGAATGATACTTTCTCCCCAGAGTATACAAGAGGTAGAGTTAGGAATTCCAAAAGAGGTGAAGGTTCTTGCAGCAAGAGGCTTAATTTAGATTATATTGATGAGGGTGTTCACATATCAAAGGAAAACAATGATGATCCAGGATGGTTCGACTGATGTTCAGGAGGTAACAACATCTGTTCATAATATTGATATGGATGGTGTTAAGGAGGCTACAACTGGTGTTGAGGAGGCATCAACTGTTGTTGAAGGATGCTACAACACCCCACTATTAATAATGATGATCAACAATTGAATGGGCTATTTGATAACCTTATGGACAATTTGATTAGAAGTGATAAGGATGATGCAGAGTACGAAGGGGATGGAGAATCCGAAGAGGGTAATCCAGAGTATGAAGAGGATGATGAATCTCAAGAAAGTGATCCACAATATGAAGAGGATGATGAAACTCAAGAAAGTGATCCAAAGTATGAAGATGATGGGAAACAAATAGAAGATGAAGATCAAGTAGATGACATAATGGATGTGGACAACAATATTCAAGATATGGATGTGGACATGGGAGACTTTACTCTTAATGTTGAAAATGTTGGGTTATGAGCAAAACAACATTCCTATGGTGTTCATGCAAACCCTAATGCTTGGATCTAGTTTTCTATTTGTACATGCAACAATTGTCCAAGACTTGCAAACCCTAATCTAGCATACAAAAAAGTTAAAATCAACATAAATAAACTAGTAAGAATGTTACCTTGATTGTTTCTTGAAGATCTTGAGCTTTTGAGAACCTTAGCACCTCAAATGTTGTGCCTCTAATAGATCACAAACACCAAAGCAAGTTGGAGAACAATAAAGAGAGAGGGGAAGGTAATTTTTGGCTCCAAGGAATCCTTTAGGGTTATTGTAGCCGAAAATATGAAGCCAAGGGTTCCTTATATAGGTGAGCTGTTGAGGTTTCAGTCAAAACCCTAATTGGATTGCTTAGGCCTTAAGTAGTCTAAAGATCCTTCCAGAAGCAAGGCCTTGGACGAATTCAGTGTGGGCTTCCCTCTTGATTTCGTCCATCCCCTTTTAAGGGATCCACATCCCAAAATTCAATTATCTTATAATTGCAATTCCAGTCCCCTAGGTTTAATTAATATATTTTGACCACAAAATTAATTCTTAATTAATTATTGACCAATATTAATTAACCAATATGATTTCTCCTTCAATATATTATTAATATAATATAATAATAAATCATAATAACCTCTTTCTCTATTATTCATCCAATCAAGTTGCTTTGGTGAAGGCAAACCAAAAGGACCATGCTACAACTGGGTCAAGTACATACCAAATATAGTTATGGACTTAGATATTAATCCAACAAAAAGTGATGTGGAAGGATCATATATAAATGGTGTTCATGGGCATGAACTTGAAGATATGGAAATGTCAACAATGAGGAATTCAAATATTTGGATGAAGGATCTGGGACGGAAAGAGAGAGAAGGGCTCTAATCAAGAATTTGGGAAAAGAAAAAAGGTGCAGCCTTGGGGCAGTACATAAACAATCATTTGCAGATGGAGATAAATTTAAAAGTAAAAAAGAATTAAATAAGGTAATTGATGTACATGCACTAGAATCAATAAGGAATCTTTTCTTTAAAAAATGACAATGTAAGGCTTAGGGCACAGTGTAAAGGAGTTGTATCTGTCACCAATAAAGGCCAAGTGGGTAGTCAAGCTACCACTTCAAAAAGAAAGGGTAAAGAAGTAAAGACACAAAAACTAACATGTGGTTGGTATATTCATGAATCTAGCTCAAATCTAGAATCTAACTAGTTTATAAGGACCTTAAACCAAAATCACACATGTTTGCAAACAAGGAAACGCATGGCTTGTACTGCTTCTTTAATCAGCAAGAAAATCCTTGATTAAGTTGAGGTAAATCCAGATATACCTTGAGAGCCATACATGATCACTTTCAAAAGACTTACCAGGTGGGTATTTCAATGGACAAGGTTTTAGGGTAAAGGATAAGGCAAGAAAGCATGTAACAGGGGACTACACAAAGCAATATGAACTGTTAAGGGACTATGTTCTCGAACTTCAAGCTACCAACCCAGACACCGTAGTGAAAATATATGTATGTTCTGAGACTAACCCTGATTCACCAACCAGGTAGTTTAGAAGAATTTATGTGTGTTTGGGTCCACTGAAAAAAGGTTTCAAGGCATGCCTTAGGGACTTATTAGGTTTTGATGGTGCCTTCATGAAAGGACCATTCCTTGGGTAGTTCCTTTCAAAAGTTGGTCTTGATTTCAATAATGGAATTTACCCATTAGCATATGGGATTGTTGAGTCTGAAAACACAGATAGCTGGAAGTGGTTTTTAGGAAACCTTGGGGATGACTTGGACCTTGGAAGAAACTAAATTTTTACTTTCATAGGCGATAGGCAAAAGGTAAAGCAAATTTATACATTTAGTCATTTAAGATGTGTGGTTTTTAATTAATTCTAATTATTAAAAATTGATTCATGTAGGGTTTACAAAGTGTTGTTGATCAGTTGTTTCCCATTGTTGAGCATAGATATTGTATCAAACATATTCATGACAATATGAGAAAGAGGTGGAGGCAAACAGGGTATAGGGACCACTTATGGAGGTATGCATTAGCTACCACCATTCCTGGGTTTGAACATTTGATGAAGGAGTTTAGTCAGCATGATAAGGAGGCATGTGAATAGCTGAAGCAAATTCCTCCTGCACATTGGGCAAGGAGTCATTTTTCAGGTAAATCTATATATTCTAATTTGGTCCTTATTTCTTTCACTTAGTGAATTGTTTTACTTGTATGTTAATTGTATTAACTATTTTTTAATGGTAATGTACAACAGGAAGAACAGTTTCTGATGTGTTGATATCAAACATGTGTGAAGTGTTTAATGGGACAATAGATAAAGGAAGGGATAAATTTGTCATTGGATGTTTAGAATATATAATGGAGTATCTAATGAAGAGGATATGCAATGTCATGAAGGAAATGAAAAAGGATAAAGGCCCATTAACACCCACAACAACATACATCCTAGCTGCAAGGAAAACAGTTGCTTCACAATACATTGCTAGGTGGAATAGGGGAGACAAGTATCAAGTCACATGAGCTTTGCAGGATTAGCATGTGGTGGATATTATGAACCAAACATGCACTTGCAGAAAATGGGAATTAATTGGAATTCCATGCAGACATGTAATTGCAACTCTGAATGAAATGAGTAAAGACCTAGAGGTTGAGCTTGACATTTACAAATGGGTTCACAAGGTGTATTTTCTAGAGACATGGAAAAAAACTTATTCATATAAGGTGGATCCAATTAAGAGGAGATCCTTGTAGCCAAAAGTGAATGTGACACAAAGCTAATCCCTCCCCCACATCGCACTCAGGTGGGAATGCCTAAGAAAAGAAGATGACAAAGTGAGGGTGAAAGGTTAAGCAAAAAGTAGAGGGTAAGTCAAAATGATGGAGTGAATGCTACACAAGAAGGAGGTTCTCAAATACCAAAAAATGATGGAGTGCAGAAGCTATCAAGGAATCATATTAGTGTTACTTGTAGCAAATGCAAGAACAAGGGACACAACTCTAGGACATGTAAAGAGCAAGGTGGGAATCATTCCAAGAAGTAATGTGTCGTGCATGGGGTTTTCTGTGATTTTGGTTGGTTATGAAAGCTTCGTTGTTATGTTTATACTATTTTGTTGCAAACTTTTGGTTGGTTGTTATGAAAACTTGGTTGTTATCTTAGGTATGGTAATGTGTCCCTTTTTGTCATGTTTATAATCTTTGGTTGTATGTTTAGAAACTTTGATTGTTATGTTACAAATCTTAATGAAATGTGCATTTTGGTTATGTACAAGTGGTTCTAATGTATACATTTTGGTAATATATTCATACCATTTTTAGTTATGTGTTAATTCTGATACATTCATACCATTTTGGTAATACATTCATTACATTTATATCATACCATACATATATCATCAACATTATAAGTCACTACAAATATGATCACATAAAATTTGTAACAACGTAAATTTTCAAAACAAAATTTTCATTTCTTAAACATGTTTTCATCCAAATCAAGTCATCAAAATCCAATGTATCATGTCATCATACAAAACATATAAATCCCAAGATCATAAAATAAATCCTCCGCTAGTGTGTACAGATCACGCTGACGCCTTCTCACGGTCCTCGCTAGTACCTGAAACACATAACACAACAACTGTAAGCATAAATGCTTAGTGAGTTCCCCAAAATACTACTTACGCACATACGCCCTTCCAGGCCATGACCTTCCGATCCATGTGTCTTAGGGGACTTCCGTCCCGACCCGGTAAACCTTCCGGTCCTACCCGTGTCGATCTTACGGTCCGCATCACAATGCCTTCCAGCCCATACATAAATGCCTTCCGGCCCATATCAAGCAAAGCATACATAGCACATACAAACGGTTAAATTATTCATAGACAATGCATACAACTCATATCATATCCGACCTTCCGGTCACACATAAATACCCTTTTGGGTACATTATAGTGAGAAGACTCACCTCGTAGGAAGTCTAGAATCTCACGTGCTCGCTATCTTCGAATCTCGAAACGAAGACCCAACCCCGCCTAATCATAACGAAATATCATTCTAATTAATATAGGCTTCCAAGACTAGGCTACACCCATTTCATTATCCCACAGAGGGGTAAAAGACCATTTCGCCCCTCCTTAACTCAAAGTCCACATGTTGACCAAAACCCTAAAAGTCAACAAAAGTCAACATACCACAGTACGCGAGGCGTACTTCAATGAACCACAATCGGGGTCTCAACCCCTTATGCTGCGCGTACTGGGTGTTACGCCCAGCGAAATTCGCAGATCCAGCCACACCTTATTTTTGGTCTTAAATGGTTAAGACACTTTTTCAACTTCTAGATCCGGCTCTCTTTAAATCTCCTAACCCATAAAGTCGGAACCTTTAAGCCTTGGCATGGTTGTAAAGGCTCCTACACTCTCTAATACCTTTCCTTTTCAACTCAAAGGGTCTAGATCTCATGCATGGCTAATCATTTACGTCCAAGATTACATTTTTATGATCATACAACTCAAATAGACCTGGAATATGATATATCTAAGCCAATGGAGACTACTTGCTCATAAAGTCTCCATATTTGGGAACAAAACCCTAGAAATTGGTCCAAGAAGCATACCATAAGAACTATAAGGCAAGATATGAACTTTTTACCTCAGGAAGAAGCTATAACCTTTGCTATCCACGGATATACACTTGCACACCAACTTCTAGCCTCCACAATGGACTCCTCTTCTCTTTTGCTACATTGAAATGACACCTCAAAGCTTAGAACACTCACACTCAAACTATAAACGAAGGAACAACTCTCTTAGGGTTTCTTTCTGAAGGATGGTGGTTGAAGAACCAAGCCATCTCATTCCTTTTATAGCCAACAACCCAAATTAGGGTTGTGGGTCTGAACCAGTTACGATCGGCGTAACCTTAGGTACGCCCAGCGTACCCGGGTGATAACGCGTTTTAATGAGGCGCGCGAGTACGCGCAGCGTACTCGCCAACTCAATGTCCTAAAAAAAAATTAAATAAAAGATGAAGGCTAATTGGTTGTACCTGTATTTCGGGCTGTTACAAAATTACAACAAAATGACCATTTTATCCATACTAATACCCTTCACAGACCAAAACACCCTTCACAGTAAACCCCTACACAAAAAAATACAGAAGAAGACAATCACAAAAAAACCAACTTCCAACTAGGTACATTTTTAGCTTCAAATTGTCATTCTTCAATGCTTTGCAATTTGCCACCAACATGTTGTTCCTGCATATCAGTCCATTTCATTGATCTTGTAGCATGTTCACACTTCTAACCAACTCATTACACCATTCCTACACTGAATTCAAATTTCTTAGCAGACCACGTATGATGGTTTTAGACCTAGCACACATAGGGGGATAGAGCCACTCGATAAACCCACAAATGGAATCAATCATAGGGCATGAAAAAAATCTTCTTCTTGGATTCAGAGGGGTCCAAGATGTTTTCACGACAATAACTTTTCCACAAAAACATAGAACCATTGTTGTTATAACAAAGCTCAAGAAGAAGAAGGGGTAGAAAAAAGTGATGTTGGGGAACGTTCGGGAAGAAGATCGCAGGCAATAGGGATATTTAAAAAGAATTAAGCCAAAAACGGTTATGCAAAAATGGTCTCTTACATATGAAATGACGGATTTACCCTCATGTGTAAGGCTCATGAGGGGGGTTAATAGATCCTATCTAACGAGAGTTAAGTCTAGCGACCAATTCCACATACAAACCACTCCAAAAAAAAACCATGGATCCAAAAAACACGGGGTTTAGACTAAAACCCCAAAAATTTGCATACCATAGGGACCATTTCATACATGATTGAAATGTTTCACACACAAAATATAATACATTTAGGGTTGTCACACAAATTATATATATATATATATATATATATATATATATATGTATATATATATCATATCATATCATATCATATCATCACTGTTGGAATAGTGTCTAAGGCTATAACTATATCAGGTTGTGCATGGTCCTTTTGGGTTGCCTTCACCATAGCAACTTGAAGGATGATTTGTTAAGAGAGAGTAAATATTATAAGGAATAATATATGGCTATTTGATTAATATAAGTCATAAATTAATTGGTATTAATTTGGTGACTTAAAGAGATTAATTAAATAAGAGGGTATAAACTGTCAATTGTTTGATAGTTACACTTTAGACTGTAAATCCTTATCCTAGATAGGATGGACGATTTCTGGGGCTTGGATAAGCCAAAATCGTCCATAGGGTTATCTATGGAATGGATTTGGATAGCCTTAAGAGAAGATTATCCAATTAGGGTTTAGGTTGAAACCCTTAAGGAGTCTACAAGTATAAATAGACCCTAGGGGTGAGGGAATTCGACACACAACCTAAAGCAAGGAACCTCTAGCCAAATTCCTCCCCTCTCCTCTCTCCTAAATCATCTTGCTTGCTTTTGGTGTTTGTAAGCCATTAGAGGAGTGACATTTGTGACTCTAGAAGCTCCAAGACAAACAAGATCAACAAGGAACTCAAAGGTATGATTCTAGATCTGTTTCATCATTGTTATTTAACCTAATTAGCTATTAGATGTCTTGGATTCAAAGCATGTTTAATTAGAAAGCCTAGATCCGAGCAATAGGGTTTTGCATGCGCACATAGGAAAGTTCTTATGGCTAAAACCCATCAGTGGTATCAGAGCCTAGCTTGGTTTTCTTTAAATTGTTGCTTGATTAACTGAAACAAACCTGCAAAATTCGATTTTTGGGTTTATGAGTCACTGACTCGGCGAGTTCCAAGGTGGACTCGGCGAGTAGGCCTGACTCGGCGAGTCCCCTTGTGTACTCGGCGAGTCCAGGCGTCAGGAATGGCCAGATTCAGGATTTTTTCATAATTATCTTATGGAAACTTACCTTAATCATATTAGATCAATCTAAATCCGATTTTTTGATAAATATGACTATTATCTTGATCTAATTAAAGATATTTATCATCTAATAAAATATTTAATTTCCTTATATGATAATGATTAATTATTTTGATAATTATCTTGAAAGAAATCTTAGATAAATCAAATAAAGATAATTAGGATATTAATTGTTAATTGGAATTATTTGTTATTTGATCCTCCATGTTTTAAATGTTTAAAACCTACCCTAAAGTTTTGAAATCTATATTTGTGATTAAAAGTTTTAATTTAGACAACTTAAATTTCAAACCCTAGATTTTAAAAGGTTTTAAAATACAACCCTATACTTATATGATATTACTAGAATAATATATATATATATATATATATATATATATATATATATATATATATATATATATATATATATATGTATAAGTAAATGCTAGTCTTACCGCTAGTAGGCCTCATTCACGAAGCCGATCTATAAGGTGGGTATAAGGTTGCGGCCTATAAAATGGCGCTTAATGGGTGTACACTCACACCCACCGCTTGCTTGATTGGTGGAGGGTCGTTAGCCGAACGGGTAGGATAGGGCAACCTCATCCTCTCATTAAAAGTATAATAAGAAACACAAAGTAACTACACGTTTTAAAAATTTCCCAATCTTAGTTACTTTAGGAAAAGTGAATTGATGCAATCCCATGAAATTACACTTTGCACCTTGCTAAGAAGTTAGTGGAGCGTGTGTGGTTTACCGGCACACTAATTGGTTCTAAGCGAAGGTGGCAAAGGGTGATTCATTGTTTATCATAGTTCGATGGAGCGTGTGTGGTTTACCGGCACATCGAATAGGTGATCGTTACAATGAAGGCACCATGTGAATTTGCATGGTAATTCACACCCGCTTTGTGATCCTCGGCATCCCAGTCACAAACAAGAGGGGCATATCGAGGTTTAAACATGCCATTGAATAGTTCAATGAATCTCATCCGAACCTAGGAATTCTCAAAAACACTTAGGACTAATAGTTTAAGTTTTGTAATGGAGAATTAGTGAATCGTCATTCATTTACCTTCAATTTATTTGCATATTAGATTACGGCATCCCTTTTCTAGTATGTAAATGTTATTGTTGGATCCTAGCCCTAATTTTTCTTATTGGGTGATAATTAGGGATTCTTGTTCTAATCTATCTTTGTCCTTTCTATAGATGTCAAACGCAAACAACACTGCTGCTAGTTCTTTCACGTTGATGAGCCTTTGCCAAAAGGTCACCTTCGATGGAACGAACTTTAGCGAATGGATAAGATACATTCGCACCATTGCTCGCTATGAGGATAAAGAGTATGTCCTCGATGAGAAGCTCGAGAAAATCAACCCCGAAGTTGCTACTCCCGCCGAAATCACCGCCTTTGAAACTCATGAGCGAGATGCAACGAAAGTACATTGCATCATGATCGCCACCATGAACTCCGAATTCCAAAAGTCCTACGAGGACATGTATCCATACGAGATGCATCAAGACTTGTTGGAGAGGTACCACCAAAACGCGAGACAAGAGCGTTACGAGATTTTCACTAACATGATCTCCGCTAAGATGGGTCATGGAGAATCTCTTACTGTGCACCTGCAAAAGATGCAAAGGTATGTCGACCGCCTTCGCAAGTTAAATGTTGACTTCGGCGAAGACTTGGTGATCGACATGGTGCTTCACTCTTTGCCTCCGATGTACAACCAATTTAGGATGACCTACCACATGAACAAAGAGGAGGTCACCCTAAGCAAACTCCAAGGTCTCTTGAGGGTTGCTAAGAGCAACTTCAAGGACAAGTCTGTTGCACCAACTCCCAATCCATCCGCTGCTCCTGTCTTGGCTATTGGTCAAGGGAAGGGAAAGAAGAGGAAAGCTTCATCGAATAACTATCGAAAGGTGAAAGCCCGAGATGGTTCCTCTTCTAGTGGGACCAAAGTTGATCCCTCTAAGCCCTGTTCCAACCCGAAGGAGGCAGAGTGCCACCACTGCCACAAGATAGGACATTGGAAGAGAAGCTGCCCGGATTACCTGCAAGCCATCAAGGAAGGAAAGATCAAGCCATCTTTCGCAGGTATATACACAATCAAATCTAACGATTCTAATCATGCTATTTCTTGGGTTCTTGATACCGGTTGCGGTTATCACATTTGTTCTAATGTGCAGGGACTAAAAAGAAGTAGGGATGTGGAGCAAGGAAGGATCAATCTAATCATGGGGAACAGAAGATCGTCGCCTGTGACCAAGATTGGAGTGTATTCTTTAGTGCTTAGGAATAGTTTAGTTTTAGATTTGAACAATTGTTGCTATTCGCCAGAAATGGCTAGAAACATCATTTCATTTCATGGTTTATATAGACAAGGATTTAGATTTTCTTTTAATAATGAGAATGGTTCTATTTTGGCTTATCTAAATGGTGTCTTTTACTTTGAAGCTATACCATGTAATGGAATATATGAAACTGTTATGATTGTTGATAACTTAGGAAATGATGTTTTGAATATTGATTCTCCCACTAGTATGGATAAAGCATCCTTGTGGCATTGTCGTCTTGGACATGTCAACAAGAAACGCATAGCCCAACTCCAAAAGGATGGAGTGTTGGAGTCATTCGACCTTAGGGAAGATGACACATGCGAGTCTTGTTTACTTGGAAAGATGACTAAGTCACCCTTCACGAGTACTTGTGAAAGGGGTGAGGGGCTATTGGACCTAATACATACCGATGTATGTGGACCCTTTAGATCAACCACGAAGGATGGGAACCGCTTCTATGTGACTTTTACCGATGACTATAGTAGATATGGGTATATCTACTTAATCAAGCAAAAGTCAGAAACTTTTGAAAAGTTCAAAGAGTTCAAGAATGAAGTGGAGAATCAATTGGGCAGGAAAATCAAGATGCTTCGATCCGATCGAGGAGGAGAGTACCTAAGTCTTGAATTCCACGATTATCTCAAGGAGTGTGAAATAGTTTCGCAATAGACGCCTCCTAGGACACCGCAGTTGAATGGTGTGGCAGAAAGGCATAATCGAACCTTATTGGATATGGTTCGCTCTATGATGAGTCGTGCTTCACTACCTATCTTCTTTTGGGGGTATGCCTTAGAGACTGCTGCTCATATCCTTAACCGAGTCCCAACTAAGAAGGTTGCCAAAACACCTCACGAGATGTGATAGGGAAAGCTCCCTCGTTGGCACATATCAAGGTTTGGGGTTGCGAGGCTTTCGTAAGACGAGATACTCACGACAAGCTTGAACCTCGAAGTGAGCGATGTATTTTCATCGGCTACCCGCAAACTTCCTTTGGATATATCTTCTATAGACCGAAAGACAATGTTGTTTTTGTTGCGAGGAGAGGAGTTTTCCGAGAGCGAGAACTCATAAGCCAAGGAGACAGTGGGAGGCAAATCGAACTTGAAGAGATTCAAGAGTCGATAGATGAAGGAACCTCTACCACTAGCATTCAACCCGAGGAGGAAACTCCGGTTGAACCGATTGACGAATCCTTACCTCTTAGACGTTCCGATAGAGTTAGAGTTCATCCCCAGTTTTATGGTTTTCATATTACTACCAAAGGGGACACGTATATTAGTGATGGTACACTAGTAAATCTTGATGAACCTAATAGCTATAAGGAAGCCATGGCAGGCCCGGAGTCTGGGAAATGGAAAGAGGCGATGGATAGCGAGATCCAATCCATGTACGATAACCAAGTTTGGAATTTGGTTGATTATGTGCCCGAACGTAAGACTGTAGGGTGCAAATGGATCTTCAAGAAGAAGACCGACGTGGATGGGAACGTACACACATATAAAGCGCGATTGGTCACGAAGGGTTTTACTCAAACTCCCGGAGTTGACTATGATGAGACCTTCTCACCAGTTGCGAAGATTAAATCTATTAGAGTGATGCTAGCAATTGCCGCATTTCATGATTATGAGATTTGGCAAATGGATGTCAAGACCGCTTTCCTTAACGGAAAGTTGGCTGAGGATGTTTACATGGCTCAGCCAGAGGGGTTTGTGGATCCGAAGCATCCGAATAGAGTGTGTAAGCTTGAGAAGTCCATTTATGGACTTAAGCAAGCATCTCGCAGATGGAATCTTTGCTTCGATGAGAAAGTCAAAGAGTTTGGATTTGTACGAAGCGAAGACGAATCTTGTGTATATGTCAAAGCCAGTGGGAGTATAGTAAGCTTCCTCGTTCTATATGTCGATGACATATTACTCATAGGAAACGACATCCCGACTCTGCAGGAGGTTAAGTCCTGGCTCGGGAAGTGCTTCGCTATGAAGGACCTCGGAGAGGCTTCTTACATTTTGGGAATAAGGATAGTAAGAGAAAGAATTAAGAGACTAATTGGACTTAGTCAGAATACTTACTTAGAGAAGGTACTAAAACGTTTTAGTATGGAAAACTCAAAGAAGGGAGAACTACCGATACAAGGAAATGCCAAGTTGAGTAAGACTCAAAGTCCGAGTACCGAAGCTGAGATAGCAGAAATGAGCCGAGTACCATACGCTTCCGCAGTTGGCTCAATCATGTACTCTATGACTTGTACTCGCCCTGATGTAGCCTTCGCTTTGAGCATGGTTAGCAGATATCAAGGGAACCCTGGCAAAGCACATTGGATTGCGGTGAAGAACATCCTTAAGTACCTTCGGAGGATGAAAGAATGGTTCTTAGTCCTTGGAGGGAGTGATGACTTGAAGGTGCGAGGGTATAGTGACGCCAGCTTTCAGACCGACAGGGACAACTACCGTTCGCAGTCGGGCTGGGTCTCTACCCTATATGGAGGAGCAGTGACTTGGAAGAGTTCCAAGCAAGAAACCGTAGCTGATTCAACGTGCGAATCAGAGTACATTGCAGCGAGCGAAGCGTCGAAGGAGGCAATATGGCTAAAGAACTTCATTGGTGATCTTGGAGTTGTACCGGCCATAAAGGAGCCCATGGAGATTTTCTGTGATAACGAAGGTGCGGTTGCCTTGACCAAGGAACCGAGGGATCATGGTAGATCTCGACATATCGACAGAAAATATCACTTCATTAGACATCGTGTAGAAGAAGGACAACTCGTAGTGAAGAGGATATCATCAGAAGATAACCCAGCAGATCCGCTTACGAAGGGACTGAGTAGGGTTAAGCACTTGCAGCATGCTAGGAGTATTGGGCTGAAGGATGATATTAGTATAGATTAGATAGTATTAGAAACGTATAATAGATAAATGTAATTAACATTTGATGATTAAATAAAGGAGTTTTATTTATGAGTAAAGTTACTGTCACATGTTGGTTGTTTAACTATTGTTTCACTTTGCATGTTTTGACTTCCAGAATAATTGAGTTTATTAGGAATAATCGAATTATTCAAATGGTCCACAATTGTTCATATGTTGGGAGTAGATATGAATGAAGATTGTCATGAATTGGTGTGTAGAATGTCTAAATGGTGTTAGACATAGCAAGGGTTGCTGCAACGTTCATGAGTGCTTATGAACTGGTTTTGAGCATTGGAATAAACCCGCGCTTGCTGGAATCACCTTATGGAATACGATATAAAAGGTGATCGCAAGACGATAATATCATATAGTCTTAAAACCTAGATATATGGTTTATTATTTGTTAATTGATTGTGCATTGATAATGCGAAAACGCATCAGTAACTTGATGTTATAAAACGCATTGTTGTGTATTGTTGGTTAATGAATAAGTAAATGCATATAAGTCGAAGTTTATCTGTAAGTTTTATCCTAAGAGGGTAGAAGAGATATCTTGGCCACTCGATGATTTGATTTGACTTATGTGCCGGGCCCGGTCAGAACTGAATTGATGTGTTTGATTAAGTTCTATGTCAAATAAATCGGAGATCGAGAAATCTAAATGCTTGACTAACCATTCCATAGGATTGTCAGCATGATATCTAACAGAGGACTGTACGATCCCTTATCTAAAGGACAAGATTGATTAGATCAGAGTTGAAAGCGTCTTTGAGAGCTACGATTGCAAACCGAATTGTACTTGTATAGTTACTAGACTTATCCAAGTGGGAGACTGTTGGAATAATGTCTAAGGCTATAACTATATCCGGTTGTGCATGGTCCTTTTGGGTTGCCTTCACCATAGCAACTTGAAGGATGATTTGTTAAGAGAGAGTAAATATTATAAGGAATAATATATGGCTATTTGATTAATATAAATCATAAATTAATTGGTATTAATTTGGTGACTTAAAGAGATTAATTAAATAAGAGGGTATAAACTGTCAATTGTTTGATAGTTACACTTTAGACTGTAAATCCTTATCCTAGATAGGATGGACGATTTCTAGGGCTTGGATAAGCCAAAATCGTCCATAGGGTTATCTATGGAATGGATTTGGATAGCCTTAAGAGAAGATTATCCAATTAGGGTTTAGGTTGAAACCCTTAAGGAGTCTACAAGTATAAATAGACCCTAGGGGTGAGGGAATTCGACACACAACCTAAAGCAAGGAACCTCTGGCCGAATTCCTCCCCTCTCCTCTCTCCTAAATCATCTTGCTTGCTATTGGTGTTTGTAAGCCATTAGAGGAGTGACATTTGTGACTCTAGAAGCTCCAAGACAAACAAGATCAACAAGGAACTCAAAGGTATGATTCTAGATCTGTTTCATCATTGTTATTTAACCTAATTAGCTATTAGAAGTCTTGGATTCAAAGCATGTTTAATTAGAAAGCCTAGATCCGAGCAATAGGGTTTTGCATGCGCACATAGGAAAGTTCTTATGGCTAAAACCCATCAATCACATCATATCATATCATACTATATTATAAAGGACGAATTTTTCCTTTCACCACATTCATTTGAAACTCACATGACTTTTCAATTTCTTTCTAATAATAATTATAATTTGGTTAATTAGGTTAAATAAATATCAAACCTAAAGTTTAATCATATATAAATTAAATTTCAATATTAAAATAATATATTAACTTCTACTTATAAATTTATGTTTTTTTAACTTTTAACATATTATACTTAATTTATTAGTTTTATTATATTGTTGGATGTAAACCATTATCATTTTAGAGAAATGATTTTGGAACAATTTGTATAAAATACTTAAGTTATTTATATAAATATAAAATTACAGGGTCAGCTTTAACATAAATTTTAGTTTGCCTTAAACAACACAAAGAATATTTTGTAAATAGTTAAAAATGATAAATTGTAGTGTCTTTCTAATAATGAATGTAAGTTGGTTAATAAGGTTAAATAAATATCAAACTTAAAGGGCAATCATAAATAAACTAACTTTCAATTTTAACATAATATATTTACTTCTACTTATAAAGTTATGTCTTTAATATTTAACATATGATACTTAATTTATTATATTTAAGATGTTATATATAAATCGTTATCAATTTAAAGCTACAACTTTTGAACAGTTTTGACAAAATACTTGAATTGTTAACTTAAATATAACATTACAATGTCAACTTAAATATAAATTTTATTTCCACTTAAAAAACCAAAGAATATTTTTTTAATAGTTAAAAATGATAAATTGTAGTAATAAGTGCAAAAACTAAATTGTAATCTCAATTTAACTAAAATATTTCCTAAATGTATTTTTATAATCGTTAAAAGTTTTCAAATAAATAGTTTAAAATAACTTACAATAACAATAATTAAAAATAACTCTATATAAATGATTATATTGTTACCTTTAAAATCAAAAAATAATTTTTGATGTTTTAAATAATTATAATGATAGAAAATAAAACATTAAACAAATAAATTTTAAAAAGTTAGTTAACAATGACAACAAATATAAATAATGTTAAACCATATATTATATTTAATTTTATTCATGTGTAACTCGCGTGTAGAAGTCATTCAAACGATTGAAATTATGAAATTATAATATATATATATATATATATATATATATATATATATATATATATAATTCAAAATAATCAATATATTATATCAATTTAGTATACGAATTATTATACCAAATTTAACAACAACGTTATATATATATATATATATATATATATATATATATATATATATATATATATATATATATATATATATATATATTGAAGCCTTTCTAAAAAAAGTAAAGATGTTCGAAAGTCGGTTTTGATGGCCAAAATCGTATTTTAGGGAGTGTTTGGTTAAGCTTATTTAAGAAGCTTATTAGTTTAGTGATGGTTCCACACTGCTATAAACTAAATTTTTTTTTTGGATAAAAATAATTTATTACAGTGGGAAACCGTTCATAAGCCATTTTTTCAGAAGTTACTACACTTGAACTTATTAGCTTATAAGTCAATAAGATAATAATCTATAAGGTAATAAATAATAAGTTTTTTTTTGTCAAACACTCCCTTATGTGACCAAAAGATGAATGCAACAAAAGTAACCAACTAGGTGCTACGGTCCAAGAATACGGGGTCTGTAAATAACTATGTAAGACTAAGTTTGTTAGATTACTTGAAAATCTACTTGTTAGTTGAAAATTAATTAATTGTTAAAAAACTAACTATTAACCGATAAAAATAAAGCTTGGTAAATAATAGTTATGAATCCCAATTTGGAATAACCTGATTCTTGATTCATGTAAAGATTAATATTTTTCATTTGGTGATCGATGTTCCTTCATTTTTATGCCCTATTTGTAATGATTAGGTAGAACGAGTGGATCATGTTCGTTGATTGTGATATGGCTAAAGATGTTCCGATAAAGATAGGTAAACAATGTGATTTAGATTATGGGGTGATCTCTTATGTTGGTAATCATACAAGTTGGTTCAATTATCTTTATCTCTTAGTTGTGACAAAGTTGATAGCTAATGACATTGTGGTTACTACTTGTTAGAACTTGTGGAAGTTTCGGAATACTTGTATTTTTATTGTATTTGGCCACGTAAAGATAGACTTCCTGATAATATTATTGCTTTTTGTTTTTTAATTGTTGGGTGGTGTTTTAATTGTTGGGTGGTGCACGGAAAACATAAATTCTATGTTGATTGGAATTTGTAGCTGTAAAACCCTTTTTTGAAATTTTTTGATGTAATGTTCTTGTTGGTGCTCCCGTTAGTCCCTTTATAGTGTTTTTTTTTAAGGAAATCCAACATTTCTAAAAAAATATAATTAAGAACTATAAAACGAGATATAGAAAAATGATTCAGTACAAGACAATTATATAAAACATATTTTTAAAAGAAAATAAGGAATAAATAATAGTTTCTGATTATTAATGTTTAAAACATTACAATATTCTTTTTTCTATATGATAAAAATTTGATTTACATATATCATATGTCAAAATCAATAAAAGTTCATTTGAGACCATCAGTTTTTGTGAGACATGAAAATGCAATCCTAACTATTTATTTTGGAGATAAAAAACAATAAAATTTTCTAAAATGCAAAATACAAGAAAAATTCCGATTTTTTTTAAATATTATTTTCGTTATTTATTTTTTACAAAAAATTTTAAAAAGAATAAAAAAAATTTACCGTTTTTTCTTAAATATATTATATACATAAAATATTTTAATTGAATATTATACTATAAATATTCAAATAAAATTGTTGGAATGTTAGAATATTCTAATATTCTACTAAATTTTTTAGATTTGTTAAAATATTTTAATATTCTATTAGAATTTTTATAGTTTTATAATATTTTACTAAAATTAACAGTTGTATTTTAATAGAACATTTGAGTATTCTAACAATTTTATTTTAATATTTATCGCGTAATATTCTATTAGAATATTTCATATATATATATATATATATATATATATATATATATATATATATATATATATATATATATATATATATATATATATTTGAATAAATTAAATGACGTAAATAATATTTAAAAAAAATTCAAAAATTTTCATCTACTTTGCATTTTAGAAATATATATTTTTTGATCTGCAAAATGAATAGCTATTGTTGCATCCACATGTCACACAGTCTCGAATGAACCTAATTCTATAAAATCTAATATAATAAAATATATGAACATAAAATTAATTATCATGAATTGTTGGTTCCGCAATAAATGGTTATTTAAAATACAGCTTAAATAATAAAAGTGTTAAGAGCAAAGTTTAATATAATTTAATGCACGTACTTTTATATATGGCTAAAAAAAACCATTATATAGACTTGTTTCCTATATGGGTTGACCATATACGTTATTTATAAAGAGTGTCGTTGCATGTTTTTTTGTTTAAACTACTTTACTTATCAATTTATTTAACTAAATGAGGCATTTGACTTACAATTTGACTTACAATACACTGCTCATCAAAATACATGTGAGGTCTAGAAGCAACAAAAAAAAAACGATTAGATCACCGGTTACACATCACTTATCTACATGGTTTTCATATATTTGCAACAAACCTTAGAGAAAGATAACTTTATGCAACCAAGTAGTCGGGATCACGATAAACATTAGCATTAAAATCTCAAACACCTTATTAATGATTGTCCCACATAAGATGTCATGAAAAAACCTAAAAAAAATCATTCATAAGTACTGAATGATTACAAAAAAACAAAAAACAAAAAAAATATTAAAGACTAAATGTGTACAAAAATATTAAGGACTAAATGTGTACAAAGTGAGAAATATATTACCATGTTAAGTTAATTTTACCGGCTAACCTAAAGTAGTTGGTTATAAGAACTTTAGTGGTTTCTGATTGGGATGTTCGGTCCACTTCCAGGTTTTTGAAGAGATTTCATGAGGAGTTGGGTACGTGACTGCACTTCAGCACGACTTTTCATTTACATACCAATGGTCAAAGTGAGCGGATTATTTAGACCTTAGAGGATATGCTTCAGGCATGTGTACTGGATTTTGGCGGTAGCTAGGATACATATCTCCCATTGTATGAATTTTCTTACAACAACAACTACCACACTAGTATTGATCGACCTCCTTTTGAGATGCTTTATAGGAGAAAGTGTCAGACCTCGATTTGTTGAGGTGAGGTCTGTCAGCGAGTTATAGGTAGCACGGAGGTGGTGCTCCGGACTACCGAGTTGATCCAACAGGTGCACGGGAGATTACAAATCATGCATATTCGGAATAAAAGTTATGTTGATAGGCACCGATCAGACCTGAAGTTCCAGGTTGGGGATATGGTACTCCTGAATGTGTCATCCTAGAAAGGTGTCATCCAGTTCAAGAAGCGGGGAAAGCTGGACCCATGTATATTGGTCCTTTCAGGGTTATTGCATGGGTGAGCATGGTTGCTTATCGCTTGGAGCTACTTAAGGAGCTCAGTCAGATCCACAACACTTTTCTTGTCTCTCAGCCGCAAAAGTGCTTGGTCAATGATTCCATAGTGGTTCCATTGGAGGACATTCAGGTGGACGAATGCATAAATCATATAGAGAGACCAATTGCGATCCTTGATATGAAGAAAAAGACTCTGTTGAACAAGGAAGTGGGTTTAGTAAAGGTACATTGGTAGCACCGTAAATGCTTTGAGTGGACATGTGAGTATGAGGAGAAAATGAAAGAGCACTATCCAATGTTGTTTGTTGATGCGGACTTCGAGGATAAATTCTGATTCAAGTGGGGGAGAATTGTAATTCCATTATTCCAGGTATTTTCATATTTAGTCAATTCATTAAAAAGTTTAAAAAATCGATCCCTACATTGGGCGTACGTGATAAGTACGTCAGGCGTAGGTCGTTAAAAAGGATCATAGTTTTTCTTTGTGTATGTTAGGTGTACGTGTTTGGTACGCTGGGCGTACTCATGTAGGTTTCAAACCTAAAATTTTAGGATTTTGACCTTATTTAAACACCTTATGTCCAATTGTGTCTTCTTCATGCTCAACCTCCTTTCACCCTAATGTTGTTATTCAAAACCCTTGCACCCATTAGTAAAAGTTTGTGACCTTTGAGTGTTTTTGTGGGTTTTTGGTACTCTTAGAAGAAGAATAAGTAAACCATTGAAGCTTGGAGAAGCTCAAGCTCCTAAATCAAGAACTTTCTTCATCTTTTCAAGCTTCTAAAGGTATAAAGCTTGTAACTTTATGTTTCTTTTTCTAGATCTAGAATTGGTCCATGTTATGCTATGCTTTTGGTCCCAATATTTGGACTTTTGAGGTAGGGTTACTCTAAACGTCATGAATGCCATTTATGGTCATTTTTGAGTTGATGAAGTCATAAAAATGGGAGCTTGGACACTCCTATTCATCCATGCATGAGATTTTGGACATTAGAGTGTACTTTGCACTTAGAGTTTGGATTTGTGCCTTGTTAGCCATGAAAAGGCATCAAGTTGTCGACTTTATCAATTAGGACCTTCCCAAGAGTAATATATATGAGTTGGACGTTTGGTCTTAAAGAATTAAGTGCTTAAATTTGAGATTTGGGCATCAGTGTAATACACTGAGCATACCTTCCAGGTATGCGGGGGGTATCGGGTTTGGCCTGAGTTCCCTCTCCGTCGAAATCTAATACATTGGGAATAATGATGGTAAGCATGGGATACTTACTAAAAGGTATTTTGGGTCATTTTTGGGCCTTAGGTCATTATGGATTTGGGCCATGGTTAGGTGGGTCAAGTAAAGGAAGGGTAAAATGGTCTTTTACCCTTGGCATTATGGAATGTAATGTAGACCATTATTTATGGGTTATTACCTTGATTAGTAATTAGAGTCGATTTGATATGTTCAATATGATGAGCTATGGTAGCAACAACGCAAGCGTGTGTTTTATAATCATCAGACAGAGGTGAGTTTCCTCACTATGCTTGTGGGTCGAAGACACCAATGCGACACCCATTGGATTATTTTGTAGGATTGTAGTAGTCTTTGTTGTTGGGTTATGAGCAAAACGTCAATCCTATGGTGCACATGCAAACCCTAAAGCTTTGTATATAGGTTTTTTCTAATTGTACATGCAATAATCATCCAAAGCTTATAAACCCTAGATCTAGCATATCAAAATCGAGACCAACATAAATAAACTAGTAAGAATGTTACATTTGATTGTAGCTTGAAGATCTTGAGCTTTTGAGAACCTAGTACCTCAAATGTGATGCCTCTAATGGATCACAAACACCAAAGCAAGTTGGAGAATCTTGAAGAGAGAGAGGGAGAGGTAATTTTTGGCTCAATGAATCCTTTTAGGGTTGTGGTAGCCGAAAATTGAATGCCCAAGGGTTCTATATATAGCTGAGCAATTAGGCTTTCAGTCAAAACCCTAATCCAGTTGCTTAGTTGTTAATCTACCCAAAGGTTCCTTTTAACAGGCCCCTTGGACGATTCCTATGTGGGCTCGCACATAGAACTCGTCCATTGCCTCTTAATGAATCCTAAGCACAACCTTGTAACTATCTTATAATTACAGTGTTAGTCCCCCAGATTTAATTAATCTCTTTTGATGACAAAATTAATTCTAAATTAATTATTGACCAATATTAATTAAATAATATGATTTCTCCTTTAATATATAACTCATATAATATATTAATAAACCAGAATAACCTCTTTCTCCATTATTCATCCAGTCAAGTTGCTCTGATGAAGGCAACACAAAAGGACCATGCTACAACCGAGTCAAGTACATACCAAATATAGTTATGGGCTTAGACACCTAATCCAACAGTCTCCCACTTGGATAAGTCTAATAACTATAAATGCAACTACAACTTCAAAATCCGAGTAGCAATCATAGCTCTCAAAAGCCACTGTTGAACTCTGACACGTCCTTTAGATAAGGGATCATATAGTCCTCCGTTCTCAAGATATCGTGTGGACAATTACATGGAACATAGTCATACTTATTACCCAACAGTTTGTTTCTCGATGTCTGATCTGTCTAAAATTGAACTTAATTGAACATACCAATTTAGTCCAGACCGGGCCCGACACATAAATTAAACCAAATCATCGAGGGCCCAAGATATCGGTTTTAACCTCGTAGGATAAAAGGAACAGATAAACTTTGACTTATATGCTTGTAGTATTTACTAATCAAATCGTACACAATAATACGTTTTATAACATCAAGTTACTGATGCATTTACGCATTATCAATGCACAACCAACTCGTAAACAACAACTCATATATCTAGGTTTCAAGATATATGATAGTATCGTCTTACAATCACTCGTGATTAAATTCCATGGAGGGATTCATGTGAGCGCGGGTTTAATCCAATACTCAAATCTTATTTCAAGAGCACTCATGAACGTTGCAACAAACCTTTGCTATGTCTAAACACTTAGACAATCTACAAGCCACTTCATGATAGTCTTCTTTCCTACCTACTTCCAATGTATGAATGACTATGGATAGTTTAAATAATCTTATTATTTAGGAGCCAAAACATGCAAAGTGAAACAACATTAAATAATTAACACAAGACATTAACTTTACTCATAAATAATACTACTTTATTTAATCATCAAATGTTAATTACAATTTATCTATTACAAGTTTCCATAAGCTAATCACTAAAACTAATATCGTCCTTTAGCCCAATGCTCCTAGCGTGCTGCAAGTGCTTAACCCTACTCAGTTTCTTCGTAAGGGGATCTGCCGGGTTCTCTTCTGACGATACCCTGTTAACTATGAGGAGTCTTTCTTCTACCCGAAGTCTGATGAAATGATATTTTCTGTCGATATGCCTGGATTTGCCATGATCCCTCGGTTCCTTGGTCAAGCCAACCACACCTTCATTATCACAGAACATTTCCATAAGCTCCTTTATGGCCGGTACAACTCCAAGGTCTCTGATGAAGTTCTTTAGCCATATTGCCTCCTTCGACGCTTCGTTTACTACTGTGTACTCTGATTCACACGTTGAATCAGCTATGGTCTCCTACTTGGAACTTTTCCAAGTCACTGCTCCTCTATTTAGGGTGAAGGCCCAGCCCGAATGAGATCAGAAGTTATCTCGGTTGGTCTGAAAACTGGCGTCACTATACCCTCGCACTCTCATGTCATCACTCCCACCAAGGATAAGAAACCATTCCTTAGTCCTCCGCAAGTACTTAATAATATTCTTTACTGTGGTCCAATGTGCTTTAGTAGGGTTCCCTTGATATCTGTCGACCATGCTCAAAGCAAAGGCCACATCAGGGCGAGTACAAGTCACAACATACTTGATCGAGCCAACTGCGGAAGCATAAGGTACTTTGCTCATCTCTGCTATCTCGGCTTCGGTGAACGGGCTTTGAGTCTTACTTAACTTGGTATTACTTTGGATTGGTAACTCCCCTTTCTTGGAATTCTCCATGCTAAAACGTGTCAACACTTTATACAAGTAAGTACTTTGACTAAGTCCTATTAGTTTCTTACTCCTATTTCTCAATATCCTTATTCCAAGAATATAAGCAGCTTCTCCGAGGTCCTTCATAGCGAAGCACTTCCCAAGCCAGGACTTGACCTCTTGCAAGGTTGGGACATCGTTTCCTATGAGCAGTATGTCATCCACATATAATACGAGAAAGCTAACTATACTCCCACTGGCTTTGACATATACACAGGACCCATCCTCGCTTCTCGAACAACCAAACTCTTTGACTTTCTCATCGAAACAAAGATTCCATCTACGAGATGCTTGTTTCAATCCATAAATGGATTTATCAAGCTTACACACTCTATTTGGGTACTTTGCATCGACAAAACCCTCTGGACGACTCATGTAAACATCTTCAGCCAAATTCCCATTAAGGAATGCAGTTTTGACATCCATCTGCCATATTTCATAATCATGAAACGCAGCTATGGCCAGCATAACCCTTATAGATTTAATCTTCGCCACTGGCGAGAAGGCCTCATCATAATCAACTCCTGGAGTTTGAGTAAAGCCATTCGCGACCAATCGCGCCTTATACGTGTCTACTTTCCCATACATGTTGGTCTTTTTCTTAAAGATCCAATTGCACCCAACCATTTTACGACCTGGTACATTGTCAACCAAGTTCCAAACTTGATTGTCATACATGGGCTGAATCTCGCTGTCCATAGCCTCTTTCCATTTCGCAGTCTTCGGGCCTGCCATGGCTTCCTTGTAGTTGTTAATTTCATCCAAATCTATCAGTGTACTATCACTAATAAACATATCACCCTCAACAGTTATATGGAAACCATATAATACGCATAGTACACTAACTCTACTGGAACGTTTAAGAGGTAAGGACTCGTCAATCGGTTCAACAGGAGTTTCCCGTTAGGGTTGAGCTCCACTGTTAGAGGTTACTTCAACACTTGATTCTTGAAGCTCTTTAAGATCAATTTTCCTCCCACTGTCCTCTTGTCACATGAGTTCTCACTATCGGAAAACCCCTCTCCTTGCAACAAAGACAACATTGTCACTCGGTCTATAGAAGAGATGTGACAACCTGATACTTTCCAAGTCAACCATAGTCAAATCTGTTAAATAAAATTTTGAAATTTATTCATGTCGTTAAGTTCGTAAAGGTAATAAAATAAGGTAGAATATATAAATAATGTTTATATAAGTTTTCGGAATGAAATACACACAAAAACCAAGATTTTTCCTCGTAACCGAAAACCCTCACACAAGAAAACCGTTTTTCGATAGAAAACTTTCGGACCGAAAATAAATTTTGGCCGAAGACTCTTTTCTGTTCGAAAACCCAACCGTTATATACGTTTTTCCTCGAAAACTTAGTCATTTTCTCACATTTCCACTTGAAAACACTCTCATTTTACTCCCAAAGATCATCCAAGAACATTCATACCTTCATGTGAAAAACTTCAAATCTTCATATTTTCACCAAGAACAGCATGAACAACCTTCAAATCTTCAAGTGGCCGAAAACTCTAAGACCGAGAACTCGTTTTCGGCCGAAAACTCTCCAAGACTGAAAATTGATTTTGGTCACGGGATTTCGGTGAAGGACAAAATGAAAACCCCTGTTCCACACTTGTACTATTCTTGGTAATCATTCTTAACACAAAATAAGTGTTTTCTAACACTTTAATTAATGGTGTTGCTAATTTAAATACGATTATGTGTTTAACTATTATTAGGATACCCATAATTCCGCGTACGTCAACCTGATGATCATCTGTACGACACCACAATGCTTACACAAACTCATACTAAAGGTGAGTTCATACCCCTATATTTTCACTGATTTCAATGATTTCGCGGGGGGGGGGGGGGGGGGGGGGGATACAAGTAAAATACAATGACTTTTATGTTTTTATACAAACGTTTTCAAACAATTTCAAAACCTTTGCAATTGTTTTAAGAGAGTATTCACTACATTCCATCTAAATATTCATATAGATTAACCCTTTTGTAATATGTCGAGCATAATGGTATTTACTTTCATACAACTAAATTGCAAAAGTTTTCAGTACAGAACATACAATTAAACTATAATTGGTATAGTTTGGGTACACTACATCACTATTACTGAGTTTAATACACGAAACAAGAATATACAACCAAAACTACAACAGGCATCGTTTGGGACACAATACACTATTTTACAAATTCAAGAAACACTATTCAGAAACAAACATATAAACTATAGTTGATATAGTTTATGGAACACTACTCTAATACACTGATACAAGGTTACACTACTAAATAATTATTTAATTATAATTATTTTACATTACATAATACACTACTACAAGATAATACATACAATTTTCAAGTATAGAACACTACAAAACTATATGTAAACTAGTTAATACAGGGTTGTGAGGCACTACTTCAGTTGTATCCATCAGGGTGCGAAACTAAATCATATATAGTAGAACCAGAGTCTCCTGGAGGGAGAGCGTGAGATTTGTGTATAGATCTATACGGGACTGACAATCCTACATTTGAACTGCTAGCTACAGTTAGTCCGACAGGCCTGGGGTGACAATTGTCATAACTTTTAGACGCCTGAAGAACGCCGTAGAGGTCACTAGGTCATATCAAGTATGGTTATATGAGACTTACAACATTATAAACTAAAACATTTGTTTACGGGATTTCATCTCTTCAAATGGTTTTATTTTAATTAATAAAACAACTATACATTACAACTAGATGATTTTAGGGATTACAAAGAAATGGTTTTATTTTAATTAATAAAACTACTATACATTACAACTGGAGGATTCAAGGGATTACAAACAAATGGTTTTATTATAATTAACAAAACAATACTATACATTACAATTGGTGGTATCTAGGGATTTATACAAAGGTTTTCATACAAGTACAATATTATACATTATTACTGGTGGTATCCATGGATTTATACACAAATTTTCATACAAGTACACTATTATACATTACAGCTGGTGGTATCCAGGCATACATACAAAGATTTTCATATATGGGTTTCATATCAAACTTTACTATGATATACTACTATAGAATACAGTAACAAACATACATTTTGGTCTTAATATCTAAGACTACTTTTCACTACTAAAGAAAATATTTGATTTTCTTGAGGAACATACAAACATTTTCAATGATCAAAGACAAGTTTTCATTACAAAAACATACTTATGAACTCACCAACTTAAATGTTGATACACTTTCAAACAATACTTGTATTCTCAGGGAACCGATAGACAGGTACCTCCGTAGGTTTTGAGAAGACGGAGCTTTTAGAGTCACATCTTATTACTTTTTTTATACATTTTTGATTTCCATACAAACTATGTATCGAACAAGATGTAGATACAATGTTTATCAATGTAATGGTTGTGTTTCCTTTCATTACTATTATGCAATGGTTGTGATACTGTACATGACGTCCTCAACCCCCAAAACATTTCCACCGTTCCGGTTTGGGGGTGTGACAGGTTGGTATCAGAGCATTGTTTATAGTGAACTAAGTATATCAAACCTTACAATTTACATGATATACAACTATAAACACTATGGGGACGAAGCTCTCTAAACTAAAAGTATACTTTTAAAATCTAAGTATTTTATAAAAAGTATACAAGTATACATACATACCAGAAACAGTATCACAAGAAGAACAAAACATAAGTATTTATTGGATGCTATGATCAAACCTGGACAGTTATGTAATCATATCTAGGATAAATATACATTGATCAAATATATTTATTTGAGATATGACCAACATGTGTTTGGGAGTGATTGTGGTGTTGCAACAAGTTTAAAACTTACCAACAATACATATAAGAGGAACACTAGAACCAAACGTACATTTAAAATACTATAGAAGTATTTTGTAGCACTATAATACTAGAGCCAAACACGTGAAAACAAAGAACTTTTGCTGATAGATCTAAAATTGCTAGGTGTGTATATATAAGTTATATATAAGTAAAATTTTATAGCCCTAGAATAGGTGATTTAACTTTACATCCTGTTCCTTGTTTGTTTGTAGACTTAGAGTATGATCACTTAATCGAAGTCCTATTTAGTTTTAGTTATATATAATCTATGTAGTCAATAGCGGCGCTATAGCGGTGCTATAGTGGTTAGCGGATATAAGAAAACGCTATTTCAAAATAGCGATTTAGAATAGCGGCGCTATTATCCCTGCGATTTACCGCTATTTACCGCGATTATGGTCATCACTATAGCGGCGTTATAACCGTTATTTGAATAAATTTCATTTTTGGGCTATTTTACATTAAAAAAACATTTTTTTGTGTCATTCCATTGAATAAAATTGTTTTTTCTTAGCCCAAACCAAACCTTTTGTCATTCTATCGGATAAAATTGTAATTTTGTGATTGTCAAGACTTCCATTGAAACCATGTATGTGTTGTCTTACTAATTGTGTTGAAAACTTGAAGTACTACATTATGATTAACTTTCAAATTACTTAATCATTTCATTTGATAACTATAATTGTGTTAAAGTACGATAAAATAGTAAGTATTGCATATGTTTTCTTGTTGACTATGTTAAAATATGATTAATTGAGGCATTGGTAACTGGTTTGTGAAGTATGATTAACTAATTATGATATGTGAAGTATGATTAACTAAATATGATATGTGGATTATGATTTACTGATTAACTAAATAACTAGATTGGGTTGAACTTTAAAGTATGATTTAGGTGTTGTTTGTTTTTTGGAAAAAAACCTCTTCAAACCTCTTACTGCTGCGCGACGCAGCACACGCGTAACACTTTTCATCTCGCAACTGTTTTTTTAGAAGTCTTCTGAGTCATAAACCTCTGCGCGTGCTCTGTTTGGCGCATCACTTGTACTGCCTCTTCCAACCTCTTCCAACCTATTCTTCTTCTTTTTTTATTGCTGAAATTTTGATTATATGTTATTAAAATTTTCTTTCACATTTTTTTCGTTTATTCTTATTGAATTTATTTTTTATTTTTTATATTCAATAATGATAATTTCTTGATGAAATATCATTATTTTTCACTAAAATATCTTTATTTTTTTGTTGAAATATCATTATTTTTTACTGAAATATCATTAATTTTTACTGAAATGTTATACATTATTAAATTTTACGTATTAAAAAGCTATTTTCGGTTTATAAAATTACTTTATTTTAATTTTTTAATATCTGCAGCAGTATGCAGATGTTAAAAAAACAAACATTCTTTTTATTATAGTCTGCAACCGTTTGGTCCACCTCTTCTACTGTAGAGGGTTGCAGAGGTGGTCCGCAGACTTCATAAATTTTTGCTTTAGAAAATCAAACAACACCTTACTGATTAATACTTTAATATATATAAATTCTAAATAATATAAAAAAACGTCATATCACTGCTATACCGCCGCGAGAACCGCGATTTCATACAGATTATATACTGTGTACGCTGTTTGATTATAGGGGGATCAGACACAAATCACATGATACAAAACTCTTTCCAAGTGTTGCTATTAATTTCAAGGTGATTGTTTACTTATGTTAGTAGAATTCCATTGCAAATCGCTTAATAGAACACTATAACGGTCAAGATAAGACATACTTTGTTTAGTATCACTTGACTCATGACCACTATAGAGGACTTATCATCATTTTCTCTTAAATCAGTTTAGAGAAATATGCCTCCAAAGAAGTCCAACAGAAAGAACAACAATCCTGCAACAAATCTGTCGCCGCCACCTCCTCAATATGATCTTCCTGTCTTCCAAGCAGCAGTGACAGCCATCATGGCTGTCGCCATGTCACGGATCAATGCAAGTAGCACAAGCAGGGCGGGTAGTGGTGTCAATCCATCTAACCTCGGAGATAGCCATGGAGAACCAAGGGAGTGTTTATACAAGGACTTTACCAACGCCAAACCTAGATCCTTCGATGGCACCGGAGGTGCCATTACCCTAACTCGTTGGTTCGAGAAAACCGAATCAATATTCGAGATTTGCGCATGCCCCAAGACAAGCAAAGTAAATTTTGCAGCATGCACCTTCATTGATAGAGCACTAACTTGGTGGAAAAGCCAAGTCAAATCCCTGACTCTACCGATAGTTAATGCTATGAGTTAGGACGATTTGAAAGAACTAATGCTCGCTAAATACTGTCTGCGGGGCGAAATGCAAAAACTAGAGCAAGAGATCTGGAGTCTGAAGATGAAGGGCTTCGATATTGCTGCTTACACTACTAGGTTCAGTGACCTAGCTCTTTTGTGTCCCAGGATAGTCACCTCGGAGAGCAAGAAAGTGGAGAGATTCATATGGGGACTAACTCCCCCAACGCAAGGAAATATCCTAGCTGCCAATTCACACACGTTTGACAATGCCAAACGTCTGGCAAAACATTAGTAGACCATGGAGATCGCCAAGATTCTGTGTCAGCCGCTCCCAAACCACCTAAAGAGGGTGGTGGAAAGAAGATGTTTTGGAACAAGCTAAAGATCCAATCTTCACAGGAGCCCTCCAAGAAATAGCAAAAAGTGGCAGTCCATGCTGCTACCATTCCTGTTGTTGTCCCCACTACTCAAGCACCTACGAGTCGATATGTTAGAACTCTCCCGAGGTGCGAAAAATGCAACTTCCACCACCACGGGACTTGTCGAGAGATGCAGTGCACCAACTGCAACAGGAAGGGGCATACAACCTGCTTCTGCAAGACACTGGTGCAGGCTAATCCTTAGACCCCTGATAATGGAATATGCCAAGCCTGTTATGGGTGTGGTGAAGTCGGGCACTACAAGAGGAATTGACTTAAGGCAAGAGATGCTAGAAACACAGGGAGAGTGCTAGCAATGGGTCAGGAGGAGGCAGTAGCGGATCCCACCATAGTCATGGGTACGTTCCTTCTCGGTGAATCTTATGCATGGATTCTCTTCGATTCTGGTGCAGAGAGGAGTTTCATCAGTTATAAATTCAAACACTTACTTAACACACAAATCACAACCTCTAACACAAAACCTTCACTATCGAGATGGCTAACGGAAAGAAAGAGAGCACTAACGACGTATTCATAGGATGCACCCTCACTCTAAACGACTATTCCTTTCCAATCGATCTTATGTTGGTTTCCATAAAGAGCTTCGATGTCATCATCGGCATGGATTGGCTATGTCCTCATCGTGCTGATATTCTTTGTTACGAAAAAGCCATTCGCCTCAATCTGCCAAATGGCGAATCCCTTGTTATCTAAGGCGACATACTCAACACGAACCTTCAGATCATTGCGTGCATCAAAACTTAAAAATACCTGTGAAAGGAGTGTCACACATTCCTAACTCATGTAGTTAACATAAAAGAAGAAGTTAAAGACCTCGAGAACATCCCCGAAGTCTGCAACTTTCCTGATATCTTCCCTGAAGATCTTCCAAGAGTCCCTCCTGAATGCCAAGTCAAGTTCTGAATTGACTTGATTCATGGATCTACGCATGTAGCTAAATCCCTGTATCTTCTAGCACCAACAGAAATGCAAGAATTATCCAACCAGCTAAATGAACTGCTTATTAAGGGATTCATTAGACCAAGCTTCTCACCCTGGGGAGCACCAATCTTGTTCGTGAAGAAGTAGGATGGATCTTTCAAAAAGTGCATAAACTATCGCGAACTAAACAAACTCACTATTAAAAATCGCTACCCACTGCCCAAAATAGACGATCTGTTCGATCAAACCAAAGGAGTGAGCTACTTTTCAAAGATAGACTTGAGATCAGGGTACAATAAATTATGAGTCCAGGAGAGTGATGTTCCTAAGACAACATTTCGAACTCGGTATGGTTACTATGAGTTTGTGGTGATTACCTTTGGTCTAACCAACACATCCGCCGTGTTCATGGACTTAATGAATCAGGTGTCCATCCTTTCCTAGACAAATTCATGATAATATTCATAGATGATATACTTATCTATTAACGAAGCGAGGAAGAACACAACCAGTACTTGTGACAAGTTCTAGAAACATTATGTGTGGAGAAGCTATATGCTAAATTCTCAAAGTGTGAGTTTTGGATTAGGAAGGTATCTTTCTTGGGTCACGTGGTCAGTGAAGAAGGAATACATGTGGACCCATCCAAAATAAAGGCAATCGAGAACTGGTCAGCACCGAGAATGCTCATAAAAATCCGTCAATTCTTGGGTCTTGTTGGCTACTATCGCAGATTCATACAAAATTTCTCCAGAATCGCTAAAGCTCTTACTGACCTAGTTCAGAAGGGTGTAACTTTTAGTTGGGGAGAAAAAAATACACCGCGTTCCAAAGACTGAAGCAAACCCTATGCAACGCACCTATTTTGTCTCTTCCAGAAGAGACAAAAGATTTCGTAGAATACTGCGATGCATCTAATCAGGGGCTAGGCTATGTGCTTATGTAGCGAAGAAAAGTTAGTGCTTATGCCTTGAAACAACTTAAGACACACGAAGTCAACTACACGACTCATGATCTTGGGTTGGGAGCAGTGGTCTTTGATCTGAAAATCTGTAGACACTACCTATACGTACCAAGTGCACAATCTTCACCGACCACAAAATCCTTCAACACATCTTTGATCAGAAAGAACTTAACATGAGACAACGACGATGTGTAGAACTACTCAATTATTACAAATGTGAAATTCGCTATCACCCCGGTAAAGCCAATGTAGTTGTGGATGCCCTTAGTTGGAAGGAGTATACAAATCGTAGGGTGAAGGCACTAATCATGATAGTCCATTCCCACCTGTCTACACAAATCAAGGAGGCTCAGCTAGAAGCTTTAAAACCAGGAAATGTGGAGGATGAAGCCTTGAGAGGAATGGAGAAGAACTTTGAGATCAAGGGAGATAGACTTCGTTATTTCATGAACCGGATCTGGACCCCAAAGTTCGGTGGTTACAGAGACGTAGTCATGAATGAAGCACATAAGACTTGATACTCTGTTTACCTAGGCTCAGATAAGATGTATCTAGATCTCAAGAAACTCTATTGGTGGCCAAACATGAAAGTTGAAATTGCTACCTACGCGGGTAAGTGTCTAACTTGTGCCAAAGTCAAGGTAGAGTATCAAAAGCCCACAGGTTTACTTCAATAGCCAGAGATAGTTGAGTGGAAGTGGGAACGGATTACAATAGATTTCATTACCAAGTTTCCCAAGATGTCGGGTGGTCATGACACTATTTGGGTAATTGTTGACAGATTAACCAAGTCCGCCCACTTCCTGCCAATCAAAGAAACAGACAAGATGGAGAAGCTAACTAGAAATTACATCCGAGAGATAGTACGACTGCACGGTGTGCCCATATCTATTATCTCGGATAGAGATAGTAGATTCACCTCGCGATTTTGGCAGTCACTTCAGAAGGCTCTTGGAACTAGGTTGTAACAGCCCGAAATTTCAGGTATTTCTTTAAATTATTTTTGGGGCACATTTAGGAGGGGACTCGGCGAGTTGGTGCATGACTCGCCGAGTAGGGCCATGGTCTTGGTCGCAGTCGCAGATACGCGACTGGACTCGACGAGTCCAAATAGGGACTCAGCGAGTCGACGCTGATTCAGCTGAACCCTAGCCGTTTCATTTCTGAATCGTATATAATGATCTTATGGCCGTCATGTCGCGTCTTTTGGCCGATTGAAGATACCTTGAGAGTTGGTGGGCATCTGGAGCAAGAGTGAAGGCTAGAGGTAGCTTGAAGAGATTGTTAGACAAGGAGGGGCAAGGTGGTGATCAAAGGAATCGAGTACTGGAAGTTTGGGGCACAGGGAACACGTTTCCAGGTAATCTTCGGATCAAAATCTGTAGCTTTTACGTTGTATGCGAATTTAGGGTTTAGGAAACCCATTTAAGGAATTGTTAGATTATCCTGTTGTTATAAGTGTTTAAAAACCCCTGTAATAGTATATGTGAAAGTCCAGGAAGCCCCATATCTATATACTTCGAAATCATGCGAAATACAGGAGGCAGCGGATTGACTGCATGGCTAGGACTCGCCGAGTTGTTCTTCAGACTCGGCGAGTAGCTTGAAGATTCACTAGGACTCGCCGAGTTGTTCTTCAGACTCGGCGAGTAGCTTGAAGATCTACTAGAACTCGTCGAGTCGTTCTTTAGACTCGGCGAGTGGAGTCGGGGTGCCTATACTCGCCGAGTTGCCCTTTGCACTCGACGAGTCTGGTCAAGATTGACCGTTGACCTGCATGTAACTTAGTAGGGTCAGTTGTCTTGTTTGATAAGATCATTAATAAAGGTATGTGGTATTATAGGGAACCTGCGGATTAGCGGATCGAGTGCGAGTAGCTCGGAGGGTTTATAGCTTGCATACTACGAGGTGAGTCTTCTCACTATACTTCACCCGGAAGGGTTTGACTGCGAGACCGGAAGGTCGTATGTGTTATATTTATGCTATGTCTAGAGAGGTAGATGCTTTATATGTGATGAATGCTTATATGTGATGTATGCTTATACGGGCCGAAAGGCGAGACTTAATGTGATAGAAAGAACGGTATGATGTATGACTTATGTGTTATGTGCGTTATGTTACATGTGATATGTTTTATACTACTATGGACCGGAAGGCAAAATACTATGGGCCGGAAGGCAAATTAACAAGGGCCGGAAGGCGATATGTAACGGGCCGGAAGGCGATTATGTTACGGGCCGGAAGGCAATGTTATGTGGACCGAAAGGTCCGGGCCGGAAGGCGTATGTGGGTAAGTCGTATACTGGGGAACTCACTAAGCATTTATGCTTACTAGTTGTTTTCATGTTTTTCAGGTACTAGTGATGACCGTGGGAAGGCGCCGGCGTGACACGTACACACTGCCACTGTTGAAGATCCTGGAGATTTATTTTTTATACTTTTGAAATGAACTCGGAATAAACCCTTTTGTCGAATAATGATGTTTTGTTTTAAATGAAAATTTTATTTGAAAATTTGAGCTGTTACAATTGGTATCAGAGCCTTGGTTTGAGGGATTCGGGTGTACTTTTGGGTGCAACTGAACTCAGACCGGGGATTTGAGGAAAAACCTTTTTAAATATAAGGACAACATTTTATAAATGGTAATGCGGTAAAACAAGGATGGAGCAGTGTGTACGAGCAGCCAGCGCCCGAACGGTAAAGATCCCCAGAATACCTTACAATGTTATGTTATGCACTGAATTATGAATTGTTATGCATGCTAGAAGACTAGGTATACATGATAGGACTAAAATTGCCTGTTTTGTGATGCCTTAGTCTAGGGAGATGTTTTTATGAGATACGTGGTAGCGTGCAAGTAGATAGTGCATACTAGAGGTAGAGTACTCATTATTCGGGATTTGGGGAGGAAGATTTGGGACTAATACTGATGCGGTGTGGTCGGTAGTATTGGGCCCGTACTACCGAAGACACTGGATCGGTGGAAGACCCAAGTAAGAATCCCTGGAAATCGGAGACTGAGTAGGGCGCGTATCGAGTACAATTGTACTTGGTGGAGTCTCTGATGAATTTATGTTATATTTCAGAGACATCATGGTCATCACACGCAATGGGGCGAGTTCGAGCGGTGCGAGTGACGAGGAGATTCGGCAGATTATTCAGGAAGAGGTAGCTGCGGCGGTCCGGGCTGAGATCCCAGAGATGTTTGGGTCTATTAAGACCACGCTGATGGAGGAGTTTGAGGAGCGGTACGCCGCACTTACTGAAGCTGCAGTTGCTGCCGCTACCGCAGCTGTGGCTGCTGCCAGGCCGCAAGGGGGTGATTCATTACTATTCAGGGAATTCAGCAACACGAAACCCCCTGAATTTGATGGGACTCAGGATCCGATTGCAGCTATGAGGTGGATCGCCGACATCGAGGGGTGCTTCTATACTTGCTCATGCCCGGAGCACTTGAGGGTACGATTCGCCTTGAACCAGCTCCGTCTGGGAGCGAAGGATTGGTGGAAGTTCGTGACGGCGAACTTCACTCAGGCAGAGATTTCGGCGGTGACATGGGAGAGGTTTACGGAGATGTTCAGGGACGAGTACGTTCCCCCGGTAGAGAGGGAGCGATTGATTCAGGAGTTCTTGACCCTTAAGCAGGGTACTGATTCCGTGGCAGTGATCACACGGAAATTTCATGAGAGGGCAATGTTCTGCCCCGAGCTGGTATCTACGGAGCAGTCACGGATGAGCCGCTATTTGGGTGTTTTGAAGAGGGAGATCAGGGAGTTTGTGTTGAACTCCACCTATCGTACTTTCACTGAGCTTCAGGCGAACGCCAGGAAGCGCGAGATCGAGTTGGAGACTCAAGCGAGGGAGGAGGCTGAGTCTCGACAGGTGGATCGACGACCGGCCCAGTCTCAGCCAGTAGCCAAGCGGACTAAGTTCGCTGATTCGAGGATGGGAGGTTCGAAGGGTCGCACTTGCGCGAAGTGCGGCAAGAGTCACGAGGGGGCGTGTCGAGCTGGTGGTTGCTACAAGTGTGGCAAGGAGGGACATATTGCCAGGGATTGCCCTAAGGGGTTTATGGTTTGCTTTCACTGCAACCAGACAGGCCATCGGAAGGCCGAGTGTCCGCAACTTCGTCAGGGAGCTACACCTACTACCCGGACTACTGAGACCCGACCGGCGAAGGTCGAGGCCCCGAGGGCTCGCGGGAGAGCCTTTCAGCTGACTGCGGAGGAAGTCCGCGCTGCGCCCGATGTTGTGGCAGGTATGTTATCATTCACGTATTTACTTAAAGGTCGAAATGCTATGCTTATGTTAATGTACGTGTAGGTACTTTCCTTGTGAACTCTATGCCTGCTCTAGTGTTATTTGATTCGGGTGCGAGTAGATCGTTTGTATCGTTAGATTTTAGTCAGCACATCGGCATTAGTCGTGAGCCGTTAAGTCGGCCTTTGAGCGTTTCTATTGCGGCTGAGAAGGTGATTTGTGCTACGGAGGTTCTTCGGGGATGTGTACTAGAGATCTTCGGGGTCGCGTTTCCGATTGACCTAATTCCTATTGCGATGGGGGATGTCTGTGTCATCGTAGGCATGGACTGGTTGAGCCGATTCAGCGCTGTCATCGACTGCGAGCGTCAGCTGGTGACTATACGAGACCCTAGTGGGGGAGTTCTTACGGTATACGGCGAGGGTACCCGTTCGAGATCAGCTTTTTGTTCGGCCGCTAGGGCGAGGCAATGCCTACAGCGGGGATGTAACGGTTTTGTGGCGCATGTGATGGATACGCGGGAGAGTTCCGAGAGACCGAAGACACTGAAGGAGGTTCCAGTGGTGTGCGAGTTCCCAGATGTTTTTCCCGAGGATTTGCCGGGAGTACCTCCTGCGAGGCAAGTAGAGTTTGGTATCGATCTAGTTCAAGGGGCTGCGCCTATTGTGAAGGTGCCTTATCGTCTTGCACCTCCAGAGATGCAAGAACTATACTCGCAACTTCAAGAGTTGTTGGGGAAGGGATTTATTCGGCCGAGTAGCTCGCCGTGGGGAGCACCGATTCTGTTCGTCAAGAAGAAGGATGGTTCACACCGGATGTGTATCGACTACCGGGAGTTGAACAAGGTGACGGTCAAGAACCGATATCCGTTACCGAGGATCGATGATTTGTTCGATCAGTTGCAAGGGGCATCTTGGTTTTCCAAGATCGATCTGAGATCAGGGTACCATCAGGTAAGAGTGCGGGATGAGGACGTCCAGAAGACAGCCTTTAGGACGCGGTATGGGCATTACGAGTTCGTGGTGATGCCTTTTGGGCTCACCAATGCCCCAGCAGTGTTCATGGATCTCATGAACAGGGTATGCAGGCCGATGCTGGATCGGTCTGTGATTGTGTTCATCGACGACATTCTGGTGTATTCGCGGTCTAGGGAGCAGCATGAGGGACATTTGAGGGAGGTCCTTGAGGTACTGAGGTCGGAGAAGCTATATGCAAAATTCTCCAAATGTGACTTCTGGTTACGGGAGGTTCAATTTCTGGGGCACGTTGTAAATCAGGCAGGGATATTGGTCGATCCGGCCAAGGTGGAAGCGGTGATGAGTTGGGAGGCACCGAAGTCACCTTCGGAGATCAGGAGTTTCCTTGGGTTGGCAGGGTACTATCGGAGGTTCATTAGGGACTTCTCCAAGATCGCGGTGCCACTCACCAGATTGACCCGGAAGGGTGTTACATTTTCATGGGGACCCGAGCAGCAGACTTCCTTCGAGACACTTCGTCAGAGACTGTGCGAAGCCCCAGTATTAGCTCTTCCGGAAGGGATGGAGGACTTTGTCGTATATTGCGACGCATCGATTTCGGGACTGGGTGCGGTGTTGATGCAGAGGGGCCATGTGATAGCCTATGCATCGAGGCAGCTGAAGCCTCACGAAGCGAGATATCCCACGCATGACTTAGAGTTGGGGGCAGTAGTGTTCGCCCTCAAAATTTGGCGTCACTACCTGTACGGGGTTCGTTGTACCATATACACGGACCATAAGAGTTTGAAGTATTTGATGGATCAACCCAACCTAAACATGCGTCAGAGGAGATGGTTAGACGTGGTTAAGGATTATGACTGTGAGATCCTATACCACCCAGGCAAGGCTAATGTGGTAGCTGATGCATTGAGTCGTAGGGCGGAGAGTACTCCGTTGCAGGACGTATGTTTGAGATTGACGGTGATGACTCCGGTATTAGATGCTATTTGTGGGGCACAGGCCGAGGTTGTGAAGTCTGAGATGCAGAAACAGGAGCGGGTCGTCGGGTTGATTTCAGAGTTCGTTACGGATGGGCGGGGACTTCTGACATTTCAGGGTCGGATCTGGGTGCCATTCGTGGGCGGTACGCGTGTTACTTTGATGGAGGAGGCACGCAGATCGAAATTCTCGATCCATCCTGGTGCTATGAAAATGTATCTGGATTTGAAAAAGGAGTAATGGTGGCCTTGTATGAAGAGAGACGTTGCCTGGTTCGTTGAGAGGTGTTTGACCTGCCGTAGGGTTAAGGCCGAGCACCAGAGACCGCACGGTAAGTTGCAACCCTTGGAGATTCCTGAGTGGAAGTGGGATCAGATCACGATGGATTTCATCACCAAATTGCCGAAAACTGCCAGGGGAGTCGATGCGATTTGGGTGATTGTGGATAGGCTAACAAAGAGTGCACACTTCCTTGCCATTAGCGAAAGTTCATCAGCAGAGAAGTTGGCAGAGTTATACGTGAGAGAGATAGTATCTCGGCATGGAGTGCCGATCTCGATTGTTTCGGACCGCGATGTACGTTTCACTTCCAGGTTCTGGAAGAAATTCCATGAGGAGTTGGGTACTAAGCTGCATTTTAGTACCGCATACCATCCCCAGACCGACGGTCAGAGAGAGCGGACGATTCAGACATTGGAAGACATGCTTAGAGCGTGTGTGTTAGACTTCGGGGGTAGATGGGATGCGCATCTGCCGTTGGCTGAGTTTTCCTACAACAACAGCCATCATTCGAGCATTGGTATGCCACCTTTTGAGTTGTTGTATGGTAGGAGGTGTCGAACTCCCATTTGCTGGGGAGAAGTGGGACAGAGAGTGATGGGCAGTACAGAGATTGTACTTCAGACGACCGAACAGATTCACCGAGTGAGGCAGAGGTTATTGACCGCCCAGAGCCGACAGAAGAGTTATGCGGACAGACGCCGGTCCGAGCTCGAATTCCAGGTCGGCGACTTCGTTCTCCTAAAGGTTTCTCCTTGGAAAGGGGTAATTCGGTTCAGGAAGAGGGGCAAATTGGGGCCCCGGTTCATAGGTCCATTTCGGGTAATTGCAAGGGTAGGGCGGGTAGCTTATCGGTTGGAGTTGCCAGTGGAGCTGAGTCAGATTCACAATACCTTCCACGTATCACAGTTGAGGAAGTGTATAGCCGAGGAGGCAGCAGTGGTTCCGTTAGAAGATATTCAGGTGGATGCGAGCCTGAATTACGCCGAAAGACCAGTAGCTATCAGGGATCGGAAGATCAAGGTTCTACGAAACAAGGAGATACCTTTGGTGTTGGTTCAGTGGCAACATCGGAAGGGATCGGAGATGACTTGGGAGCCGGAAAGAGAAATGCGGGAGCAACATCCGGAGTTATTCGCAGAATGAGACTTCGAGGGCGAAGTCTAGTTCTAGTGGGGGAGAGTTGTAACAGCCCGAAATTTCAGGTATTTCTTTAAATTATTTTTGGGGCACATTTAGGAGGGGACTCGGCGAGTTGGTGCATGACTCGCCGAGTAGGGCCATGGTCTTGGTCGCAGTCGCAAATACGCGACTGGACTCGACGAGTCCAAATAGGGACTCGGCGAGTCGACGCTGATTCAGCTGAACCCTAGCCGTTTCATTTCTGAATCGTATATAATGATCTTATGGCCGTCATGTCGCGTCTTTTGGCCGATTGAAGATACCTTGAGAGTTGGTGGGCATCTGGAGCAAGAGTGAAGGCTAGAGGTAGCTTGAAGAGATTGTTAGACAAGGAGGGGCAAGGTGGTGATCAAAGGAATCGAGTACTGGAAGTTTGGGGCACAGGGAACACGTTTCCAGGTAATCTTCGGATCAAAATCTGTAGCTTTTACGTTGTATGCGAATTTAGGGTTTAGGTAACCCATTTAAGGAATTGTTAGATTATCCTGTTGTTATAAGTGTTTAAAAACCCCTGTAATAGTATATGTGAAAGTCCAGGAAGCCCCATATCTATATACTTCGAAATCATGCGAAATACAGGAGGCAGCGGATTGACTGCATGGCTAGGACTCGCCGAGTTGTTCTTCAGACTCGGCGAGTAGCTTGAAGATTCACTAGGACTCGCCGAGTTGTTCTTCAGACTCGGCGAGTAGCTTGAAGATCTACTAGAACTCGTCGAGTCGTTCTTTAGACTCGGCGAGTGGAGTCGGGGTGCCTATACTCGCCGAGTTGCCCTTTGCACTCGACGAGTCTGGTCAAGATTGACCGTTGACCTGCATGTAACTTAGTAGGGTCAGTTGTCTTGTTTGATAAGATCATTAATAAAGGTATGTGGTATTATAGGGAACCTGCGGATTAGCGGATCGAGTGCGAGTAGCTCGGAGGGTTTATAGCTTGCATACTACGAGGTGAGTCTTCTCACTATACTTCACCCGGAAGGGTTTGACTGCGAGACCGGAAGGTCGTATGTGTTATATTTATGCTATGTCTAGAGAGGTAGATGCTTTATATGTGATGAATGCTTATATGTGATGTATGCTTATACGGGCCGAAAGGCGAGACTTAATGTGATAGAAAGAACGGTATGATGTATGACTTATGTGTTATGTGCGTTATGTTACATGTGATATGTTTTATACTACTATGGGCCGGAAGGCAAAATACTATGAGCCGGAAGGCAAATTAACAAGGGCCGGAAGGCGATATGTAACGGGCCGGAAGGCGATTATGTTACGGGCCGGAAGGCAATGTTATGTGGACCGAAAGGTCCGGGCCGGAAGGCGTATGTGGGTAAGTCGTATACTGGGGAACTCACTAAGCATTTATGCTTACTAGTTGTTTTCATGTTTTTCAGGTACTAGTGATGACCGTGGGAAGGCGCCGGCGTGACACGTACACACTGCCACTGTTGAAGATCCTGGAGATTTATTTTTTATACTTTTGAAATGAACTCGGAATAAACCCTTTTGTCGAATAATGATGTTTTGTTTTAAATGAAAAATTTATTTGAAAATTTGAGCTGTTACATAGGTTGGACATGAGTACAACCTACCATGGATAAACTGATGGGCAGAGTGAGAGAACCATTCAAACACTAGAAGACATGTTGAAATCCTGTCTAATCTACTCTGGTAAGGCATGGGATACCTATTTGCCACTGGTCAAGTTTTCATATAACAACAACTGCCACTCTAGCATCAAGGCTGCCCCGTTCGAAGCCCTTTATGGCCGTAAGTGCATATCACCTCTGTGATGAGCTGACGTGGGTGACATGCAGCTAGCTAAGGGACAAGTCCTTGATAACACTCTCACTGGTCCTGAACGCATTCGAGAAACCACTGAAAATATCATACGAATCCTAGAACGATTAAAAGCCTCTAGAGATAGACAAAAGGGCTACACGAACAAGAGGCAAAAACCCTTGGAATTTCAGGTTGGTGACCGTGTTCTACTGAAGGTCTCTCCCTGGAAGGGTATGATATGCTTAGGGAAGTGTGGAAAGCTAAACCCAATGTACAGTGGGCCATTCGAGATTCTTTCTAGAATCGGCCCAGTAGCTTACAAACATCGTCTACCACAAGAGCTTAGCAACATACATTCCGTCTTTCACGTGTCAAATCTTAAGAAGTGTCTATCCGACGAGACTTTTGTAATTCCACTCGATGAAATCAAGATAAACGAGAGTCTTAACTTTGTGGAAGAACCAATAGATATCATGGATAAAGAGGTCAAACAAACGAAACAAAGTCGCATACCAATAGTGAAGGTTCACTGGAATGCCAAGCAGGGACTTGAATTCACTTGGGAGCGAGAAGACCAGATGCAGCAAAAGTACCCGCATCTCTTTCCTAGTCCATGATGTATTCATTTTAAAAAGAATTTCGGGACGAAATTACCTCTAACGGGGCGATAATGTGACAACCAGATACTTTCCAAGTTAACAAAAGTCAAATCCATTAAATAAAATTTTGAATTTTATTCATGTCGTAAAGTTCGTAAAGGTAAGAAAATAAGTTAGAATATATATAAGTAATGTCTATATAAGTTTTCGGAATGAAATACACACCAAAACCAAGATTTTTCCTTGGAACCGAAAACCCTCGCACAAGAAAACCCTTTATTGGCCGAAGACTCTTTTTCGGATGAAAACCCAACCGTTATATATGTTTTTCCTTAAAAACTTAGTCATTTTATCACATTTCCACTCGAAAACACTCTCATTTTGCTCCCAAGGATCATCTAAGAACATTCATACCTTTAAGTGAAAACCATCAAATCTTCATATTTTCACCAAGAACAGCATGAACAACATTCAAATCTTCAAGTGGCCAAAAACTCTAACACCCGAGAACTCGTTTTCAGCCGAAAACTCTCCAAGACCGAAAATTGATTTTGGTCAAGGGATATTAGTGAAGGACAAACCAAAACCCCTCTTCCACACTTGTACAATTCTTGATAATCATTCTTAACATGAAATAAGTGTTGTCTAACACTTTAATTAATGGTTTGGATAATTTAAATACAATTATGTGTTTAACTATTATTAGGATACCCTTAATTCCACGAATGTTAACCCGATAATCATCTGTATGGAACCACTATGCTTACACAAACACATACTAAAGGTGAGTTCATACCCCTATATTTTCACTATTTACAATGATTTCAGGGGGGGGGGGGTACAAGTAAAACCCAAGGACTTTTGTGTTTTTATACAAATGTTTTCAAACAAATTCAAAACCTTTGCAATTAATTTAACCTAGTATTTACTACATTCCATCTAAATATTCATATAGATTAACCCTTTTGTAATATGTCGAGCATAAGGGTATTTTCCTTCATAAAACTAAATTGCAAAAGTTTTCAGTACAGTACAATTAAACTATAATTGTTATTGGTATAGTTTGGGTACACTACATCACTATCACTGAGTTCAATACATGAAACAAGAACACACAACCAAAACTACAACAAGCATAATTTGGGACATAATACACTATTTTACAAATTCAAGAAACACTATTCAGAAACAAAAATATAAACTATAGTTGGTATAGTTTATGGAACACTACTATAATACATTGACACAAGTTTACACTACTAAATAATTATTTAATTATAATTATTTTACATTACAATATACATTACTACAAGATAATACATACAATTTCCATGTACAGAACACTACAAAACTTGTAGCACCTGGTTCTTGGTACGTATTCTTTTTAATTAACTCTTTAAATATTTGCATTTTTGGCCTTGGACTCGGCGAGTTGAAGGACCAACTCGCCGAGTAGAAGCGAGATAAGATGTGAGACTTAAGTGGTGGACTCGGCGAGTAGGTGTTGTTCGGACAAAAACCCTAATCCGAGGGTTTCCACCCTATTTAAGCAATGTTATGACGGCCATATTGTCCCTAATGCTCCCCAAAACACTTCTCATTGAAACCCTAGCCGTTTGTGCTTTTTTGAGGCCATTATTAGTGTTCTTGTGTGGTTGTTAAGCTTAGAAGGAAGGAAGGAGCTTGGAACTTGAGTTGGGACCAGTAGATCCAGGGATTTTACTTCATTTTCAGCAGCTTCAAGGTATAATGCCCCTGTCTTGACTCATCTATGTCTTTAATCATCTTTAACTTGGGATCTCTTTGGATTTCTAAGTCATATTTCGGATTTGGGAGTGATGAGTGGGTTTTGAGTTCAGATCTGGACCTTAAGAGGGGTCTCATGGCATAAAGGTGCCAACTTTAGGGCCATGAGAGCCCCATGCACATTGTAGGACACTTTATATGGATTTTTGAGCTAAAAACCCCATGCATGTGCATCAAGTTTGGAACTTTATGTAAAAAGTGAACATTAGGAGGCCAGATCTATGGTTTTGATGTGTTAGATCTCATTTAATCGATTGTATGAAATTGGTCAAGATTGGACTCAGCGAGTCCGTTCTTGGGACTCGGCGAGTCCAAGGCATAAAGTCCCATAGCTGTTAAGGTTCTAAAGAACTTAGCTGGGTGTTAGAAGGACTGTAGAAGGTCAGAAAGGGTGACCCAATGTTCTGGACTAAGCCATTGTTCTGGATATTCATGGGACTCGGCGAGTGCATGAGCAGACTCGGCGAGTCCAAGGCAATCTTCTTGTGGATAAAGATGAACTCGATGAGTTGTTTATACAAATCGGCGAGTCAAGGACATGACATGTTTATCAGTTGAAGATGCACTCGACGAGTTGTTCATACAACTCGGCGAGTCGGATGAAGATTCAGTCGATGTCCAATTTAGAAGGAAAACTCGTCGAGTCATCGCCTAACTCGACGAGTAGAGACGAGTGTAAGAATAAATGGAAGGATAGGGACTCGGCGAGTCAGGTCAACTGGTAGTTAACTTTGACTTTGACTTGATCGGGGGTAAAATGGTCATTTTTCCCTAATGACAGTTAGCAGTGTTTGACAGACTGTTTTGTGGGAATTACAGTTGGAGGATTTCCGGAGCAGCAACAACAGATAGACAGTTCCTGTGCAGACCAGCAGCTACTTCGAGGTGAGTTACCTTCCAGTAGCAGTGGGTCTACGACCACAATAACGACCCATTAGTAGGAGTTGTATGATTATATGATTGTCTATGTGATATTCATCTGGGTTTGTTATTACCTGATTTTTGATTTCCATACAAACTATGTATCGAACAAGATGTAAATACAATGTTTATCAATGTAATGGTTGTGTTTTCTTTGATTACTATTATGAAATGGTTGTGATATTGTACATGATGTCCTCCGCCCCCGAATGTTTCCGCCGTTCCGGTTTGGGGGGGTGACTAGAGATATCCAAAGGACTTCTGTGGATAGCCGATGAAAATACACCGCTCACTACGATGTTCGAGCTTGTCGTGAGTCTCTCATCTTATGAAAGCCTCACATCCCTAAACCTTGATATGTGCCAATGAGGGACCATTCCATGTCCACATCTCGTGAGGTGTTTTAGCAACCTTCTTTGTCGGGACTAGATTTAGGATATGGGCGGCAGTCTCTAAGGCATACCCCCAAAATGAGATAAGTAATGAAGCTCGACTCATTATGGAAGGAACATGTCCAACAAGGTTCGATTACGCCTCTCAGCCACACCAGTCAACTGCGGTGTCCTAGGTGGCGTTAATTGCGAAACTATTCCACATTCCTTGAGGTAGTCGTGGAACTTGATACTAAGATACTCACCACCTCGATCGGATCGGAGCATCTTTATCTTCTTGCCTAACTGATTCTCCACTTCTTTCTTAAACTCTTTGAACTTTTCAAAGGTTTCTGACTTGTGCTTGATTAAGTAGATATACCCATATCTGCTATAATCATCAGTGAAAGTCACATAGAATCGGTTCGCATCCCTTGTGGCGTATCTAAAGGGCCCACATACATCGGTATGTATGAGATCCAATAAACCCTCACCCCTTTCACAAGTACCAGTGAAGGGTGACTTAGTCATCTTTCCAAGTAAATAAGACTCGCACGTGTCATCGTCCCTAAGGTTGAATGACTCCAACATTCCATCCTTTTGGAGTTGGGCTATGCGCTTCTTGTTGACATGTCTAAGACGACAATGCCACATGCATGCTTTATCCAAATCATTTGAATAATCGATATGCAACACATCATTTACTAAGTTGTCTATAACCATCACAGTTTCATATATACCATTACATGACAATGCTTCAAAATAGAAAGTACCATTAAAGAAAGCATTAATAGAACCAATTTCATTATTAAATGAAAATCTAAAACCATGTTTATACAAACCATGAAAAGGAATAATGTTTCATGTCATTTCTGACGAAAAGCAAAAATTATTCAAATCTAAACCAAACCCACTACTAAGCACTAAAGAGTAAACTCCAATCTTGGTGATAAGCGACACTTTCCTATTCTCCATGATCAAGTTTATCTTCCCATGCTCCGCATCCCTACTTCTTCTTAGACCCTACAAATCAGAACAAATGTGAAAACCACATCCTGTATCAAGGACCCAAGACATAGCATGTGATGAGTTATTAGAATGAAACTATAAATACTTGTGAAGGAGGACTTTATCTTCCTATCCTTGATTTCCTACAGGTACTTCAAGCAGCTTCATTTCCAATGCCCTTTGTTGTGGCAGTAGAAGCAATATGCATCCTTTAGGTTTGAAGAAGGAGTAGTGGGACCAGCCTTGGTTCCCCTAGAAGAGGTACCATCTTGGGACTTTCCCTTGCGGTGGCTCTTTGAAGGAGCCTTCCTCTTCTTTTCCTTTCCTTGCCCAATAGCCAAAATAGGGGCAGCAGTAGCATAAGTGGATGCGACATATTTGCCTTTTAGACTGCTCTCAACAGTCCTTAGCAGGTCTTGAAGCTTGCTTAGAGTGACCTCCTCCTTGTTCATGTGGTAGGTCATACCAAACTGGTCGTAGCAAGGAGGTAAGGAGTGTAGAATAATATCTATCGCTGACTCCTCATCGAAGTTAACATTTAACTTCAGCAAGCAGTCCACATATCTCTGCATTTTCTGCAAGTAGGCCATGATGGACTCTCCATCCTTCATTTTGGTAGTGATCATCGCAACGATGATCTGATACTGTTCCTACCTAGCAATTTGATGATACCTATCCATCAAATCTTGGTACATCTCGTACGGATGGTATTCCTCGTAGTATTTTTGGAGTTTAGTAGTCATTGTTGCAAGCATGATGCAATGAACCTTCGTGGCATCTCGCTCATGAGCCTCGTAGGTAGCAATCTCTTCAAGAGTATCAGTGTTCACATTAACCTCCTTCAGATCCTAGTCGAGAACATACTCTTTGTCCTTGTAACGGGTGACCATACGAACGTTTCGGATCCAATCATTGAAGTTGGACCCAACGAATATCACCCTCCCACACAAGTTCATGAGTAAGAATGATCCGGAAGGGGTCGATCTAGAAGCGTTGTTGTTATTCGAAGCAGACATCTGAAAAAGAAAAGGAACATAGTTTAGATTAGATAAGAATCCCCAATTTAAAACCCAAATGAAAAATTAGGGCTAGGACCCAACACAATTATTTACAATTAAGAAGAGGGATGCTGTAATTTAATTGCAAATAATTTGAAGGTATGTAAATAACGATTTACCAATTTCCACCATGAAAAATGAAAAAGACAATTAAGTTTTAAATAAGTTGAAGTTCCTGGATTTTTTTGAGATTCATTGAACTTTTCAATGGCATGTTTAAATCTCGTTATGCCCTTCAAGTTTATGACTGGGATACCGATGATCACAAACAAGGTGTGAATAACCATGCAAATGTACTTTGTACTCTCAATGTCATTTACCACATAATCAATGTGCCGGTTAACCACACACGCTCCATTGATCTATGATAAACATCGACCTACCCTTTGCCACCTTTTTAGTCCCAAATTAGAGTGCCAGTTAACCACACATGCTCCACTAACGACTTTGCAAGGTGCAAAGTGTAAATTTCATGGAATAACATTATTTTCACATTTTTCCTAAAGTAACTAAGATTGTGAATTTTAAAAAACATTTAGTTACTTTACTAAATCATTATACTTATTAATGAGGAATTAGTCGCCTTATCCTACCCGTTCAGCTAACGACCCTCCACCAATTAAGGAAGCGGTGGGTGAGAGTGGACACCCATTAAATTGTGATTTTATAGGCAACAATCTTATACTCCTCTTATAGACCGACTTCGTGAATGAGGCCTACTAATAGTAAGACTAGCTTATCTTATACATATATATAATTATTAATCTTATAATATTATAATAGTAAAAGGGTTGAATTTTAAACTTGTAAAATTCTAGGGTTTAGGATTTAGGTATTTCAAAATTAAAACTTTTTAATCAAAAATTTAAATCCCAAAACTTGAGGGCAAGTTTTGAAAGTTTTCAAAACGTGTTTTAAATTAAATTTGAAAAATAATTAATTAATCATATTATTAATATTTATCACATAAATTGACCTAATCTTTTTCTTGACAAGATAATTCAAATCAAAATACAAATAATTAATCTTTATCATATAAAACAAGTAATTATCTTATTTATGACAATTATCTATGAATTGCATTAGGATAATCCATACCTTATTGAAAAAATCGGATTTTATCAGCCAAAAACGTTTTTGGTAATTATCCTAATTCAATTTCAGTCAAAATCCCGAAAAATCAGCCCCCAGACTGACCGACTCGCCGAGTTGCCCTAACTCGTCGAGTTCATTAGGTGACTCGACGAGTTCATCAGGCAGATGCTGGTGTTGGATTAGTGTCTAAGTCCATAACTATTTTGGTATGTACTTGAGTCAATGGTGCGTGGTCTTTTTGGGTTGCCTTCACCAAAGCAACTTGATAGGATGAATTATGGAGAGAAAGGATTAAATATGATTTATTAATATATTATGGGAATAATATATTAAAGGAGAAATCATATTGTTTAATTAATATTAGTCAATAATTAATTGGTAATTAGTTTTGTGACTAAAAGAGATTAATTAAACTTAAGGGACTGGAATTGTAATTATAAGATAATTGCAATTTGGGCCATGGATTGCCTTATATTAAGGGATGGACGAATTCTAATGGAAAACCCATAAGGAAATCGTCCATGGACTTAATTAAAGGAGTCTATGGGTTGCTTAGGGCTTAAGCATCCAAATTAGGGTTTCCTTGTTAAATAACCCTAATAGCCCAACTATATAAAGACCCCTTAAGGCTCAAAAATGTGGCTAAGCTTCTTGTTAGGTTTTCTACACATTTTTGGTAGCCTCCATCCTCTCTCCTCTTCATCTTCTTGCTTATGGTGTTTGTGAACCATTAGAGGAGTGACACTTGTGACTCTAAGCATTCCAAAGTCAATTCAAGGAGGAATTGGGATTATTATTGCTACATAACAATCAAGGTAACATTATAAACTCATTCTTATGTTAATATGATTACTTGCATGCTAGAATTAGGGTTTATAGTCTTGGATTCAAAGCATGTACAATAGAAAAACCTAGATCCAAGCTTTAGGGTTTGTATGAGCACATAGGATGTTCTTAGGACCAAAACCCATCAGTGGTATCAGAGCCTTGATTGGTTTCTATTGTATTGATGCATATTTGATCGAAATAAGCACTGAAAATCGATTTTTTGAGCTTCTGAGTGTTTGAATCGCCGAGTCACTTGGTGAACTCGCCGAGTCCAGGTCCAAACTCGACGAGTCAAAGGGTCTGACAGCTCAGATTCGCGATTTTCTTCCTGTTTTGGCTTTGGATAATTAGCATAAACATGTTTTTGTGATAAAATCCAAATTTTTTCAATATTAGGTGATTATCCTTACCTAAATAGAAGATAATTGTTAAAATTTAGATAATCACTTGTTTTATTAGATAAAGTTTGATTATTTGTAATTTAGATTTGAATTATCTTGTGAAAAAGTATTAATTTTTTCCCTTTAGGTTTTATAGTTTAAATTTGAACCCAAAAGTTTTGTTGTTTTGAAATTTAAATAGTTAAAACCCTAATGTTTTGAAAAAGGTTTCAAAACTTGCCCTCAAGTTTTGGAATTTAAATTTTGATTAAAAGGTTTAATTTTGATGTATATTTAAATTCTAACCCTAATGTTTTGAAATGTTTCAAAACTTGCCCTCAAGTTTTGGAATTTAAAATTTGATTAAGAGTTTAATTAGGAATGTTAAATTCTAAAACCCTAGTAATATATTGAAAAGTTCAATTCACACCCTTATGGTTTTATTAAGTAATTAAGGTGTATAATTAAAAGAAGTTTAATAAATCCATAAAAGGTTTAGGTTTACAATTAATTGAATTAAAAGTATAATTGTTGAATTAGACCACCTAGTATTTTAAAAGTGTAAAATACACCCTATACTATATATATAACTTTAAAGGTCTAACATTATATATATATATATATATATATATATATATATATATATATATATATATATATATATATATATATATATATATGTATGTATGATTAAAAGTCAGTCTTACCGTTAGTAGGCCTCATTCACGAAGCTGGTCTATAAGGGGTGTTTAAGGAAATTGCTTATAATATGGCGATTGAATGGGTATCCACTCTTACCCACCGCACTCTTGACTAGTGGAGGGTCGTTAGCTGAATGGGTAGGATAGGACGAAACCTTCCATTATAAGTATAATAAAATACAAAGTAACTAAATGTTTTACAAATTCCCAATCTTAGTTACTTAGGCAAAGTGAATTGATGCAATTCCATGAAATTACACTTTGTTCCCTTGCGAAGACGTTAGTGGAGCGTGTGTGGTTTACCGGCACACTAAATGGTTCTAAGAAAAGGTAGCAAAGGGTGACTCAATGTTTATCATAGTTCGGTGGAGCGTGTGTGGTTTACCGGCACATCGAATAGGTGATTGTAACATGTGAGGGCACCATGTAAATTTTCATGGTTATTCACACCCGCTTTGTGATCCTCGGCATCCCAGTCACAAACAAGAGGGGCATATTGATATTTAAACATGCCATTGAAATGTTCAATGAATCTCAAAGGATCAAGAAGTTTTCATAGATTTAAAACTTAAATTTCTTTTCGTTTTTCATGGTGGAAATTAGTGAATCGTCATTCACTTACCTTCAAATATTCTGCAACTGGATTACGGCATCCCTTTTCTAGGTTGTAGCGTATTGTGTTGGGTCCTAGCCTTAGTATCTCATTTGGGTGATTTACTAAGGACTCAATCGATCAACTAACTTGAATTTGTTTTCTCCGGTTTTGTAGATGTCAAAGTTCGACAACTATGGTCTTCCCAAATCCCGTGGAACAAGCATTCCACATGAAGATGATATTCAACGATTCGATCGAGGAATAAGAAATCATGCTTCACTTCCTCCTCCTCCTCCAATTATTCTCCCTAACCCACAAGATTGTAAAATTGAAAGGTTCAATATCACTCAAGCCCTTTTGGCAAGTAAACATAAAGAAGGAAAGTCGGTGTGTGCATACATCTTAGGGATGAAGTCACACATTAATAGGTTAAGAATGATGGGATCCGTTGTCGGTGAAGAGATGGCTGTTGATTGGGTTCTTCAGTCACTTCCTAACTCGTATAGTGAGTTCGTAAGAGAGTACTATATGATGAACCACGACGTGACCCTTATTGATCTCACCTATATGCTTATTGCTGCTGAATCAGCAATGGTTTGGCGCAATAGAAAAGCAAAGTTGATTGGTGAATCTGCCTTCAAGACCTCTATGGATATAGACAATGGCAATGAAAGACATGCAATGATCGAAAAGTTTGATCATAAGAGAAAGGCGATGTCTGAAGTAGTTCCATGTGTTGTTCCAAAAGATTCAATTTGCTTTTATTGCCAAGAGAAGGGGCATTGGAGACGAAGTTGCCCTATTTACCTAAGAGATCTAAGAGATGGGAGAGTCAAAAGTATGACTACGCTTCAAGTAAAATCCACTATCTAACTTCATTAAGTTCCTATTCATTGATTCTTAATACATGATGTGATAAGATTGCATTTGAATGTTTTGCAGGATCGGTGAAAAGAAAGGAAGCTTGATAAGAGAGCAAGATGAATCTAATCACAACAGATGGATCTCGATCACATGGACTTGAAGATTGGATTTTGAGCTTAGATAGTTTTGATAGAGTTGTTAGAAATTTTCCTTTTACATAGTTTTTAATAGATTTTGCATTGTAAGGACAAATGTTTTTCCACTGCTTTTATAAATATAATAAATTATGTTTGACTTATTTATTTATTTGTTTACTTCCTTGCAATGAAATCATTTTGAAAATTGATGTTTGCATATTTCTACAACGAATGGATATGATTCTTAGTTATGTTATTTATGGAAATGTCGAGAATTTACCAAATAGGGAGAGTTTCTCATCGCCCAAACTTCAATTGGACTGAAATTTGGAATCACGCAACTTGGTTGCATGATGAATGAGAAATTTCATATTTGGAAATTAGACAAATTCGTTGACAAAGTGTCAAGTGAAGGACTAGGAGATCGAGTACACAAAGTTGTGTGTTGATCAAGTTCACCATAAGAGTAACAATGATATTCGTCATGATTTACTAAAGGTTTAGTAAATATGATTATACTTACAGGATTAAGTGTAATTCTGAATTGATTAAAGGGTTTAGATCAATAGTAGAACGAATAAAAAGAATCAAGTAGGCAGAAAAATAAAAGTTTCTCCATTCTAAGAAGAAGGGAGAGTAGCTTTTATGCTTTATGATAGATCTTAATGATTAAGAACTATATCTCAATTGATCCTCTAAGTGAGTCTTAGTACAATTGTATGTTTAAGAAGAGGAATCAAGGATTGAAGAAATGGTTAAATCAAGAAGTCTATCATACTTCGTTCCAATAACAAGTCTTAAAGTTAAGATTGTGATAATGAGTGAAAAGTATTACAGGTTTATAACATTCATCAAATGTGGAAAGTTGTGATGTCTTGAATAAGACAAAGACCGACTAGGACCAATTTATGAATTGTTTTGATAAAAGCTACACTAACTCTTGAATAATTGTTTGTCAAGAAATGGTTATTGACAAGAGAATCTTATACATCAAGGAGTCAGTGGGAGTCTTAATGGTCTTGAAAGGTTTCAAGAACAAATCAAATAAACCTTATCGATCATCACTAGCACACGAGTTGAGGTTTACAACCTATCGTGTTGACGTTATTTTGTTTCTATGCCATTCAATTTGAGTTAATTATGCATGTGAGTTCTATGAGTTCTCATTTTGAACGCATAAAAGGCAAAGAACCTTAATCAATGGAAGGTACATTGATAGGAAAATGTGAGCTGCTTAACTAGTTGGAAGACGTGGTGGGCAGGTATGGTTCCATAAGGCAAGAAATCAAGATTAAGAAAGTTCGATCCATATGAGTTTGAATTTGTCGTAAACTCTGGTTTTAACAAATTCACATGGATAGGAACATATACACCATTAAAATATAAGTGTCATAAGATTTCCTCCTTCATGAAAATGATTGTGAGGAAATGCTTTCACTAAAAAAGATTTTAAGAAGATAGTGATTTTAAAGTTGCATTCTTGAATTCAATTATGGTTACGGTATCCCTTTCCATGATTTGAATTGTGAGGTTTGGCAATTAGTCTTAATAGTTTAGACACACATATGAACTATCTAAAGCAAAGGTGTATAAGCTTAAGAGGCCTTGATAAAAGATTATCAAAGCATTAAGTATTAGAAACATGGAAATTCAATAGGTATTGTTTTTCTGAAAGTTAAGATGTTTATGAATACATGTCGAAGCTAGTGGGAGCATAAGTGTTATGTTTTATAGTAATCATCATGATAGTGGGAGCATAAAAGTTATGATTGTATGATTATTATGGAAAGTATTGCAAGTTGGCAATATTAATTATAGAAAAACAAGAGTTATACCTTGCAAAGTCGTAAGGGTTGTAAAGTTGTTTTGCTATAATTAAGGGAGAGAATATTATGCTTCATTTCAAATCTAAAGGCTTAGGTTGAGAAATGTTAATAAATTTAGTCAAAGGTACATAATCTGTTCTTAAAATTTCGATTATGATTACGACATTCCTTTTCACAATTCGAATTTTGAGAACATAGCGAATAAAACATTATGCGTCGTGTCCCATACGCTTCGGGTATAGGATCGATTGCAAATGCTTTAATATTTGACCATTCTAAAATTTTCCAAATGTCTATTTAGAGGGAAAAGGGACTAGAATCGGTTTTGACTAAAATAATTAAACAACTATCAAAGGATAATCCAAAGTTTGACGAGGATTGGTTGTTTGTGAGTAGTTGGAAGCATGGTATTGAATAGACCATATCGACATTATTATGAATAGATAAGATTCTATTAAGAATAAGTTGTCATATGGAAAATATGGAAGCGTGTCCATATTGGGAATTGAATATTGAAAATCTATGTCTAGATTAGAAACTTTTATGCAAAAGGATGTTCAAAGAAATGTACTTTGAGTGAGAGACATCATATCTAAGGAATTGTAACAATCTCCGTTAAAGGACTTTGTAATATCATTGGCAATAGTCTTTGTGACTTTGGTGCAGTGACATTACGAAAGAATTATTGCACAAAATGTTAGAATGTAGCATATTCTATAAGTGACAAGAATTTGATATTCATAAACTTATGAAAATGGATTTGGAATTGTGAAATGAGAATGATTGGAAATGTGTGCAATTTGTCTATTCCACAAAAGTAAGAACCATAGGTAAACATTGTGTGCATGCTAGGAGCATGGGACAAGTGTAATAATTCAAGTAAGAAGTTGATTACCCGAAACGACAAATAATGAGTAATCGATATGGTGATAAATAAAAGGTGTTTTATTTATGCTCAAGGGGTTGAGGCCATATGGGATTAGTATTATTCTTGTGTTTCACTTTGCATGTTTTGACTTCCAGAATAATTGAGTTTATTAAGAATAATCGAATTATTCGAACGGGCCACAGTCGTTCATATGTTGGAAGTAGGTATGAATGAAGACTGTCGTGAATTGGTGTGTGGATTGTCTAAAAGGCATTAGACATAAGCAAATGTTTGCTGCAACGTTCATGAGTGCTTACGAATATGATTTGAGCATTGGATTAAACCCACGCTCACTTGGATCACTCCATGAATTGTATCACGAGTGATTAGTGAGACGATAACATCTTATATTCTTGAAACCGAGATGTGTGAGTTGTATCTTGCTAATCGGTTACACATTGATAATATGTAAACGCACTAGTAACTTGGTGTTATAAAACATATTGTTGTGTGTGATTTGGTTAGTAAGTGCAAGCAAGCATTGTATCAAAGTTTATCCGTTCCTTTTATTCAAAGAAGGATAAAAGCGATATCTTTTGGGCCCCTCGATGGTTTAGTGATGACAAATGTAAATGCTCGGCCGGGCTAGGGCTAATTTGATTTGTTCAATTAGTCAGTCGTCATAAATCGGAAATCGAGATATAGTACAAAGAGAATGATTAGAAATCATATCTCATATGATATCTAGAATGGAGGAATATATGATCCCTTATCTAAGGACACGCGTATCTGATAGGATCAGAGTTAACAACGGCTTTGGAAAGCTACGATTGCAGATCAGGATCTGAAGTCATACGCATAATAGTTATTAGACTTATCCAAGTGGGAGACTGTTGGATTAGTGTCTAAGTCCATAACTATTTTGGTATGTACTTGACCCGATGGTGCATGGTCCTTTTGGGTTGCCTTCACCAAAGCAACTTGATAGGATGAATTATGGAGAGAAAGGATTAAATATGATTTATTAATATATTATGGGAATAATATATGAAAGGAGAAATAATATTGTTTAATTAATATTAGTCAATAATTAATTGGTAATTAGTTTTGTGACTAAAAGAGATTAATTAAACTTAAGTGACTGGAATTGTAATTATAAGATAATTGCAATTTGGGCCATGGATTGCCTTATATTAAGGGATGGACGAATTCTAATGGAAAACCCATAAGGAAATCGTCCATGGACTTAATTAAAGGAGTCTATGGGTTGCTTAGGGCTTAAGCATCCAAATTAGGGTTTCCTTGTTAAATAACCCTAATAGCCCAACTATATAAAGACCCCTTAAGGCTCAAAAATGTGGCTAAGCTTCTTGTTAGGTTTTCTACACGTTTTTGATAGCCTCCATCCTCTCTCCTCTTCATCCTATTGCTTATGGTGTTTGTGAACCATTAGAGGAGTGACACTTGTGACTCTAAGCATTCCAAAGTCAATTCAAGGAGGAATTGGGATTGTTATTGCTACATAACAATCAAGGTAACATTATAAACTCATTTTTATGTTAATATGATTACTTGCATGCTAGAATTAGGGTTTATAGTCTTGGATTCAAAGCATGTACAATAGAGAAACCTAGATCCAAGCTTTAGGGTTTGTATGAGCACATAGGATGTTCTTAGGACCAAAACCCATCAGCTGGATTTTTTAACTTTTGAGCTTTGAACAATTTAGCTATGCATCAAATACAAAAGAAAAACAACCTAGACTCTGATACCACTGTTAGGTTATGAGCAAAACATCAATCCTATAGTGCACATGCAAACCCTAAAGCTTTGGATCTAGGTTTTTTTTAATTGTACATGTAATAATAATCCAAAGCTTACAAGCCCTAGATCTAGCATATCAAAATCGATATCAACATAAATAAACTAGTAAGAATGTTACCTTTGATTATAGCTTGAAGATCTTGAGCTTTTGAGAACCTAGCACCTCAAATGTGATGCCTCTAATGGATCACAAACACTAAAGCAAGTTGGAGAATCTTGGAGAGAGAGGGGAGAGGTAATTTTTGGCTCAATGAATCCTTCTAGAGTTGTTGTAGCCGAAAATTGAATGCCCAAGGGTTCTATATATAGATGAGCAATTAGGGTTTCAGTCAAAACCCTAATCCAGTTGCTTAGTCCTTAAGCCGCCCAAAGGATCCTTCCAGAAGGCCCCTTGGATCATTTCTATGTGGGCTCCCATCTAGAATTCGTCCATTGCTTCCTAATGAATCCTAAGCCCAACCTTGTAACTATCTTATAATTACAATGTTAGTCTCCCTGATTAATTAATCTTTTTTGAACAAAAATTAATTCTAAATTAATTCTTCACCAATATTAATTAAATAATATGATTTCTCCTTTAATATATAGTCCATATAATATATTAATAAACCATAATAACCTCTTTCTCCATTATTCATCTCGTTAAGTTGCTCTGATGAAGGCAACCCAAAAGGACCATGCTATAACCGGGTCAAGTACATACCAAATATAGTTATGGGCTTAGACACCTAATCCAACATTTGTGACACTTACTGATATGCTTGTATATGCTTGCTGTCTTCGTGACTATTGCTAGCATGACTGTATGTTTAGTTTTAGGGGGTGAGATAGACCCATACCGATTGAAAGATACCGAAGAAGTTAAAAAGGACTCGACGAGTCGGAAGGAACTCAGAGAGTTGGAAGGGACTCAGGGGTGAAATAGACCCATATATGTTTTAGTATGATATGTATGTATGACGTATGATGTGTGATATTTAGGTAACTCACTAAGTTTTGTGTTTACGGTTTAAGTTTATATTTCAGGTACTTCCGGTTCGAAAGGGAAGGTCCGGCCTGATCATAGCGCATCCAATCGTGTTTAGCATTTTTATGATTTTGAGATTGTATTCTGATAACTATTTTCACATTGACATACTTTTGATAGGTTGATATAAATATTTGATGGATTTTTGGTTAACTTTTACTTATGATTTTTAGAATGTTAGATACATATAGTACACACTTGCATAAAGGTCTAGTGTCTAATCCATCAATTATGCATAGTTCTAAAATATTATTTTTATTTTATTATTATCTTTTAAGGCTATGAGGAATGATAACATGTACTAAGCATTATCATGTCATATTTTTACCTCTTGCCTAAACTTTTGTCATAAAATATATACACCTTGGAATTTGGAATAAAAATAAAAAAGAAACAATAAAAAATAAAAAAGAAACATAAAATATATACACCGGTTTTAACCGAAACCAATAATAAAAACTCGGGTTTTCAAAAAACGGAAGCCGATTAAAACCGGCTATTATACACCTCTAGTTTGGATGCACCATAAGGCTGGAGAGAGTGGTGCCAAGTTTGTCATGATCCACGTAGGCGTCACTTAAGATTTGCCACACTGCTTCAAAATTTTGTTGTTGGACGTGAGTTTTCACTTTTGCCATATTAAAAAAATTGAAAAATAAATAAAAATAAAAAGAATAAAAGGCATTGTGATTGGTAGGTCAAAAGTCAAATGAAAGAAACGAGGAAGAAGCCGAAAGAGTTGTCACTTTTGCCATGTTGAGGGGGCATGAGGAAGAAACCGAAAGAGTTGTCACTTTTACCATGTTGAGGGGGCACGACGCTGTTTATTGAGTTTGCCGAGTTGGTTGCCAAGGTATCCGAACTCAACATAGTCCAGCCTAAGAATCGAAACTAGACCAATGATCTCTAGTCTCCAGTTTTTATTTGGCCATTTGGTTATATATTATTTACTTTTTTAAATATGTGATATAATATATCCATTTTTAATTGAATTTACCGTAAATTAATTATACTTTAGTAATTTAGTATATTTTATCAAGGGAAATTAAGGAATCTAACTTATATAAATAAGTTTTTTTTTTTTTTTTTTTTTTTTTTTTTTTTTTTTTTTTTTTTAAGAAAATAACAATTTTTTCATTTCTTGAAAAGTAACAATTTTTCCCCTAATGCTTCATTCCGGACTACTATTGACATTATTGACTACTTTTTAATTTATTTTTCAATGAAGACTCCATTTCGAGTTTGATCTTCAATTTCAGAATTATTTTTTGGGGTTTTCCCATTTTTTTTAAAAAATATTCTTATTTATGTCCGAAATACCAATTTCTAAGTGTTTAATACCGTTTTCATATAATGTTTGATTTTATGCAATATATCGTATGTAGTTTATATTTACTATGTTTGTTTAACCTTTTGTTAAATTTAGGCAAAAAAACAAATTTTTTCTCAAAAATATGGAATTATTCTTCGGATTTCGGACTTTTTGTTGAAATTCTGGAGTTTCTTTTTTCTTCCGAAATCCGAAATTTTAGTCCAGTATCCGGAATGTTGGTTTGGAATCCGAAATGCCGTTCGAGAGTAAAAAAATAGTGTTTTTTCTTAATATGGATGTCCATCCCGGACCAAATGTTTTTTTTTTTTTTTTTTTTTAATCTATTTATTTATTTGTTAAAAAAAAACATTAAAAAGGTGGTTAGATTACTTAATTTCCCTTGAATCAATTTTTAATAATCATCAATTCCTACAAAAATTACTTAAGCTAACAATTCACATGGAGTATATGATTCTGGTTATTCAATATCTTATAAGCATTCATGCAAAAGTCTGATCAATAAAAAAAACTATCTTTAGATTTCGAAAACTTTTAATATAGTTGCATATATATCTACAAAATATATCAAACTTATAATACTTTATTCCCATAACCAACTACCTTAAATAACTCACCTATTAACGCCATAAGTCAAACCAGTCTGACCACATAAAAGCACGTCCATTTTTACGAAAAAAAACCCTTGGGATTTTTCACAAATGCTCGATAAGATCACTTCCAAATCCCTTTAGAACACGAGATCCCTCACTTCAAAATCTCACCATTTTCTGAAAGCTCAAACAAGAACCTCGGAAGCGACGTGATCCTGGGAAGCTGTTGCACCAATTCAGAAAACGAGTCCGTTCTTGATATACCCAATTCTTCATTAGATCCAGAATTGTTCTCAGGGGTAGAACCGTCATTTCCATCTTGCTGAGCATTTGGATACTCCTGAGGAAGCTTTGCATTCATGCTACTACTACCATCTTCTCGAGTCATAGTCTCAGGGATCCAGTTGGCACCAAGGGTAGAACCGTCATATTGGCCTTGCATGGGGATCAGATTGGGATCAAAGGTAGAACCATCATTCATATCCTTCTGCAGGATTAGATCAGGATCAAGGACAGAACCGTCATTTATGTATTGTTGCATGATCAGATTAGGATCAAGGGTAGACTCGTCATTTTCGAATTGTTGCATGAACATATTAGGATCAAAGGTAGAATAGTCATTTCCGTATTGTTGCGGGATTAGATTTGGATCAAAGGTGGAAAAGTCATTTAGGTCTTGCTGTGGGATTAGATTAGGATCAGGGGCAAAAAAGACATTTCCATCTTGTTGACCACCTTGATAATCTTGAAGAAAGCCACATAGGGAATTGATTCTTGATGTGAGAGTCTCTTCATCTGAATCTCCTGCTACATTGTTGTCGCTGAGTAGCATCTGTGAAATGTTCTCAAACATATCATTTGGATTTTGCCCATCAATATCCATAGACATACCTAAAAAAACACCACAAACAACAATTGTTACTTTCTATAATTCTATTACATCATGTATTTGGATGATGATGCTATAATTGGGTAAATTTTTCTATGTATAATGTTGTAATATGAAGAAATGAAGAAATAAAGAAATAGTACCTGAACTGGAAGAGTAAACTTCTCTAGACATTTCTTGATGAATCAAACCTAAAGAACTCGATCCCACATTTGTAGATGAAGCCATATGTGGAATAGTATCGATTTCTGGGAAGTTAAAGATGTTAGTGGCTGGTATATCTTGATAATTAATGGAAGGTCTTGGAGGGAAATATGGGAAGTCTAAAACTATGCCTGGTTGTTGACTCAGAATGTTGAGTCGTGCATCACACTGAATCAACTTTTCAAAATGCTTGTCAAGTACGCCTTGTGCACATTGTAGAAAATGTTGCCTACACAAAGAAAGGAAAGTAGAGAGATATATTTTTACCAATAGTTTCATTATCGATGTGGGTAATGTGCTTTATTTTCAAAATCGTTATGGTAAAACAAATGTAAGCATGTTGCTATTATGGATAATAAACTATAAGTATGTTGCTATATATGTAAACAATGTAAACGTGTTGCTATTATCATTAAGAAGATGTAAACATGTTGCTAGTATGTAGAGAAATGTAAGTACAATAAAAGGTAAAAAATGAAGTACATTGCCTATATTGATAAAACGAGTAAAGTACGTTGTGATTTTCATCAACTTTTTTTTTTTTTTTTTTTTTTTTTAATCAATGGCACTTTCTTTAAATCAAGGTTGTTAAAAGAGTAATATAATATACCTATTTATGTTCGCTTCACCATTCGTAAAATCTGAAGTTGCCCTCCATTGTGTGTGTTTTCTAGGCTGCGGGTTGATTTCTTTGAAGAAAAGTGGTGGTTTATTAAGCTGACAATTAAAAAAAAAAAAATACAAAGTGAGCACAAATTAACAACGCTAGTAAATTTTAAAGGGTAAAATAGTTATAAGAAAGAAAAAGAAAATATTACCACAATAGTCAAAGTTCCAAGCCCACCGGCTTCATAGTTTGCGTTGATAGCGAAGATATCCGCCCAACTAATTTCAAGTTTTTTCTTTAATCCATTATCAAGAACTTCCCACACAAGCTTATGCTTTGAAAAGTAACACTTGGCCACTAGATCACCTTCATGTTTTGACACATACTGGCAAAAAAAAAAAATTGACAAGAAAATTGATTATCATACCGAGTATTGATGAAAAAGACATAAATACTCTCCTGATCATCAAATACAAAATACCTCCCAATGCCCGATCCTTAAAAGTAATGCTGGAAAATGAGAAGCCTTCAACTTATCAGGGGAACTTGAGGCCTGGGCTTTTGACCTATCCCTTGAATCTCTTCTGGTTCTTGCTTCAAGATCTTCCATGGACGAATTGCCCTTCTCAATATTGACTTGGTTGAGCCTCTTTTGAGCTAGCTCCAACAATGATGGACTCTTCCTTAACCGCAAGCCCAATGGGCTTGGTTCATCAAGTGTGTTGTACTGATATTGTGGTATTGGAAGTTCATTGCTATTAAACCTCAACTGCTAATCAAGGCATTCGCACAAATGGTCAAAAGACACAATATAATTAGTCAAAATGGGAGAAAAGGTGTCTTTTTGAAAGTATAATGTCTTATTGCATGTTTGAAAATACAAGGTATAAAGCGAAAATATTAGGAAGCGTGTTGTATTTCTAGCAATAGATTCTAAAAGATAAGAAAAATCTTTGAGCATTTATGGCTAATTGAATAGTTTTTATGGTGATGTTCTCATAATAGTATTTAGTGGTGAAAGATCAAAAGATTTATCTCAACATGATTGGTTATTTATTGACAGTTATTATTACTATTACTACTACTACTACTACCCAACCTCTTAAAATTATCTTGACATACTATCTTTCTGTTTTAAACAATATCAATTACAAAATTCCTAGCATGTATTTATAACCTTGTCTTATCTGTTTGGTTGGATGGAATGAAATGACAATTAATAGAATGGATGAAATAAAATGGAATGATCATTGCTATTCCATTGTCATGTAATGTTTCTAGTTATTTAAAAAAATTATCTGATTAAATTGTGAATTTATATAAAAAAAAAGTTTAATTAGAAATTACATAAATAAAAATGGGTATATTTCAATTTTTCATGAAAAAAAAAACAATTCCCAATTAAGGAATAAAAATTTACAAAATGGAAGGAATCACATTCCATTAATAGTGGTTCATTCTATTCCATTAAACAAAACAACCGACTTTCATTTCAATAAAATGAACCATTTAATTCCATCTCCGATTCCATAATAACAATCACTTCCTTAGAACAATTTTATAACTCAAACCACTATAACCACCCAAATCTCACACGATTAGTCTTTTGTGATCCATATAATTTCTAATTCAACTCTTTAATTTTTTTTCTACTCACCCAATTCTGTAAAAACTATAACATTTACTCCACAACCAAATTAACCGATATAGCTCATAAGCTTACAAAATACTCTAACAATTAACTCAAACACTCAAATTGATATTGAGGACTAAAAAGATACGCAACTACATTCGTAATGTTTACCATTAGGAAAATATGCAAATTTAACTTCAAAATGAAAAACAACTACATTTGTAATGTTAAGACATGTGACTTCCTCCCAAGACAAAAGAAATACCAATGTGGACATATATCATTTTGATCTTCAACCTTACATGATTTGATTTTAAAAGAAAAATAAAAACATGTATTTATTGTTCATGTGAAGCATTAGATAACAATGAAGAAAGAAATAAAATTGAACCAAGTTAGTTTTAGATGACGACATTCGCCACCGCTTATAATTAAAAGCAATGCTCTACAAGTGTCATGATGCATTTAATCGTTACTTTTAGTAGTTTCTTCCGTGTAAACTTAAAAGTACAACGTCAACAAGCTCAACCATTTTCAACGCGGTTTAGTGACTTGTGACGTATAGCATTGAATTATAAGTCTACGTAGTCTTTTTCTACACGACTTCATTTAATAAGTGACAACTAATCACCACCGACTATGAAGCGGTGATTTTATTGAATCACTAAATTTGGTAGTCTTATGTAATTGCAATTTTTAATAGGAAGAAGCCTTAAGTTCATCTCATGTGTGATAACTACAAGATCATAACAAGTATTATAATGCAATAATGTCAAGTTTGAACTTCCCAACAAATCATTATCGATTTTTGCATTTTGAAAGTAGTATATTTAAATAAAAAAAATCAAAATGTAGCTTTTTTTTTCCGAGATGAAAGTTGTGTGTATCATCATAAATCTTTCTCAACCAAAGGAATGTACTCGATTACAAGTCTACAACCTTCTTAACAACATCAAGTTTACAATAGCAATAAACTTTCAATATTGTTGCAAAAACAAATGTTTTTGGTTTTGGTTTTTTACCAATTTCAAGACGATGTATCACTAGTGAAAACCAAATTTCAAAAATATTAATGATTCAT